>NC_143150.1:37787500-39037500 GCF_059928025.1 Delphinapterus leucas | reverse complement strand
TATTGTTTTGCCCATCCCCAAATTATATTAAATTATGAAATATGGAGGGGGAAGGATCTCTGAAATTGAATAGAAACAAAAACAAATGAGTAATTGTGGTGGGTAATAAATGGGAGGGGACATATGGGGGACTTCTGGGGTGAGGATGGTGTTTTATATTTTGATCTGTTAACATGGGTGTTAACTTTGTAAAAATTCTTTGTGCTGTACACTTATGATTTGACTACACTGTATATTAAATGTAATTTAAAACTTGTTGTAGTATATATAATATATAATTTAAAAGCTGTGAAAAATAAAAGTGAGACATGATAGGAGGTTCACATGTAATATAAATGCATATAAAACACAATATAGTATCTGCACATAAATAATAACACCCAGCATTCACTGTATGTCAGGCCCGTGCTAAGTATCTCATAAGGATGCTCTCATTTAATGCTCAGAAAGTCTTATGAAGGAGGTACCATTATCATCCACACTTTGTATATAAGGAAAATGAGACAAAGAGAGGTTAAATAACTAGCCACAGTCATACAGTTGGAAAGTGGGAGAAGCCCTGTTCAAATTCAGGCTTCCACACTCTTAACTATTATGCTGAACTGACATTCAGCAAATAGTACTATGAAGAGCCTCTGTGAGATACATAGAAGTAATGAATTAACTTTTTACAGCTTGGAGCCCTGAAGGAAAAGTGCCCTCTGATCAAGTTATTTGCAGAGGACCATATCATGGTGAGGGGTGCTCTGTTGATCCTCAGCTGCCATCATTTCTAAGGGGCTTGACCTGAAAGCTCTGGAGAAGAAAAGGATTCTAGCTCTTGTTGTCTTCTGTCAGATTGCTCTACTGGTCTTTCCTACATCCTTTCCAAAATGATGCATCAGACTAGAAACAATTTTTAATATTTTAGTAACCTGTTTTGGGGAATAATCTTAGATTTATAGAGACGTTGCCAGGGTAGCAAAGAGTTCTCATATACTCCACACCTCCATCACCTGATTTCCCCTAATGTTCACATCTTACATAACTATTGTACATTTATCACAACCAAGAAATTAACATTGGTGTGAGACTAACAACAAAACTCCATTCTTCATTCAGATTTCATCAGTTTTTATCCTAATGCCCTTTTTCTGTTCCAGGATCCAAACCAAGACACATCACTGCATTTAGTAAAATGCATTATTTTTAAAAATTGTGGTAAAATGCATGACATAAAAGATTTACCACTTCAACCAATTTTGTGTACAGTTCTGCGGCATTAAGTACATTCACGTTGCTGTGCAAACATCACGACCATCCATCTCTAGAACTTCTTCATCTTCCCCAACTGAAACTAGTAAAATGCATTTTTACAACAACAAAGAAAACCTTATTGCCCAGAGTAGCTGGCACCAAAGAAAAACAATCACCAGGCAATTAATGATGAGGTTGTAACAAGACCAGACAGAGAGGGTGATTTATGTGGAAACCATGGAAACTGCTAAGTATGAGCAGTACATATAGGAAACATCTAGATTGGGTTAGTGGTATGCCCTCTTAATAATCAAAACCTTTGGTGATAATAAGCTGAGCAAGCCAACGGGGTGAAATTCATAGCCTGAAAAAGAGGCTGCAAATGGTTTTGAGAGAAGATAATTCTGTGAAAACGATCCAATAGCAAAAACATCACCAGGAAGAAAGAGGGGACTGCACTCCTGTTTTCAGAAGAGAACCTCAAACTGGTCACTTCACTCACATTGTTGGCAGTTACCCAGCAATGCGCATGGCACCTGAGTGAGTGATCAGACCCCAGCAGACCACCTCGTACTCTGTACCATCCAGCAATTGTCCGAAGACCGCCCAGCCAAGCATCTGGTATCGGAGATAATCCTATAGTTTGTGAAGGGCTCACATAGCTATTGTTGCAAATATTTGACTGCATAAGGAAGGAGGAAGATGCTCTAGAGTACAAACGTGTTAGATGTTCTCAATCAGCGCTTTTCAAAATGTACCGTGCATATGGATTACCTGGGCGTCCTGTTAAAATTCAGGTTCTGGTTCCGGAGGTCAGGGGTAAGACCCAAGATGCTGCTTTTCTAACAAGCTCCCAGGTGATGTTGATGCTGCTGGTTGTGGGCTGCTATAAATTAGTAGTTCTCAGCTTGGCTGCATATTGGAATCACCTGGAGGGCTTTAAGAACTACTGATGTCTGGGTCTCATTCTCAGAGAGTCTGATCTAATTAATTGGTTTAGGGTATCCAGTGGGCTGAATTGTATTCTCCTAAAATTCACGATGAAGCCTACACACCCACCCCCCATAATTATACTGGAGAAACAGGCTTAAGGAGGTGATTAAAGTTAAACGAGGTCATAAGGGTGGAGCCCTGATCAGAAAGACCTGGTGCCCTTATAAGAAGAGACACGAGAGTTCTCTCTCCACCATGTGAGGACGCAGTGAGAAGGTGGCCATCTGCAAGCCAGGATGAGAGCTCTCACCAAAACCCAACCATGCTGGCTCCCCGATCTTGGACTTCCAGCCTCCAGAACTGTAATCAAATTTCTGTTGTTGAAGCCACAGCAGTGATATTTTGTTATGATAGCCCAAGCTAAGACAGGGTATGGCATGGCCACTGGGAGTTGAAAAAGCTCCCCACGTGATTCTAATGTGCAACCAAAGCTGGGAGCCTCTGCTTTACATAGTAGTTGAAGTGAATGCAGTGTCAAAGTTGCATCACCCTTGCACCTGCATGAACACAAAAGCTACCGCATGTGTTTGGAGAAACATCAACCTATATCACCGCTTCATCGCAGGATAGACACGAGCCCCCTTCCTGCTCAAACAACTTAGTCCTATCCATCAAACACATGAATGTCCTCCCCCAAAGTTGGGGCAGCTTATGTGACATTTAATGAAATGACAGCTGTCATATTTTCTCTTTTAGTTCTCTTCAGAAGAACGGCAATGTTATGATCTGTATTTTCTGTTTGTGGACTTAACTAAGACATATGATCCCCTTGTCTGAGTGGGCATACGGGAAGCCCTGTGAAAACCGGGCTCTTCAGATGTGTTCATCAACGTTTTTTGCTTCCTTCGTGGGAGAACGAGAAGTGAGCTATCAAACGCTCTTCTCTGATTACAGCAAACAGGGCTCCACTGCCACAATGTGTTATTCAGGGTTCACTTTTAAGCAACATTCTCAGAGTTATAGTGCTTAGAATCAACATTGAGTTTGATCAGAGAAGATTTAATTTGAAAGAATTTTACAGCAAAATCGAAGGGTTGAGAGAATCAAAGTCTCTTGCTGGTCATCGTTGTATCGTTGGTCACTGATCATAAAAACATGCAACTGTGAGTTCAGTTTGCTTAGGCTCTGCTTCTCTTTGAGCTGCCCAGTAATGCCACAATTCCCCAAGTCCCAGGCCCAGGGCACCTTGAAACACACACCTGAGCACCTGACCTGCCAAATGGCATAGCTGTCGACCTACTGATCTACAGGGTAGCCCCTAGTCATGGAACTTGCACTGGATTGTTGCGAGGGTTTAACGAGAATCTTCAATGGGAAAGTGCTTTGAAAAAGGATTCAGTACTAGGTGAATATGATCAGAGCTTGGTGATTAGACCTTGCGAATGACTGTGTTGAAGGCTGGTTTGACTGTCCTAACCTGCAGGTTGGTTCAACTGTCCTGACCAACACTCCTTTTCCACATACAGATCATCAAGAACTAATAATGAAAGTTCCTAACGGCTTCCCTGGGTTCACTCTTTTGCTAGTTAGCTCCAGGCACTCATCCAAATGAGAGCCAGCTCGGACAGCCATAGAGCTGGGTTTTGACCCACAGCAAAAAGACGTCTGTCTTTAGACACCATTTCGGGTGTCCCCTTGGCCCATTAGCAGACGGTTAAAAAAAAAGGCATTCCTGGGGGCCCATCACGTGCTACAAAATACAGGACGCTCACAAATTTTCTCCCAACCTACCTGGCAGAAGTAGGGTTTTCTTCTTTAAATTATCAGAGAGAGAAGTTTGCTGAGGGTAAAATCACTCCATCAGTTCACGTGACAATAATGAAGCTCACAAATTCTCCCAACGAGCTGAAAAGAAGGTTCTTTTAACAGAAAGGTGTGTGTGTGTGTGTGTGTGTGTGTGTGTGTGTGTGTGTGTCCGTCAGTCCCCACGTGCATACACAAACAGGTCAGTCCGATAACACTCCAAAAGCCTTGGTCCAAGAAGCCGCCTTCACCAGTCTGCATTTTGCTCCTTGCTACCTTCAGACTCTTCCAACAGAAGGCTCGCTGCTGTGAGATGTTTACTTGTCATTAATTAGCTTAATTAAATGGTATACTGAGCAGAGGGAACACTGTGTTATTGTAAGGATTCACAAGAGTCCCATGGAAGGAACTCCAGGCCCAGTGGGTAAGACTGAAAAGCTGTATGTGCCTGAACCTTCTCCCACCCACCCCTGAAAAGCTGTGGCTTATTGGCCATTGTCGTCTGCAATTTAGCAAAGCAAAAGCTCCAGACCGCTGAGCTCAGGGTGAAAGTGACCATCTGCCCTAGTCACACAGAGAGGACAGAGGGTTGCCTGTGAAATTAGCTTTTGTGGTCATCTCCACATGAGCCACTTCAAAAGACGGCACTGACTACATATTTCAATATGTAGGTGGTATTAACGAGAAAGCCTTGCACCCTATACAGTCAGGCCACTCAAGATGGCTGTTCTCTTGCTCTTTGTACATCCGCTGCTCGACCAGTTCCTGCCTCACCTACACCCTACTCACAGGAACCTGCTTGCCCCATGCCCTAGCTAGTGATTGTTCGAATCCTTAGGCTCGAATGGCTCCACCTGCTATTTTATTAAAGAGAAACATCAGCCCTTGTGATGGTCGTTAACCTGAGGCTGTGCCCAAGCTGCTGGTTTCCCTGGTAACTGATGAGCCAACCTGACATAGTTCCCCCTATTAATGGTAGCTGCCTTCTCCTCCAGGAGTGAGGATGACTGCCATGTCTTGCCTGCCGTCCACAGTGGGGGGTGTCACTCCAGGCCCTTTTATTGAGGACGTGTAATGTCCCCTACCCAATAAACCATTGACGTCCCTGTTGCTGTCTCTGGGCTCTTTCTTTGGCCTCGAGGCTGGGCAACTACAAGGCTTACAGGCCTGTGGGGTGCAGCCCAACACACTCTGTCCTCAAAAGGCACAGATTTTAGCAGAGGAAACAATATGGTACTTCAGCTCCTGTCACCTGGATCCAGCATAGGTCCAAGTGACCTGAAGAGAGAATTCAAACTCCACAGTCTAGTATACCTCTGGGCTGCAACTCAAATGTATTCTAGATTTCTCAGCAAGTAAAAGGCTGGCAGAGAATGTAAGAATTGAGAGGTCGGTGTAACCTTTTGACAGAGGCTCAAACCAACATTTTAATAGACTGCATAGAAGCAGCCAAGAGGGAGATAAACATGTCAAACCCAAGCTGCTACTATCTCTATTCCTTTCTCCTCTCTGTTTCCATGGTGCTGATCACTTTGGTGCTTCTACACAACATGGGGAAATAATTTTCCTTCATTTGCTATTTCAAAACAGGTCTGGGACTGCTAACTGCTCCATCTCCATTTTCTTCATTTCTTTCATGTATGATAGAGTCAGATAGAACTGGGCTGGAATTTCAGCTGTGTCACTTCCTTGCACTTATTATCGGTGTGATCCTGAGCAGATAACCTCCTTGTGTCTTAGTTTTCTTCTCTCCAAATTGAGGTTAATGATAGCACCTACTTGTCTGGGTTGTTGTGAGGATTAGATGAGATAATACATATGTATCAGTTAAAGTTCTTGGCTGTAAGCAACAGAAATCAAGTCTGCATATATTAAGCAAAAAAGGGATGTACTGGAAGGATGTAGAGCAGGAGAGGGCAAACTTTCTGGAAAGGGCCAGGTAGTAAATATCTTAGGCTTGTGGGCTGTATGTATGGTGTTGCAGCTATTCAACTGTATGTATGTTGCAAATATTCAACTCTGCCACTGTAGGCCCCAAACAGCCAAAGACAATACGTATTGTATAAATGCATGGGCGTGGCTGTGTGCTAATAAAACTTTATTTGGAATAAAAGGTAATGGGCCAGATTTGTAGTTTGACAATCTGTGATATGGAGACTTCCAGAATAGATGGAAGGGTGGAGAAGACTTTGGAACCTCAGTAGCAGGAACAGTCTGGTCGAGGTACCAAAACCACAGCCATGGACTACCATTGTAGTTGAATTCTGTCTTGTCATCTTAGCTTCAGTTGCTCCAGATTGAAAGTTGCAGGGAAAGTGCCCTATTGGCCTGGCATAGGTCCTGTGCCCACCCCCTAGCTACCCAGGAACGGGGAAAGAAAGTATCTGGTCTCCTTCAGCTTCCACAGTAAGGGGTGAAGCCCTGCCCTACAACAAGACTCATGCAATGGGGAATTCTTTCCAACTAGAAATGGCATTTGGGTGCTGACTGATTTTAAAATGACGTATATTCACTATGCCCCAGAAAGCGCTTGGTGGTTTTAACTATGCCCCTGCTACTGCCTTTATTATTATTAGAGCACTGGCACAATGCCTGATCCATTGGGGTGCTCCATAGGTGCTAGTCCTTTCCTCTTCTCCTCTCCCCTGTGAACTTTCCCATCACTCACTCTCCACCCCTCACTCTTGAGACGCCACATGGAACAGTGCTCCGGGGTAGAGATTCTGGAGACCGCTTGGGTTGGAAACCTTACTGATACTTCCTGGCTCTGTGACTTTGAGGCAAGCTGCTTTATTTCAGTTTCCCACTTATAAAATGGAATGATGATTGTAACAGCACTTGCCTCACAGAGGCTGCCATAAGGATTAACTGAATCGATGTATGTAAAGTGCTTAGAACAGTGCCTGGTACATAAATGTTTACCATTGTTATTCTGTCTGTTCTCACAGCTGCTCTACTCCCATTCTTTCAACTCCCCAATCTGTGACTCCTGTCTGATTGTTTTCCCAAGCTTCATCCCCCATTTCTCACTGTCCTCAGATGATTTCTGTTGGGATGCTGGGCTGTCATCTGAACCAGTTTACAGTTTCCAAGAATCATTGCCCTTCCTCCACTACCCCAAACTTGAGGCCTCAGAGTTGCCATTGATTCCCCTCCCTCCCCTTCATCTGCTACTGTTCACTGAGACCCGCTCACGCTTCCTTTGAAATGTTATTTGCATCTGTTCTCTTTTCCATCGTCATTACATTTGTACTTCAGGCCTGAGGTTTTGAAATAGCCTATTAATTTGTCTCCCTGCTTCTACCACCTGCCCTTCCCCACACCACCCTGGCCACAGCCAATTCATCTTATGCACGATGACCAAATTCAATGAAAAGATTAAAGTCTATAGGCTGTTATACTACTCAGAAGTCTTCAGTGCCTTTCTCCACCCAGGGAAGGGGTTCTTAAACTGGGGTCTAAGAATGGGCTTCAGAGGGTTCATCCCCTGTTCCACCCTTTTTGAAATTGTACAAAAAACGTAAGCATCTGTGCATGGATTTCTGGGGAGAGAAGAGGACATGTAGCTTTCATCAGATTTTTAAAGGACTCTGTGGTCCCAAAATGTTTAACTGATGCTCTAAGGCAGTGGTATCGAGAGCGGGGGCACAGGCACCCCAGGGGGAACACAAGATGATTTTGGGGGGTATAAGAAGGAAATATTAGAACTTAAAAATTTTATTACATCATCCTTTATAATTTTTGCTTATGCTTTATAATGTACTAGTGCATTAGTATAAGTATACACTTTACAAATAAATATACGTACGTTGGGGGTATGCTAATGTATTTTTCTGACAGGAGTGTATGATCAAAAAGGTTTTGAAGATACTGCTGTAAAGGATCAAATCAAGATTCCTCTGCTCTTTACTCTGGTCTGAAGCTTTTTTTTTCTACCCTTATCTCTTTTACATAACCCCTCCACATACATTTATAGGCTCATTCCCACCGCTGGACCTTGGTTCGTGTAATTCTCTTTGCCCAAATGGGCCTCTTCCTTCTTCTCTTCATATTAAAATTATATTCATTTTTCAAGGCCCCAGGAAAAGTCTCATCTCCATCAAGAACCCTGTCATGACTAATCCATCTGCTACATCACTGCAAAACTCTATCTGGAGCACTAATTATGTCACTTAGCACGTGGTCCTTAAAGGTATACATTGCAGATTTTGTCGACTTATCTCCAATAACCAGAAAACAAGCTCATTAAAGGAAGGCTATGGAAATATTTTCCATATCCTCTACAGGACCTAGCACAGTGCTAGAATTAGCGCTTAACAAAGATGTGCTGAAAAAAGCAACAAACTGCTTGGGATGCACTGGGATATAGAGTCCTCTGATGGTTTTACCAGCGATAAGGCTGTTGGCTGGCAGATAAGTGAACTCATATGAAGCAGGGAATCTTTAGTGCTTGCTGATTATCTAGGAACTATCTGATTATCTATGCAACTATCTGTGCACCTATTATTAGGTGTCAAAGGGTAAAAAGACTAAGCAAACAAAATCCTCTCCAGTCACCGAAGAGAGCTTTATACTTTCAGCCCGTTTCCCCAGGGGTCCCAATTTTCTCTTGAGACTATTTGATAAATGCATTTGAGGGGAAAAGTATTAATGACTGATAATGTATTTGATGCCTGATCGCATTCCAGATAATGATTGCACTCAGAGACCCTTCAATGGAGTGATGAATGATTGTCAGTGTAGACACTAACAGGATTGGTTAGGGAGATCTGGGCCTGGCATTTCATCATGTCCTTCACATCACATCCCAAAAATGAATAGGGAGAAAAGTAAAAAATGATGCATCCAGATATTTCACCATACAAAGAGGTGAAGTATACAAGGTCAGAGTAGGCACTAGAGCTCTGTTCTTTGCCTTCCTCTGCAGTGCTTTCTGCCTTCCATGACACTCCACCTCCTCCCTTTCTAGAGCCTGCAGTGTATATATAACATACAATTCATGATTAAAATGCCCTCCATTGCACAGTTCAACGTAGGCTGCAGTGACATGAAAGATATGGAGCTGGAAACACTTGAAAATCCAAATAACTCTAAATTTGAGGCTACATTTATTGCAGCGGGTCAACTTCCCTCAGGCTGTGGAACCATGCAAATGAAACTCCAGGAACACAGAATGGCATCCCCTTCCCATCTCTCTTCAGCAGGAAGTCCAGAGGATCAGAGAGAGAGCGCCAGCTGGCCAAGCCAGGAAACTGTGAATTTCCAAACAATTTCCAATTAGCTTTAAAGTTAAAGTATCTGCTCTCTATACAGCACTGCCTTCTATTTTAAGTCTTTTGGGTGGTGGTAAAGGAGCTCTGACAGCTGGAGGCGAAAATTAAGACCATTAAGACCCCCAACAACTCCCTGAGAAGGGGACAAGTGAAAAAAGTAGCCCTTGGTGTTTAAAACTTCTCTCCACTGCGAAGTGGCGGATGTGCAGTGGGCAAACATCCTGAGATGAACTCTTTACCTATCTCAATTCCTCTCTGCTAAAGTCTATGAAATAATTAATTCCAGCCCCCTTGTCATCACTTACATGATCTAGAGAAGTCCATGGGCATTGATGACAAGGCTGTCAACCTCTCCCTACAGCGCCATTTGTTTGTGCGCATAGGCTCCCCTTCCAGTCTGCTCAATCTCTGGAGGACAGAGGCCTTTGTCTCCGAAATCCCTCCCTCCACAATACAATCAGGGCTTAAGTGACTCCCTGGGCCTGTAGAACCAGTCACAATGCCCCACGCTTCCTGCCCTGAGAGCCCAGAATTCATGACCGTGCAGATAAATGAATTATACACTTGGCCAGAGATTAAGCCTGGTCCTTTGTACAGCAACCTCTGAGGTCTGGGGGAAGATCTGACCTGTCAGGATCTGTGTTCATTCTGCCTTGATGAGAGGCAGAGCAAAGCGGTCCTGGCTGTACAATCCCACACCCTGGGGTGTGATAATCAGCAAATTGCAGACAAGGAATTGGCTATTGCCCGATGCTCATTGTCCAGGGCCCAGGCTGAACTGTTCAGTGGTTGGCAGGCTGTTTTTCTGACTCCAGATGGCAGACCTGTCTCTTGCCAACGAAGAAGAGCATCCTGAGTGGTGGTGCCAGCTCCAGAGAGGTCACAGAGGAGTTTCAAGAGACTGAATGCACGGAGCTAAGTCTATCCAGAATCCCACATGGGGACAGAAGCAGGAGGGAAACATGGGTCTGAACTCTGTTGCCTTGGCTTTAAACCCAATGATTTAGGTAGAACTCGGAGAATGAGATAATCAACAAGAACCCCCGCTTACAAATTGCCACTTCGAACCCATTTCTTAACATGTCAACTGAGTAGCCTGCAAATGGGAGTCACTTAAGAGCCAGACATCTGCAGATTTCCAGGAGTTTTTGTATGCCAAATGGGAGCTGTTTGTTGTCTAAAGGGTAACACCCTTGTCTTGGCTGACTCTTCATGTCTCTGCTCAAATGTCTCTGGCTCAGAGAGACCCATCGAGATGCCCTGATCTACAGCAGATCCCCTTGTTATAATCTCTAATCACACACGTTAATATTCTTTCATGGCACTTCTCATAATTTTTAATCATCTATATTTAATTTACTCATCTGGTCAACAAATATTTATTACACATTCACTGGCTCAGTTCTAGGCGCTGCAGCTACAACAGTGAACGAAACAGGCAAAAATCCCTGCCCTCGTGTAGCTGATATTATAGAAGGGAGCTAGATACACAAAAGTTATGTTGTATAGTAAATAAAGGCCCAAATGTGAATTCTCATGTGAAAATATTTTTGCAAGAAGTTATACGCTGGTCAACATATACCCCTATAACGTACAGTAATGAACTAATTATGTTTTTTTCTTTTTTTTATCAAGTTCAAATAAATCTGATCTTAACCCATAAAAACAAAGCGGTCACATCAGCAAAGGAAATAATCATCCTTATAGCTATTTCTACTATCTGTCAAATAACAAAAAATGCTCACTTTGCATTGTGTTTATACCTCTGTAATAACATTTACCTCTGTAAATTGTGATTGTTAATCTCTTGGTCTCCTTCTGTCACCAGGTAGTGAGGTGCTTGAGGGTGGGGTCTCTGTCTTGTTCATCTTTGTTTCCCTAGAACCTAGCCACGTGGCCATGAAATATTTGTTGAAATGAGAATCCTGGATCCTGTCATAGGTACTGAGACCACTGAATGATTTGCACATAAAAGCCCAGAAACCAAGTAAAAATAGAGAATGCATATATTCCCGTGGAGCCTAGGCCAGGCTGGGACAGAACTAGAACCCCCACTTCTTTCCCAAGCTGGAGAAGGTCCTGTCTGATTCACAAGCAACTTCCTCAGCCCTTGGGAATTATATCCTAGGATTTGTGGGTTCCTGTGGGCCCCATCTTTTAGAAAACTCATTAATTTATTAAGGTATTTATTAGAGTTAACAGCAAATCTTTTATGTAATGGGGACTCTTGGAGTATGGACTGTGCAAATTTACAGAATTGTATGGTTCATTGAGGCCTAATGGGAAAACCCTTATTGATGCAAATCTCTCTAAATTGTCAGAGGCAAACTTCCTGTCTCATAAGGTAGAGTCACGTGGAGATGATAGAAAATCCTTCTTTGCTATTTGAGAGCTCAGTGGCTTCTGAGTTATTCTCCAGTAGATCATTTCCCATTGTCTGAGTCTGTATTTGTCAGAGCTGCAGGACATGGACTAAATGGGAAGGGGTCCCAGGATGCTACATGGAGGCTCCTTTTTTTTTTTTTTTCTGGGCTATATCCCTGACCTCTCAGGTCATTTCCTTCTCATATGTGATTCTTCCTAAAAGAGGAGTACCACAGATATCCCAGATAGCAAAGGTTCTGGCCTATCAAGATTTTACTGAACATTTCAGTGGGATATGTGTAATCCTATGGGTACACCTAATTTAAAGGGAATGATTTTTACTCTATAATATTCTTCCCTAAGATGCCTGGAATAGGGTTGCAACGAAAGTACTCCTAGACAGTTATAGTTGACATCAGGGGACTTTTGTAATTTGGTTTGAATTAACACACTCCAAGTCCCAAAGAACATGACATGTTGGCTTGCTAACATGCAAGGGGAATAATTAATTTCTGTCTGGGAAGAAAAAAAGGTGAAATCAATCAACTGTACATGTTAAACGCACAATGATTTGAGGCCAGAATGTCCATTTTATACAGCTCACACACTTCTCTAAATCTTGTATCAATAGATGTGGTAACACTCATGGGCACTCTGCATATAGCTACCTCTATTAGTTTTGCTTATCTTGGGGAACTGTGCAGAATAGAAGAGGGGTCAGAGGTGTGTATATGCCAGGATCATGGAACTAGGATGGAAGGAGTACGTGGGGAGAGGGGAAGTTAAGCTTGGAGAAACCACCAGTGGGGTAAAACATTTTGTTTACTTTACCTTATCTGCGCAAATCCTGAACTTTTTTTTTCCAGTGAGATAAGGTTTTTTTTTTCCAATTTATATTGGAGTATAATTGTTATATATAGTTCCTGCTGTACAACAAAGTAAATCAGCTATATGTATACATATATCCCCATATCCCCTCCTTCTTGGTAGTGTATATATGTCAATGCTACTCTCTCACCTTGTCCCAGCTTCCCCTCCCCTCCCACCATGTCCTCAAGTCCGTTCTCTACGTCTGTGTCATTATTCCTGCCCTGCCACTAGGTTCATCTGTACCATTTTTTCAGATTCCATGTATATGAGTTAGCATACAGTATTTTTCTCTTTCTGACTTACTTCACTCTGTATGACAGACGCTAGGTCCATTCACCTCACTACAAATAACTCAATTTCACTCCTTTTTATGGCTGAGTAATATTCCATTGTATATATGTGCCACATCTTCTTTATCCATTCATCTGTCGATGGACACTTAGGTTGCTTCCATGTCCTGGCTATTGTAAATAGAGCTGCAATGAACATTGGGGTACATGACTCTTTTTGAATTATGGTTTTCTCCGGGTATAGGCCCAGTAGTGGGATTGCTGGGTCATATGGTTGTTCTATTTTTAGTTTTTTAAGGAACCTCCATACTGTTCTCCATAGTGGCTGTATCATTTACATTATCACCAACAGTACAGGAGAGTTCCCTTTTCTCCACACCGTCTCCAGCACTTATTGTTTCTAGATTTTTTGATGATGGCCATTCTGACCAGTGTGAGGTGATACCTCATTGTAGTTTTGATTTGCATTTCTCTAATGATTAGTGATGTTGAGCATCCTTTCATGTGTTTGTTGGCAACCTGTATATCTTCTTTGGAGAAATGTCTATTTAGGTCTTCTGCCCATTTTTGGACTGGGTTTTTTTTTTTGATATTGAGCTGCATGAACTGCTTGTATATTTTGGAGATTAATCCTTTGTCAGTTGCTTCATTTGCAAATATTTTCTCCCATTCTGAGGGTTGTCTTTTCATCATGTTTATGGTTTCCTTTTTTTTTTTTTGCGGTACGTGGGCTTCTCACTGTTGTGGCCTCTCTCATTGAGGAGCACAGGCTCCGGACGCGCAGGCTCAGCGGCCATGGCTCACGGGCCCAGCCGCTCTGTGGCATGTGGGATCTTCCCGGACTGGGGCATGAACCCGTGTCCCCTGCATCGGCAGGCGGACTCTCAACCACTGCGCCACCAGGGAAGTCCTATGGTTTCCTTTGCTGTGCAAAAGCTTTTAAGTTTCATTAGGTCCCATTTGTTTATTTTTGTTTTTATTTCCATTACTCTAGGAGGTGGGTCAAAAAGGATCTTGCTGTGATTTATGTCATAGAATGTTCTCCTCTAAGAGTTTTATAGTGTTTGGCCTTAGATTTAGATCTTTAATCCATTTTGAGTTTATTTTTGTGTATGGTGTTAGGGAGTGTTCTAATTTCATTCTTTTACATGTAGCTGTCCAGTTTTCCCAGCACCACTTATTGATGAGGCTGTCTTTTCTCCATTGTATATTCTTGCCTCCTTTATCAAAAATAAGGTGACCGTATATGTGTGGGTTTATCTCTGGGCTTTCTATCCTGTTCCATTGATCTATATTTCTGTTTTTGTGCCAGTACCATACTTTCTTGATGACTGTAGCTTTGTAGTACAGTCTGAAGTCAGGGAGCCTGATTCCTCCAGCTCCATTTTTCTTTTTCAAGATTGCTTTGGCTATTCAGCATCTTTTGTATAATCCTGAACTTCTTAACTCCAGTTATAAAAAAAGCAACAATGGAAAATGGTGCCTCAGGGAAATAGCAAACCCTGGCCACGTTTTGTATAAACCCTTCCCTAGATCTGCCAGGGAAGCTTTCCAAAAGTTGGATGGCTTAAGAAGGCTCTATCCCTCTTGAGAGCACACTTACAAAGAACCCCCATTGTTGGTTCTGCTAATTGCTCAAGCCACTCTGAGTTTCACAGGGAAGAAGAAAAATGGAAGGGCACCTCAGAATTGAGGGGACTTACTTCCTGAAGGGAGCTGTATGCAAAGTTCTGCTCTGATGGACTGCTATTTGAATTGGACTAAGGTGAGGGTCTATGCTATCTAGAAGAGTCTGTGTTAGTGCTCCACACTAAAATGTAAAGCAGCATTTCTCAAAGTGAGGGCCAGGATGCCCTTGGGTGTTGAAAGAACTTGAGAAAGGACTGATGGTTCTATAAAGAGACTCATCAGCTAAATAGACTTCTCCCATGCTTGCATATGGCCTACCAAACAACACAGCATTCGGAGCCTCTTTCCTCTTCCCTGCTCTTGTTTCCTCTTTCCTCTAACTTTGTTGAGATCCAAGTTGTGTATGTACCCTGAATCTGCTTTTCAGTTCACTCCTGTCACTGGTCTGCCAACCTCACCCTGTTAAAAACCTCTGACTGTTTTTCTTGCCCATGTTCATTTTTCACACTTCCTCCTAATTATCTGGCAGCCAGCATGTTCGGCTTCTCTTCCAACTCTAAGCTCTTAGGACTATAATCAACCATGGCCAAAACCCCTATGATATAAAAAACAGATGTTGTTACAGACCTATAAAATCAGGTTAAATGACAAAACCTTGATAGAAATTAGGTGTCTTCAGTATTAGAGAGACAGCTGCTATAATGTCATCCTAAGGGAGGAGGAAGGGGTAGTGGGGCATTTCTTCCAAGAGGTAGTAAAGACAGTGTCCTTGTCAGGGATTTAGGAGACTTGGTCTCAGCTCTACCATTAACTTTCTGTCATCATAAGTGAGTACCTCCTTTCCTTTGGATTTCAGTTTCCTTATTTGAAAAGAAGGCTTATGAGTGACATCAATCCTCTTTCAAAGAGGGATACCCAAACAATAAGTGGTTTGAGGTGGTACACAGATAAATTTATTTTATTTTAATAGTTTTGTATATATTCTATCTTAAATTTGGAAAACACTGGTCTTCCATTTCTATTTTTATTTTAAAATAAATTTAGCCAGGTAAAACCATGAGCCAACCTAAAGAAAAGCATTTAGTAAAATAATGAATACTACATACAGCAAGAATAAAGGTATTATGCAAATTTGGACTTGGATTTGGTGAGGGATGGCCTAGATTATTCTTACTGGCTCTAGCATTTTGGGTCAATTGAACAATAATACCTAACAAGTTACAGCATTTATTATGTGCCAGGCATGTGCCAATGTACTAAGAACTATATATATTAAATCATGTAATCTCCACAACAACTGTATGAGGTAGGCATTATTACCTCTATTTTACAAATAAGGAAACTGAGGGACTAAGAACTTGCCTAATGTTACACAACTTAAGAGTCAGAGCCAGGATTTGAACTCAGGCAGATTGGATCCAGAAGCCACACTCTTAACTGCTATAGCAGTGCTTCTCAAAGTGTGGCTCCTGGACCAGCAGCATCCACATCACTTGGGAGCTCGTTAGAAGCACAAATGATCAGATCCTCACCCCAAACAGACTGAATCAGAACCTCTGGGAGGGGAGGTCCAATAATTTGTGTTTCAACAAGCCCTGCAGGTGACCTCTGACACACACTCACATTGGAACATGTATTACACTGTAACGCACTGTCCTGAACCAATGGCAGCAAGTGTGGAAAGATGGGAAAGTAATTTGGATTTCAAATTGAGGTAGAGTGAAGGTTTATGCAAGAGTGGAGAAACCAGGACATGTCTGATAGCAGAAGGGAAGGAGCCAGATTATGGAAAGATTATGGAAACAAAGGAGAAGTAGAAGAAAGCAGAGTAGCTTGGGGTCACAAAGGCCAACGAGGATGGCTATCTCTTGAGCACTGGAAAAGACAGAGATGGACCCAGGGAAGAAGAAGCTGATGCTTTTGATTTTTGCTCATGTGACCAGAAAAACTGATTAATAGATTTTAGTGATGGTGCAGGGGATCTGACCAGATTTTTAGGAAAGAGATGGCTGATTCAAAAAACCTGCTGTGAGCCACTGACACGGGTGAAATAATGTTTACTCACAGTGCTTAGGTCAGAGTAGCAGCTGGAGATGAAGAATTTCCAATGAACCAAGCCCAGTGATTATTAGGTTTTGTGGAAGCCCTGAAAATGTGCCACACAGTTCTCTTGCTTTGGGGAGCATAATTGACAGATGGCCCTAGCTGCTGACCCTCTGAATCCATCGCTGCATTTGAGCCGAGGTCATGCTTCCAGCAGGCAGTTCCTAGCCAATGGCTGAGCATGGCAAGAATACTAATGTGGGCCCCTTCCGTGAGACAGAGGACTCCTCTCTCATGGGCAACTTTGGCTTGAGGACTCCTTATTGGCTTGGCTGAAACATTCTCAAAACTGTCCTGCAATCTGAGATTCTACTTGTCCAATCCTCTTTCCTTCCCTCTCTCTTTCACAGGGGTTGGCCCCGCACTATGATCTAACAGCCCCTACTTCCTTTGGCTCCCTTCCCATTTTTCCTCATGGGAACTCAGCTCAATAAACCTCGTGCATATCTAATGCCATATTACAGTCTGCTTTATAGCGGTCCCAAGCTAATAAAGGATTCTTCCCCAACCATGATTTCCTATATGGGCAAAGATATGGACTCTGCAAGTATCCCAGGGTTGGATGGCTTGAGGATAAGGGTAACACACATTCTAAGGAGGTAAAGGGGGGTAGAAGTAGAGATTCATTAACCCTAGACCTTTACAACAGAGGACCTGCAAATTCAAATTCATTCAAATTCCCTCACAGAGAAAAATGTCAGACACTTATAAATTAGCAATTGGAAAGCTCACCATTATACTGGTTTTGGTGTCTATGTGAATTCCACAGGAAAAGCTCTGATACAAGGCCTTGAGCTTAATAGTGTGGAAGGAGTCAATGATCTGAGTAGAATGGGTGGATCCTAGTGTGGGACGAGATACCTTCCTTCATTATTGATAGGAAGGTATCTGATTTCATGTGAAAATGAGGCTGGTGGTGACAGCAATATGAGAAAGAAGAATGATCTGGCAGAAGTTGAAGGAGCTAATGTTGGCAGTCAGACTTTCCTTTATTAAGAGTGTACACGTAAACTACATATACTCTGTGGGAGGGGCCTCTTTGAGGCTAAATAGCGCCAGGAGAAGTAACATTTTAGAAGCCAACATTTCAGAGGGCATAGTCTGTGATACAGTTGGAATAGAGCTCATTAGAGATGAGTTATGGGGTCTCACTGAAAGAGGAGCTGAGATAATATGAAAAAAACACAAATTTTTACAACTTTCCCTTTTCTACTTTTACCCTGTAAGGGAAGACACTTACATCCTCTCCTCTGTCAAGAAACTTGAGTGTCCCATTTACCATTGCAACAAAAACCCACAGGCAACATCGTTTGCATGGTGAAAAACTGAAACCATTTCCACTAAGATCAGGAACAAGAAAAGGTTGCCCACTCTCACCACTATTATTCAAGAGTTTTGGAAGTTTTAGACACAGTAGTCAGAGACGAAAAAGAAATAAAAGTAATCCAAATCGGAAAAAGTAAAACTGTCACTGTTTGCAGATGACATGATATTATACATAGAGTATCCTAAAGATGCTACCAGAAAACTACTAGAGCTAATCAATGAATTTGGTAAAGTAGCAGGATAAAAATTAATGCACAGAAATCTCTTGCTTTCCTATACACGAATGATGAAAAATCTGAAAGAGAAATTAAGGAAACACTTCCATTTACCACTGCAAGCAAAAGAATAAAATACCCAGGAATAAACCTACCTAAGGAGACAAAAGACCTGTATGCAGAAAACTATAAGACACTGATGAAAGAAATTAAAGATGATACAGACAGATGGAGAGATATACCATGTTCTTGGATTGGAAGAATCAACATTGTGAAAATGACTCTACTACCCAAAGCAATCTACAGATTCAATGCAATCCCTATCAAACTACCAATGGCATTTTTCACAGAACTAGAACAAAAAATTTCACAGTTTGCATGGAAACACAAAAGACTCCGAATGGCCAAAGCAATCTTGAGAAAGAAAAACAGAGCTGGAGGAATCAGGCTCCCTGACTTCAGACTATACTACAAAGCTACAGTAATCAAGACAGTATAGTACTGGCACAAAAACAGAAATATAGATCAATGGAACAGGATAGAAAGCCCAGAGATAAACCCATGTACATATGGTCACCTTATTTTTGATAAAGGAGGCAAGAATATACAATGGAGAAAACAGACTCTTCAATAAGTGGTGCTGGGAAAACTGGACAGCTACATGTAAAAGAATGAAATTAGAACACATTCCTAACACCATGCACAAAAATAAACTCAAAATGGATTAAAGACCTAAATGTAAGGCCAGACACTATAAAACTCATAGAGGAAAACAAAGGCAGAACACTTTATGACATAAATCACAGCAAGATCCTTTTTGACCCACCTCCTAGAGAAATGGAAATAAAAATAAACAAATGGGACCTAATGAAAGTTCAAAGCTTTTGCACAGCAAAGGAAACCATAAACAAGACCAAAAGACAACCCTCAGAATGGGAGAAAATATTTGCAAATGAAGCAAGTGACAAAAGATTAACCTCCAAAATTTACAAGCAGCTCATGCAACTCAATATCAAAAAACAAACAACCCAATCCAAAAATGGGCAGAAGACCTAAATAGACATTTCACCAAGGAAGACATAGAGATGGCCAAGAGGCACATGAAAAGATGCTCAACATCACTAATCATTAGAGAAATCCAAATCAAAACTACAATGAGGTATCACCTCACACCGGTCAGAATGGCCATTATCAAAGAATCTAGAAACAATAAATGGTGGAAAGGCTGTGGTGAAAAGGGAACCCTCTTGTAGTCTTGGTGGGAATGTAAATTGATACAACCACTATGGAAAACAGTATGGAGGTTCCTTAAAAAACTAAAAATAGAACAACCATATGACCCAGCAATCCCACTACTGGGCATATACCCTGAGAAAACCATAATTCAAAAAGAGTCATGTACCAAAATGTTCACTGCAGCTCTATTTACAATAGCCTGGACATGGAAGCAACCTAAGTGTCCATCGACAGATGAATGGATAAAGAAGATGTGGCACATATATACAATGGAGTATTAGCCATAAAAAGAAACGAGATTGAGTTATTTGTAGTGAGGTGGATGGACCTAGAGTCTGTCATACAGAGTGAAGTCAGAAAGAGAAAAACAAATACTGTATGCTAACACATATATATGGCATGTAAAAAAAATGGTTCTGAGGAACTTAGGGGCAGGGCAGGAATAAAGACGCAGATGTAGAGAATGGACTTGAGGACATGGGGAGGGGGAAGGGTAAGCTGGGACGAAGTGAGAGAGTGGCATGGACATATATACACTACCAAATGTAAAATAGATAGCTAGTGGGAAGCAGCTTCATGGCACAGGGAGATCAGCTCGGTGCTTTGTGTCCACCTAGAGGGGCGGGATAGGGAGGGTGGGAGGGAGATGCAAGAGGGAGGAGATATGGGGATATAGGTATATGTATAGTTGATTCACTTTGTTATAAAGCAGAAACTAACACACCATTGTAAAGCAATTATACTCCAATAAAGATGTTAAAAGCAAAAAAAAAAAAAAAGAAACCCTGAGTGTCTGGTCTGCTTCTTCGTAGACCCAAGGTATGGCAGGAACCAAGCCAATCTTGTAAAGGAAATTACAAGTCACTAGCTAAAGGGTGTGTCTTCCTATGGAAACTGGGGGATCAGGCCTCTCCTGCTCATGCCTTCGGAAGAGCTGAGAAGCTTCAGACACACTGAAATTTAGTTTACTGAAAGGATTATAAGGATCTAATTGGAAAAACAAGAAGGGGATCTTTGAGACACAACCAAAGTGTTAAAAGGAAAAAAAAGGAAGAGAGTAAACTACTCTAATAAAACTTGCTGCTTAATGGGAATGTTCAACAGCAGGGGAAACTAGGATATAAACATACCTCTAAACAGAGGCACTGAATGTTTGTTCAGAAACAGATGCACCTGGCAGTTAAATGATAATGCCATTAACCACAATTATACCCTTCTCCTGATTGTTCATTTATAGTCATTATACTACTTAATAAATAATAAATGTGGTTCTCACTTTGCAAATCATTTAACATTGCCAACCTAAAGAATCATTTAGATTGTAAACACAATCTAAAGAACGGGTAACTCCAAAGGCGGAAGCGGGGAGGCATAAGTTAGGAGTATGGGATTAACAGATACACAACACTATATATAAAATAGCTAAACAAGAAGGATTTACTGTATAGCACAGGGAACTATATTCAATATCTTGTAATAACCTGTAATGGAAAAGAATCTGGAAAAGAATATATATATATATGTATGTATACACATATATGAGTATATATATGAATATATATATATATATGAACCACTTTGCTGTACATCTGAAACTAACACAATATTGTATATCAACTATAAATCAAAAAAATAATAATAAAGATGGAATAACCCAGGTTCCTGCTACTGCATGATTAGAATAGCAGGTTTCACTCCTCTCTATTTAAAATGTGAGGGCTCAACCCTTAGAAACTGCCTGACAATGATATCAATGTTATTAAACTTAATAAACAGTTTATTAAGGCATAGGAGCAACCCCTCTTGAGGACACAGGCTGTATTAAGAGGAGCAAATTATTAGGTGGAGAGCAACACATTAACAAAGGCAAACATCCAGGAATTTGCTAATGATAAAAATAAAGATTGTATTTGTTAATCAAAACTAAACATTCCAGTGGGTCCTGCTAAGCTAGGGTTGGTCGTTTCAATTAATGGGCTGCTATTTCTTTCTTCCAATCAGGTGGCACTGGACACAGATGTCTGGAAAACATGTAAATCCGACTCATGGGAAAATATACCAGATAATCTGTTTGGATGGGGCCACACCACAAACCAATAGATGGGCCCAGTTTAATAGGCCTATCCAGCTCATTTGTCCAGGAAAGTAGACATCGTTTCCAGTAAACTCAAGAGCAATGATAATCCTGCACCAAACATGCAAAGTACAATTACCACGTGGTAGGCTGGAGACGGTGTCTGTCTTGCTGAGTCTGTCTGAGTCTGGAGGCTGGGATCTAGTCCTGTTTTTGCCACCAACTGACTTTCTAACCTTATTTAACTCGCCTCACTTCTTTCAGCCTCAGTCTTCTCATGTATAAAATAAGGGGATTGGATTGCATGCTCTTTAGGGATCCTTTCAGCTCTAGAGCTGTGTGTATTTTACCGTGTTTTTGTTTCTTACAAATCGATCATGTCCACACGGCAAAAACCAGAGAGGGAAAATCAGCTTCATCTTAAATGTTGTCAGTTAATTGTCTTACTTGTTTGATACTGGCTGCCTAGAACACTGTGTTGAGAAGAATTCTGAGGCTAGGTCCAAGCTCAGTGGGAAAGAAAGACAAAGACAAAGGAATGGGTGGGAAATGACAGCTTTCATGCCATGGATTTACCAACCCTGACCTACATAATACCACTTGGGCAAGTGGATCATATTCTTTAGAAGCCTCCATTCTCACCACTTCATGAACTGGGGTTTAATATTTTTTCAAATATTCCCAAGATTTATCATGACTGCTATTTGTACTATAAGAGCTATGATAGAAAGTCTTGACTAATAAATGCTTATTATTACTTAGTTATTACTGGTACTAGTTTTAGTAATAACTAATAATCATATATTATTTACTATATCAAGAAAAATATTGTAAATTTGGAAGCAAGAAAGGCAAGTCCAGGAACAGCCATAGCTGATTTTCAACTCAATGAGTTGTATAATGAAGAGCTGCCACTATTTTTAATTCAGACAGATGAATAACTCTGCAGTCAATGCTATGAAATATAGATCAGTCAACTATTAAATGGCAAAGAAACACTTTGCAAATTAAGTAAACAAGCTCTTTTTTTGGTATAAAAAATGTTTAATGTGAAATGATGAAGGTTGACTCTGTGCAATCTGTGTGATGTCTTAGAATGCCCTACACTGATACTGTTTTCCCAGCTTACCATAGTGCAGCTAAAAGCATATTAACATTTCAGACAGAAAAAAAGAGGAAATCAGTTCAATGGCTTGACACTTTTTACTGGCATTAATAGGAACTCAGGAGTTGTACATTTTGAAAACCTCAACCCATCTGAGGACATTTGATTGTATCCCACCTTCTACATCAAAGAAAGAGCATTCCAACTGAGCAGTGTTTACCAACCACTTCTTTAATCTTCTCCAAATTAGAAACCGTCGCTAGCGCAGATAATGGCCTTCTGTAAGGAGCGAGGCAATACCATTGTTAATCGTCTAGCATTATGCTACCCTATATGGTAGCTCCTAATCACAGATGGCTATGACATTTAAATTAATAAAATAAGATTTAAAATTCAGTCCCTCAGCCACATTAGCTACATTTGAAATGCTCCGTAGCTAAATGTGGCTAGAGGCTACCTTATGGGACACCACATTTCCATCATTGCAGAAGGTTCGATTGGAGGGCACTGCTCCAGAGAGCCTGAGTATTACACCTGGAGTGGGTAGGGATTTCAAATGGCTTAGAGAACGTTTCCATGAGGATTCAGAGCTGGAAGAAATTTTAAAAATTCAAATTCATCTCTTTTATTTTATAGATGAGGAAACTGAGGCCCAGCAAAGGTCACACACCTAATTGGTAGCAGATTGGGGGCTACAATCCAGGTTTCCTGATTCTGAGGCCCCTCCTCATTCCATGATCCTGGTAATATACCTAGAGTATTTTCCTGGTTACTCTACTAGCTCAGGGTCAGCTCCCACCAACATCAGAAGCTCTGTTCCAGTAGCCAGATGTGCCCATCATCTCCCTGCTACTCCTTATAGAGAGAAAACATCAGGAGAACACTGAATAGGGTTGGAGGTGGGGGAAGAGTATGCAATTATGCAAGTAAATACCTAGTTCCAGAATGAAGAGTAAACATTCCAAATGATCTATAAATATTTAACCAAAGTCATACATCTGGGCGCCAAAGAAGGGGTTTTTTTCTTGGCATTTGCGATTAAAATGGATTAATCCCCTGACACAATGTTAATATAACCTTTCTTGAGTATAAACATGTCCTAGGATACTCCACACTGAGTGTAAATGTATAGGAAAACATTATTCACTGGATAGCCAGCTCTTGGCGAAAACACAATGGTCTATTCTCTGAGCACATGGATGGGGATATTGCATCAGCAAGGGGTTTGTTGGGTCCTGTTTTCCATGGGCAGGGGGGAAAGGAAATGGTCTTGTTTACAAGGATGATTAGGCTGTCCTCCAGACGTTTGGCTACTGGGACTCATTTGGCTGGGTCCAAGGCTGGATCCAAAACCTCCCATGGCAGTTCTGCAATGATACATTTTCACTGGCTGCCATTCATTAACTATCCCGAACCAGGTGCAGGGGCTACAGAGATGGCAGCGCCCCAGCACACTATTTCTCAGAGGACTCATATTGGTTTACTTAGTTTAGGTGTTTTTTGTTTTTAAAAAACATCTCTACTGGAGTATAATTACTTTACAGTGTTGTGTTAGCTTCCGCTGTATAACAAAGTGAATCAGCTATATGCATACGTATATCCCCATACCCCCTCCCTCTTGCGCCTCCCTCCCACCCTCCCTATCCCACCCCTCTAGGTGGTCGCAAAGCACCGAGCTGATCTCCCCGTGCTATGCGGCTGCTTCCCACTAGCTATCTACTTTACATTTGGTAGTGTATATATGTCCATGCCACTCTCTCACTTAGTCCCAGTTTACCCTTCCCCCTCCCCATGTCCTCAAATCCATTCTCTACGTCTGTGTCTTTATTCCTATCCTGCCCCTAGGTTCATCGGAAACATTTTTAAAATAGATTCCATATATATATATATATATATATGTGTGTGTGTGTGTGTGTGTGTGTGTGTGTGTGTTAGCACACGGTATTTGTTTTTCTCTTTCTGACTTACTTCACTCTGTATGACAGGCTCTAGGTCCACCCACCTCACTACAAATAACAACTCAATTTCCTTTCTTTTTTTTTTTAAGTATAACTGCTTTACAATGGTGTGTTGGTTTCTGCTTTATAACAAAGTGAATCGGCTATACATATACCTATATTCCCGTATCTCCTCCCTCTTGTGTCTCCCTCCCACCCTCCCTATCCCATCCCTCTAGGTGGTCACAAAGCACCGAGCTGATCTCCCTGTGCTATGTGGCTGCTTCCCACTAGCTATCTGTTTTACATTTGGTAGTATATATATGTCCATGCCACTCTCTCACTTCATCTCAGTTTACCCTTCCCCCTCCCCATGTCCTCAAGTCCATTCTCTACATCTGCATCTTTATTCCTGTCCTGCACCTGGGTTCTTCAGAAGCTTTTTTTACTTTTAGATTCCATATATATGTGTTAGCATACGGTATTTGTTTTTCTCTTTCTGACTTACTTCACTTGGTATGACAGACTCTCATTCCATCCACCTCACTACAAATAATTCAATTTCATTTTTTCTTATGGCTGAGTAATATTCCATTGTATATATGTGCCACATCTTCTTTATCCATTCATCCGATGATGGACACTTAGGTTGCTTCCATGTCCTGGCTATTGTATATAGAGCTGCCGTGGACATTGTGGTACATGACTCTTTTTGAATTATGGTTTTCTCAGGGTATATGCCCAGGTAGTGGGATTGCTGGGTCATCATACGGTAGTTCTATTTTTAGTGTTTTAAGGAACCTCCATATTGTTCTCCATAGTGGCTGTATCAATTTACATTCCCACCAAGGGTGCAAGAGGGTTCCCTTTTCTCCACACCCTTTCCAGCATTTATTGTTTGTAGACTTTTTGATGGTGGCCATTCTGACCGGTGTGAGGTGATACCTCATTGTAGTTTTGATTTGGATTTCTCTAATGATTAGTGATGTTGAGCATCTTTTCATGTGCCTCTTGGCCATCTCTATGTCTTCCTTGGTGAAATGTCTATTTAGGTCTTCTGCCCATTTTTGGATTGGGTTGTTTGTTCTTTTGATAATTGAGCTGCATGAGCTGCTTGTATATTTTGGAGATTAATCCTTTGTCAGTTGCTTCATTTGCAAATATTTTCTCCCATTCTGAGGGTTGTCTTTTGGTCTTGTTTATGGTTTCCTTTGCTGTGCAAAAGCTTTGAAGTTTCATTAGGTCCCATTTGTTTATTTTGTTTTCGTTTCCATTTCTCTAGGAGGTGGGTCAAAAAGGATCTTGCTGTGATTTACGTTATAGAGTGTTCTGCCTATGTTTTCCTCTAAGAGTTTTATAGTGTCTTGCCTTACATTTAGGTCTTTAATCCATTTTGAGTTTCTTTTTGTGTATGGTGTGAGGAAGTGTTCTAATTTCATTCTTTTCCACGTAGCTGTCCAGTTTTCCCAGCACCACTTATTGAAGAGTCTGTTTTCTCCATTGTATACTCTTGCCTCCTTTATCGAAGATAAGATTACCATATGTGTGTGGGTTTATCTCTGGGCTTTCTCTCCTGTTCCATTGATTTATATTTCTGTTTTTGTGCCAGTACCATACTGTCCTGATGAATGTAGCTTTCTAGTATAGTCTGAACTCAGGGAGCCTGATTCTTCCAGCTCCATTTTTCGTTCTCAGGGCTGCTTTGGCTCTTTGGCATCTTTTGTGTTTCCATATAAATTGTGAAATTTTTTTGTTCTAGTTCTGTGAAAAAATGCCATTGATAGTTTGATAGGGATTGCATTGAATCTGTAGATTGCTTTGGGTAGTAGACTCATTTTCACAATGTTGATTTTTCCAATCCAGGAACATGGTATATCTCTTCATCTGTTTGTATCATCTTTATTTCTTTCATCAGTGTCTTATAGTTTTCTTCATACAGGTCTTTTATCTCCTTAGGTAGGTATATTCCTAGGTATTTTATTCTTTTTGTTGCAATGGTAAATGGGAGTGTTTCCTTAATTTCTCTTTCAGATGTTTCATCATTAGTGTATAGGAATGTAAGAGATTTCTGTGCATTAATTTTTATCCTGCTACTTTACCAAATTCATTGATTAGCTCTAGTACTTTCTTGGTAGCACCTTTAGGATTCTCTATGTATAATATCATGTCATCTGCAAACAGTGACAGTTTTACTTCTTCTTTTCCGATTTGGATTCCTTTATTTCTTTTTCTTCTCTGATTGTTGCGGGTAAAACTTCCAAAACAATGTTGAGTAGTAGTGGTGAGAATATGTCACCTTGTCCTGTTACTGATCTTAGAGGAAATGGTTTCAGTTTTTCACCACTGAGAACAATGTTGTCTGTGGGTTTGTCATATATGGCCTTTATTATGTTGAGGTAGGTTCCCTCTATGCCTACTATCTGGAGGGTTTTTATCACAAATGGATGTTGAATTTTGTCAAAAGCTTTTTCTGCATCTCTGTAGATTATCATATGGTTTTTATCCTTCAATTTGTTAATATGGTATATCACATTGATTGATTTGCATTTACTGATGAATCCTTGCATTCCTAGGTTAAACCTCTCTTGATCAGGTGTATGATCCTTTTAATGTGCTGGTGGATTCTGTTTGCTAGTTTGTTGAGGATTTTTGCATCTATGCTCATCAGAGATATTGGCCTGTAGTTTTCTTTTTGTGTGACATCTTTGTGTGGTTCTGGAATCAGGTTAATGGTGGCCTCGTAGAATGAGTTTGGGAGTGTTACTCCCTCTGCTATATTTTGGAAGAGTTCGAGAAAGAAAGTGTTAGCTCTTCTCTAAATGTTTGATAGAATTCGCCTGTGAAGCCATCTGGTCCTGGGCTTCTGTTTGTCAGAAGATTTTTAATCACAGTTTCAATTTCAGTGCTTGTGATTGGTCTGTTTATATTTTCTATTTCTTCCTGGTTCAGTCTCAGAAGGTTGTGCTTTTCTAAGAATGTGTCCATTTTCTCCAGGTTGTCCATTATATTGGCATATAGTTGCGTATAGTAATCTCTCATGATCCTTTGTATTTCTGCAGTGTCTGTTGTTATTTCTCCTTTTCATTTCTAATTCTGTTGATTTGAGTCTTCTCCCTTTTGTACTTGATGAGTCTGGCTAATGGTTTATCAATTTTGTTTATCTTCTTAAAGAACCAGCTTTTATTTTATTGATCTTTGCTATCATTTCCTTCATCTCTTTTTCATTTATTTCTGATCTGATCTTTATGATTTCTTTCCTTCTGCTAACTTTGGGGCTCTTTGGTTCTTTGTTCTCTAATTGCTATAGGTATGAAGTTAGGTTGCTTATTTGAGATATTTCTTGTTTCTTGAGGTAGGACTGTATTGCTATAAACTTCCCTCTCAGAACTGCGTTTGCTGCAACCCATAGGTTTTGGGTCGTCATGCTTTCATTGTCATTTGTTTCTAGGTATTTTTTGATTTCCTCTTTGATTTCTTCCGTGATCTCTTGGTTATTAAATAGTGTACTGTTTAGCCTTCATGAATTTGTATTTTTTACAGATTTTTCCCTGTAATTGATATTTAGTCTCATAGCATTTTGGTTGGAAAAGATACTTGATACGATTTCAATTTTCTTAAATTTACCAAGGTTTGATTTGTGACCCAAGATATGATCTATCCTGGAGAATGTTCCATGAGCACTTGAGAAAAATGTGTATTCTGTTGTTTTTGGATGGAATGTCCTATAAATATCAATTAAGTCCATCTTGTTTAATATATCATTTAAAGCTTGTGTTTCCTTATTTATTTTCATCTTGGATGATCTCTCCATTGGTGAAAGTGGGGTGTCAAAGTCCCCTACTATTATTGTGTTACTGTCAATTTCCCCTTTTATGGCTGTTAGCGTTTGCCTTATGTATTGAGGTGCTCCTGTGTTGGGTGCATAAATATTTACAATTATTATATCTTCTTCTTAGATTGATCCCTTGATCATTACGTAGTGTCCTTCTTTGTCTCTTGTAATAGTCTTTATTTTAAAGTCTATTTTGTCAGATATGAGAATTGCTACTCCAGCTTTCTTTTGGTTTCCATTTGCATGGAATATCTTTTTCCATTCCCTCACTTTCAGTCTGTATGTGTCCCTTGGTCTGAAGTGGATCTCCTGTAGACAGCATATATATGGGTCTTGTTTTTGTGTCCATTCAGCCAGTCTATGTCTTTTGGTGGGAGCATTTAATCCATTTACATTTAAGGTAATTATCGATATGTATGGTCCGATTATCAGTTTCTTAATTGTTTTGGATTTGTTATTGTAGGTCTTTTCCTTCTCTTGTGTTTCCTGCCTAGAGAAGTTCCTTTATCATTTGTTGTAAAGCTGGTTTGTTGGTGCTGAATTCTCTTAACTTTTGCTTAACTGTAAAGGTTTTAATTTCTCCATCGAATCTGAATGAGATCCTTGCTGGGTAGAGTAAACTTGGTTGTTGGTTTTTCCCTTTCATCACTTTAAATATGTCCTGCCACTCTCTTGTGCCTTGCAGAGTTTCTGCTGAAAAATCTGCTGTTAACCTTATGGGGATTCCCTTGTATGTTATTAGTTGCTTTTCCCTTGCTGCTTTTAATATTTTTTCTTTGTACTTACTTTTCGATAGTTTGATTAATATGTGTCTCGGCATGTTTCTCTTTGGGTTTACCCTGTATGCTACTCTCTGTGTTTCCTGGACTTGATTGACTATTTCCTTTTCCATGTTAGGGTAGTTTTCGACTGTAATCTCTTCAAATATTTTCTCAGACTTTTTCTTTCTCTCTTCTTCTTCTGGGACCCCTATAATTTGAATGTTGGTGCATTTAATGTTGCCCAGAGGTCTCTGAGACTGTCCTCAATTCTTTTCATTCTTTTTTCTTTATTCTGCTTCCTGGCAGTTATTTCCACCATTTTATCTTCCAGCTCACTTATCTGTTCTTCTGCCTCAGTTATTCTGTTATTGATTCCTTCTAGAGTATTTTTAATTTCAGTAATTGTGTTGTTCATCACTGTTTGCTCTTTAGTTCTTCTAGATCCTTGTTAAATGTTTCTTGTATTTTCTCCACTCAGTTTCCTAGATTTTGGATCATGTTTACTATCATTATTCTGAATTCTTTTTTAGGTAGGTTGCCTATTTTGTCTTCATTTATTTGGTCTTGTAGGTTTTTACCTTGCTCCTTCATCTGTAATGTATTTTCTTGTCATTTCATTTATTTTTTGATGGGTGGTGTTATATTCCTGTCTTACCGGTCGTTTGGCCTGAGACGTCCAGCACTGGAGTTTACAGGCAGTTAGATAGAGCTGGGTCTTGGTGCTGAGATGAGGACCTCCTGGAGGCCTCACTCCAATTGATATTCCCTGGAGTCTGAGGTTCTCTGTTAGTCCGGCGGTTTGGACTCAGAGCTCCCACCACAGGAGCTCAGGTCTGACCTCCAGCCTGGGAACCAAGATCCCACAAGCCAGTCTCTGGGGGTTCCTCCTGTCCCCTTAGGTGTCCATGGTCCCCCACCAGTGCCTGGTAGGTGCCCTAGTTGTGAGGAGACACGAATTCCACGTCCTCCTAGTACTGCTTTGCATAGTTTTAAGGATAACTCTCAGAAGGTAAGGGTTGAGTATGGAGCTGAAAACAGGAATGGTAGCAAGTCTGTGTATCAGTCTCCCATGTGTCCTCCTTCACCCTAAGCAGCCTGGAAACGATTGTTCCTTTATCTGCTGGTCTTGGAGAGTCTCCTGGAGAGGCAGAGGGTGGCTGCAGCACATACTGGGGAGCTCCTTCTACTGCATGAAGCCCATGCTGGCAGGTGCCATTGTGGAGGCTCCTCCCTCTTGCCTCAAATTGGTTTTTAAAACAGCTTACCTCTGCAAGTAAATCCTGAAATGGGAAGTGCAAGGAAAAACCAACTTGCAGTAAGAAGAGAAGTTAGTCTTCGAAGCCTTGGGCTCTCTTTGTGAGGTTCTTTTAAATTCTCTTCTATGGTGTCATTTCTCCACCAAGATTGTCATGGCTCTTCCTTCCTGAGAGTATTGGAGGTATTGGGGACTTAATGTGTTAGTTCTGTTTATATTTAAAAACACGGATCTGACGAGGAAATGTTTAAATGAAATACATTCATCATTAGTGATGGAAATTCAAGCCTAAATGAGGAAATAGAGGGAATTTTTAAAAAAATGCATTTTGAGGAATAAGGGGGTGTTCCTACTGTATTCGGCAAATCTCACCATGTTTGGTGTGGTCATCCCTGCAAGGCTGACTCTGTCTGTGGTTGTCTAGCTGTCTTACACAACTAATGTGAGGCAGACAAACATAAAGGCAAAGCTTCAAAAAAATGGAGTGATATTTCTTCCATTTGCTTCAAAAAGGACCAGCCAGGTGATGGGGTTCAGGGCATGCTACCCCCAAACATGGCACCTCGATATATTGAATATTTTAAGCTGAAGGAGTTTGAGAAAACTGCAGAAGTAGGAAGGTCACTCTGACCTTCCCCCCACCCTTCTCCCCTGAAACAGGTCATAAAACCCTTATGTGAGATGCCTTCCCCATACCCAGAGGAAAGGAGCATCCTTGTCTCCGAAGACAAAGAGACGCGAAGAATAATCTGAACAAACAGGCCTTGCTAAGTGTTCCTCAGTTTACTACACTTACCTCATACTCCTTAACCTATCATATTTCTACACAACTGCCCACTCTTCATCAAACCTAGCATAAAAATATACAAGTATAACTCCTTCCGGTCTCCAGTTCCTTATGAAGGTTCTCGTATCATGTAAAACTTAAAAGTTAATTTGTATGCTTCTTCCCTGCTACTCTGTCTCTGTCAGTTTAATTTCTAGACCCAGCAAAGGACCCTAAGAGGGTCAAGGAAAAGTTTTTTCTCCCTTACAATAGCTAATCATGGACTGGCAGTTAAGCTGTCTTTTTGCTCCTACTAATTCACAGTGAGGGGCCTTGAAGGCCTCTCACTTTAAATACAACTTTGTCTTTACAAAGACTGTCTCTTAAAAGCATCAATTGCCCTTGTTTTCATTTGATTATCTAAATAAAAATTTAAAAAACATCTTCAAAAACCTTTCTTTATAGAGGTAAAAGATATTGGAATCTACATTTTATAACTACTCAGGTACACTCAGTAGCTCTTCGTTTAAAAAAATGAGTAAGCAACTGCAGCCAATGTTTACTTAGTCCAGGAAGACCCATAAGACAACCATAACCATAATAAATGATAGATTCTAGTGGGTAAACAAGGCTAGGGAAACAGAAGGGGTTCTACCACCTAACATCAAGCCAAAGCACTAGACTAAGTCAGGGACAGAATCCATAGCAAAAGAGAAATGAAATCTACCTGATGAAGTTCTCAAATGAGGTTCCTGCATCCTACTTCTTAGAGCATTGATTCTTAGAGTTTTAGCTGCACATTAGAATCATCCAGGTTCTACCCTAGAGAGTGTGATTTAATTGATCTGGAGTTAGACCCAGGCACTGGTGTTCTTAAGAAGTTTCCCAGGAAATGCTGATGTGCAGTCTGGGTTGAAAATCACTGTCCTAGAGTACAAGGTTCTGCTTAGAGTTGTCATTCATCTGAGGCATTATGAAGAGCTCAGGGCAGTGGTTTCCAAACCTGGGTGCACATCAGCTTCCTCCTGTGAGGTTTTTAAAAATACAAATGCTTGGGACATATCCCCATACTTCCAAATTCAAAATTTTAGGAGTTGGTCCCAGGAATCCCCAATTTTACAAGCTACTTAGACAATTCTTATGCAGCCAGCCTGGCAGGTCCTTGTTGGAGGAAGTGCATTTGAGAAGTACTGAGTTAAGTCTTCTGTGTATCTGTGATGGTACAGAGCAGTGGCTCTCAACCGTGGATGCTCGGATGCCTGAATCTCACCTCCAGAGAATCTAATTTAATTGGTCTGGGGTGGACTCCAGGTACCAGTATTTTTAAAAAAGCTTCCTGTGATTTGTGTGCAATCATGTTAAGGAACTACTAGCTCTGAGCAAGAGTGGAAAAAAAAAGTAGATCACTTGTTGGCAAATTTTCACGTCCATGGCAGACATCACTAATCAATTCTGGCACTCTTTCCTGCAGAGCTCATATGTGGCCTCATAATTCTTCTCACTATATTGTTCTAGGCAGCCACTCATGCATGGAGTGGGCATGAAACTACTGTTTGCCATCTTTACCTTAAATCCTGCCTGGCAGAGATCTAATAACCTCTGGCGAACCCTTCCTGGCTTTTGCTTCTAGTATCATACTTAAGTATCCAGATTGTTGTCCACCAGGACACTCTTTTGAAGCAGGAGAAGGTGGAAGCCAGAAGTGGATGCAATAGAGAGATCCCCTCACCTAGCTACCTCTACTACCCAGTGAAGCACTTTCAACCCCAGCTTCTGCTACAAGTTGAAAGCCTTATGCAGAGGAATTTATCATACTGGGTTCATGGAGGGTCTCTGTATGACCTCCTAGTATCAAGTGTACAGGAAAGGCCAAGCATAAAGGGAGTTTCACTCAATATTTACCCTAAATTCAAACTAGAGTTCTTGTTTGTACATCCCAATCTATTTTCCATAAACATTCCACCTATTGATGGTTGTCTTATCACAGGACTCATACCCGGCACTCTGAACCTTTGTCCCAGGCTATGGTATGTGGGAGAGCACTTGAGCTTCAGAATGAAGCTCTTCTCTTGCTGTGCTGCTTCCTGGTTTGGAGGAGAAGAAAGGCCAAGTGGGCCAGAAGTTTCAGCAGTTTCTTCCGTAGCTGATAATTAATGTGGTATGTGAGGAGGGCAGAAAGAACATTTTTTTTCTTCTAAGAAAGGGCCTCTTCCCCTGGGGTTTGTTGTTTCTACAAATGCAGAACAAAGAATTGTAGGAAGACAGACCTTTTTCCCTCGGTAACATGCAATAAAGCACCTTTAAAGGCAACAGATCATAATTCTGATTAGGACTGTAGAGGTAAGTGCACATTGAGCTTGCCAAGGATCCAGAAGTCTGCAAATGAGGAGAGCTTTGTGGGAGGCAAGTAGCCTGGAATTAAAGGAAAAAGGTGGGCTTTGGAGTCAGAATATGTTGAGTGGCACTATGACTTATTATCTGTGTGACTCTGGGCAAATTACTTAACCTCTCTTAGCCTCAGCTCTCTAACTTACAGAATGAGGGATTAAATTAATACCTTCCTCATAGACTAGTGGAAAAGATTAAATTAGGTAATGATAGCTTTCTATAAGGCCTCCTGGAACAGACCAGTATCTGGCAAACAGTAACTATCAATGGATGGTATCTAATATTATTATCCGAAAAGGTCATTACACTGCTCAAACACTCAATTCAAAATCCATATTAGGCATTCTCAAGGTATGATTCCTGGACAATCAGCTTCAGAATGACCTGGGGGGAGCTTCAAAAACACAGATTCCTGGGCTACATGCTAGATCTAAAGAATCAGAATTGAGCTTGGCTTTAGGAATAAGCAATTTTAAGAAACACTCTGGGTGATTCTGCTTCAAATTTAAGTTTAAGAGTCACTGATCTATCTAATAGGGCCAATTATATCTGGCTTGTTCATCTTACAAAAAATACAATTAATTCATAGGGGGAAAATCATGTAGAAGTACTTGAGGAAAACAACATTGTAAACTTTCTAAGTAGTATTAACTAATATCATTTAGATGACAGGAAAGAAATGGAGTTAATTTCAGGATTCCAGGTTCAGGGGGAATCCCAAAACACTGGGAACTTTCTCATTGCTTCCTTCTTTATGTATAAGTGGCCTAAGATTTAAGAAAGGCATGTTTTGACTGGACTCCACAAAGATGCCAACATTGTTTTTAACTTATATTTTTTTAATATATACTATAAGCTGGGCACTGGTGGTGACACAGCAGCAGTCGATAAGATAGACGAGGTTCCTGCCTCACTAAGCTTACATTTTAACTGGAGGAGACAGATAGTAAACAGCTGTAAAAGTTGAGACTAAAAGATCATTCATTCGTTAGTTCATTCACCCACACTCTTTCTTTCAACAAAGATGGAGCTTACATCTAGAGGAAGAAAAAAAAATCCAAGTAATTACAAGTTAATAAGTGCTACAAAGAAATGCATGGTGCTAAAGGATTATGTGTCTAAGGGAGGATACTATCAAGGGAGGTCTAATACAGGGGTGATTTTTAGTGAGGAGGGTGGGGGCAGGAGTGGGAAAAGAAATAGCTGATGATAAGCATTTCAGGAAGATGCAGCATGTTGAAGGCCCAGAGGTTGAAGAGAAGATGGAAAATATCACAAATGTTTGATATTTGAAAATATCAGAATGGCTGCTGAGGATAGTGCTATAGGCTGAATATTTGTGTCGCTGCCAAATTAATATGTTGAAACCTACTCCCTCAATGTGATGGTATTTGGAGATGGGGCCTTTGGGAGGTGATTAGGTCATGAGGGTGGAGCCCTCATGAATGAGATTAGTGCCCTTATAAAAGACACCCCAGAGAGCAACCTCACCCCTTCCACCATGTGAGGACACAGTGAAAACATGGCCATCAATGGATTTTGAAGTGAGCTCTCACCAGGCACCAAATTTTCCAGTGCCTTGATCTTAGACTTCCCAGCTTCCAGAACTGTGAGTAAAACAATTTTGTTGCTTATAAGCCATCCAGCCTATGGTATTTTTGTTATAGCAGCTTGAAAAGACTAAGACAGATGAGGAAGGTGGAGAATGGCACTAGAATATGAAGAGGAAGACAGGGCTGCCAGATCGTGATGACTCAGCGCTATGATGAAGAGTTTGGACTTTATTTGAAGGCAGTGGGAAACCATTGAAGGGGTTTCCAATCAGGAAAGTAATAAAACGCAGATGCCACATGTAATAGAGGACAAAATGACAAATAATAAAGGACACAAAGGTGTGACTCAGAACTGTGCATACTACAGAGGCAAAGGTGAGCTGCTATGGCTGGGGAGGGGATTGTTGAAGGCAGACATAAGCTGGACCTGATAAATGGGAGAGACTTGGAGTTCATGAGGTCCTTCATTTTGGATGGAGGAAAACACCTGAGTGGAGTGGAAAGCTTACAACAAACATGGCCATGTGGGAAGATGGAGCATGAGGGAGCCATCCTTCTCTTTCCTTGGTGGCAATATCTGTTTTGTTGTTGGTATTTTTATGTTGGAAGACTTTAATGATAGAATTCTGCAAAGTCACTTTGTGGGATGGGTGAATGGGTGAAAGAGGAGGTACTGGAGTCACAAATCAAAAGCAATCTGAGGAAAAGGATTAGGGGAAGAATGGAGTTCGTAATGGCCTAAACTCTCTGTTTTACAAATGAGCAAAAAACGAGGTATTCCTCAGTCAAGACACATAAAGATGTTGAGAACCATCTTCCTGTAAAATATAGGTCTTGAAATGGGAAGAGATAATGAAAATAGCCTGAGAGCTCCATGAAGACAGATCCTTTATCTATGCTGTTCATCAGTGAGGCCTTAGCATTTAGTGTACTGCCTGGCAAATGGTAGGAACTTAGTAAATACAGTGCTTCTAAGGCCAGACACAGATATTAAGTGTAAATTCTGTGTCTAGGGTACCTGAAAGTATGAAGGGCCTAGGCTTCCTATAAGCACAGTTGCGGGACCAGGAAGTGGTAGTGGTGGTGATGGTTAGGGGATAGAATTTGTTGTTTGTCATCAACTTGGCTCAATGTCTGCAAGAGTTTCTTATTACTGCTATAACAAATTACCATAATCCTGGTAGCTTAACAACACAAGTTTATTGTTTCACTCTTCTGTAGGTCACAAGTCTGAAATGCATTTCACTGGGTTAAAATCAGTGTTGGCAGAATGGCATTCCTATCTGGAGGCTCTAGGGGTTAATCAATTCCTTTGCCTTTCTAGCTTCTAGACGCTGCCCACATTCCTTTGTTCATGGCCCCTTCCTTCTATCTTTAAAGCCAGCAACATTGGTCAAGTCCTTCTTACCTCACATCACTCTGACACTCTCTCTTCAGCCTCCCTCTTTCCACGCGTAAGGACCTTTTTGATTACATTGGGCCATGCCAGGTGATCCAGGATAGTCTTCCCGTCTCAAGATCAACTGATTAGCAACATTACTACTATCTGCAACCTTTATTCCCCCCTGCCATATAACACAGCACGTTCACAGTGTTCCGGGGATTAGGACATGGACATCTTTGGGAGGGGAGGCATTATTCTGCCTATTACACGCTCTCACCCATAAAGCTGGTAAATGTACTCTACCGGGCCTTCTTTCAAGCCCAGAGCATATAAACTACTTAACACAATACACTGACCATATAGTAGAAGCTCTCTTGTATATATAATACTCTCTTGTATAATAAGTAATTGATTGGTTAAAGTGAAGAATCATATAAAATGATACATATGGTCCTTAAGCATTTTATTTCAACCTAAAACACACAAATGTATATTCATTCAGCAATCTGGTGATGTGATGTAAGACCAAGCCCCTCTTTCTGAGTGTGGGTCCTTTGGCTGACATTTCTGACTCTTTCTTCCGTAAGTTACATCCCAAATGCATCCCATTTGATTTCCAGTTTCATGTTTCCCCCGCCTCAACAATAGAGCAGTTTTTAAGACTTTTCCTTATCAAGTCTTTCCAAAGTATGGAACTTAGTTTACATGGAAACAGTAGCCTTCCTTTTATGCTCATATTTCATAAATTTACAATGTTACCTAATTACATTAGCAAGTACAACTGGCAAAAATGGGTTTGGTGATGAAACAACTAATTCTTTTTATTTCAGATCAAGCTAAATATATTTGTGACCTTATATGAGAGAAATGACATTTAATTCAGTGGCTATAGGGCAGTATGCTCCATAAACGGTGCCAGCTGATAATGAAAACAACTAACTCTTGATAAGCATCAACTTGACACATGGGAGCAGAAGTATAAGGGTCAACTGAAGGGTAACTTACTGCCCGTGACCTTTCTTTGTGCCCTGAGCATTAGTCAGTATATATTTCAGTAGGAAGGGAAAGCATCAACTCAATCCACCACATCAGTTAAGTAGATGTCAGTGATGGGAGCTTTTACTATATTTAAGAGTTTACTAAAAAAGGAATGCCCAATAGATACCACGTAGTCGCAATGTACTCTGGTACTGATTTCCTTCTTGAAAGTCCCCCCACCCAAAATGTGCATCAGCTAACGTTAACAATGGTTAATATTTATTTAGTGCTTCTTATGTGCCCAGATTTGTGCTAAGAACTTTATATTTTATTTAATACTCATGACAACCATATGAGGTAGGATGCATCATGCCCATTTTTATAGATGTGATAACTAAAACTCAGAGTTAAGAAACTTGCGAAATGTCACACATCAAAAGACATTCAAGCCCAAGCAGTCTAGCTCTAGAGCCCACACTGACTACTACTGTACCATGTTGTCAGCTATTAGACACACAAGTCAGGAATCATAGCATGTTGTGCCACCCTGTCAGCTGTCTCCTTGCTTCCTCTTCATATCCTAATGGTGGACCATACCAAAGTGAGAGACAAAATATCTATGGCAGTGCTCCTAACCAGACTTCTTTGCTTTCTTATCTCCCTAGCAATGAGCCAGCAAGATAATCAGGGACCACAACTGGACACTGTTTGAATTTACTGAGGTTCTTTATCAGTAGCAGAAATTTGTTTCTTCCAGCAGCTGCACCTATTTTTTTTTTTTTTTTACCAAGCTGGTCCTTATTCACTTTTCCTCTGGATTTAGCTATATTCTCCAAAGGCTCAAGGACAACCAGCATTCCCTCTTAGTTCTACCACTATAGAGGCTACTCACTTACCTTCTGCCTCCAGAAATCACTGCAAGTAATCTGTCTTCCAGTATTCCATGGAAGTATGGAGAAAGAGATCAGAACTCAGCCTCCTTGCTATGGCTAAGGCACATTAGCCCTTAGACTCAAAAGAGATTAGACGGAGCCTCACTGAATGATATAGCCAGACAGCCACAGCAACCAGCTGCTGGAAGTTAGACTACAGGAAAAAAAAGATAAGGAGAGAACCGTGCTAAGGAAAAGGGAGGAGCTTTCAGAGACTGGGGTCATGGAGACCTCTGTCTAGAAGGTTCATATAAGGCAAACACACTGTCAGTGCATGCTGGCCAGAAACCCTGAGGAGGAGGATTTAAGGGCAGATGGTATCTTCTACCTTTAGGATTCCAAAAGCCAGACTTAGCAGTGCAAGTCTACCAAAAGCCAGAGACACAGGTTGCCATGGAGACTCACACCTGAAAAAATCTTGCAGGCTATATCAAAGATACCAGCTCAAATCTCTTCAGGCTAGGTTTGAGCAGCTTGGACTAAAATTCTACCCAGACCAGACTGGGCAGGATGGGGCAGAGGCATGATTTGAGGGCAACTAAAAACTCTACAAAGGCAGTCAGGTAAGGGCTAAGACAACACTAGCCTGGACCTATTAACATCTAAGTAAAGCTCAGAGTCAGCAATAAGCAAGTCGACAGATTTCAGATGATTATAATATTCCCATTCTTCAAAGAACCATAGTATATTGGGGTTTGAGGCCACTCTAGTTCAACTAATATGTGATGTTTAGATTTTTTTTTAAGATCTATTTTTATTAAAAATGGAGAGATAGGTATGTCTGTTTCAGGGACGGGAGAATTTGTGTCTGCATGTTTCAGTAGGAGGAACTTCCATCCTCCCCCCCCAAACAGGTCCAAATGGAAGAGTAGATTGTGACAACTGTGAAGGAGGCAAACCCTAGGGGCATAAGAGAGAACAGAAAAGGACCAGGCCATGAGGGTTCATCCCTGAAGAGAAAAGAGCCGTGGACCTTTACCTAGCTGTGTATGTTATGGGATCGTGGAATTTAGTGTGGCAAAAAGCAGAGAGGACTAGAAGTCATAAGAGTTGGGTTTGCATTCTAGACCTGCCCAGATTTTCCATGTGACCTTGAGCAAATCATTTAAGTTCTCTGGGTCTCGGGTTTCTCATCTGTAAAATAGGAACAGTCATATCTGCCCTAGCTACCTGTGGAAAATTGCATTATTGACCCCAATTCTTTGCCCCTGCCATCTCCCATCCATTGACTCTGGGTTTGATCATGGAGCTTGCTTTGGCAAATTGGATGATGTGGAAATAACAGTGAGCCAATTATGAGCCCAGGCCTTAAGAGGCATTACTGGTTCTACTCACCCCTGCATCTCTCTCTGCCTTACCATGAAAATAACACGCTCAGGTTAGCCCATGGTTCTAGGAGGAGGATGAGGAGCACGTGAAGCACAGCCATTCCCAGCCTAGACCAGGTAACCCCTAGGCTTGCCACAGACTCATGACCACGCCCAACTTAGACTGGCCTACGCCCAAGAAACCTACAGCCTGGTGAGAAATAAGAAATCTTTTAAGCCACTGAGTTTCGGAATGGTTTGTTACATAGTGACAGTTATTTGATATAACTTGTAGAGGTGATATGAGTCTCAAATATGATAATATATGAGAGTACTTTTACAAAACATCCAAGGTTTATACAAATGCAATGGACTGTTTTAAGAGTGTAGCAGCTTGAAGGGCTAGAATGCTAGGGTAAAGTGGAATTTGGTCATGTTCTGTTACTGCAGGTTTTAATTGAAAGGGTCCCCTTTGCCACAAGTAAACTGGGGGGGGGGGGCTAAGTCTCAAGGTTCCACTCCAGTGACCTCATCCTGAAGTCATCGTTGCCCATGAGTCCCTGTTCAGGCACTTGAGGAAGAACAACAAAGCCTAGAGTAGAAGGAGATAGAAAAAGGAAGGCTTAACGAGAAGCCTTGCAGACTTCTTCCGACAGCAGAACAGGATGCCAACAGCTCTCCACTGTGTCTCTTCAAGTACTTGCTGTGTTCACTGAATCAGCCATAAAATTCATCGATGTTGGTGGAGTCATGCGGGCTGTGGCCGGCAGGCTTGCTGAGCAATAATTCTGTCAGCTCTCTATTCCAAGCAACTGTCTCTGAGAGTTCCAAAAGCTAAACACAGGAACACCACACCAGCCACAGGCCTCATTAACCAATAAACCCTTGATGGAAAGCAGGATCTCACACGGTTGTTTCTGGTACAAAACTTCTCTAAGGGAGGGGGACAGTTGTACTTAAAAATCCCACTGCGCTGACTAAAGATGCTCCCATCCTTCACAATTTACTTCACAGAGTTTGGGTCAGGCCAGTATTTCTACCCAGAAAATAAATATTAGAAGGGATATTTAGAAGACCTTGGCAAGAAAAGTATAAGTAAATATAAGAGCACAGGCAGGAGTATTTTGAGAAGTAATATTAACTGGACTCAGTGGACTAGAGAGTAAATTATTTACACTCCTAAGGAATCAGGCCAGACTCAGCCATTTAAGGGAAGGAGGAACGACCATCTGCTGCTTCAGCTACAAGTGACCAGCTTACAGGTCGCACGCCAAGGCTTGAACCACAGCCAAAAATATGAATCACAACCAGATACAGCCTCAGAAAATTCCACCTTGGGGGTCTATAAAGGGAAAAAAATTGTGTGCTCTCTTTATTGGCAGCTGGGATTGCTGTTTCTCACTGTATGCAGCTGTCCAAAGGGAGTTCTCTCCTTTATAGAGAATGCGAAAAAGCGAACGACTTTAAACCACTTTATTTCTACTACGTTTCCCTTGTGAAATCGATCAGTCACCCATTCACTCTGAGCAAGGGAAAGCCTATGGTGGATGAATTCCCTTAGTATCAGCTGCCTTCAGGGATACCCAAGAACATCTGAAATCTAATTAATCAGTTTACCCTTTAACCACAATGCCAAAATAGATACATTTTGATCAGATCCCTTATTACCATCTTACCATCATACCCAAAGCTTGGCAACCCACATCCAATAGGTCCTTCAAATTTGCCTTTTCTTTGGATGCATCTCTGGATTTGTCCTGCTCCTCTCCCCTCCCACTGCTCTGCCCTATAATAGGCTCCATTCCCCATGCTTTGCTTACTGTAACAGCCGGTGAGATTCCTGGCTTTTAGGTTTTCTCTACTTTCCTTCATGTTGCACTCAGGTCGTCTTTCTCAGCTACCGTTTTGAAAAATCTATTCATTCCCTTTCTTTTCAAGGAATGAGAACGACCCATTTTCTTATAGCACTGAAGCCTCTGTGTGACAGCTCTGTCACTCTAACTTCACTCATTGTGTCAACCACTAACTTCAGGCTCATACCTGGAAAACTAATTCCCTCCTTTGAAACTACTCATGACATTTCCTTTGGCTGGAATGCTCCTTGAGGCCTCCTCAACATTCCTGCCACTCCATGTATGCATAAGCAGCCTCACGTTTCTATCTTCTTATGAAAATTCTAATAATAATACTAATGAGATGAGTGGAAATCTAACTGGAAACAAACTAAACGACAATAAAAGCAAGATGAGCCGGAGGATTCTCAGTCTTCTTACTACTGGGTTATTGGTCGTTTCCTCAGCAATGCCTTACTCACCCCATCCCTCCTTTTCTATTTCCACAGGACCACTTTATTTCAAGATTGCACACTTTACCCTCTACCTGCCAGTGGTTCTCAACCTTGGCTGTGTATTAGAATCACGTGGGGAGGTTTTAAAACACTGAATACCCAGGTTGTACCCTAGACCATTAAATCAAAATCTCTGGGGGTAGTGAGTCCCAGGTATCAGTACTTTAAAAATTGTTCTAGGAGATTCCGAGGTTGAGAACCACCAATCCAGATAACCAGTATAATCTCCTGCCAGGTTTCCTCCACTTCTGGGTTTTCTTAACTGTACCACATTTTACTGCTGTTTAAATTCTCAGCTCTAAGTGGTTCATTCCCTTACTCAAGATCTTTTAATGGTGTATCCATATCTATATATCTATTTCTATTTATCTCTATATACATAAACATAGATATGCTACATTAAATGAAAAAACATAGGTTAGAGAAGAATATAGTATGTTTAAATATCAATTTTATGTGTATGTTAGTTTTCCATCATTGCATAACAGATTTCCACAAACTTAGCAGTTTAAAACAACACAAATTTATTAAGTCACAGTCTCCATGAGCCAGGAGTCTGAGCATAGTTTGACTGCTGCTAAGGGTCTCTCACTGTTTTAAAATAACGGTTTTATTATCAGTCAAGTATGGTGAGGCCAACAGATCAGGGGATGACTGCCGTTGAAAAGATAATTTGTTACTACAGGTTCCAAGAAGAGGGGCACAGCACATCACACAGAGCCACATGGGAAGTACCAGGGTTGGCCAGGAGGCAGAAGGAGTGAGGGAAAAGCATGGGCAAGGGCCTTTATTGTAGTTTCTATGGGAAAGGCAAGGCAAGGCAGTGTAATCAGGCTCAAGACTGGTTAGTTTGAATAATTTCAGTGGGCTCTGGGCTACAGAAGCTGTCACTAGTTGTCTGGTACCTGGCCCTGGGATGATTAGGGCAGAGGAATATTGCCTTCTGGAGTGTAAGAGCCAAATAGAGGGGGTGGTTCAGATACTGGGTCTGGATTGGTTGGTTTGCATATGAAAGGTACCCCTCTGGGCCAGTCATTTGCTATCTTTAAGAACTGGCTACATAAAAGAAGAAGATGTAGTCAATACTTAGTAGGTTGAAATTACAGCATCAGCCAGGGCTCTGACCCAAGCTCACTACTTATTGTCAGAATTCAGTGCCTTGTGGTTTTAAGACTAAGGTCCCCGATTTCCCCAGTCAGTTGCTGGCTGACTTCTGGGGGTCAGTCTCAGCCCCTAGAGGCTGCTCTCAGGTCCTAGCCACATGGCTCTCTCACAACGTGAAGATTAGTCTTCAAAGCCAGCTGGAAATTCTTCTATAATGTAATGTAATTACAGGCGTGACTAGCTCACCACCTTTGGCGTATAACATGACTCATCAAGGGAGCCATAGCACATCATATTCACAGTGTGCCCACCTCAAGAGGAGGGGATTATATAGGGCATATAGCCAGGGAGCAGGCATCTTAGAATTTTTCCTTCTACAAATATGGAATATCCAATAATATGGAATTATTTATATGTATATATTTGCATGGGATAAAAGTCTGGAAATATATATCTATATACATGGAGAGAGAGAGAGAGAGAAAGAGAGGGAGAGAGAGATGTTAACATGAATAATCTCTGTTGAGGGGCTTTCAGGTGGAATTCTTTTTTTTTTTTAGATATTAATTGTTAGCACATATATTACTTGGGAGGCAAGGAAAGAAGGAAGGAAAAGGGAAAGAAGGAAGGAAAAGGGGAAGAAGGAAAGAACCTTCAGTTGCTTACTGAGCTAAGCATAAATTCATCCTGTCAAAACAGGCTCCCCATAATATAATCCCAACTCTGTTTAAGGAATCATCTTCCAATACAGCCTTCAAATGACCCCATATTCTAGCCAAATGATCTACCCTGGTCCACATTTTACCCTGTGCTTTGCTACCTGTATGGCACACTCATATTATTTCAATGCTTTGTTCTGTCAAAATCTATCCCTCAAGGCCCATGGTTATTTTCTCTGCAAACTCACCCTTGACTCCACCAGCCTTGAGGTGCTTCCTCTTGATTTTTGAATCCCTGAGCAATAGAGCATAGGGGTTAAGCTCCTAAACTCTAAGGTCGTATTGCCTAGGTTCCACTCCTGGCTCTTGCTACTTTCTAGCCAAGAAATCTGGGGTAAATTGCTTAACCTTTAATAAATCAGGACCACAGCTCAGAAGAGATAAAGCAAGTAGGAGAAGGAGGGCTTTTATCCATAATCCAAGGAGAAATAGCAGACTGGGAACACTGGAATTGAAATATCTAAGTCAGCAACCCAAAGGAAACCACATATGTCTTCAGAAAGAAATCAACTATGTGGGACTGATAGTAGAATGGTGGTTCAAATGAGTAGAGCTTTGATCTTCAAGTCCAAAATGTAACCTTTGCCTTGGAAAATTCCCCAGCCAAAGTCACAGAAACTAAACAGAAAGCAAATGCTCCATGAAACCAGGCAATGCCATCAATGACACTTCCCAGGCCATGTCTCCAAAACAGAGGGTTCTTCCTATTTAGGTCCCTATGCAGTGACGTATGAGTGTGTTAACTGCAAGTGAGGAAATTTCATTTGTTTTTTGAGAATTGAATTCATCCAAGAAAAACAAACATCCTTTTTGACAATTTTCTTCTCCATGTATGCCAGCTCAATTATGAGAAGCAAAGCATAGTATTTCCAGACCTGTGCTTTAAAGAAACCTAGTACCACACCCTCTATTTAGCTCTCTGTCCTGGCACAGTTGGATACACTAGGATTGCCAAACCCTGCCAGGCTCCCTGGGAAATGAAGGATGTGCCTTGACTCCACCAAATAACATATGAAATTGGCATCCATCTGGTAAACCAGTTTAGCTCACCCTGGGCTTGGATTCTGATTCACGAATCCTCATTTTCTTTGCTTATATAATAATTGGGAGCCACATCACTGAAAGATACCACTTTATATTCCAAAGAAATAGCTATATGATTAAGATTTACCATTTATTTAGCACCTATTATATGCCAGACTCTTTGGATGCATGATCTCAATTAATCCTCACAATTCTACCAGCTAGGGAGTCTTATTGCTTTGAGAAGGATTAGGACCCACTTGGGGGAAGCAAAATGGGAGGCTGAACAATACCTCTCACTGATCTCTCCTTTCTCTGATACTGTGGAATAACTCAGGCTAAGCACTTGGCTCAAGATACCCCAAAGCAACTTCCTCCTGCTCCTGAGACAAGTGACTCTTCTTAAGATGGCAGGCCACGCTGATATTTTAGAAATGTCTGCTGCTAGGCTGCTAGGTGACATGGGGAAGTAGATCACAGGAATCAGAAAACTGAGGGTTGCAGCTTCTAACTGGCCATGGAGCCACAAGCAAATTCCCTTCACTTTCTGGGGCTCTGTTTCCTCACCTGTAACACGAGAGGGTTGGACTAGACTTATGGCTTGTAAATTTTCAAAATCTATGGAGCTTTAGTTACACAAACAACATCTTATAGAAGTTCAAAGCAGTGTCACTGGTTGAAAGGGACAGAGGCAAGAAGGGCAGAGAGGCAGCATTTGAGGCACTTTGCTGAATCTTAAGGCTTGAGGATCCACAGTTTGAAAACATGGTTGTACTAGGTGATAACTAAAGGTTCTCTCCAGCCCTAACATTTGATGGTTCATAAGCTGGACACTCTATTCATAGGTTTTATTATATATTTCCCTTCCCCAAGCTGAAAATAGAACATCATCCAAGATGGGGACCAGGCTATGCCCATCTTATTTCTACTCTGGTACATAGCTCAATGCTGTACACAGAATAGGTGTTCAGTAAACACTTGCTATGTACCTGTTGGTTCAAAGAGAATGTTTGCTCTGGGGCGTCTGTACCTTAAGGTGAACAACATCTTTTGTCCATAGAGTGGCTCTCTGAAGTTTTGAGGGGGAAGTGAGCCTCAAAGTCTCTCATTCTTATTCTCTTCAGTAGCTAAAACTGACAATTGTGGGATCTGACATCCTTGATTACAGGTAAGGGCAGGACACAGTGCTTTATAACAGGAACACTTTAAAAAGCCTTTAAAATCTACCATGACAAGGGCATAAAAAGTGACAAGAATGTATTAGACATGAGTTCCCAAGAAAAAAGAGGTCTTGGGAGGAAGGTAGAGCCTCTTTAATAGAGGGTGCTGGGGGAGGAAGATTGTTGGATGCTAATTTGCTGTTTGAAAATATGTTCTGGTTATGTAAGACGACATCTGAAGAAGGGCCACACTTGAGAAATGTGAGCAAGATGGAGAAGCCCAAAATACGGAGGCAGAGAGAATTGTAACACGTTCAATAGGTTTAGTGTTATATTTATTGATTTGTTAATACTACTTTATTGCCCTGCCTGACTGGTGGAGGACAGATAGCTCTTGTGCTTTAGGTTTAATCCACTGAAAAGAAAGACACAAAGACCTAAAGCTGAATTGTCCTTTTGCATATTATTGGGTGAAACTCTCAACACGTTTTTTTCTCAAAGGCAGCAAAAAATCCTCTTTGATTTGCCTCGTTTGTGGCAATTCACTGGTTGGATCCAAACCACTTCACAGATCTGGAGCCAACCAGTTCAAAGAATGTTATGTTTTCCAAATCAATAAAAAAAGAGGGGTCAGAAAGACAGGCGCTCAGATGGCAAACGTTTGCAATTTTTAGTGTTAATAGTCATTGACAGTTCAAGCATTCACCCCAATCTTTTGATAGCATGGTCAGTGAGGGGTTTGTTAGAATAAATGGAACAAAGTTCCAGTTTTTGAGCTCATATAGCATCAAGCTTCAAATACACCTCCATGCCTAACAGGGGTTTCCTTCTCACCTTCACCTGGAAAACAACTTAAGTTGTTAATGTCCATTTCTTATTGGGTGAAAATAGACACCCAGTCTCATGAGTTATCTTCCCTTTACATTAACTCTCCATCCCTACCTTCATTTTATCCAAACTTCAAGGTCTTACTGAAAACAAAATTGCACCTGACAAACAGCATTTTGTTAAGTCAAAAAGCATCTCTTTCCATTTGGCCTAGATGGTATGTTCTGGGTCTACTGGATGTCCAATGGGAAACCACATTAGATAGGGCACAGCAGGTCAACGAGTGTGTTTACTGAATCTACTCCATCATGACTTCTGTGGACACGTTCACAGTGGGAGAGCCCAAGAGTAGCCAGAGTGGTGGTTGTCCCGTTCTCTCAAAGATTTGGGGAAGGTTGAAATAGGAGTAGGGATTGAAACCGAGTTTCCCTAAAGCCGAGTTCCTCTGCTGAGTTTATGATTAACCTCTCTGTCCAAAACTGTATTCTCTTTCTTGTTCTGAACTTGTTCCCCTCAAGATTGAGGAGTATCAAACAAAAGGAGGAATTGAAACCACATACAAGCCCCTGTGTCCCTGTCCTTTGAAGTAAAAGGGTTTTGCTTTAGTCTCCCAGGCCCCCCCTGAGTCTCGAAAGGCTGGCTCAAGAGTTAATGATTAGGAAATGTGAAGATGTATAAACAAAGAATACTTGTTGGGCCAGGAAACTGGTAACAATTTAGACTATAAATCCACCACATCGCAGAATCACTGAACTCCTAGTTCCCTGAAAGATGGAGATACAGGCCTGACACACATTCCTACATTGTTTATACAGGAAGCAGACCCCCACCAGATGAAAACTGCTGACCACAAGCATGTATACTCCAGACTGGTTGAAACCAGAAGGTTGGTGATGCTCAAAACTTAACCTTGATGCCAACCAATCTGAGAATTATGCATGAGCTGATCATGCACCCTGCAGCTCCCTCCCTCACACTGCCTTTAAAAACCCCTCCCTGAAAGGCATCAGGGGATTCGGGTCTTTTGAGCATGAGCTGCCCATTCTTCTTGCTTGGCACCCTGCAATAAACGCTGTACTTTCTGTCGCCACAACGTGGTGTCAGTAGATTGGCTTTACTGCACGCAGGAGAGTGGACCCAAATTTGGTTCCATAACAAGGAAAGAGTCTTCCCCTGAGGTCACAGTCTGGAGTCCAAATCAGCACTGTAGGTTCTATCTCAACTCCTTCCACCAAAGCATTTCTTTAGGTTGTTAGTTTGCTATATGAAACTCCTATGTATGTTATACTTCAAAAATCACTATTATTTGGTGTAAAGAATAATGATGGTGGTGATGCTAATAATAGAGAAGCAGTGTGATTACAGGAGAAGAGAGCTTTTTGGGGAGAAAGTGGAAATATTCTACTGCAATGTCTGTGCAGAAGGTTATTAAAACATTACTAACTGGAGAGCACCCAGGCCTGACTTCTTGTAGATTTTTTGGTCTGAGTTGCTCAAGACAGCACACAGAGCTAGTGCAAAATGCTCTATGGGAAGACTTAGTGAGCCAGTCATATACTTGGTTTGTACAGCACCTTGAAAGAACTGCCATTTTTCAGCAATAGTTTCTTGCCTGACAAAAACAGATCAATTGCATGTCCACCTACCATCTCTTGCAAATAACAGATTCTATCTATCATGTGCTAAAATTTCCTCCATCAGGAAGAAGGCCCTGATGTTCCAGGGCATGCAATATGGATGTCCCTGTGAAAGTTAGTTTCAGCTGCAGGTGTTAGTGACTTTATTAGGAAAGAAAGAAAGTGAGCTGTTTCAGGACTAGGGCATAAACACATTGAATGACCCCACTTTCTTGGCCAGGATAAACATAGGCATAAGTCAAACAAAATGTTAAACTCCACCTTTAGCTTGGTGTCACTGATCGGGGAAATGGAGCAACTCTGGCAGTTTGATATAAACTCAAAATTATATGGAGGTATGGAGGTTGGAAGTCAAACAACCTCAAACCAAATTAGCCAGATTTTAATTTTTTTTTTTTTTTTTTTTTTTGCGGTATGCGGGCCTCTCACTGTTGTGGCCTCTCCCGTTGCAGAGCACAGGCTCCAGACGCGCAGGCTCAGCGGCCATGGCTCATGGGCCCAGCTGCTCTGCGGCATGTGGGATCTTCCCGGACCGGGGCACGAACCTGCGTCCCCTGCATCGGCAGGCGGACTCTCAACCACTGCACCACCAGGGAAGCCCTAGATTTTAAATTTTTGAGTATGAAAAACACTGAGGTGTGTCTTATTCAGATTGTTTTTAAGCCAGGAATCATAATATTATTCAAACTGGATCAGGACCTCTCCTGCACTGATAGGAGCCTGAACTTGAAAAGTGGTGGCTAGTTGCCCCCCCTATTTTGGTTCTCCCATTCTTCACTAAGTAGTAAAACTCTGACATTTTAACTGGGCACATAGCCACCCAGAGTAAAGACTACAATTCTTGATCTCACTTTCAGATGAGTATGACCCTGAAACTATATTCTGACCAACTGGATGCAAGGGAAAGTGATGTCATGTGATTTCTAAGTGTCTTTAAATGGAGGGGCATACTATTTTCCCTTAGTCTCCAAACCTGCTGGTTGGAATGCAGATATGATGGCTGGAGCTAGAGAAGCCATTTTGGATCATAAATTGGAAACCATATGTTGAGAATGGGAGAGCATCAAGACAGAAGGAGCCTGGGTCCCTAGGGATCATGGAGATGCCATACAAGCCCTCAACTACCTATATGGACTTTTACATCATCTCAGACATTGAATTTTTCATCTCTAGAAGTTCTATTTTGGTCTTTTTAATGTCTTCCATATCTTTATTTCACATGCTTAAGCCTTCCTCTAGCTTCTAGAACATATGGAAAATAGTTATAATAACTGTTTAAAAGTCTTTGTATACCAGCCCCATTATCTGTGTTATTTCTGTGTCAGTTTTAATTTATTTCTCTCCTTATTATGGGTTATATTTTCCTTTTTTTGGATGCCTGGAAGTTTTTGATTGGATGTCAGATGTGAATTTTACCTTGTTGGATAGTCTTAGGCTTTGTTCTGGAACACAGTTAAGTTACTTGGAAACAGTTTGATCCTTTCAAGGTTCTTTTTTAAACTTCATTAGGCAGGTCTAGAGCAGCCTTCAGTCTAGGGCTAATTTGGCACCACTACTGAGGCAAGACCCTTTTGAGAACTCTGATACTGTGAATTATGAGATTTTCCACTCTGGCTGGAAGGAACAGGCACTATTTCTAGTCCTGTGTGATGATATCTGTTCCTCTTGGGTGGTCCTTTTCCTAGTCTCATGTACATGTGTTGATCAGTATTCAGTTGAAGAGTCAAGGGGGACTCTGAAAATCTCCAGAGTTCTTTTTCTGTACAGCTTTCTCTTCTCCGGTACCTTGTCCTGCAAATTCTAGCTGCCCTGGTTTTCCCAACTCCCGGTTCCATATCCTCATCCACCTGGCCCTGCCTGGACTTCCTCTCCCTGTATCACTGACTGGAAACTCTTTCCAGGCAGTAAGCTGGGGCAATCATAGGGCTCACCTTGTTTGTGTCCTGTCTCTCAGAGATCCCTGTTGTTTCTTGCCTGGTGTCCGATGTCTGAAGACTATTGTTTTCATTTTGTCTGGTTTTTCACTTGTTTCAGGCAGGAGGGTAAATCCAGTCCCTGTTACTCCATCTTGGCCAGAACTAGGGACTTTTACATCAGAGAGAAATAAATGACTGTATTGTTTAACCCACTGTTATTTTGGGTTTTCTGTGATTTGCAGCCAAGTCTAATCCTAACAAATACAGGGCTGATCCTTGATTTATTTAGAGCAGTTTCTGACTTTAATATAGAGAAGCTAAGATTTTTAGAATAACCAGAGACTTGAATAGCGCCTGAGTAAGGTCAAATACCTGGATGAAAACTGAAATTTCTGTCATTTCCCATGAGAAGAGTGGTGCTTAAGCAGCCAAATCAATTCCAGCTGGTGCCAGTTGACAAAATAAAGTACATTTTTTTTACTTAGTATGATTAATTTCTCATTCATGGAGACAGTACAATTAGAGAGACATTTATTCCATAAACTTTCCCTGAACACCTATGGTAGCCTAGGCACTAGGCTATATTCTAGGGATACATATATATGTATAGACTGGGACATACGCTTCCAGCAGCCGGTCACAATTTAGATAAGGAACCCCTTATTTAGATAAGATCTCTTGTCATGTGAATAGCTCATGAATTTGTCTAAGAGGCTTACTGCCAGCTTTTTTTGTTTTAATAAATCTCATCTTTTTTTTTTAATTAGGGAAAATGCCTTTTCAACCCATGGTTCTGCAGTGAACCATGTAATTTATATTTTCAGTAATAAGGTAATTTATACTTGTGGCATAAAGAAGCTTCTCCTGGAACAGGATATTCACGTAAACTCAAAACTTTACCAGTATCAGTGCAATGGAGAAATATGTTGGATACCACCCTAACCAAATGATCCAGTTTACCATTATCAATAACGGTAAAAATGACATGTTCTTCCTGTTGTGAGGCACTGAGAAGGATATAACATTATGGAAAACAAAAAAGTTTAAGCTCAATGTATTCATGAGAAATAGTCAGAGGAATCAAATTGAGAGACATTCTGCAAAACATCTGGCCTGGACTCTTAAAAAAATGTTGATGACATAAAAGACAAAAGAAAAAAAAGTGGGGTGTGCGGTTCTAGATTAAAGGAGACCAAAGATACTGACAATTAAATGCAATTCATAATATTTTATTGCATCAAAAAAAAAGCTGTAAGGACATTACTGAGACAATTGGGGAAGTGCAAATATAGACTTTATACCTGTCTGTGGTATCAGAGTTGTATTTCCTGAGTGTGATGACTATATTGTAGCTATAGAGGATAGTGCCCTTGCTCTTAGGAGACTCTTACTCAAGTATTTAGGGGTGAAGAGTCAAGATATCTGCAAATACCTCTCAAATAGTTCATAAAAATAGAGTAATAAAGTAGATGTGGGAAAATATTAAGAATTGGTAAATCTAGGTAAAGGCTATATGGGCGCTCATTGTTCTACTCTTGTAACGTTTCTGAAGGTTTGAAAATGTTCAAAATAGAAAGTTGGTGGGAAAATGAAAAGCTTGACAAGCAGGGGGAAAAAAAAGTTTCTCTCATTCCTATGACAGGTGTTAGCTTTGGCTTTACTGAGAGGTTTCATGAATGGCCAGACCTGGACTTGCAGGCAGTAACCAGAAGCTCCTCTGTTCCCCTGGGCCTTCCCTTAAATTATCTCACCGGCTGGATCCTAACCCATTAACTTATACTCCCTTCCCCCTCCCTTTTTGACACACTAAAACCAAGCTCCTTGAATAATGCCCATACTTGAATTCTCACTGAGTTTATATATGCTCAGGAAAGCAACTGATTCAAAGTTGGTATTCTGCTTTTAGTGGTGCATTGGAACTGGTCTGCCTTGGCTTGTACTGGCTAGCATTGGTTCACAGAAGCCAATCACAATGGTAGTTTGAAATCAGCCCTGGTGGAAATATTTACGACATGACGTCTGCACATGCTACAAATCAGGGTCCCTCTACTCCCTCTCCCAGAGCCAGTGGCTAAATATTCACCACAACACTACTGACTTTCAGCCTTACTGTATGAGAAGTGTCTTGCAGACCTTGTAATTGGTTTACAGCCCTACTAAAGAATCTTGAAGTTCTCTGAGGCTTGCTAACAAATATCCCATAGATTGTTCCCTGGTGTCCTCTATTTGGCCCAAGAGTAGGCTTTGACTAAACTGAAGATGTACGTAAGAAGAAGGTTGTCTACAGTAAAAAGAAAAAAACTGTTGCCAATGTTCTCAAAAAAAGCCAAAAGGCTTTTGACTGGGTGGCAATTTAATAAAGTGGAAAAAGAGTGCTGGACCAGGGGAAAAATGGCGCTATCACTTACTGACTCTATACACTTAGGCAAGGCGGTTAACCTCTCTGAGCCACAATTTTCTCATCTGTAAAATGGGAGTATTAATCGAAGTACTATCTCATGGATAGTACTTTTAGGGGATTCTCATATCTGTCTTTTCAAGTTGAGACATATAATCAGTCACATATAATCACCAGAGCTAATGTTTAATGAGTGTTTACTAGAAGACAAGCATTGTATTAATTTATTTAGAAATATAATCTCACTAAGACTTCAAAATTCTACAAATTTGGAATTATTAATACTCCCCTAATCTTAGAATTGTGCCCCAAAGCGATGTAGTGTGTGCCTAGTACATGTTTATTATTACTGATAATCCCTTGTATTTGCGAATAATTGAATATAGTCTGCAGAACAAGCTGGTGAGCAAACAAGGTAAGTGTTTATAGTGTTTATAGCCATAACTAAGACTGAAATTAAGTATCTTGCTAAGAGGCAGCAAAATAGGGAGTAGGGCTTCCCTGGTGGTGCAGTGGTTGGGAGTCCGCCTGCCGATGCAGGGGACGCGGGTTTGTGCCCTGGTCCAGGAGGATCCCACATGCCGCGGAGCGGCTAGGCCCGTGAGCCATGGCCGCTGAGCCTGCGCGTCTGGAGCCTGTACTCCACAACGGGAGGCCACAACGGTGGGAGGCCCGCAAAAATAAATAAATAAATAAATAAACAGGGAGTAGAATTAAGCCCTTTGAATTCCCAGCCCAGTGCTCTGCTTCCTGTGTGACTTTGGTCATGACACTACCCATCTACCGGCCTCAGTTTGCTGAGTCTGGGTGACTAATGCATCCCAGTGTGCACAGAAATTTCCCAGTTTTAACACTTCAACTCCCACATCTTGGGAAACCCCTTAGTCCTGGATAAACCAGGATGATTGGTCACCCTACTTGAGTCCACCCTCTCATTCACAGAATAGATCCAGGCCTCTTCCCAAGAAAACCCACCTGGCTCTGCTACCTAGCTATCTCCTCATTCCTTCAGATCTCATTAGCATCCTATTTAGGAATACTTTCTCAGTCTTTTTTTGTGGGCTCTTCTTCCTCTGCCTGTCCAAAATTTCCCCCACAATTCTACCTCTTGGTGATAACCACTGCTAATTTTGTGGTGTATGTTCTTCCAGTATTTTTTTTTACAGTTAGATATATATTATAATTATCATCATTACAAACTTGAGATCATACTGTACAAATACTTGTTGCCCATAATTCCCACTTAACATTATATCATAAGCATTTTTCCAAGTCATTAAAGATTCTTCAAAGAAATATCATTGACTACATTATTCCACTGCAAGGGATATACCATATTTCTTTACTTAACCATTCCCCTACTGTACGACATTTAGGCTTTTTCCACTTTTTACCATTATACATAGGACTCTGACAAATATCTTCATTCATAAATCTTTCTGTACTTCTTTATTTCCTTCAATTACATTTGTAAGAGTGGAATTACTGTGTCAAAGGCTGTGAACATTTTTAAGGCTATTGATACACCTTGCCAAAATGCAGAGAGGATTAATTGGGAAGGGAAATTGGCAGCATTAATTTGGAAGACACATTTGGAAATTGTTTGAACAGTATCTGGGTGATTGTGGAACTTCATTTTATAAATGGCTCTGTGGAAAGAACTTAGATTACTTTGGAAAGCACTTTAAAGTTAACATCTAAGAAGGTGAAAAAATTGTGAATAAAAAGTTTAGTCAATGTATATTGTATTGTTTATTTTAGGTGGCATTTTATAATTAGATGAAAAAAGAATGATACAGCAGCGATCCCTTTTATAATCATTATGTAGACTGTACCTGTGTCCATTATAAGGCACAAGCCTTAATTTTATTATTTAGAATTATTATAGTCCTACTGTAAGTATCTTTGCTAATACGACAAATTGTTGGTCATATTTTAAATTTATTTGATATAGTATCCTTGGTTTGAAACATAGCTCCAATTATAACATTATTCTTTAAGGAAGTAATCTTTGGATGTTATTTCCAGGATTGCATTTACAGTAAAAAGTGGGCGCCGCTTATACCACTGTTCTTTCCTCCTTCCACTGACCACTAGAGGGAAGAAAGCATTCAGAGGTAGTTCACAGTATTATCTCCACCCTCCAAAAGGAGCAAGGTGGTTTCCAACAGATGCCACCCATCTACCAGTCTTCAGCGCTTTCCTTCTGAGCCCATTTCTGTAGCACCCAGACTCCATCCTTGCAAAATGGGGCCACCTTTTAGAAGAATTGTTGTCATTTAATTTACCAGAAGGCTACATAGCTCTTTAGGGGACAAAGAGCCACCTCCTCCTGCTTGTCATATTTTTTTTATAGATCAAGGGAAGCAGATAAGAAATTTAAAGGTAGAGTGATAGGAGCTATTATTCTATTTGTGACCACTGAAAATTAGAATATATGAGGCAGTTAAGACAACGTCTCTGATACTGATACTCTCAGCCCCACCTCAGACTCTCAGCATATTCCTCCTACCACAAAGTAGAAAAAAACCATGACCCCAAGTTCAATAATTCTCTGGCTAAGCAGCAAGTCAGCTTTATCGCTAGGATCATTTTATCCTTGTGCCCAAGTCTCCAAGTGTGTGGCCTCTGGTTACCAGCAGTACTATAGTGTTTGAGGAGGCATTCATATGATGCAGTGGTTGAGGGCATGTATGTTGGACAGATCTGGGATTTAATCCCAGCTTCACCACTTTCCAGCACTATGATCCTTTGTTTCCTTAACTTTTAAAATGGGGAAGATAATGCTACTTACCCTTATAAGATAGTGGTAAGAATTAAATGAGATAATGAATACACAGTAAAGCCCTTAGCAGAGTGTCTGTTTATATGGTAAATAAATAATGGCAACTATGCTCATGGGTCAAGTTTGGGTCTCTGGTATTTGCTCCTGGATTGTGTTGGGGCACCCTGCTCTTTGGACCTTTGCTGACTGCTCCTGTTTGGATTGGATGTTGAAATTGACTTAAAGCCTAACCTGATAACCCTGCTTGAAATCTCTATTCCAGATTCTCATCTTAACCTGCTAACTCTAAAATAGCCCATGGGTTATACTCTCAGCTATATTTGGGCCTTTGACCTCTATCCAACCACATGGGTCTGCCAGGACTACTTGATCTCCTCAGGCAGGTCAGACCCAACTGGACACTGTGCCACTCCTGGCTGTGCTCAATATCTTCCAAGTCAAGTTTTGCTTTTTGATGACAACAGGGAAATGCTGTGACTGCTGTGAGGAAAGCAACCAGAGATTTAATGCCAGAAGGGATCTTTATGCTTTTAGTTGATTAACCTGGCAAGAGTTTGCAGGAACTATTTAACTTGATTGGTATACTACCTGGCAAACTATCATTCATTTCCTTGCATAATAAATGCTTTTTTTAAATCAACATTTGCCCTGTGGGCCTGCAGTCTAGAGAGATTCTAGGCCATATATCTTAATGTGTGCTCTATAATTCTGCATTCTACCCAGTCACTGAAGCCACCAAAATAACTACTGCCATTTACTGAGCATGTACTCTGTTTCAAGGCATTGCATTATACATTTAGCATGTATATGCCATTTAGCCCTCATAGCAGGCCTGTGATGCGTGTGTACCATTATTACTTTTTGGCCACTCCACGTGGCGTGTGGGAACTTAGTTCCCCAACCAGGGATCGAACCCACGCCCCCTGCATTGGAAGTGTGGAGTCTTAATCACTTGACTGACAGGGAAGTCCCGCATGTATTATTATTATTATTATTTGCATTTTACAGCTGAGGAAACTGACGCTCACAGGGGTGAACTGCCCAGAGTAACACATTTAGCATGGGGAAACCAGACTGGAACTTAAAATCTAAGCTTGATGTCAAAAGTTTTCTTCAGGGCTTCCCTGGTGGCGCAGTGGTTAAGAATCCGCCTGCCAATGAGGGGAACACGGGTTTGAGCCCTGGTCCGGGAAGATCCCACATACCGCAGAGCAACTTAGCCTGTGTGCCACGACTACTGAGCCTGAACTCTAGAGGCCGCGGGCCACAATTACTGAGCCCCCATGCCACGACTACTGCAGCCCGCACGCCTATAGTCCGTACTCCGCAACGAGAAGCCACCGCAATGAGAAGCTCCCGCACAGTGGAGAGTAGCCCCCGCTCGCCGCAACTAGAGAAAGCCTGCGCGCAGCAATGAAGACCCAACGCAGCCAAAAGATAAAAAATAAGTTTTGTTCTTATTACTATGTTAAATGATGGCTTACTGTTAAACAAAAGTAGGCCTAAGAGAGTATAACAAATTAAAGTTTTATAAGTCTTTTAGACCTTCAATGCAAAGTCAAGTCACTAGCTGAGAAGAGATTTTGACAGGGGAACTGTGTGCTGTTTATTAGTATGTGTATGAAGGCGGTGTGAGCAGGAGGAGGGTGGTTGCTAGGGATACCAAAGCCATTAATCCCATGAGGGATAAAGGAGAGGAGGGCAAGAAGTGGAAGAGAGAAATAAAGTTACGACTTTTCCCTTTAGTGTCCCTGTTGGTGGAACCGATAATGGACCATGGTACAAATAAAGGACCATCAAGGGGATAGAAAGAGATATATGGGTTTGGGGCCCAGAGGGATCTGCCTTTGACTCTCAGTTCCACATGAAAGAACTCTCAGTTCTTACACGCTGTGGGAACTTGGTAAATCACTTAACCTCACTAAATCTTTGTTTTCTCATTTGTAACATGGGGTTTAAAATAAATACTTACTCCCCATGGCTACTGTGAAAATTAAATGAGACAGGGTGATGAAATGTAATGGAAGTAGATAGTTGTGATGGTTTGGGGCAGCCTTGTGAATGTACTAAAAACCACTGAATTGTACTCTTTCAAAGGGTTAGCTTTCTGGTATGGTATTTATATCTCATTAAAGTATTGAGACAACACACGTAAAATACCTAGTACAATGCCTGGCACATAGTAAATACTTCATAAATGGTGACAACTATTATTATCTCGTTATGTGTTATCACTTTTATGACGGCGACCATGAAAAAGATGACAATCATTTCCTCGGACAGCTCTGAAAGCAATGTCTATATCTTAGTAGGAAAAATATGTCTCTGTGAGCATATTAGTCGACATGAGGAGATGAGTGGGTGGTTTCTGGACACATTTAGATCACAGATGGGACTACTAGGCTAGGAGCTCATTTGGCATCTATAGAGGGCTCAGGGGACTCGGGCAGCTGGGTCACCTTTCCAGAATGAATTACAACTTCCCCCCTTGGGCTCTATCAACACTTCTTTCAGGAGCCTTGGCTATCTGTGGGCCCAGATGGGTATTGGAGGATCTCTGACAAATAATAGTAGAGCTGCCAGAAGTCACCAACAGCACAGCCAGTTGGAAAATCATGGTGGCCTTTATGTCACTTGTGTATTTATTCAGCACCTACTGGAAGGCTTAAAAAACAAGACTGTTGAAAAGGTTTAGAAAATTTAGAAACTAAGTTAATTTTTAGAAGATCTCTGAGTTGATGGCAAGTTCAAACCCAAAGAAAATTAATGCTGATTTGAAAATAAAGTTGTATTACCATAATTCCTTTTGAAGTCAATGGTTAGAGTTTTATGGATTAAAAAAAAAAGTCTTTGGTTGTTAATGTAAACCATGTTGCAATTTTTCTCTGCACTTGGCCAGGTCCCATCTGGCAAGTTACAGATAGGCTGAGCCATCTGTAAAGCAGGTTGGTTACTGCACATGGGCTATAATGCAATGCAAGTGAGCAGGAGTGTAGGTTTTAGACGGTCAGGGACTGAAAACATATGGGTTTTATTTAATAGCATTTCCTAGGGTCCAAGCTACGGACATTTTGTTTGGAGTAGGTGGTGAAGGAAAGAAAGGAAAGGCTAGTCATTACTTAATGCCACAGTTGGCAGTAGTTAATGGCATGAATATTATAAAAACCAGACATTCCATTTTTAATGGAAAAGAGAATCTTGGTTCAAATAGCCTATTTGGTTATTACCTCATTTTCACTAAAATGATGACAAATTATGTTATTACAATGATCAGCAACACTTAATAGATGTTTTGAGTGTTCACAAGTTTTCTAATAAAATTTGGGTTATGTACTTTTTCTAATGGCTATCCCTAAGGAGCCAAATCCTCAGGCTAACATAAACGCCACTTGCAAATACGTACAGATGCTAATAGGAGCTGATTCGTGTACAAAGTTGCTCAAAGTTCAAGATGACTGAAAATGAAGTTCAATCAGTACTGTGAGTCAAGTGAACTTATGTTGCTTTTTGCTCTGTCAAGCCCAACAGATAAGCTCTGTTCATGCTAACATTTGGTCACAGTCCCGCTTCTCCCCCATACCTGGGAGAGGAGGAATTGAGATGATTAATGGGTGAGAACTGCTACTCCCTACCTTTTGTGGTCTCATCATTTATGAAGAGGGGAGTGGAAATGGCTAAGATGTGACTCCCTTCTGGATGCCTGTTCCCATGAGACTCTAGCCACCCACCCCCACCCCCGATCAAGCTCTTCCAAACCTATTTCTCCTCTAAGGTCCTGCTCTAGGCTCGTGCCCTCGTCAAGTACTCTCATCCATAGCAAACTGTTTTCTGGATACATACCCAGATTTGGATATATACCCTGCTATTGAATAAAGCTAAACGTTAATCCATGCTCGAGGCTCATAGCCCAGTAGGGGAGAAGGATAATAATAGCAATAACATCAGTGGTAATAGTTGTAGTAGTACTGGTAACAGTGACCGGTTGTTAAGTGCTTGATGTGTGCTAATCACTTTACATACATGATCTCATTTAATCCTTACAATAAATATTATTCATTACTTTATTCATTCAACAAAACAAAACAAATCAGACCAAGCCCTTCTCCTCTTGGAGCAAAGCTTTCTACATTGAGGTAGGAGGAGAATCAAAGGAGTGGTGTCCTGGAAGCCAAGCAAAGAAAGTTTTTCAAGAAAGAGGGAGTGAAAAGCCATTTCAAATGCTGATGGCAGGTCAAGTAAGATGAAGACTGAGACACGGTCGTTGCAATTAACAAAGTGGATGTCACGGGTGACATTTATAAGAAAGGAGTGGTGGCAAAGAAAGCCTGATTAGAGTAGGTTCGAGAGAGAATGTGAAAAGTGGAGATTTTGAGAATAAACAACTATTTCAATGAGTTATGCTGTAAGAGGAACAGAGATACAGGGCAGTAGCTATAAGAGAAGGTGGAGTTAATGGAGGGTTTGCGGAACTAATAGCTAATAATTAGTAGAGCACTTACTTTGTGCCAGACACTATGCTAATGGCTTTATATGTTTTAGTCTATATATTATAACAACCCTGTGAGATAGGTACTATTACTCCAGGTCACCGATGAAGAAACTAAAGCTTAGAATGGATAAGTCATTTGCCTAACACAGGATTTCTCAACCTTGACACTCTTGACATGTTGGACCAGATAATTCCATGTTGTGAGGGACTGTCCTGTGCATTGTAGGATGTTTACCAGCATCCCCGTCCTCTACTGATTAGATGCCAGTAGCACCCCACCAATTATGGTGACCAAAAATGTTTCCGTACCTGGCCAAATGTTCCCTGGGGGGCAAGACTGCCCCTGGTTGTGAACCACTGGGTAAAGACCACACATCTAGTAATTGATAAAGCCAGGTCTTAAAAGATGGGCTTATCTGGCTCCAAAACCTGTGCTCTCAACCACTGTACTTTCTTGTACTACCAAAATGGGAAATTTCCCCTACCCTGTTCTGGGTACCTGTGAATCCCTGGGAAGTGGGAAGAATATCTGGTCACTGGGTTAAGGGCATTCCTGCTCACAAGTTCCATGGTTCAGTACACACACCCCTGGCCTTCATAATCAAGGAAAACTCCTTGGAGCTTAAGTCTCTTCCACACTATGGACCCCATACGTAAGATGAAACGGTTGGACGACATGATCCCCCGAGGTGCTCTGGCTCTGCCATCCTGCAATCTAAGTGCCTAGGTTTTCTCATGAGGCAAATGCTTTTTTTGCGAGGGGGCAGCCAAGGTATATTTGAGGATTTTCAGTTTGGAAGCTGGTCCAAAGTTCCCAGGTTGTGTTTGTTTCCATGTTTGCTTCTTCCCGACTGGCTTCTCCCATGGCTAAGGGCCGGCGGCCCCTCGGTTTGCGCCGTGAACGCGGTGGGGCGGCGGGTCGGTGGTTCAGGGCCGCCCCGGGCCTCCCCCTCTGGCTGCGGAGGAAGTTGTGTGTCTCCTCCCGGCCGGTCCTCCTCCCCTGGGAGGCAGCCTTGCGAAGCGAGCTGAGCGGCCCCCTGGGAGACCTGGCCTCCGGGCGCCGGGGGCGGACTGGGTGTGGGAGTGGGTGCTGGCTCGGGGCCCTCGGGGAGTGGGGGCTTCTGGGGACCCCGCGAGGAGCCCGTGCCACTCCCGGGCGGGTGGGCGATGAGCTTCCCCTCAGGGATCTGGGACACTGGGGCCTGGGGGCGGCTTGTCATTAGGTTGTCGATGAGCCTGGGGGAGATGAGGGGACAGGGGCTCTGCTACAGCGCCTGCTCTGCTTCCTCCAAGGGACCTGGGAGGCCTTCAAGCCCGGCCCCTCATTTCACACGGGCCAGAGGAGACTGGCTTCCATCCTGCTCTTTAGCTAGAGCTAGGCTTGGGCCTGATTTGGAAGGTAAACTTAAAGAGAGATTCGTGTGTCTTACTCCGGTGCCAGTCATTGGAACCTTGGCCCCAGGTGCCAGGGCTGGATTCATCAGGCATTAAGCTCTGTCACATGCCTCAAAAACCAGCCCTCTGTTAGGCATGGTGGGACTCCCGGTATTTCTGCACTGCTGAGCCTCTCTGAGTCTGTTTCTGAGGGGTGGTACCCTTGGGGTTTCTGGGGATCAATACTAATATCTCTGTGGATGTACAGCTTTAGGTACGTTTTTAAATTCATGGAGTGTCTGCGCTGGTTTTAAGAATAACAAATGTTGCTCTATATGGACACGTGTGGCTTTTCTGTGTGTGCTCAGTTAATCATTCTTCAACTGAATTGCAAAGGCTGTGTTTAACCCCTGGCTCCCCTCCCTTCCTGAGCTTTGTGAAGTTTAAGGCTCTGTTCTTACAGCACAGGGGCCCTGTCTGGGGAGCCTGTTTAGACCTGTCTCTTCCTTTTGTTTGCTTTCTTTTTGTCTCTCTCTGGGGAAACCTGGCTCCTGAACCCTGGTTACCCCTCATTCCATTCAGGGCCTCACAGCCTGTTTCTCCACAGCTCCCTGCTTTCCTCAGAGCTTTACTGGCATTCCCGCAGCAACATGTGAAGGGGGCAGCAACCACTGATTGGTGTCAACCCCAAGAAGGAACCCAACCAAAGCAGTGGAATGCCAAGTTGCTCCAATTACTTGAACTAGAAAAGACATGTACAGGGCCAGAGACCATGGTTTCTTTGATATGGCTGATAACCAAACATATACATTAATCTTCCTGGGGTCTAAAGGAACGAACCTTTTTTCCTCTGGGTTTTCAAAAATTAAGGAGTAAAACTAACCTTGTAAAAACTGTAAAAGCTGTCATAGCAAAGCCGAGTGCTTAGTTAAGTCCACAGAGCCTGCTAAGATCCTAGCTGGTAATTCAGGATAAGGGAACCATTCTAAGGTATTCTGTAGATTTCTCCGCTGATCAAGCTTTAAGACCTGTCTTATGTGAACCAGTGCCTTCCTTCTTTCATGATTCCTCAAACCCCACCTTTCACTCATAACTCCCACAACAAAATGCATCAAGTAGGAAACAGATGCTCTTTCAGAACCCACTGAGGTGTCCTTTCTCACTGGGCACTGTAGTAACTGTAGGAGCTTTTAGCATGTGATGGAGAGAAGCACCTTACTGTCCTCTCTGTGATCAAAATAAGGTCACTTCAGTGCTGCTGATTCCACTTGGTTTTGGGATGAGTTTTCCTCAGTTGGGATCAGTAGAGACTAACCAATGGGGATACTAGTTTCCAAGGAGTTAGAGGAATGTGGTGGAAAGGAACTAGTACCATCGTTCAGTTAATAAAAAACAAAAAGGTGATACCTTCAATGAAGACGAGCCTCATTGTCAAATCACTGTTTGAATGTGTATGCATCTCTGCATGTGTTCAAGTTTGGAGAGAATCATTTAAGAAAGATAGGATCTGAGCAGCAGAAAATGCAAAGTTTCCATTCTGCTGTGCCAGGGGATTTTGGACATGCCACTTAACCTCTAAATATAGAGAGCATTCTATCCACCTATCATGTCTTTCACTCTAATCCACTCTGTACAGCCCCCATCAAATTAATCTTCCTAAAGAAACATTTTTGTCATAATAATTTAAAAAATAGTTTGTTTAATCACTCCAGTCTATACCAATACCTCCTTTTGAGGACCTGTGCTCTCTGGCACTCAGACTTTCAATCAGATGATGTAGTGCTGTGTAGTTAAGGGCTGCTGCTGGCTGTGGTGTGTGTGTGTGTGTGTGTGTGTGTATGTGTGTATGTGTGTAGTCTCCCTAACTCTGGTGCTTGTGATACGTCTGCATTCTCCGGAGTGCCTGCACCACCCCCCCAGAGTGTTTCCTTAAATGTTTGTGTAGTGGGCTTGAACCTGATGTAACACAATGAGAAAAACAAAATGCAGAGCATAGTCTAGGACCTCTACCTCTATAAGTAAAGGTGGCCATTTGCCTTATGTGTTAAAATAAAAGCTCTTTTGAAAAGATGACAGTGAGGTAAATTTCTGCAAAGCAATGCACATTTTTTCCCATCGACTTCTATAGCTTAAGAGAGATGCCATGCAATTAATTTTGTTAAACATTCTTGGAAGACTTCCATTAATGCAAGTCTTCTCAGAACAGACACCATATTATTTCCTTGGCATATACTTGGTAGTTTCATCTCTACACATTTCTAACTCCATTGCAGAGAACTTCCATACAGCGAGTGGCCTACATAAAGGACAGACCTGTATCAGAGCTGTAAAAACTGATGTGACACCTCACAAAACTTGTAATCACAGATGAAAACCAGGCTTTCCTTATGCATGGATTTCAGTTCTTGTGACTTTTAAAAGACAGGGATATTAGGAAAACATTTTAAAACCCAGACAAGGATATAAACAGATGCTATACACATGGTCAGGGCTTACTTCTCACTGGGGCAGGGAAAGGACGATTGATTTGTTGATATCTGGTCTACATCTTCTTGGCATCTTTTTCTTCTCCACTACAAGTAATCCTCCGTTCACAACAATCTAATCAAGATGAGCTCAGCTGATTATGGCCATGAAATTAAGAGGCCATTTGACATGGTGGAAAGAACGCTGAGCAGGGGGATAGAATACTTGGTTCAAATCTCAGCTATGCCACTCGCAAAGGACCTTGGGAAAGTCTCTTAACCTCTCTGAAATGGCTTCTTCTAAAAGTCTTCACATTTAAAGAGAGGGAAAGAGCATTCACACGCATGGTTTATAAACCATGATATGCCACTTGAGGCTTGGATCCAACCTCCCAGGCTTGAGATTTTATGATTTTTAAATTTCTTTGCTGTCTCACTTCTCCCAGCTCCTGAGATACCCATTGCTTTATTTTATATAAAGTTGTCAAGGTGAGGCTCTAAAGTTGGTGGCATGGCTGTTCGATAGGGAAAGAACAAGAGATTTGGGGACAGTTATTTTTTTTCTTTTTCAAGTTCTTTTGCCTCCGCTCGTGGGTCCCATCTATTTTAGTATGGTCTAGGCCGGTGGTCTCCAAGTCTTTCTGATTGTACACCCTTTTCAGTTAAAAGAAAATTAGAGCAGGGCTTCCCTGGTGGCGCAGTGGCTGAGAGTCCGCCTGCCGATGCAGGGAACACGGGTCCGTGCCCCGGTCAGGGAAGATCCCACATGCCGCGGAGCGGCTGGGCCCGTGAGCCATGGCCGCTGAGCCTGGGCGTCCGGAGCCTGGGCTCCACAATGGGAGAGGCCACAACAGTGAGAGGCCCACGTACCACACACACACACACACAAATTAGAGCATGCTTTATATATATACACACTATATTATTAATGATTATATAAATTATATACATGTCCTACTCTGCATATATATGTACCTACACATATATTATGAAATGCACACAATAAATAGAAAATGTAAAAGGATGAGCTAAAGATGAAATAAATAGCATGTCAAATGTCTTGTTCATTGTGATGGCTTCATTGTATTATTAGCTAATATTTCAAGGCACCATATACACTTAGGGAAAGATCTTTCATTACTGAGAATGGGTATAAATCCATATTTCATTTAGTCTTCTTGATTATTCTTGCATCATTACTTTTTTGCTGACTTCTTGTCAGGTATGATTAGGTTGCTGTGCTTTTTACCTCACAATGAGGCTGATGGAAAAACTCATTCAAGGAGTAAGAGAAGTGTGAGCGCTGCCATTTTCACGTGCTTACATTATTGGTACTATCTTTTTTTTTTTTGCGGTACACAGGCCTCTTACTGTTGTGGCCTCTCCCGTTGCGGAGCACAGGCTCCGGACACACAGGCTCAGCGGCCATGGCTCGCGGGCCCAGCCGCTCCGCGGCATGTGGGATCTTCCCGGACCAGGGCACGGACCCGTGTCCCCTGCATCGGCAGGCGGACTCTCAACCACTGCGCCACCAGGGAAGCCCAATTGGTATTATCTTCAATACATGGTTTATTTGCAGGAACCTTCTTAAGCCACTTGTCCATTTTGTGAGGGTTAATGTAGTTAGATAATATAATCCGTAAATCCGCTTAACTGGGCCCAAGGAGGTAGCAATACCTCTGGTTCACATAGAGGAAAAAAAAAAAAAGTAAGGGCTCCAGGGTCAACCCTTCCACCTGTGGGCTCCCATTCTTCCCTCAGAATACCTTACAAAGCATATGCAACAGAGGGTGCCAGTGACAATATGTGTATTGCATATTTGAAAGGCTTAATAGTAGTGCTAATAATAGCTAATATTTAGATAGCACTTGGTGTACTATACACGGTTTTAAGCACTTTACATAAATTACATTGTTTTAATCCAAATCTTAATTTCTTTCTAGATGTTTTCAATTTAAATGGAAATAGAAGTCGTAATATTTTCTTTCACACTGATTTTTACAATGGACTGATTTGCATGTGCCAACCTCCCCCTCCACCCAAACCCACCAATTTTGGAGACCACTGATCCAGGCTTTGAGATTTAGAATCTCTGGAGAAGTGCAATGCTTCTGTAAGTACATCTCAGCCACTCTTTCCGATCTCCTGCTGCTATAATTTCACACCTGCTCATAGAGGACAGAAAACAGGAACTGGTGACACAGGAAGCACTCCCAGGCAACTGAAAGTAGAGAGCAGTAACTGGGTGAGGAAAATGAGAATGAGGGATGGGGAGCTAGAAATGCTAGAGCCGGAGGGAGGGAAGCCGGGAAGGAGAAAGAAGGAAGTTAGAGACCAGAGAAAAACGAGGAGAGGAGAGGAGAGGAGAGGAGAGGAGAGGAGGGTACATCTGTGGAGGGAAGATGAAGGCAGATTCTGGGAGGAGAGACTACGTCACACATTAGCAGGCAAGATCCTCATCCATGTCTTGATATCCAATGTCTCTGACATATGGATGAGCAGGGCAGGACAAGGAAACTGAGCAGTCTCTAAAGATTTGTACACACGACTCCTCCCCAGAGGAGAGGCCTATGCAATTTATTCAAGCAGTGCAAAGATGGGGCCATGCTTAACCTAAAGAGTATGTCTCTAAAGCTAGAACTGCAGGCAGGCCAGGCAGGGAAGGTATTTGGGGTGTGTGTGTGGTGAGTCGACATCCCTGTGACTCTCTTCAGATCACACCAGCCAGATGGCCAAGGAGGAGAGCACGGCACATTCCTGCAGGGGTGCAACTTCAGCTGTTAGGCGCTTCTAGCATCGGCAGTAAAAAGCCACAGCAAGTGATTTACGTCTGAGGCAGCTGCCAAGACACCACTCCAGAGGGTAGAACACTGTCAAAAATGGCCCTCCGTATCTCACTGCCACACTAGAAAGCACGATAAGACACTTTAGGGGCAAGGAACTGTCATGGTACAGTAGCACGGGGTCTGACTTCGATCATCAGAGCTGGTGGGTTCTTTGAGATCACCCTGCCCAAACCCCTCACTCTTTTGACTGGTAAACTGGGACGCTGAGAGGGGAAAGCAGCAGCCCAATGTCATCCAGTTGGCAAAGCTCAGGCATGGCACTGAGGTCTCTGGCTACCTAAAGCAGTGCTCTTGACTCCACAGCTGCGTATTAATCCCCTCCTCCAGCTCCTTTGCTCCTCTTTAACAGAAGCCTCCCTCACTAGTACGGATAATATGTTCCATAAATCCCACACTGTCCCAATATAATCAAAGAGAGGATTAAGATGACCACAAACATCTGCTGGGCTACGAGTGCATCTTGACTCCGGGCAGAGACACTAACTTTTAACATTACCATCAATTATCCTTGACCCAAACAACTATATTTAAAATACACAGGGCTCTTTGATTTTTTTTACTTCCCTCCCCTACTGTCACCCAGTGGCTACTTCCCTGTGCAAACACTTTTCCTCTCCCCCCACAAGGAAGAGGAACAAGGGAAACTCAAGACCATCAACTTTGCATAAGGTTAAGAGGCTTTAAGCAAAAGGTTTGGTGGAGAGGAGGGTGAAATCAATGTCAAAAAGAAAGGTTGTGATTATCTTTCACTCACGATTATTCATGAATGTCCTCACCTTGGAAAGAGAACGAATTGCTGGTAGTAAAACAGAGTAAGAAGCAATCAGAGTTTTCAAGGTCAAAACCCCAGAGGAGTTAGGTAGAGCAAAATCCCAAAGCAAGCTATGGGAACCAGAGTGTGGGCAAGAGCTGGGATCCTTACAGCTAACAAGACCTAAAAAAGATATGGCAATGACTGCCCTGGCTCTTTGCCTTCTTTTAGCAGAATGGATTCCTCCCTAGATAAGAGACTCTCATCTGCTTCACAGCAACCTAAGAGCTAATCCAGGAGAGCAGGGCTGGAACCATACCCAACCAAATTGGTTGGTTGGTTGGTCAGTCCTTCATGAAACAATCTGTACTGCCTACTGCCCCTGCAGAGTCTAAGGAGACCAAATCTCTGCCCTTTAGGAGTTCATAAGATAGTGGAGATCAGACAAGTCATTAGATTGCTGTAGTTCGGCATGAGAAGAAGGATGAGAAGAGTAGATAACCTTCGATCATGGAAAGCTTCTGAGGAGGTGAAGTCTGTGTTCAGTTTTAAAGGATGGGTAAAGAGAGGCAAATCAGCAGAAAAGGGGTAGAGCCAGTGGAAGTACATATAAAGTGGAAGTACATGTAAAGGGAGTAGCAGGTATAAAACCTGGAATGTATTAAATAACATAGCAGGTTCTGTGAACTATAAATAGTTCGGTTTATGTGTAGGGTTTTGTTTTGTTTCTTTTTCCGAAGAGGGAGGCTCCTAGTGATGAGAGGTAATGTTGGAGAGGTAGTCAAGGGCCCTGTCATGGAGGACTTTGTAAGCCTGCTAGAGTTAAGATTTTATTGTGAGATCTATGGGGAGCCATTGAGAGATTTTAAGCAAGAGTTTTGTGATCATATTTATGTTTTGGAAAGATGATGACAGCAGAGTGGCAAGTGGACGGTAAATAGTGGGACTGGGGGTTGAGAGACCAGTCTGGAGGCTATTACGGCAATTCAGGTAAGAAATTATACAGGCCTGGATTGGAGAAAAATAGGTATGGAGAAAAGTGGATGGATTTGAGCTCAATTTAAGAAGATAAATAGATGGGATTTGATGACGAATTGGAGGTGGAGAAAAGCAAGAGAAGACAAGAATGGCTCCTGGGTTTCTGGCTTGAGCAATGGAGTGCTTGGTGGGGCTGTGATGGGGAAGACATAGGTAGGACTTAGGAAGGAACATGTCTGGTGGGAGTTGCTGGTTGAATTCTGTGTGATACATGTTTGTGGTGCCAGTGAAACTCCAAGCAGAGATATCCAGCGAAAAACTGATAATGCTGATCCGAAGCTACAGAGAAAGGTCTGAACTAGAGATAGAGACTGAATATCTATCATCGTATGGGTGGTAGCTGAGATCTCTGGAATATATGAAACCACCCTGGGAGAGGCCTACAGTGAGAAGAGAAGTAGGATGAGGATAGAACGCTGGGGAGTCCCAATCAGAACAGGAAAGAACCAGGAGAGAAGAGCACGATGAAATCCAAGGGAACCGAGAGTTGCAGGAAACAAGGGGGTGTCTCGTGCAGCAAAGTCAAAGAAGATAAGAATGAAAAATGTCCATTGTTTTTGGCAACAGGAAGGTTAGTGGTGACCAGCGTTAGCAGTGAGGCCAGCCTTCAGAGGGGCAAGACGCCTGATCCGCAGGCAGCTGGAGCAAGGCCCGGCCACCCAAGGAGGTCATGCGCATTATGAGCTTTCGCTTTGGAACTGCAGAGGCTAAGGACAGTGGCTGGTCAGGGCACCCAGAGAGAACAGAAAGATGTTTTACCGGAATTGCCTAATTCAGGAGAAAATGGAACAACCTCTGGGTACTCTCGGTAGCCATGGCGCCAGTCAGCTGACACAGGGAATGCCAGCTGTTTGCAGGAGGAGAGTAAATTGAAGGGCTGGTGGTGAATGCATCTGGGCTCTGGAATTCATGGGAAACACACTTTGTGACAGAGAAGCAGCAGGATGCAGGCAGGAGATAAGGAATTAAGAACCCTGGGCTGTTTCTCGTGAAACTCAGGCTAGTCTCATAAACTCTCTAGCTAGGACATAGCTTCCACAGCCATAAAACAGGGGCCAACAGCCCTTACCTAGGTGGGGAATCCAAACATTCCCTGTGGTTTGGGATTCTCTGTGATAATGCACCCTTAGATGGCATGGCTAATTAGGAGCTCTCCATGCTTTATGTAAACACCAGAACACTTAAAACAGGGAAAACTCTGAAATGCTATTAAGGAATAGTAGACTCAGAACAAAACAAACAGTCCCGCCTGCTCCCAACTCAGACAAACACCCGCCAGTAATGCAGAGACAGCTTTCAAATCCAGTAGGGAAAAGAGAGCAAGGGATGGAAATGTCAAGCTACAACGATTTGATCAATCCAATGGCAGAAGAAAAAAAAAATAACCAGGGAAGAGAACAACTCAAAAGAATGGTTTTTCCAGATAACAACACTTACCCGCAAGAAAGAAAGCTTGAAGTCAAACATTAAATCCAAATTTAAATGTCCAGGGGCGGGGGAGAAACACCTTTATTTAACATTACTAGGCATGTCATTTTTTAAAGTTGCCATTCTCCTAAAGTAGGCTAAATAAGGTTTAGCCGCTGACAGGCTAGTGACCTTGGGCAAATCACTTATCAGTTTATTTGTTGCATACAGATAATGATACAGACCCTGGGAAAAGATGCTTTGGAAAGCACAGAGCAGTGCAGCAATGCTAGGCAAGGGCTTTTTATCAGGCATGGCATGCCTTCGAGAAATCAGTTTGAGATGGCTTAAGCCCAAAAGGGTTGGATCACAGTTGCGCAGGAGTGCTAGGTGTTGTGTAAATGTCTTAATCAGTTCAAGAGGCCTTTGGCAAAGGAAAAATACACACTGCCCAGCAAGCTACGTGCTTGATGTCTCCCCAGGGCAGGAGGCAGGCCCTGCAAAGGGCTGCAGCATATCTCAGGGGTGAACCAACGTTCCGTTCCCCTCCCAGATCGCAGAGCTGGAGAGGAACAGCTTGAAATCCAAAAGGGGCCCTCTTCTCAGCTAAGGAAAACAGTCTCAAATCTTTCTGACATCTGCACAAAAGGGGTACTGAGGGGCTGCCCTGCAGGGTCAACAGTGCTGGGTCCAGTTTAAACAATCCTGCTTGGCCCTGGGAACGCGAGAGGGTAGGGAAGATGAGTAAAAAGGACCTGGCTGCGTGGGCAGCTTCCAGCATCCGTGTGCACAGGATCGGCCCCATGTGCACTGGCCTCCTGATCTACTTGGGAAATAGGACATTCCTGCTCTTGACTCATGAAATACAGCTTGGTCTGGTTCACTAACCTTGACAAGCGTTCCCAGAAACTTCAGGCTTCACAAATAAAGTTTTAGGAGCATATTTGACTGTGTGGACACCGAGTCTTTTAAATATTGACGAAAAAAATCTGTGCAGTGATATTCTATTTTTCTCCATCCCACGACCCTTAAACCACTCATGTTTTCAAAGGAGAAGCCAGATTAGGGCTCCAGATGTTTGGAATCCAAATGAGAGCTCCTCACAGAGGAAATCTACCGCCTTCTATCTTCAAAGATCAAAATCTCAGCCAGGGGTGAAACAATGAGGTCATCGTAGGCATGTTTGCCTGGTGTAGGACTGACCTCTGTTCAGGATATCTAAGAATTTCTAGTTTTAAAGGCTCCCCAGCCCCACAAACAGTTCAGAGTTGTTTCTCAGTTCCCTGGCTGCTGGGTCTCTCATGCTTCATCAGGAAATGCCCTTTTGTGTCAAACTTCAAATCTCATCTGCTTCCACTTGGGCCATTTTTACTTGCTGTATCGTTGCAAGGGTAAAGTAAATCAATAAGAATCACCCCTTAGGAAAGTGGGGAGAGGATATGTCCAGGAAATTCACGGAGGAAATACAAACCTGCAATGAATATGTGAAAAGATGCTTAAACTTACATGTAGTCTGGGAATTGAGATGATTTTCACCCATATTAACAAAAATATCAAGTGATGGCAAGGGTATAGAAACATGGGCACTCTTGTGCAACAATACTGATGTAAATAAATTCGGATAGATACTCTGTGGGGTAATTGGTCATTGGCTTTTAAAATTAAAAATGCCCATTACCCTTACACCTGGTAATTCGGATCCTTAGCATCAACACTAGAAATGAGTACAAGGACGACTGTCCAAGGATTTCTACTGTAGCACTTCCATTTTTTAAAATAGCAAAAATTTGGAAACAAACTATGTGTTCATCAAAAGGGAAATGGCTAGATTAAACTTTGGGGTGGAGGAAAAGATCTTAAGGACATATTATGTGACCAAACAAACCACCAGAAACAGCATAGAATATATACTTATGATTATAGTTTGGGAAAAAAACCCAGAAAATGAAAGTATTCTTATACATATTCATACCTATCTTTGATCATGCACAGAAAAAGACCAGAAAGACAATAGTGGGACCGAGAGAACATCAAGGGAGACTTTTGCATTGTCTGTGTTGCTTGCTGTTGTTTAAGAACATATTCATATATTTGTTGTAGAATTATTTTTTTTCTAAAGTGTTTCCTAGATCTAGATCAGAGGAAGAACGTGGGCCCCGGTGGCTGTAGTGAACACGACTTCCCTGGGAGACAGCAGTGGGTAAAGTAAATAGGCGAGAAATCAAAAGACCCAGGTAATAGCCTGAATCTGTCATCAATCTGCTGTGTGACCTGGGAAGTCATTTTCCTTCTCAGAGGCTGTTTCCTCTACCATCTGTGGATAAGATGAGAAGCTCACGAAGATACCTTCGCTTTCTAATATCTTATGATTCCCTAAGTCTCTGCCTTTAATGTACAATATGTCTGGTCCCTTTTGATGAAGAGATGGCTTTTTATACTTTTCCTTCAAATTCTGGCATAGTTTGACATTTCACTGTACTGCAAATGGAAAATAATGAAAGAAGAGGTAGAGTGGTCACTCTGTTCCCTGTTCGGCTATGTTTTTAAGGGTTTGGTTGACCTATTTATGCTACCTTCCTTTGACAGTGTAAGCTCTTAGGCTTGTTTGAATGTGGTGAGAGTGCAAATACAACGCTGCAAGTCGGAAGATCTCAATTCTACAGGGTGGCCATAAATTTTGAAAATGTAGATTGGATTTTACTTTTTTTTATGGATTGATCCCCCCCTTGAATACTTTTGCTGAGTTATACTAAAGATGCAGGTTTCTTCAGTGCAAATCAAAAATACAACTCATCTGGGGCAACACATCACATATGCATATACGAGGCTTGATAGAAATGCTGTATCAAGGCACTGTGTTCATTGCAATTTGCACAACAATTTGAACTGGTCATGGCTATTAAAGGACAATACATTGAATAAATCACTTAATGTTTTGAAACGTGTGCTATGCCTTAATATAATATCTATAAATCATTCTTTATGTATAGTCACCTATATTTCTGGACTTTATGGCTACCCTTGATTCTGGATGAAGCACATCCCTAGTCTGTAGATAACGATTGGCCCACTTGTCCCCCAGAGTGGTAGGGAAGAGCCTATCTGTAAATGAGCTATGAAAATTGATGTGCATCTACAAACATATCATAATCTTGTTCTGCACAACTTAATTGCCTTTTGGAAATACCCCAGATGAAACTTTGAGGAAACTTCGCTATTGAGTCAATGAAAGAAACCTCTTCCCGGTCCGTCAGAGACTTTGACTAATCTAGTTCTGCCTATCATTAGTCAGCAAAGCTCCTTCCAGCTGGTCTTCATCACTTTGCTTGTTCCATGAGGTCATAAGAGAAAATTCTAAGCAGTTTAATTCTAAAGAAAACACACACACTTCAGATATCGGCTCCTGTGACTATCTATCTTTCAACAATGAAGGAAGCAACTTACTCGGGCTCCTTTCTCAGGAGAGCATTTACAGCCCCCAATGCAGTCTTGGCCTCCACATGGCTTTCCATAGGGCTTCTTCTCTCCCTATTAAAAACAAGAAAAAAAGAAAAAAGTTAGTGAACCATGTGAAGCAAGAAGCAATGCTGCCCAGGAAGCATACCTCTTAGCCACACTCCTCCTAACGAAATAAATCAGAGCAGCTTGGCGGTGTCATGAGTCACATGAAATAAAAAGCCATCTTAAGCTAGCACCCTTTTAGGTCAGGTCTATACCTCACTATATAGCCAGCTTGGTAGCTGGTTGGGGAACTGTGACATCTCCCCACATAGGTAGAAATTCCAGCCACAAAATACAAGAGCATTTCTTTACATGGGGCTGGAAATAGACTCTAGCTGTATCCCTAAGCCCCGCTGGACTTATATATTTGTACTCATTGAGAAAGCAGCAGCTGTAGCAGAGAACTTGAGAGAAATTCAAGTGCCAGAAATGTAATGATAGATGAAAATAGCCACCCTGTACTCTGCCCTCAGAATTGTTCTCCTCAGGGTCCCACTTTCAGCACAGCATTCAAACCCCTGTGCCCAGTTAGTCAGATCCAAGTTTCTCAGGTGATACTGTACACTATTCCCTAAACTCTCCAATCCAACTTCCTTTTCCCTTCTCTGCTTTTTTTTTTGGGGGGGGGGGACCGCGCTGCGTGGCCTGCAGGATCCTAGTTCCCCAGCCAGGGAATGAAGCAGGACCCCGGCAATGAAAGCACCGAATCTCAATCCCTGGACTGGCAGGGAACTCCCACCTTCTCTGTTTTATGATGATGAATGTAACAAGCTGAACTTCTACAAAGTCCCCCGCATGACCTGACATGTGCTGACCCTCTCCAACCTCTTCTCCTCACTCTCTCCCTGGCTCACTCTGCTTCAATCACACTGGTATTCATTCTATTCTTTAAACACTTAAGCCTGTTCCTGCCTCAGGGCCTTTGCCCCAGCTGTTACTTCTGCCTGGAATGCTCTTCCCCTAGATGTTTTTGATCACTGGCCTCTTTTTATCACCCTAGTCTCAGTTCAATTGTCTATTCTCAGAGAGGCCTTTCCTGACCACTCAACCTAAAGTAGCCCCCAGGTACTTCCAATCATAGCACTATGTTACCTTTTCAACATTAAACATTCTGTCTACCCCCCGCCCCCCGTTAGAATGTAAGCTCCATGTAAGTAGGGACCTTATCTGTGCTGTCCAACACTGCATCCCCAATGTCTAAAACAGTGGATGGCATGTGAAAAATGCTTGATGACCTCACGGATCTGGGATTTGAACACAGGTCTAACTCCCAAGCCTTGACCTTAACCCTTATGCCTTAGTGTTTTCTAAGTCTTCTGTCTCAATGCAGACTCAAAAATGAGGAAACTGCCATTCTGACCCTACCCACCTTGGAAAAAAAGCAACACATAAATTCTAACTATTATCTGTAATAAGAACTTTATCTCTGGGATGGATTTAGTATCATCCAACTTTTTTGTTTAATGTTGGCTGTTTTGTTCAAAAGAGAAAGGCATATTTATGAGCCAGCCTCACACTTAATCATTCTTGCCTCTTTGTACTGTGAACCTTTTCCTAATTCCCAGGGAGCACTGTGAATTTCTCAGATGGTCTCTTATCTCTTTAGACATTCCCACAACCCTTTATCACCACAACACCTCGGTAATAAGGTAGTGATGGCAGAGCTATGACAAAATATTGCTATTTTAGATTCCAAACACCTCCTTGATATGAAAGATATTTTATCTCTCTTATATGCCTTTGACATGGTAAGTGCTTTTGTACAGTTTCCAGTTTGCCCTCCACTTTATGGTATACAGGACAGGCAAGTTTTCATAAGGGTGAGATCAAGAGGTGCTGTGGAAGGTGAAAGCTGGGGGCTGGAATGGAATAGAGAACAGGGAGGCAGAGCAGCATTGAATTTAATCCTCACCAGTGCTGTGCCCCCTTTGTCTAATGTTGAGTGCTATATTTCTCAGGATAATGGATAATTTCTATTTGCTTTTCCATATAGTTCTGTATTCTCCAAGCAGTCTTCAATGAACACGTATAATTAGTAAGGAGAAAAAACACCAGTCTGTTTCTGGATGATAAATTCATCACCTTCAAGGGAGAGGACTCAACAGGCATTGCCAAACTGGTATCTGTTTGGAGCTATGGCCTAATTCGAAACAATGCCCTTTAGGTGTCCCATAAAATTTGTCCATCATGGACCAAAAGTTTCCAGATCTCTAGCGTGGAGCAAGGAGGCTGGAGGCAGGGAGCTGGATAAGACAGGGGGAAAAAATCCCAATAACAGGAGCTGAACAAAAATATAAGGAGCACAAGCTGAGGTTTCTTGGGAACTTGGCATAACAAGGAGGCAAAGACACCCAGCTAACAGACAGGAAGCCATCACTGTCTTCTGTCACTGAGGAAAGTAACCAGAGAAGCCCCACTGGCCACAAGGCAATTTCCTGTAATGCTGGTCCTGGCAGTTCCCCCAGGAGTCTTCAATTACACTGGGCGGGGGAGGGGGCCGGGGGGAGGGCAGGGATAAAAGGAGTGGCTTCCAGGGAACATGGCAAGACCAAGAACAGAGGAAGTCTCTGACCTATCCTGGCTTGTCTGGGGACACGCTAACCATTGCTAAGCCAGGCCACATCACTGGTGTCATTCCCACCCTGGAATGCTTTCTCCCTTCCATGTATATGTATGCAATGCATATCCAGTGGTTAGGACTCTGTGCTTCCACTGCAGGGGGCCTGGTTTCGATCCGGGGAATTAAGATCCCGCAAGCCCCGTAGTGTGGCCAAAAAAAAAAAAAGCACTTATTATGCCATAATTGTATTGCAAAGAGAAAACAAAAGTAGTTCATAATGAAACAATATGTATTTTAATATGTAAATGCTCATACATGGCTCTATTAGATGTAGGGACTTCGCTGGTGGCGCAGCGGTTAAGAATCCACCTGCCAATGCAGGGGACACGGGTTGGAGCCCTGGTCTGGGAAGATCCCATATGCCACGAAGCATGCATGCATGGCGCGTGCATGTGCCACGACTACTGAGCCTGGGCTCTAGAGTCCATGAGCCACAACTACTGAGCCCGCATGCAACAACTACTGAAGCCTGCGCACCTAGAGCCCGTGCTCTGCAACAAGAGAAGCCACCGCAAAGAGAAGCCTGACTACCACAACGAAGAGTAGCCCCTGCTCACAACAACTAGAGAATGCCTGCGTGCAGCAACGAAGACCCAACACAGCCAAAAATAAATAAAATAAATAAGTTAATTAATCAAAAAAAAAGAAGATGTAATGAAGTCATCAGAGGCTAGCAGCTTGATGCAGAATCACCAGGAATGCTACAGTCTGCTGAAGCAGAATGATTCTGGAATGTGGTACTGCTGACTCAAGTACCACAGATGGAGCTGCTATTAGTACAGTGATTCTCTGAAATGGTGAATAACTCATGGTAAAGCTCTATTTTAACACTGTCAGATTTCTTCAAAACACCTTTCACACCAAATCTCATTTGATTCTCTACCACAAATCTGACATAGGTGTTTTAGAGGTACAGGTATATGCAGCGACATACACACATACACAATATTACAATGCTTTCTTTATATCTTCACCTATCCCCCTAGACAGTAAGTTCCTCTGAGGTGATGTTGGTTTGTTCACTATAAAGCAAATCAGTTTAAACCCTCTAAGCCTCAATTTCCTCAACTATAAAATAGGGATAATAATATTTTAGCTCATTGGGTTTTGGGAGGTTAAAGATAATGCCCCTAGCAAAGTGCTTGCCACATATAGTATGCTCAATATATGTCAGCTGGAATTATCTAGTACTGTGCCTGCCTACTAGGTGATCACTGGATGACTGATTTGCATTTTAAAGATGAGGAAATGAAGGCTCAGCTGTTAGTGACTTCCTCACTATAGGAAGTTAAGTATGCCATTTTTTTTTTCCCACTAAACCCACTGCCACCAATTCCAGGAATCAGCTTGAAATGGGGAAGTCAGGAAAAGAAAGATGAGTGTTGGGAGGTGTTTGTTTGTTTGCTTATTTATTTATTTATTTATTTATTTTGTGGTACGCGGGCCTCTCACTGCTGTGGCCTCTCCCGCTGCGGAGCACAGGCTCCGGACGCGCAGGCCCAGCGGCCATGGCTCACGGGCCCAGCCGCTCCGCAGCATGTGGGATCCTTCCAGACCGGGGCACGAGCCCGCGTCCCCTGCATCGGCAGGCAGACTCTCAACCACTGCGCCACCAGGGAAGCCCTGGGAGGTGTTTTTTTATTCTTTTGCTTTTTTTTATCAAGATGGGTTTACTGACTTTACCATAACTTACATTGTTTGTACACTTACCATAACTTGCATTGTTTGTACACTTTCTAAACAACCATCCTATAGATATAATTCTCACAACTACTTTTGAAACAAGGAAAATTTATATATAAATTTTCTAGATTAAAAAAAAATTTAAACCTGAGTCTCAGAGTTGGTATTACTTGGCAGTAGTGAAGACTCAAAGACAGGGCCTTTCTTTTCAGTGCACAGGTAAACTTCTAAAAAGAAAAATAATACAAGATGCTGAGGTGCCCTTTTAAAATCTTCATTCCCTGCTGGTTGCCTCAGGGTCCAAAAACCGAGAGAGGCCTCTTTGGCTGTATCAGAACTAGTCCTGGGGCCACATTCATAATAATGGGTACCACTCATGGAGCATCTGCTATGTGCCTGGCTAAGTACTTCACTTTTGCTATATCACAGAACTGTCCCAACTGCACTGTGTGGTAGGCACTATTACTGCCATCATTTCACAGATGAGAAAACTGAAGCTTGAAGGGGTTTACTAGTTTGCCTACTCAAGGTCATATAGCTAGGGAGTGGCACAAATTCAGACCCAAGTTTGACTCAAAATCTTAGTGCCCTTCCATTAAGCCTGGCCCCCTGTAGCATCATCCTAGGTTTCTGTACTTTGTGATAATAATACAGAGAGTCTGGCTTTACTTTGAGCAATTCCAAAGCAAAACCTATTCATTGAAATTTAAACACACACACACACACACACACACACACACACACACACACACGCTAAACCAACCTTAGTCTTCTCCCATGTTTAATGTGCATTTGCCTTTTAAGAACAGTTCCCTATGAGTTTATGAATGAAAGGCTCTGGGAAGAGAAGGAATGGATCTGTACGAGCTGGCTCCCTAAAAGGTGAGACTTGTCACCCACACTTTATTTTAAGGGTGAAGCTGACACCAGACATTGATGAGTAGTTCAGGAAGGCATTTCCCTCCGTCTGTCCAACTGTGTTCACACACGTACACAAACGCAACAGATGGGCTCAGGGGGTGGTGAGAGGAACAAGCATTTTGGATTTCACTTGGAAAAGCCCTAGCCAGCCAGAATGAACCAGGGCCTGAGGGGATGTACTGTCCAGCTAGACCTTAAAGTGAATTCACCAAGCAAATGTTTAAGACACACAAAGAGAAAAACTAAATCTTGTCCATAATGTTCGTAGAACAGCATTTCTGAAGGATATATGAGAAAAATATGTGAGAAAGAGACTGGGAGAAAGTGAGGAATCTTTGAGCTTTAAAGCTGGAAGGGGCCTGAGGACCAGAGGTCACACAGTTCACATGTAGTTAGGGTAGCCAGTTTTAACAAATAAAAATCCAGGATGCTGAGTTAAATTTGAATTTCAGAAAAACAATAAGTATATCCCAATTAGCATATTGTCTTATAAGTACGTCCCAAATTAGCATAAATATGTTCCATGCAATATTTGGGACATACTTACACTAAAAATCTATTTGTTGTTTACCTGTAATTCAAATTTAACTGGGCATCTTATATTTTATCCGGAAACCCTACAAGTAGCATCATGACACACTTGTGTGACAAGTTCAGATGTGAGGAGTGTAAAAAGTAATTGTTAGTAATAACATTTTAAAGTACAAACTCTGCAACTTACTTTTAAACATATTAAGAGGGTATTCACATTTCTTTCTGTAATTGAGTCACTCTAACTTATTTGCCTTCTAATATGGTTTCTAAAGCAGGAAGGAAAGGTACAGTTATCACTAATATTGGAAGGATTAGATTCATTCATTTACTCAACAAATGTGTATTGTGTGCCTGCTGTGTATGAGGCACTGTGCTAGGTGCTAGGGGTAGGATGATAAAAAAAATTGAATATGACTTTTTCATGAAAGTTCATAGCAGTTTTATTCGTAATAATCCCAAAGTGAGAAGAGCCCAGACTTCCATCAATAGGTGAGTAGATAAACAAACTGTGGTATATTTGTACAATGGAATACTATTCATGAATTTAAAAAATGAACAAAGTATTGATACATGTAACTGCATGGATGAATATCACAGATACTATGTTAAGTGAAAGAAGCCATGCACATAAGTGCATATTCAGTATGAATCCACTTATACGAAGCTCTAGAATAGGCAAAGCGAATATATGATGACAGAAATCAGTGGTTACCTCTGCAGGGTTGTGAGAGTGAGGTTAACTGGGGGCATGAGTACTTCCTGGGATAATGGATATGTTCTATATTTTGTTTGGAGAGACGTTTATGAGTGTACACATTTGTCAAAACTCATGAAACTACACATGTATAATCAGCACATTTTATTGTCTGTAAATTATAATTTGATTGGGTTTCCCTGGTGGCGCAGTGGTTGAGAGTCCGCCTGCCGATGCAGGGGACATGGGTTCGTGCCCCGGTCAGGGAAGATCCCACATGCCGCGGAGTGGCTGGGCCTGTGAGCCATGGCCGCTGAGCCTGCACGTCCGGAGCCTGTGCTCCGCAACGGGAGAGGCCACAACAGTGAGAGGCCCGCATACCACACACACACACACACACACACACACACTATATATATATATATATATATATATAATTTGATTAAAAAGTAAGCATAGTACTTGCCATCATGGAGCTGATATTCTCATATGGGATACAGATAAATACACAAATATTTGAAGAATAATCATTGTGCAAAGTGTGATGGAGAAAAACAGGATACTCTGAAAGTTTACAATGTTCAAGTCATTAAGATATAAGCACTACTTCTTCATTCAACAAAGATTTACTGAGTGCCTACTCTGTGCCAGGCACTGGATTATGCCCTGGGAGTACCCTGTTAGACAAAATAGACTTGCTCCTTTGCTCTATGTTCTTGTAGAGGAGACAGATGTTAGAAGAGTAAATAATAATCTTTTAATTATAATTGTGCTATACGATACAAAGGAGACCAATGGAAGGATATGAGAACGTACAACAGGGACACTTGGCCCCCTTGATGGGATCAGAGAAGGTTTATTTAAGAAAGTGCAGTTAGGGGGACTTCCCTGGTGGTCCAGTGGTTAAGACTCCATGCTCTCAATGCAGGGGGTATGGGTTCGATCCCTGGTCGGGGAAGATTCTCCACGCCGAACGGCGTGGCCAAAAAAACCCCAAAAAGTGCAGTTAAACTGGCGTCTGAAGAGCAGGAAGCTTCAGCTAGGTCAAGGGATGGGAGTGAGGCGGAGAATCTTCCAGACAGAGGGAAAAATCAATGCACATGCCCTATGGTGAGAAAGAATGTGGCAGCTAGGAGAAGCTAAAGAAAGCCAGAGTGACTTTAACAGGAAAGTAAAGGGGAGAGTGACAGAAGATTTTGCTGTCTAGGCAGGCAAAGACTTGCTCATGCAGAGTCTTGTGGGCCATGTTAAGGAGGTTTGGTTTAATTGTCAGAGCAACAGGAAGTCACTGAATTATTTTAAGCAGAGAGTAACATGGTCAGATTGATATTTTAGAAAAATTTTTCTAGTGGCAGTATCGCTAGTGGACAGAAGCGGGTAATAGTGAGGTGGGAGACCAATTAAGAGACTGTTGGAGAGGGATTTCCCTGGTGGCGCAGTAGTTGAGAATCCGCCTGCCAATGCAGGGGACACGGGTTTGAGACCTGGTCTGGGAAGATCCCACATACCGTGGAGCAACTAAGTCCGTGCGCCACAACGACTGAGCCTGTGCTCTAGAGCCCACGAGCCACAACTACTGAGCTCGTGTGCCACAACTACTGAAGCCCACGTGCCTAGAGCCTGAGCTCTGCCACAAGAGAAGCCACTGCAATGAGAACCCCGTGCACTGCAACGAAGAGTAGCCCCTGCTTGCTGCAACTAGAGAAAGCCCGCGTGCAGCAGTGAAGACCCAAGAACGAAGACCCAAAGCAGCCAAAATTAAATAAATAAGTAAATTTATACTTATATATATATATATATATATATATAAAGAGAGACTATTGGAGAGAAGATGGTGGCCTGAACAAGGGTTATGGCGGTTGGATGAGGAGAAGTGAATGAACCTGAGACATATTTAAATAGAGGGGACACGACCAGAAAGGGACAAGTCTAGAACAAGGCTTTCTCACACCAAGTCTACTTCACTGATTTGAGGACAAACTTCAATGCACACCTGCTATGTATTATCACTGTGTTGGGCACAATGAAAGAAAGACAAATATTTAGGAAACTTTTATTACACTCAAGGAGCTTAAAGCCTAATGACAACTATGATCAAAAGAAGAAAGTGAGAAGTATTATTGGAAAAGGTAAAGAGATACTTTTCTAAAACTTAGATGTGATTATGTCCTGTCTTCTCTCAAAAACCTTTCATGACCCTCTCTTATCTGCAAACTTCTAAATCCAGGCATAACATTTAAGAGCCCCTTTAAATCAGGCTCAACCACCATTGTAGGCCAAACTATCACCTCCAATATTCTACTCATTGAGTTCTATTTATCAGCTATTCCATTTTCATGGAATGCTTTTCATATCTTATCCATTTCTCTGGAAATCCTAGTCACATCTTTTATTTCTCTTTTTTGTAACAATTTTATTGAGATATAATTCATATACAATACATTCATTCACACATCCTTTCTTAAATATTACCCTCCCTCTTTTCCAATAGCACTATTTATGTTTCATTATGGTATTCATTGCTCACTCGAACAGCTTCTCCTTTTGACTGTTTCAGAGAAATTGTGGTGACAGTTTCTAATAAAAATATACAAGATTATTTTGAGTGGCCAGGTGGATCCTCAGGTTCCTCAGCTGTGTAAAGCATGATGGGGCTTCATGTCCTACTTTCTGTGAGCCTATTCTTGCTACTAGACTTTAGGCATACAGTGTCATGGGCTTTAGTGGCCTGTCCCAGAGCCTTATGGCTTATTTATAATATGATGTTTTTAGGGAAATCGTTCCAAGTTGAAAAAAAATCCCTTAGGGTTTCTAGTTGGTAGCCTAAGTTAGGATGGAAGAGTCAATAAGTTCTCTAAGAGTTGAACCTACAGGAATAGGAAGGACTGGGATTCCAGGACAGAGTATTCGACTTGCTGGAAATACCCCGACCGACTGTCTCATCTATTACTGAGTCCAAAGGATCAAGGACACTGCCATTTCTGTCTTCTGTACTTGGAAGAGAGAATTTAACCAATGCTCAGTTGAGACAGACAGTGAGTCCATGTGGAATTCACCAGCAGTAGCAACTATCAGAAGGATATAGAATGGGAAACAAATGCAGGTTGTTTCTATAATTTCTTAGCTAGATATTTAGCTCATGATATAGACAGTCTCTAAGGCATACTGATATAGATGAGAGTATAGATGTTCTGCTTGCTCAGAAATGAGGAAAGAGGACATGGGGAGGAGGATCTAAACCAGGGAAATAGAATGGTTCATAGCAAGTCCATCCCTCATGACTAGAAGGAAAATGAGAGAGAACCCCTCCCCAAATTACAAAACCCAGTAAATAGAAGACTTGGATCTCTGTCTTCATTTGCCAAGAACTGCATGTTACTTTTACCTAATTTTATGGCTGTAATTTTAAGCTGTAAATCCTTTCAGAAGTTGTTTTTAATTTTGCTTGCAGGGTAAGAAAGACAAACTAACTTGTCACATATGCCTGCATTTCTAAAATTAGGAGAAACAGCCCTAATCCCTTCTCATATGCAGAAAATAGAAACTAGTCGAGTAGTCTACTTGGTTGGTGGGAACAGACTTTCAAAAAGAAACATGCCAAAAAATAAAAATAAAAATAAAAGCATGATATGTCATAAGCAAAGTTAAACTCCAATTCAAACTTTTTGGCCTTAGCCAAAGCCCACAAGCAAAGGAGTGGGCCAGTATTTCTGTCTCTGATTCTGTTTCATGGCTTTGAAACTCATCTGCTTTTTGTTTCCAGGCAAAGTGACATGCAAAACTCATTTCAGAAAGCCCATCTATAGCAAGGCCTCAACTACACCTTTGGTAAGTCCTTTGCAATATACAACCTACCAAAGCTCACTGAGAAGAAACAGATAATCTGAATAGTCCTATATTGATGTTAAAACTTGAATTTGTAGTTAAACCCTCCCCACAAAGAAAATTCCTAGGCCAGATAGCCTCCCTTGTGATTTCTACCAAACCTTTAAGGAACAAATACCATTCCTACGCAAACTCTGCCAGAAATTTGAAGATGAGGGACTACCTCCTAACTCATCCTATGAATCAAATATTACCATTACAGACTAATATCTTTTGGGAATATAGACACAAAAATTCTTAACAAAAATTTAGGAAATTGAATCCAATAGTATGTCAAAATAATGGTACATTATGACAAAGTACAGTTTATCCTAGGAATGGTAGGTTGGTTTAACATTCAAAAGTCAATCAATATAATTCATCATATTAGTAGACCAAAAGGGAAAAATATGATTATCTCAATAGATGCAGAAATATAATTTGACAAAACTCAACATCTATTCCTGATAAAAACCCAAAGCAAACTAGAAATGGAAGGGAATTTCTTCAGTCTGCTAAAGAGCATCTATGAACAAGCCTATAGGTAACATTATACCTAATGGTGAAAGCCTGAATGCTTTCTCCACTAAGGTTGGGAGCAATGCAAATATGTCCACATTTACACTTCTGTTCAATATTGTGCTGGAGGTTCTAGCCAGTTTGATAAAGCATGGGTGAAAAAGGCACCCAGATTTGAAAGGAAGAAGTAAAACTGTCTTTATTCACAGATGACAATGTAAAAATACTACGACATCTACGAAAGAAGCAACTAGAACTAAGTGAGTTTAGTAATGTTTAATGACACAAGTTCAATATACAAAAATCAATTGTATATATGTTAACAGCAAACAACTTAAAATTGAAATTAAAATATAATTATAATAGCATCTAATATATGAGACATTTAGGAATAAACCTGACAAAATATTGGCTAAACCTGTACACTGAAAACTTAATTGAAGAGAAAATTAAAGAAGACCTAAGTAAATGGAAAGCCATTGTTAAGAAATCAATTTCTACCCAATTGGTCATCATAGATTCAATGCCATTTTAAAATGCATACAGAAATACAGAGGACCTAGAATATCCAAAACAACTTTGAAACAGAAAAACAAAACTTTAAGACATCCAGGACTTGACTTTTGAAAGTATTATTATGAAGCTATAGCAATCAATACAGTGTGTTATTGGGACCAATGAAACAAAATAGAGAGTCCAGAAATAGACCCACATATATATGGCCGATTAATTTTCAACAAAATGGCAAAGGCAATTCAGTAAATAAAGGATAGACTTTAACAAATGGTACTGCAACAACTGGATATCCTATGCGAAAGAAAAGAAAGAAAGAAAGAGAAAGAGAGAGAGAGAGAGAGAAAGAAAGCAAGCAAGCAAGAAAGAAAGAAAGAAAGAAAGGAAGAAAGAAAGAAAGAAGAAAGGAAAGGACCTTGATCCGTACCTCACACCTTATACAAACATTAACTTAAAATGGATTGCAGATCTAAATTTAAGCCCAAACTTTAAAATTTTCAGTAGAAACATAGGAGAAAATCTTTATGACAAAGATTTTAGGTTAGGCAAAGATTTCTTAGATACAACACCAAAAGTTTGATGTAAAGAAGAAAAAATTGAGAAATTGGGACTTCATCCAAATTAAAAACTTCTACTTTTTGAAAGATATTCTTAAGAGAATGTAAAGACAAGCTCCAGACTGAGAGGAAATATTTGCAAATCACGTATCTCCTAAGGGACTATAATAGAGTCAATACCATAAATGAATATAAAAAATAAATATGCTAAGTAAAAGAAGCCAGTAAGAAAGCATTTATATTCTTTATTTCCATTTACATAGAATTCTGGAAAATGAAAATTAATTTATAGTGACAGAAAGCAGATTTGTTATTGTCCAGGGACAGGGGGTGATGCAAAAGTGTGAGGGGAGGGATTACAAAGGGGCATGAGGAAACGTTTGGGGATGATGAATGTGTTCATTATCTTGACTGTGGGGTATGTTTTTACGGTTGTATACATATGTCTAAACTTAAAATGTACACTTTAAATATATGCAGTTTACTGTATGTCAATTATACCTCAGTAAAGCTGTTAAAAATACTATTAGGGTACTCAAAAGGGCTCAAAAACCAATCTGAATACACTTCCACTGGCCAAGTAAGTGACGATTTGTATATCAATAATGATAACTGCAGTGAATGAAATGCTTAAAATATTTAAAACTCCATGAGTTCATAATGGTACTCTCCTCCAGACCCCCAAACAAAAACCCCTCACTAGTCACCTTTGGAGGATGCTAGAGAATTAAGTATTTTTTAAATTGGTAGAAAAATAAATGGGGGGGAGTGGTGGTGGAACCAAGCATTTATCCTGCCTTTACTAAATGAACTCAGGGTAACCGTAAGAATTAGTGAAGGAATGTTTCCCCTAAAATAAAAGATGGAATTACAGAATCAACATTTGCAAGCCCCTATGAGGTAAAGGACTGAGGCAATGCATATCAACAACTGCTGACATCACAGAGAAACAAGCATATATTGCAGGCATTTTACACCTCCTGATGGGAAGGATAAAATACGACCTGATGAAATATGATGAAACAGTCTTGGAGAGAGAGGAAGGGAGGGGGAGAAAGAGACAGAGAGGGAAGACAGAGATAGAGATAGAGGTAGAGATGAGAGAGAGGGAGGGAGGGAGGGAGAGAAAGAATCTGATCAAGTGTCTAGATCTAACTACCAATGCTTTACAATAATGCAAGAGCAAATGCAGGAAACGGCAACCAACAAATCAAAACCGTGGGCAACTGTTACAGGAAAAGGTGACTTAAGAGACTTACTACCTAATCATAATGTAGGGGCTTTATTTGGACACTCAAATGTAAGGAAGCAAAACAATGAGAAAATATGAACACTGACTGGCTATTTGGTTATATTATGGAATTATTGTTCATTTTGTTTTTGGTGTGATAATGGGATTTTGGATGTTTTCGTGACTTATTTTTAAGAGATACATAATGAAATACAGATGAAGTCAAATGATCTCTGGAATTTGTTTCAATATAATTGAGAGTGAGAAGTGGGGATAGATGAAACAAGAGTGTCTGAATTGGTCAATTTGAAGCTGAGCACTTGGTACATGGGAGGAGTTTCACTGTACTATTCTATTTTGTATATATTTGAAGTTTTCGATAAGAAAGGATTTTAGGGGCTTTCCTGGTGGCGCAGTGGTTGAGAGTCCGCCTGCCGATGCAGGGGACACTGGTTCGTGCCCCGGTCCGGGAAGATCCCACATGCCGCGGAGTGGCTGGGCCCGTGAGCCATGGCCACTGAGCCTGTGCGTCCGGAGCCTGTGCTCCGCAGCGGGAGAGGCCACAACAGTGAGAGGCCCACGTACCGCAAAAAAAAAAAAAAAAAAGAAAGGATTTTAGGAAAGGAATTTAGGTTTCCAAACTGGTGAATGGACGGATGAAGGTGAATGATGAGATGTGGGAGATGGAGGAGTCAAAGGTGACTCCTTCAGCTTGAGCAACAGGGAGGATGGTGGTGCTATTTGCTGAGATGGGGAAGCATGGAATAGGACCAATATGTGTGTGTGTGTAGAGAATGAGTTCTGTTTTGGACACACTGAATTTAAGGAAACTGTGAAAGCCAGGGTGACATATCTAAGTAGTCAGCTATATATGTACTTAGAGCTTGGAAAGATTTGGGCTGAAAGATATAATTGTGCAGGAATGACATTGTGCGTGGTGAGAAGAGGTCCTTGGGAAAAGGCCTGAGGAACACTCACATTAAAGATCTGAGCAGAGAAAGTCAGGTCTAAAATTGTATGGATACAAAGCGGAATGGGACAAAGCCTGCCTTTGGGGAGCTCACACTTTAGCCAGTGAGACACATTCACTTAAGTTCTATAAGACTGGTACTGGCTCAGATACTGGGGAGAAGACAAACTTTTGAAAATATTCACATGCTACCTTGCATGGTTCTCCAAGTATTTTATGGACATTAATTAGTCTTCTCTCCCCCAAGGCTGTAAATGACGCCAGTGCAGGGAGTAAGAGAAGAGCTTGCGTTTTGGGGCATAAGTGGAATTCAGCACATTTTAAGGACATAGGTCTTCCCTAAAATACCAGGCCAGCCTTTCTGATGGGTGTTACGTGCAAGTTAGGCACTGATAGAGCCTGAAAACTGAAGAGGCAGTCCTGAAAACCAGGAGGTGGGAGCCGGGGGACAGCTTACTGTCCCAGCCCATAGATGCACTGTCTAGTTTGGCTCAGATCAAGTTGTCAGAGAGACAAATGCGCTGACCAGGAGCATCCATGTGCCTGGTTTTCACTGCACAGTGACATCAAGCAACTTCTCCATACCTAACCTGGGCTCCAGAGATTAGGACAATATTAGGGAAAAGCTCTGGCAACATTGAGGCTTCTTAGATCGTCACCACTTTGTCATTATACACCATGTAGAAAGCCAAGATTCAATACATGTTTACTGAATTAATAAATTCAATCAATAGATTTAAACAATAGCCTAAAGAGAGAAGCAGAATCTATTTTTGCCTAGTGGCAAGCTTTCTCCTTCAGAATTAAGTATATTGTCCATTTACAGACAAAGTCTGAGTGCCATGAGCATTATTAGCAGGTGTAAAGGGCAGCAGGAAATACACCTGTGTACTCTTCTTGTGGCTTTATTTTCCTACCTTGTCCTACCTTTGTCAACGTGCTTTGCCATATTTTGCCACATTGTACAAATCTCTTTGTACAGAGATCTCTTCTCTATCTTCCCAGAGCCTAGTACTGGGCCTGGTATGTTAGCAGGTGGCTGTATTAGTTAAGGTTCTCCAGAGAAACAGAACTATGAGGATGTGTGTGTGTTTACTGTATGTATGCATGCATGTATGTACATCTGTACATATGTCTGTACATTTTTTTTTTTTTTTGCGGTACGTGGGCCTCTCACTGCTGTGGCCTCTCCCGTTGCGGAGCACAGGCTCCAGACGCGCAGGCTCAGTGGCCATGGCTCACGGGCCCAGCCGCTCCACGGCATGTGGGATCTTCCCGGACCGGGGCACGAACCCGTGTCCCCTGCATCGGCAGGCGGACTCTCAACCACTGTGCCACCAGGGAAGCCCTGTCTGCACATATTTAAAGGAACTGGCTCATACAATGGGGACTGGCAAGTCTGAAATATGCAGGGCAGGCTGTCAGCGTGAAAACTCAGGGAAGAGTTGATGTTACAGTCTCAAGTCCAAAGGCAGTCTGGAGGCAGAATTTCTTCTTCCTTAGGAGATCTCAGTCTTTTCCTCTTAAGCCCTTCAACTGATTGGATGAGGCCCACCCACATTATGGAGGGCAGTATGCTTTGTTCAAAGTTTATTGATTTAAATGTAATCATGTCTAAAAAATACCTTCATAGCAATATCTAGACTGGTGTTTGAGCAAATATGTGGGCACCATAGCCTAGCCAAGTTGACACATAAAATTCACCACCACAGTGGTTAATACATGTTTATAAAATAGAACTGAAATCAGTGGACTGCCCACATTTGCATATCTACTTTTGAATATCAAGTAGCAAATGCAGTGGGCACACAGGCATCTGGGAACACAGGTCACTGGTTTATTTCTAACTGGACAAAACAGTTTTTCAATAAAGCCTGTGAAACATGAAATGGGAGTAATTAAGGTACAGGTGAAACTTATTTTCAGATTCCCTCCAATCTTTTAATCATTTTTTAACTGATGAGCCACTACATTATTCATTCATTTAGAGTCAAAAAAGTAACGTGAGTTGGCATTCTTGGAACTGGTTTCTAGTCCCTTCTTTACTATTAACTGGCTTAAGTGAATTTGGGTAACTCACTTTACCTCTCTTGGTTTCTGCTTCACCAACAGCAAAACAAGATCTCAGACATTCTTTAAAGCAAGTGTGGTATAGTAAATTGAAGCCTTCAGAGAGATCTGGGTTCAAATCTTGGTTTATAACACTTACTAGTTCTGGGCAAGTTGCTTCTGAGCTCGTTTCCGCAGCTGCAACGTGGGAATATGGATACTTACCTCACAACAGGGTTGTTATACAGATCGAATAAGACAAACTGAGTGCACAGTGTACAATGGATGTTAATTACTTTCACTGCCCCTTCCCCTTTCAGCACAAATACTATATGATTCTGTTTTGTGTAGGTGGAACGTTAATCCCTCTTAGAAAAATACAGCTTCCAGCCAAGAGACTAATCATAAGCAGGAAATTCAAAAGATACATTTGAGATTATAGAGTCTTGAGCTGCTTTTGTTATGGTGTAATTTCATTTCATTTGGAAAGAATCTTTATGATCATTTGATATTCTTTCGAATCTGGCTAAAGTCCCTTGACTCTTTAACTCCCATGGGCCACATCGATGGCTTGGAGGGTGTGGGAAAGCAGGGAAGGGCAATGTCATGGGTATTTCTCAGCAACAGACAGAGGGTTGAGAACTTGCTGTGTGGCAAGCAGTATGCTTGCATGATCTCATTTAACATTCATAACAAACCAACAAATGTAGGTACTATTAATATCCCCATGTTTACAGATGAGGAAACTGAGGCTCAGAGGGGTGAGGTAACTTGCCCAAGATTGCACAGCTAGGAAACACGGAATTGGAATTTAGTCCCACATCTGTTTGATTCAGAACACATGCTCTTAACTAGTACACTGTCTCTTCTTGGACAGTGTCTTATATAAAAAACACACAGGCTTTTGACATTTTAAAGAAACTTTTTGAGTAGAAAAATTAATATGTATATGTGTGTATGTATGTATGTGTGTGTGCATATCTGTACATGGGTACACACAATTTACATAGTTAAAAATTGAGGTGTTAAGAAACCAGCATACCTCATTTCTCTGGAGATTAAGATCACTTCCAGAGTTCTACAAGGGGGTGCAGGGGTAAGTGGCAAAGTCAATAAAAGGGCTGTGCCTCTACTTATCTGTGATATTGACTATACATCACATTTAGCGTGAGACTTATATAGGGTATTCCTAGTAGCTGCCATGTATTTAGTGCTTACTATGTGCCAGGCACTGTGCTAAGTGCTTTGCATGTATATGCCATGTAATCCCCCAAGCAACCATATTCAGCAGATGAGAAGACTGAGGCTCAGAGGTTATATCACTTGCTCAAGACCATACAACTAGTAAATAGCACAGCTAGGATTCAACTCAAACTTCAAAACCTTTGTTTTAAACCACTATGCTAGATTTCCATGAAAAGCATGCCATTTCCTCAATAAATTAAACATAGGTTTATCATATGACCCAGTAATTCCACTATTTGTTATATACACAAAAGAACTGAAAGCTAGCGCTCAAACAAAAATTTATATACCAGCCTTCATGAAAGCTATATTCACAATAGCCAAAAGGTGTAAACAATCCGAATGTCTATCTACAGATGAATGAATAAACAAAATGTGGTATATACACACACACACACACACACATATATACACAATGGAATATTATGCAGCCATAAAAAGGAGAAAAATTCTGCTACATACTATAACATGGATGAACCTTAAAAATATGCTAAGTGAAAGAAGCCAGACACAAAAGGCCACATATTGTGTGATTCCCTTTATATGAAATATTCAGAATAGGCCAATCCATAGATACCAAAGGAGATTAGTCATTGCCATGGGCTGAGGAGAGGGGGGAATGAGGAGGGACTGCTTAATGGGTATGGGGTTCCCACTTGGAATGGTGAAAAAATTCTGGAATAAGATAGTAGTGATGGTTGCACAACACTGTGAATGTACTCATGTCACTGAATTGTAGACTTTAAAATGGTTAAAAATGGTTAAAATGGTAAATTTTATGTGATGTGTATTTTACCACAATAAAAATCAATCAATTAATCAGTCCATTGGTCCCTGATTTTCCCTGTGTCTAATTGTGGGTTGTGCCCCGTAAAGCATTTAAGTGTCTTTTCTCTGCTGGCCCATCAACACTCCGGGCTCATTTTCCTCTCTCTGCCATAACCCTTTCTGTCCCTTCCTGATTCTTCCTGGGACCTGGAGTCTCCTCCCTCCTCCCTACCAATTCGAATGTGACCCGCCCTTCCATGAAGACTTCCTGATTATTTCTTGTCTTCTGCTTCTAATCAAGAAACCCAGAATGACCCAGGTAAGCCCACTTTATTTTAAAATTAATATGAAAAGTTAACATTGCATGACTGTTCCTAAAACAACACCTTTTGGCTCTTAGGCCTGTGTCCTTTCTATTAACACCTCACTGTCTCCCATAGCACTTAGAGATGTCACCTGAACTGCCGTATTATTATTTTTTAAATTTATTTATTTATTTATTTATTTTAGGCTGCACTGGGTCTTCGCTGCTGCGCGTGGGCTTTCTCTAGTTGCGGCGAGCGGGGGCTACTCTTCACTGCGGTGCGCAGGCCTCTCATTGTGGTGGCTTCTCTTGTTGCGGAGCACAGGCTCTAGGCACACAGGCTTCAGTAGTTGCAGCATGTAGGCTCAGTAGTTGTGCCTTGTGGGCTCTAGAGTGCAGGCTCAGTAGTTGTGGCGCATGGGCTTAGTTGCTCCGCGGCATGTGGGATCTTCCCGGACCAGGGCTTGAACCCGTGTCCCCTGCACTGGCAGGCGGATTCTTAACCACTGCGCCACCAGGGAAGTCCTGGAGTATTATTTTTTATACATACATATGTATATGTTCTCGGAGGGGTTCCTGTGGGTTAGCCTTATTTCTCTGGTAAGACACTTCTTGATGGTAATACCTGTTTCTTACACGTCTTTGAATCACCCAACATGTGCTGGCTCATGATAGATGCCCAATAAATACTTTTGATGCGTGACCTACAAATGTGAACAATCTGCCTCAAACCCATTAGTGACATGTAAAATAGGACAATAAAATCCATCACTTCATCAGAAAGGAAACATCTGTTTATTCTACTGCGTTTTAGTTTCTAACAAATTAAAATCAGATGAGCTCTCGCTAGCGAAGCAAGGAGCAGACAGACGCTTTTCAAGAAGAGAAAATGTAGTGTGCTAGTTAAGAGCATATGTTCTGAATCAAAACAGACATGGGAGTAAACTCCAATTCTGTGTTCACTAGCTGTGTAATCTTGGGTAAGTTACCTTACCCACCCTGAGCCTCAGTTTGCTCATCTGTAAATGTGGGACATTAATAATAGTACCTCCACTTGTTGTGTGTTGTGAATATATCACTTATATGTGAAATCTAAAAAAATGATAGAAATGAAGTTATTAGCAAACAGAAACAGACTCACAGACAAAGAAAACACACTTATGGTTACCAAAGGGGAAAGGGGAGGAGGAAGGGTAAATTAGGAGTGTGGGATTAAAATATACACACTACTGTAGATAACAATCAACAAGGACCTACTGGAGAGCACAGGGAACTTTACTCAATATTCTGTAATCACCTATAATGGAAGAGAATGTAAAAAAAAGAATATATATATATATATATATGTATATCAATCACTTTGCTATACACCTGAAACACAGCATTTTAAATAAACTATATTTCAATAAAATTTTTTAGAAAACAAAGTAAAAAAATATAAATGAGATAATGCAAGCATAGTGCCAGGCACATAGCAAGTACTCAACATACATTAGTATTTATGATTATCAATTGCTTTCCCAAAACTCCTTCCTAAGGACACAGTTTATTCATAGACTTAGGGCTCAGGGAAGCCTTCAGCCTAGTTGTCTATATGCTAGTTTTCTATCAGTTCAACCACTGGATCCTAAATGGTGGCATCAGGACCCAAAGATATACATTAGGAAGCGTCAATAATCACATCCAGAAAAATGCAGGCTGATGCTCTGATACTGTAATTATGACCTAATAAGTCCAATTAACTGTGCCAGCCAGATTCCTTTTGGAATAACTGCAGCATTCCTAAGCCTGAGAACAAAAGTGGGACTTGAAAGAAGGGCTAGTTTGCATCCTGGCAGATGAACAAGGGTTCTGCTTGTGGCTTACCAGCTGATAATAGAGAAATCAGTGCACGGGAATGAGATGGCATTCCCAGTGTTTAACCACAAGAATAAGCCTTTTAATTCCCTAAGCCCCATGGATCTCTTGGACACATGGGTATTCATCAATTTTCTTCAAACATCTGATTGCCCATGCATGCCAAGACAGTTGCCCATATTTCAGTAGACTGGCTCATGCCTGGGCACAGGGATTTGAGGCTGAAGAGTGAAGTTACATGAGGTGGAAAGAAATAGGGGAATCAGAACAAGAAATAGCCTTGGGAATCAAAGAGCTGTAATCTTTGTAAAGAATTAGCAATGCACACACACAGCTCTTTCAGACTGGTCTTGTTCAGGAATCCAAACCTCTGACAATGTTGCTAGAGGGTATAGAAAGCCATTGAGAAAGATTTCTGTGATTGCAAACCCACTGTTGGTAGACAGCTGGCTGCTCTCGTAATGCATAATCTCCACTTGAATGATTACTTTCCTAAGGTCAGATGGGTTTGTTTCCCCTTTGGGTACACTGTGTCTAGCTCTTCTGTCATTGGCTTTGGTCCTCAAAAGCCATGGTTAGAAATGAGTTTGCAATATTGTAAGCAAGCTTATAAAAGAGCTTTGTTTCGTCTGGTCCTAGAATTGGTTATATCTTTATTTGTTTTGAAGGTAGGTACTACTCTGATTGAGTTTTGAAAATAACAACGGAAATCTGAACTGAGTTTGGACTATCTATAGCATGTGAAAGGATGAGGGGTGGGCAGGAGAGATAGGATTTTTATGGTCAAGCTAAGCTTCACAAGATTTCAGACAGCGACATGGGATACCCTGCTTGACTCATGCACTTTCAAATGGCTGTCTCTGATTTTCCACTCAGAGCCAACTTCCCCTGTGGCCACACACCTGTCCCCTCCATGCCAAAAATGTTGGGGACCAGAATTTTTTCATCACTACCTCTGACTTGGGGAAGTTAGTGGATTCCGTGGAGAAGCTTTCCGGAAAACTAGGAGTGGACTTCAGAGCAACTCAGAGAGCCTGGGGCTAGAACTGTACTTTCTAACTGAATCAGACCCATGGCTTCTGAATCTCACACAGCATTCCTGTGTTTTGTTTTGTTTTGTTTTTAATTTCTAGAAAGAACCCTACAATTAATTGAAAGCCAATATTAAGACATGTAAAATGCCCCCACTCGTATTCTGCTTCATCTTACCCTTGCCCTTTTCATCCCCCTTTCCTTTTCGATCCGCTCTTCTTTTACCACACCTGCTCCCTCCCTGTCTCTTACTCTTTCCAGAGTAATTACTCTCTCAGAATGCTGTTCTCAGCAGTCTAGTCCAGGCCCCATCCTCCAACCTCCAAATGTTCACAGCTACTTGTAATGGGACCCAAATTCTAATCTTCTTCCACATTCTTCCAGATAACCCTCTCCTAACCATAGCTTCCACTAAAAGTGGACAGGCCTCCCCTCTTGTGGGTGATGGCAATCTGCTCAGGAAACAACAAGATTTTCATCTCAAAGCCAGGAGTACACAGGCTTCAGAGATCTTCACATTTTTTCACAGCCTCTGTCCTGAACTGCTCTCTCTGACCTGCCTTGCACTCTACCTCTTGGCCTCCTTTTAATCTTTTTGGCTTCTGACCTCATGACTCATTTTCCCCACTCACAGTCTTGCCTTGGATCTTATTCTTGCTACAGCTTCTCTGTTTTTGAGCTATCTGATTTCCTCCACAATAATGATTCCAACTCCTTTTCTTGCTATGTTGCACTTGACTGCCTTGGATAAACACCTTGCTCAATTCTCCTCCAAACTCACGCACAGGACCCTGAAACTCTGCTCAAATCCCACCCCTTCTAAACTTGTTTAGCTATTTTTCCTGGAACTCATTTAACATTTACCATATACAGCCTTGTAATGCAATATTTTCACATTCATTCATTCCGTAGATTATCAGATGCTTTTTATGTTCATGGTATACTGGGCATGTGCAGATAAAGTCATTCTCCAAGGCAACACTGGGGAATTCAATAAACTTTCTGCAATGATGGAAATGCTCTATATCTGCGCTATTAAATTTAGTAGCCACTAGCCACATGTGGCTATTAAGCACCTGAAAGGTGGCTAGTTCAACTGAAGAACTGATACTTAAATTAATTAAAATTTAAATAGCCACCATATTGGATAGTGTAGATCTAGTGTATGTATCTAGGGATGGACTTGCTTGTGTTGAAGAGCATGTGCATTTTGTTTGTTTGTTTTCTTTTTCGTTTCTTGAGAGTCAATACATGGGATGACTTGGAAAAGTATACAATTTTTTTTAACTTTTTATTTTATACTGGAGCATAGCTGATTAACAATGTTGTGCTAGTTTCAGTGTACAGCAGAGTGATTCAATTATATATATACATGTATCTATTCTTTTTCAAATTATTTTCCCATTTAGATTGTTACATAATATTGATCAGAGTTCCCTGTGCTATACAGTGGGTCCTTTTTGGTTATACATTTTAAATATAGCAGTGTGTATACGTCAATCTCAAACTCCCAATCTATCCCTCCCCCCCACGCTTCCCCCCCGGTAATCATAAATTCATTCTCTAAGTCTGTGAGTCTGTTTTGTAAATAAGTTCATTTGTATCATTTTTTTTTAGATTCTGCACATAAACGATATATGATATTTGTCTTTCTCTGTCTGATTTATTTCACTCGGTATGATAACCTCTAGGTCCATCCATTTTACTTTTACTAAATATCACCAAATTTTCCTAAAATGGTTGCCTGTGTTATCCCAAAATAGAAAAATAACTTAAATACCCAACAAGAGGGAACTCCCTGGTGGTCCAGTGGTTAGGACTCCATGCTTCCATTGCAGTGGGCAACGGGTCCGATCCCTGGTCAGGGAACTAAGATCCTGCATACCACACAGCATGGCCAAAAAAAAAAAATAGCCAAAAAGATACACAAATTATGATTATATGCATACAATGGAATACTAGATAATAGTTAAAATGAAAGAAATGGAATTATAACATATTCGAATCTTAAGACATAATGTTGGATGAAAACAGCTGCAAAATTATGTATCATTTACATAAAGTTTATAAATATGTAAAACAATATTCTGTTTTTTTGAGGAATGTAGTAAAAGTATAAAGACATGCATAGTGGACTTCCCTGATGGTCCAGTGGTAAAGAATCCATCCTGAAATGCAGGGGATGCAGGTTTGATCCCTGGTTGGGGAACTAAGATCCCACATGCTGCGGGGCAACTAAGCCCACGTGCACCACAACTACTGAGGCTGCATGCCTCAACTAGAGAGCCTGTGTGCCACAACTACAGAGCCCACGCACCCTGAGCCCAAGCACCACAACTAGAGAAAGAGAGAACCCGCACGCCACAACTAGAGAAGAGAAAACCCACACACCACAACTAGAGAGAAGCCCGTGCACCACAATGAACAGCCCATGCACCACAACGAAAGATCCCACATGCTGCAATGAAGATCCTGCGTGCCGCAACTAAGACCGGACACAGCCAAAAAAAAAAAAGACATGCATAGGAATGATAAATATCTGAAATAGTTCATTAAAAAATAGAGTCCTTTCTTTTCCAGTTACTTAAAATCTACTAATAGAGGGGAGCAGACAGGAGGGCAGATCAAACTTGTATATTTACACAAATAGCTATGCTTTATGAAGGCCATGAGAGGAGAAAAATGACCAGAAGCTTACAGGGGAACGATTCTCATATTTAGCTTTGTATAGTTAAACAATTTTTTTTCTATTTTTTTGGCCACACTGCACAGCATGTAGGATTTTAGTTCCCCGACCAGGGATCAAACCCGTACCCCGTGCAGCGGAAGTCTTAACCACTGGACCTCCAGGGAAGTCCCTAGAACAGATTATTTTTTTATTGAAGAAGTATAGTAGATTTACAATGTTAGTTTCTGGCATACATCAAAGTGTTTCATATGTATATATATGAACACACACACACAAGGAATCAAGGATGGTATGCAGGTTTCTCCTCTAGCAACGAGGTGGATGGTAGGACCATTCACTAACATAAAGAACAGTGGAGCAGGACCGGGTTGGGGTTTTGTGGGGAGAGTAGAGGGGGATGTCTTTTGTTGAGTTTGAGGTTCCTTTGAGACATCCAAGAAGAGCTACCAAGTAGACAATTCAATTGCAATAATCTCCTAACTGGTCTTCCTCCATCTGTTCTTGCCTTCCTACAATAGCCAGTCATCCTTTGAAAATTTAAGTCTATAATGTCTGTCCCCTGCCCCCAATTCTCCAAAGGCTCCCCATTTTACCCAGAATAAAAGCTAAAATCCTTACAATGGCTTACAAGACTCTATATGACCTACCTCCTCCCTTTTTAAACTCTCTAAGCTGACCTAAAACTCTACCTTCCATTTATTTCATTCTAGCCACACTGGCCTCCTTGCCACACTCCTACAGCAGGGTCTTTGCACTGGCTGTCCCTTCTGCTTGGGACACTTTTCCTCCAGATATCCACAAGGCTAATTTTCTCATTTTTTCAAGTGTTGGCTCAAATCTCACCTTTTCAGTGAAGCCTCTCCTGTCCACCCTATTTAAATACTGCTACTTCATTCCCAGAACTTTCAATCCTCCTTACCCTGCTCTACCTTTCCTTTTTACCATAGCACCTCTGACCTTCTGGCATACTATATAACTTAATTATTATATGTATTGTCTGTTTCCTCTCCTAATGTAAGTGAAGTAAAAGCTGTTGTCTGTTTTGTTTCATGGTGAAACCAAAGTGGCTAGAAGAGTGCCTGGCACATAGCGAGCACTTGATTAATACTTGTTGAATGAATGAATGCCAAAGTGGGTCCGGAACTCAGAGCTAAGGTCTGGACTAGAGCTATCACTTGGGAAATCATCAGCATATATGAGATCACTAAAGCCATGAAAATGCTTAAGACTGATTAGGGTACAAAGAAATGAAAAGAGGGCCTAGGGCCAAGCCTTAGAGCACTACATAATTTAGAGGTCACAGGAAGCTGAGCCACTGGAATAGGAAAGCACTTCCACACAAGAAGGAAGAGAATACACAACTTTGTTGAGAGCTGATGAGAGGTTCAATAATAAGAGGGACAGAAGTTACCATTGGACTTGGGAACAATTTATTCAGTGATAGCGCAGGCTCCTTATCTCTTGCCTAGATATTTGCAGTGGTTTTGCAATATCACCTTGCCCTCTGCCTCTCCCTTTTCTTTTATATCCAATATACCAAAACCAGATTAATATTCCTACAAACAGATCATTCAGTATTTACTGGGCAAGTATGTCCCTGAACATACATGCCATACGTGCCAATGAACCTCATTGCTACCCAGCTTATCCATCTAGAAAATGGGGATCAGAATGACTGCCCTGTTTCATAGGATTAGCAGGAAGAACAAATGAAATGATGAATGTGTAACGTCTGGGTCTTGCATCCGTGCAATTTGACGTTACTTATGTGGAATACAGTCAGATTGGTCTAGGCCTGCCTTCCTTTCCTGGCATTCCTGGGGATGTCTGAAATAAAAACAGTTATTTATTCCACAAGGTTGCATTAAGAGGCATAAGTAACAAGATTACACAGTGCACACAAATGTTAGGTGAATCTGTGTCAGGACCATGAGAATTTCCATGCCGTATTATCCTTTCTATCACCCCCCTCCCACCATTCCCTTACCATCTACCAGCTTCCATGTTCCTCCCCCGTGCTGACTTTGCCTCCCCTAAGGCCCCCAAATGGGGTTGAAGTTTGTTTCTTCCCCGGCTCCCCCTGAAGTACCCACCAAATCTTGGAAGCAGGCAGGAAATGTTGATCTCCTTTCACAGCCACAGGCCAAGTTGCCGGGGGATGAGAGGGAGGGTCTGGATGGGTGACGTTATGGGAACTCAGGCCGAGATGAGACCCACTCTGCTTCCAGAGACCACACAGTGATTTGCAGCGTCCCCCTAGCCTCCTAAGCAGGCCTTCTAGCTTGTTCTCAAGCTAAGACTTACAGGTTGCTAACCCTCACTGGTTTCTCCAGAGGGAGGGAAGCTCACTGTCTTTCCCTGGCAGTTTTCCCTTTTCTTCTTTCCCTCATTCAGAGTGTCACAGCCTCTTCTGGGGACCACCTCTCTCTACTCCCTGACACCTCCTATAAATCTTGGTCTTGTGTTTTCAATTTATATTAACACTAGAGTTAGCATACATGATAATAATTTGGTAAGATTCACTTATGCTCAAGAAGTGTATATCTCAAGGGAGCAAAATCATACATATCCACTCAACAATTATTTATTTAATACCAACTGTGTATCAGGCATTGTTCTGTTGGGTTGGCCAAAGAGTCCTTTTGGAAAAACCCGAAAGAACTTTTTGGCCAACCCAACAGATCTTGGTGATAGATCAGTGAACCAAAAATACTGCAGGGGCCGCGGGTTCCATCCTGGTTGGGGAACTAAGATCCCGCATGCTGCGCAGCGCGGCCAAAAAATAAAAACAAAACAAAAAGACAGATCCCTGGCCTCATGGAGTTTACATTCAGTTGAAAATACAATGGACTGTGATACATACATCAGAATACAGAGTAACACATGTTAATTGCCATAAGTAAGGTGCAAAGACAACTCTGTGTGTTCAGATTTAGCAGTAACCAGAGAAATAGCAGCACAGGGCAAGGGGACAAGCACAAGTTTCAGGGTTGACCTGGATCCAAGTTCCCTTTATGCTGCCTGATTACCTGTGTGCCTTGGGTAGGTAACTTAACTTTGCTGAGCCTAATCTTTAAATTGAGGATGAATGCTACATATCTTATAGGGTTTTGGGGAGATGTTTTAAATCATGCAGAGCAGACATAGAACATTTAGTTCCTTTCTAATTCTAGACAACTAACTACACCCATATCTCATGCCTTTAGGATTTTCAGATTTTTGAACTAAAGGTCTGAAAAATAGGCAAAATATTTAATATCTGTGAATTTCATTTTTTTATCTGTAAACTGGGGATTAGAATAATTACTTCCTAGGGTTATTTGAGAATTAAAAAGCCTCTAGTATAGTGCCTGGTTCATAGCAAGTAATCAATAAATGGTCATTGGCTTCCTTTATTATTCTTTCTGCCTTGTCCAGGTCACCTACATAGACTCATAGCCAGTGTTCGAAAGGGACTTAAAAAACTCAACTATCAGGTATTTGTTGATGAAATCTACTTTGGCAGGGTTATTGTCAAGATTAAAGGAGATAAGTCATGTGCCTGGCCTAGTATCCACACATAATAAATCTCATATTCCCCAACCCCGAGAAGTCTAACTGAAAAAATATCCAAGCCCAAGACACCACAATGGGTGATTCAGAAGGACTGGTCATACTCCATCAAAAACCACATGAGGCTCTCTTCTCTGAGTAAGCAAAAGAGCAGAGTAGAAGAAGCAAAATAAAGGTGGACTAGGAGAGCAGCAAGAAGTACTCAGTAGGTAGAAGCTGGGAACTTTGGGTGATAGTTAAGAACATCTAACTTTTAAAATGTATGGCTGGTAATTTTTGCAGTTGTGATAACAGTACTATAGTTGTGTTAAAAAAAAAGCCTCCTTATCTTTTAGAGATACACACTGAAATATTTATGGGTAAATTTTTTAAAGGTATTGAAAATTTTGATTTAAATTGCACTAAACTTTAAAATTTTAGGAATATGAATACTTTAGCAGTAATCTGGTTTTCTAAGCAAAGCACATACGGGCCCAGTTGATACATCATAAACACGCATGCTTATTTACAAATTATATTCTAAGCAAGGACATTCTCCATTTCCTATCCTTTTTCAATTCAAAAACACACTATTAACATAATTACCCCAGATTTATTGAGCACCTACTATATATGTACAACGGTTGGGGGTTGTCAGTGTTCCCATAAACTACAAGGTACACTCAATTCAGTTTAACAAACATCTGCTATGTGTAAGCCACTAAAATATGGCTCCTGCCTTCATACCATATAAACCAGCAGGACAGCAGTGTAGCATTATCTGGGAGGCATAGATGACAATCTAGGGCAGTGAAAAATTGAGGTTGAGGTTCTTAAGGTTCATTTTTGGTTGGATAGGATGTCTAACTACAGAATGAAAACTACTGCATATAGAACAGCCCCTCTCTTTCAAGAAGAAAAACCTAACAAAAACACTATCTAACAATAAATATTCCTAGCCATAGCAGTATAGCAGTATATAGGTTTGAGATAAACAGGATTTGGGGATTGGAAGGGAACCTGGCTTTGAGATTTGATTTCACAGATGAATTAACTCTTAGTTGAAATAGAAACCAGAGCATTACTAAAAGTTTAGAGTGACTGAATGCCAGAAGTGATTGAGGCACCAAAAAGATTGCAGTAAAACTTTGGTTTTATCCTTCCATTCCAAATTAGGATAAGAATGAACATAATTTACCAGTTATTTTTGGCTGCAGAGGCAAAAAGCCAAAAATGGCGGGGGGGGGGGAGGGCAAGGACTGGGGAGAGTTAAGTTGCTGCCATTTAAACGTATCTAGCCCTTAACAAAAGGTGGTCCAATCAAACAATAGTGAAATTGATTAGAAACCTTAACTGTCTATTACCAAATGGTAGGGATAAAATACAATAGCTTGACTTACTGATTAGGGAGGGTGGGAGGGAGACGCAAGAGGGAGGAGATATGGGGATATATGTATATGTGTAGCTGATTCACTTTGTTATAAAGCAGAAACTAACACACCATTGTAAAGCAATTATACTCCAATAAAGATGTTTAAAAACATACAATAGCTTGATTTTTGTTGTTTTCTTTTTCATGAATGTTATATCTGCAAAGATCCACTTTGCCAACAGTAGCTGGTATGTACTGCATCCATTTAATCAAACTCCAAGGATAAAATCAACTCCATTCCAAAAAGTAATATTTCTGGAAGCCTCAGATCTGCATTAAAAGTTCCACGATAAAGCTCTGTGTCTAAAGTCAGCCCCTTGAAACACCCAAAACATTAGTTTCCATTTAGAGTGTACTTAGAGGCAAAAGTTGCCTCTGCTTTTCACTTCAAGGGAGCAGACTAAGAATTTCGAAACCCTTCATTTGGTAAAGTAGTGATCCCAGATAAAGAACAAAGCAGCCCAGGACCTCTCTCCTGGCCACCACAAATAAACAAGAAAGAGGAACAGCTTTACAAACAAAACAAAACAAACCGAACTATCCTCCCCTTCTGCTTTCTTCATCCTACTTGGTAGAATATCAGAGTTTTGGGGAAGATCTTGGAATATATAAGATTTGTACTTAAGATAAAACTTAAATTTTGCTGAGGTTTAGCAGTAAGTCCCTTCCAGAAGGCATTATTTTTAACATTTCTGAAAGATACTTTCAACTTTTCTTCAGCAACTTAAGTCACACATTAAAAGCCATATTATCAATAATTCATTTCCAGTGAATGTTCTTTCTCCTAAGAATGCTTTAAATTAATAACATATTATATGATCAACCATCATTTGTTTCTGATTCGAGATCATCTGATTTCAAATTGGTAAATTTATATGAAACTGGGCTTTTTGGGGTTCAGACAGTTGCTTCATAAATCACGTCCCTGTGTAAAAACCATATCCATTTTCCTCCATCAAGAGCAATGAGACTTTTACAGGAAAGAATCCAGGCAGAAATGCCAGTATTTGAGTGATGATTTATATTTCCATTTTACATAGAAATTAACTGCACACTGAGCCTGTTACCCAGATGAACACTAACCATGGGGGGTAGGTGGCGGGATGATTGTGCCTATATTACTATTATGTCCCACCCTGGATTAAGTGTCTACACCAAGCTAGAATACATCAAAATCATGAAGGGTGGAGACATGTTCCTAACTGCTGCCCTCTCAAGGTAAGTTTTTGTTGCCTGGCTTTGAGCCCTCCAAGCAAACAACAGTTGTCCTATTTGTTTGTAATCCATACTTAACAAAAACCTCAAGTACTATATTCCCTTCCTCATCTCTCCCATCCCATGAGACTTCATTAACCAAACAAATCTGTTTTCAGATGATTTTTAGTGTGTAATAATGAAGAGTGCATTTTACCACTTATCATCCACAAATGGGCCAAAATTACCAAAAGAGTTGAAAGTTGGCATAATTATATTTTATCTCAATAAAACACATGTAGTCATCTTCTGGAACTGACAGAAGGGCATGAGTTATAGCACCATCTGGAACTGTGGACAAGGCAGATACATGTTGAAGCCTAAATTAATAAAAGCTGAGCAATAGCTAACAGCCCAAGCATAGGAGATCAGCATTAATGAGATTAACTCTTAGGCTACTGTCATATGTTTACTCAACTTAATCACAAGGCCAGGTGTGAGCTTTTTTATCCTCCCTTATGCACATTGGACACATTAAACGGAGAGGGGTACAGTATGGCTAGGGGTGACATCTGGTAAATACAGGTGGGCCAATGCGGATTCCGTGGATTGGTGATTATTGCCCTGGGTCAAGAGATTTGGGAGGAATCTGTGATCAAGGCTGCAGTGGCAGCAGTGGCTGTAGTGGCACTCTGCTGCCTTCAGTGGTATGATGCTGATTTTCATCATCTTTATCACAGATGTGCGGCATCTGCCTAAAATCAAGTGGTTCTCGACTCTCGATGCACATTACAACCACTTGGGGAGCTCTGAAAAATCCCATTGCTCAGGCGCCACCACAGATGAATGAAATCAGAATTTCTGGAGGTGCGGCCCAGACATTTGTAGTTTTTAAAGCTCTGCAGGCAATTCCAATGTGCAGCCAAGGGTGAGAACTACAGGTTTAAATGTTGTGATTCACAAGGATTCGAAGCAACACAATAGAGGGAAACAAGGAGCCACTCTCCCCCTTCCATGGCACCGACACTTAACTGGAGGGTCAGCTGACTCCCTGTCTTGGGATTGCTACCTTACAACTAGGGCTATGAGGACATTGGCTTCCCCTTGGAGAAAATAGTCAGCATTGGATGGGCATTTACTCTGTGGCAGGCACTGTGTGTAAAGCACTGCATGTGCACTGTCTCATTTAATCCTTGTGACATCCCTACGAGGCATATATTAGTTATTGCCTTTTACTGAGGAGGAAACTGCGGCACAGACAGGTGAAGTGATTTTCCTAAGGTCACACAGCTAGTACTCTTCACTCCTCTGAAACTAAAAACTACTTTGTCTTTCACAAACTGTCCAGAGGCCTGGGTTCTCTTTGGTCACATTGTTTTCCCAGCTAAAAAGGTTTCGTCTCGCTGGAAGGAGCCCGACAGTCTACCTCACCAATAATGATGCATTAGAACAAAAATGTCAGCAAAAATGCATCAAACATTTCTATATATGCAATTTACCACAACTTTAAGCAACTCCTAATTATGAGTTACGTTTCCCCAAACATCTTGTGGTTATCCATCTTTCAACTGTGGCCTTCAGGTAGGGAATCAAACTCAGAGAACATGGGAGAAGAGGATCTGTCAAGAAAATCCACAACTGAGATTAAGAGCCAAAAGCCAAGATTCCAGAAAGGTCAGCTACTTTACCTTACGTTTCGGCGACTCTGATTGGCTCCTATTCCCCAACTTAATAATGAGCATCTATTTCAGAAAGAAACATTAATTTCCCAGAGTCAATGATCTCACATTGTTATTATGACCGGTAAATTTTTCTAGGGTATTGTTTCACTAAAATCAGGACTGAGTAGAGGGAATGAACAAATTCCATTTCTAACAGCACCCCACTGGGCTGGACATGTGTGAAGGATGGATGGCCCCAGGATACCAGATCAGACTGTTATATGGTGAGCTGCAGTGAGGCAACCCCAAGCAGGGAGGGCAGAAGAAAACCCATTAAAGCGGCTCTGAAGCCCCACTTCAAACAATGGGGCCGAGCTGCAGGCAGCAGGAAACAAGCAGCAGGCAGGCCAGCCTGGCTACAGCAATAAGGGAGTGCAGGAGGGGGTTGTTTTCTGAGTTCCAGGATGACCTGAGGTCTCAGAGGCAGAGTCCCAATCAACCACCCTATCAGCACAGCTGCAATTGTAACTCAAAAACAGTCTTTGTGTGTACAGTGGTCTACAGACTGGAAAGGGCTGAGACTGTCACCCTGGTCTTTTGAGCCCCATCTGTACTTACAGATAACAATCCCCATTAGTAATATTATCTTCAAATGCGTGTAGAACATCAACATAAATATAGCTAACATACCATTTCTGTGAATACAAATAGAGTGGCAGGACCTGTACCGGGAGGATAATAATCTGTGGTATCTTTTCATTTCTTTTACAGTAGAGCCATTTCTGAAAAAAAAATCTATCTGCATATAAGAGAAAAAAATTAGAAATATGCACACTAAAATGTTAGCCATGTTTATCTCTGGCTCTTGGAATAACAGATGAGTCTCTAACCTATTTTCTTTTGTTTGTTTGTATTTTCTAAATTTCCGAAAATAGACATATATTCCTTAGGTTATTTTCTAAATTTTAAAAGGGTTTTTGGCTGTTGTAGATTTTTTATTTCAAAAATAAAAACAAACAAACGACGTATAAGTGCCTTAATTTGTCCTCAATCTCAAAGATATCATTTGAGAAAAGGGATTTGCATTTCTAAAGATAAAGCATGACACAATATATTCCTGTACCCTTTGGGGGGAAAAAAGATTCTATAAATAAGTCACAAGAGGCCCTTGACAGGGGTTCAATATCAGTAATAGAGCCAGACCTAAACTCTCAAAGAAGAGTTGGCCAGAATACCAATTCTATTGAATTTTAGAATCCTGGCATATAAAAAACATTCATTTCTTTTGCTCTTGACTCTTGGAATCTTACCTTGAAACAATACCCAGGGTTTGGTTTGTCATTCTCTACAAGGATGGAGGTGGTGGTATGCTAGAGTCAGCTCACGTCAGCTCAAGACTCTGGATTGTACACATCTCTTCCCAACGATGCATTTAGTGACATCACTGTGATAGCTTGAAATCAGATTTGGTGGGAGTATTTATACCATGGAAATTGGCAAATGCTACAAAACAGGGCTTTCCCCTCCTCCCATAGAGAACTGGTTGTTAAACATGGGAATATCTAACTTCCCCTCCTAATTCAGCAGAGTCATTGTTTGTCCAATGCTTTCGCTGGGGAGTGAAAACTTTTATTTGTAGGAAAGCAAAACTACACTGCCGTAAAAACTGCAGAGGTTGGGTTCAACCCACGTTTGAACTCTGCCATTAGTGAGCTGGAGTATCTTGATCCCCTTCCTGTGCCTCAGCTCTTTCCTCTCTACAGTGGGAGGACCAGACTATGATGTCTAAGCTGAAGAGGTAGTGGTTAGAGGTTCAGCCTTTGGACAGATAACAGCCCTTAGTTTATTTTTCTCTATTTCTTTTTTATTGAATGACAGCCCTTGGTTTAAATCTTCGCTCTGCATTCACTAGTATCTGTGTGACGTCAGGCGAGTTACCTAACCTCTCTGAGCCTCCATTTCCTCATCTGAAAAATAATGATGATAATAATAATGCCTTCATTATAGGGCTGTTATTAGGATTAGATAAGATCATTCTCAGCAGTCATAGTAGAGGGCACCAATAGATTCTAACTATTATTATTAAACTTGTTCCCGCTTGTCCCTGACACAAAAATGCCTTAGAACTATACAGAAAACTTGATTTGCTAAGATATCTATGAGATGTTGCCTAGGCTCCCTCAGATATATATAATCTATAACAGGGTAATCAGCACTGGAAATAGTGGTAGAGCATCACTTGCAGTATAAATGTAGATAATAAAAGAGGGATAGAGGCCTAATATTTATTGTCCCCTATGCTAGGCCTTTCATACACGCTTTATCTTGTCTAATGCTCACACTCCCTGGGCAAGCCAGGTGTTTTTCTGTTTGTCTGGGGTTTTTCCTTTCTACAGATGTGGATACTGCAGTTCAGAGATATTAGGGAACTTGCTCAAGGATCTACAGCTAATAATTTGCAGAGCCAGAAATCCTCTCTCCCAAAGAGACAGGCCCAGATATCATCTGAAGGTATTGGAAGACTGTATTTTTTCAGAAACACGAATATCAGAGCAATTCTGTTGATTAGAAGGCACAGGGGTAGATAAAAAGGAACTCTGGAACGAAAATGCTGTTAAGAGATCTGAAAAGTAAAATCTGCAATATGTATGGAGTGGTGGAGTGTGGTGGTAGCTAAGTCCAATAATTTTCTGTAAAAACTCACCTAAAGCAAGAAGAGTATTTTGGATAATTTACAGTTTCATCTTCTCCCTAAATATTTTGGGATAGGATCCTTCCTATACATTCTAGTAGGGCAGTGGTTCTCAAAATCTGGGCCTCAAATCAGCAGCAACAGCATCACCCAGAAACTTGTGAAAAATGCAAATTCTCAGGCCCCCAGCCCAAACCTACTAAATCGCAAACTTGGGAGCAAACACCCTTTTCTTAAATCCCCCCGTGTCCCAGGTGTTTCTGAGGCACACTACAGTCTGAGAACCAGAGCTGTAGGTGTTAAGTGGAAAGAGTGAAAAACAGAATTCAAGTGTCTAAAGAAATCTTTATATATAAATATATTGCCCTAACATGCTGATGGGTGGCGACAATGTAGTAAAAGTGCTACAGCTTCAAGAAAGATTTAAATGATTCACCGTTGTTTTATACATAACAACTAAATCCTGCCGAACACTGAGCTTCACGTCTTTTTGCCACACATCCTACTCTCCCAAAAAGCACTTATAATTGAATTTTTTTTAAAGAGTGGTCTCTGAAAAATAGATGATGCTCAAAGGACCTTGGTACTTAGTACTAACTTTGTTTCTAGTTTGGGGGCAGTGAGGGCCTGGAGAGCATGGAGAGTTGACTGTCAAAACTAACCCTTACGTTTTCGAAAGCTAGAACTCAAGGTTTTAGCCAGCAATGAGCAGGGAAAGTTTTGCTTACATTACAGAGCCTGGGCAGGGACAGTCAATCCCTCTGAAACGGCTTCTGTTCTGGCACTTAATTCTACATTTCCTTCACAAGGAATTCTGCTGCAGCCAAGGTTAGCCTCAGGGCGCCCAATAAGCTCTCAGGTGCACATCCTAGCACCCTGACTTTGCTTCATTTCAAGTCACATTACTGTTTTCCCCCAAAGAACTGTGCCCTATTGACAGTTTACTATTCATTACTAAGTTGAAATTAAATGAATCTGTGTTCTGGAAAGATATAATACCCACTGTTAGAAATGTTAACAGTGGCTATTTTGGGGGAGAGGTGGTGGGATGGTCTTTTCTTCTTTATATTTATCTGCATTTTTTAATTTAAAAATAAAGTAGGGCTTCCCTGGTGGCGCAGTGGTTGAGAGTCCGCCTGCCGATGCAGGGGACACGGGCTCGTGCCCCGGTCTGGGAAGATCCCACATGCCGCAGAGCGGCTGGGCCCGTGAGCCATGGCCACTGAGCCTGCGCGTCCGGAGCCTGTGCTCCACAATGGGAGACGCCACAACAGTGAGAGGCCCGCGTACTGCAAAAAAAATAATAATAATAAATAAATAAATAAAAATAAAGTATTTTTAAAAAATTATTAACTTTCTTTTTTTTTTAAACATGTTTACTGGAGTATAATTGCTTTACAATGGTATGTTAGTTTCTGTTTTATAACAAAGTGAATCAGTTATACATATACATATGTTCCCATATCTCTTCCCTCTTGTGTCTCCCTTTAACCAGTATAATTTAATTTAGGGTTTAAACATAAAAATAAGCAGTATTTGGGAATTCCCTGGTGGTCCAGTGGTTAAGACTCGGCGCTTTCACTGCCGAGGGACCGGGTTCTATCCCTGGTCCGGGAACTAAGATCCCGCAAGCCACGCGGTGTGGTGGGAAAAAAAAGACAAAAAATAAGGAGTATTTTTAAAAGGAGATGACTCTGTGTGTGTGTGTGTGTGTGTGTGTGTGTGTGTGTGTGTGTGTGTGTGTGTTGGAAGGGTAGCTGGGAAGAGTCTCACAGTCACACCCTGAGCAAATAAAAATAAAACCTGTGGTCTATTGCTAAAGTTCATGACTGTATTGCCCTGTGACAGATCCCAAATGGTGATACACTCACAGGACTGTACGTTGATCTTAAACTCAGATGCTTCAAGATGGAAAAGGAGATTTTGCTTGTAGAAGGGCAGGAAGAAGGGGAAAAATCAAGAACAACAAAATAAAGTTATTTCCAACTGGGATAAATAGTGATGCTATGTGCAAAGAAAAACCATTGAGGCTGTATTTCTTCAGGTAGCAAGAAATAGAAATTAAACACACATACACAGGAGCAAGAGAGTAAAACAAGCTACCCATATATTCACTGCCCGAGGCTTGTAATCAGAGATCATTTCTGCCAGAGAGCACTCCATCCTTTGAAAATTGCCTGGATAATTGACATCACATTACAAAACCTCGTCTTCCTTGATCAACATGGCAAGGTTTTGGGTACACAGGAATCTTGATCAGAACCCTCTGGCCTGCAGTCCTTGCTTTGGACTTAGGTGAACGCAGGCATTAGGAGGAGTATTCATGAGCCTGTCATGAAGAGAGTGTGTGTGTGTGTGTGTGTGTGTGTGCGCGCGCACGCGTGCCCTCATGCATGCATGCGTACTTCTAGATAGAAAGGGAGGGACACACTTGACCTATAGAAACAAATTCTAAAAATGTGTTAATGTGAATGCAACCCAACATTGTACCCTGGAAGGTGTGAATTGCAAAGTGCTTCCCTCAAAAGTGGACTTTTACTTTGCCAGGAAGCAAGGAGCCAATGTGCTTTGTACCCATGCTTCACAGAATCCTCGTGACAAACCTTTGAGGAAGATAGTAATCTCTTAATGGCCAAAAAACCGTATTCTGAGAGAAATTAACCACAAACACGTCCCATGTAGAGAGCATTTACTATCTATCTGGCGCTGGGCTACATGCTTTCTATGTATTGTCTCACTGAATCCTCACTAATCCAATCCAGGTTGAGAATATTCTGGAATGTTCAGTGGTGTGCCAGGTAGTCCCTGAAAGCCACAGCAGCATAAACCTGGTACACGTATTTGGAGCACCAACTTTAACTTCAAACATTATTTTATTTATTTATTCATTTTTTGGCCATGCCACAAGGCACGTGGGATCTTAGTGCCCTGACCAGGGATCAAACTCGCACCCCCTTCAGTGGAAACGTGGAGTCTTAACCACTGGACCGCCAGGAAATTCCCTCAAACATTAGTTTAAATATTCAAACACAGTTACATTATGGATGAGACTACAAAGCAGGTCTGGATTTTAAGATAAAGCATGAGCATCAAACTTATGGAAGGTGCTTTGGGCCACCATGCTAAGGTCCCTAAAGGGTATGTGCTTACTGCCCTCTGTCATTGGCATTACACCCTGTTACTGCTTCTAAACAAGGTAGCAGGCAATTTTTGTCTATCATTTCATGCGATTTGCTAGAACTTGGGTTCCTTATGAGAATGTCTTAATGAAAGGAATATATATGGTTTTCTTTCCTCTTATCTATTCCCTCCCTGTGGAATCCCATTATATAGTTTCCTTGGCATCAGGGTGATAGGCCACTGGTTGAAGAGGTGATGAGTTCTCTGACAGGCAGGCTGAGCTACACAGGGTAGTGGTGGCAAGAAATAAGAAAGACCAGACAAGGCCACAGTCCTCAGTGTTTGGTCCCAGTGCCCTTCCCTCTAAGGCTTGTGTTGTACTGCTCAGGGCAGTGAAAAGCCAGGTCTTCGGAGAAATTCCTTCTCAGTGGTAGTCAAGTAAGCCTCCTTCTCTTTGCCTGATTATCACTTCCCAAACAATCCCCCAAGTCATCTTCTCTTTGTATCATGGAAGACAACGAGAAAACAGGCTTCAGTATACAGAATACCTCCTGGCCAGCCTTGCTAGATGGCGGTCAATTCTGCCTCTACGGCCCTGGGATATATGTGAATCAACCTACAGTTCATTTATGAGTCTACAAATATTTGAATACCTGTATGGAGGCTTTGTGTTGAGCCTCAGGAGGATGAAAAGAAGATTAGGAGAAAAGGCTAAAGGAATTCGCAACACCAAAAGATCACTTCCCACTGAGGTGGCATTTAAATGGGCTTTAAAGGATGGGAAGAATTTCATTAGCTAGAGATTATAGGGTGAGGGAGAGGCATTCCAGAGGGAAGGAACGGCATAAGCAAACATTCGGTAGGGGAAGGGGTGGTGGGAAAGATTGATCCAACAAAGCACAGGGAATAACCAGGAAATGCAAGATAAGTACTCCAGGATGTCTGAGATTAGGGTATATTTTGGAAGGGGTGGGAAAGCAAGCTAGAAAGATAGATCTTGAAAGGGTTTTAGTATCAGACTCAAGGGTTTGATTTTATTTAATTGGCAGGGAAGCACGATTAAATGTTTGGATAGAAAGCAAAGCTATCAGAGAAGTGATTCAGAAAGATTAATACAAGGGAGTGGGAAAACAAGAGAAACCTTGCAGATGAGACAGGGTAAGGTGCTATACAGGACGCAAAAGGAATGTTAAGATATGGTCTCTTCCCTCAAGAAGCATATACTCAGATAAACTGAAACCAACAAACATCATGAAATAATTCCCGGCTGCTTATTTCACTTCTACCGTATAAGTGCTTTATTGTAGGACACTGACTATAACAACTTCTGAACACACATTTCCCCCTACAAATGTTATTTTCGGTGACAACAACTATTACAGGCATATTGCAGCCCTGACCTTTGAACCTTGTGACCTGGAACCCTTCGCTCTTTCCTCATATTAACACATCCTCATTCATCAGAGGGGAAAGGAAAGGCTTTCCAACAATAGCCTTTTTTTAGGATGGTCTTTAGATTCTCTTTCCTCACTTCATTTAAAAAAACTAGACCTTTATAGGGTAGCAAGACCTCCAAGCTACCATAGCCACCCCCTCCCCACTCTTAAATCACCTGTGCTAATTTGCTGACCAGACTTCTGAGATTACAAGCAAATATCATTTAGGAAGAAAAACATGCCATCTCCATGGCAACCTGAAAGTTTGAGAGGGAGCCCACCTTGAAACCACCAAACAATGGTCTCTTTGAGAAGTCTCCAGGGCCTGGGTTAGACAGTCTCTGTTAAGAGCTTAGCTGTTGTTAGTGTATCCACTTCTCAAACCCCCAAGTATAAGCCCTAACTCTTGAAATTCCTATGCAAGTGGTCTCTTTTCTTTCCACACCTCATTGACATATAAAGTTGTGACGCTAAAAAAAAAAAAAGCAAATTCATTCATATAGTGGATAATTATTGAGTACCCGCTGTGTGCAAATCATGTGCTAAATGCTCTAGTGATGATATAATAAAAATGGCAAGGTCATACCCATTGAGATGTCAGGATCTATTCAGAGAGACCCATGGGAGGCTGTGACCAACATTATCAGGTACCCATTTTGCAATGACCTCCGTAGGAAACGCCAGCATTGCAGAGATCATATGCTTGGATTTTCCAATCCAGTGCTAATGACATTCTCTCTTCTATCCCACCTAAACCATTGAAAATGTACAAGAAATTTCAGTATTTTAGGATCCAAAGTATATCTTCCAATTGTTTCTTATACCTTGAAACATATAAAGGTCCTTTGACAGAAGAGGTTGCCTGGATTTTGGTTCAGAAAATAGAATAACTGTATTTGTTTATTCGTTCAACACATATGAGTTGAACTCTGCCACGTGTTATGCACTACTATACAGATACAGTGGTGAACAGGGCAGACAAGGACACTGGCCTTGTGGAGCTTACGTTCTAGGGAGAGTACTCAGATAATATGTAAATACAGAAAGCAGATGGCTTCAGAGAGTGGATACAGACAATGAAGTAATCACAGTGCAATGTGATAGAGCACGGCAGGGAGGGACCTACTTTAGATTAGGTGGACAGGGGAGGCGTCTGTGAGGGAATGACATTTGAGTGGACATCTGCATGATGTAAAGGGTCAGTCATGAATATCGCTTAGGGAAGAAAGTTATGGAGAGAGGAAATAGTGAATACAGAGTTTCAGAGGCAAATCATATTATTAACTCTGTGACAGGCACTGTTCAAATGCTTTACCTGTTGAAGTCATTTACTGATAATTCTCACCAGAACCCCCTGAGGTGGATACTATTAATAACCCCAGGTTTCATAGGTGGAAACTGCATGATATACAGAGACAAAGAGACAAAGAGAGGTTTCAAAACTAGCTTAAAGTCAATAGCTATTATGGGGGAGGAATGGAGCGGGGGTTTGGGGTGAGCAGATGCAAACTATTACATATAAGATGCATAGACAACAAGGTCCTACTGTATAGCACAGGGAACTATATTCAGTATCCTGTGACAAACCATCATGGAAAAGGATATGAAAAAGAATGTATCTATATATACAACTGAGTCACTTTGCTGTACAGCAGAAATTAACACAACACTGTAAATCAACTATACTTCCATAAAATAAATTTTTTAAAAAGTCAATACCTATTAAATGACATGACTAGGACTGAAATCTAGGCAATCTTGCTCCATAGTCTGTACCTAAACCATACAAGGGGGAGGTGTCCAAGCAATATAAGAATCTATCCTTAAGAGTTGAAATTTGCATAACACACACTGAAAAGTCTTACATAGCAACCTCGGAAGTTATGAGGCTAACCCAAGTAGCTGGGACCCTAGGAAGCAGGTGGGTTTGAATAGTGAAATTACTCACTTTATATTGAATCAGATTTAAAACATGGGATTTTGATCTATGGAGTTGTGCCTCAGCACCCAGACTTAAACTTTTCTATTGATAAAACATTCAGAAGAATCATAAAAAGGGCAGGAAATACCAGAGTGTAGGGATATTAACCCTCTTCATAAACAACAACCATAAATCCAAGTCTCCATCACCTACCTAAAGACCTCTCCAAAAAAACAGTCTGATTAAATAAGTGTGAAGAATCTGGCAACATGTCATCAATGTAGACAAGTCAGTTCAGGGGTATAACTATCATTCTTCATTTCCCTGGATTTTTTTTTTCTTTATTAGGTCCCATTTGTTTATTTTTGTTTTTATTTCCATTACTCTAGGAGTTGGATCAAAAAAGATCTTGCTGTGACTTATGTCAAAGAGTGTTCTGCCTATGTTCTCCGCTAAGAGTTTTATAGTGTCCGGTCTTACATTTAGGTCTCGAATCCATTTTGAGTTTATTTTTCTGTATGGTGTTAGGGAGTGTTCTAATTTCATTCTTTTACATGTAGCTGCCCAGTTTCCCCAGAACCACTTATTGAAGAGACTGTCTTTTCTCCATTGTATATCCTTGCTTCCTTTGTCATAGATTAGTTGACCATAGGTGCGTGGGTTTATCTCTGGGCTTTCTATCTTGTTCCATTGATCTCTTTTCTGTTTTTGTGCCAGTACCATATTGGCTTGATTACTGTAGCTTTGCAGTATTGTCTGAAGTCAGGGAGTCTGATTCTTCAGGCTCCGTTTTTTTCCCTCAAGACTGCTTTGGCTATTCGGGGTCTTTTGTGTCTCCATACAAATTTTAAGATTATTTGTTCTAGTTCCGTAAAAAAATGCCATTGGTAATTGGATAGGGATTGCACTGAATCTGTAGATTGCTTTGGGTAGTATAGTCATTTTCACAATCTTGATTCTTCCAATCCAAGAACATGGTATATCTCTCCATCTGTTGGTATCATCTTTAATTTCTTTCATCAGTGTCTTATAGTTTTCTGCATACAGGTCTTTTGTCTCCCTAGGTAGGTTTATTCCTAGGTATTTTATTCTTTTTGTTGCTATGATAAATGGGAGTGTTTCCTTAATTTCGCTTTGAGATTTTTCTTCATTAGTGTATAGGAATGCAAGAGATTTCTGTGCATTAATTTTGTATCTCACAACTTTACCAAATTCATTGATTAGCTCTAGTAGTTTTCTGGTGGCATCTTTAGGATTCTCTATGTATACTATCATGTCATCTGCAAACAGTGACAGTTTAATTTCTTCTTTTCCAATTTGGATCGCTTTTATTTCTTTTTCTTCTCTGATTGCCATGGCTAGGACTTCCAAAACTATGTTGAATAATAGTGGTGAGAGTGGACATCCTTGTCTTGTTCCTGATCTTAGAGGAATGCTTTCAGTTTTTCACCATTGAGAATGATATTGGCTGTGGGTTTGCTGTATATGGCCTTTATTATGTTGAGGTAGGTTCCCTCTATGCCCACTTTCTGGAGAGTTTTTATCATAAGTGGGTGTTGAATTTTGTCATAAGCTTTTTCTGCATCTATTGAGATGATCATATGGTTTTGATTCTTCAATTTGTTAATATGGTGTATCACATTGATTGATTTGCGTATATTGAAGAATCCTTGCATCCCTGGGATAAATCCCACTTGATCATGGTGTATGATCCTTTTAATGTGTTGTTGGATTCTGTTTGCTAGTATTTTGTTGAGGATGTTTACATCTATATTCATCAGTGATACTGGTCTGTAATTTTCTTTTTTTGTAGTATCCTTGTCTGGTTTTGGTATCAGGGTGATGGTGGCCTCATAGAATGAGTTTGGGAGTGTTCCTTCCTCCGCAATTTTTTGGAAGAGTTTGAGATGGATGGGTGTTAGCTCTTCTCTAAATGTTTGATAGAATTCACCTGTGAAGCCATCTGGTCCTGGACTTTTGTTTGCTGGAAGATTTTTAATCACAGTTTCAATTTCATTACTGTGATTAGTCTGTTCATATTTCTCTTTCTTCCTGGTTCAGTCTTGGAAGGTTATACCTTTCTAAGAATTTGTCCATTTCTTCCAGGTTGTCCATTTTATTGGCATACAGTTACTGGTAGTAGTCTCTCAGGATGCTTTGCATTTCTGCAGTGTCTGTTGTAACTTCTTTTTCCTTTCTAATTTTATTGATTTGAGTCCTCTCCCTCTTTTTCTTGATGAGTCTGGCTAATGGTTTATCAATTTTGTTTATCTTCTCAAAGAACCAGCTTTTAGTTCTATTGATCTTTGCTATTGTTTTCTTTGTTTCTTTTTCATTTATTTCTGCTCTGATCTTTATGATTTCTTTCCTTCTGCTAACTTTGGGTTTTGTTTGTTCTTCTTTCTCTAGTTCCTTTAGGTGTAAGGTTAGATTGTTTATTTGAGATTTTTCTTGTTTCCTGAGGTAGGCTTGTAGAGCTATACACTTCCCTCTTAGAACTGCTTTTGCTGCATCCCATAAGGTTTTGGATTGTCGTGTTTCCATTGTCATTTGTCTCTAGGTGTTTTTTGATTTCCTCTTTGATTTCTTCAGTGATCTCTTGGTTATTTAGTAACGCATTGTTTTGCCTCCATGTGTTTGTGTTTTTTACGTTTTTTTCCTATAACTCATTTCTCATCTCATAGCGTTGTGGTCAGATAAGATGCTTGATATGATTTCAATTTTCTTAAAATTACTGAGGCTTGATTTGTGACCCAAGATGTGATCTATCCTGGAGAATGTTCTGTGCGCACTTGAGAAGAAAGTGTAATCTGCTGTTTTTGGATGGAATGTCCTGTAAATATCAATTAAATCTATCTGGTCTACTGTGTCATTTAAAGCTTCTGTTTCCTTATTTATTTTCATTTTGGATGATATGTCCGTTGGTGTAAATGAGGTGTTAAAGTCCCCCACTATTACTGTGTTACTGTCGATATCCTCTTTTATAGCTGTTAGCAGTTGCCTTATGTATTGAGGTGCTCCTATGCTGGGTGCATATATATTTATAATTGTTATATCTTCTTCTTGGATTGGTCCCTTGATCATTATGTAGTGTCCTTCCTTGTCTCTTGTAACATTCTTTATTTTAAAGTCTATTTTATCTGATATGAGTATTGCTACTCCAGCTTTCTTTTGATTTCCATTTGCATGGAATATCTTTTTCCATCCCCTCACTTTCAGTCTGTATGTGTCCCTAGGTCTGAAGTGGGTCTCTTGTAGACAGCATATATATGGGTCTTGTTTTTTTATTCATTCAGCAAGCCTGTGTCTTTTGGTTGGAGCATTTAATCCGTTCAAGTTTAAGGTAATTATTGATATGTATGGTCCTATGACCATTTTCTTAATTGTTTTTGGTTTGTTTTTGTAGGTCTTTTTCTTCTCTTGTGTTTCCCACTTAGAGAAGTTCCTTTAGCATTTGTTGTAGAGATGGTTTGGTGGTGCTGAATTCTCTTAGCTTTTGCTTGTCTGTAAAGCTTTTGATTTCTCCATCGAATCTGAATGAGATCCTTGCTGGGTAGAGTAATCTTGGTTGTAGGTTCTTCCCTTTCATGGCTTTAAATATGTCATGCCACTCCCTTATGGCTTGTAGAGTTTCTGCTGAGAAATCAGCTGTTAACCTCATGGGAGTTCCCTTGTATGTTATTTGTCGTTTTTCCCTTGCTGCTTTCAATAATTTTTCTCTGTCTTTAATTTTTGTCAGTTTGATTACTATGTGTCTTGGTGTGTTTCTCCTTGGGTTTATCCTGTATGGGACTCGCTGCGCTTCCTGGACTTGGGTGGCTATTACCTTTCCCATGTTAGGGAAGTTTTGGACTATAATCTCTTCAAATATTTTCTCGGGTCCTTTCTCTCTTTCTTCTCCTTCTGGGACCCCTATAATGCGAATGTTGCTGCGTTTAATGTTGTCCCAGAGGTCTCTTAGGCTGTCTTCATTTCTTTTTATTCTTTTTTCTTTATTCTGTTCTGCAGCTGTGAATTCCACCATTCTGTCTTTCAGGTTGCTTATCCGTTCTTCTGCCTCAGTTATTCTGCTATTGATTCCTTCTAGTGTAGTTTTCATTTCAGTTATTGTATTGTTCATCTCTGTTTGTTTTTTCTTTAATTCTTCTAGGTCTTTGTTAAACATTTCTTACATCTTCTCGATCTTTGCCTCCATTCTTTTTCTGAGGTCCTCGATCATCTTCACTATCATTAATCTGAATTCTGTTTCTGGAAGGTTGCCTATCTCCACTTCATTTAGTTGTTTTTCTGGGGTTTTATCTTGTTCCTTCGTCTGGTAGATAGCCCTCTGCCTTTTCATCTTGTCTGTCTTTCTGTGAATGTGGTTTTTGTTCCACAGGCTGCAGGATTATAGTTCTTCTTGCTTCTGCTGCGTGCCCTCTGGTGGATGAGGCTATCTCCCCCTGGAATTTTTCATCTGCAGTACTTATCTACTGAAATAATAAAAGCAGAAGTAGCACCTTTTGTCTGAAAAAACTAAAAATGCCTGTAAACATTAACTCATTGTCCTCATGATATTAAGAACAAAGTGTAGAAACGTCTTTTCAATTCCTTTTAGGGAGGAAAAAAAAGAAGGGTTTTGAAGTTGAAATACTTTTGTCCACACCACCTCATACTAGACTGTCCTTTGTTCCTTTTCAGTTGTATCATGCTTTTAATATTATATTCTGAACATACATACCTCTATACAAACAGAGAAGTCTAGACAATTCATTCAGTGAATGCTTACAATGATGGGAAGAGAGCCTGAAAACACACAGGACTGGGACAAGAGAAAAACGAATGTTAGAGCTGGAAGACATCTGGTAGAGTTTTATCATTACACACCCTGGGAACTAGAGTATACAAGATCCAAAAACCTGCAACAGATAGGCTAGGCCTCCTCTGCTGGCTATTTCACAGTCCCTAGCCCAGAGGTTGGTGACTTCTCAATAAAGACATGATAAAATGATTTCACTCCATGCCAGTTTTGGCCCTAAAATGTCATTCCAACCTGGAATTTGGTGAAATTCCACTTGCACCCCTTGCCTCAGTTTCTCTCCCTGACAACCACTGAGATAGATCAATGACAACACATGGAGTGACCCTCACTCTTATATACAGCTGCTTCTGTGGTTTCTCATTACCTTACAGGATGAAGTCCAACTCCCTTACTATGGCATACAAGGCCCTCTGTGTCTGCTTCTCCCACCTTCTCTTGTTACTTTCACCAACCTCCTTTTTCACTAAAAATTCCCCTCTTTCATCCCCTTCCTTTTCCATACACTGTTATTTCCTTCCTGCAATGCCACCCCTTCCTCTCTTTGCTTCTCCCTCTCCCCCTTCTTGTGGATAATTCCAACTCGCCAACTCATCTTGGGAACTTTTAGAAGAGTAACTCTGGCCATTAGTATATGATGGCCCAGAATAGGGTTAGCTAGGAACTGGGAGGGTCCCTAGTTAAGAAGGTACTTTATAGTCTTCTGTCATAACACATAGACCTGTTAAAAACAGTACTAGGCTATATATAAACAATTTGTCACAAATAGTTGTTAAAGTACCAAAGTTTGCAAATGACTGAAGCAGATTCAAGGATATTCTTCTATAGTATCACTAGCACTCAGGTTCCCCAAGAAGTCTTGCCTGATACCTCCCACACTATTTCATGTGTCCCAGATTTCTACCATACCCCTATGCATAGCACTTAGAACTCTTCCTTGGAACTATCAGTTTTCTTGTCTGTCTTCCTTACTAGACTATGAGTTCCTCAAGAGCCAGGAGAATATATTTTCGTTTCTGTATTTCCAGTGCTGGGCACAGCATGTGGTACAGCATAGGCATATGCTGAATGGGAGCATGAACATTGATAAGTAAAGGAGCTAAGAAAACACTAAGAATTCATTCTGCCTCACCTATAACATCTGAGCAGACCTAAGCTCAATGGATAATTACTTTTAAAAATTTGTCTCATCTTCTCATTCTATTGGTTATCATGGAACTCAATCAATATTCCTTTCGCCTTGGGAGGCTGCAGACATAACAGAGCAGAAGTCTTTCTACAGCAATCCTTTCCTTTTGAATTCTATGAGCTGACAATACAGCATAAATTGAAGTATGAGTAGAATAAAGTAGCTGAAATGGAAAGTTAGGAGTCCAGATCCTTTCCAGAGGGTGGCGTTTCTAGACCAGGCACGGGGGGAGGGTATCATTTGAAGAGAACTTCAGAATGCTAGGGCTTGGATCTATACTAAAGATATAGTTTGAACATGGTTCAAGACAGAACAGAATCCCAAACCATTCTGGAAGCAGCTTTATCCACTGCATTCTAGCCACAGTATTCAAAAGATACTATCTCCAAGTCCCTGCTAATCAGTGATTCCCTCCCTTTTTTGTATCAACCTCTTATTCTCTACTGGCTCCCTCCCTACCTCCCTGCAAATGCCCAAGTGTCCTGCATCATTTCATTTGATTCTCAAACCAACTGCATGCAGTATGCAATATCATTATCCTCATTTGAGAAATGAAAAAACTGAGGGCCAGAGAATGAATTACCCAGGGCTACACAGCTAGCAAGTGACCAAATCCAGAATTCTAATCCAGATCTGTCTGACACCAAAGTCCTTGTTTTAAACCACTCTGCTAATTTTGTCTTCTTATCTAACTCAAGCAAGTTGCAATTGCAGGTTTTTTCCTATTATCCTGTCTTCCCAGGTAATGGAGGACAACTGTCTACACTACCCATGTAATACTCTACCTTGTACCGGGAGATTCATGATCATGTCTCTCCTTAATCATTTCTTCTTAAAATTAAACACAGATGGTTTAGCCTATAGACTCTATTTAGCAGATCTCTAATTAAATCAGCCAAACCTGGAAATATTTATTAAGTGCCTACTAGGTACCTGTTCTGTGTTTCAGAACTCAATACAAGTTCTTGGCTTGAAGTGGGAGTGGTGTATCAATATGGAATGCAACATGGTGGGAAGTAGGTACGAGTGAGCAAATGTACATTATTTATTTCAAATGCTCACATGTTCAGAAAATTAAATGACAGAGGCTGTCATCATTTGCCTTTGGGATGTACAAGTTTCAGGGAAATACTACCTGCATAACATATTTGGAGTTAAGGAAATAAAAGAACCCCCATGTATATATCTTCCTTGTGTAAAGTCAACAGATGTGATCCAGAAGTGCTATATTCAGAGCAGCTACTGGAAGACTGGACACAGCTGGACAAAAGTCATTAACTTCAAGAGCAAAGTATTTCTAAGCACCCCAACAGCTGTGCCAATGATATTTGGAGGCAACCAGATGTTTTGGTCTGTGTGGTGGCTACCATCAAATACCTTTACCTAACTGTTAAATAATCCCAAACTCCAGAGATCTATTCATTTTTCTTTTAGTTCAACTGCTTGGGTCCCCACATCCTTTCATTCATGCTAACTATTAGTCTCACTTTTCCATTCTGTTCAACTACAACTCTCCTCAACATGAAGTTCTCAACCGATTCATTTAGTGTCTCATCTGCACGTGGTGCTGTTAGGAACACAATGATACATCATTTAAGGCAGCAGTACTAGGCTCTGTCTCTCAGAAGCTTACAAACTGCTAATATTTGGGAGACAAGAATGACTCACATGAGAAGATTATTAGAATTTACTGCCTTAAAGTATGACGTGCCAAATGAGAATGCAGACAGGTGTATAGGATTTCAGAAGAGGGAACAGAAAGATCGATGTTTGAGGGTAAACATAGTCAGGGCAGTTTCAAAATGGAGTTGTCACCTGAACTCCTGAAGGAGCAGTGTGTTGTGATTTAGGAAGGAAGGGGACTTTATAAGCAAGGAGGGATGAGAATGATTCATGGGAGAGAGAAGAAATGGATGAGTCTGGAAAACTAGTCTGGGGCCAGATCAGGAAGGTCTTGTATTCCTGGTAAACGATCTGACTGTCATCCTATAGGAACCTGGAAAGCCTGGGGTATCAGGATGATGGTCTACAGGATATTGCAAACATTGATTTACCATTTTTAATTTTGTGGAAACCAGTCCCCACGACCTCTCCATGTAATATTTAATTATTTTTCTGCTATCACTTTTAATCCTGTTTTTGAGGATCTTTCCCCCTCTGGTTGATTAAAATAATATATTTATGGTATGAACACCCAGGTTCAATGCCTTTATCCCTTAGAAGTCACAACCTGAAAAGTTGATAACGCCTATCACACTGCGTTCAGTTTAATTAACTGCACAAATAGATTGATTCTCTAACACAAAAAATTAGCTGGAGAGAGAAATAAAAGGATAGGGAAGGAAGCTATGAGAAGCAGAAGCCAGAAGACAAATTTATCTCACTCAGGAAGCCATACTGGTTATCATAACAATAACAAATATTTATAGAGGGCTTTCATCCTGAAGAATCCCAGAGCCCCAGAGCAATGAACACTTGCAGTAAATAGAGTAAAGGAGCTACTCAGCCATCCAAGAGAGGAAGCCCTCTCTCCCAGGCCCAGTGCACTAAGTCATTCCAGGGACAGCATTTGATTTTAGCCAAGGAATTTTTTTTTTTCCTGTGGTACGCGGGCCTCTCACTGCTGTGGCCTCTCCCGTTGCGGAGCACAGGCTCCGGATGCGCAGGCTCAGCGGCCATGGCTCACGGGCCCAGCCGCTCCGCGGCATGTGGGAACCTCCCGGACCGGGGCACGAACCCGTGTCCCCCGCAACGGCAGGCGGACTCTCAACCACTGCGCCACCAGGGAAGCCCTTAGCCAACGGATTTGAAAGGAAGGTGGATGGAACTTTCAAGTCGCAAAACCTGGACAGCATGCATAAAGAACATCCCAGAATCTTTTCACAGGAGAGAGCCTGTGAGCAACAGGCATGCCCATAGTCATCTTAAGTTTCATGCATTAAGAGCACAGCAGCTTCAGGGGCCAGTGAAACTTCACTGATTTGAGATAAAAGAAGTCACAAATACCATGAGATATTGTTTTATATCTTGAAACCATAGATTTGCCTTACTAACACACAATTATAAATAAATTAATATAATACATATTTGGTGGGAGGATATTAGAGAAGGGCTTACTATCTCTTTAGAAATTAAAACCACACCATTAATAATGAAGTGTATGTTGTTCTGGTCACATTTCTGGATCTAAAATAAGTAGCATATGATCTTAGACAAAGTCATTTGGCATCTCTGGATCTCAATTTCACCAAACTACTTGTGTGTGTGTGTGTGTGTGTGTGTGTGTGTGTGTCTGTCGTCTGTCTGTCTGTAAGAAAAAGGGAGGGGGGAAGGAAGGAGGGAGGGGGAGAGAGAGAGAAAGAGAGGGAGAGAGAGAGGGAGAGGGGGGGAGAGAGGGAGAGAGAGAGAGAGAGAGAGAGAGAGAGAGAGAGAGAATATGTATTACATAATTCTAATAACTTTTCTCTGCCTGCATGGAGTGGTCAAAGGTCATTTGGCTCAAGGACCCCTTTGGAGACCTGAGAAATACAGTCTACTAGAAAGCATAGAGCTCCCGACTTAGAAGTTTAAGAAAAAAATTAAAAAGAGAAGCAGATTACAAGACTGTAGAACTTGAACAAATGGGTAAAATCTATAGATATACTGATGTTTGAACATGGGAATAAACTAGACTGTAAAGGTCACTTAGGTCCAGTGGTTTTCCAATGATTCCTTGGAGTATCAGGCTTCCTTGAGAGCATCTCGGGGTCCACCAATGGGGCCAAAATGGCTGGCCTCCCAATCCAATGCTGAAATGTCCTCTACAACAGCAGTCCCCAACCTTTATGGCACCAGGGACCAGTTTCGTGGAAGACAATTTTTCCACGGATGGGGTGGGGGGAGTGCTTCAGGCAGTAATGCGAGCGATGGGGAGCGACGGGGAGCGGCAGATGAAGCTTCGCTCGCTCACCCACTGCTCACCTCCTGCTGTGCGGCCCGGTTCCTAACAGGCCGTGGACCAGTAGTGGTCCACAGCCCAGGGGTTGGGGACCTCTGCTCTGCAACGTCCTTTCTGCTTTTGAAAAACATTCAGCCTATGTTGGAATAACTTCAGTTACTGGGAATTCCTTCCCTCTTAAGGTGGCCTACTGTACCTTTGGAGAGCTCAGACTACTAGACAGCTTTCCTTCACGTTGAGCTGAAATTTATTTCCTGTAGCTTCAACATATTGATCTCAGCTCTAGTCCTTGTGGCAATATGGCCCACGGTTACTCTCTTTCCCCCATGACGGCATGACCCTTCAAATATTTAAAGACCACTAATCTGCCCCAGAAGTCCCCTCTACTCCAGTCTCAACAGCCCCAGTTCGTTCACCTGTGCCTTCACTTCTCAAGCCACTCTCTTCTGAACACAAGTCAATTGCCTTACATATGTGTTAAACCTCATGGCCCAGAACTATCCTTAAAATTTGAGGTATGATCTAACTAGTACAGAAGAATACAGGGCAATCAAGTCTCTTGGTTTAGAGACTCTGCCATGTTTACTTCTATTTATGCGTGTCATATTACGGTAGCTCAAAACAAGGAGAAACCTCCTCAAACCCAGAGTGGCTGAAGATAATTGTATTCAATACTAGCACAGGGGGGCGTGAACTGTAGCTGGACGTGACACGGGCCTATTGGAGGAGCATAAACATAAAGTGGGATTATTATTTGGTAGGTATATTGTAGTGGGATTTTGGTGGGGTAAGCAATGTTTCCCCATTCCCTTTGAGCCCTTGAGTCTATGATTCCATGAATCAACTGACATCCTACAGTCTCTCATACATGTCTACATCTGGGATGATCGGAACCTCTTCAGAGGTTTCTCACAGTAGAGTCAATAAAGCAAGGAATCTAGTGGGCACTTACTTAGGAGTGTTAACACCCCAGCTGAGCTCGTAGTTTCATACAGGAAGATCTTGCCCAAGTACAGAAGCAGGTGATAAAAATAAAAAATAGCTGGGGCCTATTTTCAGCCTCCAAACATAGGCATAACTTTCCTCATACCCCATAACTAGTAAGTAGAAGAGCAAGGCTCAGATACTGGGTGTCCAGACCCCAAACTATAAGACTTCATCTTCACAGCTGTGAGCTTATCCCAACTCCAACCTCATGTACTTCCACGTTCACTTTCGAGACACCTGCAAGTCTGTTACCTGTAAAGGGGGCCTTCAACAACCTAAGTGTCCATCGACAGATGAATGGATAAAGAAGATGTGGTATATATATATATATATATATATATGTGTGTGTGTGTGTGTGTGTGTATCACACAATGGAATAGTACTCAGCTGTAAAAACGAATGAAATATTGCCATTTGCAGCAACATGGATGGACTTAGAGGTTATCATACTAAGTGAAGTAAATCAGAGGAAGAAAAATAGCATATGATATCACTTATATGTGGAATCGAAAAAAATGATACAAATAAACTTATTTACCAAACAGAAATAGACTCAGAGACATAGAAAACAAACTTATGGTTACCAAAAGGGAAAGGAAAGAGGGGAGGGATAAATTAGGAGTTTGGGATTAGCAGATACAAACTACTATATATAAAATAGATAACCAACAAGGACCTACTGTATAGCACAGGGAACTATATTCAATATCTTGTAATAACCTATAATGGAAAAGAATATGAAAAAAGGGGGCCTTCAAGGGCTCTTCACCTACATCAGACATTCTGTATGGGTTTCAATGACATAATAACCCACATTTTATTCAGATCAGTTTGTTCTGAGCCTTTAAGTTGTGCTTTGACTTGACAATTCGGATAGCGAGCTCTCTTCAGTCAGGCACATTTTCCTCCCCCATCATGGCAGGCTCCTGACAATCCTAATCAAGACTGCAGAATCCAGAGCAAATTGAAGGACAGTTTGCCTATCCCCTTGAAGAGACTCTTCTCCCTCCTTCCACAATCAATTCAAGGAAGTTTTATTGAGCACTTGTTATGAGATGATAATATCTGAAAATCACTAAGAACTACCCACTGTATAACGAAAGGAAAAAAAACCCATAAGTTTCTTAGTGTTATACATGTTGTATAGGATATTTTTTTCTTTTTAACATCTTTTTTGGAGTATAATTGCTTTACAATGGTGCGTTAGTTTCTTCTGTATAACAAAGTGAATCAGCTATACATATACATATATCCCCATATCCCCTCCCTCTGCATTTCCCTCCCACCCTCCCTATCCCACCCCTCTAGGTGGTCACAAAGCACCAAGCTGATCTCCCTGTGCTATGTAGCTGCTTCCCACTAGCTATCTATTTTACATTTGGTAGTGTATATATGTCCATGCCACTCTCTCACTTTGTCCCAGCTTACCCTTCCCCCTCCCCATGTCCTCAAGTCCACTCTCTACGTCTGTGTCTTTATTCCTGTCCTGCCCCTAGGTTCTTCACAACCATTTTTTTTCTTAGATTCCATATATATGTGTTAGCATACGGTATTTGTTTTCCTCTTTCTGACTTATTTCACTCTGTATGACAGACTCTAGGTCCATCCACCTCACTACAAATAACTCAGTTTCGTTTCTTATTATGGCTGAGTAATATTCCATTGCATATATGTGCTACATCTTCTTTATGCATTCATCTGTCAGTGGACACTTAGGTTGCTTCCATGTCCTGGCTATTGTGACTTCAAGCCTAACTTTGAGCCTTATCTGCAGCCATCCAGCCGCCTCTGCCTTCCTCCTCCCCAGCATGCACACATAGCCCACATGATGTACACACACCTGACTACTTGCCATTCCCTAAACATACCATGTAGTGTGTGTGTGTGTGTGTGTGTGTGTGTGTGTGTGTGTATGTGAGCGCTATTCACTCTGTGTGAGAAACCTCTTCTACCTGGGGGTTCAAAGTCAACTTCCAAATTTAACCCTAACTTCTTTCTGTAGCCTTTCCTACCTCCTCATTTCTGAAATCACTTAATCACTCAACGGCACTCCCGAGGCAACACTGTTACAGCATTAAGAAACATTTATTAAAGATACTTGCTTCTCTAGAGAACAGACTTGTGGGTGCCAAAGGGGAGGGGGGTGAGGGAGGGATGGATAATTTGGGGTTAGCAGATGCCAACTATTATATATAGAATGGATAAACAACAAGGTCCTACTGTATAACACAAAGAACTATATTCAATATCCTGTGATAAACCATCATGGAAAAAAGCATGAAAAAGAATGTATGTGTATGTACAACTGAATGACTTTGCTGTACATCTGAAACTAACACAACATTGTAAATCAATGATATTTCAATAAAATATTTTTTTAAAAAAGATACTTGCTTATGGTCATATGTATTTCCACCAGACTCAAAAGCAGGGGCTTTGTCTTGCCTATCCTTATATTCCCACAACTAGGGTCGTGTATGTAACAGAGTAATGTTTGGAAAACGTTGAGGAATGGAAAGAAGGAAGGAAGGAAGGAAGGAATCCCCCCCTTTACTAGACCTTGAGCTCCTCAGGGTAGGTACTACATCTTACTCATTTTTGTACCCGCAATGGCTTATACAAAGGAAACCTCTGTGGAATTGAAAGCAGGTAAAGAAATGATTCCTGAATACAAAATCATTAAATAAATAGCTGCCTCCCAAGTGCTTACAGTCTAAAAGCTGAAAAGAATAGTTTAACTGGGCAGCGATTCAATAACAAGACAGACAACCCCAAGTGCTCTAGAAGTTCAGAGAAGGGAGGAGTAAATGAGGGCTGGAGCTGTGTAGGACAGCACTTCTCAAACTGTAATGCACAGTGGGGAGTTTGTTAAAATGCAGAAGCTGTTTGTTGGACTGCACCCTGCAGGCCTACAAGGCCTGTGCTTGCCCAGCTTCAAGACCGAAAAAAGAGCCCGGAGTCAGCGACAGAGACATCAATGGTTTAATGGATGGGGGAGCTTACGTGTCTGAAGCAAGGTCCTGGAGCGACACCCCACTGTGTGTGGCCAACAGTGGGCAGGACATGGTGGCAGTCTTCACTACTCGGGGGCAGGGGGAAGGTTACTAGCTATAGGGGCAATTGACGTTAGGTTGGCTCATTGGTTACCAGGGAAACTAGCAGAGGGGCACTACCCCCTTTGATAAGGTATCATGGTGGAGATGCTCTGATCTAAAGATTAGAACAATCATTAGCTGGAGCCAGGGGCAAGCACGTAGGCATTTACTGATTAGGCTCTATGATTAAGAGGGAAGGTCAGTCATGTGAGTAGGGCGTAGGTGGAGCAGGGACTGGTGGAGCAGGGGATGTACAGAGAGCAAGGGAAGAGCCATCTTGGATGGCCTGATCATAAACTGGTTCAGTAGGTCTGGGAGGTGCCTGGAAATCTGCATTTCTAATGGGCTTCTAAGCGATGCTGATCCTGCTAGTGTGGGGACCATGCTTTGAATATCAGTGAGGATGTAGAAAGCGTTCTTGGAGGAAGCACTTCTTAAGCTAGGTGCATTTCCTGGCTGTTCTAGTCAGGTTAAATAAAAGGGGACGGGCAAAAGGCAGGAAGAACAATATAAGTCAAGTAACAGAGGCACGAAGATAACGTTTTATTCACAGGAGAGCAAATGGAACCATGTAAATAGAGCAGAGAAGTCTCATAAGGGCACGAATGGGAAGGGTAGAGAGATGAGGTCGGGCCACATTATTAGCTGCATCAAAGCCTCTTCTGAGGATTCTGGACTTTCCATTGTAAATTCTTAAGAACCTGATGTATCATCTTCACACCCTATACTGTTATAGAAGTGTTCAGTTTATAAAACACATTTCTTACTCATTATTGTCACCTGATCCTCACAACAACACCGGGAGTTACGTCAGGTGTTTTGTTTTCATTGCTGTTTTACAGGATGAGGAAACTGAGGCTCACAGAAGTGAACTTACTTTCCGAAGTTTATCCAAACTTGGATTAGAGACAATAGCCAAACCAAGTTTTTATGACACCCACTCCAAAGTAATTTTTCATCACATCACACTGCAGATTGCCACTTTAAAACAGAGGGTCCTGAAAAGGGGCACTTGTGAAATTATCTTCACATTATTCCAATCTTCTCTTTAACTGCAGCTCATTATCTGGCTAAGGAAAATCTGCCTTTAGAATTATAATTCTCTGACCTAAAAGGCTATTAATTTCCTTCTATTTAGTCATTGAAGGATTTCTCCCTGCCCCCTCCATTCTCACTGTATGTTAAAGAAGAATGAAATTATTGGAGTAAGAATATGAGGAGGCACCTGCTAATCTATTTTGTTTCAGAAAATTAAATGGAACCAGTTGGAGTCTTTTAATGATAGCATCAGAGTCTCCTCCCAGAGGCCTTCTTTTGTAGTTTCACTTGCCGTGCATCTTTTGTTTGTATCTCCCAGCCTGGAGAATTGATCACTCTGTTATTGCCTACTGTGACCTTACAGGAGTCTATTATTCACAAATTTCCCTTCTTTACTGACTTTTTTTTGGAGATTTGCAGGGCTAGGGGACTGATGGTGTGGCATCAGTGTCATACGTTCTGATGCTTTCTTTTCAGTTGCAAAGAATGAGTTTTGCCGTGTTGGAATTAAGTGGGTCCAAATTCCATCTAAGCAGCTCAGGAATTAAGAAACACTTTATCTAGAAAGGAGAAGACACAGAGAGATGGACTCAACTGAATGGTCTACAGAACTTGTATCATCAAACAGGTGATACCTTAGGAGGTTCTCAACCAGCATTTCAAATTTGACTAATTTCTAACTTATCGGTTGAATGTTCAGACAGTACCAAATTGAGTTTATTTGTGTTTATCTTGTTACTAACTACTTAGGCGAGAAAAATTTACTGGCTGTGTGACCATGGGCTAGTTTCTTAACCTCTCTGAGCCTCAAGCACCATTAACTGAAAAGGGGATAATGAATTGTGTCAATCTTGCAGGATAGCTGTGAGGATTAAATGGTATAATTTACACAAAGCACTGTCCGGCACCAAAGTAGGAACTCAGTAAATGATGGCTTATGCTCTCTCACTCATTGTCATGCTTTGTCTGAAAGGAACATGAAAGGAAACAGACCTGAAGAACACATCCCTCTGCCTTTAAAGGCAGGCAACTAAAGAACAGAGCTGTTATCTGATAAACTGTAACTTTATAGAGTCAAGGCAGATCCTTTGGATCAGTGGCTCCCACTTTCTAGACTGACTCACAGTAAGAAATGCATTTTACATAGCTTCACAAAACAATTATTTCCAGTAATGCAATACGAAAGTTTCATTCATTTCTACTCCTGTCTTGTCCATTCCACTCTATTGTATTAGGAAACAAATGCTGGTCAGGATCCATACAATTGATCAAAAAAAAAAAAAAGAATGGGTTTCATTCAACCTGCAGTTTGAAAAATACTGATTTAGATGCCCCAAACTCCATTTCCATCAACCAAGTAAAGAAACAGATCTCACTAGTACTATCTAGATTATCAATCCTACTCATCCTACAAATTTTAGCCGAAACGCTTCCTCAGAAATCATTCTCTGACCTCTCCAGTCTAGAGCATATTCCTTTGTTATATGCTGTCTTAGGACCATGTTCCTTTCCTTTAGAGCATTTACTACAGTTGAAAATTATATATTTATTTGTGGATTTTTGATTAACATAAATCATCCCCAATAGAATGTAAGGTCAACTAGGACAGGAAATTTGTCCATGTTTTTCATCAGCATATTTCAGTATCTAGCCCAGCCCAGCACCTGGCACACAGTAAGAACCCTATAAATATGTGCTGAATGAATGAGTGAATGAACAAACTAATAAATGAATGAATGAAGATGTTCATAAACCCATAGGTAAACCTGGTCAGTCATCAACCAGCTATGAAATAATTAGTTGGCTTTGCATTCCAAAGTGAAAGATGCGCTGAGGTTCTGTTAAAAACTGTCTCTTCTAGTAGACTGTAAGCTCCATGAGTGCCAGGATCATGTCTGGTTTTGCTCCCCATTGCACCTCAGAACCAGTACAGTCCGCAGTAAACAGCAAATGCTTCAAAAAGAGTTGTTGCATTAGTAACAAATTTATAGATGGGGCCTCGGGAAAATTTCCAAGTTTTATGAACGGTTTTTAAGATGAACCTAATGATTGCAAATAGTCTCATGCATTAAGCCTTTAGCAGCATCACAGAATGTCAGAGGTGGAAGAGACCTTACACGTCAATAAGCAGTCAGCTAACATTTTTTGTAAAGGGTCAAATAGTAAACGTGTTCAGCTTTGTATGCCATACAGTCTCTGTCACAGCTACTCAACTGTGTCATTGTAACTGCAAAACCGACCATAGATAATACCACATGAATAGGCATAGCTGTGTTCCAACAAAACTTTACTGGTGGTGGACTACATTTGGCTGCAGTTTGCTGACCCTAACTAACTCTAATCCAACCCATATTTTATAGGTGAGAGCAGAGAAGGACTATTTCTCCATAGGGAAGTGGCTTGTTCAAGGTCACACCACTAATAAATGACAAAGTGGGGACTTTCAACTTCTAGCTTCAATTCTCATGACATAGCAGCCATGTTTTAGGGTCTGCCTGCTTCAGTCCTGGTGTTGGTCCTACACTGCCTTGTTTATTGAAGCTAACAGACTTTGCCTTAAATTTGATTTGCATTGGTGGTTTTCCATTTTTACTTTTTATTCTCTATCATCCATGTAGTCTAAAATCCTTGGGAGAGATCAGCTTCACAGGGAAATAATACAACTCCTATTTTATTAGATGCAGGAGTTCTGTCTCCTCACATATCCAGAGAGGGTATGTACTAGGTTCTCTCAGGCAAAATATTCTGACCTGTATAGTATTAAGGGCTGGAGGAGACGAGGAGGTGAGGGCTCTGTCATATCATGTCCTACCATACACCTACCTGACTCTCTCATAAATCATTCAGTAGCAGGGATTCACTGAGTTCCTATTGTATATGCAGCACTACATTAGGTTTGGGAAGGAAGGAACGATAAGAATGAGAATATTAATAGCAGCTAACTTGTATAGGTTCTGATTATATGTCAAGCACATTATATACAGCTTCCCTAAAACCTCATCACAACTCTTTAAGGAAGGATCGGATAGACTAAATTGCTTGCATTGGAACCCAATTCGGTTCACGTTGAAACCCTGGGCTCTCCTTACCACCATCGATGTTCTCAAGGCCATACATTCCTGAATACCCTTCTAAGGATTGGAGGTGAAAAACACAAAGCACCTAGCCCAGTGTCCAGCACACAGTATGCACTCATCTGTTCTCATTACTCACCACACTCGCTCGCCCACAGACACAGTCTCCGACCACACGGAACCTCCCAACACTCCTAGAACTAGCACTGTGCCTTTACAGGTGCTGTCTATTCTTCTTGGAATGCTTCCCACCGCAAGTCCTCTGCTCTACCAAGCCTCAGCTCAAATGTCACCTCTTCTGTGACACTTTCCTGACACCTCTGGAGACACCAAATCAGTTTCCCCTCCATGCTTTCCCCGTCCAGCACTTTGTTCAAATCTCTATTATTGGACCTAGTAAAGCATTTGTTCTCTGGTTCATCACACTAAGAACTCTACTGAGACAGGGGCTGTCTTACTGATTTCCTTTTTTAAATAACATCTATTGTGTGTTTTTAATACAGAGAAGTGTAAAAAAGGGAAAAAAGAACCATAATTCATCTCTCAGAAACCTTTTTTGGTTTTTAAGAAAACACAGCAATACAGGAACATATTAGGAAAATTCAAACTGTATAATAAAGGTACAAAATGAAAAGCAAAACCCTTCCACTAGCCAACCCTCACCCCAAAAGAAATCTTTGATAACAGTTGTTTACACAGCCTACCAAAAATAGATTTGTACATATATGTCAGAATACATATATAGCATCTTATTAAAACAGGTTTCTTTTTCCACAAAGGTTTTTCTAAACATGATATTATGTACCTTAACTTTTCCCCTTAGTTATATACCTCAGAAAATTTTTTTGAATCATCACATATAGATCAACCTAATTTTTAAAGTAACCGCATAGGATATTATTTGGGATGAATGTGAGTTAGTTAACCAGTATTCTATCTATGGACATTTATGCTTTTCTTGATCTTACTGTTACAAGTGACATTGCAATAAAAATCTATATGGTAACTTCTTGTGAATGTGGGGAAGTACCGTATTTCATTGAATCAAAGGTGCATCCCAATTGCACAAATATTAAGATATGGATAAAATGCACATCTATAATATAAGTGTGCATCTTAGAATTAATGAAATATGGTATATTTGTGGGATAGCTCCAATAAGTGGAGTTGACGGGTCAAAGAGTACGTGAATTTAAATTTTTGACATATGTTGCCAAATTACCCAATAAAAGGCTACATCAATTTCCACTCCCACTAGCAAGGTCTGAGATCTACCATTTTCCCACATTCTTGCCAACACTTGGCAACAGCCAGTGTTTTAATTGCCAAAGAAAGAGACTGTACCTAACTTACATTCATGAAGCACAGTTTGAGAATCATTGCACTAAATGCCTCTCAAACTTTCAACCTTGAGATACTCTGACTTCCTGTGAAATTTCAACAACTAATTGGCTCTAGCAAATTAGAAGTTTTCAAGTAAAGCCATTCAAAGGGCAAGTTTTCCATTTGGAGCAGCATCTCTGAGCCAAAGCACAGCAAGACAGACAATAAGGCCAGATGCAGGGCTGGAGATTTTATGCAAGAAAAACACTCCCTCCTTCGACAAGAGCAGCTGAAATCACTCAGATCTGAAACAAGAATTCAGCCCTCTCTGCCTTCTCTCCTAACCTTGCTTAGTTGATTGCTTTCTTAGATTTCTGCACCATTGTTTCAGCCAGCCTCCCAAACTGCCCCCAATCATGCATCTTCTGGGAAAAGATCTATCTTCTCTAGGTAAATGCTGTCTCATTTTATCCATTGCTCTGGACATCTAGATAACAAAAACCTGCACTTGAGAGCAAGGCACTTTTAGCTGACTTAAGAGCTTTGAGCTATCATTGTGGTTGTTGTCTCCTTGGTGTTGAGGTGGGTGATTTCTCAGCTTCCCATAGGTACGGTTGATACCAAGAGTGAGATGGCGAGTGCAGTTCCTCACATGGGAGAAGTGAGCTCATTGGGATCTTCGGCAGAGTGTCCGCATAATCCAACGACCCAGAGAAGAGCAGACAAAAGCTACTTATTTTATTCAACAAATATGCACTGAGCAACTACCAAGTGCCAGGCTAGTGGTGCAGCATTGAACCCCCAAGCTCCTGCCTCTGTGGAGCCTACATTGTGTATGTGGAGGGAGGGGGTATTGGGGGGTGTAGAAAGGACACAACAAAGAAACGAACTAAAATATATAGTATGGCAGATGGTGACTAGTGTTATGATGAAAAGTAAAGCAGGGAAAGGGGAAAAGAAATACCAGGGGTTGGTTAAACTATCATTTATTTTGCCAGGCCCAGTGCCAAGTATGTTCCATACATGATGAGATGAAAGACAGGGAGAAGAAGAACAGAATGGGGGAGGGAGGGAGCCACTCCACTTAGCTTAAGCTTGTCTTTAGAATCAGTTTGAGGGCTGACACTGTCCACCTTCACTACAGAGTAGTGGACACACAAAGCAGAGAGAAGGGAAAGTGAACCACTTCTCAGGCTTTCACACTTTTAGGCCTTCCTCATAGAACATCTTCCGAATTTATTTTGCTGGCTGTTGCAAGATCAGAAACAGTCCTCTTTCTTTTTTTAATTAAAAAAAATTTGGGGGGGCCATGCCGCACAACATGTGGGATCTTAATTCCCCATCCGGGGGATCAAACCCGCACCCCCTGCACTGGAAGCGTGGGGTCTTAACCACTGGACCACCAGGGAAGTCCCAGAAACACTCCTATTCTGATATGAAGTACAGTACAGCTCCCAAAGGCAAACCTATACTCTTTAGGATTATATAATTTCTTTTCTTCCAGTCACACAAATAACTAAGCATATAGAGAAGAGCTTGAATGCAAGGCGTATGTATGGTGAGGGGTTGCATGTGTCAAAAATAAATAAATAAAATGGGTGAGTGCCATGGGGAGGTATGGGTTAGATCAATGTAGACGATGACAGAGGCGCTATTTGGAAAAAAGACCAGCATGGGAGGTGGGGAAGAAGAGCGTGTGGCTAAGTGTAAAAGATGGAAAAAAGAGAAACAACAAAAGCCGGGGTAGGGGTGGCCGGAGAGTCAGTTCAGCTGCCGCTGAGATCATGGGAAACAAGTAAAACATGAAATCTCTGCTTTGCTTCCTCTGCGCAGACTTAAATCCCCACCCTCAAACAAGCATTGTACAAGACAAGCTAAGGGGTTGGTTGGTTAAAGCGCTTTTCAAGTGCTTTGCAAAATCAAGGAAACTAAGTCATTTTCTCTCATTGAGCAAGGCTGGGCCTCTCAACATCAAAGAATGGCCTCTCTTTTCAATGAGGCAGCTTCCCACAGCAGTACCTGGCTCCCTTAATCTCAGTAACTACAATAAATGCACAAGCCCCCTTTTGTGTGGAACTCCTATCTAATCAAACTAATCGCCAAACAGATCTTTGCCTAACATATCTGAGTAACAGAGCCAGTCTTTACCCCAGCAGAGGCCCCCAGTAAGCCCCTGTGAATGAGTGGAAGGGTGGTCGGGACTGCCTGGTACGGGAAGTGGCTTCCTCAGTATCCAGTGAAAACTCTTGATATTGAAAGGAATTAAATCAGATATACGCACAGGCATCTGAAGGACAAGGATATGGTCCAACTCTCTACATCTAGATTGACTGGGACCAGGCAAATCCAGATACTGACAAATTGAGAATAGCAGAGATGCCTCAAAACCTGTTTCCTGGGAGGGGAGTGGAGGAAGTCTAAGTGTTGGGGGAAGGGGCTGTTGTGTAAGCTGACACGGAGGCCCTCAATTTAAAGATGATAAAAGCTCAGTCTCTAAGGAGGGGCTAAAGAGGCCCCTTTGTGTAATCTAACTTGTCTAGCAAAACAGTCAAGCCAAACCAGGGCTCCAGTAATTGGGAGCTATAAATGGCTACCATTTATTGAGTGTTTATGGCAAGCCAGGTGGGTAAAACATGCTTTGCTCAGATTAACTCATTTAGTTTCCAAAACAAGCCTATTAAGTATATAGTATTATTATTCCAATTTAAGAGTTAGAAAGTTTTGGCTCAGAGAGGTTATGGAACTTGCCTGAAATCATAACCAAGTGGATAAATTGGGATTCAAACCTTGGCCAGGTCTAGTCAAATCCAAAGCTTATGTTCTTTCTACTACATGATATCACCTCTCCCCAAATCTAACGGATTTGCATAATTTTTAAAATTTTATTTATTTTTTATTTTTGGCTGCATTGGGTCTTCATTGCTGCGTGCGGGCTTTCTCTAGCTGCGGCAAGCGGGGGCTACTCTTCGTTGCGGTGTGCGGGCTTCTTATTGCAGTGTCTTCTCTTGTTGTGGACCACAGGGTCTAGGCACGGGGGCTTCAGTAGTTGTGGCACGTGGGCTCAGTCGTTGTGGCTCATGGGTTCTAGAGCGCAGACTCAGCAGTTGTGGTGCACGGGCTTAGTTGCTCCGCGGCATGTGGGATCTTCCCGGACCAGGACTCGAACCTGTGTCCCCTGCGTTGGCAGGTGGCTTCTTAACCACTGCACCATCAGGGAAGTCCCTAAGAGGGGACTCTTGAAGACAGATAATTCTTAACCACTGTGCCACTAGGGAAGCCCCAATTTAATGGAGTTGATACAGTATTTTCTCTCATGTATATTTTTCTCCATGACTGGTGTTTCCTTATTCTGGTCCTGAGCTTTAATGGAGGGGCCTTCAGAAGATTCATTCCTCACCCCTGTAATCTTTCACTCTTCAGCCATGAGACCTATTGAGAACTTGAGAACCTGACTGGATTTAAAATTTAAAACTCACTTCTCTGAGAAAGCTCTCAAATTCTAGAATGCCCTGGTTGGAAGCCCCTTATGTGGTCCCAACCCCTGCAATGTGGAGGGGTGACCTAAAGTTTTGAGAGGGGAAGTGACCAACCCAAGGGCAAGAAGCTGCAGAATGAAGTTTGCATCAGGACTAAACCCAGCTCTTCTGAATCCCAGCCCAGCACTCTTTTCCCTATAGCCTCCTTCTCCCCGTTTCCCCACCCTCTTCCTTGATTAAGCTCTCCTTTCCTGATTAAGCCCTTTATATATCCCTCCAAAGTCCATCCTACACACATCATCTTGTTCATTACTATCCAAAGCAAGGCCTCTACATTAGTCAAGCCTGTTACCTTATGCCCACTTCACTGCTCATTTACTGGAGAGTTCCTTCAGACATATGCATAATGTTTGTGGTTTACCATTTTTTATAACTAGCTTAACCTTCTCAGATCCATCAGCGCCTTTTAAAATTTTTCTTTTGTATTCTTCCGTATCCCCGCATAGGCCTTAAAGCTGCTTAGTAAACATGGGTTAAATCAACAAATATTGTCTCCTTGGAAAAAACAAATGTTTGCTAAAATAATATATCCTCCCCTGAGAGAAAATAAAACCTGGTAAAAAGACTCCTTATCAGTTCTCATTAGAATCTGACAAAGTATACGCTAGTTAATTACTCCTTCGAAAAGGCTTAGATAGGAGCTTGTGGATGCTAATTAACCCCAAGTCCCACACAGACCAAAGGCAGAGAAGTGGGAAAATATTTTAAGCAAATTTTGTTTCCAAGAGAGTACGGTTTTGTGAAAACCAAACATGTCATATTTACAACATTATATGTTTAACTGCTGTAGCAACCGAGCCAGACTAGAAGCAAAAAGATCCTGAAAACAAGGCAGTTCATCTTCGAAGCAGCTCACTAACTGCTGAATTCTCAAAACACCTTTTTGAGGTAGGAAAGTATCATTATCCCACTTGAACAACCAGGAAACTGAGACAACCAGGCTAAGCGACTTGTGGGGTGGTGGGGAGGGAGCTAAAGTTATCTGAGGTATGTATACCTGGAATGGATATTCTACACATTTGTTTACTGTTCATAAATCACTAATAGGATGGTCCCTAAAACACAGGTGTGCTTGACAGTTTAGTCTTCGAAGGTAATTGTCAAAAGGGTATAAATCAAACCCTATTTTCAACACAGAGAGAAGGCTCCTGGTGGTGAGTGAATTCTTTAGTAAACAGCCCCCTCATTTATCTATTTGGTAAATAACCTCCTGCCTTGTTAATCACAAAGTGCCTGGACGAGCAGTCTGACCAAAGAAAAAGAGCTAGAATCTACCACTATAATTCACGAAAGAGCAGCAATTTCAGGTGTTTTTTCGAAATGTTAATAACTACTTCATTCATTATACTGATTAGAACTTCACGCTTGCTCAAAGGGTGGAAGTAAGGGTTGACCATCCATGACACAGAAAGATTGTTATTATCAGCCCTTGGTAGAATTTCATTCAGCTATTTGAAATCAGGAGAGAGCTCTCTGATCCATTTTTAAAAAGCTTGCAGCCTCTTCAATAAAATTTACAAAAGTATTTTCAAAGCGTTAAGTAAGTAAACTGGAAAGAAAGTGTAATGAAGTTGTCTTTTCTGAGTTGTCTGTCCCCTGGATACCATTACCACCTATCTAAGTTAGCTCAAGGACTTAGTATCATTTTAAGTAATCAAGGGGAAGGCTCCAGACTTTTTAATCTAATTGCCATCTCCAGGGAGGTGCCTTCTTCACTCAGCTAGGCTGAAGGGGAAGAGCATCTCTAGGTATTAAGACATGAATGATTTGGACGGTAGATTTTTCAATCATTTTGATGGTGCTTGTCTCAGGAATTAGGGAGGTTCCCCGCCCCCCCAATTTGGTTTGTAGTGAAAACGCTGGTCTGGGTGGGCAGGTGTAACAATCTACCTCTTTGGGGAACACCACTAATCTGTGATGCCTGGTATGCTTCTTCTTAACATTTCAAGGGCTACAAATTGCTGATCGCAAGAATCTGGACTAATTTGAATGGAAGATGTAAGAAAATAATATTATCCTCAAAGATTTTTTTTCTGAGCTGCCTGGGGAAGAGAATTTTTATCATCAGAATCAGTGGGAGTTTAGAAACTTAACATAGTATCTGAGATTCTTAGAAAATTCTTTAACATTCTTATTTGTATTCTGGTATAGAGTAGGTGCCCTTACCTATTCCAACACTATCTTTTCTTCAGGTATCTTAATATACCAGTCAGGCCTCTACCTGGTTTCCAGCTTTTGTGGCTTTCCCTTTGGGGGCCATTTGCTTACCACCTGCAGCTTCAGCCAGGCTCCAACCCCTAGGATTAAGATAAATAATAGCTGAGAAAAGAGGAGCATTTAAAGAACCCTAACTCAACTTTCTAGTCTATAGTCATCACAACACCACTGTCATTGCCAGTCTGGCCCTAATTCTGTATCCTAGTCCTCATAATTTGATGGCTCTGCTATTCAGTTCACTTCAGCAAGCTTTAATGAGCATCTATTTTGTGCCAGGTACTCTAGTTAGGCCTTGGAAATAGCTCAGCTTAGTCAGGTCCAGACATGTAACCTTAAAATATCATAGCATTTTTTCAGAGCTAGAGTTATGCCTAGGGTGCTATGAGGGTCTAAAAGAAACCTGGTCACTACCGCATATGCTTGTTAATAATAGAAACTGGATTCTTCCACCCCTTCCTGGATTGTTCATGTTGCCTGAGTTTTTTAGTTCCCTTAGCTTAGTACCTTATTTGTAGGGTTGGAGACATGCTCTGGGATGTACATATATATATACAGACTCCTACTTCTCCCACGGATACACTCCAGTCTCCTTCTTCAGAACTAGCCACTGTTAAAATTTCTTTGTGTTGTGTATGTGAATTTTCATCTCATGTCAAAGCTTATGAAGAAAAAAGGTTGAGAAGAACGCTCAAACCCTGGGTTTCTAAACCTAACGAAGCATCAGAGTGATGAGATTCTTTTCAAGTAATAAATGTTTATTTTGTCTTACAGTTTCTGTGAGTCAGGAATGTGGGGGCAGCTTATCTTGGTGGTTCAGGCCCTGTGTCTCACATTAGATTGCCATCAAGGTGTCAGCTGGGGCTGCAGTCATTTGTAGGCTTACTTAGGGCTGGAGGCTTCCCTTTCAAGGTGGCTTACTTATAGGATAGACCAGATGATGCTGGTTGTTGACAGGAGATCTCAGTTCTTCCTCATGTGGGCCTTTCCACAGGGCTGCTGGAGTGTCCTCCTGACATGGCACCTAGCTTCCCACAGAGTGGGAAAAGAGGTCAGAGTGGAAGCTGCAATGTCTTTTAGACCTAGCCTTGAAAATCACACACGGTCACCTTTGCCATATTTTCTTGGTCATACAGATGGATTCTGAGTCAATGTGGGAGATGACCACACAAGGGTGTCAATGGCAGGAGCTGAGAATCACTTGGGGTCATCTTGGAGACTGGCTATCACAGGTATAGAGCAAAGCGAAAATGGGCAGAGAATGATGGTGGGAATGGGGAGGTGGTGGAAATCAGAGAAAAAACAGCACCCTTCATTGACCACCCTACTTAAAACGTTATGTGCATTCTTGACATTCTGTGCCCCACGACTCTGCTTTATATTTTTCCCCCCATAGGACTTAATGCTACCTGACATATTACATATTTGTTAACTATTTTATTTGCTGATTCCCCTACTAGAATACAAACTCCATGAAATAAAGAACTTAGTCTCTTTTGTTCCCTGTTGGTACCCAACAATCTTTAATTAAATGTTTATGTATTTGAATTAAATATTTATGTATTTATGCATTTGAAAAAACAATTGAGTTTTTCAAAGTTCCAGATTCCCCGATCCTATCCTTAGAAATTCTGATTCTGGAAACCTGGAAATCTATATTCTTCTAAACCCCTCCTGGGTGATTTTTATTATCATCTGGGTTTCTGAATCAGTGCTCTAAATAATAGGGAGGTTGTGTTTGATACCCTAAATGACCTGTCCTAACTGGAGGGTGCTTGGAACTGGAATAGACTATTGGATGGAGAGAGAGAGAGAGAGAGAGAGAGATACAGATAGAGATAGAGAGATAGATAGAATCGATAGCTGTGGATACTAAGAAGAAATCTAGTCTACCAGACAGCACAATATTTCATTTATGCAGCATTTATTGAGTGAGTATCCACTATGTGTCAAATGGTATTGTAGGCATTGGCAATACTACAGTGAGGGATGAAACAAACAAATGTCTTTTGAATCCAAATTAAAGCTGAACGTGAAGGTGGCATGAGGGACAGCACGCCAGAGGCATGAGGCAGAGCACAGTAATAGGCATACAAACATAATATACAGAAATTGAAGTAAGCAAGTAATTGGTATAGGCGGTAGGGAAGGAATTTTATTTTTAACTATGTTCATGTATTGGCTTTACAATTAATTTTTTAAAGTTTTCATGCATGAGGAATTCCCACGAGCACATCTGGGATTGCAAATAATACCCCCAGCATTACCTGTAACCCTGCTTCCTTCATCTCCCACTCAGAATGCAGGTTAGTATCAGTGACTTTATTATAAAGCAGCATTCACCAAAGTTTTTTAAAAAATGTATATACTGAAGGACTTTTCAGAGCCTTTGATATATTAATATCCATTATAAATCTCAATGCAGAGGGAGAATCTACTAAACATATTTCCCAATTCATATGGCCTCAGACCCAGTTTTCCTCTAAGAAAGTCTCCAGTGCATGTGTTACATATATGGAACATCCTTTGGGAAACAACGGTTTACAGCAAAGTTGGAAGTAACAAGCAACACATGCAATCCTCCACATACTTTCTCTCCTCTTATTTGCCCTCAGATGCAGAGAATTCTAAGAAAGACTGTGATGATGCCTTAGGCCAGGGTTGGCAAACTATGGTCCAGGGGTCAAATCCAGCTGCCACCTATTTTTTTGTAAATATATATATTGGAATACAGCCACACTCATTCATTTAAGTATTATCCATAGCTGCTCTTGCGCTACAACAGTTGTTGTAGTTGTGACAGAGACTGTATGGCCCACAAGCCTAAAAGTATTTACTACTTGGCCCTTTACAGAAAAGTTTGCTGACCTCAGCCTTAGGCCATCACACTAACCTGATGGAAGGAACGTGGGTCCCTGAATGACTGCATGGAACAGAGGCTCCTACTTCCTCCATGGACCCTCATTGGACCTTTATCATGTTAAGCCCTTGAAATTTTGGGTTTGTTTATTACTGCATTTGGGCTAACATATTGTTAAGGGATGTGCTAGATATTCTTCTTGCTCTTCCAGATTGACTGTCTACCTTTTTCTACTCTGTTTTGTGCCCAGGGAGGATGCCTACACTTTTGTGAATGGTCACTTTATTAAATTCTCTTTTATTAGTCTTTTGAGTGTGCCATATGCTTTTTGCTGAGATCCTGACTGATACAAGGAATAACCTTGAGTCTGCTTTATTTATATTAAGAAATCCACACATTTTATATGTTACTATTAATATATTACTTGTAGTGCACTTCATAGCCGATGGGGACACAGTAGTAGTATTATAGCACATACAGGTAAAAAAATACTAGATTTGTCTCCATATCACATTTAAAATAAGTTAATATTTTTAAAAAGCTCTCAAGGCTGGGTGGTACAGAAAGAATATCCCCCAAGGATTTGGCAATGAAGAGTCTTCTATTTGCTCTGCCCTGTGACTCCCTTGGTATCCTCTCACTTCATTATTTCCAATGAGCAGAGGTCTTCAGAGCTCTTTAGAAGGCTGAACCTGGTGGTCTGTCTTACACATCTCTCTGCCACCAGTATTTGATAATGATCCCAAGAATCCACCCACTAACTAACCCAACACACTAAGAATTCAGCATGGAATCTCCTGAGTTTATGCATTATTGAGATTTTTCAGCAGGGGAGTTTGTGCTGAACACTCAGTTAACGAGGTAAGGCTGTCAATCTACTATTTTAAGAACACAAGCTAACAAAGGCCTTAATATATTTAATTAACATAGATTAAATTTAAGGAGGCTATTTTTTACTTCTGTGAATCAAGAATGTTGTTGATATTCTTTCCTATATAAATTGCTCTCTACAGCTTAAGGGGATTATCTCAGTAAACTAGTTCATAAATAGATGGCTTGCCATTTAAGAAAAAAAAAGTTTAACTGAATCACTTTTTAGAAACTGCATTTCTTCAGGGCTGGAGACATAGATCATGCACTGGCCAGAGTGAAGAGTGAGGTCTCCATTGACCCACAGGTTATTTACTGAGCTTTATAATAGACAGGTGATTGGATACACTTTGGACTTAGGAGTTTTTCCACAGGCAATAACATCAATTTCAATCCAGAACAATCTGTAGTACTGATTAACTTTTGGGATCTCTTTTTACCACTACTGATCTGTCTCATCTTTTATTCAACAGCTCCCTGAAAGAAACTGAGAGGCAACTCTGGAACACCTGAGGCAAATCCTACTTGCAAATTCTCTGCAACACTGTTAGCTCCTCAGTTTACAAACTGTCCTTAGAGAATGGGGAAACTGCCCAGATCTTCAGCTCTTTCTGAAACTGCTCTGTAAAGGACACTGAACCAGAAATCAGGAGCTCAGCGTTCTTGAGTCACTGAGTAGCTGTGTGTCCTTAAACAAATCACCAAACTGGTAGGGGCACCAGTTTCCTCATCTGTAAAAAGGGAATAATATTCATCTACTTCAAAGGGTTCTTGACAGGATTCAAAGAGATATACTCATGTAAAGCATTTATTACAATGCCTAGCACATAGTGAGCACTACTATTATTGGAGTATTATTTTTCATAAAGCAGATCAACTCTGCCTATGATTCTATTTTCACCCACTCTTCAATGTAAGCCACCTGTTGTAAAAATGACCAGTTCATAACTATAATTTTAAACTGTGCCTTCAATTGTAAGTGTATTATTAAATTATAAGTTGTATTATTTATTACTGTTTTATCTATGTTTGTCTTTCTCTAAAATTCCCTGAGAACTGTAGGTATGTCCCATGTCTTAAGCATTGTGACTCATATCCCTACAAGGACAATCAGATAACATAAATGAGTTAAGAAGGCTGGGTAGGCATTGAAGTCTATGAGAGCCTATGCTCTGTCTAAAGCAGAGGCTCATTAAGTCCAGCTGAATATTGCCATGTGGGAAAACATGCCAAGTGTAGCTAGATTTGGGCATATATTTTAAAAGAAGCAGAAAAATCTGTATCTTTTAAAAACCGTAAATTGTCTTTCTTTTTACATGTTGAAAACAAATTAATTTAAAAAAACGCTGCACAGACCAAACAAAAGATAGCAACACCTTCAGACGATATTTGGCTGCATTACTGGCTACTTTGTGTGACTTTGCACACTTAACCTTCTTGTACCCTAGCTCCCATAACTGCAAAATGAGAATAATAGTACCTAACTCATAGGCTGTTATGGGGGTTAAATGAGGTAATGTATGTAAAGAAAATAATTACAACAGTTCTGAGCACTTAGGTAGCATTTAGTAAATGTTAACCATTATCATATTCATTTAAAAAGTTATTGGTGAGGAGCTTCAAGATGGCAGAAGAGTAAGCCATGGAGATCACCTTCCTCCCCACAAATACATCAGAAGTACATCTACATGTGGAACAGCTCCTACAGAACACCTACGGAACGCTGGCAGAAGACCTCAGACCTCCCAAAAGGCAAGAAACCCCCCACGTACCTGGGTAGGGCGAAAGAAAAAAGAATAAACAGAGACAAAAGGATAGGGACGGGACCTGCACCAGTGGGAGGGAGCTGTGAAGGAGGAAAAGTGCCCACACACTAGGAAGCCCCTTCGCGGGTGGAGACTGCGGGTGGCGGAGCGGGGAAGCTTCGGAGCCGCGGAGGAGAGCACAGCAACAAGGGTGCAGAGGGCAAAGCAGAGAGATTTCTGCACAGAGGATCAGGGCCGAACAGTACTCACCAGCCGGAGAGGCTTGTCTGCTCACACGCCGGGGCGGGCGGCGCTGGGAGTTGAGGCTCGGGCTTTGCTCGGATCCCAGGGAGAGGGCTGGGGTTGGCAGCGTGAACGCAGCCTAAAGGGGGTTGGTGCACCACGGCTAGCCGGGAGGGAGACCGGGGAAAAGTCCAGAGCTGCCGAAGAGACAAGAGACTTTTTCTTGCCTCTTCGTTTCCTGGTGCGCGAAGGAGAGGGGATTAAGAGCACCGCTTAAAGGAGCTCCAGAGACAGGCACGAGCCGCGGCTAACAGCGCAGACCCCAGAGACGGGCATGAGACGCTAAGGCTGCTGCTGCCGCCACCAAGAAGCCTCTGTGTGAGCACAGGTCACTATCCACACCCCCCCTTCCGGGGAGCCTGTGCGGCCCGCCACCACCAGGGTCCCGGGATCCAGGGACAACTCCCCCGGGAGAACGCACGGCACGCCTCACGCTGCTGCAACGTCACGCCGCCTCTGACGCCGCAGGCCCGCCCCGCCCTCCGTGCCCCTCCCCCCCCCCCCCCCCCCGGCCTGAGTGAGCCAGAGCCCCCAATCAGCAGCGGCTCCTTTAACCCCGTCCTGTCTGAGCGAAGAACAGACGCCCTCCGGCGACCTACATGCAGAGGCGGGGCCAAATCCAAAACTGAGGCCCGGGAGTTGTGAGAACAAAGAAGAGAAAGGGAAACCTCTCCCAGGAGCCTCAGGAGCAGCGGATTAAAGCTCCACAATCAACTTGATGGACCCTGCCCCTGTGGAATACCTGAATAGACAAGGAATCATCCCAAATTGAGGAGGTGGACTTTGGGAGCAACGATATATATATTTTTTTTCCCTTTTTTTCTTTTTGTGAGTGAGTATGTGTATGTTTCTGTGTGCGATTTTGTCCGTAAAGCTTTGCTTTTACCATTTGTCCTAGGGTTCTGTCTGTCCATTTTTTTTTTTAGTATAGTTTTTAGCACTTGTTATCATTGGTGGATTTGTTTTTTTTGGTTTGGTTGCTCTCTTCTTTCTTTCTTTCTTTTTTTTATTACTTAAAAATATTCTTTAATAATTATTTTTGATTTGAATAAAATTATTTTATTTTATTTTATATTCTTTTTTCTTTCTTTTCTCCCTTTTATTCTAAGCCATGTGGATGACATCCTCTTGGTACTCCAGCCAGGTGTAAGGGCTGTGCCTCCGAGGTGGGAGAGCCAAGTTCAGGACATTGGTCGACAAGAGACCCCCCAGCTCCACATAATATCAAATGTCGAAAATCTCCCTGAGATCTCCATCCCAACGCCAAGACCCAGCTCCACTCAGTGACCAGCAAGCTCCAGTGCTGGATACCCCATGCCAAACAACTAGCAAGACGGGAACACAACCCCACCCATTAGCAGCAAGTCTGCCTAAAATCATAATAAGGCCACAGACACCCCAAAACACACCACCAGACGTGGACCTGCCCACCAGAAAGACAAGATCCAGGCTCATCCACCAGAACACAGGCACTAGTCCCCTCTACCAGGAAGCCTACAAGACGCATTGAACCAACCTTAGCCACTGGGGGCAGACACCAAAAACAATGGGAAGTATGAAGGTGCAGCCTGCGAAAAGGAGACCCCAAACACAGTAAGTTAAGCAAAATGAGAAGACAGAGAAACACACAGGAGATGAAGGAGCAAGGTAAAAACCCACCAGACCTAACAAATGAAGAGGAAATAGGCAGTCTACCTGAAAAAGAATTCAGAATAATGATAGTAAAGATGATCCAAAATCTTGGAAATAAAATGGAGAAAATACAAGAAAGGTTTAACAAGGACCTAGAAGAGCTAAAGAGCAAACAAACAGAGATGAACAACACAATAAATGAAATTAAGAATTCTCAAGAAGGGATCAATAGCAGAATAACTGAGACAGAAGAACAGATAAATGCCCTGGAAGATAAAATAGTGGAAATAACTACTGCAGAGCAGAATAAAGAAAAAAAATGAAAAGAATTGAGAACAGTCTCAGAGACCTCTGGGACAACATTAAATGCACCAACATCCAAATTATAGGGGTCCCAGAAGAAGAAGAGAAAAATAAAGGGACTGAGAAAATATTTGAAGAGATTATAGTTGAAGACTTCCCTAATATGGGAAAGGAAATAGTTAATCAAGTCCAGGAAGCACAGAGAGTCCCATACAGGATAAATCCAAGGAGAAACACGCCAAAACACATACTAACCAAACTATCAAATAATAAATACAAAGAAAAAATATTAAAAGCAGCAAGGGAAAAACAACAAATAACACACAATGGAATCCCCATAAGGTTAACAGCTAATCTTTCAGCAGAAACTCTGCAAGCCAGAAGGGAGTGGCAGGACATATTTAAAGTGATGAACGGGAAAAACCTACAACCAAGATTACTCTAACTAGCAAGGATCTCATTCAGATTTGATGGAGAAATTAAAACCTTTAAAAACAAGCAAAACCTAAGAGAATTCAGCACCACCAAACCAGCTTTACAACAAATGCTAAAGGAACTTCTCTAGGCAAGAAACACAAGAGAAGGAAAAGACCTACAATAACAAACCCAAAACAATTAAGAAAATGTTAATCGGAACATACATATCGATAATTACCTTAAATGTAAATGGATTAAATGCTCCAACCAAAAGACATAGACTGGCTGAATGGATACAAAAACATGACCTGTATATATACTGTTTACAAGAGACCCATTTCAGACCTAGGGACACATACAGACAGAAAGTGAGGGGATGGAAAAAGATATTCCATGCAAATGGAAATCAAAAGAAAGCTGGAGTAGCAATTCTCATATCAGACAAAATAGAGTTTAAAACAAAGACTATTACAAGAGACAAGGACATTACATAATGATCAAGGGATCAATCCAGGAAGAAGATATAACAGTTGTAAATATTTATACACCCAACATACCACCTCAATACATAAGGCAAATACTAACAGCCATGAAAGGGGAAATCGACAGTAATCCAATCAAACTAGGGGACTTTAAGACCCCACTTTCACCAATGGACAGATCATCCAAAATGAAAATAAATAAGGAAACACAATCTTTAAATGATACATTAAACAAGATGGACTTAATTGATATTTATAGGACATTCCATCCAAAACCAACAGAATACAATTTCTTCTCAAGTGCTCATGGAACATTCTCCAGGATAAATCACCTCTTGGGTCACAAATCAAGCCTTGGTAAATTTAAGAAAATTGAAATCATATCAAGTATCTTTTCTGGCCAAAACACTATGAGACTAGATGTCAATTACAGGAAAGCATCTGTAAAACAAATACAAACACATGGAGGCTAAACAGTACACACTTAATAACCAAGAGGTCACTGAAGAAATCAGAGGAAATCAAAAAATACCTAGACACAAATGACAATGAAAACACGACGACCCAAAACCTGTGGGATGCAGCAAAAGCAGTTCTAAGAGGGAAGTTTATACCACTACAATCCTACCTTAAGAAACAAGAAACATCTCAAAGAAACAACCTTACCTTACACCTAAAGGAATTAGAGAAAGAAGAACAAAATCCCCCAAAGTTAGCAGAAGGAAAGAAATCATAAAGATCAGATCAGAAATAAATGAAAAAGAAATGAAGGAAACGATAGCAAAGATCAATAAAACTAAAAGCTGGTTCTTTGAGAAGATAAACAAAATTGATAAACCATTACCCAGACCCATCAAGTAAAAAAGAGAGAAGACTCAAATGAATAGAATTAGAAATACCAAAGGAGGAGTAACAACTGACAGTGCAGAAATAGAAAGGATCATGAGAGATTACTACAAGCAACTATATGCCAATAAAATGGACAACCTGGAAGAAATGGACAAATTCTTAGAAATGCAAAACCTTCCAAGAGTGAACCGGGAAGAAATAGAAAATATGAACAGACCAAACACAGGCACTGAAATGGATACTGTGATTAAAATTCTTCCAACAAACAAAAGCCCAGGACCTGATGGCTTCACTGGCGAACTCTATCAAACACTTCGAGAAGAACTAACACCTATCCTTCTCAAACTCTTCCAAAATATAGCAGAGGAAGGAACACTCCCAAACTCATTCTACGAGGGCACCATCATCCTGATACCAAAACCAGGCAAAGATGTCACAAAGAAAGAATATGACAGGCCAATATCACTGATGAACATAGGTGCAAAAATCCTCAACAAAATACTAGCAAAAAGAATCCAACAGTACATTAAAAGGATCATCCACCATGATCAAGTGGGGTTTATTCCAGGAATGCAAAGATTCTTCAATATACGCAAATCAATCAGTGGGATACACCATATGAACAAATTGAAGGAGAAATACCATATGATCATCTCAATAGATGCAGAGAAAGCTTTCCACAAAATTCAACACCCATTTATAATAAAAACCCTCTAGAATGTAGGTATAGAGGGAACTTACCTCAACATAATAAAGGCCATATATGACAAACCCACAGCCAACATCATTCTCAATGGTGAAAAACTGAAACCATTTCCTCTAAGATCAGGAACAAGACAAGGTTGCCCACTCTCACCACTATTATTCAACATAGTTTTGGAAGTTTTAGCCATAGCAATCAGAGAAGAAAAGGAAATAAATGGAATCCAAATCGGAAAAGAAGAAGTAAAACTGTCACTGTTTGCAGATGACATGATACTATACATAGAGAATCCTAAAGATGCTACCAGAAAACTACTAGAGCTAATCAATGAATTTGGTAAAGTAGCAGGATACAAAATTAATGCACAGAAATCTCTGGCATTCCTATATGCTAATGATGAAAAATCTGAAAGTGAAATTAAGAAAACACTCCCATTTACCATTGCAACAAAAAGAATAAAATATGTTGGAATAATCCTACTTAAGGAGACAAAAGGCCTGTATGCAGAAAATTATAAGACACTGATGAAAGAAATTAAAGATGATACAAATAGATGGAGAGATATACCATGTTCTTGGTTTGGAAGAATCAACATTGTGAAAATGAGTATACTACGCAAAGCAATCTACAGATTCAGTGCAATCCCTATCAGACTACCACTGGCATTTTTCACAGAATTAGAACAAAAATTTTCACAATATATATGGAAACACAAAAGACCCCGAATAGCAAAAGCAATCTTGAGAAAGAAAAACGGAGCTGGAGGAATCAGGCTCCCTGACTTCAGACTATACTACAGAGTTACAGTAATCAAGACAGTATGGTACTGGCACAAAAACAGAAAGATAGATCAATGGAACAGGATAGAAAGCCCAGAGATAAACCCACGAACATACGGTCACCTTATCTTTGATAAAGGAGGCATGAATATACAGTGGAGAAAAGACAGCCTCTTCAATAAGTGGTGCTGGGGAAACTGGACAGCTACATGTAAAAGAATGAAATTAGAACACTCCCTAACACCATACACAAAAATAAGCTCAAAATGGAGTAAAGACCTAAATGTAAGGCCAGACACTATAGAACTCTTAGAGGAAAACATTGGCAGAACACTCCATGAGATAAATCACAGCAAGATCCGTTTTGACCCACCTCCTAGAGTAATGGAAATAAAAACAAAAATAAACAAATGGGGCCTAATGAAACTTAAAAGCTTTTGCACAGCAAAGGAAACCATAAAGAAGATGAAAAGACAAACCTCAGAATGAGAGAAAATATTTGCGAATGAAGCAACTGACAAAGGATTAATCTCCAATATTTACAAGCAGCTCATGCAGCTCAATATCAAAAAAACAAACAACCCAATCCAAAAATGGGCAGAAGACCTAAATAGACGTTTCTCCAAAGAAGATGTACAGATTGCCAACAAACACATGAAAGAATGCTCAACATCATTAATCATTAGAGAAATGCAGATCAAAACTACAATGAGATATCTCACAACGGTCAGAATGGCCATCATCAAAACATCTACAAAGAATAAATGCTGGAGAGGGTGTGGAGAAAAGGGAACCCTCTTGTACTCTTGGTGGGAATGTAAACTGATACAGCCACTACAGAGAACAGTATGGAGGTTCCTTAAAAAAGTAAAAATAGAACTACCATACAACCCAGCAATCCCACTACTGGGCATATACCCTGAGAAAACCATAATTCAAAAAGAGTCATGTACCAAAATGTTCATTGCAGCTCTATTAACAATAGCCAGGACATGGAAGCAACCTAAGTGTCCATCGACAGATGAATGGATAAAGAAGATGTGGCACATATATACAATGGAGTATTACTCAGCCATAAAAAGAAACGGAATTGAGTTATTTGTAGTGAGGTGGATGGACCTAGAGTCTGTCATACAGAGTGAAGTAAGTCAGAAAGAGAAAAACAAATACCGTATGCTAACACATATATACGGAATTAAAAGAAAAAAAAGGTCATGAAGAACCTAGGGTCAAGACGGGAATAAAGACACAGACCTAATAGAGAATGGACTTGAGGATACAGGGAGTGGTAAGGGTAAGCTGTGACAAAGTGAGAGAGTGGCATGGACATATATACACTACCAAGCGTAAAATAGATAGCTAGTGGGAAGCAGCCACATAGCACATGGTGATCAGCTCGGTGCTTTGTGACCACCTAGAGGGGTGGGATAGGGAGGGTGGGAGGGAGGGAGATGCAAGAGGGAAGAGACATGGAGTTATATGTATATGTATAACTGATTCACTTTGTTATAAAGCAGAAACTAACACAACATTGTAATGCAATTATACTCCAGTAAAGATGTTTAAAAAAAAAAGTTATTGGTTATAGGGGTATTATTAACAACAGCAACAACAATAATGTTATTAATGACAACAGCGTAGTATACAGTCTAACATATACGTCATCATATACAATCGATGATATTGTTATTAATAATTGACATGATTACTTACTGTTTCTTCCTCAGCTTTACTCAGTAATAGGCATGCAGTAGGGTAGGGACTTTTCATTCTTGATTTTCCTCCTTTTTCTCTCTCTCCTTATGACTAATGCAATATCAGTTCATATTGATTCTAATGTATACATTTCTCTTTTTCTCTTGAATTTGAATTTCCCCTTCCACCTCCAGAATTACTAATTTTAGGACCTCATAATTTCTCACCTAGGCTGTAACAATAGTGTCTTCACTGGTTTCTCAGCCCTAGTTTTGGTACCCTCCAATCCATTTCCAATACAGCAGCCAGAGTTATTTTGCTAAAATACAAGTCTGCTCACATCTCACCTCTGCTCAGAAATCTTCAAATGTACTCCAGTAATTAGAATATATAATTTTCCTTTCATCTCCATTATGTCTGCCAGGGTTTGGGTTTTTTTTTGAATTTTTTTTGGATTTTATGTATTTATTTTTACAGCAGGTTCTTATTATTTATTTTATACATATTAGTATGTATGTCAATCCCAACACCACCATCACCCCCCACCCCCACTTTCCCCCCTTGGTGTCCATACGTTTGTTCTCTACATCTGTGTCTCTATTTCTGCCAGGGTTTAATCCTGGATCTGTTCTGTACTTGCTATGTGACCTTTGGAAAGTTACTGAGTCTCAGTTTTCTCATATCTACTCCATTAGGTGGTTGTGAGGATTAAATGAGTTAGTTTAATGTGTATAAAGCAGTTACCACAGTGCCTGGCATATAATAGGTAATTGATAAATGGAAATATTATGATCACTCTAGTCAGATTAATTGGTTATGTTAACCCCTATGTTGATCTCTGAGATCCAGGTTCAAAGAACATCTTCGTTTCCAAACATTCCAGATTATTCTCCACCTACATACTCATGACCATGTATATTGTGGTTAACCATAAACCTTAGTGCAGCCACTACAAACAACCTCCCCCTTAAAAGAAAAACAATAATCAAGAGACATAACTAAAGAGCCAATATTGTTAGGAGATAAAATGGAATACGAAAGAAAACAAAATTTAAAAACGTTAATTCAAAATAAGGCAGGAGGGCTTCCCTGGTGGCGCAGTGGTTGAGAGTCTGCCTGCCGATGCAGGGGACATGGGTTCATGCCCCGGTCTGGGAAGATCCCACATGCCGTGGAGAGGCTAGGTCCGTAAGCCATGGCCGCTGAGCCTGTGTGTCCGGAGCCTGTGCTCCACAACGCGAGAGGCCACAACAGTGAGAGGCCCACATACCGCAAAACAAAAAGGCAAAAAAAAACCAAACAAACAAACAAAAAAAAACAAAATAAGGCAGGAAAGGAAGAACAAAGGAACAAAGAACAGTAGGGGGCAAATAGAAAACAAATAGCAAGTAATTAGACTTAAGCCCAGCCATAACAATTACTACATTTAAAGTAAATGGGCTAAATGCTTCAATTTAAAGGTAAAGACTGTCAAAATGGACAAAAAACAAGACCCATCCGGTTCAACCATACACTCATAATTTTAGCATAAACAGTCACATTTGAAATGAAGACAAAATCAGACAAAATGTACTTTAAAACAGAAAGTGTTACTAGAAACAAAGAGGGACATTTCATAACAATAAAAAGGTCAACCCAGCAAGAAGATATAACAATTATAAATGTATATGCACTTAACAACAGAGCACCAAAATACATGAAGCAAACCTGATGGAAATAGATAATTCAGCAATATAGTTGGAGACTTCAATTACTCACTTTCAATAATGAATATAAGTAGGCAGAAGAGCAACAAATGTTCAGCAATGCTATAAAATAAATAGATCTAACAGACACCTTTAGAACACTCCACCAAACAACAGTAAAATATACATTGCACATGAAACATTTTCCAGGACAGAACATAAAAGAAATCTGAATAAGTTAAAAATGATAGAAATAATACAAACTATTTCTTCAACCACAGTAGAATGAAATTAGACATCAATAGACAGGAAATATTTGGGGAAATCACAAGTATGTGGAAATTAAATCACACATTGCTAAATAATCAAAGGGTCAAAGATGAAATCAAAGGGAAATCAGAAAATACTATGAGATAAATAAAAATGAAGACAAAATATACCAGAACTTAGGAGATGCAGCTCAATCACTGCTTAAAGAGAAATTTATAGCTACAAATGCCAATATTAAGAAGGAAGAAATATCTCATATGAATAATCTCAGTTTACATTTAAAAGAATTGGAAAAGAAAGAGCAAATTCAACAAAATAAATTAATGTACTACACTATATCACATGACCATCTCTATAGACATAGGAAAAACACTTGACAAAATCCATCACCCTTTATGATAAAAAATTCAACAAACTTGTAATAAAAGGTAATTTCCTAAACCTGATAAAGGACATCTTCAAAAAATCCACAGCTAACATCATACTTAGTGGTGAAAGATTGAAAACTTTCACCCTAAGAACAGGAATAAAAACGAAGTTGTCTGTTCTCACCACTTTTATTCAACATTGTACTGAAAATTCTAGCTAGAGCAATTAGGCAAGAAAAAGAAATAAAAGTCATCCAAATTGTAAAAGAATAACTAAAAACTATATTTGCAGGTAACATAATCTTGTATATAGAAAATCCTAAATAATACATTAGAATTAGCAGAAGAGAACTATTAGAACTAGTAAGAGTTCAGCAAAGTTGCAGGATACGAGATCTATATACAAAAATCAATTGTATTCCTATACGCTGGCAATGAACAATTTGAAAATAAAATTAAGAAAGCAATTTCATTGAAAAGAATAAAATATATAAGAATTAATTTAATAAAAGAAGTGCAAAATTTATGCTCTGAAATTTATAGAACATTTTTGAAAGAAATTAAAGAAAATCTAAATAAATGGGAAAACATCCATATTCATTCATCAGAAGATAATATTTTAAGTGGCAATGCTCCCCAAATAGGTCAACAGATTCCATGCAATTCCCATCAGAATCCCAGCTGGCTTCTTTGTAAAAACTGACAAGCCAATTCTAAAATCTAAAGAAATAGCAAGAATCCCAGAATAGCCAAAACAATGTTGAAAAATAAGATCAAAGTTGGAGGATTCACATTTCCTGATTTCAAAGCTTACTACAAAGCAACAGTAATTAAGACGGTGTAATACTGGTGTAAGGATAGACACATAGATCAATAGAATAGAATCAAGACTTTATTGAGAAATAAGCCTACACATCTTGATCAACTGATTTTTGACAAGCGTGCCAAGGTCAGTCAAGGGGAAGGAAGTCTTTTCAACAAATGATGCTAGGACAACAGGATATCCACTTGCAAAAGAATGAAGTTGGATCCTTACCTCACTTCATATACAAAAATTAACTCAAAATGGATTAAGGTTCTAACTGTAAGAGCTAAAAGTACAAAACTCTTAGAAGGAAAGGGGGATAAATCTTTAGATTGGGCAATGGATTCTTATAAATAACTCCAGAAGAATGGGCAACATAGGGAAAAAATAGAGTGGACTTTATCAAAATTAAAAACTTTTGTGCCTCAAAGGACATTATCAAGAAATTGAAAAGATGATGACAGACATTCATACATCTGATAAAGAATTTGTATCTAGAATATTTAAAGAACTCTTACAATTCAATAATAAAAAGACAACCAATTAAAAATGGACAAATGATCTGAATGAATAGACACTTCTCCAACAAAAATATACAGATGGCCAATAAGCATATGAAAAGATACTCAACATTATTAGCTATTAAGGAAAAGGGAATCAAAACCACAATGAGATGCTATCTCACATCTGCTAGGATGCCTATAGTCAAAAAGACAATAACAAGTGCTGACAAGGATGTGAGACATTGGATCCTTCATAACACTGCTGAGTGGAATGTAAAATGGTGCAGCCACTTTGGAAAACAGTCTGTCAGTTCTTTAAAAAGTTTATATAGAGTTGTAATTTGACCCATCAATTCCACTCCTAGGTATATACTCAAGAGAAATAAAAACATGTCTAACACAAAAACTTGTACATGAATGTTCCTAGCAACGTTATCCCTAAAGTCAAAAAGCGGAAAAAAATCCAAATGTCCTTAAACTGATTAATGGATAGAGAAAATGTGGTATATCCATACAATGGAATATTATTCAACCATAAAAAAGAGTGAAGTACAGATATATGCTACAAATTAATGAACCCTGAAGATATTATGCTAAGTGAAAGAAGCCAGTTACAAAACACTGAATACTATATGACTGCATTTATATAAAATGTCCAAAAGTGGTTGCTTAGGATTTGGGCAGATGAAGTTATGGGGGCGGGGCAGGTGACTGCTTATGGGTACAGGGTTTCTTTTTGAGATGGTAAAAATATTCTAAAATTAATTGTGGTGATGATTGCACATATCTGTGAATATACTAAATATTATTGAATTATACACTTTAAATAAATGAGTGTAATGTTACCAAATAACTATAAAGACATAGATAGGTTGAACGTAAAAGGATGAGAAAGGTAACCCTTACAAACATTAGTCACAAGAAAGTGGCTGTGGCTATATTATTATTTTTAACCTGTCCATCTTACCTTCTAAAGCTGTGAGTTCCTTGAAGGCATATAACTGGGCTATGGATTCCTAGCAGCTAGCACAATGCCTGGTATATGAAAGGCATTTATTATCTGCTTGTAAAATTACTGAATTGTTCACTAATAGTACATGCTGCTTGCAAAAACATGAATGAATCTCGCAGACCTGATGAGACAAAAAAGCTAGACATAAAAGAATACACACTGTATGATTCCATTTTTATGAAGTTCAAGAATAGTCAAAACTAATCTATGGTGATAGAAGTTAGAAAGGAGTCTGGTGCAATTCTGGAAATGTTCTATATCTTCATCTAGGAGGTTGTTTTATATATTGAACGAAACAGTTAATGTTTGTGTACTTTATCGAAAGTGTGTTATTACTCAATAAAGAGCTGACACTAAAAATGATCCATATATGAATAGAGGTTCTGGAGTTCCATGTTGCCATTCACCACTTTCTTTAGTAAGGTATATTTATGTAGATTATCACGTGAAGCTTGCTTTTATATTAATATTGTCACCATCCCATCCCAACCTCAGCCAATTTACCATTGCTTGCCTTTGTCTCTTGATGCATTACAGAAAAATAAAACAAAAAATAAGGACAAGAATACCCTTTCCTGCAAAGGTTATAAACAGCTCCTCATCAAAGGCTAAACGTGTGTTAATGCATGGTCTTCCACATGCTACCTCCGGAACATCAGATTATGATTCAATGTTTAAAATGGGAAGAACTTATCAGTTTGGGGGTTGAGGGAGACTATCCTCCATGACAGCAGATCCTGTGTGCACTATGAAATATGGCCCCTCAGTAAAAGGATCATTCTTTAGGTAAGGAGCAAAAGCCCCCTGGCGGTATTCATCAATCTCAAAGGATAAGTACGATCGAAAGAAAAAATCACAGTGAGTGGACACTATAACTGTAGGTATCTCAGATTTTCCCTTAACCCAATATCTAGAGAGCATTAAATCTGATAAAACAGAAATGACTTGACTTTGGTTTATCCCGTCAGTCTGATTAAGCACGTTCCACATTTCCTTCACGGTTTTAGGTGCCCTGAATTATATTTGATATTTGCCCTTACAGTTTGCATGGCAGTTTGAACAAATGCACTATGCTTGTGCCAGTATGTATTTTACATTTCCTGAACTTAACTTCTGTCCCAAGAGTTTCTCACCAAGGCAGTCCAAAATACATTTAACTAGCTTTTCCAAAGGATTCCATAATAAGAGGGGCTGACCTCATTTTTTCTCCCAGTTAACCATCTTGCAGTTTTATGATGAATCAGAACAAACACAGTTTGTATTCCTTGTATTCCTCATTTAAACATGGCTGATCCAGGACAGCTTTAACCAGCATTAAACCATACACGGTGTCATTCTGGATATACTTATAAGTGTCTCAAAATGGTATTTGTCTCTCCTCCTTTCTCACGGTACCCCTCTCTCATTCCCCAAACTCTGGGGAAAAAAAGCAGAAAATATTAATATTAATGTTCATTCTCCAGAGCGAACTGTCAACTGTCTATGGAGCAATGGGAGTTGGATTACAAACTGCTTTCCCCAGGTATGTGAGAGCACTAGCCCGTACCTGTGCCTCACGCTGTTCACACATTCCTCTGTTGTGGAATTCAGGTCAGAAACTCCACTCCTCCTCCTCCTCTTTCCACTCTCCCTTCTCAAGGCCTCACAAGAATGAATTCACAATCTTGGAATGAAGAAGGTGAACGGAGCTTTTTCTTTGCTCATCTGAATGTCTGTGCACTGGCTTGGGTTTTCCCAAATTGAGTGAATTCATCAAATGTGTCGGGGCAGAGGTGCTCTCTCTTGTTAAGCTCACTCCAGCACAAAGGCATTCTCTTCTCTAAAGTCTGTGGCCCAGTGCCTGAACTCCTGGCAGTGAGGTACCTATAGAAGCTCCGGTAACTATTTCAGGACAGAAAGGTATGATACAGCACCGCCTCGCAATGCTAAATGATCATTCAACAGGCTGGTTGGGGAAATAGGCTTACAATTTAGAAACAATTCAAGGCACTATTCACTTAAGATTTATAAAATAATATCATTCAGAAGGTAAGTCACAGGAAGCGAGTTCAATACTGACCAGGAAGTCAGGGAAGGCAAATCAATGTCATGGGCTCCTTCTTCTTCTGCCTATCCAATTTCCATGCCTCTTTTAAGGTCTAACTGAAGTTTCACCTGATCCAGGAAGCCTTCCCTGACCACCAAGGCAAATGTTGAGCACTCTCTCTTTTGATCACTTATTGCCTGAAACTGACACTTATTTTAAAATTATTTCTATTTGTAATTAAATTTGTATTTCTATTTCTATTATTTCTACGCATGTAAATCATGCCTCTCCATATAGGTTGCAACTTTCTTGAGAACAGGAACCTTGTCTTACACATCATGTCCTCCACAAAGGCAATTAAACACACAGTACATTCTGAATCCTCAACCAAGAAGACCCTCTCTTTTTCACTAAGCCAGACCCCATCTATTCTTTAAGATCTAACACAAATAAACATATAATCCACAGAAGAATAATGTGCTTGCTAATGTACATGTAGCTTCAAGGTAAGTCCTCCATCCTCCCTTCTAATCAGATTGCCATCCCCTAAGCCTCTCCTATACAGAAATTCTGAATCAACCATAATGGTGACAATCTGTTTTCTTTTTCTTTTTTGGGGCCGTGCCACGTGGCATGCAGGATCCTAGTTCCCTGACCAGGGATCGAACCCACGCTCCCTGTAGCAGAAGCATGGAGTTCCAACAGCTGGACCCCAAGGGAAGTCCTGACAATCTGTTTTTGAGACCTTCTCCAACGTCCCAAAAGGGAGGTTGCAGTCAATAATTTTTATTGTCTTTACCATTTACTATTGTTGCTCAAATATAGTCAGTCTTGCATCCTTTTTAGCTCTCTTTCATTATTATATCTTGTTTCTCAAACTAGGTATTAAATTACAGAATGACTGGGATCAGTGTATTATATTTCTGTTTCATCTGCCACAGCCTTTGAATGCATTGCTGTGTGTATAGTAAGCTCTCAAAAATGCCATTAAATGAACAGAAGATATTCAGGACAATAAAGTGCTAGGCAAAAAGAACATAACTAGGAGTAGATCAGCCTCTGCCTATACTTGGAGGGCTGTGTAGTGTTGTTCACCCTCAGTGTGAACATAGCTCCCTGTAACGGACACCAAGCAAACAAATTCCATTGGAGTTAGTTTAAAAACTGCCAAGCAGACAAGAGGTACCTTTTTGAAAGAATTAATTCGCTGACATTTTGTGTCAAGATGGCCAACCAAAACACAAAATGAATAATCAGATATTTATTGAGCTTCTTTTACATGCAGGACCCTGTGCTAGATGATGTGAGAATTTAGTCCACAAAGCAGGTAACTATTCTTAAAATTATTTTGAGAAAGACAAAGCCATGAGCAATACATGATAAAATAGTTAAATAAAGCTCATTTTGCTCAGTCAAAAAGTACTCTCCCCACCCTGCCCTCGCAGCAAGAACTGACTAACGATGAATTAATCTCTGCAAACCTTCGGCACTGCCCATCTATTTTAGGCATTATCAGATTCTGAGTCACTTTACTCTTGCAATTAGTTCTGCACATTTTCCCTCATTTTATGTGAAGAATCAGACTCTTAGAAATCCTAGAGCTGGAAAGGCTGAAGGGGTTGTCCAGGGGTTCTGCACCATTGTGTGTTTGTGTATTTGGGTGGGGTGCCATGGACATTTTGGCAGTCTGGTGAAGGCTTTGGAGACAGAATAATGGCTTTAAATGCATAAAGTAAAACACATAACAGTGATTCGTACTATTTAAAGTTTTAGAACAGGTAAAACTAAACTAGAGTGCCAGAGTCATGACAGTGTTACCTTTGGGGGTTCTGATTGGAAGGGGGTCTGAGGGGCCCTTCTGGAGTGCATGTAATATGCTTATTTCCTATTCTGGGTGCTAATTATACAGTTATGTTCACCTTGTAAAAATTCATTGAGCTGTACACTATGATTTGTGTACTTTTCCAGATGCATGTTCTATTTCAATGAAAAATTTTAAAAATAAATAAGCTATATAGGATTACAAAGAAATCTATTACATTGAAATACAGTTCTACCCAGATTCTTAAGGGATCCATTCCTTAGGTTAATAATCTAGAAAAATAAAGAGGAAGGGTATACAAAGAGATATGAGACATTACAAGGACTTAAAAATCTACTTGAGGAAAAAAGACTGACAAATCTGAAATCTGAAGAAACCAATAAGCATACTGGATAAGAGCCAAACTAGAGGAGAAGCCAAAAGAGAAACACGGGAATAAGTACTTTGGAGCTAGAGTGTCAAGGCAGAATAAGTAGAGGATGTGGAATCCATACTGTAAATGGAAGGGTGTGAAGTGTTTGGTTAAGTTGAAGTGAGAGCATTCCTCTTGTAGTGGGTAGTCAAGGGCTTAGGAGATCTTGTATCCATTTGGCCATGGTGAAGGAGGAATGACTGTACGTAGGATGAAATAAAGCTGGTGACTACTGCTGGGTGCAGAATGAGAAGAAGATTTTGAACTGGGATTTCTCACTAATAGAAAGCCATTGAATTTTTTTTTTTTTTTTAGCTAATCAGTAAGACAGAACGTTGTTTTATGAAACGATTCAGTTCAATTTAACAAATGTTTACGAAATGCCTACTAGGTTCAATGTACTATGCTAGATTCTGCCCGGGTTGATGGTTTTAAGTATTCTCTGATTCTCTGTTTTGTATCTTTCATAAACACTAGACCTGTCTAGTTTGTAAACTGCCAGATTACATTTACATTCTAGGTTGGTATAAATTAGACTGCAATTTATTCAAAACTGCAACTCTTTAGATATTACAAATCAAGCAAAACTGGGGCAAAAAGACAATAGGGTATCTTCCTATTTGGGTCAGGAACATGCCTCAAAGTTTTTAGCTGGATTCTTTCCAAGCGTACTGTTTGTCCAAGTGTTTCCCCTTCAGGCAATGTTCTTTTCAACACACAAAATGCTAGGGCTGGAAAGAAGATGAGACACCCAGGGAAGGCAGCAAATTTTAATAACCATTGAATAGCCCAATGAGTCACCCTAACATCTTTCATTATTAACCATTTTGAAAGTTTGATAATGAAAAAGAACCATGGAAAAGTCCATCCAAGTATATATATCCAGATAATGGAGAAACTTCCAAACTTCCCAGCCCATTCTGTTTTCCTAGTTGTCTAACATGGAGGTCACACTAAGTTGTAAGTTATCGAAAGTCAGTTTCACATTGAGGAAGGAAATGGAGATGGCTGATTTCAGGGAGTTTATTGTGTTCCTTTCAGTGCCTGAAAGCTATTCTATCTTTGTCATCATGACTACCAGTCAAGGCATGCTTTATGATTTCTATGACATTCTATCCAGACTACATGGCTGCCAATAAAATATTTCTTTTCTGAAGACCAACACTAAGCCTCCTTTATTGTGAGGTGAAGGTTAGTAAAGATTAGTACTTGCTAGCAAAATGTGTCTAAGACAATTCTACAAGAAATTAGTTCTCTACCACATTTACTGCTGGGCTAATATTTTGCCCTTATTACCTCTAGGAAACAGAAATCCCTAGGCTCGTAGTTTGATTCTGCTCTCTCTCTCTCCTCTCCTTCTTTCCTCTCTCCTCCAGAGGATCTTAAACTATAGGATTTCTGTACTACAATGTATAAAGACTTCAGTCATACAAATCACATACAGGTGGTAATGTCTCACTAATCATTTCACATCAGAAGAGGTTAATTTAACTATCAGCATTTTAATAGTCACTCCCAGATTTTCATAGCCCTCTTATTTTTTCCCTTAGCTCAAGACTAGAGCTGCATCTCAAAGCGATGATGGAAGGAATATGACTTTTATCTGGGCTCCAAGTATAGCGAGGTGAAACTGCTGTGTCTCATGTCACCTGAACCTCAGACTAAAAAGCTTCTTATAATTTCCATATAGTCTCAGAAAATCTGTTTTCCAGCTCCCAAACTGAAGAAGGCTAAAAAAGAAAGCTTTGACTTCTCTTTCTTGAAAAAGACCCAAGTAATCATGTGTATGTGTTTATATTTTCATACACATATACATGCACACACAAACCATAGATAACCTTCAGTTCTTTAAATAGTAATGGATTAAGCTTTTCTTATGCATGTGTTGTAAATGTTTTCCCAAACGTGGCAGTCTACCAATTCTTTCACGATATATTTTTGACACAAAAAGTTTAGAATGTGCTCCAATGTATCAACATTTTCCCTTATGTTTTAAGATTTTTATAAGAGTAGTTATTCCCTACTTCACACTTATGAGAACACTTCTCTACATTTTCTTCTAGGATTTTTGCAGGTTTTATCTCGTACAGTTAAAACTTTACCTGGCATATATTCTGGTACATTGTGTTCAACACAGATTTGACTTTTTCAAAATTATTAGCCAACTATCTCCAAAAACTGATTTGAGATGCTACCTTCACTATATCTTAAGTTAATACATGTACCTGGTTATGTGCCTGAAGCTGGTAATTTCTTGGGTCTTTAGAAAAGGTGTATGCCCTTTAACTTAGCAGTTTCACATGTAGTTATGTACCTTAAGAAAAATCATAGATAAGTATAAAGCCTCAGCTATAAGAGTTTTAATCACAGCATTATTTATAAGAACTTATATTGAAAACAACCTAAACTGCCTAACAATAGGGGAGTAACTCAATAAATTACAGTATAGCCATTTGATATGATTCAGTACAGCCATTGCATGATAATGTATAAAGTTGTTAGGGATGTGATATGAAAAATATTTATGATATTGATAAATGCAAAAAGGAGGTTACAACAGAGTAGTATACACACACATAATCACATTCATGTAAGTTACACAAATGCACACACATACACAAAACTATTGGAAGGATATGCGCAATAATGTTAGGTGTTGTGGAATTATGGGTAATCTTATTCTTCTTTTTTGTGCTTTTCTATATTTTTCTACTTTCTATAATGAAGATATATTATTTTGTAATCAGGAAATTATAAGTTTTACTGTTAAATAAAATAAAATTCACAATATCTGCAGGTTAACAGGAAGTAACCAAACTGAAATACGAGACATAATATGTATTGCTTATTGCTTTAAAGATGTTTCAACCTCTGTGGAGATCAAATTAATTGTCAGGGAGTTATCCATATACTATTGTGTGAAAATTTCTCTACTGAGAGGTGCATAAGTTTTTCTTCTTGAATCTATTAATATGGTAAATTACATTTATACAGGCATACCTTGGAGATATTGCCAGCTTGGTTCCAGAGCAATACAAGAAAGTGAATATCTCAACAAAGTGAGTCACACAAATCTTTTGGTTTCCCAGTGCATATAAAAGTTATGTTTGGGGACTTCCTTGGTGGTCCAGTGGTTGGGACTCTGCACTTTCACTGCAGGGGACGTGGGGGTTCAATCCTGGTCAGGGAACTAGGATACCACATGCCTCATGGCATGGCCAAAAAAAAAAAAAAAGTTATGTTTGCACCTTACTGTAGTCTATTAAGTGTGCAATAGCATTATGTCTGAAAAAATAATGTACATACCTTAATTTTTTTCCTTTATTTTATTTTTTATTGAGGTATAATTGATGTACAATATTATATAAGTTTCAGGTATACAACATAGTGAGTCACCATTTTTAAAGGTTATATTCCATTTATTTTTAGTTATTATGAAATATTGACTATCTCCCCTGTGTTTGTACATGCCTTAATTTAAAAATACTTTATTCCTAAAAAGACAATTACAATAGTAACATCAAAGACTGCTAATCACAGATTACCATAACAAATATGATAATAATGAAAAAGTTTGAAATACTGTGAGAATTACCACAATGTGACACAGTAGACATGAAGTGAGCAAATGTTGTTGGAAAAATGGTGCCAATAGACTTGCTTGCAGCAGGGTTGCCACAAACCTTCAATTTGTAAAAAAATGCAATAAAGTGAAGCATGATAAAACAAGGTATGCCTGTTGCATTCCTGGAATTAACCCAACATGTCATGATAGTTTTTCTGTTTTATATCCTGATGGATTTATTTCTCTAATATTTTGTTTAGGCTTTTAACATCTATATTCATGAAAGAAACTATCCAGTCATTTTCCTTTGTTGTCATTTTATCTTTTTTTTTTCTAAAAGTTATCCTTATTTCAAAAACTGAGTTGTGTGTGTGGGCACACTCCCACTTTTTCTATTCTCTGGAAGAATTTGTTTAATATTGGGATAATCTGTTTTATGAAGTTTTGGTAAAACTTTAACTACAGAATTCATTTCTTTAATAATTATTCTTCTAGAAAATTGTCCACTATCAAAAGTCATTGCCATAAAGTTGTTCATAACATTCTCATTATTATTATTTTTTGCTTTAAGCCATTTATTCATGAAATATTCATGCATCAATTTATAACAGACTTTGTGTTATATACTGGGAATACAATAAAGAATAAGACGATGAGGTCTCTGCCTTCAAGACAACTACCGTCTATGGTAGGGAGGCAAACATTAAACAAATAAGTATAGAAATAAATATTTAATTACAGTGCTACAAAGGAAAAAGTCAGGATGCCATCAGAGCTCAAATTGGGAACTCAATCCAGAAAGTTAAGGAATTCTTCAATGAAGAAGTAGTATTTAGGCAGTCATATTTAGGTCATATTTAAATCAGGAAGAGTATTTAGCCAGTCGAAGGAGAATAGGACTATTTCAGGCTAAGGAAATAGCATATTCCAAGTCATTTCCTTGAGTGGGATGAATTCCAAGAAGTTAAGAGTGAGATCAGTGAATGTTGAAGTTGTAGAAGAAGGTAGATCATGAAACATTCTATAAACCATGTAAAGATTTTGGATTTTTTTCTTTTTCTTTTTTTAAACATCTTTATTGGAGTATAATTGCTTTACAATGGTGTGTTAGTTTCTGCTGTATAACAAAGTGAATCAGCTATACATACACATATATCCCCATATCCCCTCCCTCTTGCGTCTCCCTCCCACCCTCCCTATCCCACCCCTCTAGGTGGTCACAAAGCATGGAGCTGATCTCCCTGTGCTATGCAGCTGCTTCCCACTAGCTATCTAGTTTACATTTGGTAGTGTATATGTGTCCATGCCACTCTCTCACTTCGTCCCAGCTTACCCTTCCCCCTCCGCATGTCCTCAAGTCCATTCTCTACGTCTGCGTCTTTATGCCTGTCCTGCCCCTAGGTTCTTCAGAACCATTTTTTTTTAGATTCCATATATATGTGTTAGCACAAAGTATTTGTTTTTTTCTTTCTGACTTACCTCACTCTGTATGACAGACTCTAGGTCCATCCACCTCACTACAAATAACTCAATTTCTTTTTATGGCTGAGTAATATTCCATTGTATATAATTTTAATATCTATCACATCTGTACTTATGTCCTTTTTTCTAAAATATCACTCATATTGATTATTTGATTACTGACCTTATTTTTCTTGCCAGAGGTTTTTCAGTTTTATTATTCTTTTCAAAGAACCAGCTTTTGATTTTAAGGACGCTTTCCACTGCATGTTTGTTTTCTATCTCATTAATTTCTGCTCATATTTTAATTTTCTTCAATCTTTTAGATTTATTCTATATCTTTCTAACATCTTTTAAGGTAAATGTTTATACAATTAATTTTCAGTCTTTCCTTTTTATTATAAGCATTGAACACTATATATTTTCTTCTCTATATACCTTTCACTATGTCTCACAGTTTTGATATGTAGAATTTTCATAATCATTCCGTTCTAATGTTTAGTTTACATTATGATTTCTTTTTTTAATGTGTGCTTTTAATGTCTAAATGCATGAGGATTAAAAATTTTTCTTTTTGTTATTGACTAACTTAATTTCAATGTGGTTAGAAAACATGTTCTGTGGATATGGATGTCTTTGAAGTCTGTTGTAATTTGCTTTAGGGCACAAGACATGGTCAATTTTCATGTATGTTCCATGTGTGCTTGAGAAGAATGTGTATACTCTAATTGCTGGGTACAGCGTTCTATACACATTCATTATATCAAGCTTGTCAATTAGGCTGTTCAAATATTCTACAGCTTTGTTAATTTTTATCTGCTTTAAGTATCAATAATTGAGGGAGGTGCTTTGAAATCTTCCTCTAAGATGGTAGATTTGTGAATTTCTTCTTGCATTACTGTTAAATTTTGCATTCCATTGTGAGTGGTAAGTGATCTGCTATCACTTTAACTGTAGTTCCTTTGTAAGTGATCTTTCTGCTTTTAAGATATTTTTGTTGATGGTGTACTGAAGTTTCACTACCTTTGCCTAGGCTAGGATTCTCTCTTTCTCCCTCCCCATCCCTATCTTTCTATTTCTATCCCTGTCTCTATTTCCCTCATCCTGTTTGGTATAAGTTGTGCTTCCTGAATCTGGGACTCATGTCTTTCATCAGTTCTGGAAAATTCTCAGTGATCATGTCTACAAATAGTGCCTATCTTCAATTCCCTCTATTCTCTCCTTCTGGGGAGCTAATTAGATATAACTTAAGTGTTCACATTCTGTACTCCATCTCTCTCCATTTTTCAAAAATATATTTCAGCTCCTTGTGTTTCTGTCTCTATTGTAGATAATTCTTCTAGATTTTTCTTCAAGTTTACCAATTCTCTCTTCACTTGTGGCCTGAGCTATTGTTTTAAACAGTCACTGCATTTCTTATTTCAATAAATACATTGCTCATTTCTAATAAATAAGTTCCACTTAATTGACTAGAATACAGGTTTTCGACGAATGGAGGGGAACCTGGGTGCTTTCAGGATAATAATTCAATAAATAAGCACAATTATTTTATTTTTCAATAGATCAATTATACCTTATTTTAATAAGGAAAAATAATGACTTGCAAAAACTACTTCATTTTTAACTTTTTAAATATGCAAACTTTACTAATCCATTTCTATCAGAGAAATATAACACTGATTATCTTTATATGCTTGACTTCCAGGGATTTATATCCTTTGCTGATAACTCATAAAACTGATACAAGTTTTGTTGCTTAATTACTGGAGTGGGATGGAGGAGAGACAGAAGCTATCACCCTCATAAGCAGATTATCCTTTTCCCAGGTTTTCAGAAGAAACAATGACCAACAACCTACCAAAAGTTTTCATTTGTAGAAATTTCATCACTGAGTAATCATAATTGTCAATTCACCTCATGTGTCATATATGATGAGTGAAAAGGTTGAACGGCAGAAGCCCACTGAAGAACAAACTCAAGAGCATACTATTTAAGAATCTACATTATTTGGCCTTGTCTCAGTACCCAATACCTCATCTGGCAGGCATCTCCTAACAAATATGTATTCCATTTTCCCATCTATTAGCTCATACTTAGCAATATATGATGATTTAGTGATGTTGAAGTGAATGAAATAGAACTGAATGCTGGCTATATATCATTACCAATTTTTCAACATTGATCTCACTCCTTCCTTTTCACCAAAAGTAGAGTCTGAGGCATTATATTCATCCCACATATTTTGGTTTTTGATTATATTTAAATCAGTCCTTCAGAGAAGTGGTTGCCAAATTCTCTTTTTTAACAGTAAGGTCCCCATTCACCCGCACCCAAATCATTTACCCACACACAGAGTAGAAATGAAGGTGCTCTAGTTAAGCATGCTGCTAGTGAAGCATGTTCTGGCATGAGTGAAGTGGCTGCCCAGCCTCTTCCTTGCCCCATGCAGCAGCCTCAGTGGTAGCTCCTCAGAACCCTGGCACTTTGAGGAACAGTTTGAAATTTAGTATTATCTTTTTTTAAAATAAAATTATTTATTTTTACTTATTTGGCTGTGCTGGGTCTTAGTTGCAGCATGCGAACTCTTAGTTGTGGCACGCAAACTCTTAGTTGTGGCATGTGGGATCTAGTTCCCTGACAGGGATCGAACCCGAGCTCCCTGCATTGGGAGTGTGGAGTCTTAGCCACTGGACCACCAGGGAAGTCCCAGTATTATCTTTAAGTAGGTTGTAAAGTGCTTGAGGTCAGGGCCCTCTTATATTTAGCATAGACACTCAGGAAGCGTTTGTTAAATATTGATGTTGTGCCAGGGTTCTATTCTCAGATCTCTGCTCTTTTTATTCTACATGTTTTCCTTGAGTTAAGCTCATCTATTCTCATAGTTTCAACTACCATCAATATATCCATCATTCATATATATCTATACATATCTGTATCTCTTATTATATATATATATATATCTATATATATATCTATATATCTATCTATATATATATCTCAAGCTCAAACCTCTACCGAGAAATAGTATTTCCAACTGTCTCATGGTTATCTCCACTTGTAAGAACCAAGGGACATTGGGCATCTCAAACTTAAAACATCCAAAACTGATGTCATGTCTAATTTCTCCTAAATCTCTCCCTCTTCACGTGTTGAATCAATCATTGCCATCACTAAGCTAGACACCTAAGGTGGGAGTTTTCCTGAGTAATTCATCTTTTTCTGACCCCATGTGCACCAAATCAAAAAGTCCTACCAATTTTATCTCCCAAATATCTCTTGTGAATCTGCTTTTTCCACTCCACTTCTACAATTGTTGTCCTAGTTCCCACACTTATCACCTCTTAGTGTACAACTTAGGAAAACTGTCACCCAATCATTCTACTAGACTTCTAGTATCCACCCTTATGTTAGAATCTTCTAGTAGATCACTATCACTTAGATGAAACACTTCAGGCTTCTTATGTTATTCAAGGTCCTTCTTGATCTGGCGCCTGCCTGTCCTGGCTTTGTTTTTCATTGATTTCTACCTGGCGCATGGTGCTTTTCTAACACTGAACTGCTTGGAGATTTCCAAACACACCATGCTAGTTCTTGCCTTGGTTTTATGCTCAGTGCAGCAACCTCTGCTTTAGTCTTTCTTTCCATCTTCACCCCTGTCCCTGGAAAACTCCTTTCTATCCTTTAGGATGTCCTACGGAGACTTCTTTAGGTGCTTCCCTCCTCTTTGCTTTCGTAATACTCTTTGCATATTTCAAGTAGAATGCTATGCAATAAATGCAATGGAAATCTGTTTGTGTGTCTGTCTCCCTTGCTAGACATTAAACTCTTTCAGGGCAAGGACTGATGGTGGTGGTGGTAACGATGGTTTATAGAATGTTTGTGGAAGGAAGGAAGAAAGAAAGGAAGGAAGGAGAGCAGTAGTCCTCTAACTCTTTAAGGAATGGCAATCTAAATTTGCCTGCTGGATTTTAAGTACAGATTGTATTAATATACAACTATCAGGGTTTTATGGTGTCTGTGATTTTACTACCAGAAACCTCAACTCTGGCAGTGAATTATATGTAATCAAATGGCTTGGACTATGCTATGACTGCTAATGACTTTTAGATGGCTGCTAAAAGTAAATTTTATAACCAGAAACTGTCGAGCCTAAAATCAAATGTTTCTTGCCTCTCCTATGAGAGATTAATGCTAAAATGCAAACTCTCGGGAGGGCCCCAAACTGTGGTTTGAGAAGGAGGGCCAGTGACCTCTTAGTGACTGTTGAACAGGATTAACTTCCTTTCCTTCTTTAGTGGATATTAAGTCCTTCAAAATCTGAACGTTCTCGCTGAGAAGCTGAGGAGCTCCTTACCTACATAAAGGTTAGTACCCTCAATTCAGGAGACAAAAAAAAAAAAAGTATAGCAATGTTGGAGAAAATGGAGAGGAGGACCAAGAAGAAAATTTAGTTTTATGTGGCAAGGGGTTTAGGGGTGAAGGGAAGTTTCTTTCAAATCCAGCCAAGTGAACTTGAACACAATCCAAGAAATAGTTTTTGAACATCTGCTGTCCCAGGCACTATAAGGATTACATAAATAAATAAAATATAGGGCTTGCCTGGTGGCACAGTGGTTGAGGGTCCGCCTGCCGATGCAGGGGACACGGGTTCGTGCCCGGTCTGGGAAGATCCCACATGCCACGGAGCGGCTGGGCCCGTGAGCCATGGCTGCTGAGCCTGCGCGTCCGGAGCCTGTGCTCCGCAATGGGAGAGGCCACAGCAGTGAGAAGCCCGCGTACCACAAAAATAAATAAATAAGTAAATAAATAAATAAAATATAGCCCCTGCTCTCAAACAGCTCATAATCTGCCAGGCAAGGACTTTGCAGAAACCTAATCAGATGTCTAGACCAGCGGTTTCCAAATTGTGTACTAGAGAACCTAGAGTTAGTAGTTGACAGATGGACATTTAAAATGAAGCATTTAAAACGCTGCAAGATACATTTGAAAAAGCGTTCCCCACCAAACAGGTAAGATGCAAGGAGCTAAGGAATATATTGAACAATTGTATTGCTCTATGATTTAAGGAATTCAAGCAGATGCTGCTGGTGGTGGTGATCGTGACCGTGCCAGTTAATATCTACTGATTGCTTACCACGTGCTAGGCACTCTGAAAAGTGTGCAAAATTCTTCAAAGACCTTTACATACAATATCTTATGTTCCCTTATAACCTTTTGAGCTAGGTACTATTGTACAAATAGGGAAACCAAGGCTCAGGGAAGTTAAATAGCTTACACAAGTCCATGCAATTTTTTTCTATTAATATTCTTTTAAGCGCTGGATTAGCTATTAAGACAAACTCTGCAACAATTTTTGATTACTACGTCTATGTGAACTTTATTTTTTTTATCTGTGTGGAAAACAAAATGCAAAAAAAAATGTGGATTACAATGACAAAAGACTACAACTGTCATCCTTAGCACCTAGTTTCATTTTTTGCATTGAACAAATATACAAGTATTATATACATGCACCTATGAAAAATTTCAAACTAATAAAATACTACCTTTATATGTTTTCTATATTATGGCTCTTTGTATGATATCACGTGGGTGAAAAAGAGGTAAGCTGTTGTTCAAAAAGTTTTGAAAACCACTGTTCTAGACCATTTAAGGACTGTACTTTGGGAATTAAGAAGAGATGCAGCCTAACTGAAATGTTCAGGATCTTTGGTCTCCATAGCTGGGAACCCAGTGGTTGCAATGCCTAGCTTTTAAGCAGTCTATATTCACAGAAGGCATAATCACATTAGGTAGAAGGAACTTGGCCCGAGTTTGTAAGGAGAAGAATCTAGTAAACTCTTCTCCTTAAGCTGTGGCCCACAGAGCTTCCCAGAGACCTTCTATAACGGCAACGATGATAGGAAGTTATCATTTATTATATTAATAATTATAATGAAACTATGACATTGGGAGCAACTACCAGCAACAATCAAGTGATTACTATGCTAAGTGATTTAAATGTACCATCTCATTTATTCCTCAAAACAATCCTGATATATGGATACCATTATTATTCCTCTTTTACCAGTGCGAAAATTCAGGCTTGAGTAAACTCGAAGGAGTTAAATCACTTCAGCAAGGTCTCACTACTAGGAAGTGGAAGAGCTGGAGTGGAACTGGGGTCTATCTAACACTACCTCCCGTGCTTTCACCACTATGTCAAACCCTGTCGCCCAGAGTCAGCTCTGTAAAAACTCCATTATGTTGCTCTCTTTAATTGAAGCCCCTCAAAAGTAGTAGGAAAGGATGGCAAGGCATCAGGCAAAAAAAATGGGTTGGATACCAAATCTCGTGCTGAAAGCTATGACCCTTAAGGTCAATAGTGGCACTGTATGGTCAAGGGTAGAGGATGGTCTTCATTTTTCCATTGAATGGCTAATGAGATTGCTCCCAACAATGTTTTCCCTGAGCTGAGCATGACCAACCCTTCTGCATATCTCAAGCAGCTCATTCCAGGCTTGTCCCCTGAAGTCTTCTCCAGGATCCTCCTCCTATCATCCAGGAGAAAGATCCTTGGGGAAGGTGAGAAGTTGAGAATAAGGAAAGAGTTTCTCAGTGGCTGTCAAGCATCAGGTCTGAGGGTTTTTGGGAATTGATCAGTATGTTTTGTGAAGGTTCTGCATGCATACATAATTAATACGATTGATCAATAAATATCTCTTCAAAGACTGGTTATCACGATTTTAGGGTGAACAAGACTTGTTTTGCACTATCCTTAACAAAAGTCCAGCCATTCATGTTACTTTACTACCGCATATTTGTATTTTCTTGGTGAAATTTGCACGAAGAACTCAATTTCCATCTTATATGAATGACAAACGAGCTGTGGTGTGTTTTTTAAGCTTAAACAGAGAATGTTTTCTCCTAAACAAACTCTATACTAGGGCCACCTAGGACAATAATTTCCCAAACTTTTAATAACCGTTATCTGCCTAGACATCAACTCATACTAAAAAAGAGAAAAAACTGTCAAAGGGTAAAACAATCAACAACTGCAAAACTGAAGAATTTGGGTACAGAAGACGTAGATTAAAAAGTAAATAAATTGCATTTCAATACGGTGGTTGATGCATAAGAAAGATAAGCCCAGAGGTGGGCTAAGGCAGGCACTAGTAAATATCTTCTCTTAAAAATCTTGCCAGTAAATCATAATTACATACCAAGATCATAAAGTCTTTTCGAGAAGGTATGTTTCACCTGGTAAATGGACAGTGTCTTAAAAATATAACAAAACTACAGAAAAGATTAATGATTATAATAAGTTTACACTTTAATTTCTTCTAGCTGCAGTTGATAGGAAGTGGTAGGCAGTTTTCGCTCCTTTGTGATAGGGAAGGGAGGTGTCGGAAATAATATAACTTTCAAGTTCTGTGGGGTCTTGTGTACACTTTCACTATTATGTGGGAGCTTGGCTACAACCTTGTGAGGTGTACAAGGCAGATACTGTTATCATCATTTTGCAAACGAAGCAACTCAGGAAGAATTGAAGTGAAATGCCTAAGACCACAGTGGTAGGGCCAGAAGTCCTCCAGTTGGTACCCAGTGAATTTCCACTACTCCCACCCCTTTGAAACAAACAGGTTAGATAAGAGTACTAGGTTATCTATGAATTTAATTTATCCAGGATATTCTAATCTACCAGCAGGACAGAGAGATGTACTTCAATTGTTTTAGAACTCTAGGTACCTGAGACCTGTAAATCCAGGGCACCTGTGCATGCCAGAGTTGATCCTTCAGAACATTAAGCTTTATTTTAAAATCTGCAGGCCTTTCAAGTGCATCTCTTTAGTTTCAGTTTTTTCCCTCTACTGCTATTTGGAGGGAGGGGATACTCAGTGTTGAGGGTAGGGGTGGGATCAGAGGGAAGACTAGAGATTTATGGAGGCCATGCAAGGGAGGCCATAGGGGTGCCTGTTGTGCTGGGGGGGCTGCATTTCACATGCTAAAATGGGCATTTTCACAAAAGCACACCTAGATCTTAATGAAGAGGAGCACGAGATAAGCCTTATCAGGGAAAAAGAAAAGACTCACAGGAATAACATTAGTGTTTGCTTTAATAGAAAAGCAGGAAATGTGTTTTGGGACCCATCCAAAATGCCTGCCCAGGAAAAGGAGTGAGAGATGGTGTCAGTAGATTTGTAGGTTTATCTAGCTTTCCCCAAACAAGTATTATATGTAAATACTGGTTTATTACTACTCACTCTAATTATATTAGACGATCTGGCACAACTTAGGACAAACAAAGATTTATGTTCTCTCAGAAATATCAGATGCAGTACAGCACACTGGCTAGAGTTTCTATATCCCTCTCACAAGAAGTTTGAGAACAGAGGTAGTTTCTCACTGCTTAACATGTCTTAAGCTTATTACGTGAAGGAGCATTCTACTTAATCTAAGACTTCCATAAATTCAGAAAGGATGAGGAAGCAGAGGTGAGGGATAAGGGTGCATCATTACCATAATGTGCCATTTGAGGGGCCATTTTTGGTTTGTAGGAGATCTGTGGAGGGATCCCACAACACCACCCCTGCCCCTGTGAATTAAAAATGCTGCCCGCCATATCAGCAAACAAAGGATGTTGTGGCCATCAAGCCATCAGTCACTACCCGCACCAATGTTGAGCCTGAGGGAACTCAGGATGGAAACAAATGGGCTGTCCACAGCCAAGCCCTCAGCCACTGCAGCTACGCCCCCAAAGGTGTACCCTGAGGGGACTCAGGATGGGAAAGAACAGGATACTGGCCCTAGAGAGCTAAGGTGCATATCAAAGGAGTGATTTCAAGGAACCCAGACTCTTGCATCTTCCCATACGTAGAAAAGTGCTAAATTCATTAACCTGAGACATCTCGTTTTCTTTAACTAGCGGTAAATCTTCTGGTGTCTTTGTTGCAGAAACCCCTATATATCCTGGCTCCTCCCTTACCTCTTTGGAGTAGTTCCTCACAGCTATCTGAGAGGCTACCTCCCCAGCTTGAGTCCTCAGAAAGTCCACCAAATAAACATAATTCTCAACTTTTAGGTTGTGCAATTTTCTTTAGTCGACACCCTACTAATTTGATAAAAAAAAAAACACTAAAATGCCTTTGCCTCTCCTGTGACCCTCTGGCACCCAACCACTTTAGGCACCAACTCCACGGAATGAAAAGGGAGCCCAGTTGACATAGGAAAGGTTCCGGGATTCTGACAGCCAGTGTATAATGATTCCAGTGGGTACATACCCGTTAGCGGAACAAAGGCATTTCCCTGATCCAGGAAACAAAACATTGAATTTCATGTTCAGCTAATTCAACAAAATTCTGGCACAATCAAAAAGTTTGCACAGCTTGGAGTACCGTGAAATTGATTTGGTATATGCATGCCAAATATTCAGAGCTACGGAAGTGACTATCTTTTGAAAGGTCTTGTTAGTCATTGCTGGGCAGTCTATATATCATTTGACCCATTTGCTGTTGTTTGGGGAAACTGAAGGTTGGTAGTACCTTATTGTGGAATTTGGAAGAGTAGGTTATATACCCTGAATGTTTAGTAGTCTTAATGGCACACAGGAGGATTGCTACATCAGTCAAAGTAATAAGAGGTAAAAAGACTTTATTTGGGGATCATGTTAGTGTGTGAAGATGTGAATCTCCAAATGAAAGTAAGAATGTTAAAGTTCAGGTGTAAGAAGATGATAGATTTAATCTTCACACGTTTTAAAAGAAAGGAAATAGTCTATATGATGGAATTGAGTCAATGGATTGCCTGGCTTACGAAGTTAATCATAATAACACTGGGGGCTGGGGTCAGTCTAGCCCATCTGAGCTGATTCATCACGCTCTGCAGGACCCCGAAGAGAAGAGATAATATAACCCTGCCATCCTTCTAGCAGCATTCAGGCAGTTCCCACTGCTTTACTGCAAACAGGATGCACTGACTTTGCCTGGCTTCTAGACAGTCTATTCAGAACTAGTTTTCCCAGCCTAGGTCCACGGCACTCTGGAGGTTCACAAAGACTGAAGGCAATGTAGGAGTTAAACATCTATTACTACTGGTTTTCAGGGACCATGTAGATAATATCTAGTGATTCTCATCTATGCAAAGCTCTTCAGAACCATCATATCCTCAAGAGACACTAATTAAAGGTTTCACTCTCTCCCCATCTCATTTGTTACAAAATGCATGGGTTGAGGGTTAAGTCTATGGCCAGTGCACATAGCAAAGGGAAATTCATAGAGACATGGAAAATGCACTGTGTGACGATTTTTAATGGAACTCTCTAATCAGACCTCTCAGAGTTATGCTCAGTAGTCAGTGACTAATAGGTTGAGGAGGAAAAGATTATATTCAATCTGCCTGTTAACTACAAGACTTTAATCAATTTCAGTGGACAATGGTCTGAGGCAGAAAGAAATATAATAGGGCGGTGATCTAATCTCTGAGAAAGCTTGGTGCCATTTTCTCTTTTCTCTCCAGTTGTGGAGATGCATTAGCTGAGACCTTTCCTAAGTGTATTCTACATCAGTGCTGAGGAAGAAGAGGGTCATCTTGCTCAATGAACCACACATATCCTTAGCTACGAACTGCTGAAACCTGGCTTTCCCAGTATGGTTGTATTTCATTGCACCAGAGCATCTGGAGGGCCTTGCTGGGGGATTGTGGCAAGTCTGTGGGCTCAAAATCCTGCCCTCCTGTCCAGGAAAGCCAACAGGGTTCTACCTGTAGCATACAGCATGATGAGAACAAAGTACATCTTTGAGCCAGATTTGGACCATGGCTCACCAGTTTGCAACCTCCAGTCTAGACCATGATTGTTAGAGGATTTTAGAGAAAAGGGAGATTAATGGAGGCCAGAATGGTCACAGCATGCTTTGTGGAAGTAGTGCAACTTGAATGGACCTTGGCAGGTGAGTAGGATTTCTCTTCGTCCAACGACTTCGTTTCACGTAAACATACTTTTGAAAGGTCTAAGAACAACACCCTACCACCCCTACACGTGCTGACCAATCTCTATCAGCACCCCCATCAATTTAGGTTCAGGGAAACATATCCTTTGCCCACCTATGGGATTTATCAAAGAAGGAGGGAAATTGATATATCATCCTGCAACTCAAATTTACAAGGAAACTTTCCTGATCATCCTCTTCCCAAATGGGCTCTCCCCTCAACCACCCCAACTGACTACTCTAGAACTTAATGTCTGTACCATTTATTTATTCACAGAAGAGGCTTGCAATAAAAGAGCAGATCTCTTTGTAAGATGGGATGTATCAAGTCACAGGATGGACAGAAAAGCAAATAATGTGGGACTGTTGGAAGACCACTGAATTCAGGTTGTGGCTCTGTAAATGACTTTTCTACTTATCAGCCAGGTGACCACTTAAAATCAGTTAGCTTCAGTCCCTTTCATTTATAAAATGGGTATAATAATTGCTACCTCTCTCATACTAACTGCTGAGTAGCTCAACTCAGATAACATATGAGAGGCCTAAACACAAGTGGAAAGATACCGTCATCATTATCATTCAACATTGCAGCCTGTGAGAATCGGTTGTTTAAAGTTCACTCCGGAAGAATGATCAAACTTTCTATTTACTAGTTGCAAAAAGCAACTCTCCTGACGTATTATTCATTATTCCTAGTAGCCTTGCATGACAAGAATTTATAAGGAACACATTTTGAGCTATACGTTGGAGATAAGATTTATATAAAGAACATCTGACTATATTGTTCAGGCTCCACTTGAGAAACAGCAACAATGAAGACCAAAGAGAATAAGTAAATAAGCACAAGTAAAGGCAAAGTAGCCAGTAATGCTGAATGAAAAGGAGGTGATTACCTAGGGGGAATCCAGGCCAAAATACCTGTCACAGGACTTGAGCCCACAGATTTGAAGTCTCCATTGTGACTTAAGTCAATGTTTGGCTTGGGCATCTTCCTAGCAACAATTTATACATTCCTTTTCATTCTCTTCCCCTTCTTTTCCTTACTCCCACTGATTAGGTAGTACAGGGTAATGGTTAAGAATGGGAGATTTGGGTTAAGTCAGACCTTGGTTTAAATCACTGTTTTGCTTTTCTGAGTCTCAGGTATCTCATTTGTAATAATGAGATAATAATAGTAATAATAGTAATTAAGGCGCAGAGTCTGCCACATAGTTATTCTTTTTTTTCTTTGGCTGCACAGCTTGTGGGACCTTAGTTCCCCGACCAGGAATCGAACCCAGGCCCCCAGCAGTGGAAGCATGGAGTCCTAACCACTGGACCACCAGGGAATTCCCTGGCACATAGTTACTCTTAACAAGTGTTAGTTATTGTTGTTACAGTAGATAATAAACAATTTATTAATACACTCCTTCAAAATCTCCCTAGTAGTGATCCATGCTCCAAAATGATCTTTTACCTCTTTCAAAACTACCCTGGCCAAACACTCAGCAAAGATTAAAAAAATATTTTGTACTAATCTATAAATGATCTGTACTTTCTAGAGATATATGTAATTAAGGATAATGTCTAGGAGTATCAGTGGCCAAGGGAATGGATCTATAATAGTCTAATTTTAGACAGTATGTGATAAATGGCAGGTAAAACATTTGGGGCCCTTCTGTAGCAGGGAGTTCCTAGGAAGGTTTAGAAGACTATATAGCTTAATGAATAGCCTCATACTAATGGCAAGTCTTATCTAAAATTTATTTTATTCTCATAGCTCTTCTTCTATTTAAGTATAAAACCTAACAATCCAAGTCAACAGGCATTTATCAAGTGCCTGTTGTATGCCTGACATCATGTTAGGTGAAAGATAAATGAGGATTAGTTTCTGTCTCCCTTTTAATCAAACAAAAAAAGATGAATATACTTTCAACAGTTCAAGAGGAGTCAAGATTGAATATAACAGGAGCAGAAGGTGACGTGAAGAAGTCTTGTACCTCGATCAAGTAAGAAGTATCTGAGCCTCCATTTTTTCATCCTAAATGAGTATATTACTGTAAAATATTTTCCTTTCCTATTTCATAGTGTTCCTGCTAGGATCACATGAGATAGTACACATAAAAGAGATTTTGTTAACTGCATGTAAATTTAGATGCTAATGAAGTACTCATACCCTGCTATGAGAATGAGTGTTACAGCAGTAGCAACTGTGAATGAAAAATGTTGCCTGCCATATTAGCAAACAAAGGATGCCCTCAGTCACTGCAGCCACCTCCAAAGGTGCACCCTGAGGGGACTCAGGATAGGAAAGAACAGGATACAGTACTGGCCCTAGATAGGTAAGGTGCATATCAAAGGAGTGACTTCAATGAGCCCAGACCCTTGCATCTTGCCATACAGAGAAAAGCACTAAATTCATTAACTTGAGATATCTGGTTTTCTTTAATTAATAACAGTAATCTTTTGATGTTCTGACTACCTGGTCTTTGTTGCAAAACTCCTATATATCCTGGTTCCTCCCTTACCTTTTCGGAGCAGTTCCTCAGAGCTATTTGAGAGGCTGCTGCTTCCCGGGTTTGAGTCCTCAGAAATTTTGCCAAAAACCCCATAATTCTCAACTTCTGGGGTGTGCATTTTTTTCAGTCGACACAACCCACTGCAAGATGGAGAAACTGCCCATAGGAAATACAAACAGATGAGCTCTAGCGCCTTCCACCAATGTACACTACCTGATATCAACAGTACCTCAAGCAAACAAGGAAGGAAGATCCTCTCACCCTACTACCCTTGGGTTGTTGTGAGGATGAAATAAAAAAGCAAATAAGATCCTTAGTATAACGACTGGCACAGGCATTATCATCTCTTTTGCTATTGTTATTGTATCATTGGTAGTAGCAGGCATTAATTTACATACAATAGCTTAAGCTATGGTCTTGCCTTTCAGAGCTCTGGGGTGAAAAATGAAAGCATTAGTAAGTTTGCATCCCAAAGCCTGCTTAGAATTCTCCAAAGCCACTAAGTAACCTGTGTTTCAGCAGATAGGAGTCCTCCCCCTAACAGATCATTGTTACATGTAATATAGGTATAAAATTAAAAGAATGTTCAGTTCTGCATGACAAAAAAGTACTAAAACCTTCATTGTTGTCAAGTTCAATGCTTACTAATGGAGATGAATATAGAGAGAATATTGTTTTATTTACAGAGTATTAGAACCCAGTATAGAATCCTACCTTGATATGGAGACAGGCTTCTCTACACTGTACGTGAGAGTAGAAAATGACTGCCAAAATATTCTCCTACTGAGCCACCCAAGTTTACAGAATCCACACTTAAAGAAGACAATATCCCCGACCTCACATAAAACAATATCATATTGACAGAAAATATGAAAGTGTAGACTCCTTAACCTTACAGTAAGGTATTATGTTTTAACTTAAATAATTCAGTTCCAACACACCTTTATAATGTTATTTTCCACTACTAACTTTTCAACCTTATATTCTTCAGAAAGCTTTTTTCTCCACCAGAATGTCCACATTCTGTTCACTGAGGGCACAACTAAACTTTGGGGCCTATCTATTTGTTTCAGTGGTAACTTGTGTGATAAAACTCTCAATTTTTCCTGTATTCTTCCCTCAGAGTGGGATTTCTGCTCCTTCAGAACTCTAAGGAACTATAGAATGGATTCATGGATCTATTTGAGAAACACTGACTAAGAAAGTGAAATCTTGGGGCTTCCCTGGTGGCGCAGTGGTTGAGAGTCCGCCTGCCGATGCAGGGGACGGGGGTTCGCGTCCCGGTCTGGGAAGATCCCACATGCCGTGGAGTGGCTGGGCCCGTGAGCCATGGCCACTGAGCCTGCGCGTCCGGAGCCTGTGCTCCGCAACAGGAGAGGCCACAGCAGTGAGAGGCCCGCATACCGCAAAAAAAAAAAAAAGAAAGAAAGTGAAATCTTATTTTATAAAAATGCCTTTTGATAATGCATTGCTGTTTTAAAAGATAAGTACTGATAAAAGAGTTCGACATAAGTACAAGAGTGAACACTCAGAAGGATTATTACCAGTTTGATATTGGAAGAATGTTTCTTAATCTTAAGAACTTATAGATCCCCAAGAATACATTTGCTGATACCCAAAGGTTGATAGACCACAATATGAGAAGCAGTGGTCCTTTTCTAGCTTTTAAGTCCTTTGATACAATGGATAGATCCTGATAGGAGGATGTTGGCTCCCTCGACTCTAAGAATTTCTTAGGAAATTGGTTGATAACGTCTGCAGTTGAGCTATTCTAGTGATATGAATATTTTGAAGACTATTTTTCTGGTGGTGTGAATAAATTCTCTTTATGTAAAAGCCTAATATTGATACTTACAGTTGCCATAAAAAAGTGAAAAGATATTAAAAAATAGTTCATAGCCATGAAATAAATGCAAATGTTTATGATAATCCTCATAAAGACCTCATAGCAGATTGGCCATGAATTGATAATTGTTGAAGCTGGGTGATAGGAACATGAGGTCATATGATACTGTTCTCTCTGCTTTGTTCATGTGTGAAATTTTCCATGAGGAAAAAAATTGACCTGGTAGCTAAATGACTATGGCAAAGGACTGCATGAGAAAACATTATGGAAGATATTCTATCACCACAGATATAAGAGAAATTGGCTTTGCCTTTGCACTAATGGCCAGTGTTCTCAGATATCTAGCCTTGTGCTTCTATATATGACAATAATGCTGGGTTTTAGTGTCCAAAGAGTAATCAAGACCACCTGATAGCAGAAGGCAGAGTATTGGAACAATTCAGAATATCGTCCTAATGGGTTGTGTGTGGCATTCTTTAAAAAGGTTCCTTCTTCCTAACCTACAATTTATATTATTGAATGTATATAAAATGGTGTATTCTTCTATTAAGCCTGCGCAGAGGTTCGTGTTATCTGCAGATACCCTGGACCACCCATGTCATATTTGTTCATATCGTAACAAGAATTCTATGCCTGTGTGTTAGGGCTTGTTTTTGTATTAGAGATGCCTCCTTTATTATCTATGATTTTTAGTGATGATAGTCTCATTGGCTAGGGCCTTTTTTTTCTTTTTTAATCTTTTGGCCGCATGGTGCAGCATGTGGGATCTTAGTTCCCCAACCAGGGATCAAACCTGCGCCCCCTTCATTGGCAGTGTCTTAACCACTGGACTACCAGGGAAGTCCCTGGGTAGGGCCTTTACTTAAACAGTTATCAATAGTGAATTTGGTTAACACTAGAAATGCCACTGAAGAGCTTTATAGTAAACTATACCTGAGGAAAGCCCACAGCAGTTCACACAAAAACTAACTCCAAATTGAGACAGGCTGACACAGCTTGTGCAGTAATGCTTTCACTAAGCTATTGATACCATTTGTAATTTGAAGCCTTGAACATTGTCTCACATTCTAAATACTAGTGAGAAACAAACCTGCAAAAACACAATACGTGCAATGCCTTATTCTAGATTGAGATAAAGTGAAAGTCCTTATTTGTTTGAGTCTTACAGATAGTCAGGATCATGTCATTGATTCATTCAGGGCCAGTTGTTTATTTGCTTCAAGAAAGAACACAAACTTATTGGCATCGGAATCCCAGGAATCTGATTTTATGACATGGAATTCATCAAAATACTCCAAAGGAGACATTTAAGTGGAAAATTCCTTCTGTTCAAGATTAAAGACTAGGTTCTGTTGTTACCAGTCATCTCTGGTAGTAAATTACAGAGTGCTGCCAGTTATACAACTTTCTTTATAATAGGGCCTGGTGTAATAAAAAGAAAACAGACTCTGAGTCAGAAAACCTGAGTTCTAGTTCAGGCTCCTCCAATACCAACTAACTACACACCCTTGGGCAAGTCATTTAATCCCATCTTTATGGTCAGAGGATCACAGAATTATAGCTATTCTGTTACTTACAACTGTAAACAGCAGGAGGTGAGGAAGAGTCCAAAAGACAGCATTTTATTTAAACAAAACTATTTCAAGCTAATACCTCTGTATATCACAGCAGCATACAACTGCAGGAACACCAAAGAGGCTGAAGGAATTCAAATCAAGGGGAAAAAAAACCTTGCATTAAACAACACAGCCTACTACTGTATGCACAATAATTACCAAACTGATAAGAAGTAGCTTGGTTTTTACAGAAGCAGATAAACAAGAATGAGTGAAATTGAAGGGAAGTGACTTAGCAAGATGTCCCAGGGAAAGGGACAGGGCTAGAGACCAGGGATGTCTTTCTACAGAGAACATTAAGTATTTCCAGCTCTCCACCTTCAGGGCACATGGTAGGATTGCCCTTCTTGGCCTCCAGTTGGTCTCTGATCAAGGCTGACCAATGGTATATGAAAAAAGTGACATGTGTCACATACAGAAATAAGACTTAATTGGTAGTCCAGTGTGAGACCTGCAGAGCTCTCTTTCCCTCTGCTACAACAATCAGTAGTGTTCCGGATGGTGGCTGTTCCATCTGGGTCCTAGATTGAGGACCACATAATGTCCCCCAGATGACCCATGATGGACATGCAGTGTGAACCAAAAATAGACCTTTGTTATTTTAAGCCACTGAGATGTTGGGAGTAGTTTGCTATAGCAACATAACCTATCCTATCCTGACCGAAGGGATGGCAGTTATGAGGTCAAGCACTCTACCTAACAGAGGGCAAAGATAACTTGGCTGATTTTCTCTTAGCTGATGGGCCTCAGTGAGGGCTTTGGTGCTTCTCAGAGGTTTGTGCCCTCAGATATTTTAAGGTTCTATTATGCATATGAGCAAAAGTATGTCACTGTTACTGGCAGCTAATAGAGGACATGAAGGATAAAGAGGACAGCTCAGGACAGGGCAGACTCAGGGGACTGGTAACTTGATATAAATCCTTCCTCTCATTCTGTTCCAAGTAAATAGTGTCTGAAAGTCATATGGCTCTTCAATGGCCTGTCCAGGATAACTGGCCCTAGGCCAGCTTGAAGCCAGCAGGTGTCCTTCGTAATAGAGTTGGCACCTACATTTGTCAGTCTGTTTAGTAGCAGAGTGGGCACAAAGCTGAACAAACAAGGAAAGGAGAACTAACTTCTTACCATCCGAGGTTTTTAAAGGTGACCAGGCTGAGAACAGCGTTACAAACTTCGGGGGATGAAATTTAAAACTATATCCCTATGTAATTCAAGGCTAACTAAACTTCACCTAAATTATTTTCTCTTAAAGACTCTTAGGATCACTGACCCTGCCCTAAGGAGAACTATGAATAGGTATAGGGGTTACTATTAGGCTAATGAACAGCACTGCAGAAAGCTGAGGCAGTAGTTGCAGGCTGTCTTCCTGGCATGACCTCTGTCCATTCATAACACCTTAAATAGGGGGCTGGGGGATGATGAGACACACCACAGTGGTATGAGAATTGACTGCGAATAATAGCTACAGTTTACTGAGCACATACAACAATCAGGCACTTTATAAACATTTTAACTAACCCTCACCACCATATGAGGTAGGTATCATACGTTTCAGATGAGGAGACTGAAGAATGTCAAGAGAGTGCAGAAACCAAGGCAAGGGAAAGAGTCTAGGAGAAGTGAGTGAAGAGTAAGATGCTACTGGTAGTTCAGTGAGGATGGGGACTGAGAAGAAGCAATCGAATTTGGTGATTAAGAAGTGACCTAATCAAATCAATCTCAGTGAATTGGTTGGGGAGAAAGCCAGAATACAAAGAGCTAAGCAATAAATGAATGGCGGAAAAGGATATGTGCTAACTGTAGACTATTTTTTTGTGAACTCTGCTATGTCACACACAGCTTACGTTTATGCATGTAAATGTCATCAAAGCTATGGACCTTTTCCCCAGAAAAATGTACATGCATATCTAATTTTACATACAGTTTCAGGGCACTTACAGACCTACCTGAAACCCACTTAGAAACTCCATCTTAGGAATGAATGATATATACCAAATTCAAGATGGTGGAGGTGGGGGGGGGGGGGCTGGGAGTGATACACAGGTGGTTTCAATTGCATTTTATTTCTTAAGCTGGGTGATGGTCATACATTCATCATATTTTGTTTAATTACATTATTATATATGTTCATTATATTATTTTACATAATATTATATAAATAACATTCCTGTTGCCTAAAATATTTCATAATAATTTTTAAGAGAAAAAATGACTACATAGCAGAATATCTTTGTTTGTAGGAAATATACACTAAAGTATTTGGGAGTGATGTTGGATCATATTGGCAACTTACTCTCAAATGGTTAAATAAAAAATTATTGTAGCATACTTGAAGCTTTTCTGTAATTTTGAGATTGTTTCAAAATTTTAAAAAGACAGTAAAAGACACAATACAAAAAAGAAAAAAAACCTGACAAACAAAAAATGTTAAATAAATACATACTCTCACAGGTATACAGGAGGGCATAACCAAACTTACAGAGAAATGTACACATAGAAATGCATAGGGAGATCCTTCAAAATAGAGAAAGGAAGTGCTGTCAATTTGGCTCTAAAGTACAATGTTTTATGTCAGAACTCTCTTCTTCCCTGACTTATAGTCTGACAGGGAGAGTATAAACTGGGAGTCAGTGGACGAAGAAGCTGCCATCTTTCTCAGCACCTTTGGTTGTCACAGCCATTAGGGAAAGTGGGAGCCACAAGCCAGTCTCAGGGCTTCAAGACTGGAGATCGCAGGCTGAGGGCTCAAAACAGGTGCTGGACATTAAACCAAAGAAAGCTACGGATCTCTTCCAGCTTGACCACTGTGCCTTAAATTCTTCAGGTGGTCAAGTAGGGAGAGATTTGGGGGTGGGGGGGAGAACTACAATGTTTTAATGGAGGAGGCATCTGGGTGATGTTACAACTTCTTGAGGAGGGGAAGAATAGAAGTGGTGATTTAGGATAATACACAGAAGGCAAGAAAGTAAAGGCAAAGACTGTGGTTAAAGCTAGAGAGTAGTCTTTACAATGAAAATAAAAAGAAATCAATAAAAATAAAAACAGCACACTCTTGGTATGTATATGTGTATTTACGTTGGATATATAGGATACAGGGAGTTATATGTACAGGCACTTGTCTGACATATGAAGAGTGGGCAAAAGACCCTCTGATCATGTCAGTATTTCCCTCAAATAGCAATCAGCACAGCACTTTGTAGCCAACTTCTTCTCTCTGCCTGGGTTTTAAGACCTCCATAACCTAACCCTGCCTCAGCTGTCCATAATCATTTCCTTCTACTCCTGTGCTTTACCCAGGTAGGTCTTCTCGCTGTCCTCCATTCAACCATATTCTTGCTAGGGCTGCAGTGTATGACTGCTCATGGGGTTCACTGCAAAAGGAACCTTGACTGAGGAGGCACATGGGGGCTGAAATCCACACTGCTTGCTGCTCAGCAAGGAGTGAGGCGTGGCAGGGAGCTCTGACTGCCTAGAGGAAAGTGTGCCTTTTTCTAATTTCCTCAAAGACACTGCACCCTTATACCTCCTCCATGTTTTTGCTCATGCTCTGATCAGCTTGTCTCTTTGATATTTAATAGGACTACATTTAACTCTCAAAGATAAATCATCTGTCCTGACAAATACAAGTATATTTATAGAGACCTAGAGAAGAAAAACTTGAAATCGGGGATGTCCTGGAAAAATCTAGAATATCCTGTCTCCACATTTATCATTTATTTTCTAGGAGTCCTTTAAGGCCCAGCACAAATTTTACTTCTGTGAAGGTTTCTCTAACTACAATCCATACTGACCTCTTCCTTCTTTCACTTTCTAGAACACTTCATTCTGATCTATGAAGCTTGATGCTGGATTATCATATAATCCAGTGTTTTTAAATGGTGGCGGTATTTCAACAGTTCCACAACATCTGATTTTAATTTCAGTTAAAAGTTATATTTTAAACTATTTTAAGACTGTAATAAAACACAGCATGTACCATTCAAATGGGTTCCACACCAAACATTCACACATCAGAAACCATCACCGATTGCACTAATCTGTGCTGTCAAGTTGGCAATGTGTGTGTATGTGTGTTTATGTGTGTGTATGTGAGAAAGAGAGAGAATGAAAGTGAGAGGACAGTGAGAGTAGTGTATGTATACCTAGAAATATAGATTTTCTTCCTATGTCTGTCTAACTGAAGAGTATCCAGAGATGACAAGACAAACTATTAAGCAAAAAGCCACTACTTATTTGGGTACATCAGAATTTTCTCCACACAGGAATAAACTGGAGACTAAGACTGCCATAGCTCTCAATTTCAGATTTTATGTTTTTTCCATTCTCTTCCTTCTTACTGACTTTACAAATAAATATTAAAAACTTTGACTTATTAGCAAAACACTTACTTCGGTTTTTATGTTGGGGGATCATATAAGATTTTGTTCGGGGGGACAGGGTCTACTGCTGTAAATTTTGAAAAGTGCTCTAATCATTCTTCTTCATCATTATCAGCATCAACACCAACATTATTATCTATGAGCATGTTCTGGGTATGTAGATGCTGGCGAGTGTTTTTGCAACTTAATCTTATCGCAAAGGCAAGGCCACATAAATCTTATAAATCTCAAGTTGATCTTCATTCTCAGGGGATCTGCTACACTCACAAACAGAATTTAGAGATTCTAGGCATTTTAGATTTTCTCTGCCAACTCTCTTTGCTCTGGATAAGGAAAAATGGTCACTCAAAGATTTACAGAGCAAAGGAGAAATACCACTTAACTTTCCTTCTCTCCCCCAGAGAAAATGTGTCTCCCAAAGGACTAATTCAGTCTCTTGGCCAGAAGTCCCGGACATTTCTGGGAAAGCTTGGTCTCTCTGAGGTAAATACTGTTAGAACTTTAGAGCCAGGGAAATTTCCACTGAAGAACACCAACTCCCCCTCAGTAAAAGCAACCAGATTGAGAGATAATGGCAAACTACCTCTATTGTTGTTGGACTAAAGGGAACTGGGACTTCAAAGATGCCTGAAGAGGTGTCTTCAGACATCATCTTCAGTTGGTACCTTGGTCTCTACAGGAAGTCACAAAGGTAGGCCAGCAGAGGTAGAAGTGGCTTTGGAGAAACTGGAACAAATATAACAATTCTAACCCTTCTTCTCCCTTTAGGAAGCTTGAAATACAAATTCAACACATAATTAAGCAATTTACTCTAAAAATGCCCCCAAAATGGGTTCACCACTCAGTTTTAGTGCAAAGGCAGTCACAGTGAGTGATGGGAGCAGAATAACAACAATAGTAATAAATTTTCAGCTAATAATACATTTAGTGATTTCTCCTAAGGCCATAATTAATGCTGAAGTCTGTATCTGAACTGAGAAACATTTGCCTCCAAATATGGAGCTCTTTATTTTTTTAACCACACTATAATCCATAAAGGGAAAAAAATCAGGAAATAGACCTCCAGACTTAAAACATGGAACCCCCCCCCAAAAAGCTGAAGAAAAGCCACATACCTCATGACTTACCTAAATTTTATAAATCCGGAAGGGGTAGATATGTGCCACAGGAGTGAGCCCTCCAGGCATAAGGGTTTGCCAGTGCTAGACACAGAGATGGTGGCCAGCAATAACTATAACACCTATTACACTCCACCAGAGAAATACACCTTAGTGCAGGCATTAGGTAAACGCTCTAAGGAATCAGGAGCCAATAAGAGTGCAGGGTAGGGACTTCCCTGGTGGCGCAGTAGTTAAGACCCTGTGCTCCCAATGCAGGGGGCCTGGGTTTGATCCCTGCTCAGGGAACTAGATCCCACATGCATGCCACAACTAAGGAGTCCACTGGCTGCAACTAAGGAGCACACGTGCCACAACTAAGACCCAGTGCAACCAAATAAATAAAATAAGTATAACAAAACAAAAAGAGTGCAGGATATATCTGGTCCTTTCCTGTTCCTCCAGCCTCATCTCACACAATCTTCCACCCCCCCCCTCTACTTCCCCCTCCCTGTGTTCCAGCCACACTGGCTTGGTACTTGCCATGGTCCTTCAAACAACAGGGATGGCCACAGTGTTTGACACATAGAAGGCACTAAAGAAATCTTTGTTGAAGGAAGGAAAGAAGGAAAAACAGAGTGGGAGACAGAAGGCTAGAAAGAAGGGGAGATTTCAGAAAAACATTCACTAAACTGGGCCTTAAGGGAAAAATACTAAGTCCATCGGCAGAGACAGGAGGAAGAAAGAGGATGAGAAAAGAAGGGTGTTTCAAGCAGAAGGCAAAGCAGGAGGATGTTGGCATGCTGAGCCAACGTCAAAAGCAAACTGTGGTCTAAACATCAGAATGAGAACAGTAACAGGAGATGGGGTTGGATGGGTGGGCAGGGCCAGATGATGATGGGTATGGGGAACTTGGAGTGGCATGATCATATTTGTATTTCAGAATAGGCCCCTTGCTTGCAGAGGATGGCTATCAGGAGAGGGGGTGGGGGGCAGGGGAAGACTGAAACCAGAAGAAGTCAGGTCTGTTTTGGAGTCCAGATAAGAGATGATAAGATGCCTGAATTAGAGAGACAGCAGAGTATAGTGGGTTTTAACCCAAATGCTGCCATTTGCTGGATTTGTGATCTTAGAGAAATCAGTTAATCTCTCTGGGCTGAGAATATTTGCCCTATATATTTCTCAGGGTAGTCTTGAGCTGCTAATGAGATAATATTGAGAAAGTGCTTTGTAAACTTAAAGCACTAGTAATTATATGTCATTATGAAAGTGGTAGAAGAGGGAAAAAGAGACAAGGGGGCAATTGAGAAATACGATTGAGAAACACGACCATTCTTCTAGACATACAATCTACAAAACGAGAGTCTTGTCCGGCATCTCTTCTTTTTTTTTTTTTTTTTTTTTTTTTTTTTTGCGGTACGCGGGCCTCTCACTGTCGTGGCCTCTCCCATTGCAGAGCACAGGCTCCGGACGCGCAGGCTCAGTGGCCATGGCTCACGGGCCCAGCTGCTCTGCGGCATGTGGGATCTTCCCAGACCGGGGCACGAACCCGTGTCCCCTGCTTCGGCAGGCAGACTCTCAACCACTGCGCCACCAGGGAAGCCCCGACATCTCTTTTTATCAGTTGTCAAAATTAGGAAATACTTTAAAAATTTCCCTCAGCATTAAAAGAAATAGAGAATACTTTTCCATAGGGGGATAGAGTGGGGATTTAGCAACTACCTTGTGAATGGTAACTACACATACGTTCTCCCTTCTAATCACCCGACACTCTCAGGAGGAAGGTGTTATTATCCCTTTTTTACTGATGAGAAAATTGAGTCTCAGAAAGGTAAAATGACTTGCCTTACGTCACACAGAGGGCAGAGGCAGCATTCAAACATAAGTCTGATTCCAGAGTCCTTTCTCTTAAACATTATACCATTGAAAAAGGTGGTTATTTTTCCATCAAAGCAACTGTTATTAGAGTTAACATTTATAATTCTCAAGAGAGACAAGGAAAAGGCAGTTGTTACAGGCCATTAGGAGTAGATTTGTTTACTCACTTGAAAGTCATCTGCTGATCACTTCCTATATGCTTGGCAGTATCCTGGACATTGTAAGTTTGAAGAGGGCAACGTTGCATACAAACATAGGAATTTCACAACTATGTGGTAGGTTCCACCAAAGGGGCCCAAAGAGTTTTGGAAGCACAGGGGAAGGAAGAATAAATTCTTTCTGAAGAGGACTGGGGCTGTTTCATAGAGGAAACAACATTTTATCTGGGTATTAAAGATTGAGGAGTTCACTAGGAAGAGAAGGTGTAAATGGTGGAGAAAGACATTCCAGATGGAGGGGACGGCACATAGAAGAGCAAAAAATGTGAAAGAACATAAAGTAGTTTGGTAATGGAGAGAAGTTCAGTCTGAATGAAGCGTAATGTACACTATGAGTTTGAGAAGGAGAGGTGGCAGGAAAAAGCACTCAGACATGAGGCTGGAATGGTAGTTGGGGCCAGATAATGAAGGCCCTTAAATGTGTCAAGCCAAGGAGTATGTATTTTAATCTTGAAAGAAACAAGAAACCAACAAAACTTAAATCAGGAGATAACATAGTTGGATTTGTTGTTAATAAAATAACTCTGGTGGCAGTGTAGAGATTAGAATGGAGTCAGGGGGTAGAAAAACTAGTTAGGAGATTATTTATATATGATGATGAAACTTGGAACCATTAGAATATGAATAGAAAACTGGATTCTGCGGGGTTTTGGTAAAACTAACAGAACTTGGTGGAGATGGAGATAATGAGGTTTGGTGCCTGATTCTATAGTTTCTCGCTTGAAACTGGGTGGATGGTGATGACATTTAACAAAGATAAAAAAGATAGCAGGTTAGAGTATCATGGTAGACTAGAAAATAATTTCATGTTCAGAAACACTGTGTTTTGGGGCAATACAACATAAGACCTGGCATTGGTTGAGGGCTTATACTAAGCTCTAGGCACCATTTTAAGTGCTTTGCATGTAACAACTAATTGAGATATAGGTACTTAGTAGGTAATTGGAAATAAAGATTTGGAGCTAAAAAGGGACATCTGGGCTGGAAATAAAAATTTGATAGTCATTAATGTATAGGAGGCATAGTTAAAACTGTTGAGGCAAGAAGAAGGCAAAGGATAAAAATGCTGAGCAAAACCACCATTTTATGACCAGGGAGTGATGAAGATTGTAACCTCCATGATGGAAAAGATCATGCCTGACTTGTTCACCACTGTGTCACCAGAGCCTGGCATACTATTTAGAATACAGTGGCTGCTCAATAAATAAATGTTGAATGAATGAAATAAAAATATCAGAGGGAAGTCCCTGGTGGTCCAGTGGTTAGGACTCTGCACTTTCACTGCCGAGGGCTTGGGTTCAATCCCTCGTTGGGGAACTAAGGTCCTGCAAGCCATATGGTGCACAGCCCCCCAAAAAGAAAAATCAGAGAAGTGTAATGAGAAACAATGAGGCATCATGACTTGGAAGACCAAGGGGGAAAGGTGGTTTGAGAATGACTAGAAAATGCCGAGCTCTACAGTAAAGAAGTCAGATAAAATGGGGACTGCAATGAAACCATTGGGCTTGGCAGTTAGGTATCCATTAGTAACTTGAAAGAGGGCAATTTTGGTAGAATAGCCTCCTTCTAGACTGTAATAGGCTTAAGGGTAGATGGTTGTTGAAGAAGAGTAGAAAATGACCAGAAATTTGGTGGTAACGTGATTGAGGGGGTTAGAGTAACAGAGGAAAATGAAGCCATGGTTTGTAAAAATTTTATTTGTTTTTATAATGGAGGAGACTTCAATATTGTTTGTAGAAGAAAAAGTATCCTAGGAGAGGGATAAATTACAGATGGTAAGAGTAGATAATTGTTCTTAGCTAATTTTCCTGTCAGTTTTCCCTTGGGCATGCTTATCAGGTGTTCTATTTATCTTTAGACCTTAAAACAAGTTAGAGCTCTATGATCTGCCTCACTGGGACATTGGTCAGCTTAAAAGGACTTGGTAGTTTAATACAGCATGGTGCTTTCCTAATATCTTCTTTCTAGATGTATATGTCTTGTCATCTACGTAGGATAGGACAAGTCTATACTCCAAGCATGGTGGTGAAATTATGGAATTAAGCACAAATTGAGGCAAGTGAACACCAATATGTATCGATAATTGAGGTCAATCTATTTGCTTCATTATTATATTAATGAAGTAATTAGGGGAATAGCCCACTTTGCTCCTGTGATTTGGCTTGACTATGATCTTATAGAATATAGGGGCATATTTACTGGAGGCTCCATAATATGCCTAGAATCTAAAAGGTTGTTGGCACTTGTAGTCAATACAAATGCCCTCACACCTGAAGATGCCTTAGACAGTGACAAATTGTAAAAACCAACTGCATAACTAGATGGGTTCTTTTTCAGTACCATGGATTACTCTGACAGTCTAGTGAAGCCTACAGACTCCCTTTCAGAAAAGTATTTTTAAATGTAGTCAATAAAATACATGGGGTTACAATAGAAACCAATCATCAAAATGTATAATAAAACAAATTTGTGATATAGTAATATATCTATCTGATTCTTTAGTAACACATTAAATAATATCTATTTTCCCCTCTACTCCTATCTGAAAATGTTTCTTTTGACCTGTCAATAATATAACCACATTATCATCTATTGCTACCTATTTATGTAGTCATTTGATGGTTCACTTGATGATGCACTCATACATATGTATCAGCATTCCCAGTCACCCAAGATACATATTTGATGTCCATGCACACACACATATATATGTTATATATTCCAATCATTCATAGCTAGCTGATATAGGATATTTGCTAGCAGGCAAAGCAGAAGACTACTTTAAGAATTCATATTAAGAAAATGAAAACATAAGCCACAGACTGGGAGAAAATATTTGCCAACTGTATATATGGTAAAAGACTCGTATCTAAAATATACAAAGACCTCTTACAACATAATAATAATAAGACAATCCAATTTTCAAATGGGCAAAATATTTGAATAAACATTTCTCCAAAGAAGATATCCAAATGGCTAATAAGTACTTGAAAAGATGCTTAATTGATTAGTCATTAGGGAAATGCAAATTAAAACCACAACGAGACACCACTTCACACCCACCAGGATGGCTATAATAAAAATGACAGACAATTACAAGTGTTGGCAAGGATGTAGCAAAACTGGAATTTTCATACAGTGCTGATGGAATGTGAGGTGGTACAGCCACTTTGGAAAACAGTTTTGCAGTTTCTTAAGAGGTTAAATATAAAGTTTTCATACAACCCAGCAATTCCATCTACTCAGGAGAAATAAAATATATGTCCACACAAAGATTTGTATGTTAATGTTCATAGCAGTATTGTTCATAAGAGCCAAAAGTGGAAAGAGCCCAAATGTCCATTCATTGGTGAATGCATGAAGAAAATGGGGTATATCCATAATGGAATACCAATACTAAATACCAATACCAATACTAAAAAAAAAAAAGGAGTAAAATACTGATATATGCTACAACATGAATGAATTTCAAAAATATTACGCTAAGTGAAAAATGCTAAACACAAAAGATTATATATTAATTGGTTCTATTTATATGAAATGTCCAGAAAAGACATATCTATAGAGGTAGAAAAGTAGATTCATGCTTGCCTAGGCTTGGGGGGTGGGAATAGGGATTAATTAAAGGGATATGAAGGATCTTACTGGGGTGATGAAAATGTTCTAGAACTGGATATAGTGATGGTTGTACAACTTGGTAAATTTACTAAAAATCATTGAATGATATACATAAATGTGTGAATTTATGGTATATAAATTATATCTTAATAAACTTGTTTTAAAAGAGAAAAAAAGAAAAATCCTAGAGACAGCCCAAACAAGGCAAATATTCCTCTTGACCCTTACATTAGGAAGGGATTTTCTCCATCTCTGAAAAACCTTAACACTCCCTTCATACTTTGATGACTGTGATTATGACTGAAAATCACATTGGAAAGGACCAACCTGAGCAAGTTACAACTTTAAGAAGTTTGTATTTCAATCAGATCTTGATTTGAATGTGGCTAAAGGCACTTTACCTGTGCTCTAGGCAGAGTTGATAATAGACAGGTGTTTTCTCCCCTTTGCCTCTTCCCCACTCCAATAACTCTCCCGCTGGGCTTGGACTTTTAAATATGTCTGGTTGTATTAGATCCTCTTGTGAAAGCAGATTTGGGGCAAAATGGGAAGAAAACATGAGGACCCTGACTAATTTGGGATATGTTTTAACTTCTAAACATATTGGCCTTTGGTGAGATATGGATCTTTCTAGTCTCTTCTCTAACATGATGCTGATGGTAATTTATCAATAGGTATCCTATATTTTAAAAAATATTTTTATTTATTTATTTGTCTGTGCCGGGTCTTAGTTGCGGCGTGTGGGATCTTCGTTGTGGCACACAGGATATTTTAGTTGTGGCATGAGGGATCTAGTTCCCTGACCAGGGATCAAACCCCGGCCCCCTGCATTGGGAGCTTGAAGTCTTAACCACTGGACCACCAGGGAAGTCCCAAGTATCCTATCCTTTAAGGAACAAAATGACAACCATTGTCTGAGAAAGTGAACTCCTACAGAGTTAGAGACTGTGTTTAAATAAATCTTTGTGTGTGGTGCCTTAGGCACTTAATAACCAAAAAACCAATATGGATGTTCTGAAATTCTAGGCTCTATCTCATTCAGATAAATTGTGAAAATATTTCAAATAAATGAAGATCAGCACTCTTTTAAAAGAAATTTAATGAAAACTCATTATTTAATCCTGGGTTTTAACATTTAGTTTTCCATCCCTTCAAAAGTACTGCTTTATAAACTCTGACAAAGAAAGAACTCAAAAGCACCTAAATGACCCTATCTTAAATGCTCACCAGTATTCCTTTATTGACAATGTTTAACTCTCACAGTGAAGAGACTTTGTCATAGTGAAGCACAACATAGTTCCTGCCAATCTATTTATAAGTTATTTTTCACTAATATAAGTCAAAAAGTTACAAAGAATTCAAATGTTTAAAATCATCTGAAAGGTGAAAAATATTACAAACCCAGATGATGAACTGGAATTGAGAGTAAAAGATGAGAACCAGCTAATATAAACGATAATCCAGTACAAAGAATACAAAGGAAAAAACTTCCCCTCAGCAAAGTCACCTTCTGAGAACTTATCCTGTTACTCTTCTCTTTCCCTTTGCCATTTTTCCAAAAATTAAAAATTAGCTTTACAATGTCAAACATATAATGCAGAAGTAAATAATAGGTGAATGAAGTAGTTATGAACTGAAGGCAAAAAATAAAGTACTGTCAGTGTATCTCAAGGTTTATTTTAGTCTTACCAAGGTCAGTCACACTGACATAGCAGGTGACATGGTAAAACAATGGGACAGAGTCTAAAAACCACACACCAAAGTAGTGGATGATTTTGGAGACATGCTTTCAACACTTCTCAGAAATGAAGACAACATCCTCTAGTAACTTTTAAAGTTATCAAGTGATAGGATGCAGTGTTTGGGAAATCTCCTGGAATGATTTGTTAATGCTTTTCCCAAAAGTACACTGAATACGATCAGCCAGAGTCTGAAATAAAGGTTTTACTGGAGGGTATTCTGCCCAAGCATGACATTTGTATAAGTAGCAAGAGTCCCAGACAAACTGTTAACTAATCAAAACCTGGCATTTTCAATAAATGTAGTATTGAGCCTCAAGGTAACATATAACTAAACTTGTATACTGCAGGAATCAGAAAGGGAAGTGTGCAGAAAACTAGATCAATACCTCTGCTTACAAAATCTAGAATTTACTTACATAAAAGCTGATGTTCTGAGTTAAGGGGTCACAAAACATTAAAAGTCAAGTTTTCTGGCATCATCCTCTTTTCATAAGAGAAGTCATTTCACTTTATTCTGATATTTTCTTAAAGACATATACCAGGACAAAGTAATCCATTTTTTTCCCATAAAAGTATTAGGTAATCTTACTGGGTTGAATTAAGTATGGCTCTATAAATAGTATTTTAAAATATTTGAAGTATTAAAAATAGAGCCAATCAGTGAAAATTGTCAAAACTCACAAAGTAAATATTTGGAATATATATTTAGCTGTCATATATATACATATATATATACACATATATAGAGTACATGCATGACTTTGGCAATTATTAAGAATTTTTAAAATAGAACAGTGAAACAGTACTCAATAGTTAACTTCATATTTGAACTCAATGATTAACTTTATTTCTGCAGGCGTAAGTTGCTAGTGAGTCTGGAAAACTGCAGCATCTCTGATTATTCAGGTCACGCCACTTTTGGTAGCTTATCCTAGTAATTCCATTGGAATTACTACTTTCTGGGATCTATTAAACTTTTCTTGACCAAACGTCTACAGAAAATCCTTTGCCTGCAGCCCCTAGCTGATTTGATGGATGATATCTAAACAGCCTATGAAATGTTAACTTTTAGAATTTTTTTTCCTATTCTAACCACTTTAACTTTCTGATGATAGAGAAAACCAGTAAAAGGAAACATCAGGCAGAAACTGAACATCATCTAGTAGTATCAGTGCAGTTCAGGCAGTTAAAGAATCCAGATGTTGTCACCTGGTACTGTCAGAGGACTCACAAGAAAATACTTAAGTTTAACTTCTAACAACATTCTCGGTACTTCCAAGTCCCACTTCTTGGATACTCCTCCCACTTTCAAACTTGTGTGCCAATTCATGTTCTTGTAAACCAGGGAAAATTACATTTCTTCTGCCTTGGAGATCGATACAGAGGAAGGCATCAGATGTCAGTCATCTTTAAGTCGTCCGGGAAGACGCTCAGAAATGCGTGCCTCTTGTGTCTTCTACTTTTATTTTCCCAACCCCTTACGAAGTTTTGGAACAGGAAGATGCCTGAGTCCCAAAGGCATTAGCCTGACACTGCTATTCCTTTCTAAGAACCCCATTAACTCCCAGTAGAAATGAGAATGATGTGAACTCCGTTTCATGGCGCAACCCTCTGCAACCCCCTTACACAAACACAAGAGGTGGGATGGGGAGGAGGTCAAAGGAGGGGGAGGGAAAGGGGTCGGGAGATGAGACTCACCGCTCCTGCCAGTTCCTCGGTCAGGCACAACGTAACCAGGAGAAGCCACAACCTGAAACGGGAGGGAGGGTGAATAACATGGGTTCTCTAGGCTCCAGGGTCCTGCGTCTGCCCATAGACCCCCGACCCCTCTTTGCTGCCTGCCTCAACTTTCTCTGTAATGACAGAAGTACAAGTATAGTCCCGGTCCGGCAAAGTAGCCCAGAATAGGAAAGAGGAGAGGAGCTCGGGGCAGCAACAGCTCACCCAGGGTGCATGCTTGCGGCTCCTCCGGAGCTGGGTCCCGGGAGACTGCTAAGCGGCTCCGCGGCCCCGGCTCATCGGATGCTTGGCGGCTGTTTCCTTATTCAAGAGGATGGGGTAGGGGGGCGAAGTGGCTCACTTCTGAAGAAACTAAACTCAGCTTCTAGATAAAGAGGTGCCCCAAAGGGAAACACGGTCAGCGGTGCCCGCTACAACTTGCCGCACTCAAAAGATAGTTCCATGCACCAGGGGAGGAAGGAATGGAGGGGAAGGGGGCGGGGCTGTCTGCTGTCAATCATCCCCCCTACCTCGGGCAGCCGGTCGTCTTTCTCACTTTCAGGCACCTCTACACGTAACATTCCCACGCATCTCCACAGCTTCACGCACAGGCCCACAGACCTACACGCTAAGATGTAAGCAACTGTGCATCAAACACTTCCTTAAAGCACTGTTAATTGTTACACATATACAGATTAAGGCATACTCCTCCCACATAGACACATGGGCCTTTGCACACTTTCCCAAATGCATATCACTCATTCGAATTTATTGCACACTAACCTCTTGGGGTGGTGGTAGTTTCTGGGGTTGTAAAACTACCTTTAGCTGAGCTGAACCTAAGGATAAGCGGGCCCCCGTGATATAGGTCCAAAGCCCTGAAAGACGCTAAAGTGGTAAATTCTAGGGTGTGAGATAACAAGTGTTCTGAAGAATTCGTCAAGAAATCCCTAAAAGATCCCCCAAGGAGTCCACATAAAATATTTTCTGGGCCTGATGGTGCTTTAAAAAATCTGTATGCCAGAATTACCAAAGTAACGTTCAAGTCTACTTTATTTGGGAGACATCAATTCAACTGCCATTAACTCCATACATATATTTCCAATTAAGTGTCCGTGTTAGTATTAAGGAAAATTGCACTAAAGTTATTTAATCCCCTACCCTAAATCTCTCCGAGAAACATCTGCAATGAGAGTCAATGCCTTTTATGTTAGTCAGTATGAGGTAAATATTAATTATGGCATTCAATGTAGCTAAAGAAAACGATATGACTGTATTACTATAACATCCAACCACATAATAATTACTCATATCTACTGAACGCTCCCAAATCTTATATGAATATAATATGCATAAATTCTTCACACACGTATATGTACGTTCATTTTCTTAATTCTTCAGCTGTAAGCATATATTTAATTATATAAATATATTTATATGTTTCTAATATTTTCACATTTTCTGTTGTATGTAGAAACTCCCTCCTGTGAGCAGGTGGAAGGCAAACAACTCCAGCAGCCCTGGGAGCAGGCACCAAAATTTGTTTCTAATCATTAACAATAAAAGGAACCGTTCTCTTACATCCCTCCGCTACAAAAAATAGTCCCAGCTCAGGTCTATTTGTAATTGGCTTTGGTGCTCACACCAATGAGAGTGGGACTGGGCAGGGAAAAGGAGTATCAACGGAAGGTGCAAGTGAACGAATAGAAAAGCTTCCCGGGGGGAGTCAGGGTGCGCAGTCAACTGGGCTGGACGTTTCCCTCCTCTAAATAACTGAGCGTCACTCCCTCGCAGGTTGCTGGTGCGGTCTAAAACTGTGGCGGAGTGATCCTCAAATTCCCCAGGGCTGGTGGGGAGGGGGCGGTGCAGGGGAAGAGAGGGAGGAAAGTAGATCTGTGGGACTTGCGCGAGGAAAAAGTTTGCAAGTCTGGACAGAAGGGAAAAGTGCTCCCGAGAGACCGGCTTTGGGGACGGGAGCGGGGAGGGAAGAATAGCTGCTGCTTTTTTTTTTTTTTTCTTTCCCCTTCCACTCTTAAAAACCTACTTTCTCCTCACCCAAGACGACCGGCACAATTGGGACACCCTCGCTGTCTCTCTCCGGCTCTAGCTCTCTCCCTATAAACCCTCAAGATTATGTCAGTTGGTCAGAGCCAGCCAGGGATTTCGTGCGGGTGCTGAAGGAGCTGCGGGAGCCGGAGAAGAATGAAACTGCGTGGAGTCAGCCTGGCTGCCGGCTTGTTCTTACTGGCCCTGAGTCTTTGGGGGCAGCCCGCAGAGGCTGCGGTAAGTCCTTCCTTCTACCCCCGACCCCCATCCCATCACCTCGCTCTCACGCTGAAATCACTTTTTGTGCCTTTACCTTCCTTTCTCCTGGGCCTCGGCTAGGGAATTCAGGTGTGCCTTCACTTGTTTAGGAAGAAACATTATTTACAACGCTAGTAACTCAAGCCTTCTGAAGTCCAAGGGAGAGGTTTAAGTGTTTAAAAATAGGGCTGCTTGCTTTCCCTGCAGCTAGCTGCTCTGGGGGCAAGAGCAGAGCCTGGGGAGGAGGATGCATGTTAATAGATAACTAAGCTCTGGTGGATATTTAAAACTTTTCCTCCGCACCCTCCCACCTCGAGTGTTTCCCTACATGCCCGCTAACCTTTTCACTAGTTGTGCCCAATCCACGCACTCTTTAAACTTTGTCGATAGTTTACTATTTTGGCCTTTCTAAAATCCACCTTCCACCAAAGTGTTAAGCGCGCCCGTGAAGTGCTTCCCTTTTGCCTTTTCCTTAAGGAACATGAACCTACCCTCACCTCTGGTCAGTAAAGCCTCTGTAGAGACTGCTTCCCTCTTGACATCCTTGTTGCAAATGCTCAGGTAACATACCAAGAAGAATGAGGTAAAGACGGATGGCTTCAGGCTTCGGTTTTTCTGCATCTTTTTTTTTTTTTTAAGTTCTCAGTTTTTGTTGTTTACTTTTTTTAGCTTACTAAGGCACCTGAAACAAATTGAGAATTTGCCCATCACCTATTTAAAGGAAAAGAACGATCTCTTTTTCACAGGAGAATGAGTGTTCTGGTTTAAAGGAGAGTGGAGGAGGGAAGTACACGTGAAATGACAGAGCAAAAACTTCCACTGAGTTTTAGGAATGTAGAATTAAAATCCTAATATATCTCTTAGAATTAAAATCCTAATATGTCTCTAAGAGATAGGTCCCACCCACTATCCTTCTGGGGATGAGAGGCAGATCTAAAGGAATGAATGGCTTTGTCAGAGAAAATGTTCTCCAGACTGAAACCCATCATCCTTAATTTCACTTAACCTCTAAATAGAGAATTAAGTGTGTGACAAATTATTTAAAAGTTATATTTGAGTGAACATAATGGGTGGTTTTAAAAACACTTTAATATGAGATCATGGCTTAGGCCTTCACATGGTTGAGTGACTATCAATTCTTTATATGCAACTGCTGTGTTATATAGCTTACGTGGGTCCGCTTGTAAGTTAGCTGTCTAGCTGTTCTATACACTCAGCATGCCTCAGGTTACATTGCCCTCCTCCCATCCTCCAGAAAGTGTATACTCATAGTATGAGAAAAGTAACTTTCATATTACTCTAAGCACAACATAATAATAATGGCAACTCTGCTGAAAAACCATGCATATCAAATATTTTAAATTATACTTGCCATAATTATGCCTCCATCAAAGTAGATAGATAATTTAAAATTGCTTTTATGATGCAGAGCTTCTTAATGGGCTAAGGTTTAGCCACTCAGTAGGGCTGCAGGCCCTTGGATAAAACTACAATTGTGTTGTTGAAAATAGTTCCTTTTAAAAACATCATCTTGGTGTTCACTGCTTGTGGCATTTGGCCCAGGGGCAAAGATTTTGTGGATGTTTGATTAAATATTTCTCGTTTCTTACTTTTGACGTTGCTATTAATAAATGTACACCAGATACCAATCATACAGGTATGTACAGCTGTACTTTGTGTCAGATTATATTAAATCATGTTATGTTAAAAATGAAATTTCTTTTTATGATTGACAGAATTTGGGAGCAAGCTTGTTTTCTTGGACTCTTTAACAATTGAGTGTTCATAAAGAAATTACAGAAGACACCAGGCAGTTTTTTTTTCCTTTTTTCTCCTATGCAATTATTTATTTATTTCTCTCCTATATGATTTTTAAAGAACATTTTAGACCCCATTTCCCTATCATTAGTATAATGTGCCTCTAATAAAACCAGGGTTTGTTTTTTCTGCTTCACACATTAATATCCTAGTTAGAGTAATGTTTTAATCATCTCAGAGATATGAATGGTATCTGCTCTCCATACTAGTGCTGGGGATATTGGTGACCTTCTCCAGAGTAAACTGGATGGTAGTGGGGCTGCTTGTTGACTGAAGTAGTCTAGTATTGGGACTTTTATACCAGGAAGAGCATTGCTACTTAAATTGCTTTAATTTTTCATAGTTAAGTGATTTCTTTATCTCTGAAGTCATGCCAAATTGGGATATCACAAATATGTGGAAAATTTTTTAGGTGGAGAGTTTGTTAGGTGGAATAAAGTAACTCTTATTCTGAAAGGTTAGCAATAAAGGAAGAAGGCAGATTTAGTTGGAAAGGTCAGTTCTAGTGATGGAAATACGTACTTTTATGTAAAGGTACCTGTGCTGACTCTCTGTTAGTAGGATATACACTTAGATTTATGAATATGGTGTGTTAAATTCTAGTACTACTATACAATTTTTAGTAACTTCGTATGTGTGTGTGTGTGTGTGTGTGTGTGCGCACGTGCGCAGTGGAGTGGATAAGTTTCTTTAAATGTACTATCTCCCTTGTGACTAAGAGCAACAACTTGTTAAGCGTAGCAGTGTGGTTTGTGGCCATGGAACAGTTTTTCATCTGAAGTATACTGCTCCACAGGGAGAATTTGTTGACATTGTTATCATAACTTAACATTTTTGCATGTTTACTGTGTGCCAGGCACTGTGCTAATATGGAAATGTACATTATCATGTTTAATCTTCACAACAGACCTATGAAGTATATACTATTGTTATTCCCACTTTACCGATCAAGGAGCTACAGATCACAGAGGTTAAGTAATGTGCCAAAAATAACATAGTTAGCAAGTTGTAGAGCTGGAAATTTGAATCCAGGCAATTTGACTCCAAATTCTTTACCCTTAATGACTGTCCTATACTGCCTCCTTTGTATGTGGTCTATAGAGATGTATTTGCTGTTCAGAGTATTTGGATCTCTGCTACTTTTTTTTGAGTAAGGGGGAGACACAGGAGGTGAAATGGAAAATATAATGGGGATTACATCTCTTCTTGCTGATGTTAGGAGAAGCATCATGTTGTAATGGAAACAGCTCTGGGATTAGAATAAAAAGATCAGAGTTTGATCTCTATATGTATGTCTATTTATAGAGAGATAATTTAAAAGTAATCTAGAAGCAATTGCTTGTTGCAGATTGTATGATTTTATATAATTACATATATAAAAGGTTAGATTTATAGAACAAGTGTAATTTTGTGGTAGGTGATTATTTTGAAGAAAGATTTGTCTTATTATATTTGTAATTAGTGTCCATAATAATTTTAAATATACTGAACTTTTCAGGAGCGTGTCTATTGTGATAAGACAGTACGTGTATGTGGTAGAATACTTTGCTTAAGATGTTCAACTCACTTCTTTTGTTTTACCAATTTACCCACCCATCATATCCAATTCTATTCACTCAACTGTCTCTATAACTTAAGTCTTGTGTGTGTATTTGTATATGTGTGTGTCCTGTGACTGTAAAGAGTGTGTACCTTTTTTTCCTGTGTTTTTACCTATCTTTTGATGTATGTATATTCAACATATGAGACTCTACCTTGAGTTAAAATTGATACGTTGGTCAAGGTTGTGTCTGCCAGGTTTATCCACTGTAAAGTCACTGTTTCTCCCTTTGTAATTACAAAGCGACCAGATTTTCTAAGACTATATGGGGCAATATTGCAAGACAATGTACATTTCTTGTTTCTCATCATAGTTTTGCCCACTGTTTTAGCATCTGTTGAGGATTCTGACCTGAATAATTACTGCTGTGATATTTTTCAAATGGTGATCTTCAGTTATCAACATTTTCTGCATTTATTTGTTGAATTCTAATGTAACAAAGAACTTTACCTTCTTTTCTGTTTGTTTCTATTTATTTATTCAGTGATTTATTTATAATAGTATGGACTTATGGATACTTGTTTTATTCTATGAACTATAATGAATTATGCTATTTTTCCTTTTTTTTTGCTGAAATAACCCCAGATTTGGTCAATAGAAGCCCCTTCCAATTGGCTCCTGTGTCCTTTCAGTGTGTCCCATCATTTTTTGAGCATTCTCTTACATTCTGGTACCACAAGGTGTTCCAGACTCATTTTCTACTTTCCCTGCTCCAACCCTGGAATGAGCCATTTTTCTAAGGAGCTCTGATTCTTTTTGTTGAGTAGTGGTATTTAGAGATCAAGATCTGGGTGCTTGGCATGCTCATTATTACTGGGGTGTCATTGCTTCTAGGCCTTCTCAGCAGATAAAACTAGGGAATATATGTATATATACATAGACACATACCCACTTCTATATTTCTTACAAAACCATGAATTTGTACTGATATCTCTGATTCCAGTCCAAAATCACAGAATAAACATACCTCTTTGATACTATGGGATCTCGCTGCTTTCTGGTACCTCTCTTCAGGCATATTTTGTGGTCTTATACAGAGTCTTTAAGAAATTGCCCTCTGGAGTCAGATCTGGAGTCTGAGTGGAGGATGTGTGACCTTCGGACAGGTAGTAACCTCTGAGCTTTAACTTCCTCATTAGCAAAATGGGGCCAGTGGTACCTATGTCACACATTGTTTTGAGGATAAAATGAGAGAAGTTATGTAAAGCGTTTAGAATAGTACTTGGCACATAGTAAGTGCTCAATAAGATTTCAATTAGATTCCATTATTGTCATTACAAACTAGTTATTGACTTGCCATTTCTTATTTCATTAACTCTCAAATTCTCTGCCTGATTTTCAAGGTCTAGCATGATCTTTCCCTTCATTCCTCCTTATTTTTCATTACATTTTACAATACACTCCCTCCATTCTAGCCTAGGTGAACTTCCCTATAATCCCTTGAGCATTACATACATTTTTTTGAATTTTATTTATTTCTTATGCAGGTTCTTATTAGCTCTTTTATACATATTAGTGTATATATGTCAATCCCAATCTCCCAGTTCATCCCACATTACATACATGTTTTGGCTCTCCATCTTGTTTAGAATCCTGTGGATCCAAATCTTTCCTCAGTTTCAGCATAACATTTACATTCATTCAGCAGATATTTATTCAGCAACTCATAAGTACTTAAGAATTATATTTATGTTGTTCTATTTCTCCCCTCATGGATATGTACTATCCACAAAATCATTTTGTGCTAGACACTATAGATAAAACTGAATAAGATAGACAGGGTCCCTGCCTTCATGGAGCTTCCATGCTAGTGAGCATAGATAAATAGTTCTGTGGAGCTTTCCCTTACTATTAAATCAGTTGCTGATTTTACGGTTCTTTGAACATTTGTCATATTTAGCCTCTTGTCTAGTATCTAAATGTATTTGGTCTTACAAGCATTTTGTTTCATGGGATTTTATGTCTTCTCCCTATTAGATTATAGACTTTTTGAGGGCAAGAACTGTATATTTGTTCATTCGACAAACTTACATGTTGATTTTGTCTGATGACAAAAATAATACATGCTTAATGTTGGAAACTTGAAAAATGAGAAAAATATAAAGAAGAAAATAAATATCTCTCCACAGTTCTACCAACAGCACAGAAATAACCTATATTATTGTTTTGATGATTTTCCTTCTTATGTATCTAATATTTTCTTTAAAAAGTAGATTGATTAAAATTTTTTAAAAGTTGGGATTACGATATATACAATTTTATATGCTATTGTTTTTTCACTTATTATTTTCCCATGTTATTAAAATTCTTAGTTTAAAAGTATTATTTTTAAATGATTGCATACAATTTATATTATACACACCACAATTAATTTACGTGTTCACTTTTATAGACTATATTTTTAAATTTCAAGTTTTTTTTAGTCATTATAAGAAATACGGCCATAAACAATTCTTATTCCATATTTTGTATTATTTTGTTAGTACTGCCTCCTTCGTGGAGAATTATTGGGTTAAAGGTCATCAGTATTTTTAAAGTCTTTGGTACCTGCAGTAGACCCTGACATTTAGAAAGGCTGTATCAACAGATAATATGATAGCTAACTTTTTTTTTAGTGGTTACTATGTTATACCCTCTTAGGTAGATAATATTATTCCCATTTTATGTACAAGGAATCTGAGGCCAACAGGGTGGTTAAAAAACTACCAGAGGTCACACAGTTAATAAGTGATTGAGCAGTTTAGCTCTAGAACATGCTCATGAAATTTTCCTCAGTTCCTATTTCATTCACGGTAGTACAGAAAAATAGAGTCATGTTGAAAAGTTGAATAATTCCCATTACCGTTTCCGTGACTGGTCACATGAATTGATTCTAAAGATAGGCTTACCCACCAGTTCATCCTTTAATAGCTCTTTGCTATAATTGCCTGGGCCATTCATCCTCAAGGACCTAAATTTTAATTTTGTAAACCATGCATCCCCGTACATTTCTCCCCTATACGGAAGGTGGAGCCTGTATTCCATGAATACCTCCCCCACTGACCTCTTCCTAGCTATAGCAAGGGTGTAACATACTCCAAACTCACTGACATTCTCCCTTCCCCAGGAGAGTTTTGGAATGCGTCTGAATATGGAGACCCCCTTTACCCTCTCTCCCCACCCCCTACCCCATAACTGCCTATGAGCTTTACACTTAAATGCCGGTGTCTTTGCCTACTGTTGTCCCTTGCTTTCATCCTCCCTAAGTGATACTCCAGAAGTTTCCCCCCATTAATTTCTAATCTGTTTTTCCCACTTTGTGGTGATACTATTCCAGCCCCCATCTCCTGTTTTTAGCAACAAACTTGGAAGTACATATGGAGTGAGAGGTCCCCCATCCATTTTGCAACACTCCCGCCTTACCTCTTCCTTGTGTTTCCCCACTAGCTAAGTGACTTTACTGCCTTTATGATAGCCTTGTGGCTTGTGCATTTCAAATGTATTCCTCCACAAAATCACAAACTGTTACACATTATGGCTTTTCCAGGTGGCATTTGAATAGCTGAACTTTAAGCTTCTGAATGATAGGGATCTGCTCTTGCCAAATTACTTTCCAGAATGTTTTTACCAATTATATTCGTATCAGTAGTATAAAAGAGTACCTATGAGACAGTCTTAATAATTTTTTTTCTATCTAGTACAGTGACTATAGAATTGATGCTCAATTGATTGCCAGTTGGTTGGCAGATTTGGTTCTATCCTCTAATGATTTTCTTTTTAAAATGTAATCATTCCATCATCTCATCCCCTTCTGACAATAGCAACCATAGAACAGAAGTGATTTTTGAAAATAAATTCTCTTCTAATTAACATTATAAATGAACCACCCAACCACTTAACTAAATCCTCATTACAAAGATTGTTTTTAATAGCAGTAATTCTTGAGGTGTTTTGGAGAGGCATCTTTAGTGTGATCTCTGATACATTAGCTTCTTTCATTTTAACCAGATTCTCATTTTATGCATCAATGCTTGAGTTTATTTACCTTCATAATCTGTATAGGTCCAACTGCCCTTGGTTCCTTTAGAAGCTTCTGCGGGCCTTTTACCAAAAGTGTAGTCTGTAATGGTACCTGCTACCCTGTTGAAAAGGGAACCTTAAACCCCTTGCTATTTGCTAACGAAAGACAACCAAAGGCAAATGTTACAAAAGAAACAGGTTTTTGCTAAATTTAATTTTTAACTTAAAAAAATTTACTAAATCATTTGCTTTATTTTTTAACTTGTAGAGAGACTTAAGCACCTTTTTTGAGCAAGTGCTAGTCAGGTTAATGGAATTGGTTTTATGACAGTGAGTACTAAAATAGAACTGGAAGAAATTCTGTTGGCATTTGTATCATCTTATAATTCAGTCAAATGACACTCTTCATATATGTTAACAGAACTGGCTGATTTGCTTCCAAAATTTCTTATAGTGTGTGTGACATTAATGGAATCCTGAAGGAGATATTGGAACTTTGGCGGGGGAAGATGGTATTAAGAGTGGGACACTAGTGAGAAATTGTTTCGTATATTCTGTATTTTGAGCTCTCCAGGACTTGCTAAAGGAGGAGAAGTCCTTCTCTGTCCATAATCTCATAATCTAATTGATGTAGTAAAACACTTCTGTATGTGAAAGGCATAGTAGTGCCTGTTTATATCAGGTTGTTTTCTGTTGCAGGTGATAGAAAACACTAATTCAGCTGCCTTAACAGAGAAAAATTTTAACTCACATTACAAGAAGTTTGGAGGTAGAGTACCTCCAAAATTAATTAATTCAGCCAAATAGTGACCCAGGTTCTTTCCACTTTCTCCTCTGCCATACTCTGCCTATCAGCTTACTGTCTCAGATTCGTGCCCCTCATACTTGCAAGATTGCTGCTGCAGTTCCAGGGATCACATGCAGATGCCACAATGCCTAATAGAAGAAGAGTATGAACTGTTCATTTGTGTCCCTTTTTATCAGCAGTGAAAACTTTCTCAGGAGTCCCATACCTTCACCCTTACATCTGACTGGTTAGAATTGTATTACATGTATATGTTTACACCAGTACATTGGCAAGTGGAATAGGACCATAAATGTAGAGTTAGACAAGTGACTTACACTGCCACCTCCCCCTGCAACACACCAAAGCACATTGCTGCCTGGAAAAGTTAGAGGGTGGGAAAATTTGAATAAAATCAAGGTTCTTTTAGGAAGGAATAAATAGTTCCTGCTTCACAACCTCATGAGTTTGTTGTCAGGATCAGTTGACTAAAAGATTTGTAAGAATTTGATGTATTTGTTAAATGTAAGATGTCTTTCTTAATAGGGAAACTAACGTCTTATAGAGCTGTACAAATGAAAGATGTTGGCTATTTACGTAAATACAGATATTTTAGCATTGGAGGGACATTAGGTCAGTGGTTCTCAAAGTGTGATCTGAAGACCCCTGAGATTCCTGACATCCTATCAGGAGGAACATGAGGACTATTTGAACAATAATTTGAAGACTGTTTTGCCTTTTTCACTGTGTTGACATTTGCACTGATGATGGGTAAGACAGTGCGGTACACCAAATTGTCCTAGTAGCTGTATTCTTCATAGTCTTGGAGGACAAAAAGCCAATTTTACTTAACAATGTCCTCAATGTAGCATTGATTTTATTCAATCTTGACCCTTGAGTACAGATATTTTAAAATTTCTGTATGACAAAATGGGAATTACAGAAAACGCTTCTGTATGCTGAAGTAACATCATTTCTAGGAAAAGCTCTTGTGCTTTGTGAGTTGTGTGAGTTGGGGGCTGAACTAGCTGATTTTTGCCTGGAACACATTTTTACTTGAAAGACAAACTGTGGTTATTCAGACTTGAGTATTTGGCAGGAATTTTCTTGAAAATGAGCAAAGTGAGTCTGTCATTTCAAGGAAGACAACTGGCAGTGTTTGTTGCCAATGAAAACATTTGAGCTTTTCAAGTATTAGAATTTTAGAAAACTTGAATCTTGAGTATGGGCTTGATAGCTTTCCAAAACTTAGCCTTTTCTAATGAGATTGGTAACTATATTAATGTGTATGATTTTTTTATATTATGTAATAAAATGTGTTAACATTTGGAAGTTCTGCAAATCCCACTGAACTAATATTTTCCAAATGACTAATGCATGATGTTACAAAATCATGATGGCTAAAAGATCCATTGAAAGACAAGTTAGATCAATCAGTTTTAATGTAATTGAGTACAAAAATTAAATAGATAAGGTATCAGATTCTATGTTGCAACCTACCTTCTTTTAGGTAGACTCTTTTGTCTACCACTTGCAGAATTTTGGCATAGTATCAAAGAATATCTACAGTTATTTTAAAAAGGTATTAAAATACTCAGTTTTCCAAATATATAACTTCATGAAGCCAGATTTTCTTCATATATTTCAACCAAAACAACATATTGCAACAGAGCGGATGCAGAAGCAGATATGAAGATCTAGCTGTCTTCTATCAAGGCAGACATTAAAGAGATTTGCAAAAAAGATGTAAAACAATCCCTCTTCTCCCTTTTTTTTTGTTTTGGAAAATATAATTATTTTCATGAAAATGCATAATATATGTTAACATGTAATGAGTTCATTATTTTTTAAAATATTTGTTTGTTTATTTATTTATTTATTTTGGCTGCACCGGGTCTTAGTTGCGGCACGCGGGATCTTCACTGGGGCATGCGGACTCTTAGTTGCGGCATGCATACGGGATCTAGTTCCCCGACCAGAGAGCGAGGAACCTGGGCCCCCTGCATTGGGAGCGCAGAGTCTTACCCACTGGACCACCAGGGAAGGCCCATGAGTTCATTATTGTTGCTTTTAAATGAATAAAGAAATAATTATTTTAATTATTACTCAGTTTTATTTTATATGGTACATACTGATAGATGTAACCCACATAAGCAAAAGCTTTGGGGTCCTCAGTGATTTTTAAGAGAGTGAAAGGGTCTTATAAAGTTTGAAAACCACTACAGAGACCAGCTCCCATCATTCTACAGGAAAGTGATTGATGAAAGATGCAGCTTGTTAGTTGCAGAGGCAGAGAAGTAATATTATTCCATTCCTCTCTCCAGTATACCACATTGGTTTAGGGATTGGTGATATGATTTTGTAATTTTATTCATCCTAGTAGATAGAGTTAAAATACCAAATAGAAAATGTACTAGATTGTACTTGTATCTTTCCTATAATCTTCAGTCTAGTTGACAAGTCAGAAACATTCTCACTATACAAACCACAGCAGAGTAGACACTGATGAAGAAAGACTGTGAGCTAAAGTTACAGTTATTTTTAGATACCAAATTGGAAAACCCATAAAACCAGAGTTCTTGGCTTACATATCTTTGTATTCGTCACAGTGTATGGACTGGTTCCTTGTATGTAGTTGATTCTCAATAGCTAATTGTGGAATGAATTTTGAATTTTGGGGAAGGGTAGATTTATTTGCCAAGAGACAAGACCTAGAATCAATTAGTTAAGTTATAGGAACTCTTGATATCAATTATTTTCTAACCATTAAGCTATTTAGTAACAGGAATGACCCATTGCTAAAAGTGCTCAAAGAGAGGGTAGATGCTACGTTGTCAGCAATACCCACAAAGTCTCTTTCCACTCTAAAATTCTATTGTTCTGGTTGTTAGAAGGAACTTTCTTTTTTATTGAGCTCAAATCCTTGTCTCTATAATTTTTAAGTAACTCGGAGGTATAATTGACATAAAATAAAGTGCACATATTTAAAGTGTACAATTTAAGGAGTTGTGACTTATGTGTACACTTGTGAAGCCACCAGTACATTAAAAATAATGAACATATAAATCACTCCTGAAGATTTTCATGCCTCTTGGTAGTCCCTCTCTCCCTTCCTACTCCTATCCCCCATCCCCAGGTAACCACTGATCTGCTTTCTGTACATTAATTTTGTTTTCTAGAGTCATATAAATGGAGTCATATGTACACTTTCTTTGTTTTGGATCTTTTTTTTTCAGCATTTGAGATTCATCCACATTGTAATGTGTATCCGTAGTTCATTATTTTCTTGTTGAGTCATATTCCATTATATGAATATACCACACTGTGTTTTTCTGTTCGCGTGTTGATGAATATTTGGGTTATTTACGGCTTGTCTATTACACGTAAAGCTTCTATGAACACTTTAATTTTTGCATTTTAACAGTTATTTTATTGAAGTGTAATTTACATAAAGTGATATGTACCGATCTTAGGTGAACAGCTCAAATATATATATTTTTAATTGTATACACTGTGGTAACCACCATCCAGGTCAAGATGTAGAACATTTCCGTTACCCAAGCTCTGCCATGCCCCTTTCCTTTCAGTGCCTTTTGTGTCTTCTATAAAAATTTTTAAACTCCAAGGTTGCAAAGATATTATCATATGTTTTCTTCCAGAATATTTATAGTTTCAGTTGTCTTTAGGACCATTTTTTTCTATATAGATAACCAGTCGTTCCAGTACCGTATATTGAAAAGAAATACCTCTTTTCATTGATTTGGTTTGATGGCTTTATTAAAAATCAGTTGAATGTATAGGTCTTGGTCAGAACTTACTAGTCTGGCCTGTTGATCTGCTTGTCTATCCTTATTCCAATATTATGCATTCTTCATTATTTTGGCATTATAATAACGCTTTAAATTTTGTAGTGTAAGTCCTTCAAATTTGTTCTTTAAGATTGTCTTGACTGTTGTCTTGAATGTTTATTCCATATAAATTTTAGATTCATCTTGTAAATTTTTACTAAAAATCTATTTGAGATTTTGGTAAGGATAGCAATAATTCTATGGATCAATTTAGGAATAAGTGAAATCTTAAAATTATTGATTTTCCCAATCTATGAACACATCTCTCCTTTAATTGAGATATTCTCTAATTACCTTCATCATAGAAGTCATGCTCAGCATTTGGTCAGTTTCTTCCTATGCATATGCTTGTATAGTAAATGGTATAATTTTCAAAATTGTAATTTTAGTTTGTTGCTAAGATATAAACATTCATTTATATATTGATCTTTTTACCCTAAGATATTACTGTTCTTTCTTTTTTAGGGTATGATTTATATATTGTAAAATTCACCCATTTTATGCACAGTTCTGTGAGTCTTGACAGATGCATACAATAGTAAGTGTAGTCAATCAAGATATAGAACAGCATTGCTAAGATTATTCATTAGGTTCTAGTAGTTTGTATTTTCCATGTACATAATCATATTATCTGAAAAACAGAGTTGTTTTTCCTTTTCAATCCATATGCCTTTTTCTGCTCTCCACCTTATTGTACTGGCTAGGACTTCCAGTACAAGTTTAATAGAAGTGGTAAGAGAAAATATCCTTTTTTTTTGCACTCTATCTTTTGGGGAATATATTTACTATTTCGCTCTTATGTTAGCTTTAAGTTTTACACAGTAACAGATTGAGGAGCTCCTATCCCATTCCTATTTGCTGACATTAAAAAAAAGTTAAATTTCATCAAGAAATAATTTGCACCTATTTAAATCATTATGTTGTTAGGAACTCAGCTGAACTGCTAGGTGTCTTAGTAGCCAGTTAAAACAAGCAAGCCAAAATGAAAATAACAACCCCTTAACTGCTTATTATGATTGATAAGCAAGAGACTATATCAGGGAAAGTGCCAACTCCCCTTCCCTCCCATTTACATTTTTCTCCATGCAGTGACTGCAGGTCTGGTGGATCAGCACAGACTTGGGGATCAGGTCATCTCACTGATGCAGGAGCCTCAAACAAAAAGCTCCTGCACTTTTAGGGAGCTGGAGACCTAGGAGAGGAAGAGGAGAAGTGCTATGAGTGAGAAAGGTACTGAGTACTGAGTCAGATGGAGAAAATTGTCTTCAGAGTTTCCCCCCACTTCCTCTGCTATGAGTGTTGTGAACAAGTCTTTGTGTGGACATACGCTTTCATTTTTCTTGGGTAAATAATCAAGGAATGGAATTGCTGGGTTGTATCATAAGTCTATTTTAAATTTTACAAGAAACTGCTAAATTGTTTTTTAAAGTGGTTGTACCATTGAACATTCCACCAATGTATAAAAGTCCTAGTTGCTCCTCATCCTAACCTACGTTTGCTACTGTTACTCTTTTTAGTTTTAGCCATTTTGATGTCTGAGTATTGCTACCTCCTTGTAGTTTTCTTATAGTTCTTTTTATTTATTTATATACAGTAAAATTTACTATCATTGATGTACTGCCTGTGAGTTTTGATAAAAGCATACAATCTTGTAACCACTGCCATAAACACGATTCGGAACAGTTCCATCACCTCACAATATTTCCTAATGCTGCCTCTTTGTAATTAGCTCCTCCACTTACCCACAGTTCCTGGTTATCAGTGATCTATTTTCTAATTCTATAATTTTACCTTTTTCATAATGTCATATAGATTGAATCAGCCAGCATGTAACGTATTGAGTCTTTTTTCTCTTAATGTAATGCATTTTAGATTTATCCATATGGTGTCTATCAGTAGGTCATTTCTTTTTTCTTATATTTGAGTGGTAAGAGCTCTTACATATTTGGGATACAACATCTTTGTTTGATATATACAAGTTTTGTGTATGCGTTCTCCCATTTGGTGGCTTGCCTTTTTATTTTCTTAACTGGTCTTTGACTACTCCAAGGTCACCAAGATTTTCATCCATGTTTGCTTCTAAAAGTTTTTTAAAAAAAGTAGTTTCAGCTTTTGACCCATTTAGTTGTTTCTGTATGGTGTTTGGTAAGGGTACTGGTTCAGTTTTTTCCCATGTGTTTAACTAGTTCCAGCACCATTTTTTGAAAAGATAATCCCTTCCCCATTTAATTACTTTGGTACCTTTGTTGAAAATAATTAACCATATATGTGTGGGTTTATTTTTGGACTCTAATAAATTCCTCAATCTATATGTCTACGCCCTAGGTAATAAATAGCAGACTGCCTTCATTACTGTAGTTTTATAGTAAGGCTTGAAATCAGGCGGTGCAAATTCTCCAAATTTGTTCTTTTTCAAATTTTTCGTTCTCCTCCTCCTCTCCCTTCTCCTCTTCCTCCTTTCATCCTTCTTCTCCTCCTTTGCATTTCTATGTAAAATTTGCAGTCACCTTGTCAATTCATACAGATAAACCTCCTGTAATTTTGAATGGGATTGTGTTTAATCTGCAGATCATTTGGGGGAAAATTGATCTCTTAACAGTATTCATTTATTCTGATAAATGAACATGGTATATCTTTCTGTTTACTAAGGTGTTCTTTAATTTCTCTCAGCAATATTTTGTAGTTTTCACTGTGTAGGTCTTATACATATTTTGTTAAATTTATCCCTAAGTATTCCTGTGTTTGAATAGTATTATGTAGTATTAATGGTATTAATAGTACTGTATTTTATCTTCTATTTTCAATTATCAGTGTATCGAAATATGAGTGATATTTTTCTGTTGACATATATACTATGATCTTGCTAAATTAATTTATTATTTCTGGTAGCTTTTCAATGAATTTCTTAGAATTATCTACATAATGTGATTATATCTTCTGTGAATTAAGATATAAGATAGATTTACTTCTTCCTTTGTAGTCTGCACACTCAATTTCCCCCCTTATTTTATTGTTAGGACCTTCAGGAGAATGTTTAAGTGTTGAAACCACCGTCTTTGCTAACTTTTCCCAATGTATGAAAACATTTGTTTCACATACTTTGCAGAGTTTTTTGGTTGTTTTTGGCAAGATGGCGAGTCCAGTAGCAACTGTTCCAACATAGCCTGCTGTCATTTCTGTTGATAACACTGCTGTGAACATTGCTGAACAAAATTATTTGCTTTTCAGATTATTTCCTTTGAGTAGACTTCTAAAACTAGATATTGTCATCTGTATACCTATATCTGTACCTATCTGTCTACCTACTTATTATCCATCCATCTATCTATCTGTCTAAATTTACAGTATAAGAGTTACCTTGGAGGGGACTCCCATGGTGGTCCAGTGGTAAAGAATCCGCCTTACAATGCAGAGGATGCAGGTTCAATTCCTGGTCAGGGAACTAAGATCCCACATGCCGCAGGGCAACTAAGCCCATGTGCCACAACTACTGAGCTCACGCAGCTCAACTAGAGAGCACATGTGCCGCAAACTACAGAGCCCATGTGCTCTGGAGCCCGTGTACCACAACTAGAGAGAGAAAACCCACACACCACAACTAGAGAGAAGCCTGCGCACCGCAACGAAGAGCCCGCATGCCACAGTGAAAGATCCCGCATGCCACAGTGAAAGATCCCACATGCCTCAATGAAGATCTCATGTGCTGCAACTAACACCTGGCACAGCCTAAATAAATAAATAATCTTTTTTAAACAAAGAGTTACCTTGGAATGGAATTGCTGGGTCATATAGTACTATTTTTATTTTTTTGAGAAACTTCCATACTGTTTTCCACAGTGGCTGCACCAATTTACACTCCCTCCTTTTTTCTACATCCTTGCCAACATTTGTTATTTGTGTTTTTTTTGTTTTTTGATGATAACCATTCTGACAGATGTGAGATGATATCTCATTGTGGTTTTGATTTACATTTCCCTGATGATTAGCAGTGTTGAGCATCTTTTCATGTGCCTGTTGGCTATCTGCATTTCCTCTTTGGAAAAATGTCTGTTCAATTCTTCTCATTTTTTAATCGGGTTGTTTATTTTTATTTTTAATGTTGAGTTGTATGAGCTGTTTATATATGTTGGATATTGATCCCTTATTGGTCATATCATTTGCAAATATTTTCTACCATTCCATAGGTTGTCTTTTTGCCTTGTCAATGGTTTTCTTTGCATTGTTGTGCAAAAGCTTTTAAGTTTAGTTAGGTCTCATTTGGTTATTTTTGCTTTTATTTCCTTTATATGACTTGACAGTTCCACTCCTGAGTATATATATGGAAAAAGCAATAACACTAATTCGAAAAGATACATGCACCCCAATATTCATAGCAGCATTATTTACAATTGCCAAGGTATGGAAGCAACCTAAGTGTCCATCCACAGATGAATGGATAAAGAAGATGTGGTGTGTGTGTGTGTGTGTGTGTGTGTGTGTGTGTGTATATACACACACACACACACACACACAGACATATACACACACAATGGAATGTTACTCAGCCATAAAAAAGGACAAAATAATGCCATTTGCAGCAACATGGATGGACCTAGAGATTGTTATACTAAGTAAGTCAGACAGAGAAAGACAAATAACATATGATATCACTTATATGTGGAATCAAAAAAAGGCTACAAATGAACTTATCTACAAAACAGAAATAGAGTTACAGATGTAGAAAATAAACATGGTTACTGGGGGGTAAGAAGGGGGAGGGATAAATTGGAAGATTGGGATTGACACACATTACTGTATATATTCACTAAAATAGATAACTAATAAGGACCTACTGTATAGCACAGGGAACTCCACTCAATACTCTGTAATGGCCTATATGGGAAAAGAATCTAAAACTCAGTGGATATATGTATATGTATAACAGACTCACTTTGCTGTACACCTGAAACTAACACAACATTGTAAATCAACTGTACCCCAATAAAAATTAAAAAACAAAAAAGAGAGAACAGAAGACTAGGGTCATTCCTATAGTTTTTATTTCCTACTACCTTATTTTACTTCATTTGAGTGTCTTATTTCTCTTCGATAATGTATGAAACAAAGAAACTATAGGACTAAGATTGGGTAACTGATAAAAATATTTTTGAAAAAAGTACAGTTCAGTTTATTTTGGGATGAGGAAGACACTTTTTCTAACTTTCCTTTATTTTGACTTAACTTCGTAGGAGAAATGCTTGAACGACGACTGTGTAGGAAATGGCCCTATCCATTTTGAGTTAATATGATTTAATTTAGTTTCAGGAAGCCTTCTGAAATGTGAAGCATTTATTTAAGCTTTAGTATCCCTTCTGAGTAGTTTTCCTAGCTGACTATAAATGAGCCAATTTTCCCTAGCTTTAAGGTCATGTTAATTTTCATTGTTTTGTTTCAAAATGAAGGAGTCAATTCCTTTTATGTTGTGATTTTTGAAATAAGCTATACATTTTTTTCAGATGTGGGTATGTTGAAAGTTTCCACTATCTGGCAAGATTCATCTCTCTAGATTTCCCCCCTCCCATTTTCCTCACTCCTTAAAGGTACTAAGTACATTTTGGAGGAAGAAAAATGATATCTTTTTCTTCTAGTTCTTATGGTTAGTTGAGTTCCTGGGTTTCTAATTTAAAAAAATTTTTTTTACCTTGGAGTGAATGTACTCAATTTATAGTAATTTGGTTCATAGTGAATAAATGCATCCTTAGCTCTTCTCTCAATTCTACTTGCCTGTTTATCTTTTACAGCTTATTTAGGCATTTCATTTTTCTCCACAGTTGCAGTAAAGACTTTTTTTTGTTATAGCACAAGCTTATTAGACCTTATCATAGCCTTCATGCCTTCATTTGTGTATACCGTATAATGGAAAACAACACAGACTAATGTTGTAAAGTAACAAATGAGATTAAACTGAGAAAGGTCACCTTTTTTAGAGGTGGAAAAAGAGGTTCATCTTCAGGGGCTTAGGTTTGTTTTGCTAACTAATTTGAATGACACATTTGAATTTGCAGATTGACAACCATTATATTTAAAACATGAGCTTACAAACTTATATGTATCCTAGTAGATTTTCACACCCATATTCTCATTTTTTCTGCCCTCCATTATACCCAGATAGGGAAAGAGAAATATCTTTTTTCTTCAAATGGTTAAATCGTTATAATTTGAAGTTGACAATATGCTAAAAAACACAGGTGAGTTCAAAATCAGGTCTTTCTGATTTCCATGAGACATTATAAACATTTTGTTACTCAGGCTTTGTTTTAAAATCAGGTCCTAATTTATTTTGAAAAACTGAAAATATTCATAGGCAAGAGGGATTAAATTATTTCAGGTTATAATATTTTTCTTACTTCTGCTTACATGTCTGCTTTTTCATCTGTATTCTTCATGGTACTTAAAAATTCTGTAAAGATTTTTATTGGGTTTAAATGTTAATAAAATCATAAATTATTATGGGAAAAAAGTATATAGACATAGGTTTTCATAAATCACAATTAATGGAAATGTATACTCATAGGAACATTAACTTGGTTCATTTTGGGTAGAATACTCTAGGGTGTAAAGTTTCATCTCCTTTCCATACCATTGTCTTTGAGAATGCAATATCAGTCTAAACATGAAATTTTTATATTAACAAAGAACTTCTCTATGATAAATGTTTATTCAAAATTAAATGGAGAAAAAAGATTCAGAGGATGATAGATTATGGGTCCTTATTTTTTTTTCCTTGTCTATTTTCTCAGTTATCTATAGTAAATGTTTATTATTTTTGCAATAAACATGTTTTTAAAATATTGCATACTAGTTGATGGCTGTATATTTCAACTTTTTTGGGATTTAAACAGTTTAACAACACATTTTAGGGTTTAGCCATTTTTATGCCGTTATTCCTGTTAAAGGAAAAGAGGCTAGGTGAATTAATGAAAAACTAAAACAGGATTTTATTATTTTAATAAACATTTCGGGTCAATTTTAGAGTTTTCCTTTACCTGTCTTTTTTTAAAAGAACTTCGGTGGGTTTTTTTTTAAGTAAAAAATTCCAGAGGCTGCCAGAATAACCTAATGCCAGTAGTAATTCTGTCATTGAACACTATGGAGAGGAAATATCTTTAATTTGTATGTACTCTTTCGTGTAAAGTGTAACATGTATTCTCATCTTTTCCCCTCACTATTTACACCTTCCCACTTTTTACTTTACCAACACTAAAAAGAGTGATATTGAATGCTGGATTCAACTTTTCCCCTTATATTTGGAGCAAAATATGTAATGTATGTATGAAACCTGTAATTTTATTTTAAGGTCTTGTAAATGTATCCAAAATATTTAGATAAATTGACACAAAATTTGTGATAAAATAGAAATTCCCTCTTAAAAGGAAGATTTTTTAATTTTTTTAAAATAATTTTATTTTATTTATTTTTGGCTGCATTGGGTCTTCGTTGCTGCACGCGGGCTTTTCTCTAGTTGTGGAGAGCGGGGGCTACTCTTTGTTGCAGTGCACGGGCTTCTCATTGCGGTGGCTTCTCTTGTTGTAGAGCACAGGCTCTAGGTGTGCGGGCTTTAGTAGTTGTGGAATGCAGACTCAGTAGTTGTGGCTCACGGGCTCTAGAGCACAGGCTCAGTAGTTGAGGCACACGGGCTTAGTTGATCCACAGCATGTGGGATCTTACCGGGCCAGGGATCGAACCCGTGTCCCATGCATTGGCAGGCAGATTCTTAACCACTGCGCCACCAGGGAAGCCCCAAAAGGAAGACTTTTAAACCTTACATTTTAGTTGAGTGTTTTCTGGTTGAATTAGGAATATTCAGGATTTGTAAAATATGTAGTAACTCTCTAATAAACACTTCAAGAAGGTATCTTAGTTTTTAATTACTTACAAGTTCTATAATTTATTCCAAAGCCTTAATAAATCATTTTAACTAATGATTTATTAAGGCTGTTTATGCTGTTTCCCAGTATTGGTTGAAAATAATTGGATAATATTACCTGTTGCTGTTCTAATCCCCACCCCATTTTATAATTTCCCTGAAGAAAAAACTGTGTCAGTCTCAGTGAGTGTCTGAGAGTTGACTTCATAGCCAAGATAGGGTGTTGTGGTAGTGAGATATACTTTTAGGGTTTATATTGATGAGAGGATGTACACTTTCTGAATCTGTCTAGAAGATGGTGTAAGTGAATGCAGCTGGGAAAAGTGAGAGTGGCATCCCATTAGGCATGTTGTACCCATCTTATTTTAGGATTCTGCACATTTCTTAGTCATTTCTTTAAGAGGCAGTCAGCATGTAGTGTGGGAGGTACATTCATCTTCACACTGTTGCTTTACTGTTGCACTTTATCACAGCAAATTATTGGACAGAGCAGGATTTGGAAGTTAGGTTATTCAATAGAACTGGGGTAGAGAGAGACTGCTCAGAGAGTTTATCCTGAATAGCAAAGGGTCAGGAATTAGAATGGTGGATAGCTGTAGTATTTTGGTGTTTTGCAGTAGGTAGGACAGATTCCTCTCTTTTTTTGTGGCAGTGCAAAACCCCTGCAATGGCTAGTTCTAAAGTTACTGTGGTAGTATAATGTAATGGTTTAGTTTAAAGCATGGACATTGACATCACGCTTGGTTTAAGTCATGACTCTTCCACCTACTAACTTGGCTAATATTATTGACCTAAAGTGCCTTAATGCCTAGCATATAGTAAGTGTTCAACAAATGATAACAGTGATTCTCCTGCAGGATCTGTAGTCTGTCTCAATATAACTTACTGAAATCTAGTTGCCTTTCTTAGGCATAGTAATTTGTTTTCCTTCTTGATTAGCTTTCTTCATCTCTGGTCTTTACCATGAAGTGGAAAAATGACTTAGAAACACTATTTTAGTTTATTTCTAGAGGTGTTGGCTAGACATTATGTCAGTTAGGTATGCCTATACCAGTATTTGATATATTAAAAACAGATATAATTTCATAAGTAGTGTTGTCTGACTAGAGATGAAATGGTCCAAAAGAGACAGGAAAATGGGGAAGTGGGAGTAGTTGTAAAGACAAAATTAAAACTAGCGTGTAAATAAGAAAGCAGGTTTATCTGCATCCATAGAGAAAAACTATTAAAACTACTTAGCTCACTTTAATTTCCTAGGAAGCTTCCTAAGGTTCTTAATTATTAAATTCTGTATTTGGTTGAAACTAAATATTTAGATAGTTGTAGTATAGATATGCGTGTCTGCATGCATGTATGTTACATATATGTAAATTTGTTATTCCTAAACTAATTTCAGGGGGTTCCTTCTCACCTAAAGGAAATTTAAATAAATACTTTAAATATTTTAGGAAATACAACATACCATTTAGTAAATTTACGGGAACAAGTGAATAACTTAGCTATTCCAACAATGTTTTGCCTCCGCATTCCTTGGCGCAAACAGGGACCTCAGTGAAGCGTCCCTCATGGGAGTTGCCTGTGGAAATCTTACGGAGAGGTCCAAGTCCCAATTCAGGCTCCCTCCCTTCTATTTTTTAAAAGTCAACTTTATTGAAGTATAGTTTACATACAGTAAACTGCATTCATTTTAAGTGCACAGTTTAGTGAGTCTTGACAAATGTATACACCCTCAACAATCAAGATAGTGAATAGTTTAATCACTCCAAAAAGTTCACTTGTGTCCCTTCCCAGTGAAATCTTGCCCTGTCCCTGTACCCTGGAAACCACTGATCTGCTATCTTTTGCTGTGAACATTGGTGTACAGTCATCTTGTACACAAAATTTTCATTTCTCTTAGGTAAATACAAAGGAATGGAGTATATAATGTATTTAACTTTACAAGAAACCACACAAGTATTTGTCACAATGATTTTACTGTTTTACATTCCTACCAGCAATGTATAGGATCTTTTTAATTATTGCTGAGTGAACAATTCAGTGGTATTTAGTACATTCACCATGTTGTGCAGTCACCACCCCTATCTAGTTCCAAACATTTTTATTACTCCAAAATAAAACCTTGTACCCAATAAGCAGTTCCTTCCCATTTCCACCTCCCTCCAGCCCCTGGAAACCACCAATCTGTATTCTGTCTCTGGATTTACCTATTATGGATATTTCATACAAACGGAATCATACATTTTGTTTATCCACTCATCCATTGATGGACATTTGGGCAGTTTATGTTTTGGCATTTGTGAATAATGCTGCTATGAACATGTGTGTACATGTATTTGTTTGAGTACCTGTTTTCAATACTTTGGGGTATATACCTAAGAGTAGAATTACTGGCCATGTGGTAATTCTATCTTTAAGTTTTTGAGGAACTGTCAAATTGTTTTCCCACCAGCAGTGTACTGGCATCCCAATTTCTCCACACCCTTTCAACACTTGTTATTTTCTGTTTTATTATTATTACCATTCTAGTTTGTTAATGAAGTAATTCTTCATTGTGGTTTTTATTTGCATTTTCTTACTGACTAATGATGTTGAGCATCTTTTCATGTGCTTGTTTGCCATTTGTGTATCTTTGGAAAAATGTCTATTTAAGGCCTTTGCCTATTTTTTAATTGGGCTGTTTGTCTTTTTGTTGTTGGGTTGTAAGAGTTCTGTTCTGTATATATTCTGAATACTAGACAAATACATGACTTCAAATATTTTCTCCCATTCTGTGAATTGTCTTCTTACTTTCTTAATAATATTAGTTTATGCACCATTTAAAATTTTTTTCATGAACTCCAATTTATCTTTATGTTTTGTTTTGTTACTCATAATTTTGATGTCATGTGTAAGACTCCATTGCCAAATCCAAGGTCATGAGGATTTACTCCTTTGTTTTCTTATAAGAGTTCTATGGTTTTAGATTTTATATTTAGGTCATTGATCCATTTTGAATTAGTTTTTGTAAATGACATGAGGTAGAGGGCCAACTTTATTCTTTTGTGTGTAGATATCCAGTTGTCCCAGCACTATTTGTTGAAGAGGCTATCCTTTCCCATTAAATGGTCTAGGCACCCTTCTCAAAAATCAATTCACCATATGGGTTCATTGCTGGACACTTAATTCTATTCCATGGACTATTTCTTTATCTTTATGCCAGTACCACAGTTTTGATGACTATAGTTTTGTAGTAAGTTTTGAAATCAGGCAGTGTATGTCCTCCAACTTTCTTTCTCTTTTTTTTTTTTTTCCGATTATGTAGGCTACTTTGGGCCCCTTGCAATTCCATATGAATTTGAGGATTGGCTTTTCCATTTCTGCTCAAAGGCCATTGGAATTCTGATAGGGATTTCATTGAATCTATAGGTTGTTTTGGGTGGTATTACCATCTTAATATTGTTGTTTTCCAATCCAAGAGCAAAAGATGTCTTTCCATTTCTTTTTTTTTTTTTCTTTTATTTGTTAAAGATGATACTTTTAAAAATACCTTTGCCAAGAGGTTGTTGAGCATGTCTCTGATGATTTTTTCAGGGGTATTATTTGAAATAAACTATATGAAGTGGTCAAATATTTTCTTTTTTAAGGATTTTTTTTTTAAACATCTTTATTGGGGTATAATTGCTTTACAATGGTGTGTTAGTTTCTGCTTTATAACAAAGTGAATCAGTTATACATATACATATGTTCCCATATGTCTTCCCTCTTGCGTCTCCCTCCCTCCCACTCTCCCTATCCCACCCCTCCAGGCTGTCACAAAGCACCGAGCTAATATCCCTGTGCCTTGCGGCTGCTTCCCCCTAGCTATCTACCTTACTACGTTTGTTAGTGTGTATATGTCCATGACTCTCTCTCGCCCTGTCAAAGCTCACCCCTCCCCCTCCCCATATCCTCAAGTCCGTTCTCCAGTAGGTCTGCGTCTTTATTCCTGTCTTACCCCTAGGTTCTTCATGACATTTTTTTTCCCCTTAAATTCCATATATATGTGTTAGCATACGGTATTTGTCTTTTTCTTTCTGACTTACTTCACTCTGTATGACAGACTCTAGGTCTATCCATCTCATTACAAATAGCTCAATTTCATTTCTTTTTAAGGCTGAGTAATATTCCATTGTATATATGTGCCACATTTTCTTTATCCATTCATCCGATGATGGGCGCTTAGGTTGTTTCCATCTCCGGGCTATTGTAAATAGAGCTGCAATGAACATTTTGGTACATGACTCTTTTTGAATTTTGGTTTTCTCAGGGTATATGCCCAGTAGTGGGATTGCTGGGTCATATGGTAATTCTATTTGTAGTTTTTTAAGGAACCTCCATACTGTTCTCCATAGTGGCTGAACCAATTCACATTCCCACCAGCAGTGCAAGAGTGTTCCCTTTTCTCCACACCCTCTCCAGCATTTATTGTTTCTAGATTTTTTGATGATGGCCATTCTGACTGGTGTGAGATGATATCTCATTGTAGTTTTGATTTGCATTTCTCTAATGATTAATGATGTTGAGCATTCTTTCATGTGTTTGTTGGCATTCTGTATATCTTCTTTGGAGAAATGTCTATTTAGGTCTTCTGCCCATTTTTGGATTGGGTTGTTTGTTTCCATTTCTTTTTGTCTTCTTTAATTTCTTTCATCAGTTTTTTCTGGTTTTCGATGTACATGTTTTTCACTTGGTTAAGTTTTTAAAAAGTTTTTTTTTATTGGGGTATAGTTGTTTTACAGTGTTGTGTTAGTTTCTACTGTACAGCGAAGTGGAGTTCCCTGTGCTATATAGCAAGTTCTCATTAGTTATCTATTTTATACATATTAGTGTATATATGTCAATCCCAATCTCCCAGTTCTTCCCACCCCCCCTTTCCCCTCTTGGTGTCCATACGTTTGTTCTCTACATCTGTGTCTCTAGTTCTGCTTTGTAAATAAGTTCATCTGTACCATTTTTCTAGATTCCACATATATGTGTTAATATACGATATTTGTTTTTCTCTTTCTGACTTACTTCACTCTGTATGACAATCTCTAGGTCCATCCACGTCTCTACAAATGACCCAATTTTGTTCCTTTTAATGGCTGAGTAATATTCCATTGTATATATGTTCCACATCTTCTTTATCCACTCCTCTGTTGATGGACATTTAGGTTGCTTCCATGTCCTAGCTATTGTAAATAATGCTGCAATGAATATTGGGATGCATGTGTCTTTTTGAACTATGGTTTTCTCTGGGTATATGCCCAGTAGTGGGATTGGTTAAATTTATTTCTAGGTATTTTATTCTTTTGGATGATATTGTAAATGAAATTGTTTTCTTAATTTCCTTTTCAGATTGTTCATTGTGGTTGTATAGAAACAAAATTGATTTTCGTGTGTTGATCTTATAACCTAACACTTTGCAGAATTTGTTTATTAGCTCTGGTATTTCATTTGTGGATACTGTAAGTATTCATTTACTTGGCTGTGTCGTGTCTTAGTTGTGGCACATGGGATCTTTTACTTGCGGCACATGGGATCTTTTACTTGTGGCATGTAGGATCTTTAGTTGTGGCATGTGAACTCTTAGTTGTGGCACATGGGATCTAGTTCCCTGACCAGGGATGGAACCCAGGTACCCTGCATTGGGAGTGCGGAGTCTTAGCCACTGGATCACCAGGGAAATCCCCATTTGTGGATACTTTAAGACTTCTGTATGTATGTATGAAACAGACATAGTTTTACTTCTTCCTTTCCAATTTGGATGCCTTTTATTTTTTTTCCTTACCTAATTAACTTTGGCCAAGACTTCCAGACTATGTTGAATAGAAGTGGTGAAAGCGAGTATCCTTGTCTTGTTCCTGATCTTTGAGGAAAACCTTTCAGTCTTTCACTATTTATTGAGTATTGAGTTAGCTGTGGGTTTTTCATAAATACTTTTTATCATATTGAGAAAGTTCCCTTCTGTTCCTAGTTTCTGAGTGCATTGATCATGAAAATGTGCTGAATTTTGTCAAATGCTTTTTCTGTATCAGTTGAGGTGATCATGCGTTTTTTTCCCTTTGTTCTATTAATGTGGCATATTATATTGATTGATTTTCTTATATTTAACCGTTCTTGAGTTTCTGGAATAACTTTTACCTGATCATGGTGCATAATCCTTTTTAGTCAGCTATTGGATTTGGTTTGCTAGCATTTTGTTGAGATATTTTGCAACTATTTTTATAGAGGATATTGGTCTATGATTTTCTTTAGTGTCTTTGGCTTTGGTGTCAGGATAATACTGGCTTCATAGAATTAGTTAGGGTGTGTTACCTCCTCTTTTTATTTTTTGGAAGATTTTGAGAAGAATTAGTGTTAATTTTTCTTTAAATATTTGGTAAAATTCACCAATGAAGGTATCTGATTGTGGACTTTACTTTGTTGTGAGGTTTTTGATTATTGGTTCGATGTCTTTACTTGTTGTAAGCCTTCTCAGATTCTCTATTTCTTCTTGAGTTACTTTTGGTAATTTGTGTGTCTAATTTGTCCATTTCATCTAGGTTGTCTACTTTTTTGATATATAAGTATTCATAATCTCTTATAATCCTTTTTATTTCTGTAAGGTTGGTAGTAATGTCACAACTTTCATTATTTATTTCAGTTATTTACATCTCTATTTTTTCAGTCTAGATAAAGGTTGGTCGATTTTGTTGATCTTTTCAAAGAACCAATTTTTGGTTTCATTGATTTTTCTCTATTTTTCTATTCTCTATATCATTTATCTCCACATTAATCATTATAATTTAATTCCTTCTGATAACTTTGCCTTTGGTTTGATTTTCTTTTTCTAGTTTTTCTAAGGTGCAAAGTTAAGTTATTGATTTGAGATCTTTCCTTCTTTTTAATGTAGGTATTTACTGCTATATATTTTCCTGTGACCACTCCCTTTACTGCATCTCATAAGTTTTGGTATGTTGTGTTTTCACTTTTATCCTTCTATGTTTTCTAATTTCCTTTGTGATTTCTTCTTTGATGTATTGGTTGTTTAGGAATGAATTGTTTAACATCCACATATTTGTGATTTTTCTAGTTTTTCTCCTTTTATTGATTTCTATCTTTATTCCATTGTGGTTGGAGAAGATCCCTTGTATGATTTAAGTCTTTTTTTATTTATTGAGATTGGTTTTTTGGTTTAACATATGTTCTCTCTTAGATAATGTTCCATATGCACTTGAGAAGAATGTGTATTCTGCTCTTGAGTAGAGGGTTATATATTTATGTCTTTTAGATATAAGTTTATGGTGTTGTTCAAGACCTCTATTTTCTTATTAATGTTCTGTCTGGATATTCTATCTATTACTGTAAGATGGTTATTGAAATCTCAAACTATTATTGTACAACTGTCTAATTCTCTCTTCAGTTCTGTCAATATTTACTTCATATATTTGGGGCTCTGTTTGCTGAGTATGTTTATAATTGTTATAAATTATTGATGAATTTACCCTTGAAAATAATATAGAGTCCTTGTTTGTCTCTTGTAACAGGTTTTCACTTAACGTCTAGTTTGTCTGATATTGTTATAGCCAGGCACCCAGTTTTCTTTTGGTCATTATTTGCATGGAATATTTTTTTCCTTACTTGAACTTTCAAACTATTTGTTTCTTTGGATTTAAAGTGAGTCTCTTATAGAGATCATATAATTGGATCCATGTTTTCATATCCATCTGCCAGTCTTTGCCTTTTGATTGGAGAATTTAATCCTTTTGCATTTAAAGTAAATGGATTAATAAAAAGGATTTACCTCTGTCATTTTGCTGTTTGTTTTCACCCTTTTAGGGTGCTTACACCCTTTTTGCCCCTCATTTTCTACACTAATCTCTTCTTTTTTGTCCAACTTATTTTTTATTTTTGTCTGCGTCAGGTCTTAGTTGACACACGCAGGGTCTTCGCTGTGGCATGCGGGATCTTTTGCAGTGCCTGGGTTCTTCGTTGTGGCACGCAGGCTGCTTTCTAGTTGTGGTGTGTGGATTTTCTCTCTCTAGTTGTGGCGCGAGGGCTCCAGAGCATGTGGGCTCTGTAGTTTGTGGCACGTGGGCTCTCTAGTTGAGGTGTGTGGGCTCAGTAGTTGTGGCACATGGGCTTATTTGACCTGCAGCAGGTGTAATCTTAGTTCCCTGACCAGGGATCGAACCCGTGTACCCTGCATTGGAAAGCAGATTCTTTACCACTGGACCACCAGGGAAGTCCCTTATTTATTTTTTTTATTGTACCATTTTGATTCTTTTTTCATTTCATTTTATGGTTTTTGTTATTTTGGGTTTTTTTGTTTTTTGGCCACTCTGCATGGCTTGTGGGATTTTAGTTCCATGACCAGGGACTGAACTGGGACCCTTGAGAGTGAGAGAGTGGAGTCTTAACCACTGGACTGCCAGGGAATTCCCTTATGTATTTCTTTTACATATTTTCTTGGTGGTTACCATGGGGGTTAAAATTACTGTCCTAAATTTATAACAGTCTGATTTGAATTGATACCATAATTGTTGTTCTCACATGTTACATATTTATATATTGTGTGTACTTTAACATATATTTTTAGTTATCTTTTTATGCATTTGTCTGTTAAGTTATATAGGACATACTGGGTTTTATATTTACCCATGTAGTTACCTTTACTAGAGATCTTTATTTCTTCAAAAGGCTCTGAGTTACTGTCCCGTGTCCTTTCCTTCCTGCATAAATCCCTTTAGCATTTCTTATAATGCCATAGCAATGAAAACCCTCAGGTTTTGTTTATCTAAGCATGTCTTAATTGTTTTAAATTAATTTATTTTTATTTATTTTTGGCTGCATTGGGTCTTTGTTGCTGCACACGGGCTTTCTCTAGTTGCAGCGAGCGGGGGCTACTCTTCGTTGCAGTGCACAGGCTTCTCATTGTGGTGGCTTCTCTTGTTCTGGAGCACAGGCTCTAGGCACACGGGCTTCAGTAGTTGTGGTGCATGGGCTCAGTAGTTGTGGCTTGCGGGCTCTAGAGCACAGGCTCAGTAGTTGTGGTACATGGGATTAGTTGCTCTGCAGCAGGTGGGATCTTCCCGGATCAGGGATCGAACCTGTGTCCCATGCATTGGCAGGTGGATTCTGAAACACTGTGCCACCAGAGAAGCCCCTAAGCATGTTTTAATTTTACCTCCATTTAAAAAACATTTTTATTTAAAAAAAATTTTTTAACATCTTTATTGGAGTATAATTGCTTTACAATGGTGTATTAGTTTCTGCTTTATAACAAAGTGAATCAGTTATACATATACATATGTTCCCATATCTCTTCCCTTTTGCATCTCCCTCCCTCCCACCCTCCCTATCCCACCCCTCTAGGTGGTCACAAACCAACTAGCTGATCTCCCTGTGCTATGCGGCGGCTTCCCACTAGCTATCTATTTTATGTTTGGTAGTATATATACCTCCATTTTTGATTGTTTTTTGCTAGGTAACGAATTCTTGCTTTTTCTTCTTTTTTTTTTTTAATACAGCAGGTCCTTATTAGTTATCAGTTTTATACATAGTAGTGTATATATGTCAATCCCAATCTCCCAATTCATCACACCACCATCCCCTGCCCACCACTTTCCCCCACTGGTGTCCATACATTTGTTCTCTGCATCTGTGTCTCAATTTCTGCCCTGCAAACCGTTCATCTTTACCATTTTTCTAGGTTCCATGTATATGCGTTAATATACGATATTTGTTTTTCTCTTTGACTTACTTCACTCTGTATGACAGTCTCTAGATCCATCCACATCTCAACAAATGGCCCAAATTCATTCCTTTTTATGGTTGAGTAATATTCCATTGTATATATGTACCGCATCTTCTTTATCCATTCGTCTGTCAATGGGCATTTAGGTTGCTTCCATGACCTGCCTGTTGTAAATGGTGCTGCAATGAACATTGGGGTGCATGTGTCTTTTTGAATTATGGTTTTCTCTGGGTATATGCTCAGTAGTGGGATTGCTGGGTCATATGGTAATTCTATTTTCAGTTTATTAAGGAACCTCCATAACGTTCTCCCTAGTGGCTGTATCAATTTACATTCCCACCAATAGGGCAAGAGGATACCCTTTTCTCCATGCCCCATCCAGCATTTGTTGTTTGTAGATTTTCTGATGATGCCCATTCTAACTGGTGTGAGGTGATATCTCATTGTAGTTTTGATTTCCATTTCTCTAATGATTAGTGATGTTGAGCATCCTTTCATGTATTGGTTTGCAATCTGTATATCTTCTTCAGAGAAATGTCTGTTTAGGTCTTCTGCCCATTTTTTAATTGGGTTGTTTGTTTTTTGATATTGAGCTGCATGAGCTGCTTGTATATTTTGGAGATTAATCCTTTATCAGTTGTTTCATTTGCAAATGTTTTCTACCATTCTGAGGGTTGTCTTTTCATCTTGTTTATGGTTTCCTTTGCTGTGCAAAAGCTTTTAAGTTTCATTAGGTCCCATTTTTATTTTATTTTTGTTTTTATTTCCATTACCCTAGGAGGTGGATCAAAAAAGATCTTGCTGTGATTGATGTCAGAGAGTGTTCTTCCATGTTTTCCTCTAAGAGTTTTATAGTGTCCAGTCTTACATTTAGGTGTCTAATCCATTTTGAGTTTATTTTTGTGTATGCTTTTAGGGAGTGTTGTAATTTCATTCTTTTACATGTAGCTGTCCAGTTCTCCGAGCAACACTTATTGAAGAGACTGTCTTTTCTCCATTGTATATCCTTGCCTCCTTTGTCATAGATTAGTTGATGATAGGTGCATGGGTTTATCTCTGGGCTTTCTATCCTGTTCCATTGATCTATATTTCTGTTTTTGTGCCAGTACCATATTGTCTTGTTTACGGTAGCTTTGTAGTATAGTCTGAAGTCAGGGAGTCTGATTCCTCCACCTCCGTATTTTTCCCTCAAGACTCCTTTGGTTATATGGGGTCTTTTGTGTCTCCATACAAATATTAAGATTTTTTGTTCTAGTCTTGTAAAAAATGTCATTGGTAATTTGATAGGGATTGCACTGAATCTGTAGATTGCTTTGGGTAGTATAGTCATTTTCACAATGCTGATTCTTCCAGTCCAAGAACATGGTATATCTCTTCATCTGTTTGTATCATCTTTAATTTTTTTCATCAGTGTTTATAGTTTTCTGCATACATGTCTTCTGTCTCCCTAGGTAGGTTTATTCCTAGGTATTTTATTCTTTTTGTTGCAATGGTAAATGGGAGTGTTTCCTTAATTTTTGTTTCAGATTTTTCATTAGTGTATAGGAATGCAAGACATTTCTGTGCATTAATTTTATATCCTGCAGCTTTATCAAATTCATTGATTAGCTCTAGTAGTTTTCTGCTGGCATTTTTAGGATTCTCTCTATATAGTATCATGCTATCTGCAAACAGTGACAGTTTTACTTCTTCTTTTCCAATTTGTATTCCTTTTATTTCTTTTTCTTCTCCGATTGCCATGGCTAGGACTTCCAAAACTATGTTGAATAATAGTGGTGAGAGTGGACATCCTTGTCTGTTTCCTGATCTTAGAGGAAATGCTTTCAGTTTTTCACCATTGAGAATGATGTTTGCTGTGGGTTTGTCTTATATGGCCTTTATTATATTGAGGTAGGTTCCCTCTGTGCCCACTTTCTGGAGAGTTTTTATCATAAATGGGTGTTGAATTTTGTCAAAAGCTTTTTCTGCATCTATTGAGATGATCATATGGTTTTTATTCTTCAATTTGTTAATATGGTGTATCACATTGATTGATTTGTGTATATTGAAGAATCCTTGCATCCCTGGGATAAATCCCACTTGATCATTGTGCATGATCCTTTTAATGTGTTGTTGGATTCTGTTTGCTAGTATTTTGTTGAGGATTTTTGCATGTATATTCATCAGTGGTATTGGTCTGTAATTTTCTTTTTTTGTAGTAACTTTGCCTGGTTTTGGTATCAGGGTGATGGTGGCCTCATAGAATGAGTTTGACAGTGTTCCTTCCTCTGCAGTATTTTGGAAGAGTTTGAGAAGGATGGGTATTAGCTCTTCTCTAAATGTTTGATAGAATTCACCTGTGAAGCCGTCTGGTCCTGGACTTTTGTTTGTTGGAAGATTTTTAATCACAGTTTCAATCTCATTACTTGTGATTGGTCTGTCCATGTTTTCTATTTCTTCCTTGCTCAGTGTTGTAAGGTTATACCTTTCTAAGAATTTGTCCGTTTCTTCCTGGTTGTCCATTTTACTGGCATACAGTTGCTTGTAGTAATCGCTTATGATCCTTTGTATTTCTGCAGTGTCACTTGTTACTATTTCACTTTTAATTTTATTGATTTGAGTCCTCTCCCTCTTTTTCTTGATGAGTCTTGCTAATGGTTTCTCAATTTTGTTTATCTTCTCAAAGAACGAGCTTTTAGTTTTATTGATCGTTGCTGTTCTTTTCTTTGTTTCTATTTCATTTACTTCTGCTCTGATTTTTATGATTTCTTTCCCTCTACTAACTTTGGGTTTTGTTTGTTTTTCTTTCTCTGTTTCCATTAGGCATAAGTTTAGATTGTTTATTTGAGATTTTTTTTGTTTCTTGAGGTACCCTTGTATTGCTATAAACTTCCCTCTTGGAACTGCTTTTGCTGCATCCCACAGGTTTTGGATTGTCATGTTTTCATTGTAATTTGTCTCTACGTATTTTTTGATTTCCTCATTGATTTCTTCAGTGATCTCATGGCTAACATATTGTTTAGCCTCCATGTGTTTGTGTTTTTCACGTTTTTTTCCCCGTAGTTGATTTCTAATGTCATAGTGTTGTGGTCAGAAAAGATGCTTGTTATGATTTCAGTTTTCTTAATTTTACTGAGGCTTGATTTGTGACCCAAGATGTCATCCCTTTTGGAGAATGTTTCATGTGCACTTGAGAAGAAAGTGTAATCTGCTGTTTTTGGATGGAATGTTCTATAAATATCAATTAAATCTATCTGGGCTATTGTGTGATTTAAAGCTTGTCTTTTCTTATTAATTTTCTGTTTGTATGATCTGTCCATTGGTGTAAGTGAGGTGTTACAGTCTCCCAGTATTATTGTGTTACTGTTGATTTCCTGTTTTATTGCTGTTAGCAGTTGCCTTAGGTATTGAGGTGCTCCTATGTTGGGTGTATATATATTTATAATTGTTATATCTTCTTCTTGGATTGATCCCTTGATCATTATGCAGTGCCCTTCCTTGTCTCTTGTAACATTCTTTATTTTAAAGTCTATTTTATTTGATGTGAGTATTGCTACTCCAGCTTTCTTTGATTTCCATTTGCATGGAATATCTTTTTCCATCCCCTCACTTTCAGTCTGTATGTGTCCCTAGGTCTGAAGTGGGTCTGTTGTAGACAGCATATATATGGGTCTTATTTTTGTGTACATTCAGGAAGGCTGTGTCTTTTGGTTGGAGCATTTAATCCATTCACGTTTAAGGTAATTATTGATATGTATGTTCCTATGACCATTTTCTTAATTGTTATGGGTTTGTTTTTGTAGGTCCTTTTCTTCTCTTGTGTTTCTCTCTTAGAGAGGTTCCTTTAGCATTTGTTGTAGAGGTGGTTTTGTGGTGCTGAATTCTCTTAGCTTTTGCTTGTATATAAAGCTTTTGATTTCTCCATCGAATCTGAATGAGATCGTTGTTGGGTAGAGTAATCTTGGTTGTAGATTCTTCCCTTTCATCACTTTAAATATATCATACCACTCCCTTCTGGCTTGTAGAGTTTCTGCTGAGAAATCAGCTGTTAACCTTATGGGAGTTCCCTTGTGTGTTATTTGTCATTTTTCCCTTGTTGCTTTAAATAATTTTTCTTTGTCTTCAGTTTTTGTCAGTTTTATTACTGTGTGTCTTGGCGTGTTTCTCCTTGGGTTTATCCTGCCTGGGACTCTCTGCGCTTCCTGGACTTGGTAGGCTATTTTCTTTCCCATGTTAGGGAAGTTTTTGACTATAATCGCTTCAAAATATTCTTGGGTCGTTTCTCTCTTCTCCTTCTGGGACCCCTAAAATTCGAATGTTGTTGCATTTAATGTTGTCCCAGAGGTTTCTTAGGCTGTCTTCATTTCTTTTCATTCTTTTTTCTTTATTCTTTTCTGTGGCAGTGAATTCCACCATTCTGTCTTCCAGGTCACTTATCCATTCTTCTGCCTCAGTTATTCTGCTATTGATTCCTTGTAGTGCATTTTTCATTTCAAGTATTGTATTGTTCATCTCTGATCGTTTGTTCTTTAATTCTTCTAGGTGCTTGTTGAACATTTCTTGCATCTTTTTGATCGTTGCCTCCATTCTTTTCCTGAGGTCCTGGATCATCTTCACTATCATTATTCTGAATTCTTTCTCTGGAAGATTTCCCATCTACACTTCATTTAGTTGTTTTTCTGAGGTTTTATCTTGTTCCTTCATCAGGTACGTAGCCCTCTGCCTTTTCATCTTGTCTATCTTTCTGTGAATGTGTTTTTTGTTCCACAGGCTGCAGGATTGTAGATCTTCTTGCTTCTGCTGTCTGCCCTCTGGTGGATGAGGCTATCTAAGCGGCTTCTGCAAGTTTCCTCAAGTCTTTGGCTTTTCTCTAAAGGTAATGGTGAGCTCTTGTAGCGTTTTGAACAGAAAAATGATATGACTTACATACCAGGACCTCTCTGCCTGCTGGGTTGAGGCATGCATCTGATTGGAGCCAAAGCCTTCATTCAGATGTTCTTACGTTTCACACATCACTGTTTGCTTTGACGACCAGGTGAGATAACACTTCAGAGAGGCAGCCAGAACCACAACCAAGAATTCTTGTTTTTCAGGGTTTTTTTTCCTTTCAGTACTTTAAATATGTCATCCCACTCCCTTCTGGGCTGCATAGTTCCTGGTGAAAAATCAGCTGTTAATGTATTGAAAATCCGTTCTTTGTGATGAGTTGCTTCTCTCTTGCAGCTTCTCCAGATTCTCTCTTTGTCTTTGTCTTTTGACAGTTTGATTATAATATGTCTTGGATCTCTTTGAGTTTGTCCTACCTGGAGTTAATTGAAGTTCTTGAATATATTAATTCATGTATTTTGAAACTTGGGAAGTTTTCAGCTAATATTTCTTCAAATATTCTTTCTCAGCTTTTCTCTCTCTTCTGGTACTTACAAAATGTTTATGTTGGTCTGCTTTATGGTATTCCACAGGTACCTTAGGCTCTGTTTTTTTTTCTCTATTCCTTTTCTTTCTGCCACTCAAATGGGATAATTTTAATTATCTTCAATTTCATTGATTCTTTCTTCTGCTTGCTGATATCTGATGTTGAACTCTTCTTGTGAAGTTTTCATTTCAAATATTATCCTTTCTGGCTTTAGATTTTCTGTTTGGTTCGTTTTCATTTTTTCTATATCTTTGTTGATAGTTTCCTTTTGTTCACATTTTTTTTCTGGTTTCCTTTATTTCCTCATCCATGGTTTTCTTTTGCTCATTGAGCATATTTAAGATAGTTGTTTTAAGTCTTTGTCTAATAAGGACAAAGTCGATACTTCCTTAGTGAATGATTTCTGTCAATTTTATTTCTTGAATGGGCTATACTTTCCTGTTCTTTATATGCTTTATAATATTTGGTTGAAAGTGGAATTTGAATTTTTTCTTCCATTTTTATTGAGAAATAATTGGCATACTGTACTGTATAAGTTGAAGGTGTGTAGCATAATAAGTTGACTTACATACATCATGAAATGATTATCACAATAAGTGAACCTCCACCATCACATTTTGTATAGATACAAAATTAAAGAAATAGAAAAATATTTTTTTCCTTGTGATGAGAACTCTTAGGATTTACTCTTTTAACAACTTCCATATATGACATACAGCAGTGTTAATTATATTTATTATGTTGTACATTACATCCCTAGTACTTATTTATCTTCTAATTGGAAGTTTGTACCTTTTGACTGCCTTCCTCCAATTTCCTCTCCTCTCACCCCTCCCACCCAAAGCTGATCTGTTTTTCTCTGAGTTTGTTTGTTTTTGAAGTATAATTGACCTACAACACTATGTTAGTTCTTTTCATTTTTTATTTTATGTTATTTATTTTAGTTTTTTGTTTTTGGCTGCCCCATGTGGCATGCTGGATCTTAATTCCCTGACCAGGGATTGAACCTGCTCCCCCTGGAGTGGAAGAATTGAGTCTTAACCACTGGACCACCAGCGAAGTCCCAACACTGTGTTAGTTCTTTTGGTATTTCTATACATTTCAAAACGAAATGATCACCAGGATAAGTCTAGTTACAATATGTTACCATACAAAGATATTACATAGTTTTTGACTATATTCCCTACACTCTACATTTCATACCTTGACTCATTTATTTTGCTGGTGGAAGTTTGTACTTCTTAATCTCCCACACCTATTTCTTTCTTCCCCCCATCCCCTCCCCTCTGGCAACCACCTGTTTGTTCTCTCTGTTTATGACTCTGTTTCTTTTGTGATGTTTGCTCATTTGTTTTGTTTTTTAGATTCCACATATAAGTGAAATCATATAGTATTTGTCTTTCTTGGACTTATTTCTCCCTCTAGGTCCATCCATGTTGTTGCAAGTAGCAAGATTTCATTCTTTTTTATGGCTGAGTAATACTCTTCTTTATCTATTCATCTTCTTTTTCCATTCCTCTGTTAGTGGGCACCTAGGTTGCTTCCATATCTTGGCTATTGTAAATAATGCTGCAATAAAAATAGGGGACCATATATTTTTTCCAAGTAATGTTCTTGTTTTCTTGGGGTAAGTACCCAGGAGTGGAATTGCTGGGTCATATGGTAGTTCTATTTTTATTTTTTTGAGGAATTTTCATACTGTTTTCCATAGTGGCTGCACCAATTTACATTCCCACCAACAGTGCACAAGGGTTCCGTTTCTCCACATCCTTGCCAACACTTGTCTTTTTGATAATAGCCATTCTGACAGTTGTGAGGTGACATCTCATTGTGGTTTTGATTTGCATTTCCCTGATGATTAGTGATGTTGAGCATCTTTTCATGTGCTTGTTGGCAATCTGTATGCCTTCTTTAGAAAAATGTCTATTCAGATCCTCTGCCCATTTTTTTGGGGGGGTGGTTCGTGGGCCTCTCACTCTTGTGGCCTCTCCCGTTGTGGAGCACAGGCTCCGGATGCACAGGCTCAGCGGCCATGGCTCACGGGCCTAGCCGCTCCACGGCATGTGGGATCTTCCCGGACTGGGGCACGAACCCATGTCCCCTGCATCAGCAGGCAGATTCTTAACCACTGCGCCACCAGGGAAGCCCTGCCCATTTTTAAAAAAATTTTTAAAATGTAATTTAAAAAATTATTGGAGTATAGGTGATTTACAATGTTATGTTCTCTGCCCATTTTTTAATTGGGTTGTTTATTTTTCTTTTTGCTATTGAGTTGTATGAGTTCTTTATATATTTTGTATATTAACCCCTTATTGGATATATTTTTTGCAATTATCTTCTCCCATTCAGTAAGTGGCCTTTTTGGTTGGTTGATAGTTTCCTTTACTGTACAAAAGCTTTTTAGTTTGATGTTGTCCCATTTGTTTATTTTTGCTTTTGTTTTCCTTGCCTGAGGGGACAAATGCAAACAAATATTACTAAGACAAGGTGTTTGTATATTTTATTGTAGTAACTCTGGAAATCAGATTCTTGCCCTTTGCCAGAGTTTGAGGGCAGCAGTTATCTGTTTGGTGACTTTAAAACCTATTTTAGCAGAGACCATATCCCTTGTTATGCGTGGTACTGAAATTTGTGTTCCTTTATCTTGTGTTTAGATAGCGTTTTGATAGGTATTTCTTTGAATGCCAATAATCAATAAAGAAAGAGAGGGAAAAGGATTAAAGAAACAAGGGGAAGGAGAAGGAAAATCTCTCTCTCTCTCTCTCTCTCTCTCTCTCTCTCTCTCTCTCTCTCTCCCTCTCCCCCCCTCCCCCCTTCCTCCCTCCCTCCCTACCTCTATCTGTGTGTGTGTGTGTGTGTGTCTGTGTGTGTGTGTGTGTGTGTTGCAGCACTCTTTCAACACTTAGCCAGGCCATGTGTAGCTCTGCTTTAGCTTTTACTTCCTGCTTACACTGTGCCTGGAGATCAGCTAGAGTGAAAATTCAAGGTTTACTCAGGTCTTTCTTGAGCATGGGTTCTCCTCTGGGCATAGGCCTGCTTTTTAAAATTTCCTAGTATATATGGGCACTTTTCAGTGCCCTAATTTTCCCAAGGAAAGTCTCTTCCCTGCTTTTCCTCCCAGGTGTTTGGCACTGTCTCCATATTCCTCACCTGTAATCTTTTGCCCCAGGAAGCTGTAGGTTGTTCATTCACTTTACAGTGTTTTCTCACAATGCATATGGTTCTTCTGTCCTGAGTCTTTTCTAAGTTAGGTGAAACAAAGATAAGTGCCCTGCATTAGCCTTTTAGGTAGCCCCCATAGAGATTAGACAGACAAACAATTCTTTGTGAAAAAAATCTGCTCTATTCCCTCTGGAACCAGGGACAAGTGTTCCACAATGTGAACGTGGCTGCCCTTTTGAAGATTGCCACTAAGCTGGAGAGGCAGTTGGGTCAGAGCAAGCAAAAACATCACAGACATTTTGTACCATCTAAAGTTGTGTTTTTCTTGATTCAGCGTTTGCTTGGTTGTTGTAAACCTTAGATTGTTTTCCAGAGTTCTAAAAAATTTGGTTCTGATAGTTCCTGCTTGATTTTTTGATGTTTCTATGGAGGGACAAGTGTTTAGAGCATCCTGCTTCACCATTTTCACTGGTGTCCAAACATAATTTTCAGTATGAATATCCAGTTGTTCTTTCACTGTTTTTTTTTTTTCTTTTGGAAAGACAGTCCTTTGCGTGTTAAGTTATGTTTTCATTTTTTGTTGCAAGTCAATTGACCATATATGTGTGAATCTATTTCTGGACTTTATTTTGTAGATCTACTTGTCTATCCATATGCCAATACCATGCTGTCTTGATTACTGTAGCTTTATAGCAAGCCTTGAAATCAGACAGTGCAAGTTTGTTTTAAGTATTTTAACATTATTGTGTTTCCATATAAATTTTGGAACAGCTTGTCAATTTCTGAAAAGTCTCCTGGGATTTTGGTTGGGATTGCATTTAATCTGTAGTTCAGTTAACATTAATGATATTGAGTCCTCTTATACATGTCTATAATATATTTAGTTTTTAGGACTTCTTTAATTTGTCTTAGCAATGTCTTATACATTTCAGTGTACCAGTTTTATTACTTCTAGTAGTAGCTTTTTACAGATTCTAAGAACGTTCTATATGTACAATTATGATGTCTTTGAAAAGGGACAGTTTTACTTTTCCCTTTCCATTCTTTATGCCTATCTATTGTTTTCTTTGCCTTGCTCTCTTGGTACTGAACTCCAATGTACAATATTCAGTAGAAGCAGTGAGAGAAAAGTGGTGAGATCAGTCATCCCTGCCTTGTTTCTGTTATTAGGGGGAAAGCATTCTGTCTGTTACCATTAAATGTGATGTTAGTTCAGTGATCCTCAATGGGTGGGGAAAGTGCCACAGAGGACAGTTGGCAACATCTGGAGACATTCTTGGTTGTCATGATTGGGGGCTGTTAATTGGCATCTAGTAGATAGAGGCCAGAGATGCTGCTAAACATCCTACAATACATAGGACCCCCACCTACCTACTCTGTGCAACAAGGAATCATTCAGGCCAAAATGTCAATAGTGCCACTGCTGTGAAACTCTTGTTAGCTCTAGGTTTTAAGGGATGTCCTTTATTGGATTAAGGAAGTTACCTTTATTTCCTAGTTTGGTGTGTTTTTATCACAATTGGCTACTGAATTTTTGTTAAATGTTTTTTTCTGTATCTACAGAGATGATTATACAGTATGTTTTCCCTTTTTCTATTAATATAGTGAATTACTGGCTTAGTCTGTTCAGGTTGCTCTAACAAAATACCATAGACTGGGTGAGAAATTTATTTTTCACTGTTCTGGAGGCTGGAAAGTTGAAGATCAAAGTGCTGGCAGAGTTGATGTCTGGTGAAAGCCCCTTCCTGGTTCATAGACAGCTGGGACAAAATCTGGATCTAGGAATACACTTGATTTATTTGGGATTTGTGAGACTAAACTGGCTAACAGAGCTTCACATTGGGAAGTGTGGAAAATAATTGTTACCCCCTGTTGATTATCTCATTATAGTTGGGCTGAAATATATTAGGATGTTTTCAGAAATGAGGTAATACTATTAACATTATTTAACTATTTCGTTTTACTTGGCATTGAACATTTAATTTTCCATGTATATTAGGTTCCAAGCACTGCTCTAACAAAATACCACAAACTGGGTGGCTTAAAATAACAGAAAATTATTGTCTCTCACAATTCTGGAGATTAGAAGCCTGAAACCAAGGTGTCAGCAGGGCCATTCTTTTCTGAAGGCTGTAGAATAGGATCCTTCCTTTCCTCTTCCTAGCTTTTGGTGATTACTTGCATTCCTTGGCTTATAGATGCATCATTCCAGTCTCTACCTCTGTCATCACATGGTGATATGATGTGTGTCTTTGTGTGTCTCTGTGTCCAAATTTGTCTCTTCTCATAAAGACATCAGTCATTGGATTAGGGCCTACCCTAATCCAGTATGACATAACTTTAGTTTGATTACATCTGCAAAGAACCTACTTCCAAATTAGGTTACATTCTAAGGTTCTTGATGAACACGAAGTTTGGGAGGACAATATTCAAACCAGTACACCATGTATAAGAACATTTCTTATTTGTGCTTTCAAAGGACACCTTGGAAAATATTTTCATTTCAATGTATTTTGGTCTATATGCCAAATCTAAATAGTGTTATGCGCAAATGTTCAGATAGACTAAGATTAAAATAGACTTTCCCGAAGTTTTCTAAACAATAAAAATGTGGAAGGACATGTTATCAATGTTACTTTCTTATGATTTAAATTTATCAGAATTTATCAAATAATGATTACATAAGAGAGTGTTTTGGGGAGGAAGTTAGGCAGTTGTCAGACTTTCACATTGCAATGTGTATGCCAGGGTGAGTAGTGCATAATCTCTTCACACCGCAAAGAGCTCACAGTTCTGTTGAGAAAGAAGTTACAATATAGCATGATGAGTGCAATACTAGAATTGTACATAAGGCACATAAAGAAAGAATTATCTATATTTAATTATAAAAAAAATCTGTGTGTGTATGTGACACAGAGGGAGGGAGAGAGAGAGAGAGAGAAAAGAGGGTTAACTGATCTGAAAGGTAATTAGGTAAACTGAACAACATTGTATATTTCAGTTACACTAATTCAAAAGTAATGACCCTCACAGTGTTGTATTTATCAAAATGTTGACTTATTTATTCCAAAATGATGATTCTCTGACGATGTATTTTCTTTTGGATCTGGAGGATCTGCTAAAGGTGAAGCTCTCATATAGCTTATCAGGAAACATCAGTGGGGAAAACTTACCAAAATACCATGAAACAAACATCAACCTGATTACTGATTTTGTAACTGAAATAAATTGGTACCTTTGGTTCTTACCCTGCCCCAAGGTGTTTTTTAGACAGGAGAAATTAGCTGTAATAATCGCCTCTTGAAGATGAGCTGTGCTACTCTGGATTGATTTTCTTTTTCTTTCTTTTGTTCCCTCCTTACGTTTATTTTTGATTAGGTACTGCATTCAGGTGGTTCAAATTTTGGTAGTTATAAAAGAGTATACAATGAAAGGGCACTCTTTCTGTCCAGCTACATAGTTCTCCTTCCCAGAGCAACCTGTGTTAACATTTCTTGTTTTTAGTTCTAGAGCTATTTGATGCATAAAAAGCATGGGCACTCACAAACATAAATATACTTTATTGTTTTTCCTTATTTTTACACATTTTTATGTACTTTGCTTTAGATCATTCCATATTAGTACATAAAGAGCTATGGCTACACAGTAGTGTTTGATTGTATGAATATGCCATAATTTATTTAACCAGTCTCCTGTTGAGGAATATATAGATTGTTTCCTGACTTTTGGTATTGCACTTCTGCAATGAATAACTTTGTAATAGGTCATTTCAGATATGTACTATCTGTAGGATAAATTTCTAGAAATGGGACTGCTGGGTTGGATAGTATGTACTTTTGTCATTTTGATGGATATAGCCAAATCGTCCTCCATAGACGTACCAGTTTACACTTATACCAGCAGTAGATATAAAAGTGCTTGCTTCCCCAACCCTCACCAACATATTGTGCTATCAAACATTATATCATAATATGATACATGAAAAATTATATCTCATTGTGGTTTTAATTTGCATTTTCTGGGTAAGGTTGAGTCATCTTTTCATATATTTAAGACCCTTTGATATTTATAAAAAATAATTTCCTGTTTATAATGGTTGGGATGCTACTGGATTGATGGGCACAATGTCTTTTCTCCTTTATATATACCTGTGGGCATGTTCCTTTACACAAGAGAACAAGGGTGATTCCAAAGAGCATGTTTAGGTCAAATAAACTCTAAGCCGGGAACATTTTATGTGTTTAAAAAATTCACTAGCTTTTTATAATTCACTCATTATACAGCTAATATATCATGGTTGACAACAACTGAACTAACATCCCCTAGTAATTTTAAATGATTTAAATTACTCATAAGAAATTTAACTCAATATTTTGTTACTTCTTAACATAGATTGTACTTTTTAAAAATGTTTTTTATATTCCAAGAGAAATAAAATTATTCTTTAATTAGAAATTTAACAATGTGTTAGAATTTACACAGAATTATTTAAAATTATGATATGTTCTCATTTGAAGTATGTGTATGAAGCCACATTATAGGAAGGTTAGAATTTCAGTGTATATTTATTTATTTATTTTTAAAATTAATTAATTTTTGGCTGCATTGGGTCTTCATTGCTGTGTGTGGGCTTTCTTTAGTTGCAGTGAGCAGGGGCTACTTTTCGTTGCGGTGCGTGGGCTTCTCATTGCGGTGGCTTCTCTTGTTGTGGAGCACGGGCTCGAGGTATGCAGGCTTCAGTAGTTGCGCCTCGCGGGCTCTAGAGCACAGGTTCAGTAGTTGTGGCGTACGGGCTTAGTTGCTCTGCAGCATGTGGGATCTTCCTGGACCAGGGCTCGAACCTGTGTCCCCTGCATTGACAGGTGGGTTCTTAACCACTGCACCATCAGGGAAGCCCCAGAATTTCAGTGTATATTTCAGTGTGTTTGATGATGCATAAATGGCTCTGGACTCTTTTGCATCATATAAGAAAATTGTTCTCAGCTTTGTCTATGGCACACTAGATCACTTCTCTTATACGACTTATCAGTGTCTGCATGTATCATCATTAGTTACTTATGTGTCTGCCTTTCTCACTAGATTGTGTACTTCTAGAGGATATAATTTGTATTCCACTTTAGCACTAGCTTAAGAGTTTTGCATGTACCCCATACTCACAAACTGTTTCTTGAATTGAATCACATTTACATTTAGGTTTTGAGTTGCATTTTTAAAAACACTTTTCCACATATTGTTTGATTTTGTTTTTCTTGTAAAATCTTATTCTAATGCTGCCTGGATTTGCTTTCTGCTAATATTATTGACTTTGTGTCAAAAAGAATTACTCAGAATGCTCCTCTAATAATAGCATTGAAGAGGTAGATTTTTGGTACATATTTCTTTGCCGTTCTTCATTTTTTCTGTCAAAGTCCTACTTTATTTCTAGCCACAGACAGTTCTGTGTATTAATTGGGCAATAGTGGGTAGACTGAACATTTTGGTGAGATATATTAGTTGTTTCATTTCACTAAGATTCCCAATTTATGCAATTTGAAATGTGCAATTAAAGTTCTGATCACTGCTAATATTAAGTAATTTAGAAGGTTCTATAGCAGAGTGAACAGCTTTTCAAATTGCTGCGTTTTTCATATAAATTTTTACTGAAATAATTGTAGGTTCACATTCAATTCTAAGAAGTAGTACTGAGAGATCTCTTGTACTCTTTGCCTATTTCCCCCAATGGTAACATCTGTGTTATGTAATATCACAACCAGATATTAATATTAATGCAATCCACCAGTCTATTCATATTTCACCACATTTAGTTGTGTTCATTTGTGTTTTAATACTATACAGTTTCATCAGGTATATAAATTCATGTATCCCCCACCACAGTTAAAATACTGAACAGCTCCGGGACTTCCCTGGTGGTCTGGTGGGTAAAACTCTGCACTCCCAATGCAGGGGGCCCAGGTTCAATGAACTAAGTCCTGCATGCTGCAACTAAAGATCCCACATGCCACAACGAAAGATCCTGCCTGTGGCAACTAAGACCCGGTGCAGCCAAATAAATATTAAAAAAAAATACTGAGCAGCTCCAATATCACAAAGATACCTGAATTGCCCTTTTATAATCACATACACTTTACACTCCCACCTTCACTATCATAACCCATGGCAACCAGTAATCTGTTTTTCCATTTCTAAAATTTTGTCCCTTAAAAAATGTTATACAAATAGAAAAGTATAGTACGTATCTTTTTGTGATTAGCTTTTCTGACCAGCATAATTTGCTGGAGCTACATCCAAGTTCTGATTATCAATAGTTATTTCCTTTTTATTTCTGAGTAATATTCCATCTTACGTATGTACTGTGTAATGATTATTTAAATCATTCATATACTGAAGGAAGCCTGGGCTAATTGCCGTTTTGGGCTATTATAAATAAAGCTACTTTGAATATCACTGTACAGGTTTTTGTGTAAATATAAATTTTCATTTCTTTGGGATAAATGACCAGGGGTATAATTGTTGGGGTGTATGGTAGTTGCATGTTTACTTTTATAAGATCGTGCCTAACTGTTTACAGGGTAGCATTCTCATCCCAAATAAATGAGAGGTCCAGTTTCTCCTCACCCTCACAAACATATATTGTTATCACTATTTTTAAATTTTTGCTACTCTTTACAGGTGTGTAGTGATATCTCAAGGTGGTTTCAGTTGGTAGTTCCCTAATGGCTAATGATATTGATCATCTTTTGATGGGCTTGTTTGCCATTTTTGTATCCTCTTCAGTGAAATGGCTTTTGCTCGTTTTCTAATTGGACTTCGTTCTTTTTACTATTGAGTTTTGTGAATTCTTTATATATTCTAGTTCTAGTCCTTTGTTAGAGGTGTGGTTTGCAAACATTTTCTCCCAGTTTGTAGCTTGTCTTTTTGTCCTCTAAACAGGGTCTTTTGCAGAGCAGAAGATTGAAAATTTGATGAAGTCCAATTTATCAATATTTCCTTTTATGGATTGTGCTTTTGGTGTCAAGTCTAAGAACTCTTCACCTAGCCCTAGATACTAAAACTTTTCTTAAAAGTTTTATAGGAGAGGACCTTCAAGATGGCGGAGGAGTAAGACGTGGAGATCACCTTCCTCCCCATAAATATATCAAAAATATATCTACATGTGGAACAACTCCTACAGAACACCTACTGAACTCTAGCGGAAGACCTCAGACTTCCCAAAAGGCAAGAAACTCCTCACGTACCTGGATAGGGCAAAAGAAAAAAGAAAAAACAGACAAAAGAATAGGGACGGGACCTGCACCTCTGGGAGGGAGCTGTGAAGGAGGCAAACTTTCCATACACTAGGAAGCCCCTTCACTGGAGGAGACAGGGGGTGGGCAGGGGGTGGGGAAGCTTCGGAGCCACAGAGGAGAGCGCAGCAACAGGGGTGCAGAGGGCAAAGCAGAGAGATTCCCACACAGAGGATCTGTGTTGACCAGCACTCACCAGCCTGAGATGCTTGTCTGCTCACCTGCCAGGGCAGGTGGGGGCCGGGAGCTGAGGCTCAGGCTTCGGAGGTCAGATCCCAGGGAGAGGACAGGGGTTGGCTGCGTGAACACAGACTGAAGGGGGCTAGTGCGCCACAGCTGACCGGGAGGGAGTCTGGGAAAAAGTTTGGAACTGTCTAAGAGCCAAGAGATCATTGTTTCAGGGTGTGCGAGGAGAGGAGATTCAGAACACCGCCTAAATGAGCTTCAGAGATGGGCGTGAGCCGCGGCTATCAGCGTGGGCACCAGAGATGGGCATGAAACGCTAAGGCTGCTGTTGCAGTCACCAAGAATCCTGTGTGCAAGCACAGGTCACTATCCACACCTCCTCTCCCGGGAGCCTGTGCAGCTGGCCAGTGCCACGGTCCCCTGATTCAGGGACAACTTCCCCAAGAGAACACAAGGCATGCCTCAGGCTGTTGCAACATTATGTTGGCCTCTGCTGCCGCAGGCTCGCCCTGCATTCCATACCCCTCCCTCCCCCACCCTGAGTGAGCCAGAGCCCCCTAATCAGGCGCTCCTTTAACCCCCTCCTGTCTGGGCGAAGAACAGATGCCGGAGGGCGACCTTCATGCAGAGGTAGGGCCAAAACCAAAGCTGAATCCCAGGAGCTGTGTGAACAGAAAAGATAAAGGGAAATTTCTCTGTGCAGCCTCAGGAGCAGCGGATTAAATCTCCACAATCAACTTGATGTACCCTACACCTGTGGAATACCTGAATAGACAATGCATCAACCCAAAATTGAGGCAGTGGACTTTGCGAGCAACTGTAGACTTGGGGTTTGCTGTACGTGACTGACTAGTTTCTGATTTTTATGTTTATCTTAGTATCGTTTATAGCACTTGTTATCACTGGTGCATTTATTGGTTTAGTTGCTCTCTTCCTTTTTTTCTCACTTTTTAAATTTTTAAAATCATTTTTAATAATTTTTAAAAATTTATTATTTTAATAACTTTATTTTATTTTATTTTATTTTGTCTTTCTCTCTTTTTCCTCCCTTTTCTTCTGAGCTGTGTGGATGAAAGGGTCTTGGTGCTCTGGCCAGGTGTCAGGCCAGAGCCTCCAAGGTGGGAGAGCCGAGTTCAGGGCACTGGACCACCAGAGACCTCCAAGCCCCACGTAATATCAATCGGTGAGAGCTCTCTCAGAGATCTCCATCTCAACACTAAGACCCAGCTCCACTGAATGACCAGCAAGCTCCCCCATGCCAAACAACTAGCAAGATAGGAATACAACTCCACCCATTAGCAGAGAGGCTGCCTAAAATCATAAAAAGTTCACAGACACCACAAAGCACACCATCAGATGCAGTCCTGCCCACCAGACAGGCAAGATCCAGCCTTATCCACCAGAACACAGGCACCAGTCCCCTCCACCAGGAAGCCTACACAGCCCACTGAACCAACCTCACCCACTGAGGACAGACACCAAAAACAATGAGAAGTACGAACCTGCAAAAAGAAGACCCCAAACAAAGTAAGTTAAGCAAAATGAGAAGACAGAGAAATACTCAGCAGATGAAGGAACAAGGTAAAAACCCACCAGACCAAACAAATGGAGAGGAAATAGGCAGTCTACCTGAAAAAGAATTCAGAGTAATGATAGCAAAGATGATCCAAAATCTTGGAAATAGAATGGAGAAAATACAAGAAATGTTTAACAAGGACCTAGAAGAACTAAAGAGCAAACAAACAGTGATGAACAACAAAATAAATGAAATTAAAAATTCTCTAGAAGGGATTAATAGCAGAATAACTGAGCAAGAAGAACGGATAAGTGACCTGGAAGATAAAATAATGGAAATAACTACCTCAGAGCAGAATAAAGAAAAAAGAATGAAAAGAATTGAGGACAGTCTCAGAGACCTCTGGGACAGCATTAAATGCACTAACATTCGAAATATAGGGGTCCCAGAAGAAGAAGAGAAAAATAAACGGTCTGAGAAAATATTGGAAGAGATTATAGTTGCAAACTTCCCTAATATGGGAAAGGAAATAGTTAAGTCCAGGAAGCACAGATAGTCCCATGCAGGATAAATCCAAGGAGAAGCATGCCAAGACACATATTAATCAAACTATCAAAAATTAAATACAAAGAACAAATATTAAAAGCAGCAAGGGAAAATGTACAAGGGAATCCCTATAAGGTTAACAGCTGATCTTTCAGCAGAAACTCTGCAAGCCAGAAGGGAGTGGCAGGATATATTTAAAGTGATGAAAGGGATAGACCTATAACCAAGATTACTCTACCCAGGAAGGATCTCATTCACACTCAACAGAGAAATTAAAACCTTTACAGACAAGCAAAAGCTAAGAGAATTCTGCACCACCAAGCCAGCTTTACAACAAATGCTAAAGGAACTTCTCTAGGCAGGAAACACAAGAGAAGGAAAAAACCTTCAAAAACAAACCCAAGACAATTAAGAAAATGCTAATAGGAACATACATATTGATAATTACCTTAAATGTAAGTGGATTAAATGCTCCAAGCAAACACATGGACTAGCTGAATGGATACAAAAATAAGACCCATATATATGCTGTCTAGAAGAGACCCACTTCAGACCTAGGGACAGATAAAGACTGAAAGTGAGGCATGGAAAAAGATATTCCATGCAAATGGAAATCAAAAGAAAGCTGGAGTAGCAATTCTCATATGAGACAGAATAGACTTTAAAATAAAGACTATTAGAAGAGACAAAGAAGGACACTACATAATGATCAAGGGATCAATCCAAGAAGAAGTTATAACAGTTGTAAATATTTATGTATCCAACATAGGCGCACCTCAATACTTAAGGCAAATGCTAACAGTGATAAAAGGGGAAATCAACAGTAACACAATCATAGTAGGAGACTTTAACACCCCACTTTCACCAATGGACAGATCATCCAAAATGAAAATAAGTAAGGAAACACAAGCTTTTAAATGATACATTAAAGATGGACTTAATGGATCTTTATAGGACATTCCATCCAAAAACAACAGAATACACTTTCTTTTCAAGTGCTTATGGAACATTCTTCAGAATAGATCATATCATGGGTCACAAATCAAGCCTTGGTAGATTTAAGAACATTGAAATCATATCAAGTATCTTTTCCGGCCACATTGCTATGAGACGAGATGTCAGTTACAGGAAAAAAAAACTGTAAAAAATACAAACACAGGAGACCAAACAATACACTACTAAATAACCAAGAGATCACTGAAGAAATCAAAGAGGAAATCAAAAAATACCTAGAAAAAAAAAAAAAAATACCTAGAAACAAATGACAATGAAAACACGATGGCTCAAAACCTACAGGATGCAGCAAAAGCAGCTCTAAGAGGGAGGTTTATAGGAATACAATGCTACCTCAAGAAACAAGAAACATCTCAAATAAACAACCTAACCTCACACCTAAAGCAGTTAGAGAAAGAAGAACAAAAGAACCCCAAAGTTAGCAGAAGGAAAGAAATCATAAAGACCAGATCAGAAATAAATGATAAAGAAATGAAGGACACAGTAGCAAAGATCAGTAAAACTAAAAGTGGGAGAAGACGCAAATCAGTAAAATTAGAGCTGAAAAAGGAGAAGTTACAACAGACACTGCAGAGATACGAAGGATCATGAGAGATTACTATAAGCAACTATATGCCAATAAAATGGACATCCTGGAACATATGGACAAATTCTTAGAAATGCACAACCTTCCAAAACTGAACCAGGAAGGAATAGAAAATATAAGCAGACCAATCACAAGCACTGAAATTGAAACGTTGATTAAAAGTCTTCCAACAAACAAAAAGCCCAGGACCAGATGACTTCACAGGCAACTTCTATCAAACATTTAGAGAAGAGCTAACACCTATCCTTCTCAAACTCTTCCAAAATATAGCAGAGGGAGGAACCCTCCCAAACTCATTCTACGAGGCCACCATCACCCTGATACCAAAACCAGACAAGGATGTCACAAAGAAAGAAAACTACAGGCCAATATCACTGATGAACATAGATGCAAAAATCCTCCACAAAATACTAGCAAACAGAATCCAACAGCACATTAAAAGGATCACACACCATGATCAAGTGGGGTTTATTCCAGGAATGCAAGGATTCTTTAACATACGCAAATCAATCAATGTAGTAAATCATATTAACAAATTGAAGGAGAAAAACCATATGATCATCTCAATAGATGCAGAGAAAGCTTTCAACAAAATTCAACACCCATTTATGATAAAAACCCTGCTGAAAGTAGGCATAGAGGGAACTTTCCTCAACATAATAAAGGCCATATATGACAAACCCACAGCCAACATCATCCTCAATGGTGAAAAACTGAAAGCATTTTCACTAAGATCAGGAACAAGACAAGGTTGCCCACTCTCACCACTCTTATTCAACATAGTTTTGGAAGTTTTAGCCACAGCAACCTGAGAAGAAAAAGAAGTAAAAGGAATCCAAATCGGAAAAGAAGGAGTAAAACTGTCACTGTTTGCAGATGACATGATACTACACATAGAGAATCCTAAAGATGCTACCAGAAAACTACTAGAGCTCATCAATGAATTTGGTAAAGTAGCAGGATACAAAATTAATGCACAGCAATCTCCTGCATTCCTGTACAAGAATGATGAAAAGTCTGAAAGATAAATTAAGGAAACATTCCGATTTACCATTGCAACTGAAAGAATAAAATACCTAGGAATAAACATATCTAAGGAGAGAAAATACATGTATGGAGAAAACTGTAAGACACTGATGAAAGAAATTAAAGATGGTACAAACAGATGGAGAGATATATACCATGTTCTTGGATTGGAAGAATAAGCATTGTGAAAATGACTGTACTACCCAAAGCAATCTACAGATTCAGTGCAATCCCTATCAAACTACTAATGGCATTTTTCACAGAATTAGAAAAAGAAATTTCACAATTTGTATGGAAACACAAAAGACCCCGAATAGCCAAAGCAATCTTGAGAAAGAAAAACGGAACTCGAGGAATCATGTTCCCTGACTTCAGACTATACTACAAAGCTACAGTAATGAAGCCACTTTGGTACTGGCACAAAAACAGAAATATTGATCAATGGAACAGGATAAAAAACCCAGAGATAAACCCACACACATAAGTTCACCTTATTTTTGATAAAGGAGGCAAGAATATACAATGGAGAAAAGACAGCCTCTTCAATAAGTGGTGCTGGGAGAACTGGACAGTTACATGTAAAAGAATAAAATTAGAACACTCCCTAACACCATACACAAAAATAAACTCAAAATGGATTAAAGACCCAAATGTAGGCCAGACACTATAAAACTCTCAGAGTAAAACATAGGCAGAACACTCTATGACACAAATCACAGCAAGATCCTTTTTGACCCACCTCCTAGAGAAATGGAAATAAAAACAACTATAAATAAATCGGACCTGATGAATCATAAAAGTTTTTCACAGCAAAGGAAACCATAAACAAGATGAAAAGACAACCCTCAGAATGGGAGAAAATATTTGCAAATGAAGCAACTGACAGTGGATTAATCTCCAGAATTTACAAGCAGCTCATGCAGCTCAATATCAAAAAAACAAACAACCCACTCCAAAAATGGGCAGAAGGCCTAAATAGACATTTCTCCAAAGAAGATATATAGATTGCCAACAAACACATGGAAGGATGCTCAAAATCACTAATCATTAGAGAAATGCAAATCAAAACCACAGTGACGTATCACCTCACATTGGTAAGAATGGCCATCATCAAAAAATCCAGAAACAGTAAATGCTGGAGATGGTGTGGAGAAAAGGGAACCCTCTTGCATTGTTGGTGGGAATGTAAATTGATACAGCCCCTATTGAGAACAGTGTGGAGGTTCTTTAAAAAACTAAAAATAGAACTACCATACGCCCCAGCAATCCCACTACTGGGCATATACCCTGAGAAAACCATAATTCAAAAAGAGTCACGTACCACAGCGTTCATTGCAGCTCTGTTTACAATAGCTAGGACATGGAAGCAACGTAAGTGTCCATTGACAGATGAATGGATAAAGAAGATGTGGCCCATATATACAATGGAATATTACTCAGGCATAAAATGAAACAAAATTGAGTTATTTTTAGTCAATTGGATGGACACTGAGACTCTCATATAGGGTGAAGTAAGTCAGAAAGAGAAAAATTTATACCGTATGCCAACACATATGTATGGATTAAAAAAAAAGTTTCTGAAGAACCTAGGGGAAGGACAGAAATAAAGATGCAGACGTAGAGAATGGACTTGAGGACATGGGGACGGGGAAAGCTAAGCTGGGATGAAGTGAGAGAGTGGCATGGACTTATATATACTACCAAATGTAAAATAGATAGCTGGTGGGAAGCAGCCGCATAGCACAGGGAGATCACCTCGGTGCTTTGTCACCACCTAGAGGAGTGGATTAGGGAGGGTGGGAGGGAGACACAAGATTTTTGGGATATATGTATATGTATAGCTGATTCATTTTGTTATACAGCTGAATGTAACACAACATTGTTAAGCAATTATATGCCAATAAAGATGTTAAAAAATTTATAGTTGTACTTTTTAAATTTATGTCCGTGATCCATTTTTAATTAATCGCCCCAGCACCATTTGTTGGAAAGGCTATAGTTTTCCATTGAAGTGCTTTTTTACTTTTGTAAAAAATATCACTTGGGTTTATTTGTGTGGTTGTATTTCTGCGTTCTTTATTCTGTTCCATTTATCTGTGTGGCCTTCCACCAGTAACATACTATTTGGTTACCATAGCTATATAGTAAGCCTTACTGGGATGACTGATTCCTCTCACTTATTCTTTTTTCCCAAGATTGTTTTAGGTATTCTAGGGCCTGTGCCTTTTCATATGGATTTTTTAATTAGTTTGTCTGTGTCTATAAACCCTTGCTCAAATTTTGATAGCAACTGAATTAAACCTACAGAAAAATATGGGAGAATTGACATCTTTACTATGCTGAGTCTTTCAATTCATGAGCATGGTATGTCACTCCATTATTTAGATTTTTCTACCCAGAATAGTCCTTACAGTGTTTTCCTTGTTTTGTTGTCAGATGGAAGTACATACGTTAATCTGGATTTCAACTTCTGTAGGCTTGCTGAGAATGATTAAGCTCATTTATTAATATTCATTCACTATTCATTCATTCATTCACAGTGCAGGTATATTTGTCTTACTCCATTGTGATTGATAGATAATGTTTTATGTTTGTAGTGTTAATTTTGATTTTAAAGATTACAACCCTGTAAATAGGTGAGGAATTGTACTAAAGAAAGAACAATAGTGTTATAGACTAAGGAATCTTTGTAATAATACTTACTGTAATGATTTTTATCTCTATCATATTAAATAAATATGATAGGCTGACGGAGGGATTACTGACTAAAGGAATAAGGATTTATTGGAGGGAGGGTATAATCTTTGACAAATGTCTTATTTGACAATTTTTGAGCCCAATATCAAAAAAAATTGCAGGTATGGAGAGGGTCAACTCAGGAGGTGGAAGTAAGTGATTATTATTTAGATGACCCCAGATAAATAAGCTTGGCCTGTACTAGAGAGATCACATCATGGAGTAATAAGAACATTTTGCTTAAGGTTGTAACTCCTTCTTGAAATAGGAAAATCTAAGGAGTTGTATTTATGGAACCCCTACTATTTTCCCCGCTTTTTGCTGGGAACTGTTAATATATAGCTGTTAAAGAGATAAGATCCCTGAATTCATGGGATTTGTACTGTAATATGATTTGTGACATACCAGTTAGAGCATGTATAGGTTTTTCAGCAGGTAAATGGCATGATAAAATTATTTGAGTAGGCCTATTTACAGTTATTAGTGGCCAGTACAGTAAGGAATACCAACATTGTACATCAGTTTTTAAGTTAGGGGGATTTTTTTCTGGTTTTAATGGTTTTCAAGGTTTTGGAATCTATACATTTGAGATTATTGATCCTATTGTCAAGTTAATGATGACTTAAAATGTTTTTTGAGCCATTTGTGGACAGCATTTTATATATTTTTGATGAATTGGTAATATATGTCAAAGGGAAGGCATATACAACCTTTGCTATAAGAAATCTAGCATAAATGGCTGATTATGTTAAAAATATGAGTCACATTGTACTTCTCTCTTCATTCATAAAAGATCAAGGAGTCTGTAGAAGCCTGTGTAAAGTTTATATTAAAATAGATACCCTGGAAAGCAGAAAAGTATACTTCCTGTCATGTTAAACAGTCGAAACCCACTTTAAAATGTGGTTTAGATTGAATGGCATGTTAAGAGGGATATTGGGAATGATTGTATCTTTCAAACCATTGATTCTTTTGTGTATTTCATTTGTTAGATCACAACCATCTATTTTACAGTTTTAAAAATTCCTTTTGAATATTTTGCATTTTTAAACCTCCCATTCTTATTGGATTTCTGTTCTGTGGAGTTGTTTTTGAGACATTAGTGATTTTTCAATGTTCACTTTCTTTGATATTCTCAGTAAGCACATTTCTGGAAAATTTCTCTTAAGTCCCTAGGGACATTTAAAGGAAAATCTAATTTATAGGGAATAATATTTCCACATTTTTATCTGAAAATCTGAATTTTCATGAAATAGAATTGCATAAAACATGGTATCTTATGCAGCTGCCTTTTATAAAAACCCAAATGTGTTAAAATATTTATAATTTCTTTAAAATAAATGCAATATGATTTGTTTGAATCTTTATTGGAGAAGCAGTCTATTTTAGTAAAGAGTAGGGATGGTTTGGGTTCTTAGAAATAGATATCCGCTCTACCCCTTGATGTGGGTGGGGTGGTTATTGTAGAATGGAACTGTAGTGTATTCCAGTGGTGAGGTAGTCAGAAGAGGATAGCTTGTTCATGAGCTCCAAGTTTCCATATTATCTATAACATTTATTTTGCTCTCTTTTTTCTCTTCCTTATACTTTTTTGTTTCCTCTTTTTTAACTTTATTTTTATGTTTTTAAAATTTTTATTGGATTATAGTTGATTTACAGTGTTGTGTTAGTTTCAGGTGTACAGCAGAGTGAATCAGTTATACTTATACATATGTCCACTCTTCTTTAGATTCTTTTCCCATATGAGTCATTACAGAATATTGAGTAGAGTTCCCTGTGCTATACAGTAGGTCCTTATTAGTTATCTTTTATATATAGTCATGTGTATATGTCAATCCCAGTCTCCCAATTTATCCCTCCCCCACCCCCACTACTTTCCCCCCTGGTAATCATACATTTGTTTTCTACGTCTGTGACTCTACTTCTGTTTTGTAAATAAGTTCATTTGTACCTTTTTTTTTTTAGATTCCACATATAAGCCATATCATTTGATATTTGTATTTCTCTGTCTGACTTACTTCACTTAGTATGACAATCTCTAGGTGTATCCCTGTTGCTGCAAATGGCATTATTTCATTCTATTTTATGGCTGAGTAATATTCCACTGCATATATGTACCACATTTTCTTTACCCATTCCTCTGTCAATGAACATTTAGGTTGCTTCCTTGTCCTGGCTGTTGTAAATAGTGCTGCAGTGAACATTGGGGTGCATGCATATTGGCTTGCACATGGCCAAGATACCTTTGTAGCCATTCTGTATCATGGCCTCTTGGCTTTGTTCTCATTGCTACCTAAGTTAATCTCTTGCTATTTCCTGGTTCAAATTCGTGAGAGTAAATCTGCTCAGTCTGATTGGTATAATTTATCTTTTCATGCTTGCCACATCATAGTCCACTGGCCAGCCTATGGACTGATTGTCTTTGAGTTACCTTGCTTCCTCCTTGTCTATAATTACCTATAGTCATGTGCATGGGAAGTCTGGGTCATGTGGTCTAAAATATGATTGTCTGTGGCTGGCCTTGTGTTAGGAACTGTTGGCAGGACCATTTCACTTAGAAAAGACTTTAGTTGTCACTGTGATCAATAATAGTAAAAAATAACTTATGCAAATGTACTACCTTCAAGTAGGCTTATTTAGGCCTAGAAACCAGTTTTTAGGAAGGATATCTCCACCGTGTTACAGTTAACTGGGATGTAATATTGATTCAGAGTTGTCTTCGTTCTTCATTTTAGAAAGTTGCTGGTACCCTAAAGTTTGCATTGCACACATTACTTTTGGGAAAATGGACTAACTTCAGGTCTTCATCTAACAATATTTATGTATGCTGTATAAATATAATGAAGTGTAACTTACTTGGGCAGTGTCTACCTATTGTTCTTTACCCAGTTTGAACCTCATCAATGTTATAGAGATAACTAAATTAGTTTGTTTTATCTATACAGACTTGTGTCAACATTTGTATAGACTGAGCCAAGAGTACAAATACAAATCTACATGCCATATGTATAAGATTTAAAAAATTTGTAACCCAATTTAACAAACTGTTAAATAAAATGAAGTCCTCTTCTCACATTTTGACAAATATGCCTTCATAATGAACTGGAAGGTCAGGTTCAAGTTTAGAATTCTCAAACTCCTCTGACTTCGACACTGGCACATGATTGTACTGGGAAAGTTGGCTACTAGACCTTGGCTGGCCTCCTTCTCTTTAGATACCTGTCTCTGTCTTGCACCAGAAAGGGCCTCACTCTAATGTATGCTTCACTCCAGCCTATGTGTACAAGCTCTGTCCATGGTCCCTGTCACGGCCTACTTTGACCACTCCTTGGGCTTAATAGTGGGCACATAGATAGCAAGATCCACCCTCTAGAACAACACTTCAAAATGAGTTCCAGGAGAGAATTAAACCATTAAATTATTTAAATAATTAAACCATTAAATGCTTTAAATTAAACCCCAAGGCATCTATTAGATGAAAAAATTAAAATGCTATCAGCCTTGTGCTGTATTTGGGAGAGTGGAGAAAATGGTTACATGAATAATTTTCTTTAGGGCTTGAGAAAGGTTAGTGGGCTGAGAAAGGCTGGTGAAGGGTAGACCTGAAGAAGAGGCCCATGTGGGCTCATGAAAGTGGCTTGGGGCTATTTGGGCAGGGAATTTGGGGATCTTGGGTACACAAATTATGATCTAGAAGGGGGAAGCACAGGCTTCTGATGTTCTTTTCCCTGTGGCCCCACAGATTCTTTCCTCTAGGAACTGGGAGCAGCTGAGGAATTGCTAGAGTGGGTTCTGCTGAGTTATGGGGCGTCTCTTACCCACATCAAAGTGTGGCACTTCATCCATTAATTGTTTTTCGTGTCTTAACTATTAAATGCTATGTTAAATTTTTTGTCTTGAAAATGTGTTTAGATGTAATCAGGCTTAATTCCAATGAACATGGCAGAGCAGGGAATCCCCAAAATCCATATTTGCATAAAATCGCAAATAAACTAGCAGATACTCTCAGAATCAACCTTATTGGTATTCTGGAAACCAGTCACAAGTTTATAGCAACCAGGTAAATGCTTAATCAAGGAAAAAAACAGTTGAATCTCAGTAAGAGACCTTTGTGGCATTTTAACTTACCTTGTCCCCATCCCCTTCACTCCAGATTGGAAGGAGCTTTGAAGACAACAGTCCATATTCCAAGTACAAGTTCTTAGTGCTGGAGGTAGTAGAATTGACCTCATTCTTAAAGAATTGTGGTTGTTCATTTTGACCAGCCTAGTGGCTCCCTGAAGACTAGCTCTAAAAGGCCTGCCCTTATTTTGCCTAACTCAGAACTCTCTGAAGGTTGAGGCAGCTACTTTGGGGGGCATTTAATAGATTTAAGGGCAAATGTATTAGCCACTGCCTCTCAGAGCAAGGAATAGCAGTTGGACAAACAATAGACCAGCCAAAAATAATAGTATTTGGTAAAGTATCTCTTTGAGACCCTGCTTTTAATTCTTTTGAGTACTTGGAAGTGAAATTGCTGGATCACATGGTAATTCTATTTTTTTTTTCATACGGAAGCAAAAAGTATAAAAATATGGAACACTTCACGAATTTGCGTGTCATCCTTGTGCAGGGGCCATGCTAATCTTCTCTGTATCGTTCCAATTTTAGTATATGTGCTGCCGAAGCGAGCACGGTAATTCTATTTTTAATGTCTTGAGGAACTGCTACACTTTTCCATAGCAACTGTACCATTTTACATTGCCACCAACAGTGCATAAGGACTTCAATTTCTCCACATTCATAGTAGTCACCCTAGTTGGTGTGATGTGTATCTGTTTTTTTAAAAAATATTTATTTATTATTTATTTGGCTGCACCGGGTCTTCATTGCCACCTGTGGGATCTTCGTTGCTTTGTGAGAGATCTTCGTTGCAGCATGCAGGCTCTTAGTTGTGACATGCGGGATCTAGTTCTCTGACCAGGGATGGAACCCGGCCCCCTGCATTGGGAGTGTGGAGTCTTAACCACTGGACCACCAGGGAAGTCCCGCATTATGGTTTTGATTTGCATTTGCGTGTTGATTAGTGATGTTGAGCGTGTTTTCATGTGCTTCTTGGCCATTTCTGTCTTCCTTGGAGAAATGTCTCTTCAAGTCCTTTGTCCATTTTTAATCTGGTTGTTGTTTTTTTGTTGTTGAGTTGTAGAAGTTCTTTGTATATTCTGGATATCAACCCCTTATCAGATATGATTTGCACACATTTTCTCCCATCCCATAGGTTGCCTTTTCACTTTATTGATTGTGTCCTTTGATGCAGTTTTTATTTTTGATGCAGTCTAGTTTATCTATTTTTACTTTTGTGACCTGTGCTTTTGGTGTCTTATCCAAGAAATTGTTACTAAATTCATTGTAATTCATGAAGCTTTTCTCTTATGATTTCTTCTAAGAGTTTTATAATTTTAGCTACTATATTTAGGTCTTTGGTCCACTTTGAGGTTGTTTTCATTTTTTAAAATATAATGTGACATTCATCATTAAAAGGTGAAAAAGAAGGATGGAAGTTGTTGAGTGGGAGAGATTTAACTTTGCTGTATTGCTCACTGAATAAGTGAAATGGATGAATAAAGTATTTAACACAACTGAGGGGACTCTCATTTACTAGTAAAATATGCTTTTATAGAAATAGCTATTAAAAATGTCTGGCCTTTTTATTGCATTATAACTTATAATTAAATTTTGGTTATTGTTCTGTCTTATTTTGATATGTAGAAGCTAACCCATTTCTTGTGAGCATATGGATTGATGAGTTTTGCTCAAATGTTAAAAAATCACTGAGTATTTTGCAGGATTTGGTTCTTTGACTCTAGATAAAATCGTATGTATAAACCCTTTCCCGAATAGTACCTGGTTTTGCTATATTTCTCTTTCTTCCAACTATATAGCCCAATTTTTACCGTCTCACTTGTACCTTCTACTGGGCATTTAAATTTGCTTAATATTTTCATTTTATAAAGAAAGCATTATATAACTATTTAAAAAATGGATTGTTTAGTGTAATACCATCTTAAACTATAGACCTCTAATACCTATCAAGACTTACCAAAAGGAAGAGGAATTGTTAAAAAGATACATTTATAAGCAAGGGTAGAGGGGGGGTTCAGTAAGTGAGTCTGGAATTGTGCATCCATTTCAGGGCTCTTATTAACAGAAAATAGAGAACATCAGGGAAAAGACTATCAGTTTTATCAGCTAAGTATACTTCATGTATATAAAGCAATTTGAGTAGAGTTCAAAGGGAAAATTAATGATTTCAAAAATAAAAGTATCAATTTTACTTCACAAGCTGCTAACTCAAGTAGTGAGCATCTAGGAAATGTACTGGGACAGCCTATAGGTGACTTAAATATTTTTCTTAATTAAGCCTTCGTTGGAAGAGTTGAATTTAGCGATTAAGATGGTTCTTTGTGGTGTTTTTCTGTGTTGGCTTTTATTTACATACTTTATGTTGGTGACATGTCATCAGTTAAATCGTAAGGCAATAGATATGCTGTTGTTTAACTCCAATTCTGCTTTTCCTAAAGAAGAGTAAATGTGTGTACAGAACAGTTTGTCTATTATCCAGGGATTATAGGGACTTAATCCTTGGGTCTACATAGCCATCAAATAAAGTATCATATTTCACTTGAGGGAGCTCCCCAATTGCATGGGGCATTAACCAGCATTTATAGGGCTTACCTTGTATCTCCAACATAGAACTGATGCAAAGAATAGTATCGTTTAAATGTTATTTGACATTTTAGTTGATTCTCACTTTTGTTTTGTAAATTAGTATTTTGGCGGGAATAGGCTAAAGCTATAGTGAAGCACATTAAAATACGTTAAAATGTGACTGCTTTGTTTACTTTGTGATTTATTTTGATATTGGCCGATGCTCAGAAAATAATAAAAACTCTTCATAAGAAACCGAATTGCAACTATTTAAGTACATAGTACTTCTTTCTTGTTTTTATAAATTAAATTTCAAGCACAGGCTATATTGAGGCTATATTTAAGGCTGTTTTTGAACTAAACAATTATAATACTGAACTCTGTGTATAGTTTTGTAGAATTCCTCTGTAAGTCCAAACGGATCTAGCATTATGGAGACAGCAAAAAAGATGCTGCCTCAGGGTGTAACAGGACCCATAATTGAATTACTTGAAATTATTATTCTAGAAAAATATTTCACTCCAACACGTAGATTTTCTTATAGGTCAGCATTTTATATAAATGAGCCTTATGGCAAATGGGTGATAGGAAGGGCAAGGGAGGAGAAAAGATCCATAAGTAAAGATATAATCAGCTGTAGTTAGTGTAAAGGGCAGGAGGTAAGAGGACATCTGGTTCTTCTATCTTTTCATTTTGAGATGCTTAAATCTTTTATAGATAAGAAAATATTTCATGTTTTAATATATTTATGCTATTTTCTTAATTTGTATTTCAGCATTCTATAAGCATTTACTTCCAGAAGGACTTTTTCTGTTATAAATTAAAGCACTGATGTTTTTTCAGATGTGTTTATTCAGTGCATTCATAGGTTAGATAATGTAAAGAGAGGTTTATGTGGAAATGATTGTTCCTATAAATAAACAATCATCCAGTGAGTCACTCACATGGTCTCAAAATGCCTTAAATATATTAATATATATGAGTGGTAGATTCTATACTGCAGAAATAATGCCAACTTTGTAACAATTAACATAAAATTAAGCTTTTTCATCCTCTCATTCTCTCTACCCCCATGATTGAAATTAGTATCTTTGGGGATGAGAACTTACTTAGATAGATGTACACTTGATGTGTTCGGGCTCTGGGTTAGAGTAAAATGCTTAAAACTCAGTTATGAATATTGAAAAAGAAGAGTAAAGGTGGGAGGAATCACTCTACTTGATATTAAGGCCTACTGTATAGCTAAGTTAGTCACCGTAGCTGTGATAATGTAAGAGGGATAGACACATAGATCAATGAAACAGAAGAGAGAATCAAGAAATAGACCTACATAAATATGCCCAGCTAATTTGTGAGAAAGCAGCAAAAGAAATTTGATGGAGGAAGGATAACTTTTTCAAAAAATGATGTTGGAGCAGTCGGACATTCATAGACAAAAAGGTGAACCTTGACCCAAACCTCACATCTTTAAAAATATTAACTCAAAATGGATTGTGGACTTAAATGTAAAAATGAAACTTTAAACTTCTAGGAAAAAAAATATGGGGAAATCTTCCATACCTAGGGCTGGGTGAAGAGTTCTTACATTTGATACCAAATGCCTAATTTAAGAGAGAAAATACTGAAGAATTGGACTTCACCCAAATTAAAAACTTTTGTTCTGTGAAAGTCTTTACTAAAAGGATAAAAAATACAAGCTATAGACTGGGCAAAAATATTTGTAAAACACATATCCAACAAAAGATTAGTATTTGAAAATATATAAAGAACTCTCAAAATTCATTATTAAAAAACAAAGAATCCTATTAGAAAATGGGTAAAGGACATGAACATACATCTTACAGGAAAGGATATACAGATGACAGTTAAGCACATGAAATTATGTTCAAAATTGTGAGCCATTAGGGACATGCAAATTAAAACCACAATCAGATATCACTATACCTATTAGAATGGTTAAAATAAAAATAGTGACAACGCCAAAAGCTGAACAAGGATGTAGAGAAACTGACTCATTTGTACATTAGTTCTCCTTTGTAGTGATATTTCATCATGGTTTTAGTTTTCATTTCCCTAGTGGCTCATGATGTTGAACATCTTTTCATATGCTTATTTGTATAACTTCTTTTGTGAACTATCTGTTCAAGTCCTTTGTGCATGTTTAAATTTGGCTCTTATTTACTTACTGTTCAGTTTTTCAGATTTCTTTATATTCTTGGGATACAAGTCTTTTGATTACTACGTGATTTACAAAATTTCTTCCAGTCTGAGCTTTTCTTTTCATTCACTTAACAGTGTCTTTCACAGTTCAAAAATTTTTAATTTTGATGAAGTACAATTAATCCTTTTTCTCTTCTATGGAATGTGTTTTCTTCGTCATATCTCTAAGAATTTGTGTGTGTGTGTGTGTGTGTGTTAGACAGATTTTATTGTTGAAGAATATTTTTGCCTAAGGAAGATTTTCCCCTATATTTTCTTATAAAATATTTATAGTCTTAAAGCTTACATTTAGATGTCTCCTCCATTTTGTGTTAATTTTTGTGTAAGATGTGAAATTTCATTTAAGGTTTATGTTTTTGTTTATGGATTACCAATTGTTTGAATATCATTTGTTTAAAAGACTACCCTTTTTCCATTGAATTGCTTTTGTTCCTTTGTTAAAAATCACTTGACCATATTTGTGTGGTTTTATTTCCTGATTATTCTTTTACACTATCTATGTGTTTATCCTTTCATCTGTACCACTCTGTGTTGATTACTGTCTCTGTCATTAAAAGTCTTAAAATCTTCAGTGGGTTTCTTCCTAATTTATTGTATTTAAAAATGTTTTGGCTATTCAACTTACTTTGTTTTTCTATGTAAATTTTAAAATTAATTTTTATTGGAGTATAGTTGCTTTGCAATTCCATGTAAATTTTAATACTAGCTTTTCTGTATCTACAAAAATTTCTGCTATGATTTTTATTGGAATTACACCAAATGTATCTATCATTTTGGGTAGAATTGACATCTTTACTATGTTGCATCTTCAAATCAACAAACATAGTATGTGTCTCCGTTTAATTACATTTTCTTTAATTTCTCTTACGAGCATTTTGTGGTAAAAATGCTTAAAAATATATAAATCTGTTCATAATTTGTAGATTTATACCAAAGTATTTTATTTGTTGGAGTTGTTGTTAATGATATTTCTTTCTTAGTTTCAGTTTTCAATTGCACATTGCTAGTATATAAAATACAATTGATATTTTCTATCTCTTTTTCCATTTACTGATTTGCATTAGTTAATTAATTAAGCTGATCATTGCAGTTATCCTCTTTTTTGTAATAAATTTATTTATTTTATTTTGTCTCTGGCTGTGTTGGGTCTTCTTTGCTGCATGCGGGCTTTCTCTAGTCATGGCAAGCGGGGGCTACTCTTCATGGTGGTGCACGGGCTTCTCATTGTGGTGGCTTCTCTTGTTGTGGAGCATGGGCTCTAGGCACGCGGGCTTCAGTAGTTGTGGCACACAGGCTCAGTAGTTGTGGTGCATGGGCTTAGTTGCTCCGCAGCATGTGGAATCTTCCCGGACCAGGGCTTGAACCCGTGTCCCCTGCATTGGCAGGCAGATTCTTAACCACTGTGCCACCAAGGAAGCCCCAGTTATCCTCTTAGAGTACAGCCTTGGTAGTCTCAATTATTAGTTATACGTGATGTTTTGTTGATTCCCTGGGTTTTTGTACATAGAAATTTCTTTTATATTTCTAGCTTATTAGGTTTTTATTATGAATAAGTATTTTATTTTCTTAAATGCTTTTACTGAATGAAGTTTTTATTCTCTAGATTGCTAATATGTAGGATTACATTGATTTTCAAATATTGAAGTACTTCATGCATCCTGGAAACATATCCCATTTGGTCACAATATATTATTCTTTATGTATATTGCTGGCTTCAATCTGCTAATGTTTTATGAAGAATTTTTGCGTTTATGTTGATGAGGGATACTGGGTTGTAATGTTCTTCTTTTTGTATTGTCTAAATAGGGTTTTGGTGTTAGCATAATGCTGGCCTCATAAAATAAATTGAAAAGTGTTCCATCTTCTACTTTCCAGTAGAGATTATATAGAATTGGTATTATTGCTTCTTCAAATGTTTGTAGAATTTGTCAATGAAATTATCTGGGCTGAAATATTTTTTTCAGAAGATTTTTAACAGTGAATTCAATTTCTTAATAGTTATGGGGCAATTCAAGTTATCTGTATGATTTGAGGTGAGTTTTGTAATTTGTAGATCTTTAGGAATTGGTTCATTTCATCGAAGTTGTCAAATTTATGAGCATAGAGTTGTTCGTAGTATTTCTTTATTATCATTTTAAGGGCTCTTGGATTACTAATGATGTCTTCTCTTTCATTTCTGCTATTGATAATTTAGGTGTATTTTTACTTTAGTCAGCCTGGCTAGAAGTTTATCAATTATATTGATGTTTTCAAAGAGCCAGCTTTTGTTTTCAGTGATTTTCTCTGTTTTTCTGCTTTCAGTTTCATTGATTTCTGCTCTACTCTTTCTACTTCCTTTGGTTTTATTTTGTATTTCCCTTTCTAATTTCTTAAGGTATAAACTTAGATTATTGATTTGAGACCTTTTTTCCTAATATGTGCATTTAATGCTATAAATTTCCCTCTAAGAACTGTTTTAGCTATATGCCACCCATTTTTTAAATTGAAGTACAGTTGATTTACAATATTATATTCATTTCAGGTGTACAGTGTAGTGATTTAGTATTTTTGCAGATTGTATTCCATTATAGGTTATTACAAGATAATGGCTATAATTCCAAGTGCTCTACAGTATATCATTGTTGCTTATCTATTTTATACATAGTAGTTTGTATCTGTTAATTTCATGCCTCTTAATTATTTTCCCCCACTACCCTTTGGTAACCACAAGTTTGTTTTTTATATCTGTGAGTCTGTTTCTGTTTTACATATACATTATTTGTATTGTTTTTAGATTTCACATGTAAGTGATATCATACAGTATTTAGCTTTCTCTGTCTGACTTATTTCACTATACATAATATTCTCTAGGTCCATCCACATTGCTGCAAATTATATGCCACTCATTTTTTAAAATAAATTTATTTTATTTATTTAGTTCTGGCTGTGTTGCATCTTTGTTGCTGCGCGTGGGCTTTCTTTAGTTGCAGTGAGCTGGGGCTACTCTTTGTTGCAGTGCACAGGCTTCTTTTGTTGTGGAGCACGGGCTCTAGGGGCACGGGCTTCTGTAGTTGTGGCTCATGGGCTCTAGAGCGCAGGCTCAGTAGTTGTGGTGCATGGGCTTAGTTGCTCCACGGCATGTGGGATCTTCCTGGACCAGGGCTCGAACCCGTGTCCCCTGCATTGGCAGGCAGATTCTTAACTACTGCGCCACCAGGGAAGCCCTGCCACCCATTTTTGACATGTTGTTTTCATTTTCACTTATTCAGAATACATTTCTTTAAAGAATTCTGCTTTGACCCATAAGTTATTTAGACTTGTTTTGTTTCATTCCAAACATTAGGGGATTTTTCCGAGTATCTTTCTGCTTCTATTTAATTCTATTATGGTCAGATAATATACTTTGTATGATTGTATGATAATATACTCTGTATGATTGTTATTCTAAACTTATAATTTTTCATGGCCCAGAATATGTTTTATCTTGGTGAATGAACTATGTACACTTGAGAAGAACATGCATCCTGCTGTTGTTAGATGAAATGTTCTATAAGTATCAAGTTGCTTAATAGTGTTCAGGTCATCATGAAGAAATCCTTACTGATTTCATCATGTTTGTTCTATCAATTACTGAGAGGACTGATGAAGTCTCAAAATTCAATCAGGGGATGATTGGTTCAAGATGGCAGAGTAGAAGGACATGCTCTAACTCCCTCTTGCAAGAGCACTGGAATCACAACTAACTGCTGAACAGTCATCGACAAGAAGACACTGGAACTCACCAAAAAAGATAACCCACATCCAAAGACAAAGGAGAAGCCACAGTGAGATGGTAGGAGTGGCGCAATCATGATAAGATCAAATCCCATAACCGCTGCGTGGGTGACTCATAAACTGGAGAACACTTATAGCACAGAAGTCCACCCACTGGAGTGAAGGTTCTGAGCCCCACGTCAGGCCTCCCAACCTGGGGGTCTGGCAACAGGAGGAGGAATTCCTAGAGAATCAGATTTTGAAGGCTAGCGGGATTTGATTGCAGGACTTCGACAGGACTGGGGGAAACAGAGGCTCCACTCTTGGAGGGCACACACAAAGTAGTGTGTGCATCGGGACCCAGGGGAAGGAGCAGTGACCATATAGGACATTGAACCAGACCTACCTGCTAGTGTTGGAGGGTCTCCTGCAGAGGTGGGGGTTGGCTGTGTCTCACCTTGAGGACAAGGACACTGGCAGCAGAAGTTCTGGGAACCACTCCTTGGCGTGAGCCCTCCCAGAGTCCTCCACTAGCCCCACTAAAGAGCCTGGGTAGGCTCCAGTATTGGGTCGCCTCAGGCCAAACAACCAACAGAGAGGGAACAAAGCCCCACACATCAGCAGACAGGTGAATTAAAGTTTTACTGAGCTCTGCCCACCAGAGCAACAGCCAGCTCTACCCACCACCAATCCCTCCCATCAGGAAACTTGCAGAAGCCTCTTAGATAGCCTCAGCCACAAGAGGGCAGACAGCAAAAGCAAGAAGAACAACAATCCTGCAACCTGTGGAACAAAAACCACATTCACAGAAAGATAGACAAGATGAAAAGGCAGAGGACTATGTACCAGCTGAAGGAAAAAGATAAACCCCAGAAAAACAACTAAATGAAGTGTAGATGGGAAACCTTCCAGAGAAAGAATTCAGAATAATGATAGTGAAGATGATCCAGGACCTCAGAAAAAGAATGGAGGCAAAGATCGAGAAGATGCAAGAAATGTTTAACAAAGCCCTAGTGGAAGTAAAAAACAAACAGAGATGAACAATACAATACTTGAAATGAAAAATACACTACAAGGAATCAATAGCAGAATAACTGAGGCAGAAGAACGGATAAGTGACCTGGAAGACAGAATGGTGGAATTCACTGCCATGGAACAGAATAAAGAAAAAAGAATGAACAGAAATGAAGACAGCCTAAGAGACCTCTGGGACAATATTAAATGCACCAACGTTCGCATTATAGTGGTCCCAGAAGGAGAAGAGAGAGAGAAAGGACCCGAGAAAATATTTGAAGAGATTATAGTCGAAAACTTCCCTAACATGGGAAAGGAAATAGCCGTCCAGGTCCAGGAAGTGCAGAGAGTCCCATAAAGGATAAACCCAAGGAGAAACACACTGAGACAAATAGTAATCAAATTGGCAAAAATTAAAGACAGAGAAAAATTATTGAAAGCAGCAAGGGAAAAACTACAAATAACATACAAGGGAACTCCCATAAGGTTAACAGCTGATTTCTCAGCAGAAACTCTACAAGCCAGAAGGGAGTGGCATGACATATTTAAAGCCATGAAAGGGAAGAACCTACAACCAAGATTACTCTACCCAGCAAGAATCTCATTCAGGTTCGATGGAGAAAGCAAAAGCTTTACAGACAAGCAAAAGCTAAGAGAATTCAGCACCACCAAACCATCTCTACAACAAATGCTAAAGTAACTTCTCTAAGTGGGAAACACAAGAGAAATAAAGGACCTACAAAAGCAAACCCAAAGCAATTAAGAAAATGGTAACAGGAACATACATATCGATAATTACCTTAAATGTGAATGGATTAAATGCTCCAACCAAAAGGCACAGGCTCACTGAATGGATACAAAAACAAGACCCATATATATGCTATCTACAAGAGACCCACTTCAGACCTAGGGACATATACAGACTGAAAGTGAGGGGATGGAAAAAGATATTCCATGCAAATGGAAACCCAAAGAAAGCTGGAGTAGCAATACTCATATCAGATAAAATAGACTTTAAAATGAAGAATGTTAGAAGAGACAAGGAAGGACACTACATAATGATCAAGGGATCAATCCAAGAAGAAGATATAACAATTATAAATATATATGCACCCAGCTTAGGAGCACCTCAGCACATAAGGCAACTTCTAACAGCTATAAAAGAGGAAATCGACAGTAACACAATAATAGTGGGGGAGTTTAACACCTCACTTACACCAATGGACAGATCATCCAAACAAAATTAATAAGGAACCACAAGCTTTAAATGACACAATAGAGCAGATAGATTTAATTGATATTTATAGGGCATTCCATCCAAAAACAGCAGATTACACTTTCTTCTCAAGTGTGCATGGAACATTCTCCAGGATAGATCACATCTTGGGTCACAAATCAAGCCACAGTAAATTTAAGAAAATTGAAACCATATCAAGCATCTTTTCTGACCACAACAGTATGAGATTAGAAATCAGTTACAGGGAAAAAAGCGTAAAAAACACAAACACATGGAGGCTAAGCAATACATTACTAAATAACCAAGAGATCACTGAAGAAATCAAAGAGGAAATAAAAAAATATTTAGAGATAAATTACAATGAAAACACGACAATGCAAAACCTGTGGGATGCAGCATAAGCAGTTCTAAGAGGGAAGTTTATAGCAGTATAATGCTACCTTAAGAAACAACAAACATCTCAAACAAACAAACTAACCTTACACCTAAAAGAACTAGAAAAAGAAGAACAAACAAAACCCAAAGTTAGTAGAAGGAAAGAAATCATAAAGATCAGAGCAGTAATAAATGAAATAGAAACAAAACAGTAGCAAAGATCAATAAAACTAAAAGCTGGTTCTTTGAGAAGATAAACAAAATTGTTAAACCATTACACAGACTCATCAAGAAAAAGAGAGAGAGGACTCAAATCAATAGAATTAGAAATGAATAAGGAGAAGATACAACAGACACCACAGAAATACAGAGCATCCTAAGAGACTACTGCAAGCAACTCTGTGCCAATAAAGTGGACAACCTGGAAGAAATGGACAAATTCTTAGAAATGTCTAGCCTTCCAAGACTGAACCAGGAGGAAATACAAAATATGAACAGACCAATCAAAAGAAATGAAATTGAAACTGTGATTAAAAGTCTTCCAACAAACAAAGGTCCAGGACCAGATGGCTTCACAGGTGAATTCTATCAAACATTTAGAGAAGCGCTAACACCCATCCTTCTCAAACTCTTGCAAAAAATTGCAGAGGAAGGAATATTCCCAAACTCATTCTATGAGGCCACCATCACCTTGATACCAAAACCAGACAAAGATTCTAAAAAAAAAAGAAAACTACAGACTGATGTCACTGGTGAATATAGATGTAAAAATCCTCCACAAAATACTAGCAAACAGAATCCAACAACACATTAAAAGGATCATATACCATGATTAAGTGGGATTTATCCCTGGGATGCAAGGATTCTTCAATATATGCAAATCAATCAGTGTGATACACCATATTAATAAATTGAAGAATAAAAACCATGTGGTCATCTCAATAGATGCAGAAAAAGCTTTTGATAAAATTCAACACCGGTTTATGATAAAAACTCTCCAGAAAGTGTGCATAGAGGGAACCTACCTCAACATAATAAAGGCCATATACAACGAACCCACAGCCAACATCATTCTCAATGGTGAAAAACTGAAAGCATTTCCTCTAAGATCAGGAACAAGACAAAGATATCCACTCTCAGCATTATTATTCAACATAGTTTTGCAAGTCCTAGCCACGGCAATAGAGAAGGAAAAGAAATAAAAGGAATCCAAATTGGAAAAGAAGAAGTAAAACTGTCACTGTTTGCAGATGACATGATAGTATACATAGAGAATCCTAAAGATGCCACCGGGAAACTGCTAGAGCTAATCAATGAATTTGGTAAAGTTGCGGGATACAAAATTAATGCACAGAAATGTCTTGCATTCCTATACACTAATGATGAAAAATCTGAAAGAGAAATTAAGGAAGCACTCCCATTTACTATTGCAACAAAAAGAATAAAATACCTACGAAAAACCTACCTAGGGAGACAAAAGGCCTGTATACAGAAAAGTATAAGACACTGATGAAAGAAATTAAAGATGATACAAAGAGGTGGAGAGATATACCATGTTCTTGGTTTGGAAGAATCAATATTGTCAAAATGACTATACTCCCCAAAGCAATCTACAGATTCAGTGCAATCCCTATCAAATTACCAATGGCATTTTTTACAGGACTAGAATAAAAAATCTTAAAATTTGTATGGCGACACAAAAGACCCCAAATAGCCAAAGCAGTCTTGAGGGAAAAATATGGAGCTGGAGGAAACAGACTCCCTGAATTCAGACTATACTACAAAGCTACAGTAATCAAGACAATATGGTACTGGCACAAAAACACAAATATAGATCAATGGAACAGGATAGAAAGCCCAGAGATAAACCCACACACCTATGGTCAACTAATCTATTGCAAAGGAGGCAAGGATATACATTGGAGAAAAGACAGTCTCTTCAGTAAGTTGTGCTGGGAGACTGGACAGATACATGTAAAATAATGAAATTAGAACACTCCCTAACACCATACACAAAAATAAACTCAAAATGGATTAGAGACCTAAATGTAAGACTGGACACTATAAAACTCTCAGAGGAAAACATAGGCAGAACACTCTTTGACATAAATCACAGCAAGATCTTTTTTGATCCACCTCGTAAAGTAATGGAAATAAAAACAAAAATAGGCAAATGGGGCCTAATGAAACTTAAAAGTTTTTGCACAGCATAGGAAACTACAAACAAGACGGAAAGACAGCCCTCAGAATGGGAGAAAATATTTGCAAATGAATCAACGGAAAAAGGATTAATCTCTAAAATATATAAACAGCTCATGCAGCTCAATATTACAAAAACAAACAGCCCAATCCAAAAGTGGGCAGAAGACCTAAATAGACATTTTCCAAAGAAGACATACAGATGGCCAAGAAGCACGTGAAAAGCTGCTCAACATCACTAATTATTAGAGAAAGGGAAATCAAAACTACAATGAGGTATCACCTCACACCATTTAGAATGGGCATCATCAGAATATCTACAAGCAGTAAATGCCTGAGAGGGTGTGGAGAAAAGGGTACCCTGTTGCACTGTTGGTGGGAATGTAAATTGATACAGCCACTATGGAGGTTCCTTAAAAAACTAAAAATAGAATGACCGTATGACCCAGCAATCCCACTACTGGGCATATACCCATAGAAAACCATAATTCAAAAGACACGTGCACCCTAGTGTTCATTGCAGCACTATTTACAATAGCCAGGACATGGAAGCAACCTAAATGCCCATCGACAGATGAATGTATAAAGAAGATGTGGTACATATATACAATGGAATATTACTCAGCCATAAAAAGGAATGAAATTGGGTCATTTCTAGAGATGTGGATGGATCTAGAGACTGTCATACAGAGTGAAGTAAGTCAGAAAGAGAAAAATATCGTATATTAACGCATATATGTGGAACCTCGAAAAATGGTACAGATGAACAGGTTTGCAGGGCAGAAATTGAGACACAGATGCAGAGAACAAATGTATGGACACAAGGGGGGGAAAGTGTCGGGGGGTGGTGGTGGTGGTGTGATGAATTGGGAGATTGGGATTGACATATATACACTACTATATATAAAATGGATAACTAATAAGAACCTGCTGTATAAAAAAATAAATAAAATAAAATTCAAAAAAATAATTCAATCATGGATTTGCTAGTTCGTTTTTTTTTTTAGTTTTATCAAGTTTTGCCACATGTTTTTTGAAGCTCTGTTGTTCATTGCATACACACATAAATATTGTCATGTTTTCTTGAATAATTTATCCCTTTATTATTATGTAATGTTCCTCTGTCTCTGTCAATATCACTTATTCTGGATAATATGATGTCAAAAATTAATATTGCTGCTACAACTTTAATTTTTTAATAGTGTTATTCTTTTTTTAAGGAAAAAGATTTATTGAGCTGTAATCCACTCATTCAAGATGTACAAATCAATTTTTTTATTGTATTCATAAATTATTGTACAGTTATACGCACAATCTAATTTTGAAACATTTTCACTGCCCCATAAAGGAACCTCATACTACTAGCAGTAAGTTCCTATTTTCCCCTAATCTCTCAGATCTAGGCAACCAGTAATCTACTTCTGTCTCCACAGATTTGACTGTTCTGGATATTTCATATAAATGAAATCATACAATATGTGCTCTTTTGTGACTGTATTCTTTTACTTAGCTGAACTTTTACAAGGTTCAGCCATGTTGTAAGATAAATTAGTACTTCATTCCTGTTCATTACTGAATCAAATTCCATTATATGGATACACCACATATTGTTCATTAATTCATGAGTTGATGGACATTTTGGTTGTTTCCTCATTTTGGCTCTTATAAATAATGATATGAATATTTGTGCAAAAGGTTTTGTATAAATGTATGTTTTCATTTATCTTTGACATATACCTAGAAGTAGAATATTTGAGTGATATGGTAACCCTATATGTTTACTTAATTGGAAAACTAACATTCTGTTTTCTAAAGTGACTACTTCATTTTACTTTCCCACCAGAGAGCCTGGTGAGGTTCCTGGAAAGGGCTATTAGAGAATGTCTTCCGTGTAGCTCCCAGAAGTTTCACACTCATGTCTGTCCATGCTTGACCTTTGGCAATTAGTTAAAATTTCTAATTTCATCCTCCTGCCTGCTTCTATGCATTCAATATTATCATCCCCAGATAATCAAATGTTCCAAACTGGTTTCTCTCTGTAAGTTTGGGCACGTTGTTTGCCCTGTGATCCCTTTTATCTGTGATTGGTCCAAGGAAAGTTGTTAATCTGCACGTTGCTTAGCTTTCTCTTGTTTCAAGTTTAGGAGTAACGTCTTTCTAGTTATCTACATCTCCAAGCTAAAAATGCCATTTAATGTTCAGTTTTAACTGTTCCTTATATATTATGCATACTAATCCTTTATTATATATGTTTTGCACAGGTCTTTTTCCAGTTTGTTCCTTGTTTATTCATTTTCTTAACAGTGTTTTTTGATAAGTAGAAGTTTTTAATTTTGATGAAATCTATTTTTTTTTTTTAGTATTTATTTCTTCTGTTTCTTGTCTAACAAATCTTTTCCTATACCAAGGTCAAAAAGGTATTTCCTTTTTTCCCCTAGAAGCTTTAAAATATTATCTTTTATATTTAAGGTAATTATTGATCTCAAAGTAATTTTTTGAATGATGTAAGATAGAGATTGACATTTCTTTTTAAAAAATATGGATATCTTGTTGCTTCATCAAAATTTATTGGAGAGTTTTCTTTTCCTAGTGAAGTTTTCTGGTACCATTTTTGGAAATCACTTGACTTTATTTTTGTGTATCTAATTTTGGGATCTCCATTTTGTTTCACTGATCTATCCATTCACTAACATTATACCATCTTGGTTGTGTAGCATTCTAGTGAGTGAGTCTTAAAATCGTGTAGAGTACGTTTTACAACTTTCTTCCTCTTTTCAATATTATTTTGAACAGTTTACGTTCTTTTCATTTCCATATAAATTTTATAATCAGTTTGTCCATTTCTTAATGTCTCCTAGGATTTTGATGGGGGTAAAATTGAATGTATGGATCAATTTTTGGAAAATTGATAATATTTAGACTCTAGTACATGAACTTTGCATATATTTCCATTTGTTTAAGAACCTTTTAATTTTCTCAGCAATATTTTATTATTTTCATTGCATAGGTCTTGCACATCTTTCCTTAGCTTTATCTCTTAGTAATTGATGACTTTTAACAACATTGTAAATCATATTATTTAACAGTTTTTAATTTTATAATAATTTAATATTAGTTTCATTTTTGTATAATTACTTTTTATACTGTGATATCACAAAATTCGCTTACTTAGATTTTACAGTTGTTTACACATGACTTGGAATTTTCAACATTTAATAATTATGTCATCTTCAAGTGATGAGAGAGGATATTTATCTCTGTTCCCAATCATAGAGAGAAAAGTCTTCAATATTTTATTATTAAGTATAATGTTAGATGTATTTTTTTACATGCACATCATCCGGTTGAGGAAGTTCCCTTCTATTTTTAGTTTGGAGGCAATTTTTATTATGAATGATGTTGAATTTTATCCAATGACCATATAATTTTACTCCTTTAATCTGTTAATGAATAAGATTGTATTTATTGATCTTTAATTGTTAAGCCAATCTTGCATTTTGGGAGCTAAAACCTATTTGAGCAAGGTATAATATTCTTTTTATGTATCACTCTATTCAGTTTGGTAATATTTTATTAAATATTTTGCTCCTGTGTTCTTGAGGAATAGTTGTCTATAGTTATATTTTCTTGTAATTCCTTTGTCTAGTTTTTGTATCAAGGTAATTGACACCTTCTAAATAAGTGCTTTCTCTTCCTGTATTTTCTGAAAGTGTTTGTAGCATTGATATTAATTTTTTTCCTTTAATATTTGATCAGATTCACTAATGAAGCTATCTGGACCTAGATTTTTCTTTGTGTTATAATACAATTTTTATTGTATTTATTTAATTAACATTATATCATGAGAATTTTCCTATTTCATTAACTATTTTTCAAAAACAAGATTTTTCAAAGTTGCATAATATTTGTTTGAATAAATATACCATAATGTATGTAACTAGTCCCCTACTGTTGGCTATTTTGGTTGTTAAATATTTTCCTCTCATTGATTTCTTATTACAAAGCAAGACAATTGAACTGTGATGTTCTTTTTATAAAACATCCATCAGTGTGTATGAATATTTATGTATAATATATATTATATAAAGCTATATAACACAATATATTATATACATTATGTACATAGATAGTAAACGTATATGTTTATGTATAAAAAATACACACAGATACACACATACACACTGAAAGGGATAGACAGATTGACAGACTATGGTATTAGATACATCAGTACATTAACATAGTCCAACTTTGGATGTTAGGAGTTTGGGAAACTTTTTCTTTCTTTTCATAGTTTTTGGTATTTCTATGTTTTTATTTCCAGACTGAAAATGTCACTTTATAGCTAGAAAGGAAAGAAAAAAACTGAACTGTTTTTTTTCTTGGGAATTAAAAAATAAAGGATTTATTAAGCTATCACAGGCAGTTTGAGAAATTACTAAAATCCTATATGGTAGTTAAAATTCTAGCAATGTTTTACATTTGAGAATTTTTTCCCCCAACAGCAGAACATTAAATGATGTCTGAGTAGGTGCAGTATTTCAGGCTCCCATGGGAATTGCCAAATGATCAAAGGGGCACTTATGCTCTTTGGGAATAGGTCCAGGTTTTATTTTTGTCCTCCTTTTTCAAAGTCTTAAAGAAATAAAAATCTTCACAGCCAAATACATTTTTTGGTTCCCTTTGGTTTAGAGCATGGAAGGCTACCCAATGTCAGGAGACACTGGGAGAATTTGGCTTGAATTTTTAAAGCTATTTGATCGGGGGAAGGGAGATGAAAAGAATTACTTTGAAGAATTACCCAGCTAAATCTGGTTAATGTAGCCAATGATAGGATAAAGTAAGTTTTAGCACATGTAATCCATTGTGATTGCTCCAATTTTCCAAGCCAAGTAAGAAATAAACTTTATTGCTCATAGTCTTTAGAAGTAATGGAAAAATACATGGATGCTTCCTCAGGTGCTTATAAAATTAAGTGGGTGACAGTTTAGAACTGTTACTTAAACTCTTTAACTTCTTTGTCTTGTACAAATGTATGTGACAGCTTATAAGTTTTTAAAAGGAACATTGAAAGAACAAAAATAGAGGGCTTTTTAAAAGGTGCATGTATATAGGTAGAGATCTAGTATTAACCCTCCCTTGCAATAAAATTGTGGAAAGAAAGATGTAATCATTAGAAGTCAGAGTTTACTTAGGCTGTTTTATATCAACTGTGAGGGATGAGTGTAGCAAGAGGAATAGGACCAGAGGACCAAGGAAGGATGAGAGGTTGTTGGGAGGTGGAGAGAAAAACTGGAAACAAAATAATTAGAGAAAAATCCAAAAGGTTATTGGGCATAGGGTGAGGAAGTTTTTTTTTCTAATTCCCTAAATTGGATGATTTCAGGATGCTCATATCTGTATCCGTAAGTATGTTATTCTTAGATCAATCTAGGATTAAATGATGCTAAGTACAAATAATGAGGCCATAAGAAAATGAAAAGAAATAAAATCTTATTTGCCCTATTTCTCTAGGTCAGTATCTCATAATGTGTAGTCAGAAGACTACCCAGTTTTGTCACCTGGGATGCTTGCTAAATAGGATATAGAGTCCTGAACCCGCTTCAAACAATGAATTTCTGAGGGTTTGAACCTGGGATCAGCATTTTTAACAAGCTTCACAGATGATTCAGAACATAGGAAAGTTTAAGAACCATTGCTATCTAGTGTATGTCAGACTTACTCCCATTATTTCCTAATCCATAACTCCTCCTTTTCCACCCCATCGCCCCTGCCCCCTTAAACACAAGTGTGGATCATTTATTTGATCTGGAATAGATGTCACTTATTTCAAAATTGTTTTGCTCTATCATTCCTTTTTTCGGTACTGAACTAAAGGTACATTTCTTATAGTTGTTTGTAGTTTTACTGCAGTACCAAATTGAATAATGCATCCTTAGGCCATAAAGCAGTACAGGGCCATCACTTAGTTTGTGAGTGAGCCTAGGCAGCTGTCTGCTGGACAGCTATATCTCCTTGTGGCTGTATTTCCTCTGCTCATTATTAGGTGCACTCTAATTGTTGTGGAGTTATAAATAATATTTATTTTTTGTTTGTTTATTTTTAGTCATAATGATCCTAACCAGAAAGCTATCTGCTGATGACTGTGATGGAAGTGAAATAATGTGAGAAAATTAACCTTTAGCCATGACATAGCTGTGTCAATGACCTTTCAGTTACATATTACTACAGTTTGTTTGGGACATTATATATCCTAGTGCTTTTTGTAATTGTGGGTTTCGTAGTTTGAAAATTTATGGAGAGCATTCTACCGATACTCTCTTTTTTCCCCATTAGGCAATCATCAAAGTCTTGTTGGGTTATTTGTGTTTCTTTATTTCCCTTTGATTATTTGAGAGGTAGCAAACCAAAGAAGAAGGAACTGGGGCTCCTAAAATGGGGCAACCTGAAGTATCACCTTTGTTTTTTTGTAGCCAGATGTTTGGTGAACATAGATGAAACCCAGAGAGTATAGAACAAAACCATGATATAGGGTAGGTTTCAACAGTAGGCATTTTGTAAGTCCAGATATCTGTGTAGTCAGTATGGTTGAGAGTGTGGTAGGTATTGTTCACAAGTGAGTTGAGTACAAAACCCAGGGTAGCTAGCGGTAGGCAATATGCTGAGATCCAAGTCAACATTATATGTCTGGTTGTGGGATTGGAGCAAAGTTGAAAGTTTTACAGTGATCACTCATGTAGCCACTGCCTAGATTTATCATTTAATTTTGCTGTAGTTGTTTTATCTGTGTGTCAATTTATCCATTCCATTATCTATTCATTAATTCATATTATTTTTTAGAAGTAACTTGTGGAAAGACATCCCATGATCATACATCAGAAGAATTAATATTGTTAGATGGCAGTACTCCCCAAATTGATCTAAGGATTCAATGCAATCTCCATAAAAATTACTTCTGGCTTCTTTGCAGAAATTGAGAAGCTGACCTAAAATTCCTATGGAAATACAAGAGAGCCAGAATAGCCAAGACAGTCTTCAAAAAGAAGAACAAATTTGGAGGACTCACACTTCTAATTTCAAAACTTACTACTAAGTTACAGTAATCAAGACTGTGTGATACTAATATAAAGAGAGGCATATAGATCAATGGAATAGAATTGAGAGTCCAGAAATACATCCTCATTTTTACAGGCAATTGATTTTTTACAAGGGTGCCAGGGCAATTAGATGGAGGAAAGAATAGGCTTTTCAACAGATGTTGTTGGGTCAGCATGCAAAAGAATAAAGTTGGTCTCCTACCTCCACCATATACAACATTTAATTCAAAAACGGATCCTTTGTATGAAATGTACAGAATAGGCAAATCTCTAGAGAGAGAAAACAGATTAGTGGTTAACTAGGGCTGGGAGAGGATTGGAAGGAAATATGGAGTGGCTAACAGGTATAGGCTTTCTTTTTGGGATGATGAAAATGTTCTAAAATCAATTGTGATGATGGTTGCAAAACTCTATGAATATACTAAAAACCATTGTACTGCACAGAAATCATGGCTTAATAAACTGTTAGATAAAAACAAGTAAATTGTAGAAATCAGTACATTTTCCCCCAAGTACTTCAATATGTATTATTAATATACAATATTTGTTTACAGATTTTCCTTTTGATGTTAAAATTATATATAATGAAATGCATAAATCTCAAGCGTGCATTCACTGAGTTTTGACAAATGCATACACCTGTGTGACCCATTCCTCTATCGTGTTATAGAACATTAACGTCATCCCCAGAAAGTTATGACCCATTCCTCTATCGTGTTATAGAACATTAACGTCATCCCCAGAAAGTTATGTCACCTTCCCAGTCAATTTTTCCCTTACCCCCATTAAAGGCATCCTTTGTTCTTTGTTCTGATTTTTTCCACCACACAATCATTTTGCCTGTTTTAGTATTTTATATAAATGGCATCATATAACACGTACTGTTTTGTGTGAGACTTTCACTCGGTATACTGTTTCTGAAATTAATCCATGTTGCATTTCTTTAATGGCTGAGTCATATTTCATTGTATGAATTTATCAAAGATTGTTTATTCATTATCTTAATGATACACACTTAATCTCTTTCCAGTTTCTGGATATTATGAATAAAGCTGCAATGGACATTTTATTACAAGCCGTTTTGTGATTCTGTGTTTTCATCTCTCTTAAATAAACACCTAGGAATGGAATTGTTGGGTCATAGGGAAGGTGTATGCTTCCCTATGACACATAAAAGCTGCCACAGTTTTCCAAAAATGGTTATGCCATTTTACATTACCATCAACTATGTATGAGAGTTCCAGTTATTCCACACCTCTTCAATATTTGATGTCGTGTCTTTTTTAATCTTTAGCCTTTCTGCTGATTGTATAGTGGTATTTCATTGTGCTTTTAATTTGCATTTCACTGATAATTAGTGATGTTGATCACTTTTTCATGTCCTTATCGGCAATTTGTATATCTTCTTTTGTGAAGTGTCTGTCCAAATCTTGTGGCTGTACTTCCATTAGGTTGTTTGCATTTTTATTGTTGAGTTGTAGGAGTTCTTTTTATATCCTAGATGTCATTTCTTTGTCGGATATATGTATTGTGAATATCTTCTTCCATTCTCTGCCTTTCTTATATTAATTATGATGTCTTTTGATGAATAGACATTTTGAATTTTGATGAAATCTTATTTATCAGTTTTTTTCTCTTACGGTTTTTCCTTTCTTTGTCTTGTCTAAAAAAACCTGTGCCTAAGCTCAAATCACAAAGATATTCTCTTATATGCTCCTCTAGCAGGTTTGTGGTTTTTAGCTTTTATGGTTTTTTCTATGATCCATTTCAAATAATTTTTGTGTTTGGTATGGGGTAGGAATTGAGGCTAATTTTTTCCCCATAGGGATATCCAGTTATCCCAGCACCATTTTTTGAATATATTTTCCCTATTGGATTGCTTTGGCACCTTTATTGAAAATCTAATATGCTATATTCTGTTTAATTGATTTATTTCCTAATCCTTAAGAAACCACACTGTCTTAATTACTGTACCTTTACAGTAAGTCTTGAAGTCAAGTTTGTGACCACCCCCCAAGATTAAGCAAAAGATCTAATAAAGAAAAACAAGCTTTTAACTAAGTTATAATAAATACCCTCATTTTCCTAATATGAATAATGATTCACTTTGAGTATTTTCAGCTGGATTAAATGAACCATTATAATTTTCGGAAGGCCATTTCAATTTATTAGGGAAACTACTCTAAAAATATGTATAATTTGGGGCATAATCCTTAGGAATATGTGAACCTAGCATTAGGTAACCTTTACTGAAACTTAGCAGGACTCACGATCCAAGACCACTGCACTAGTTTTGTACTGTTTAACTCCAGGGGGCGCCATTTACACAGGCATAGTTAGAAAAGTAAATGAAAGCACAAAAGAGATTAGAGAGGAAAAGATAAGAGAAATATATGTTGTGTAAATGGTAGGTCATCACATGTCTGGTATCCTATAGATAGACTAGGAAATTTAGTTTCAAACATTTATTTTAAATGTATCAAAAAAGTAAAGCACATATAAAAGTGGAGCTTCTCTGTCTAAAGGATGTGTGTGTAATATCACCAGAGCTCCTTCCATTCACACCTTCACGTCTCCTATGGTCCCTAAAGTTGAAATCCAGTATATAAGGCTATTTATTATGTTGCATATTGCAGTTTGGACTTTTACACGTTATGGTGGTAAAAAAAAAAAAAAAGTATTGTGCTACGTGCCAAAGTGAAAGCTATATAATTCTTTGAATCTTTTTGCCATGAAAGCAATTAACAATTATTTAATTAATTATGCAGTTGTCTCTGATTATTGCATATCTGATTGATTTTGACCATTGGGGAAATTGTGTACAAGATAGATTTATTTAAAAACTATGTATTTGAGGTTGCTAACATCTATCTAGTTAACCTCAATGTAATGAATAAAGTACAATTCTGCACATACACTTACAAATATTTTCTTTATTCTCCATCTCTTTCACTTTCTTTCCATGTTCGATAACTAAGAGATGCTCAAAAAGTTGATATAAGCATGAACACCTCAATCAGAACTATGACTTTTTCCTAACAGGTTAGAAATTCAGAACTGTCATTTGTTCTTATTATGTACGTGGGAGAAGGTAGAGAAATTTGCTGATTTTTATTAGTTGCTACCCAATTTTCTATTCATGGGTGTTTTATTTTCTGATCTGTAGTTTATTTACCATTGTTACAGGATAGGAGTATTTTGGTTTAGTGATTTTTCATGCTGGTTCTGGAATCAAAGATATTGGTGGGATTCTTGGCTCTACCATTTACTGTGTGAATTTGGACAAGTTACAAACATTTTTGCTACCAGTTTCGTCATCTCTAAAATGAAAATAGCTATTACTGCCACCCACAATTGCTGTGAAGATTGAGATATAATGCATGTAAAGCACTTAACACAATAGTTCTGATGAAGTAAGTGCTCAATAAAAGGTAGCTTCTAATGTTCATACCATCTTCTTCTGAAAAGGGTTTGATGTACGTCAGAACTGAGTACTCTTCCCTGAAATGGGACTATAACCCACCCACTTTTGTGTGGGTGGGTTATCAGTTTCTTAAGTTGTCATTTCTGTTGCCTGGTCTCTGTTACAGTGATGGAATTCTTCATTGTATGACTTAATTTACCCCCATTTGAAAGGGTAAGGAAGAAGGCTTACTTTTGATAAAAAATACATTCATGGCTGTTTTGACCAGTCAGTTGTACCCATGGAGATGATACTGTAAATGTTATATTTAGTGATAGCTTTGTAGATGATAACATCATGTTTGTTTTAGGTATAACAGTAATAGTTTGCTGCTTAAATTGAATTCCAATGAAAATGAAGACTTCACAGTCTTTAATAGTAATTAGCTCAATGATATAAATAACAGATGTGGTATTGAAGTAGATATAAACAACTGAAAGGAACTAACCATCTCATTTAGTGTGTGTTCAAGAAACTAGACTGAATTAAATGGATCAATAGCACTTTACTATTTACTCACATGTACTTAAGCTTATTTACTTCCTCTTAATCATGAAAGTCTTTTTGACGTGGTGATTAACAATTTTTATGGATTTCATTACAGATTTTATCTGACAGTCTTTTATCAATTTTTTAATAGAATTGTCATCATTTTTTCTGAGCATGTTAGAGCCTTCGGTAGGCAACTCAGTTTTGATAACTTGGCTTGTTCAAAGAGGTATCATAAACTGCAGAGAAGCCGTAATAGGCAGGGTGTACCTTCAGATTGTATTGCAGGTCTGACAGCTGTGAAAGGACAAGTGGAAGGAAGTGTGCCAGACTGCAGTGCAGCTCTAACAAAGTTTTGACCAGGCCAATGGAGAGTCCTTGAGCCAAAGTCACCTGTTGGTGGAGTCCCTTGTCCTACAAGAATGGGTCTGTAATAGCATTCCTGCTATGCTCAGTCATTGTCTTGGAGCAGCCTGAATGAAGCATGGCCTTGTTTTGAGCATGATGGTGGTCTAGAGGGATGGCAACTTGGACTGTAAATCCGCCATGATCCCTGCAGTATATTTGAGTGGCACATTTCCATAACCCCCACATTCCCTGTGCTGCATACATCCACTTGCCCATGCAGATTTGGGGAGCAGTTTGTCCATGCATGGTGCCCATGATCCTGTCTTCTTGAGGGGAAACTTAGAAGAGACAGGTTAGTTGGATGAACCATGGTCTCCCATTCTTGCAGTTAGTCTTGGGGCTTCCATCTTGCCAGAGATTATTGATTCTAATAAGGAGGAGGTTGGGCTGCTTTTACACATGTGGGATCGGGGAAGAATACAGGTGAAACCCAGGGGATCTACTTGATGTTTCCTTGCCCCGTTTAAACTGTGAATGGACACCTGGAACAACTCTGACATGACAGATGGATCATTACCAATGGATTAATTCCTTCAGGAATGAATATTTAAGTCACACCAAGACCCATAGAGGGAAAGCTAATGATGAAAGGGATTTATAATGGCTAGTAGAAGAGGGAGAAGATGAATAGCACTGTTTCAGATATTGGAATCTACTAGCGAACAGAATAAACTCATTGTCTTCATGGTTACATTCTAGTGTGGAGACAGAGTATACACACACACACACATACACACACACACACACACACACACACACCCAACCACATTATGAGTCATAAGTACTATGAAGAAAAATAAGAAATAGAGAATGATGGTTTTGCTTTTTTAGAATGAATGATCATGGCAGAACTCTTTGTAGGGATAATATTTGAGCTGAAACCTGAATGAAATGAATGAATGAGCCAGGTATGTGGATATCTGGGATTGGGTCATTCCAGTCAAAGGCAACAGCAAAAGCAAAAGCCCTAAAGCATGAACACTCTTCGACATGTTTGAGGCAGGGCAAAAAGGTTAGACAATAGGATAGTGTGAGAAATAAGGTCTGAAAGATAGGAGAGGAGTCAGATATTGTGGGACCACCTTGTGGTCTATGGAAAGGACTTTAGGGAACTCATGTGACTGAATCATAATTTCATCCAGCCACATTTTGCCATTTTATCTATAAGTATATTGTGTTAAATGCCTTGCTGAAATTAAAGTCACTATGGTATTCCATTTCCCTTATCTAAAAAACTATTCTCTTATTTCACCTGTTAACTATTTCAACCTGTTAACTAATTTCACCTGTTAACTTTTCTGTAGTTCCTCTAATTCTTATCTTTTTAACAATACTGAAAATTTTCCAATTTGAGTCATCCAAACATCTTTACTGCTTTCCATACACTTAAAGATTTTCCTAAAAGTGGTTATGAGAAAGCTTGCATTAGCTTAGTGCATAATTTATTTGAACCTGGAAATGTGAATACATTTAACAGTTAATGACATTGCCTGCCCTTTAGTTAGGGTCTCAACTTCTCTTCTGTCCAGTTTGAAGACCACCTTTCTTGTTGGAGATGAAGGAAACCAAGTGTTTCCCAAATAGCACACTAACCACATCCCTGTTTGCTACTTTTGTTTTTCTAAGCATTTTTTCCCCCATGAGCTTTGGTCCCTTTTATGTTTTTACCTTTCCTGTGATTGTTCTTACAGGTTTATATTACTCATTTGTGCCTTTCTTCATTTCTTTTTCTCCTTTTTCTATCTTTTCACATTTTAAAAATCTAATTTAGTCAGAGTGTTCCCTGTGTTGTACCTCTGGTTTATTCATATGGCTCTATTTTCTTTGTCATTGAATTCTCATACTTGTATGATAGAATTTTACTTTTTAGGATTGCCCATAATCACTATGCTATTAGAGTCTTTGGTCATGAAATCACAGTTATAATTTTGAACTTTCAGAAATCTGCTTTTTAGCTTACAGGGTCTGCGGTTGACTGAGCTCAGCCTCTCTTCCCTTACTATTAACAACCCCAATCTGACATTACAGTTTTTCTTCCTTAGGTTCCTTTTACTGCCAAATGTCAATCACCTCAACTGTGCTCTTCAGCCTTAAAGAGCAGAATGCTTTGGTTGGAAATAATCTGATTTCAACCACCTTTTGAAGACTATGAATCTTCCCAATTTTTTAAACTTAGTGGCTCTCAGCCTTGGGTGCACATTAGATTTAATTGGTCTGGATTGGGGACAAGGCAGTCAGATTTAGGACTACCATTGTAACGGAAAAGGAAGCTGCACAGAAATTTTTGTATTACCCAGGTGATGAGAAGGTTTTTTTTGTTTATTCATTATCATGTTTTTAATATTTCCTCTTATTATAAGATAGTTTTTCCCACCCACTCTTCATTATTCTTTTTTATTGGTTCTGTCTTATAGCCCAAATATATCTTGCCAGTAATGATCACAATTGTCATTTTTGTTTTCTAGATCAGCTTTATTGAATTGAAGTATAAGGCATGTGACCCATAATTTAAATTTTTCTACAAATGACCTTAAAAAAGCATAAAGAACAGGTGAAATGAACCTTCATAACATGTCGTTTAACTCATTATATCTAAAAATGTTATCATTTCATCATGTAATATATAATTTATTAGTGAGATATTTATACTCTTTGAAAGCTGGTGTATATTTTACATTTATAGCACATTTCACTTTGGACTAGCCATATTTCAAATGTTCATTAGGCATAGGTGGCTAGTGGCTACTGTTTTGCACAGAGTAGGTCTGAATAGTTGTCCGCATTATTTTCCCTTAAAATCTGCTATAGAAAATGCCTGTTGATTTGTTCTTTTGTCATGACTTTTTCCTAATTAGAATTAATCCTTTATCTTTTCTCACATAGCACTTTGTTTTATACTTCCATCATAGCATTTTTATTTCCTATTGTTTTTATTATATTATAATAATTGATTGGCCTGTGTGTCTCTCCAACTAAATTGCCAGGTGTTCGAAGGCAGATTTTGTGTACTGTATTCACCTTTGTGCCATCTTTCCCCATCCTCAGCAGTTATCATTGCTTTCTGAGATAGTAAATCATGCAATAAATGTTTATGGAATTGAATTGAATACAACCCATCTCGTGGTTTGTGTACATATTACAGAGGGTTAGTAACTAACTAGGAATGTGGTCGGTATTCCCTCAAGAATAAGGAGACATTCCATTTTCAAACATCTAGCCACAAGTCAAGATAGTGTACGTTCTGTTCTGATTTTGTCTACTCACATATGTGTAGCTCTTCTTCTACCAGATGTACCATTTGAATTTCTTTTTATGATTTTCTGTTATGTAGTATTTATTCTTTTTGTTTCAAATTCAGCTTTGCCTTCAATTATACTTATAGATGACTAGCCAGGTAGACTTTGATTTCTAAAATTGTTTTGCTAGTTTATGTATGGTTCTTAAAGCTTTTCACCCAACAGTAGTATTTGTTCCTAAGAAATGGACTGATGATGGAAATCAGGTACAATATCATGTTAACAAACTTGATTAAATTGCAAGGTTGTTGCAATTTTTATTAAAATAAAAGCTCATAGATTGGCTCTATGTATGTAGGGTATGTGTGGACTCTTTCTGCCTGTAAAGGATTTTCTATCTTCATCTTCCAGATCTGTTTGTCAAATCATCTCTCTCACCTACACTTCCACCGATCTCTCTAAGACAGGGCTAAGTAAAGACAGATTTTTGTCATGACAAGAGCACAAAGTGACAATAGATTTTGAGTAGTATGTAAATTGAAGCTACTTTGTAAATACTCTGAGTGACAAATATTGAAAAAGTACTGCCAGCTTTAATGTTAGAGGAAGTTGTAAGTTTTCTAAATATTGACTTGACAATTACCAGCCTATTAGATGGAGCTAGAGCTTTTGTGATTTGGGAGGGGTGGCAGCGGTGACGGTGGTATACTGCTTCTCACCTTTGATATGTGACTTTATGTAATCGGTGTCCCAAAATCAAGAACACTATTAAGAAGGCATTGATTTTTTCCCTGCTGATTATAAATGAAACAGCCAGAACTGGAGCATGCCTGCTTTTTGTGATTGTACTAAACTAGGGTTTTCTGATTTCTGTTTGTGTTGGAAAATACCACGGAGGTTTTCATGCAGAACACTTGCTTTACTGAAAGTGGTAGCAGGGTTTCCTGCTTTGCTGCCTGTGAAATAAAGATCATATTAGCTCCTCCTACCATGAATACCAGCTGCTGCGGTGATCAGCCAGTAATTCTGTTAGACTGCACAGGAGATGTTGGTCTACTCAGTGTAAGGGCAAAAAAACAATTTCTGCTTCTTACCTTCCTGCCAGCAGCCAACAGGGAGGCCTAGGGTATATTAGTGCATTATTACACTGGCATAGGGCCCTAGAATTGGATGCACTGAGTCTTTTTTTGTTTTTTAACATCTTTATTGGAGTATAATTACTTTACAATGGTGTGTTCGTTTCTGCTTCATAACAAAGTGAATCAATTATACATATACATATGTTCCCATATCTCTTCCCTCTTGCGTTTCCCTCCCTCCCACCCTCCCTATCCCACCCCTCTAGGTGGTCACAAAGCACCGAGCTGATCTCCCTGTGCTATGCGGCTGCTTCCCACTAGCTATCTATTTTACGTTTGGTAGTGTATATGTGTCCATGCCACTCTCTCACTTTGTCCCAGCTTACCCTTCCCCCTCCCCATATCCTCAAGTCCATTCTCTAGTAGGTCTGTGTCTTTATCTTAAATGCACTTAGAATACAGGTTTTGACTGCTTCATAGGAGACATTCCAGACATATTTATGCTCAGCAGAACTCTGAAGTTTTTATTCTTATTATCATGGTACTGTGGTCTTTCTGCTTGTTTCTTTTATCTGTGATGTTAGAACTCTTCCAAGGCCACAAATAACTCAGATAAGTTCAACTTGTGCTAACCTCTTTACATTAATGGAACCGCTTTACTGAAATCCTAAGAAAGATGTTGAAACTCAGGATGTGTCTGTACAGGCCTGGTAGAATGGAAAGCCACAGTGCTTTCAATAGCCAGTCTATAAAAATCTTCTTGCTACAAAATCAAGGTTTATTTTACTTCTCAATTTTCTTTTCTCAGTGAACCCATAGTTGTGGTTAACTCATTTATCTGAAAGTAAGTCATTTTAAATGCTGTTGGAAGTTTTCATAATGTCCAGAAATAAATTATAACATAAAATCCAATGATTTTATTATGTTACTCATGTTTATAATTCCATCATTCTGGACCACTGATTTTTAATTGGAAATTTTGGATACTTTCTTCCAGAGTTAGTAGTGGAAGGAACATAGCATTTGGAGGCAAAAGACAAAAATCTGAGTGTAAGTGTTAGCTTACTATGTGGTCCTATATCAAGTCATTTAAGCTCTCTAAATCCCCATTTTCTACATCTGATACCATAGGTAAGTATAGCTGCATACATCCCAGCAATATTACTGAGACGACCAAATGTGATATATATCATATCATTTGTAAATTGTAAAGGGCTATTAAAATGTTGGTTATCATTTTTATTATTCTACAACCCACCAACAGTGCAAGAGGGTTCCCTTTTCTCCACACCCTCTCCAACATTTATTTTTTGTAGATTTTTTGAAGATGGCCATTCTGACTGGTGTGAGGTGATATCTCATTGTAGTTTTGATTTGCATTTCTCTCCTGATTAGTGATGTTGAGCATCCTTTCATGTGTTTATTCGTAATCTATGTATCTTCTTTGAAGAAATGTGTATTTAGGTCTTTGGCCCATTTTTGGATTGGGTTTTTTGTTTTTGATTTTGAGCTGTATGAGCTGCTTGTAAATTTTGGAGATTAATCCTTTGCCAGTTGATTCATTGGCAAATATTTTCTCCCAAAATAAGGGTTGTCCTTTCGTCTTGTTTATGGTTTCCTTTACTGGGCAAAAGCTTTTAAGTTTCACTAGGTCCCATTTGTTTATTTATTTATTTTTCATCCATTTCCCTAAGAGGTGGATCAAAAAGGATCTTACTGTGATTTATGTCATAGAGTGTTCTGCCTTTGTTTTCCTCTAAGAGTTTTATAGTGTCTGGCCTTACATTTAGGTCTTTAATCCATTTTGAGTTTATTTTTGTGGATGGTGTTAGGGAGTGTTCTAATTTCATTCTTTTACATGTAGCTATCTAGTTTTCCCAGCACCATTTATTGAAGAGGCTGTCTTTCCTCCATTGTATATTCTTGCCTCCTTTATCAAAGATAAGGTGACCATATGTGCGTAGGTTTATCTCTGGGTTTTTTATCCTGTTCCATTGATCTATCTTTCTGTTTTTGTGCCAGTACCATACTGTCTTGATTACTGTAGCTTTGTAGTATAGTCTGAAGTGAGGGCGCCTGATTCCTGCAGTTCTGTTTTTCTTTCTCAAGATTGCTTTGGCTATTCAGGGTCTTTTCTGTTTCCATACAAGTTGTGAAATCTTTTGTTTTAGTTCTGTGAAAAATGCCATTGGTAGTTTGATAGGGATTGCACTGAATCTGTAGATTGCTCTGGGTAGTATAGTCATTTTCACAATGTTGATTCTTCCAATCCAAGAACATGGTATATCTCTCCATCTGTTGGTATCATCTTTAATTTCTTTCATCATTGTCTTATAGTTTTCTGCATACAGGTTTTTTGTCTCCCTCGGTAGGTTTATTCCTAGGTATTTTATGTTTTTGTTGCAATGGTAAATGGGAGTGTTTCCTTAATTTCTCTTTCAGGTTTTTCATCATTAGTGTATAGGAATGCAAGAGATTTATGTGCATTAATTTTGTATCCTGCTACTTTGCTAAATTCATTGATTAGCTCTAGTAGTTTCATGGTAGCATCTTTAGGATTCTGTATGTATAGTATCATGTCATGTGCAAACAGTGACACTTTTACTTTTTCTTCTCTAATTTGGATTCCTTTTATTTCTTTTTCTTCTCTGATTGCTGTGGCTAAAACTTCCAAAACTATGTTGAATAATAGTGGTGAGAGTAGGCAACCTTGTCTTGTTCCTCATCTTAGTGGAGATGGTTTCTGTTTTTCACCATTGAGAATGATGTTGGCTGTGGGTTTGTTATATATGGCCTTTATTATGTTGAGGTAAGTTCCTTCTATGCTTACTTTCTGGAGGGTTTTTTTATCATATGTGGGTGTTGATTTTGTTGAAATCTTTTTCTGCATCTATTGAGATGATTGTAAGGTTTTTCTCCTTCAATTTGTTAATATGGTGTATCACATTGATTGATTTGCGTATATTGAAGAATCCTTGCTTTCCTAGGATAAACCCCACTTGATCATGGTGTATGATCCTTTTAATGTGCTGTTGGCTTCTGTTTGCTAGTGTTTTGTTGAGGATTTTTGCATCTATGTTCATCAGTGATATTGGCCTGTAGTTTTCTTTTTTTGGGACATCTTTGGTTTTCATATCAGGGTGATGGTGGCCTCATAGAATGAGTTCGGGAGTGTTCCTCCCTCTGCTATATTTCGGAAGAGTTTCGGAAGGATAGGTGTTAGTTCTTCTCTAAATGTTTGAAAGAATTCTCCTGTGAAGCCATCTGTTCCTGGGCTTTTGTTTGTTGGAAGATTTTTAATCACTGTGTCCATTTCAGTGCTTGTGATTGGTCTGTTTATATTTTCTACTTCTTCCTGGTTCAGTCTTGGAAGGTTGTGCTTTTCTAAGAATTTGTCCATTTCTTCCAGGTTGTCCATTTTATTGGCATAGAGTTGCTTGTAGTAATCTCTCATGATCCTTTGTATTTCTGCAGTTTCAGTTGTTTCTTCTCCTTTTTAATTTCTAATTCTGTTGGTTTGACTCTTCTCCCTTTTTTTCTTGATGAGTCTGGCTAGTGGTTTATCAATTTTGTTTATCTTCTCAAAGAACCAGCTTTTACTTTTATTGATCTTTACTATTGTTTCCTTCATTTCTTTTTCATTTATTTCTGGTTTGATCTTTATGATTTCTTTCCTTTTGGTTACTTTTGGGTTTTTTTTTTGTTGTTCTTCTTTCTCTAATTGCTTTATGTGTAAGGTTAGGTTGTTTATTTAGGTTGTTTCTTGTTTCTCGAGGTAGGACTGTATTGCTATAAACTTCCCTCCTAGAACTGCTTTTGCTGCATCCCATAGGTTTTGGGTTGTTGTATTTTCATTGTTGTTTGTTTCTAGGTATTTTTTTATTTCCTCTTTGATTTCTTCAGTGATCTCTTGGTTATTTAGTAGTGTATTGTGTAGCCTCCATGTGTTTGTATTTTTTACAGACTTTTTCCTGTAATTGATATCTAGTCTCATAGCATTGTGGTTGGAAAAGGTACTTGATACGATTTCAATTTTCTTAAATTTACCAAGGGTTAATTTGTGACCCAGGATATGATCTATCCTGGAGAATGTTCCATGAGCACTTGAGAAGAAAGTGTATTCTGTTGTTTTTGGATGGAATGTCCTATAAATATCAATTAAGTCCATCTTGTTTAATGTGTCATTTAAAGCTTGTATTTCCTTATTTATTTTCATGTTGGATGATCTGTCCATTGGTGAAAGTGGGGTGTTAGAGTCCCATACTATTATAGATTCTTGCTGTTCATACTGAGAGTTAGTAAATGTTGTTGAATAAGTGTTTCTTCATTTGCTATAGGTTTTTCAGACAATATCCAGAGACTTAAATTTTTAGTTTTTTTTCTAGATTTCATCATTTATTGTTGTTTCGTTAGGGAGTTGGTTCATAGAGTTCCTTAAGCTGTCATTTACAAGTGGCATGCCATTGACTTTTTGTTTGTTTGTTGTTTTGCGGTATGTGGGCCTCTCACTGTTGTGGCCTCTCCTTTTGCGGAGCACAGGCTCTGGACGCACAGGCTCAGCGGCCATGGCTCATGGGCCCAGCCGCTCCGCAGCATGTGGGATCTTCCCGGACCAGGACATGAACCCGTGTCCCCTGCATCGGCAGGCAGACTCTCAAGCACTGCGCCACCAGGGAAGCCCGGCATTGACTTTTTAAATAATCCATGCTAGTTTTTTTTTTATTAATGTACCATATTCCAAATTTGTCTGATTTATTTCTTCATGGTGTGTCATTTTATACTTAATTGCAATTAATATAATTGCTGATACATTTCCTTTAGTTGTATTGCCTTCTCTAAGATAGCATTTTCTTTCTCTTTCTCTTTCCTCTTCTTTTGGATTTGAGTATTGTCCTTCTCTAATAATTTGCAAAACCTTGCTTATCTTCTTTTAAGGTTTATCGTAGAATTTAGAATTCCTAGGTTTTATGCTTATCTTACCAAAGTCTAAAGTAATCAATGCCCATACTTGTTTTTTACAGTTACAAGGGTTGAAGAATACTTTAACCTCACTCATCCTCTCCTGACTTACCTTGTATTATCTTTTAGTACTGTATTTTTGAATCCTGCACCTGTTTTTATAATTGTGTTTTATAGTTAGTATTTATTTAATTTCAACCACAAATTTATTACTTTTTTCTCTTAATTTCTTTTTGTGTTTTATTTTTTAAATATTTATTTGTTTATTTATTTATTTATTTGGCTGCACTGGGTCTTAGTTGTGACATGCAGAATTTTCGTTGCCCCGTGTGCAATCTTTGTTGTGGCACGTGGGAACTTTTATTTGCAGCATGCAGAATCTTTTTAGTTGCAGCATGCAGAATCTTTAGTTGCGGCATGTGAACTCTTAGTTGCAGCATGCGGGATCTAGTTCCTCAACCAGGGATTGAACCCGGGCCCCTGCATTCGGAGCACAGAGTCTTACCTACTGGACCATCAAGGAAGTCCCCCTTTTTGTATTTTAGACCCTCCACTTCATTTATTTTTCCTTTCACATACAGGAGAAGATATTTGAAAGGTTTGAATTTCGTTTTGTGAAGTCCTGCTGGGGGCATACTTTCACAGTTTTCGTTTGTCTGAAAATATTTGTATTTTTATCTTGTTCCTGAAAGGTATTTTCACTGGGTAAAAAAATATAGGTTGAAAATTTTCTTTCAGCATATTAAAGATGTAATTTCGTGGTCTTCTGGCTTCTGTTTAATTTCTGAGAACTAATCTATAAATTAATGGTCACCCCTTTGAAGACAGTCTCTCTTGTCTTTCTTGATGCTTTTAAGGCCATGGGGCTTTTTTGTTTGTTTGTTTGTTTTGGTTTGGTTTGGTTTGGTTTTATGTTCTGACATTACACTGTTTTGCATCCAGTTTGGGGTTTGTCTTTTCTTCCATTGGATATGCTGGACTTTTAGAATTACAGATATTTTAAATTAGTTCTTAAAAACTTTCTAGCATTATCTCTAACTATTGCCTCTGCCCCATTCCCTCTTTCACCTCTTCTTCCATAACCCAAATTACCTGTTTGCTATACCACCTCACTCTTCCTTCCATGTCTCTTAACTATTCTTTTACATTTACCATGTGTTTCATCTCCATGTTACATTATAAATAATTTCTTTTTACTTTACTAAGTGTTTAACTGTCTTCAGCTGCATCTAGTCTGCTGTGAAGCTCATCCGTTGAATTTTAAATTTTATAGCTTTTACTTGTAGAATTCATATTTCAATTTAGCTAGTGTACTTTTTTTTCTTTTTCATTACCATTTCCTGGTCCCTTTATTTTCTTCCAGTTAAAAACCTTTCATCATTGTAAAAATAGTCGTTATATATTTTGTGTCTAATTCTAATATTAGAAATTTTGCTGAGTAGTTTCTGCTGTGAGATGTTTCTCCTGTGTTTTGCTTATGGTATTTTGTTTTCTTGTATGCTTAGTGATTTTTGAATGGGATAGCTTATTTTCCTTTCAAAAAGGATTTTTTGGAATTCTTTGAAGCTTAATATGAAAGTATGCTCTTCTACATAGGATTTATATGTATTTCTGCCCAGCCTCTGGGAGGTCAAGGCAGTTTGCATCCACTCTGAACAAATTTACAGTTTGAGGTTAGTGGACCACCCAGCTAAATGCTGATTTGTACTGCAAATCTGTATGAGGGCCAGCTTGTGGTTACAGCTTCTCAAGGATCTTCTTCCCTTGTACCTCTCTGCTGAGACCTAAGATATCTTTTTCTTGAAATTCCCTGAGGTTATTTTGTATGTGACTCCCTTACACTGTAAAACAAGAATCTCAAATTCTCCAAGTTTTGTAAATGTGTACTTTTGCCCTCGGGGAAAAAGTAGTTTCAGTGGTCAGCTTACTAGGGTTTTTCCCCCTAGATTTTAGCCTGATAAATCCTATTGTGCCTCTCTTTGAGGTTTTTAAGATATTTTTACTCTTTTTTCAAGCATAAAATATATATTTTTTTAAGTAGACATATCAGTCTGGATACCTAACTCCATTATTGGGGTATCATTTCCCTATGCCTTTATTTTGTAGTATATATCTTAGAACACATGAATCAGAATCACCTAGAGATGTTTATTAAAATTTCAGATTCTGATAGCCAACCTCAAGCTTACTGAAACAAAATCTTTAGGATGGGGTTGTAGTATATGAATTTTTGTGAGGTTCTGTAAGTGATCCTAATGCATACAGAAGTTTGCTTTTATTTGTACTTTTAGTCCTATATCTAGTATTTTTTTATTGTACGAGCCTGATATTTAAATTTATTGTTTTCTGTACTTGTCCTAGTATCATATGTTGAACAATACAATATTTTCATATCTATTTCATATGCCAACTTATATTTATAGTAGGTGTGTGTGTGTGTGTTTATGTAGATCTGTTTCTGGCCATTGTATTTTGGTTTATTGAGCTGCCTATTCATTGAGCAATACCATACTGGTTGTTTTTTGTTTTTTTTTTGGTGGTACGCAGGCCTCTCGCTGCTGTGGCCTCTCCCATTGTGGAGCATAGGCTCCGGACGCGCAGGCTTAGCAGCCATGGCTCACGGGCCCATCCGCTCCGTGGCACGTGGGATCTTCCTGGACTGGGGCAGGAACCCCTGCCCCCCGCATCAGCAGGCGGACTCTCAACCACTGCGCCACCAGAGAAGCGCCCATACTGTTTTAATTATTGTATCTTCATGATGTGTTTTACTACATGATAATAAAAATTTTTTCATACTTTTTATTATTTTCTCCCCCACTAAAAAGTATACAACATTAACTATAGTTGTGCCTGTTTTCTTGCTTCAACAGTGTTCAGTGACTTTGTAGAATTAAATAAGTTTTTCCACAGTTTTTGAAAGTTTTTTTTTTGGACTTATCTCCTACTGTACTTTTTCCATATGTACTTATGAAGTCCTTTAGACTGAGGTACTTAATGTTTGTTTTGCTGACTCTTTCTTCACAAAAAATTTGTATTTTAATTTTATTGCTTAGCATGGCCATTTTTTCCTCTAGATATATTTCTGCCCATTTTTAGAAATTGAAGTGGAGTTATTTATGTTCTCTACAGAGCCATTATGAATACTCCCAAGTTCAAGGGAACTCTCTTAAGTTTGATAACAATTACTGATTATAAAACTTGTTTTCACTTGGGAAATCCCACTGAATCACAGCCTGTAAAAGCTGGATGCTACCTGAAGATATCATATTGTCCATCTCTATAATTTTACCAAAGAGAAAACTGAGCGCTAGGGTATAGGAATGACTTATCCATAGTCATCTAATGAATCAATTCCTGAGGTAAAATCAGGATGTATTTCTTGTAGCTTAGAGCTCTTTCTCTTACCATTGTCTGCTATATCATTATTCCATTGTATTTAAGTATTATTTTCATTTGTTTGGTGGGCCTAGTTTGTTTGTTTGTTTTTTGCTAGATTGGAAGTTCCTTAAAGGCAGCACGCATTTTTTGGTATAACTCATAGCCCTAATATTGTGCTTGGTGCTTATTAAGCACCTAATCAGTATTAATAGATGTTGGTAAAAAACAAATTGTTCCATTAAACAGATGTCAACTTGGGGTTGTTTCCTTGTGGGCATCATGGTTATAACTGTATGGAAAATGGCATCTAGTGGTTGGTTTCTGTATTACAGTTGCCTTTTTTTCTTGAACTTAGTACTGGAGCCATTATCGTAACCTAGGTGGAATAAACAGAATATAAATTAAATTTTCAAGTTGAATTCAAGCAGATTTTTCTGTAGATATCAACGGGCTACAGGAGAGAATGGGAAAGGAATTTTCTACATCTCCAAGCAAAGATGTGAAGAAGCCAGAAGTTGTCTTGGTCATAAGGGAGGATTGATCTTGCCATAGGCTGCTATCTGTGCCATAGGTGGAATCTGAATGTTGAACGTTCTGAGGAGAGCATCTGAGCTTTAGAGTTCCTATCAGCCATGTGGCTGAGAGGGTCTTAGTGCTCTGGCCGGGCATCAGGCCTGAGCCTCCAAGGTGGGAGGGCCGAGTCCAGGACATTAGACCACCAGAGACCTCCAGGCCCCACATAATATCAATCATCAAGAGCTCTCCCAGAGATCCTCATCTCAATGCTAAGACCCAGCTCTACTCAACGACCAGCAAGCTACAGTGCTGGACACCCCATGCAAAACAACTAGCAAGACAGGAAAACAACCCCACCCATTAGCAGAGAGGCTGCCTAAAATCATACTAAGTTCACAGACACTCCAAACACACTACTGGCTGTGGTCCTGACCACCAGAAAGACAAGACCAGCCTCATCCACCAGAACACTGGCACTAGTCCCCTCCACCAGGAAGCCTACATAACCCACTGAACCAACCTTAGCCACTGGGGACAGACACCAAAAACAACGGGAACTATGAACCTGCATCCTGCAAAAAGGAGACCCCAAACACAGTAAGTTAAGCAAAATGAGAAGAAAGAGAAATACTCAGCAGATGAAGGAGCAAGGTAAAAACCCACCAGACCAAACAAATGAAGAAGAAATAGGCAGTCTACCCGAAAAAGAATTCAGAGCAATGATAGTAAAGATGATCCGAAATCTTGGAAATAGTATGGAGAAAATACAAGAAACATTTCACAAGGACCTAGAAGAACTAAAGAGCAAACCAACAATGATGAACAGCACAATAAATGAAATTAAAAATTTTCTAGAAGGAATCAATAGCAGAATAACTGAGGCAGAAGAACAGATAAGTGACCTGGAATATAAATAGTTGAAATAACTACTGCAGAGCAGAATAAAGAAAAAAGAATGAAGAGAATTGAGGATGGTCTCAGGGACCTCTGGGACAACATTAAATGCACCAACACTTGAATTATAGGGGTCCCAGAAGAAGAAAGGGACTGAGAAAATATTGGAAGAGATTATAGTTGCAAACTTCCCTAACATGGGAAAGGAAATAGTCAAGCCCAGGAAGTGCAGAGAGTCCCATACAGGATAAATCCAAGGAGAAACATGCCAAGACACATACTAATCAAACTATCAAAAATTAAATACAAAGAAAAAATATTCAAAGCAGCAAGGGAAAAACAACAAATTAACATACAAGTAATCACCATAAGATTAACATCTGAACTTTCATCAGAAACTGTACAAGCCAGAAGGGAGTGGCAGAACATATTTAAAGTGATGAAGGAGAAAAACCTACAACCAAGATTACTCTACCCAGCAAGGATCTCATTCAGATTTGATGGAGAAATTAAAACCTTTACAGACAAGCAAAAGCTGAGAGAGTTCAGCACCACCAAACCAGCTTTACAACAACTGCTAAAGGAACTTCTCTAGGCAGGAAACACAAGAGAAGGAAAAGGCCTACAAAAACAAACCCAAAATAATTAAGAAAATGGTAATAGGAACCTACATATCGATAATTACCTTAAATGTGAATGGATTAAATGCTCCAACCAAAAGACATAGACTGGCTGAATAGATACAAAAACAAGACCCATATATATGCTGTCTACAAGAGACCCACTTCAGACCTAGGGACATATACAGACTGAAAGAGAGGGGATGGAAAAAGATATTCCATGCAAATGGAAATCAAAAGAAAGCTGGAGTAGCAATTCTCATATGAGACAAAATAAACTTTAAAATAAAGACTATTACAAGAGACAAAGGACACTACGTAATGATCAAGGGATCAATCCAAGAAGAAGATATAACAGTTGTAAATATTTATGCACCCAATATAGGAGCACCTCAATACATAAGGCAAATGCTAACAGCCATAAAAGGGGAAATTGACAGTAACACAATAATAGTAGGGGACTTTAACACCCCACTTTCACCAGTGGACAGATCAATCAAAATGAAAATAAATAAGGAAACACAAGCTTTAAATGATACCTTAAAAAAGATGGACTTAATTGATATTTATAGGACATTCCATCCAAAAATAACAGAATACACTTTTTTCTCAAGTGCTCATGGAACATTCTCCAGGATAGAGCATATCTTGGGTCACAAATCGAGCTTCGGTAAATTTAGAGAAAATTGAAATCTTATCAAGTATCTTTTCCGACCACAACACTATGAGACTATATATCAATTACAGGAAATAAACTATAAAAAATACAAACACATGGAGGCTAAACAATATGCTACTAAATAACCAAGAGATCACTGAAGAAATCAAAGAGGAAATAAAAAAATACCTAGAAACAAATGACAATGTAAACATGACGGCTCAAAACCTATGGGATGCAGCAAAAGCAGTTCTAAGAGGGAAGTTTATAGAAATACAATCCTACCTCAAGAAGCAAGAAAAATCTCAAATAAGCATACTAACCTTACACGTAAAGCATTTAGAGACAGAAGAACAAAAAACCCCCAAAGTTAGCAGAAGGAAAGAAATCATAAAGATCAGATCAGAAATAAATGAAAAGGAAATGAAGGAAACAATAGCAAAGGTAAATGAAACTAAAAGCTGGTTCTTTGAGAAGATAAACAAAATGGATAAATCGTTAGCCAGGCTCATCAAGGAAAAAAGGGAGAAGACTCAAATCAATAGAATTAGAAATGAAAAAGGATAATTAACAACTGACACTGCAGAAATGCAAAGGATCATGAGAGATTACTACAAGCAATATATGCCAATAAAATGGACATCCTGAAAGAAATGGACAAATTCTTAGAAAAGCACAACCTTTTGGGACCGAACCAGGAAGAAATAGAAAATATAAACCGACCAATCACAAGCACTGAAATTGAGACTGATTAAAAATCTCCCAGCAGACCAAAACCCAGGACCAGATGGCTTCACAGGCGAATTATGTCAAACATTTAGAGAAGAGCTAACACCTATCCTTCTCAAACTCTTTCAAAATATAGCAGAGGGAGGAACACTGCCAAACTCACTCTATGAGGCCACCATCACCCTGATACCAAAACCAGAGTTGTCACAGAAAAAGAAAACTACAGGCCACTAACACTGATGAACATAGATGTAAAAATCCTCAACAAAATACTAGCAAACAGAATCCAGAAGCACATTAAAAGTGTCATCCATCATGACAAAGTGGGGTTTATCCCAGGAATGCAAGGATTCTTCAATATACAGCAATCAATCAATGTGATACACCATATTAACAAACTGAAGAAGGAAAACCATATGATCATCTCAATAGATGCAGAAAAACCTTTTGACAAAATTAAACACCCATTTATGATAAAAACTCTCCAGAAAGTAGGCATAGAGAGAACTTACCTCAACATAATAAAGGCCATATATGACAAACCCACAGCTAACATCATTCTCAATGGTGAAAAACTGAAACCATTTCCACTAAGATCAGGAACAAGACATGGTTGCCCACTCTCACCGCTATTATTCAACATAGTTTTGAAAGTTTTAACCACAGCAATCTGAGCAGAAAAAGAAATAAAAGGAATCCAAACAGGAAAGAAGAAGTAAAACTGTCACTGTTTGCAGATGACATGATACTATACATAGAGAATCCTGAAGATGCTACTAGAAAATTACTAGAGCTGATCAATGAATTTGGTAAAGTGGCAGAATACAAAATTAATGCACAGAAATCTCTTGCATTCCTGTACACTAATGATGAAAAATCTGAAAGAGAAACTAAGGAAACACTCCCATTTACCATTGCAAAAAAAAGAATAAAATACCTAGGAATAATCCTATCTAAATAGACAAAAGACTTTTATGCAGAAAACTATAAGACACTGATAAAAGAAATTAAAGATGATACAAACAGATGGAGAGATATACCATGTTCTTGGATTGGAAGATTCAACATTGTGAAAATGAATATACTACCCAAAGCAATCTACAGATTCAGTGCACTCCCTATCAAACTACCAATGGCATTTTTCACAGAACTAGAACAAAAAATTTCACAATTTATATGGAAATACAGAACACCCTGAATAGCCAAAGCAATCTTGAGAAAGAAAAACAGGACTGGAGGAATCAGACTCCCTGACTTCAGGCTATACTACAAGGCTACAGTAATCAAGACAGTATGGTACTGGCACAAAAACAGAAATATAGATCAATGGAACAGGATAGAAAGCCCAGAGATAAATCTACGCACATATGGTCACCTTAGTTTTGATAAAGGAGGCAAGATAATAAAACGGAGAAAAGATAGCCTCTTCAATAAGTGGTGCTAGGAAAACTGGACAGCTACATGTAAAAGAATGAGATTAGAACACTCCCTAACACCATACACAAAAATAAACTCAAAATGGATTAAAGACCTAAATGTAAGGCCAGAAACTATCAATCTCTTAGAGGAAAACATAGGCAGAACACTCTATGACATAAATCACAGCAAGATCCTTTTTGACCCACCTCCTAGAGTAATGGAAATAAAAACAAAAATGAACAAATGGGACCTAATGAAACTTAAAAGCTTTTGCCCAGCGAAGGAAACCATAAACAAGACGAAAAGACAACCCTCAGAATAGGAGAAAATGTTTGCAAACGAAACAACTGTCAAAGGATTAATCTCCAAATATACAAGCAGCTCATGGAGCTTATTATCAAAAAAAAACCCAATTAAAAATGAGCAGAAGACCTAAATAGACATTTTTGCAAAGAAGGTATATAGATTGCCAACAAACAAATGAAAGGATGCCCAACATCACTATAATCATTACAGAAATGCAAATCAAAACTACAATGAGGTATCACCTCACACTGGTCATAATGGCCATCATCAAAAAATCTACAAACAATAAATGCTGGAGAGGGTGTGGAGAAAAGGGAATCCTCTTGCACTGTTGGTGGGAATGTAAATTGATACAGCCACTATGGAGAACAGTAAGGAGGTTCCTTAAAAATAGAACTTCCATACAACCCAGCAATCCCACTACTAGGCGTATACCCTGAGAAAACCATAATTCAAAAAGTGTCATGTACCACAATGTGCATTCCAGCTCTTTTTACAATAGCCAGGACATGGAAGCAACCTAAGTGCCCATCGACAGATGAATGGATAAAGAAGATGTGGCACATATATACCATGGAATATTTCTCAGCCATAAAAAGAAACAAAATTGAGTTATTTGTAGTGAGGTGGATGGACCTAGAGACTGTCATACAGAGTGAAGTAAGTCAGAAAGAGAAAAACAAATACCGTATGCTAACACATATATATGGAATCTAAAAAAAAAAAAAAAAGGTTCTGAAGAACCTAGGGGTAGGACAGGAATAAAGACGCAGACATAGAGAATGGACTTGAGGACACGGGGAGGGTGAAGTGTAAGCTAGGACAAAGTATGAGAGTGGCATGGACATATATACACTACCAAATGTAAAATAGCTGGTGGGAAACAGCCGCATGGCACAGGGAGATCAGCTCGGTGCTTTGTGTCCACTTAGAGGGGTGGGATAGGGAGGGTGGAAGGGAGATGCAAGAGGGAGGAGATATGGGGATACAGGTATATGTATAGCTGATTCACTTTGTTATAAAGCAGAAACTAACACACCTTTGTAAATCAATTATACTCCAATAAAGATGTTAAAAAAATAAAAAGTCTATTTAACTCTTAATGTAGTTGGTATATAGTACTAAAAGCAGAGTATATAACCTAATCACCTATGTATAATAAATAGTGGCTATATAACTGTTTCAATTAGAAATGTCAAGTTCACATCTGTTATTGGAACAGTCTTTTGCAATGTGCATGAGAAATTTCCCCCAACATCAAGCCCCTGTAGTTTGCTGTTATAATCAGGAAAAGGAGTTTCAGTATGAGGGTGACTTCGAGTTGCAGCTGAGTGGGTTAGGATTTCTAACCAGAAGGACAAGGTTAGTAGTTTGTTAAGGATTGGGGAAGGTACACTGGTAGTGATTGGAGTAAAGGAAAGCGCGGAATGATGGGACAGAGGCTATCGTACATTTTAATTCATAGTCTCCCATGGCTGAACATTGATAAACATTATTTGGTATTTACATCACATAAAAATTTCTCTTATTTGATGAGAAGCGTAACCCCTTATTGTACATAAATGCTGAGCTATCTACATATGTTAAACTAATTACTATTTGTTTTTCTAAGCAGTTCAGCTTCATGCCAGAGTAAAGGATAGTTCTGGATGGCAGACATCATCTATTGTCTTCTTGCCCTACAGATTCTTATTTTGGAGGAGTATATTTTTCTGGCTCTAGTACCTCAGTTCCTCATATGAGTGAATGAAGTTGTTACGAGTGGCTATTTAGGACACCTAGGCTGTGGGAACAACTTTTGTGGTAAAGCTTGGAGCTATTAGAGACTGAGCTACTAGTGATGAAATAGTGGAAGCAAAGAAAAGAAAGGTGGTAAAAGACAGTATGTATTTCATGCTCATGAATGCAGAAGAGCAAGGGACTTTAAGTGGCAGGCATCTTTGGCTAGTTGCCGAGGTCTTTGCTAATATAGATTGAAAGGTAATTTCTTATAAGTGATGTTAGGAGAGAAAATGAGTTCCTTAGAGCTGAAAATCATATTACAGGGAAGTTATATGGATTTCTTTTTCATTTATAAAAAGACATTTTTTGGGCTTCCCTGGTGGCGCAGTGGTTGAGAGTACGCCTGCCGATGCAGGGGACACGGGTTCGTGCCCCGGTCCGGGAGGATCCCACATGCCGCGGAGCGGCTGGGCTCGTGAGCCATGGCCGCTGGGCCTGCGTGTCCGGAGCCTGTGCTCCGCAATGGGAGATTAAAATTATAAGTATTTGCTCATTTTGAAAAGTTCAAACAGAAATGTATACAATAAAAGATGAAAGATTCCCCAGAGGTAACCATTGTTTGCAATTTTGTATATATCCTTTCAGATGTTTTTCTGGTAGTTGTTTTACAAGTTTGGATTATTGAATTCATTTGAGCTATAAGTCGGAGTCTGGTTTTCAGGTTCATATTTAATGATTTTCCTCCCTTTTTCTCTTCCTTATAGGCTTGCTATGGGTGTTCTCCAGGATCAAAGTGTGACTGTAGTGGTATAAAAGGAGAAAAGGTAAGATATGAGATGAGCCTTAAAAAACTTGGAAAACCATTAAAATCGTGATTTTAATATTTTTTTTAAAAAACAGGGCTTGTACCTCAGCATCTAATTAAATAAAATGAATTTTACTCTACTGCTTATTTTAGATTGCTTTAAGGATTAGACTATATCTCAGAGATCAGCAAACACTTTCTGTAAAAATCCATATGGTAAATAATTTAGCCTTTGTGAGGCACATAAGGTCTCTGTCACATAATTTTCTCCTTTTTTAAAAGTAGCCCTTTAATAGTGTAAAAACATTATTGGCTCTTGTACTGTACAAAACAGGGATCTGACTGAATTTGGCCTGAGAGCTGTAGTCTGCCAACCTCTGATGAATCTTGTTGCAGTCAATGACTTAATAAGGCAAAAGAATGCAAAATTCTTAAGGAACCAAACATTTATCAGGCTACTAATCTGTGCTAGTTACCATACAATTTCATGTATTTTTATCTAATCCATTTAAGTTAAGGATGGTCTATCTCTGTTTTCATCTCACTTTAACCACAACAGCATCCCTATTATATGGATATGATGATTACAAAGTAAGTATTGGTGATGATTAAGTAGCATAAACCTAGCCACTATGAATCAGTGACTGACATTGAAAACAGAAGATTAAAAAGGGATAGTGAATTGTGGCCAAAAAGGAATTGTACTAGGAGGAAGGTGATCATACCCTAGTCTTCACTCTTTGGGGCTCAGTGAATATTTTTGAATGAATTATTGAATATTACTAATGATATATGAAAAAGTTTGGGATAATATCTCAAGAGCATATTCCATTTAGGCATATAGAAGGTACACTAGCATACTAAAGGTGTTTAGAAGTCCTGGAGTAAAGAAACCTATTTGTTTGTTTTGCAGTGCTGTATTTCCAAGCTCTATTTAACCATTTAACCCACTTTCCTTCCTTCTAACGGAACACCTATTAATAATAATTGAAGAGTGTTATACAGAACCCTTATTTGAATAACATTAGCTTGAGGGGAATAGTTTTATAGTAAAGCTACTTTCTGTAGCAGTAAAAACACCAAGAGGGATTCATTTCTGATATTAGCGGAATGACTTTTATCAGATTAACTCTCCTTAAGATAAGAAGTAAACACTCTGGACAAAATATAACAACTATTTAATAGTACAGGAGAGTGGCCAAAGTAGGACGAAAGTAGAGAGGAGTCTTTTAAAGAAGGGAAGTACAGTGGGCAAGTTTGCACTTATGTGCCTTTTCTCCTGGGTGGGCACTTCAGTCTGCAGGGCAAAGGATGGCAAGAACCCAGACAGAAAAACAAAGTCTCAGTGGCTTGAGAATTCCAGGACAGAATTGAGGATGCCAGAATGGCTGGAAAATGATGGGAGATATGCTGGAATGGAGGGAGTCACAGAATGGAGAGACCAAAAATCTGCTTGTAAATGCAGCCCAAATACTTGGTTGGACCCTGGACTTTATATGTATAGGGGAGGATTCATGCAACCCAGCAAGAAGGAACAGCTGGAAGCCTGCAATAAGTGAACATAGACTTAACTGCTGTCCATTGAAAGGAAAACAGAGTTTTAAGTGTTCAGCTGAGTTAGCTATTTCCTAAAACAAAAGTTCAATACTTTTTAGACAATATAAAACAATCCAGTATGTGTACATATTAACTACAATGTCCACTATGCAATTAAAACTTACTAGACATGTGAAGTAACAAGTAAAAGCGACTCATGGTCAAGAAAAAGACCAATCAATGAAAACTAACTCTGAAATAACACAGATGTTAGAATTCTTAGACAAAGATTTAAAGCAGATAGGATAAATATATTTGTTGATTTAAAGGGAACTCTGCGAATAATGAGTGAACAGATAGAGAATCGCAACAGAGCACTGGAAATTGTGAAATAAAAAGGAGGGAAATCTAGATTTGAAAAGCAAAATATAAGAAAGAACAGTTTACCAGGTGGGCTTTTAACAGCAGAATGAAGAACACTGAAGAAAGATGGACAAATAACTTGAGAAATACACATTACCTAAAACTAAGTAACTAAATGAAGCAAAATGTGACTAGCCCTATATCTACTAAGGAAATTGAATTATCAAACTCTTCCCCCACACACATAAAAATTCCAGTCCAGAAGTTTTCACTGATGAATTATGTTAAACATTTATGTAAGAGACAATATCAATCTTGCATAAACTTAGAAAATGGAAGTGTAAGGCCAACTGGCCCGAGGCAGGGGAACGCAATCAGACTCACAGGTTGCATCAGACCGAAACTTTCTGGACCACCCAGTTCCAGGAACTGACCTGGGGACTTTCCACCCGGCCCAGCCTTCTCGCCTTTCGAGGGGTGGGACTAACGGTCCCAAGACTGATGCGACCGGCCGGCACCACATATTGCCACGATACCCGGAAAGACCACCAAATAAGGAATAACCTGCGCCCTTCCGGATTCGCCACACCCCTTTCCCTTCTTCCTCTATAAATGCTGCCCAAACCCTCGACCGGGCGCGACTTCTCTGGCCCCTTTCTCTCGGACCAGTGAACCTCGCCCGGGAGCGTTCCCAAATAAAGCTTGTTTAAGCTCTCCTCCGTTTCTTGGTGCCGTTCCTTACAGGAAGCATTCGGGCTGATGTCCAACTAATTTTATGAAACAAATATGCCCTAATACCCAAGCCAGACAAAGGTAAAATTTTAAAAATCATTGAACTATAGCTCATTAACATAGATGCAGAAATGAAGAACAGAATTTTAGCAAATCAGATCCAATGGCATATAAAGTGGTTAATGTGTTCTTACCAAGTGGGGTTTATGCAAGGAATGCATGGTTGGTTTAACATTTGAAAACCAAAATTATAATTCACCATATTAAAAGGCTAAATACAAATTTTTTTTTTTTTTTTTTGCGGTACGCGGGCCTCTCACTGTCGTGGCCTCTCCCGTTGCAGAGCACAGGCTCCGGACGCGCAGGCTCAGCGGCCATGGCTCACGGGCCTAGCCGTTCCGTGGCACGTGGGATCTTCCCGGACTGGGGCACGAACCCGCGTCCCCTGCATTGGCAGGCGGACTCTCAACCACTGCACCACCAGGGAAGCCCCCTAAATACAAATTTTAAACATAAATAAGCCTACCATGTAACTATCTCAGCAGATGCAAAGAAAGCATTTACGAAAATACATCATGGATTTTTTTTTTAAGGCAAGGCTTTACTGAGGCCCCTGCTGCAGCAGGGGTAGGGGTGCATCCAGGGGTCGGGCCAGAGGGGTGGCTTAGGTGTTTTGCCCACCCCTCTGGTGGTGGTGTGTGCAGGGGGCATGCTCAGTACCCTGCTTTTGCTCCTGACACCCTGTTTTTGCTCCAGGCTCTTCAAAAGTGGCAGTTGGGTTTTTTGATCTTTTGTATCTTTTTGGGTCCAGAATTTGCCCCAACTGCACATGCGTGCAGTTATTTTTAGTCCCATATAGTTTCTTTGTATGTTGTTTTTCCAGGAGAGCTGTGTCCAGGTGCAAGCATTGCAACACTGTAGCAAAGGGTCCCAGGTCCCAGCCTGTTTCTTTTTTTCTTTTTCTTTTTTAACATCTGTGTGATATTCAAGTGGAGATGTTTAAGATAGTTGGCCCTGTGAGCCCAGTTTTTAGGGAAAAATGTGTTGATGTTTGAGATTTCCCAGGGAAAGGGTGAGAAAGGGTCAAAAAGGGCCTCCGAAGTAATACCAATATTTAAAGGACAGGCAGGGGGAGAAGAATATTTTTCCATAAAGAAAAATAAGACTGATTTTTTATTCAAATATGGGCAGGCAGCATAAACCAGGTTTTTTTTAAAGTTTGACCTTCAGAAATAGATGTTCTACACCATTTTCTATGTTAGTGAGTGTTGGAAAATTACAGTAAAATCTAGGTAGCTGTAAGGATTAAATAATTGCCTGACAACCAGTAGCAAAGGGTAGGCACATAACAAATGTCAGCCTTCCCTACCATCTGTATTAGGAATTAGGTAGAGGACCCTCCTGGCACCCTCTCCTCATGGAAGCCTTCTATAGTTTCTACTGCAGGAAACTTTCTACCTTTCAAAGGCTGGGGATTGCTATTGCAATTCTTTTTGCTACTTTCCAGTAATTGCCCTTCTATCTTCTGTGGTATAATATTGCTCTGTCAGCTAGATAGGACTACAACATCATTTGACTATAGTGTGAGATTTCAGGACAAGTATCTGGTATAGGTATATGATTTTTAATAATCCCAACACAGTTAAGCTTTTTAGCACTCTCTACTTTCAGTTTCTAGTGTATTCCTCTCATATCTATAGCCTGGGTAGCAGTTTTGCTTCTGAGAAAATATAGCTCTCTTCAAGCATTATTCTCACGTTTTGGCAGAGATATGCTCTAAATACTAGCGGAGATCCCAAAACGTAGCTGTGTTTTCCACTTATGGAAATATACTCGAACTAGATTGTTTTTTTCCTTCTAGCTTACTTTCTGACTGGTACTTGTGGTCAGATTTCTACTACCCGCTCTACCAATATGGGCTATGCAATGATTTGAGCCAATCCAGCTCTAAAATTTTTGAATCTTTTATTTTTCTTCTCTTGTTCTATTTCCTTCAAAATAATGGCATTGAGATTGACGGATACTAAATTATCATAATTCTATGAGCAATTAAAACAATAAAGAGATATATTTATAGAAAATGCTGTAATATGTCAATAATAATTATTGTTAAAGCTACAGGAATGTTTAGGCCTACCTTTAACTGGCTAACATTTGCTTCATTTGCTTTGAAGTAATAAGTGAAAAATGATCAGAAGTAGCCTTTTCAAAGGGCTTATATTTATTGTAGGATGCTTCAACATAAGAAGTTATTCAATACAAGATCATCTAAGCTATCTAGGCTAAACTTAGTATTTACCCCCTGTTGCCACACACACACAGACACACACAGATACACACACATACTGGGGTTATGAATGAAAGTCTATTGTACCTTAACCTCCAAGGGTAAGTGCTTCTAATGGCCCATTAGTCAGTTGCCTTGTAGATATGGATGCTTTCTCTTTCTCAGGTGCTGCCTAGGCTGTCACTGTGGATAGGATCTGGGGAGAAGAGGGTTCCCAGAACAAGGTCCAGAGCCTCTGGCCGGAGACTCCACCTTCAAGCCTTAGGAGAGTAGAGGAACTGCTTGCAGCACTGCAGTTGGAAGCACATGCCACGGAGCTGTGAGCCCTTAGGGTTCTTAAACTTAATAGTGGTGAATTTGCTTTCTGTGACTGGATCCCCTAGAGATGTTAGGGTTCACACTCTTAATATAAATTGACTGTATGCAAGTTAACTAACCCTAATGTGTCTATCTAATGGTATATTAGTATACATGGTCACCCTGCAACACCCACCTATCTGGTTGTATAGATATGCACATCAGGCAGCCTTTCCTGATAGATGGTGATAAGATGTAGACCTAGTAGACCCTCACTAGTAGGTAGACAGCCCTCCTGTGCTGGTGTTGATAAGTGCTGTGGTCAGAACTGGGACTTGAGTCACAATTGCTGGTGGTTTTTTCTTTTCCTCTACAACAAACATTTATTCCTTTTTGTATTGATTTTACAGTCAGAGAAAAATATAAAAATTTTGATGTTATAGAGCCTTTTTCTAGCTAACTCATCGCTAATCAGCAAGTGAATTTCCATTCTGAATAATCCTGCAACTCTGTACTCCACAGCAAACCTGAAATCTTCTCTGATGTTTTCCTTTTGCACTTCTTCATCCCTGCACCATACTTATTTCATGTAACCCCTTCATTCCTGTTTTCCTGAATTTATTGCCATCTTCCCTGTTAGATTCTTGATGTCAGTATATATAAACTTCATTTCTGATAAGCTTTTTACTTTTACGAGAAAGCAAGAGATTACATTACCAAATATGATATAAATTCAGAGTGATTTGTATTTTTCCACTCCTATCTTACAGGTTTCTCCATGTCAGTGGACACTGAACTTAGCATAATTAAATTAATTTAGTCTTCTCTAGATAGTCATTTGATGTTTTTGAATCTCAACCATGTTTGTGCTTGAAAATTCACAAATGACTTTATCTTTCATTCTTGTTCAATTGCAGGGGGAGAGAGGATTTCCAGGTTTGGAAGGCCATCCAGGTTTGCCTGGATTTCCAGGTCCAGAAGGGCCGCCAGGGCCTCGGGGACAAAAGGTATGTGCCAAATTACCAACCAGTAATACCAAAGGAATTAAGCCATCTTAATGTGGGACAGGTGTCAAATCAATTAAAAAGTTACTGAATTATAGCCAGAAACTAATATTTAAATAAAACAATAGAATGGCCAAGAATCTATACTTCATTGTTGTTGTTTTTTTAAAAAAGCTGAATATTACTGCTGTATTCAAATGCTTTTGGAAGCTGTTAATTGTGTGTGGTCATTGGGATCCTTAACAAAAATTAAGTCCTGTCAGGAGCTCAGCTGAGCTGGAGAGAGCTTAACTGCCAGGTGTCAGAGAACTGATTAAGACAACAAGACAAAATGAAAGTAACAGTCAAGGCTTTAGTCACTTACCGTGGCAGTGTGTATAAGCAAAACATAAACCAGAGAAAGGGTGGACTCCCCCACTCTTCCATTATTCCTCATGGAACAGTGCCAGTGAGGGTGAAATGGATAAGCACACACACAGGGAATTGTTTCACTGCTCAGGGAGCTTGGAGCAAAAAACTGCTGTTTTTTAGTATACCTGACAGCGGGATGAAAGAAGGGAGGGGGGAAGGGCTAGGAGTGGAGAACTACTGAGTCAGAGTACAGAAAAAATGTCCTCAAGGTTCCCCCTCTCTGAATGAAGACGTCTTCACCAAGGTTCCATGTAAAGAGGCCTTTTAGTGCAGATATGCATAAGAGCATGACCAGCCAGGGGGATTGACTCCTTTACTACAGTTCCTTTCAGAGACTGACATGCATTGGCCGTGCACTAATTCTGGTGTGGGATGGGCAGCTTTTCTCTATGAGGCTTACCATATGATTGGGCCTGAAAAATCACACATAGGTCTTTAGCCAGGAGCCAGACTCCTCAATTCCATTTCTTGATTTTTCAGGACCCAAATGAGAAACATAGGTTACTCCAACATGGACCTGAATGGGTCGGGCTTTGAGGAGTTATGTCAAAAAATAGGTAGTTAATCTGAGGCTCCAATGGATCATGGTCATGATCAAAATTATTCCAAGCAGGACAATCAGGCCTGCCTGGAGGAGTGAGTGTAACCATAAGCTCCAAACATTACCAAGCCAGGAATAGGTAGGGTTGGGTGGTGAGAGACATGTCTACCAGTTTGTCAGATTTACAGTGGCGGCAGCTGAGACAGGTGTATCAATGAATTTGGTGAGGTGGAAGTCACACAGGCTATTCTGTGGGAGAGAAAGAAGGAGACGATATATCCTTACACTCTCCCTCTCCTGTACCCAGGCTCATAGATCCAAAGGTGCTGTTATCCTGTCAGTTGGGAATACTTTTCCCCATTGACTGCTGTGTGGGCAGTTTCTCCTATACCATGAGCAAGGATAGCATCTTATATGCATGTTAAGATATAGGATGTGAAGAGATAATAGTGAATTTTAAGATTGGGAAAAGCTTCTGTTTTTTTTTTTTTTTAATGGCTCTTTGACTGATGAACTGATATATGAAAGGGCCAGTTCTGTTCATTTTCCTGGAAAATAATAGTGGTTTAGAAACCCTTTTTTCCTAATTTTATTTCATGGAATAGTGGTACATCGTGTCATTAGAGCATTAAGGAAATCAAATGGATACTCATCAAGTAGTCCTCTGAGTAAAGGGGGAAAATTAATTTAAATGCACAAATACTTTTTAACACTTAACTATACCATAGCATAGATTGTGGGAATAGGCTTGAGCATGATCTCTGAGGAGGTGGCAGTACACCAAGGAAGTTTTATTAGATTCAAGAGCAGAAGGGACGTGTGCTAAATTTCCTGAGTAGAACTTTGCACTGAGGAAAAGGCAAGCCTCTAAATGACTGCATAAAATTTAAGTAGATGGGCCATACAACAGAATTTCCTATGTCCAATGAGGTGCAAAACAGCAGAATGTTTCTTGTGCACCCAGAAATAGCAGAAGGATCTGAAAGAGTCAAGTGGGTAGAATTGAGCACTAACTCAGCAGCAGTCCATGTAGACTGCTGGCATGGGACATCTCAATGGATTCCAGCTTGGACTAGACTGTTCCACCCCTCAACATCTTAGAACTACTTAAGCCCTCCATAGCTTAGGTACAGGCTTGTGAAAATGAGGTGGGAAATCCAATTAACTGAGGTTAAGTTTTAGCCATCTTAGTGAAATGGATGCTTTGAAATAGAAATTAAGTTGAACCACAGAAAAATAAAGTTACATTTCTTGTATCTGAGTTTCTTGCACACTATGCTCAGTGAGAGGTGGCAAGTCTAATAAAGATTTAGGTCAGATTAAAAAGAGCTAACTACATCAGATTTTTTTAAATCGTTTAGCATTAACTGGGACTATTGTACAATAGTATGATAATTTTTAAAGGTGTGGTTGTATGCAGTTTAAATTTAGAAAGCAATCCAGTCTTTTGCTGTGATTCCATTTCTATATCCATAAAAGGAGGAGGTTTGACTGCTTTCTAAACTTCGGGGATTTTGAATTAGAAGCACTTTCTGCTTCTATCTTCAGTATGACTTCATGCTCCCCAACATCGCTGAATTTATACTTTTTATGTGATTGGGTATTCGGGCACATGTGTATGTGTTAACATACATACCAAGTCAAAAATTTTGTAGGATTATTCTTTAATCTGTATACTCATATATGAAAGTAAATATATATAAAACAAATATATATAGGAGTGTATATATAAAGATTGCCAAAGGATTTCTTTATTCTTAAAAATAAATTTTAATTGATTTTCAATAGATAATATATTCATTTTGTTCAAAATAAATTAACATAAAAAGGGTATACAATGAAAAAAATCTCCTTTCCACTGTGTCCATTAGCCACTGAGTTCTACATATTCCTAATGGGCATCCACTTATGTTATTTTCTTGTGAATATGCCCAAGAATTTTTTATGAATATGTGTGCAGATACAAATATATACATGCACATACATGCATATACGCACATACACACTTTTACCTCCCTTTGTTTATAAAATGGTATCCAACACATTGTTTGACCTTTGTTTTTCACTTGATATACATTGTAGATATCCCATATCAGTATACACGGAACCTCCTCATTTTTTATAACTGCATTGTATTATATTGTGGGTATAAACCATAACTCATTAAGCCAGTTCCCTATTGATGATCATTTAGGTGGTTTTCAATTTTTTGCTACCACAAACAGTGCTGCTATGATGTACAATTTAAATAGATTTTCTTTCCCCAATAAGGGATTATCTCTAAGATTACTAGAAGTGATTTTGCTGGATCAGAGCATACATGTATTTATATATTTTTGTGGATATCGCCAAATTGCCACCCAAGAAGTTGTATGATTTATCCTTGGTTCAGCAATGTACAAGAAGATCAATTTCCCTATAGCTTCACCCAATCCTATTATGAAACTTGGATTCTTGCCAATCTGTTAGATGAAAAATGGCCTCTCAATGTACTTTTAGTTTGCATTTCTCTTATTAAAAATAAGATTGAGCATCTTTTCATTTCTGTGAACTGTCTGTTTATACCATCTGCCCATTTTTCTACTGGATTGTTGGTGTTTTCATATTTCACTGAGCTATTTATATTTTAGGGAGATTGCCCTTTATCTGTGTTGTGAGTTACAATTATATCCCACCAGTTTGTCATTTGTCTTCGATGGGTGTGTGCATGTGTATGTGTATATTTATGTGTCTGTGTTTTTTTTTTGTGTGTGTGTGTGTATGTGTGTCTGTGTTTTGTTTATCAGAGGTCTTTTGTGGCATTTGGGTTTTGAATATTAAATGCCTTCCCCACTGTAAGAGTATAAAATAATTCTCCCATGTTTTCTTCCAGTATATTAATAGTTTCACTTTTTTCATGTGAATGTTTTATTGATTTCAATTCATCCTGGTATGGTTTGTGATGTAAGTTCCACTTTTTTTCCCAGATGTCCTCACAAATGTGTCCCAATATAATTTTCCCCACTGATTTGCAATGCCACTTTCATTATATACCAAATTCACATGAATATATGGACCTGTTTCTCAACTTTTCATACTCTTCCAATGGTCTGGTTATTCAAATATCAGAACCAAACTATTTTAATTATTGACATCTTGTGCTATATTTTTATATCTGCCGGTACTAGTGTCCCCTCATTGGTCTTTTTTTTTTCTTCAGAATTTTTCTCAATGTAACTAAATTGTTGAGAATTGACTTTTTTAATGTTGAATCCTATTATCCAGGAACATGGAATGCCTTTCCATTTGTTCCAGTCTTCCTTTTTGAACTTCAGAAGTGTTTTAAAATTTTCTTCTTATGAATCTTATACATTTCTTGCTCAGTTCATTGCTAAATATTTTATCTTTTTCTGCTATTGTAAATTGCACATTTTCTTCCATTATGTTTTCTAACTGGTAGTTGTTGGTATATAAGAAAGCTATTAATTCTTCATATTAATTTTATACACAGTTACCTTACTGAATTATCTTATTGATTATAGTTTTTCATTTAACTATCTTGGGTTTTCCATGCATACAATCGTATTATTTGCAAATAATATGTTTTACCTCATTCTTTCCAATTTTTATACCTCTAATTTCTCTCTCTTATTTAGCCACGTTGGTTAGTATGACCAGTGTAGTTTTAAGGCATCCTTGTCTTATTTTCACCTTTAGTGGGAAGACACAAAAAGATTCATTGAACAAACAATTTTCTAGTTTTAAAATAGAATTAGATTTACTTTAATTTCCTTAGAGATGCATCTTTTGTGAAAAGAGTAGATTATTAACCTTGTTTTAAAGCAAGGTGTGGTAGGCAGAATAATGCCCACCCCCTAAAGATGTCCCTAACCTAATCCCCAGAACCTGTGAATATGTTAGGTTACATAGGTAAGCAAAATTAAGATTGCAGGTGGAATTAAAGCTGCTAGCTAGTCAGCTGGTTTTAAACTAGGGTAATTATTCTGGATGATCTGGGTGGGCCCAGTATAATCATAAGGGTCCTTTCAATGTTGAAGAGGGAGGCAGAAGAGTCAGTGTCAGAGTGGTGCAATGTTAGAAAGATTCATTCAGCCGTCACTGACTTTGAACATAGAAGAGGGCCATGAGCAGAGGGATGCTGGTAGCTCTGGAAGCTGGAAAAAGAAAGTAAATGAATTCTCTCTATAGAATCTCCAGAAAGTACATAGCTCTGCCACTGAGACCCTTCATACCTCTGACTTCCAGAACTGTAAGATTGTATTATTTTAGGCCACTAAGTTTGTGGTAATTTGTAAGAGGAGCATAAGGAACTAATACATCAGGTAACCTTTTCTCCAAATAAAACTTTTCATGGAAACCCCAAATAAAACAGATAAAAACAGAGCTTCAGTGATTGAAGGAGGGTGGCATAGGCATAAAGGAACCTCCAGGGGAAATTCTAGGGTTGTAAGTAGAGTAGTTTGAAGGCCACTTGTATAAAGCAAGATGTCCCAGTTTAATAAAAACTATCTAAAGGCTCAGATGGTGGCCTACTAGCTGTATGTTCCACTGAAATTCCTGCCTGTTGGAGCAGAATTAGGTTTTCTTTATTCCATTTTTAAAAGAAACTACATAGTAAAACTTAGTGAGGCAAGACTAAATTCTCAGCAATGCGGTTGTAACTAGAAATGGGTAAATAGATTAACAAACATGTGGGCAGCCTCTTTTGCATGGAGTCTATAGCAGAAGCTTGAAAGGAAAGTCTGTGGTTTTCTTTTTCTTTCTCAGCTCTGCCAGTAGAAAGTGTCTTATAAAACATAGCAAAGGTTTAAAACAGCAAACTCAAGAACAGCTCATATTTAGGCCCAGAGATGATGCAAGCAGATTGACACAATATAGAAACTGCCCAGATTTTCAGCTCTTATTTTGTTTATGCATAAATGATTTGGGGAATATCTATACTACTATTTCATCTTTCTTTTCTTGCATGCTTCATAATTAACTTTACAGGTATAAAGTTTCTTCTACATGTTAACAGTTTTCTTCTCAGTAAATAAAGGCGTTTCTTTTAGCATCTGACTTACCTCAGTGCTTTCAGTCTCAATAATACATGCTTCTTTCTTGGGAATGTAAGTGTCTCACTAACTTTCACAAAGGTTCACAAAAATTTGTCTCAGTTTACAGTCTAAAATTAGTTATTTGAGGGCTATTTTTGAAGGAAAAATAACTAAATATGTTGTATTTTTCAGGGTAGTGATGGAATTCCAGGGCCACCAGGACCAAAAGGGATCAGAGTAAGTGATATTTGCTGTATCAAATGCTTTGTTGGTCAAAATAGAGAAGAAGCAAATGAGGTGTTATGAGGCAACTAGAAAAGACTCATATTGAAATGCAGAAAGAAAACTGAAGTCTTTAAAAAGTTAAATTTAAGAGTTTGTATATGTCTACAATTAGCCTTTCTCTAGTATTTTGATAGTTACCTTTATATATCCAGATGTCTGTTTAAACTAATGAAAGAAGACTTTTGGTTAAGAAATAGAAAGTATTGAATTACAATTTTTCAATTTATTAAAAATATATATCATACAGGTGATTTAAAGCAGAACTTCCCAACCAGTGCGATCATCTCAGTCCTCTGGGTTCAGAGGGCTGATCAATCACATCAGGCTGTGTACCCTCCCCGGGTACTACATACAAATATTATAATTTTATTTGTATATCTTGAAGAGAACAAGTTTGTGAAGCACTAGTTTAAACCGTTAGGTTAAAGAATAACTATTTTTGGAAGAATACAATATTTCCTCAGTTCTAAGATGTATGATTTTTCAAGTTTTAATGTTCTGGAAATCAGGATGTGTCTCAAAATTGAAGTGCACATTTAGTGTAATTTTTCTGAAAAGCTTTTAGGTTGATACATACTTTTCAGTGTGTTTCAGATTTGGGAAGAAACTGTGACGTTTAAAAATAGTACTGGCTTTTGGAAAATCATATTTAACTTTTTGAGCCTCAGTTTCTTCATTTGTTAAATTGAAGAGTCAAAGAACACAATCTCCAGGGTCCCTTTTAGCTCTGAAATTCTGTTGTCATGGATTGACAAGGTCCCTGAATTTGAATATAAAATATATGGGTGGTGGCTATGTGTTACAAAGACAAACATTCTGATCTTCTGGATCTCCAGAAATTTAGTAGATGTACACATTTTATATAAATATTTAAAACAGTCTGTTTGCTATCTACGTCTTAACAACATGTAGCTTGCCTTACGTGCTGCTTATGACTGGTGTGGGTAGGGCACTGGAAAAGCAAGGAGGAAACTCAAAACTCTTAGTTTATTTTAGCAGACATGTATCTATGTTTTTGTGTAGTAACTGAATATCAGTATACTATTAAAGCTCTTCATAATAATCCTATCTCTTAATAGCTATAGCTACCATTAACTATGTTCTAAGCACTGTTTAAATAGCTTCAAAATAACAATATGCAAATAAAACAACCATTTCAATTTTAATACTAATAATAGAATTCTTAAATGCCACTAATTATTTCTTTGCTGTTCTTCTTTTCCCCTTTGAATTGACTAATTTCAGTCAAAATATCATGTTTTAAAGACACTTGAAGTAATTCTCTTCTCTGTATGGTTACTGTCCACAACTTGCTGTACATTAGGTTCATTGGTCCCAGTTTGCTTTCAAGTTTTAACGATTTCCTTTTTACCGCTTTCTAATTTTTCATTATTTAAAAAAACATTTACATTGTTCTATAAGACAAGGTATAGTCAGAGATGCTACCTATCCTTCCTTCCATCACCCTATTCTCTTTCCTCCTTCCCCCAGAGGTAATCATTTTTATTATTTTCTGTTTATCTTTTCATTGTTTAGTATCGCTACCCTTGCTATAAAAAGTTAGTGTATTATATACACTCCTTACACTTTGTTTATTTTACTTACCATTATGTCCTGGAGATCACTACATATTTCAATGGACAGAGATTTTGCTCATTCTTTTTAACAGCTGCATAGTTTTATATTATGCGGATGTACCATAATTTATTTAGTCATATCCCTATTTATTTAGTCATGTCCCTATTTAGGTTAGAAACCTAAAGGTTTCTAACCTTTAGCTATAAATATGGTTATACGGCCATTTCTAGACTTTAGCTATAATAATGCTTCAGTCAGTAACCTTGAATTTTTTATATCTTGTTTCATAATTTCTTGTGTGCCTTTGGGATAGATTCTTAGAAATGAATTTCTTCGAAGAGTAAATAAATACATGTGTAATTTTGTTAGGTATTTCCAAATTTCTCTCCATGGTGTTTAAATCCCATTAGCAGTTGTATGAGAGTACCTTTTCCCCATAGCCTGACCTACAGAGAGTTTTGTCAAACTTGTATTTTTGCCAGTCCTGACAGGGGAATTTGATTAAAGAATTTTGGGGGTGATCACATTGATGTTCTCAGGGGCAGATATATTTGCCACATACCCATACCCTGCTGAATTCAATATTCATCACAAACCTGGGAGAATCCCTTTGTCTTTTAGAAAAGACCTTTCATCCACTAATTTGCCTGCTCCTACTAAGTGCAATAAAGGCAATGCTCCCTCAAATAGGAGTTTTTTTCTATAGTTTTCTATAAAAGAGATTTTTAAACACATATAGGAGGTTTTTCTATAGTGTTTAAAAGAACAAGTGGTAATAATCAATGAAACACATTTTGTCCATTGCTATTCTAAATGTAATTCTCATAATTCCCTTAGGTAGGATATTATTTTATTGTTACTGATTATTATTTGATTCAAGGAATTTATTTCTTTTATAGGGTCCTCCTGGACTTCCTGGATTTCCAGGGACACCAGGTCTTCCTGTAAGTAGGATTTGGCTTCTTATTTTAAAATCCCTTAAAAAGTAATCTAAGAAATATTATACATGTGTTATATCCCCTTTCAAAGGGAATGCCAGGCCATGATGGGGCCCCAGGACCTCAAGGTATCCCTGGATGCAATGGAACCAAGGTGAGATTTCTTTGACTTAATCTTAAGCAATATGCTTGATAATAATAGACTTAAAAATTTCAAGGAATCAATATGAAGAATGTCAAAGAAGAGATATAGTAGCTTCATGTCTAGGACAGACATAGGATATGTTCTCAGTTAACATTTTCAATATATTGAAACATCAGTAATTCTTGAAGCTTGTGTAATTAGCTGGGATATTGCATTGGGTTGAAGATTACTTACCAAATCCTTTTTTTTGACTTTAGTGTAAAGTAAGATGAGAGTTAAAAAGGAATTAGGATATATATGTTTCAAATATTGTATCGGTTGTTAAGAGTAATACTTGTGAATGTCATTCATTAGCTTTGTCTTTTTTAAAAAACTAGGTACAGTTTAAGTTTTCAAATCTTTCATATTCTTAAAACTTCTTTACCTTGCCTAATAACTTCCTTAAGAAAAATCTTAAAAATCTATATGTAATATATCACATCAGTTTTTACCATAAACTATTAGTATGAAACCTGAAACTTCTCCATCAGTGAAAATAATGAATTTAACAAGTGAAAAAATAAAACTTCACATACGGCAAACATCATTTCCTGACCCACTTTTCTTATCTTTAGTCAATCCTAATTCCAACTATTTGGATTTAATATAAAATGAGAGAAAGAAAAAAAAAGAGGAAAATCTGCTCTTTTTGAATGCTTACATATTATTGTTTCTCCTTCTTCTTCCCTCACTTTTCTCATTTTCCTATAGGTTAATGAAATTTATTATTAGTTTCTGTATATCCTTTTGGCATTTCCATTTTGCACATAATATTCAGTGAAACTATTTATGAAATACCCTAGATTTTTCTAACTAATGACATGTGTCATATTTTATATTAGGGCATATATTTAAAATAACTTGAAAAAACTATTTTGCATTATGGGAGGCCACGTTTTGTGATAATCGTTGTAGTATATACTTGAAGGCAATAAAATATTTTTACCTCCAATATTTCTCCAAGTCATTGTGACCCTTGCCAATAATAATAATAATAATGCCATTATTTATTATTATTATTATCATTTTGATTTTGATTGTGGGTTTGTTTTGTGAGGCTTAGTTCTTCATTTCTGCTTGGGGTGACCTTACAGTGATAGAACCAATGTGGAATTAGTTTGCATGGCACATTGCATGTTAAAGTAGGCTACATTTGTATGCCTATTCTGGTAATTTGTTTGGTTTTTGCCAGCACACCTTGAGCAACAGACCACTAGCCAGTTTTAATTTTGAAGACCAGATGTATCTACAATGAGTATAGCATGCAATGTGATTAAAGGGATCTTTTTCTTTCTTTTTGTTAAAGCAGCACCTTAGCAGATCTCATGATTAGCTTGTGTTTGAGGCCCCCAATTATGTGAGCAACAAAGTTTTTGAAAATGGATTTATTATGTATACTTTCAGATTAAATGGTTTCTTATATTTCTAACTATGTAACTAATAGAACGAACCCTAGAGATGGAGCCAGAATACATGGGTTGTTTTGTTTTCTGTCTTCTAAACTCAGTGTACAGGCCACTCCCTTTCTCTCTGGGCCTACTTTGTCCATGTGTAAAAAGTGGTGGAGAGAGGGATATTGGACAGTAACTCAAAGGCACATAGCTGTAATCATTTTACTCTTTTAAGCCTCTGACGAGGATGTTTCTAAGATTACTATGGCATATAGGTATTTGAAAGGAGGTTGCATTGGGGTTCTTCTACAGCAATTTTAGCTTTTGTTTTCTAAACCAAATGTCCATATTAGTACTTTACAAAAGGGAGTGAGAAAAATTGGGTGCCTAGAGAACATAATGACCTGCAATTGCTAGAACTATTGCTATTATTGTCCTTTTGGTGATATTAATGGTGTTCTTTCTTATCATCTTTTCCTCTTTACAAAAATAATTTGAAATAGTTTATGATGAAAGAAAAATGCAATAGGGCAGTTAAAATAAAAATCTATATAATACATGGGCAGGAAATTGGGGCAGATCATTAACTATTAAATGTGATGATGGCCAGGAATCTGTGGTATGATTGTCTCAAAATGGATTTGTCAGAAGAAAATGACTAAGGTAGAAGATTTTTTTCTTTATTTCTGATTGGGATTGATGAGTAGAGATAAAAGTATCTTAGAAGGCTGAATTGATATGGATAGTAGATATTGAAGTAATTGGAAAGTGAAGGCTAATGAATTTTTGGCAATCTGGTATGTTTCAAAATGGCTTTTACAGAAATCTTTTCAATAAGTCATTGTTTGTTGGTATAGCTACGCTTTGTTTTTTGTTCCTCACACTGTTTATTTTTAACTCCTTCTAGGGAGAACGTGGATTTCCAGGCAGTCCCGGTTTTCCTGGTTTACAGGGTCCTCCAGTAAGTTATAAAATTTGGGATTATAATGAACACAGGAATTAACAGAAGAAGCAGAATTGTAGAAAGTGAGCTCAGTGCATTCATGTGGAACAAAGTAGTACATTTTGAAATACTAAACTAGAAGAGGATTTTTTAATATAAATTTATTTATTTATTTATTTGTTTATTTATTTATGGCTGTGTTGGGTCTTCGTTGCTGCACACAGGCTTTCTCTAGTTGTGGCGAGTGGGGGCTACTCTTTGTTGCGGGGCGCGGGCTCAGTAGTTGCGGCTCGCGGGCTCTAGAGTGCAGGCTCAGTAGTTGTGGCGCATGGGCTTAGTTGCTCTGCGGCATGTGGGATCTTTCTGGACCAGGGCTCGAACCCATGTCCCCTGCATTGGCAGGTGGATTCTTAACCGCTGTGCCACCAGGGAAGCCCAAGAAGAGGAATTTTTATAAAAGAAGTTAGTAATACACAGAGCTCTCTGCTCTGTAAAACTAAAGATTCTGTGGTATTTAATATAAATGTCATCTCTAAGTATCTTAAGATACCTTGTACTCAGAATGATCTTACAGTAGTCTATTCATTTGTGTTCTTTTGCTTGCTCCCCTCTCATGTATATAAAATAATCCCTTTTCTTTTTAATAATAGGGACCTCCTGGGATCCCAGGTATGAAGGTAAGCATCTCATGTTGGGAAGGTAAACATTTTGAATAAAATATTTAGAGAGCCTGCATCTTCAATCAGATAATGTCTCTGACTTCTGTCTTAAAATGGATGCTTCTAGAAGTTGTGCAGGTGCACATTTATGAGCTCTCCTTAAGTAGTCTCCTTTGTTCTCGTGGCTTTAAGTACCTTTCATGGGCTGATACACTTGCAAATGTGTATATCAGACTCACATTTCTTTTTTGATACCTTCCTCATTACATTTTTAAAATATTTATTTATTTATTTATTTGGCTGCACAGGATCTTAGTTGTGGCACGCGGGATCTTTGATTTTTAGTTGTGGCATGCGAACTCTTAATTGCGGCATGTGGGATCAAGTTCCCTGACCAGGGATAGAACCCAGGCCCCCTGCATTGGGAGCACAGAGTCTCAGCCACTGGACCACCACAGTTGACCACCTGCTCCCTCTAGAAATATTCTTTCTCTCTGGCTTCTGAGACGCTACCTTTTCCTGATTTTTCTTATGCATCTCTGGTCATTCTGCAGTCTTCTATGCAAGCTCATGTTATTCTATCCAGCAGGTATCAGGACACAGTCCTGACCCCTTCTTCTCTTCTATGCCTAGCAATATTATTAATGCTCATGTTATTGATTGCTGTCTAGTTATGGAACACCTACATTTCTTTGTCTAAAACAGAATTGTCTTCTGTGTTAGATGCATGTATTAAACAGCCTCCCTGACATCTCCACTCAGATATCTCCCAGGCATTCAAATTAACATGCTCAAAGTTAACCCAGACCCCCAAATGAACCTGTTCCTCCTGTTTTCCCTATCTCTAAAATTTGTATCACTATCATGTACACTTTTGCATGTATCAAAACCTGAGAGTTAGTATTTGCATTTTCTACTTCTTCACACAGCTCCTCATCCCATGCTATCTCTAAATACTGTTAATTTTGCTTGTAAAATATATCATAGATTGATCCACTTTTTTTCATTTCCACTGCCACCACACTAATCATAATGCCTCATCTGGACTAGGTAGTAGCCTCTTAACTAGTTTCTTTTTTCACACACCCTCACCTCCCAGCCTGATTTATTCTGTACAGAGCAGCCAAGAATGATCTTTTAAAAATGTCAATCAATAATTTAATCTCCCTCCTTGTTATGAAGCACAGAACTTTTGGAGAAACCTTGAATCCCAGAAGAGAGGTTTTTGCTGCCTCCATGGCTCCTAATGCCAGACCTGGCTCTGTTTCTGGTGTGGGACAGCAAGACAGAATATTTGATTTGAATGACGTGTTTGCCAGCAAATAGATTGCCCTTCTATTGCATAATGTTATTTCATACCAAAAGATACAACAGTCCAAAAGCCATAATCCTAAATAATGTTGAGTCAGTATCAGTCAGGATATACTAAGAATATAAGAAGTTTCCGCATAATAAAGGACTCTCACAAAATGAAAAATATTTAATCTCCCTCCTTATAAACCTTCAAGGGCATTCCACTGCATCTAGGATACAGTTCACATTCTTTTCCACTGCCTGTAAGACCTGCATGTTCTTGTCTTTGCCCCATATTCCAGCCGTATCTTAAACCACTTTTCCTTTGGCTCACTGATCACACCTGTCTGCATTAAGTTATTTGAATGTGCCCAAGCTCTTCTCTTTCTGGGTCCTTTGTTCATGCTGCTTACGCTGCCTAATGCTCTTCCCCCATCTTCACCTGGCTGACTCCTTATTATCCTTTAGATCTCAGCATGAATGTTAACTTCATAGATTGCCCTTCTTTACTACCCAAACTAATTTCCTCCACTATTTCTGTTTTTTAGTTGAAATATATTTGATATATAACATTGTGTAAATTTAAGGTGTACAACATGTTAATTTGATACATTTATATTTTGTAATATGATTGCCATTGTAACGATAGTTAGCCCCTCCATCACGTCACATAATTATCATTTCTTTTTAGTCCTCCACTGTTTCTTTTTTTTTTAAATTTATTTATTTTTGGCTGTGTTGGATCTTTGTTGCTGCACGTGGGCTTTCTCTAGTTGCGGTGAGCGGGGGCTACTCTTCATTGGGGTGCATGGGCTTCTTATTGCAGTGGCTTCTCTTGTTGCAGAGCATGGGCTCTAGGCACACAGGCTTCAGTAGTTGTGGCTCGCGGGCTCTAGAGCGCAGGCTCAGTAGTTGTGGTGCACGGGCTTAGTTGCTCTGCGGCATGCAGGATCTTCCTGGACCAGAGCTTGAACCCGTGTCCCCTGCATTGGCAGGCAGATTCTTAACTGCTGCATCACCAGGGAAGCCCTCCACTGTTTCTTTATCATGTACCATGTAGTTTTCCTTTATAGCCCTAAACAGAAAATTTTGTCATCTTATTTGTTTATGCATTATGGTCTGAATTTCCCCAGTATATTATTAGTACAATAAGAACAGAAGTCTTGTTTATCTTCTTCACTACAAAGCATCCAAAGCCTAACATAATTCTTGGCAAATATTTATATTTAATAAATGTTTTTAATGAATGAGTAACTAAAGGTATGACAGGTTCTTAATAAATCGACTGTACTTCAGTGTACTCTGGCCACTTCCTCATTTTCCTTTAAAAGGTAAATTTATTCACGTTAATTACTGAGATTGCCTAATCTTTGGGGACACTTCTGTAACAGATTGAATTCTCAGATCACTTTTTTGTGTTCTTGCCAGTTTTCATGTATCATAACTATTACTTACAATTTCCATTGGTGATTTCTTTCAGGGAGAACCAGGAAGTATAATTATGTCATCACTGCCAGGGCCAAAGGGTAATCCAGGATTTCCCGGTCCTCCTGGAATACAAGTAAGCATCTGGTGATTTTCTTCTTTGCTGTACTGATTAAATCAGACCACAGCATCACTTTTTTATCCCCAGCCTTTAATACTCTCTATTTTAGTTATAGAAATTATCACTTGAGGTTTGATAGATATTGCAGGTACCTTGTACGTGAAAATAAAAGTATCCTGGACCAGGGAGAATTTTAAGAAGCGCTGCTTTGTTCTTTTAACTCTCAGTCCAGTTTCCATGGAAATTTTTGTTTTGGGGTTTCGCAGCAGAAATAGGCTTCTATATTCTTATTCCTATGCTGTGGGGATCAGTAGGGTGGTAGGAGTAAATGGTTTGATTAAAAATAAAAATTGTGGGTTTCCCATTTAAGATATTAGAAGACATAATTTGTAACATTATCAGTTATATATAACATGAACATATTTTGAAAGCTAAAAGAATAAAATTTATACATAGTGAACATCAAGTATAATCTTCAGAAAAATAGTCATGTCAGCCTACACATAACATACATGGAGGCAACAATAACTTTTGCGAATTTATAGATTAGGAAATTAATTTCTTGAGGTTTATTTTTCATGAAGATTGATCCCTTTGCCAAAAATAAAAATCAGTACTTTCTAGTATTTGATCACTAAGATACAATTTCAGGAACTTTTTTCATTAGCCACCTTCTCATTCCATACTTGATATAACCCATCCATATGTTCTTAAGTACTCCCAATCTTTTATCTCTTATAAATTTGTATTATTGTTATATTTGAAAATATCAGAATACATGCAAAATATATGTAGGTTATGAAGCATAACAACCAAATGAACACTTATGGACCCAACACAGTGTTTAAGAACTAGAACATTACAAATAATTTTGAATCAACCTGTGGTTTCCTTGGCAGCCACATCCTTCTGCATTCCCTAGATGTGACTACCATTCTGGGTTTTCCATTGCTTCTTAACAATAGTTTTACTTACTAAAAAGAGTATTTAGCTTTTGAAATAATACAAAATTTATGTGTAGTTTTCTCCAACTTTTTCTATTTGATATGTTAAGATTCATCCATATTATTGTATGTGGCTGTAGTTCATTCAGTTTCACTTCCGTATAACAGTCCTCGTTTGAATATACTAGAATTTGTTTCTCTGATCTCCTATTGTTGGATATTTGGGTTGTTTTGAGATTTTTTTAAATTACAGAATAATCCAGGATTTATACCTAGATATAAAATTACTAGATTTCAGGGCAGTCAAAATTTCAACTCCTTAAGATGCCAAATTGTGTTCCAAAACAGTTACATCATTCCCTTACCTTTTGTCCCAGTTATTCTCACTTCCTTCTTTGTCTTTAATCTTATTTATTTTTATTTTAAAATTAGAGAAGCCACCTTGAATCTAGTAGCCTTTCCCTTCCCATTTCTAGCATAAAAGCCCCACTAAATGCCCATCGTTATTGCTTTATATTTTAAAACTTCCTTACTATGTGTTTGTCCCACATTTGTTACGTACCACTGTAAAACATAAGTTTTCTAATGCACCCATTTTGTTTAGTTGAATTTCTTTATAGTTATTTAATGCTTTTATTCTTCTACATTTTAAAATTCTGCTTATAACACTTCAGAATTATAGAAATGTACAACAGAATTCTGGCAACTGAAGTTAGAATTTCATCCATTTAGTTCTTTATACAATACAGTGAGACTTTTTTTTCTCATCCTTTTCTTTACTTCCTTTGTAACAGGGCCCAGCTGGTCCCACTGGTATACCAGGGCCAATTGGTCCCCTAGGACCACCAGGTTTGATGGTAAGGTTGCTTCTGTAATTTCATTTCTCCTTTTCTTTTGATTTCTTTCACAAATATTAATATTATTTGTATTACTTGAAAGTATAATGTATTTATAGTGTTCATGATCTATAGTTTTCTTAAATTTTCTTATTTATGGGAGATTTTACAGTGTTATGGTGAACAATATATATGCTAAGTAATAGCTCCATTTTATAGATGGAAAAAATGAAGTACACAAAAGGAAAGATTTAAAATATTTTGTCAGTTCTGGCCATCTTATGAAGTCTTCTAAGGCAGTTCTTTAGTCACTTGATGAAATATGTTTCTTCAAGCTGTGGTTTGCTGTTAAAGAGGTATTCACAAAACAGGTATTCACAAAAAAAATTGGCTCTCATTTCTTAAGGACCTGTAACAAAACAGTAGGATTGGTGAGGGTAGTGAATCACTGTGCAATGGGATAAGGATTGGTATTCCCCAGGAAAGAAGCAAAAACTTATAAAGACCCTGAATGTGCAACCAGTTCTCTTACTTTACTACCTGTATGGTCACTTACATTTTCTACTCTAATAAATTGTAAGTACTTTTACCCCTGAAATACTTAGATTTCATTCAAGTCATGTTTTAGACTTAGAGCTCTGCTGTTGCCCTCTTAAAAGGGCAAGAAAATTGTACTTCAGTCAAAGTAATTTCTCATATGCCACTCTATCGCTCATCTACCATATATTTAAGTGACAGTTTTCATTATACCTTTATAGAGTGTACATTTTTGCTTGTGACAATTGGTCCTCTATTCATGAATGAAGGAAATAACGTTCGATAAATACTAGAAGATCTATCAGAAAAAGATTGTGATTTTGTCTTTTTTATAAATCTTTAGGAGAGGATTAGAAAACCTCTGAGTTTAGTTTGTTTTAGTTGTAGGTGTCTTGCAAAACATGAGATTCTGGACCATGGCACTTTTTCCTAACTCTGTTATTTACAACCTTGGCCTACCCTAGGTGTATTGTTACACCTTGAATTTCGTTAACTCTTGTGACCACATAACAGATTCACTCTGTGCTTCTTAATGTCCCTGCAATTAACCCTGATTCAACAGATGAAGCAAAGTCTTAGAAATGCCACCAAGGTACAATATGTAAATAAATAGGTCAGCTGACATCAAGAAGTGATATACTTGGGCAGACAAATGCCAATTTAACTTTTCAAACCTTGAAACATTCTCAAGTATACAAAGATTATATAAAATAAAACTGGACTAAAAAAGTAAACACATGCTTTTTAGAACTAGACAGTTAATTGTCTTATGGTACCTAAATTTAACCTATAATTCTGATACGATAAATTTGATGTTTGTTGAGATTAATTTTTGTATTGATTTTTGGCACGAGTGTTACTCCTCTGCCTCTACCCATCCTTGCATTTCTTCCCCCACCCACTTGTAGCCTGTCATGAGAAGTCTCCACAATTATCTAGTTTCTTTAGATCAATTTAAATGTGTGTCTCTGACTAGAAAGCAATGAGAAAAACCCCCAGGAAATATTACTTTGAAGGGCTTTTTCAGTCCTCACTTTTTATGAAACCAAATAATTTTTTAATATACTCATTAATATAACACTTTTTTCCCTTTTCTGTGTCTTTTATTCTTAGGGCCCTCCTGGCCCACCAGGACTTCCAGGACCAAAGGTAGTTTTCTTTTTTTTTTTACATCTTTTATTAGGTGTGGATTATTTTTGTTATTGTCAATGAGGTTTTAAATTGAAATCTTTCTCTTCAGGGGAATATGGGCTTAAATTTCCAGGGACCCAAGGGTGAGAAGGTGAGTAAAGAAGAAAGTTGCTTATTTAGCCCTCAGTTTTTTCCTGTCATAGTCATTTGAACTTGTGGTTTTGCTTCCTGCAACTGTCTTAGCTTACATGTTATATTATTGTCTGTTTAAACTATGAAATATCACTTTATTATTTTATCTTGAAAACAGGGTGAGCAAGGTCTTCAGGGCCCCCCTGGGCCACCTGGGCAGATCAGTGAACAGAAAAGACCAATTGATGTAGAGTTTCAGAAAGGAGATCAGGTGAGTATGTAGGGAGGAAATCAATGAATATCTTGCTATGAAAGTAGCATTGCATTAAAATGCATTACAAGCTGGAATAAGGTTATATGTGAAAGTCCTTTTAAAATAACAAGTATTTGAGATAATTAAAATTTTAAAGTAGCTTGATTGAGATATACTTTGTATACCATACAATTCACCCATTTAAAGGGCACAATTACATATTTTTTTAGTATATTCACAGGGTGGTGAAACCACCACTACAATTTAATTTTAGAACATTCTCATGAGCCCCCTCCAGCAAAACCCCATACCAGTTAGTTATGACTCCCCATTTCTCCCCAAACTCTCGAGCCCTGGGCAACCACCAATCTAATTTTTGGCTCTGTAGATTTGCTTATTTTGGACATTTTGTATAAATGGAATCATACAATATACGGTCTTCTCTGTCTGGTTTCTTTTACTTATTATAATGTTTTCAAGTTCATCCATGTTGTAGCATGTATTGGTACTTTGTTCATTTTTATGGCTGAATAATATTCCTATGTGTGTATATTCCACATTTTATTTTTTAATTCAACAGTTGATGGGCACTTGGATTTTTCTCCATTTTTGGCTATTATGAATAATACCTTTATATACAAAATCAAGTCATGGTAAGATAGATTGTCATTGTTTTAGATGACTCTACATTTCACTGATATGCGGGGAGAAAGATGGTATTACTCTATAAAATCTTGTCATTTTTAGAAATAATTTTCTGATACATTGCTTCTACTGGAGTAGATGAGGGGATCAAACACATCTTTTATAGAATAGTGGCTCACCCTTCAACAGAGTGTGTGCATTGTTGTTTCACTTAAATGCTAATAAGAAAGTTAAGAATAAAGGACAAATGATACTGAAACTCTACCATCAATATATATTGGGCCATTTAAATCTCTGCCAAAATGTATGTGTGTTATATAGCTCCCAAATCTCCAAGTTTTAGGTACCCTTGCTTTTTATAAAATATTTTATAAGAATAAAAAATCATTAATACTTTTGGGACTTCCCTGGTGGCGCAGTGGTTAAGAATCCGCCTGCCAATGCAGGGGACAGGGGTTCGAGCCCTGGTACGGGAAGGTCCCACATGCCATGGAGCAACTAAGCCCGGGTGCCACAACTACTGAGCCTGCGCTCTAGAGCCCGCAAGCCACAACTGAGTCTGCGCGCCACAATTACTGAAGCCCGCACATCTAGAACCTGTGCTTCACAACAAGAGAAGCCACCGCAATGAGAAGCCCTAGCACCGCAACGAAGAGTAGCCCCTGCTTGCCGCAACTGGAGAAAGCCTGCGTGCAGCAACAAAGACCCAGCACAACCCAAAATAAAATAAATAAACTAAAAAAAATCATTAATACTTTAATTTGAAGTGTTTTCTTGCTATTTACCTCAAAACTTGGCTTGTCCTAAAAATTAGCTGAAATGAGCAAAGATGGCTCTAGATTTTTTGCCTAGTAGATTTCAACTTTGAATTTGAAACATCTTATTATCTTTGGTTATATTACATGAGTTTATAGTTCAGCTTGTTAAAAGTGTTCCTAGCTAGCTCTAGTACTAACTGTATTTATATTGCTTTCCTTCTCTCTACTACTGCATAGGGACTTCCTGGTGACCAAGGGCCTCCTGGACCTCCAGGGATACGTGGTCCTCCAGTAAGTAACCTAAAATTCTTTAGCATCATTTAATGTAAATTGATATTGACACATAGTACTCCATGAACCAATGTAAAATTACTTTTGTGTGTACAGGGTCCTCCAGGTGGTGTGAAAGGTGAGAAGGGTGAGCAAGGAGAGCCTGGCAAAAGAGTAAGTGTTACGGCTACTAATACTCTTTGCAAAAAATTTTAAATGTGTCTATGTATGTGTGTGCGCCTGCCGGTGCACATGCACATGTATGTCATTTTCTTTTTTTCCTCTTAAATCCTGCTTTCATTGCCTCAAAATGTCATGACTGACATATTCATTTATTTATTATAACACTGAAGTCCGAAAAGTCTACTTAAGAGAGTCCCAGGCAGGAAAAAGCTTGTTATATTCTTTAACCTTATATTTCCAAATAACAAATATATATTCTTACATTTCCTTGAATCCTATAGGGTAAACCGGGCAAAGATGGAGAGAATGGCCAACCAGGAATTCCAGTGAGTATTTAAAGTCTATCCCTTCCCTCAAAAAAAAAAAATGGCAACATTTGTACATGTTGGTAAAGAAGCAGGATAGCAAAGAAGCTTGGCTTTGGAAGTAGTTTAAATGAATGGAAATTTTGCTTTCTTTCTTTTCTGAATGTGAATTTGAAATTTCTCTGTTTTTCAAGACAGATTTTTGTCAGGTTTACTGAGATATAATTTGTATACAGTAAAATGAACCATTTTTAGTGTACAGTTCTGTGTATTTTGCTAAACACGTACAGTTGTGTAACGATCTCCATAATAAAAAATAGTTCCGTCCCCTCAAAAGTTCCCTCACGATCCTTTGTAGCTATTCCCTGCCCTTCCCCAAAGCCCCTGGAAACAACTGATCTGTTCTCCATCCCTATAATGCTGCCTATTCCAGAGTGGCATATAAATGGAGTCATATTGTGTATAGCTTTTTGAATCAGAATTCTTTCATATAGCATAACGCACTGTACTGTATATCAGTAGTTCATTAACTTTTAATTGCTGACCATTATGTGGTTATATGGATGTACCAAGGTTTGTTTATGCATTTACCCATTGAAGGATATTTTGGTTGTTTCCGGTTTGGGCCATCAGGAATAAACTGCTAAAACATTCCCATACTATTTTTTGTGTGAATGCAAGTTTTTTCAGTAAAAGTTTTGACATATAATTCTAATTGCTACCAAAAAAAGGGGAAAATAAAATATGCAAGTCCAGGAACACTATTTCAGGCAGCCTCAGTTTCAAGAGTATCCACCATAGATGTTAAAAGAGGTTTTCCAGGACAGATAGAAAATTTGATGAAATTTGGAGACTATTCTGAAGGAAAGGGAACATTCTTAACAAGACTGGAAGTTATAAAGTCAGATAAATTGATTTCCAGATGATTTTCCTAAACAGGCAGTCCTCAGCTTATAAACTCTAGATTCACCAATGGCTTAAACATATAAAATGGCATAAGGTGGGGTTAAATTCAGGGCCCCAGTTACTGGCTTCCTTTGGAACAGTGATTTAGGCAGCCATGATGTTCAGCAATTCCCTCTGATTGTTTTTGACTGATATCCCCAGGGAAAACGCTTTTGTCTGTTTGCACTGGGAGAACTAAAATTAGGTCAAATAAACATAGCCATGCAAGTGGGATCTTTTTGGGAAGCACCAGACAGGTCAAAAATGACAATTCTCTGGGAATGGGGCTTTGAAGAAGCTTCAACCTGGTTCTTTCCCTTCCAGTTGCTGCTGTGCTGCTGGTTTTTACCTTGATTGTGAGCTGTTGGTTTTCAAGGCTACTGCGGAGCTGAGGAAGTGTGATGGGAATAGAGCCACAAACCTCTGTGTTCTCACCAAGATTCAATCTTTTATTTTTTTTCAAGAAACACTTCCTGGATTGCTGCAAGCCTTTGGTTAATTTCTAGAGTTCTAAAAAGGTTGACTCTGACCATTTTTGCAAGTGTCCTTGTTGCTTTCATGGAGGAGAGGATTTTTGGAGGTCCTAATTACTCCACCATTTTTGCTGATGTCACTCTGTCTTCCATGTTTTAAAGGGTTTGCCTGGTGATCCTGGTTACCCTGGTGAACCAGGAAGGGATGGAGAAAAGGTAAGAATTTTAACACTTTGAAGTGACTGGTTTTATTCCAGTTAGTACAATCCTTTTCTTGCCCGAGTTATAAATGAAAAAATTCTAAATAACTAGCTTTTGTATTCAAAACATACCTTCTTTATCCATCTTTTGGTGTTGCTCCCTTTTCTGTTATACCAGTTCCTCTAAATTTTCACTCACTATCCTAAATCACAGTCCATGTGATAGAAATACATGGAATAATGTTTAACTTTAGCATTTCCATTGTTAAAAGTTGATGCCTTTGCTTTGAGCATGTATCGGCAAAACTTTTGTTCTCCAGAAAGAGGATTCAGCACTATTTTAGTCAGGTCCTCATACTAAAAAGGCTTATATAGTTGTGAATTTAGAATGTTGCCACTAAACATTTCCATTCTCTATGCAGTTATTGTCTGGAAGTCTGTGGCTAATTCTTTGTTGTTTTTTTCATTTGGCTATGCAGCCTGACTGAAGTCATTTATTTAGCAGCCTATTTTAAAAGTGACTTTGAAAGAATGTATGAAGTACACAGTTCTCCTATTTATAGCAAATCACAAAATATCCAGTTTTCCAATCTCTCTGATCTTTAATTGCTTTCTATGAAAACCAAAACTGAAAAGCTTTGTTCTGCAGGCAAGGAGGGAAAGGTGTTACAAACTTGAATGTACCCAGAGGGCACACGTTTTAATGGTGGTTTATCTCTAAACTAGATCCAAGTTCTAGCTTGGCTTTAGAGGCACAGCTAGAATAAAGGAAGACAATAAATACTCAGAGAATAGAATTTTGTTTTTCTAGTGTAAGTAAAGTTATAGGATAGAGTATCTTCTTAAACTAAAAGGAGTTTATAGATAGATGAAAGGTTCCTATGAGCAAGTCTAGAATGAGAACAGAGGTGTGAGAGAGATATCTATTCTTGGGTCTTGGCCAGTAGAGTAACAGTTGAATACTGTGTTCTTCAGCTGTTGTAGCTACTGGTTAAGGGTAAACAGTTTTGTCTGAATTTGTCTTTCATTAGATTCTAAGAGCAAAGTCACAAAAGTAATTATGATTTATTAACTGTTCCTGATGATAGTTAAGTCCATCAGCTCTAAAATATCTGTCACTGATGGAAATGACACTAAATTTATGCCGTTGACAAGTTTTTTGAAAAGGAACATGGCTAAATGTAAAAAACAAAAATGTAATGATTATAGCTGATTCTAGTGCTACAAGTTTGTAAATCAGCATCTTCTTTATAGAGTATTTATAGTTTGCTGGAAAATAGGAATTTTAAAATCAAAGGATGTTACAGCTAGACATACCTTAGAAGTCTGGTCTATATATAAGGCAGAAAAGTTAGTTGATTTAGTCAGCATCATAGAGCTTGTAAATCTGAGACAACATCACAGGTCTTCCTAGGCTTAGCTAAGTACTGTTTCATTACCTCATTTTGTATTTCTCTTTGAGATATTTTATTATGGGTTTCTGGGTCTTTATGAAACATAGTTATCTGTTATATCTTTGAGAAAATTGATGTTTTCATGTGATTTTTACTAACCTGTTTTACAATTGTATTGAACAGGGCCAAAAAGGTGACATTGGCCCAACTGGGCCTCCTGGACTTGTAAGTTTTTTGTTTCAGTTTTTATTTATTAAATTTATTAGTGCATTTTAATTTTCATGTTTTAATTATATACTCCGTAACTTTTCCTCATAGAACACAAAATTCCAAGATCAACTTTTCCTGGCTTAAAAGTCTTTACATCCGAAACTTCAGTGATGCTGACCTCAAAGTCTTTGTATTGTTCTGCCTGTATATTACTTCTCCATAATAAAGGTCCAAAATTACTACGGCATTAGGTTGTTTTGCATCTTGATTGCCAAATCATTTCTCAAGTAACCAGCAGGTGGTGCAAGTGTTGCTTACAAAGTTTCAAAAAAAGAAAGTGTTGAGGAACTAGGAGATTGGTCCTTTCCCCTGCAGAGCTCAGGGGAAAGATGGATTTGGTCTTAATAGGTTTTCTCAATTTGTAATTGTCTGATTCACACCTCTTTCTTCCCTGAGTGTGTGCTTTCTAGGAGCTCTTAATCAGAAATGTAGGAAACTGCTCTGTAAAAGAATACTTGAGGGGTTTACAAATCTTCTGTCATGTTTGCATTCACCCTGAAATTCTAGTCAAATATATTTTCATTCTTATTAAGAATAAAATGTCACTGTTGCAGTTGACATATTGGTTTTACTATCATTGAAATTTGCTAAGACTTGACTTTAGGTTGCACTGAAGCTGCAAAGGGTCAAGTGCCATAAAACCTATATGTTCAGACATTTGAATAACATTAATTATTTTTGTCCATAGTGAGTATCAGATATTGATACTTGGTACTTTACCAAATCTAATGAGGAGGTACTTAAAGAAGATCTTAGACAATTTTTATTCACTTTCATTTTTAAATCAGAGTTTTACTTCTCTAAGAAGCAATTTCTCTGAAAAATGAAATAAAATTTTGATGAACATCAGAAGAAATGGAAATTTTGAAAGTGCAATCCAATCCAACAGCTCACTTCCCCTTTTGAACTACTATCCCAATTCTAGGTCCCACAAATTTCAGTGTCCATTTGTCTGAATATTTCTTATATCTAAAAGAGCCAGGATAAATATCTCACTTTGCCAGTAGGTGATGATTTCTGTCTCAAACTGATAGTTTCTTAAATGTAAAGCTTACTTTACTTTTATAGCTCTATGAAGTTAGTTTATTTATATTTAGATTATTTAATGTAAAATTATTTAGGCATAAGGGTCTAAGAAGATAGAAAGGGAATGATCAGCTAGTTGATTTTAATTAATAAAGCCTTCCTGGTAGAGATGTGTTTTCTTTTTTTTTTTTAAGAAGAAGAAATAAATATGGGTTGACAAAGAGAAAGATTGGGGGAAGGCATTATAGATGTTTAGAATGGCATATTCAAAGGCAAAAGCAGGAATCTGCAAGATGCATGAAGTGGTTATAATCAGATCTCACTCTCCTAAAAGGTCATTCAGGACGTGAAACAGGTGAGAGGGGTATTGGGAGTGAGAAGTAACTTGACAGAGTCCAGGGTTAAAAGTGACATCAGATATAGTAAGAAGTAGTGAACAATTTTGAATCCTTTAACAGGATAAGTAACACAGAAAAATTGGTTCTTGAGGAAGTGTGTCCAAGTAGTAGATTTGGATTAAATGGGACAAGCTCAGAGTTGCTTCTGTTAGTCCAAGTGTAAGGTAAGGATAGAAGCTGTTGCAACAAGAAAGAAGGGGACACGTTGGAGAGACATTTTTAGTAAAGAATTATCAGGCTTAGGTGATTGGAATGAATCGAATGTGAATTATAAGATAAGAGACATCAAACATAATTCTAGCTCTGTAAGTCTGGGGCTCAGGAGAGTGGTAATATTAGTACTGGCATTGAACATTTTCTAATCTGTTGAAGCATAGAAGTAATATAGAATATGACTCACAATCTTCGTAAGTAGTCTTGATGATTTTGCATCTGAACACTTTGTGACAATGATACACTGTAATCATATATAGCTGCTAGGTTATTTTCAGAAGAACAAGTCTCTTCCTCTTTGAATTCCTTTATTTTTTTCTTTCATAATAAAGGTGATTCCTAGGCCTGGAACTGGTGTAACTGTAGGAGAAAAAGGAAACATTGGGTTACCTGGCTTGCCTGGAGAAAAAGGAGAGCGAGGATTTCCTGGAATACAGGGTCCACCTGGCCTTCCTGGACCTCCAGGTAAAAGAGACTGTGCTGTACTTAATAGCCCTGAATTTATAGTATCTTTACTAATCCAAGTATACAGCATTATCATACTAGTTCCAGGGTGAGCATGGCAAGGAAGACAGAGGTATTTTTTAATTGACAGAAACTTCTCAACTCTTACTATAGCTTTTCTTACCTGTTTTCTTACCAAGTTTCTTACCTGTACTTTAAAAAAAAAAGAAAAAAGCAAAGTTACTTGAATAGTGTCCTTTTACCCTAAAAAAATACCATTTCTACCTTTTGTTATTAATAAATTACACCAAACAGTACTATGATCCAAAAAGTAATCATTATACCTTTCATGCTGTTATGAAAGGGAACATTGTGCTAATAATGCCTAGTTATATAAGATTTACTGTATTTTTATATAGGAAATAGCACTATCCACTTAGAATTCCAGAAACATCTACCTAGAAATCCCCATGGTGATTTTGCTGTGCAGTAAAATCTTGGAGCTCAATACTGAGTTTTATGTCATTCCTCTGTTGAAGATACACAGTATAGTAGAGCATTTCTAATTTGGCCACAAACTGAGCAGTACCCTTGTTTAGCATGTTTATTTGGATGTTCTGTGAAATGAGGTGATAGTAAGGATTTATGTAAAATTTGAAAAAAACATCTACAGTATCTGTCACACATACATGTATAATAAATTATGGTTACTTTTCCTTCAAAAATATTTGGCTAATGAAATATTACCATGATGAGATGAGTGACACTCAGTGTTCCTCCCAAGGAGAAAGAGAATAAATTGTGGGTCCCATTTCGCTCTAAGTATGCACTTTGGATTTCGAACTTCAAGGTAATGGACTAAACACATACTGTGTCTGGAAAATTGAGATAAGGAATTCTCCAAGGATGTAGCAGAAAAGTTAAAGTGTTAGATAGTATGAAATAAAATTTAAGACGCACAAGGGATAAACCTAGAAGTCCCAAAATCCAGCATGAAGGAGTTCAAGGAGAGAATAGGACAAGAAGCAATATTTGAAAAATTAATGGCTGAGAACTTCTTTCTATTAAAAAATGATTCCCTGTGAAAAGGCTTATGAATTACGAAGCAAAAGTAAAATAATAATACAAAAATACGTAACTAGACAAATTTTAGGGACATTTTAGAATTTAAGGGTAAAAAGAAATTCTTAAAAACTGAGAGCAAAGGCAGATCACCTACAAAACAGTGAGAATAAGAGGAGGATAATGGAGCACATTTTCAAAGTAATAAGGAAAAATAACTATGAATTTGAGATTCTATATTACATCAAACTATCATCCTAGTGTGAAGATGGGATGCTTAGAAAGTTTACTACCTCCAGATCTTCTCTGAAATAGTTACTGGAGGTTTTACTTCAAGAAGAAGATAATGAATTCAGGATGAAGTTGGCGGTGGGGGTGGGTAAGATACAAGAACCAGTGGTTAGGAAAGATATTGATAAAGTATTTTAAGTCTAAATAAGTATGGATCATAAAAAATAACAGAAGTATTTTAAGTAGCAATATGGAAGTATAATTGTACACATGACTAACACAGGATATGGACGTACAGAGAGAATGGGGAAGTGAATGATAAGGTTTTTTGTCTTGTTAGAGGGAGAGAATATAAATATTATTAACTCTCTAAGTTTTTCGAAAAATATAAGTTTTAGTACATAGGTTAAACATTTTAATAGTAACCACCAGAAAAGAATAGAAATAATATACATTACTTACTTGTTGAGGAAAGAAGATGACCAAAAAGCTGGATCTATGTCACACAAATTAGGATTGGGACAAAACAGACACAGATAAACCTGAATAAATAGAAAAAAATAAATAAAATGACAAGAAGAAGTTAAAAATAAATCAGCAACTCCAATAAATGTGAAAGGACTAAACACTGATTAGTAGACAAAAACTAAAATAAAATTAGAATTAAAATATCTGTATGCTGTGCACAGTAGACATATCTAAAGTAAAACAACATAGAAATTTTGAAAATAAAGCAATGGGAAGATATTAAGCAAATGCTACCAAAGGAAAGCTGGTTTAGCAATTCCAATACAGTATGAAATAGAATTCAATGAAAAAATGCATTAAAAAACAGATATTTCACGTGGATAAATAGACAACTTATACCACAGTGATATAAAGGTCACTAAACTTAGGCATCTAAAAATATAGCTTCGAATATGTAAAATGAAAACTGATAAACTACAAGGGATAATTTGGCAACTCCCCAATATATCAAGTAAGTGAAAAATAAAAAGGATACAAATGATTTGAGCAGCACAATTAAGCTGTATTTATGGGGGAGAGAGAAAACCTGTGTGTGCAGCAGAGAATGTACATTCTTTTCAAACACACATGAAGCATTTATAGAAATTGACTCTATTAGACCAGAAAAAATCTTGTAAAATTATATGCGGGCCATGCTCTGTGACCACAGTGAAATGAAGTCTGAAATTAACAACAAAAAGCACCAAATATTTGTATATTAAAGTGCATATTTCTAAATAACTCTAGAGGTAAAGAGAATACAGAAATGGAGATGACGAACTACTAAATGCTAAATAAACAACCCGTATCAAAACTCATGGTACCCTTAATTTATCACAAAATTAGAGATACTGAAAATAAATGCGCTAAGTTGGAAAAATAATAAGAAATAAAACAAGCACATGCCATTTGCAGCAACATGCGTGGACCTAGAGATTGTCATACTGAGTGAAATAAGTCAGACAGAGGAAGACAAATATCATATGATAGCGCTTATATGTGGAATCTAAAAACAGGCTACCAGTGAACTTATCTACAAAACAGAAATAGAGCTACAGATGTAGAAAACAAACTTACGGTTATCAGGGGGCAAAGGCGGGGAGGGATAAATTGGGAGATTGGGATTGACATATACACACTACTATATACAAAATAGATGACTAACAAGTACCTATAGTATAGCACAGGGAACACTACTCAGTACTCTGTAATGGCCTATATGGGAAAAGAATCTAAAAAAGAGTGGATATATGTATATGTATAACTGATTCACTTTGCTGTACATCTGAAACTAACACAACGTTGTAAAGCAACTATACTCCAATACAAATTTAAAAAAAAAGCACAAGCAAAATAGATGGAAAAACTTGAGAAAGGTAAAAATAAAATATGATCAAGATAAAGGGAAGAGAAGGCACAAATAAAATCAGTAAAGAAAAAAGATTATTACCATAAATACAATTAAAATTTTTAGATTACAAGAAAACTCTAAAACTATGTCAATATATTTTAAATTCTAGGTGAAATATACGTTCCGCATGAAACAGAAAACATAAAGTAATAAAATTTTCCTGAGAAAGTAGGACACCTAAGTAGATCAATTACCATAGAAGATTTTGAAACGTTAATGGTCTCCATGAAAAAGCATTGGTTTTGTGGGTGGTTTTATAGAGTTTTATGGACGAAATCTACCAAGTTCTTGAGCAGGTGATTCTCATAGTTTATAAACTGTTTCAGAACATTTTTTTAAAAAGGAAATTCAGTTTAGCAGTATCAATACCAAACCACCAAGGCGATACACTGGAAATAACTATAGTTCAATATCACTTATGAATGTGGAAGTAACAATCTTAAATAAAATATTATCAAATCAGTCCAGAAGTATATTAAACAATATGATATTATGACCAAATAGATTTTACCCTAAGATTACAAGGATGGTTCAACATCACTGTCATTGACCACACTGACGTATTAAAAGAGAATAGGCCAATAGATGCAAAGAAAACAGTAAAATTCAATACATATTCATTTTTAAAAGGAAAAAAAATCCTTAAACTAAGATTGGGGACTTCCCTGGTGATGCAGTGGTTAAGAATCCGCCTGCCAATGCAGGGGACATGGGTTGGAACCCTGGTCCAGGAAGATCCCACATGCCATGGAGCAGCTAAGCCCATGCGCCACAAGTCCTGAACCCATGCACCTAGAGCCTGTGCTGCGCAACAAGAGAAGCCACTACAATGAGAAGCCCATGCACCACAATGAAGAGAAGCCCCTGCTCGCCGCAACTAGAGAAAGCCCACACTCAGCAACGAAGACCCAACATAGCCATACATAAACAAATAAATAAATATATTTAAAAAAACAACTAAGATTAAAAGGGAACTGTTTTGAAGACCTAAATAGACATTTCTCCAGAGAAGACATACAGATGGCCAAGAGGCACATGAAAAGCTGCTCAACATCGCTAATCATTAGAGGAATGCAAATCAAAACTACAATGAGGTATCACCTCACACCAGTTAGAATGGGCATCATCAGAAAATCTACAAACAACAAATGCTGGAGAGGGTGTGGAGAAAAGGGAACCCTTTTGCACTGTTGGTAGGGACGTAAATTGATACAGCCATTATGGAGAACAGTATGGAGGTTCCTCAAAAAACTAAAAACAGAATAACCATATGACCCAGCAATCCCACTACTGGGCATATACCCAGAGAAAACCACAATTCAAAACGACACATGCACCCCAGTGTTCATTGCAGCACTATTTGCAATAGCCAGGTCATGGAAGCAACCTAAATGCCCATTGACAGATGAATGGATAAAGAAGATGTGGCACATATATACAATGGACTACTAGACATAAAAAGGAACAAAACTGGGTCATTTGTAGAGACGTGGATGGATCTAGAGACTGTCATACAGAGGGAAGTAAGAGTAAAACAGATATTGTATATTAACACCTATATGTGAAATCTAGATATTGTATATTAACACATATATGTGGAATCTAGATGAACTGGTTTGCAAGGCTGAAATAGAGGCACAGATGTAGAGAACAAACGTATGGACACGAAGAGGGGAAAGTGGTGGGGGATGGGGTGTTGTGATGAACTGGGAGATTGGGATTGACATATATACACTAATATGTATAAAATGGATAACTAATAAGAACCTGCTGTATAAAAATATAAAATTCAGAAAAATAAAAAAGGAACTGTCTTGGGCTTCCCTGGTGGCACAGTAGTTAAGAATCCCCCTGCCAATGCAGGGGACACGGGTTCGAGCCCTGGTCTGGGAAGATCCCACATGCCATGGAGCAACTAAGCCTGTGCACCACAACTACTGAGCCTGCGCTCTAGCACCCGTGAGCCACAACTACTGAAGCCCGTGCGCCTAGAGCCCGTGCTCCACAACAAGAGAAGCCACCGCAATGAGAAGCCCACGCACCTTCATGAAGAGTAGCCCCCGCTCGCCGCAACTAGAGAAAGCCACACATAGCAACAAAGAACCAAAGTAGCCAAAAGTAAATAAATAAAATAAATAAATTTATATAAATAAAAGGGAACTGTCTTAACTTGATGACAGAATATAAGACTTGATGCCTTATATTCTCTTGAAGCCATCTACTTCATACGGGAAGTACAGGACTGTTCGGGAAATGTCATACTTTTTGGTGAAACATCAGGAGCATTCTCATTAAAGTCAAAAATCAGATAAAGATATGGTCACCAGGGCTTCCCTGGTGGCGCAGTGGTTGGGAGTCCACCTGCTGATGCAGGGGACATGGGTTAGTGCCCCGGTCTGGGAAGATCCCACATGCCGCAGAGCGGCTGGGCCCGTGAGCCATGGCTGCTGAGCCTGTGCGTCCGGAGCCTGTGCTCCGCAACGGGAGAGGCCACAACAACGAGAGGCCCGCGTACCACAAAAAAAAAAAAAAAAAGATATGGTCACCAATACTGTTTGATCTTATACTGAAGATCCCAGCCAGCATACTAAGTCTGGAAAAAAAAGAGGTGTATGGATAAAAAACAAAAAGCAAACCAAATTTTGGTTATTCACAGGCCATGTGATAATCTACCCATAGAGCCTAAAAGAATCAAATGACAAATTACCAGAACTTAGAATGTTTGCAAGGTAGCCAAATATGAGTTGCAAACTTAAATAACTTACCTTCCTCTAAACCAGCAATAAAATAATTAAACGTACAAGAGGACAAAATCCAGTTAACAAAAGTAACAGTCATAAAACTGACGTTAGCAATCAAATTTACCCATGAATAAACCAAACAAAAGATGTGTAAGATCTCTTTCATAACTTTGTAAAATACTATTAAATAATATAAAATTAATAAATGGAAAGATATAATAATTATTACTTGATGCGAGAACTCAATATTATATACAGGCGATTCTACCAAAATTTAATCTTTAAATTCAAATTAATCTCATTCAAAATTTCAATGGCTTTTTAAAATGAAACTGACAAGCTGACTCTGAAATTCACTTAGAAGAGTAAATTTGTAAGTGTAGTGAAGATGGTTTTAAAAAGAACAAAGATGGGCATATTTTCCTTACCAGTTTTGAAAACATTATAAAGCTGTAGTAATGAAAAAGTGTGTTAATGGTGCAGGAACAGATAGTGGAACAGAAGAAAGTCCAGAAACAGAGCCATGTTTACATGAGAACTTTGAGATGCCTCTTTTTTTTCCTGTAAATGGCTTCCTGGTATTTCTGAGATTAAAAAATCATAGTGTCAAAGGAGAGTGAGTAGAGAGTTAGTTATTAGTATATTTCCAAAAGTAATAAAGCTACTTTAAATTAGTCTTTCTTATACTCAAAGTAGTACTTACATTATTGGAACTTTCCATCTTTTCTCTAGATGTTGATTCTCATAGAAAAAACTAAGAACATAACTGGTGTTATACATTAAAGGAAGATCTTATCATTACTTAATGTCTCATTGAGACCCAAAGTAATATGTCTAAAATAAGATCATTTTGATCACTTTTAATGGGTATTTGTTTTTATCTTAGGACTTGCAGTTACAGGTCCTCCTGGGCCCCCTGGCTTTCCTGGGGAAAGGGGCCAGAAAGGTGATGAAGGTCCACCTGGAATTTCCATTCCTGGATCTCCTGGACTTGATGGACAGCCTGGGGCTCCTGGCCTTCCAGGGCCTCCTGGCCCTCCTGGCCCTCACATCCCTCCTAGTAAGCTATAGTTTTTTCCTGTTAAGTTCTATTGTTGTTTTTGTTTTGTCTTTATTTATAAGTGAATCTAGCTGAAGGTTGACATCATTCTTTGTATTTCTGATAGCTAAATATTCTTCCACTGCTTCTACTTTTGATTTTTGGTGATTCTTTGATATTTAGATTTGTTCTTCAAATTATCACTAATATTATATCTTCCTTTTGTTTATAGGTAGTTGTATTAATGCAGAGAAATAACTGAAAATAGATCTCTTTTTTTCTAGCCTATCAGACTTTCTCTTTGTTGTCTTCTGGATATTTTACAAAAATTGACTTGCTGTTCTTGTTTTATCTTATCTCAGGTGATGAGGTATGTGAAGCAGGCCCTCCTGGCCCTCCAGGATCTCCAGGTGATAGAGGACTCCAAGGAGAACAAGGAGTGAAAGGTTTGATTCCCATATTCCTTCATCCTTTGAAATCATCAGCAAAATCCCCTATATCCTCCATCCTACCTCAGCCACTCACTCCCATGGTCATACCCCAAGACCACACATTACCAGTAGTGCACACTTCCATATTTTGATTTCCCGAATCTCATTTTGTGACCACTACATCCTATCTTTCTAGCTTACTACCTCTAATAACCTGACTCCAACATTACTTCACACTCACTGAAACCTACCAACTTTGACTGTCCCTCAACCTTTTGATGTCCTTTCTTCTCTCCTAACCCAGCTTAAATTCCATAATCAATCTCATACATAAACTCTTGACACCTTTGCCCTCCTCTCCTGCCATCGTACTCACTTCAAACAAAAGCACAGCCCTGGTAATTCCAAATTACCACCTCTTCTGAGCCTGTGCCTTCTCTCTTCAAACTTCTAACACCTCCTCTTCCATTCTTATTTTAGGATTCTGACTTTGCTTCCTCCTCCACTGACCAATTGAAGCAATAACAAGGAACTTTCACAGATTGCCGCCACCACCATGTTTACCCACCTATTTGCATCTTGCCCCTATATTCTGCCTTTCTGCCTATTATTCTTACTGCTCCTATCTAAAGCAATTCTTCTGTTTGTACGATAGATTCAGTTTCCTCTTGTTCTCCCCCAAAAATTCATTCCAGAAATTCTTGTCACTCCCATATCATCAATTTTCCCCTTTTACTGGATCATTCCCAGCAGTATACAAATATGCTTTTTTCACCCATCTAAAAATATTTTATCATGATCCCACTTCCCCTGCCTGATACTACGCCATTCCTCTGCTTCCGTTTGGAGCAAAACTCTTCAAGAATTTTCTACTCACTGTCTCTAGATAACTCTACTCTCATTTTCTCTTAAACATACTCCTCAGGACTTCACTCCCCTCCCCCAACCACTCCATAGATGCTGCTTTTGTCAAAGTCATCGGCAGCCTGTTCACTGCCAATTCAAATATCAAGTCTCAGTCCATTATTTCCTTGATTTTTCCACTCTTTAACACTTTCTTCACTTGGTTTTCAGTATATTACATGCTCTGTTTTTCTTCCTACCTTCCTGGCATATTGTATATATTAGATATAGATACAGGTATAGATATGTCTCTCTCTATATATAGATATGTCTCCTCCTATATATACTTTGTCTCTATATGTATATCTCTCCGTATGTATGTCTATCTATTACCTCCCATGTAACTACTGTCTAAATCAAAATATAGAACTTTTCCAAGACTCTAGAAGACTCTTGTGTATCCTATACAGCACTCCCAAAGGTAACCACTGTTGTATCCTCAATCAAACAGTTTGCCTAACTTTGAACTTTGTATAAATGGAATCATACAGTATGGGCTCTTTTATGTCTTAATATTTTATCTGGTTTCTTTTGCTTAATATTATGTCTGTGAGGTATATCCATGTTTTTGTTTGTAGCAGTATTTTTTCACTGCTCTTTGGTATTTCATTGAATGAATATTCCTATTCATATTCATTCTAATGTTAATGGACATTTGGTCTGGGGCTATTATGAATAAAGCTGCTATGAACATTCATATATATAGTAGGACATAAGCATTCATTTCTGTTGTGTAAGCCTGGTAATGGAATTGCTGGATCATAAGGTAGATGTATCTTTGATTCCATAGATAACCACCAAACCATTTTACAAAGAGGATTTAGTTTCCATTTCCCTCATAACTTATTGATCCTGAGCCTCTTTTCTTATAGTCTGTACATTCTTTTTGTAAAATACCTATCTTTTTCTATTTTAATTGGGTTGTTGGATATATGTATCACAAATATATTCTCCCATTCTGGGACTTGCTTTTTTACTCGCGTCTTTCCTTGAACAGAAGTTGTTAATTAAAAGAAGTCAAATTATTAATGTCCTCTTTTATGGTTAGTGCTGTTTATGTCCTGTTTTAGAAATCTTTGCTTATCCCAAGGACCTGATAATATTCCTCTATGTTTTCTTCTAAAAGCTTTATCGTTTTTGCCTTTTACATTTCGACCTTTGATCTGTCATGGAGTCATCCTTGATTCCCTTCTTCTTTTGAATTCTGTATGATCCATGAGAAAACCCTATTGGCTCTACTTTCAGATATGTCCAGAATCTAACCAATTCTCATCATGTTCATTGCTGTCACTCTGGAATGAGCTACTATCTCTCCTAGATCACTTCAGCAGTAGCCACTTATGTGTTTACCCTGTTTCCATCCTTGTACTTAGATTATATTATTAACATAGCAACCAGAGTCATCCTTTTAAAACTTAAGTCATATCATGTTGCTTTTCTGTTTAATTTCTTCTCCTAAATTCTCATTTCACTCACAGTAAAAGCCACAGTCTTTGTGGTAGCCTATGTGATATTTTATGATATGCCACTTGTTATAACCTGTTAACTGTCTGACCTGGTTCCCCTTCCTCACTGTACTCCCACAATCTGTTCTCCTTGATGTTCCTTCTATATGCCAAACATGGCTACTCTTTCTACCTGGACTGCTCTATAGTCGTTATGCACGTGCCATGTCCTTTAAGTTTTTTTAATCACGTGTCATCTTCTCAATGAGGTCTTATCCTGACCACCCTATTTAAAATTGCAACCTGCCACCCACCCCTAAGCATATCCAATTTCACTTACCCAGCCACTGGTAGAATGTAAGCACTGTGAAGGTATGGATTTTGTCTGTTTTGTTTATCAATGTATTACAAACTCCTCGAACAGTGCTTGACACATAGTAGGTGCTCAGTAAATATTTATCAAGTAAATTGATTCTAGATATAGGCTTCTCCAGCTACACTGTTAGGTAAGAATATTGTCCCTTAGTGCTAACTTCTTTAGAACCTATCTGAAGAAGGTATATGTACCCCTTCAAGTAAAATTTGTTTTTTATTATGGTTTTCTCTAGGTGACAAAGGTGACACCTGCTTCAACTGTATTGGAACTGGTGTTTCAGGGCCTCCAGGTGAACCTGGTTTGCCAGGTCTTCCAGGTCCCCCAGGTAACACATTTTTCCTCAGGGCAACCTTAAAAATATTTCTTGGCTAGATATTAGTGAGCTTATAGTTTTAAATGATGCCAGTGTCTCATTTTATGACTAGTCACTCACATCCATAAATAATTAAATATGAAATGTCACTGTCTGCTGTGAAATAAATTATGCTCTTGCTTCCAGTAGCTGAAGCTACCACCATTTTCTATTAAAGAATTTCGACAGTATTACTCCAGGAAAAATATCTTCCTTATTTTCCATATGGTGAGGAAAATAACTTATACAGAGTCAGACTTCTTTATTCCAGAAAACTGGGGAAAATGTTCATAATACCTGACCCCTGAATATGGTTTTCAGTGGCCAAGATTCTAGTCATTGGGATGTATCACATGTTGTCATTAAGAAACGGTCTTCTACCAGAGTTTGGCAATCAACTGCCAATATTCCTCTTTATTTTTTTTAATTTTTAAAAATTAAAAAAATTAAAATGTTCTTTCTTTTTTTAAAAAAATTGTTATTGGAGTATAGTTGATTTAAATGTTGTGTTAGTTTCATGTGTACAGCAAAGTGAATCAGTTATACATATACATATATCCAGTCTTCTTTAGATTCTTTTCCCATATAGGCCATTACAGAGTATTGAGTAGAGTTCCCTGTGCTATACAGTAGGTCCTTATTAGTTATCTATTTTATGTATAGTAGTGTGTATATGTCAATTCCAGTCTCCCAATTTATCCCCCTCCTCCCTTACCCCCCTTGTAGCCATAAGTTTATTTTCTTCATCTGTAACTCTGTTTCTGTTTTGTAGATAAGTTCATTTGTACTCTGTTTGTAAATTCCACATATAAGTGATATCATATGATATTTGTCTTCCTCTTTCTATATATAACTCCCCCTTCCCCATTTCCAGCTCTTTTACTCAACTGCCTCTTGGGGTTTCCCAGGATTATATTCTCTTGAAATCACACTTCATGTCTGAGTCAGTCAGGGCTGAGAATAGATACCAGATCTCTTACCTTTCTGTCTAGTGTGTCTGCCAAACACACATTTGGTGTTTGGAAATAGATTTTCAGCAAGTCTTATAGCTGCCCCTACAAGTTAATCATCTAGCCTTGTACTTCCAGTCTAGTGGTTTTCAAACTTGGGAGTGCATCAGAATTACTTGGAGGGCTTGTTAAAACCCAGATTCCTGGGTCCCACCCCCCCCCCCAAATTTCTGATTTAGTAGACCTGGGGTGGAGGGCCCAAGAATTAGCATTTCTAACCAGTGCCCAGGTGATGCTGATGCAGCTGGTCCAGGGACCCGTTTTGAGAGCACTGCTTTAGTAATATTTCCTCTAGTCTTTGAGCACCAATCCTTTCTCATAAACCAAATTTTAGGGAGTGACAAACCAAAGAAAGAACTGGTAGGAATCTAGGAAAATTGTTTAAGTAAGAACAAAGAAAGATACACAGACTTTGTCCTTATCTCCTCACCTTGGCAATGGGGTGGTTATAAGAGCAGAGCATTTCTGTGCATAGTACTTGGTAGCTGCGAGCTCTGAGAGGATTTGGAATTGGAAATACCTAAGGATACAATGCTGTATGTACCAGGAAATGTTAGCTTTACCTAAAAGAAAGGATGATCTCCTCGCCTTCAGAGCATAGAATAGAAAGATCAAAATGTGACTTGTTAAATGGGATTGAATGGCATTCTTATTTTTTAATTAATTAATTAATTTATTTCTTGGCTGTGTTGGGTCTTCATTGCTGCAGTGGGCTTTCTCTAGTTGTGGTGAGCGTGGGCTACTCTTCGTCACGGTGCGTGGGCTTCTCATTGCGGTGGCTTCTCTTGTTGCGGAGCATGGTCTCTAGGCGCACGGGCTTCAGTAGTTGTGTCTCGCAGGCTCTAGAGCTCAGGCTCAGCAGTTGTGCCGCATGGGCTTAGTTGCTCCACAGCATGTGGGATCTTCCCAGACCAGGAATCGAACCCGTGTCCCCCGCATTGGTGCATTGGCAGGCAGATTCTTAACCACTGCACCACTGGGGAAGTCTGGCATTCTTATTTTAAAACTTGACTTCCTGACTTGCTGATTTTTATATGAGCTTTGTCAGGATTTCAAGCTCAAAGCTCACATTACTCTGTGTGTGTGTGTGTGTGTGTGTGTGTGTGTGTGTGTGTGTGTATTAGGATCTCTTGGTTTCCCTGGACAGAAGGGTGAAAAAGGACACGCTGGTGTAACCGGTCCCAAAGGATTAACAGTAAGTTTTGAGTATATCATATAACAAAAGAAGTAGAAGAAACCCATTTACACTTTGATTTTCACTTGTGGATATATATAAAAGAAATTTCATTTTCTTATTACGATATATTTGATTCTTTCACTCGCGCTGACTCATATGTCTCACTTGACTCATAACTTGGTACACTAAATGTTATTGGGCAGGTTGATGGGATAAACTGGAGAAAGTATTAGAAAAAAAGAAACTGAGTTTCTTTTTCTCTCTTTTCTTTTTCCCCTCTTTATTGCCCCCCCCCCCCCGCCCTCCTCAGGGCATACCAGGAGCTCCAGGCGCTCCAGGCTTTCCCGGACCTAAAGGTGAACCTGGTGACATCCTCACTTTTCCAGGAATGAAGGGTGACAAAGGAGATTTGGGTTCTCCTGGAGCTCCAGGGCTTCCTGGTTTACCTGGCACCCCTGGACAGGATGGATTGCCAGGGCTTCCTGGCCCCAAAGGAGAACCTGTGAGTTGGTTTGATGTTCTTGGTTTTGTCATGTCAAATTGTTAGTGATGTTTCCTAGGATAGGCCTGGTGCTGAGATGAACATGTAATCAATGCTTAAAAGAATGTGATTATATATAGTAATGGTACATTGTTATTGACTACATAGGGTTTCTTTACAGTTCTTTTCTCAGTGGTTTTATTAATTATTTCTGCTTAACCCACTGCTATATTGAGTAATATTTGCTATGACTAGGTAGGCAGGAGGTTAAGATGCTTATGGGTCACTGTGAGGTTCCCCTTTTCTTATCCCACTTAGCCTTGTCTGGTTTTTTTTAGACTGGGCAACAAAAGACTAATTTGGTTTTTATATAAAGTAAGCTTAGAGATTAGTGTGAGTAGATGGCCGTGTGAAATGTGCCATGGAGCCTACAGATTGAAGATAAATGAGTAGATTCTTATTTTGTGCACAACACACAGCCCAGGATATTTAGGTAGAAAGTGCTGTTTTATTAAATGTTAGCTAGGCTGTAAACTTCTTGACTTCATGAACACAGAGATTTTTGCCAATTTTTATTCTTTGCTTTATCACCAGCACCTGGCACATAGTAGGAACTCAAAAATATTTGTTAAAAGAATGAATAAGTAGAGTGATCACACATACCACCCCATAATAACACACACTTATGCAGTTTTTAAGAACTATTTATGGCTGTATCATTTCTCTAGTTGTACTTAGTAATACCAACCTACAGATAGCTGTTATATCTATGTTTCTGTATTAAATTTTTCCCTTTTCAGGGTGGAATTGCTTTTAAGGGTGAAAGAGGTCCCCCTGGGAACCCAGGTTTGCCAGGTCTCCCAGGAAATAGGGGGCCTATGGGCCCTCTTGGTTTTGGCCCTCCAGGCCCACCAGGTGAAAAAGGCATACAAGGTGTAGCAGGAAATCCAGGCCAGCCAGGAATACCAGGTGACTTTATTATGGTTGTTTTGTTTTTAGTTTGGTGCTTAAAAGCAGAAATGTATTTATTATCTTTTGGCCATTCTTGGCTTCTTTTTATGAGAGTTGTGTTTCTGTCGCCATTTATATTTGGGCCTTTTCAGAGCTTCTTAGCAGGGAAACATAAATGTGTGTGTGTGTGTGTTTTAAGAGGGGCTTCTCTTTAAATTTTTTGACTATATTTATTGTTACTGTTGTTGTTTTTAAGTGCATGATATATATAATGTACATGATATATATAATGCAAAGTTTAACAAATATAATGGAAACACACACATAACTAGCACACACGTCAAGAAACAACATTGCCAGCATCCTCGAAACCCCTATCCTCCTCTCTCTGTTCTTTCCTGATCATAATCCCCTTCCATTTCTCCAAAGGTAAACACTGTCCTGACTTTTGCATAATTTCCTTCCATATACAGTTTTATCACCTAGATATGTATTCCTATCAAAGTACTTTAATTATGCTTCTTTTTGAGTGTTATATTAATGGAAGCATAGGGTAAGTATTCTTTATGTTAACTTTGTGTATGGATATAGCATATTCATTTTCACTGCTGTACAGTATCCCACTGTGTGTGTGTGTGTATGTGCGTGTATCACCGTTGCTTTATGCATTCTATTGTTAATGGACAGTTGGGTTATTTATAGTTCAGGCCTATTATGAATAATGCTTCTATGTGCATTCTTTTATATATATTTCTGGTGTACATGTGCATACACTGCTCTGTGACAGAGATCAGCAAACTACAACTCTGGCCCTCCACATGTTGTCATAAATGAAAATTTTATTTGAACACATCCACAGCCATTCACTATTGTTTATGCCTGCTTTTGCACTACTACTGCAGAGTTGTTGTTGCTACAGAGACCAGATGGCCCACAAAGCCTAAAGTATATGCTGTCTGGTCCTTTACAGAAAAAATTTGCCAATCCCTAGGCTAGGGTATATATTTAAGATTAGCATTCTTGAGGCATAGAATAAATACATCTTCAGCTTTACTAGATAATTCCAAACTACGTCCAAAGCAATTGTACCAATTTATACTCCCACCAGCAGTATTAGAGGTTTCTTGTTGCTCTGTATCCTCATAAGTATTTTGTATTGTTAGACTTTTTCATTTTTGCCAATCTGTTGAGTGTGATATATCTCATGGCAGTTTTATTTTATATTTCTCTGATTATATTAATGTTTACCACCTTTTCATATGTTTGTTGACCATTTGAATTTCTCTTTGTGAAATGTCTATTCAAGTGTTTTGACCATTTTTTCTTTTGGATTGTTTCTTTTTCTTATTGATTTGGAGGAATATATGTGTGTGTGTGTGTGTGTGTGTGTGTGTGTGTGTATATAATTTGTATTAGTTCTTTATTAGCTATTTATTTTGTAAAATCTTAATTCACTATGGCTTGCCATTTTCACTCTCTGTATGGTGTCTTCAATGAACAGAAATCACTTCGAATGTAGTCAAATATATCACCCTTTTCTCTTTCATGGTTAGTGCTTTTTATGTCATGTTTAAGAAATCCATCTTTGTCCTGAGCCTATTTCAAATTCTTATTTCAATTAATGAGAAGTAGTTGTACTTGGACTTTGCACACATAAAACCTTAACGTACCACTAGTTAACCAAAAATAAGTATTTTTCTTTTGACCTACATTTAGAAAATATTTTTATAGATGCCTAATATTTTTATGGATGCCGTCTTCATGGAAACCCTTAATACTGTCATCTACTTTTATCTTTGAAATTGCATCCTTCTGTTTAGTATCTTCCTTGAAAATATATACAGGATTGTTCTTCTCATGGATTTTTGTTAGTTTGAATTTTTAGAAGATTGTAAGTACTTTCTTTTTTGTTTTAATTAGCAGAGATCTTTAGTCAAGTGAACACTTCCCATTCACTATTAATTCCCACTTGTTCTTAGGTCCTAAAGGTGATCCAGGTCAGACCATAACACAGCCAGGGAAGCCTGGCTTGCCTGGTAACCCAGGCAGAGATGGTGAAGTAGGTCTTCCAGGTATGTGAGGAATTTATTTGACCATGTCTTCAACACTTGTTGGTTTCTGTCTTTGGCTACTTCCAAAAAACTGCTGTTTCTCCGTAGGTGAACCTGGACTCCCAGGCCAGCCAGGCTTGCCAGGTATACCTGGTAGCAAAGGAGAACCAGGTATCCCTGGAATTGGGCTTCCTGGACCACCTGGTCCCAAAGGTATGTAGGACTGGGTAGCAGGCAAGGTAGGTTAGCTGGTTAGTATGATATTATTCTTTGATATAGCTCACAAAACAGATAAAGTATATTCGTGCAACTTTTTTCTATGTGCAATAAAGAATGTAAGGGGAAAGTCACAGCATGTATGTACTATAGTTTCATTGTCTTTATGTAAAACATTCCAGACAAGAAAATATCTAAATCCTAGATATGCAAAAATGATATACAAGCTTTAAATATCACAGTAATTATTGTCTTTTGTGTTCACCACTGTATTTTCAGGGCTCAGAAAAGTCCTGGCACATATTAAGCGCTCAATAGATATTTGTTAAATGAATGAATTGTATTAAACAGAAAACATATTTATTGCACACTTATATCCAAGTAATGTTTTATCCTAAATCATATTCTCTTGATTTACTGAAATTTTTAGGGCTGTTGCTTCAGTTATGCTTTATTCTTCACAGAATTTCTTTTCTCATGAATGGAAAGAGTGTGCATTGGTCTGAGATCAGTGCTTAAACATGTCCTTAATCATTTATGCTACATGACTTCAAAAGAGTCAGATTTGATTTTATGTGTATATATGTGTATAATATCTGCAATTTTTTTACATCTTTATTGGAGCATAATTGCTTTACAATGGTGTGTTAGTTTCTGCTTTATAAAAAAGTGAATCAGCTATACGTATACGTATATGCCCATATCTCCTCCCTCTTGTGTCTCCCTCCCACCCTCTCTATCCCACCCCTCAAGGTGGTCACAAAGCACTGAGCTGATCTCCCTGTGCTATGTGGCTGCTTCCCCCTAGCTCTCTATTTTACATTTGCTAGTGTATATATGTCCATGCCACTCTCTCACTCCGTCCCAGCTTACCCTTCCCCATCCCTGTGTCCTCAAGTCCATTCTCTACGTCTGCATCTTTATTCCTGTCCTGCCCCTAGATTCTTCACATCCATTTTTTTTTAGATTCCATGTATATGTGTTAGCTTATGGTATTTGTGTTTCTCTTTCTGACTTGCTTCACTCTGTATAACAGTCTCTAGGTCCATCCACCTCACTACAAATAACTCAATTTTGTTTCTTTTTATGGCTGAGTAATATTCCATTGTTTATATGTGCCACATCTTCTTTATCCATTCATCTGTCGATGGACATTTAGGTTGCTTCCATGTCCTGGCTATTGTAAATAGTGCTGAAATGAACATTGTGGTACATGACTCTTTTTGAATTATGGTTTTATCAGGGTATATGCCCAGTAGTGGGATTGCTGGGTTGTATGGAAGTTCTATTTTTAGTTTTTTGAGGAACCTCCATACTGTTCTCCATAGTTGCTGTATCAATTTACATTCCCACCAACAGTGCAAGAAGGTTCCCCTTTCTCCACACCCTCTCCAGCATTTATTTCTTTGTAGATTTTTTGAAGCTGGCCATTCTGACTGGTGTGAGGTGATACCTCATTGTAGTTTGGATTTGCATTTCTCTAATGATTAGTGATATTGAGCATCCTTTCATGTGTTTGTTGGGGATCTGTATATCTTCTTTGGAGAAATGTCTATTTAGGTCTTCTGCCCATTTTTGGATTGGGTTGTTTGTTTTTTTGATATTGAGCTACATGAGCTGCTTATAAATTTTGGAGATTAATCCTTTGTCAGTTGCTTCATTTGCATATATTTTCTCCCATTCTGAGGGTTGTCTTTTCATCTTCTTTATGTTTTCCTTTGCTGTGCAAAAGCTTTGCAGTTTCATTAGGTCCCATTTGTTTATTTTTGTTTTTATTTCCATTTCTCTAGGAGGTGGGTCAAAAAGGATCTTGCTGTGATTTATGTCATAGAGTGTTCTGCCTATGTTTTCCTCTAAGAGTTTTATGGTGTCTGGCCTTACATTTATGTCTTTAATCCATTTTGAGTTTATTTTTGTGTATGGTGTTAGGGAGTGTTCTAATTTCATTCTTTTACATGTAGCTGTCCAGTTTTCCCAGCACCACTTATTGAAGAGGCTGTATTTTCTCCATTGTATATTCTTGCCTCCTTTATCAAAAATAAGGTGACCATATGTGTGTGGGTTTATCTCTGGGCTTTCAATCCTGTTCCATTGGTCTATATTTCTGTTTTTTGTGCCAGTGCCATACTGTCTTGATTACTGTAGCTTTGTAGTATAGTCTGAAGTCCAGGAGCCTGATTCCTCCAGCTCCATTTTTCTTTCTCAAGCTCGCTTTGGCCATTCTGGGTCTTTTGTTTTTCTATACAAATTGTGAAATTTTTTGTTTTAGTTCTGTGAAAAATGCCATTGGTAGTTTGATAGGGATTGCATTGAATCTGTAGATTGCTTTGGGTAGTAGAGTCATTTTCACAGTGTTGATTCTTCCAGTCCAAGGGCATGGTATATCTCTCCATCTGTTTGTATCATCTTTAATTTCTTTCATCAGTGTCTTATAGTTTTCTGCATTACAGGTCTTTTGTCTCCTTAGGTAGGTTTATTCCTAGGTATTTTATCCTTTTGGTTGCAATGGTAAATGGGAGTGTTTCCTTAATTTCTCTTTCAGATTTTTCATCATTAGTGTATAGGAATGCAAGAGATTTCTGTGCATTAATTTTGTATCCTGCTACTTTGCTAAATTCATTGATTAGCTCTAGTAGTTTTCTGGTAGCATCTTTAGGATTCTCTATGTATAGTATCATGTCATCTGCAAACAGTGACAGCTTTATTTCTTCTTTTCCGATTTGGATTCCTTTTATTTCCTTTTCTCCTCTGATTGCTGTGGCTGAAACTTCCAAAACTATGTTGAATAATAGTGGTGAGAGTGGACAACCTTGTTACTGATCTTAAAGGAAATGGTTTCAGTTTTTCACCATTGAGAACGATGTTGGCTGTGGGTTTGTCATATATGGGCTTTATTATGTTGAAGTAAGTTCCCTCTGTGTCTACTTTCTGGAGGGTTTTTATTGTAAATGGGTGTTGAATTTTGTCAAAAGCTTTTTCTGCATCTGTTGAGAGGATCATATTGTTTTTCTCCTTCAATTTGTTAATGTGGTTTATCACATTGATTGATTTGCGTATATTGAATCCTTGCACTCCTGGGATAAACCCCACTTCATCATGTTGTATGATCCTTTTAATGTGCTGTTGGATTCTGTTTGCTAGTATTTTTTGAGAATTTTTGCATCTATGTTCATCAGTGATATTGGCCTGTAGTTTTCTTTCTTTGTGACATCTTGGTCTGGTTTTGGTATCAGGGTGATGGTGGCCTCATAGAATGAGTTTGGGACGGTTCCTCCCTTTGTTATATTTTGGAAGAGTTTGAGAAGGATAGGTATTAGCTCTTCTCTAAATGTTTGAAAGAATTCGCCTGTGAAGCCATCTGGTCCTGGGCTTCTGTTTGTGGGAAGATTTTTAATCACAGTCTCAATTTTAGTGCTTGTGATCGGTCTGTTTATATTTTCTGTTTCTTCCTGGTTCAGTCTCGGAAGGCTGTGCCTTTCTACGAATTTGTCCATTTCTTCCAGTTTGTCCATTTTATTGGCATATAGTTGCTTGTAGTAATCTCATGATCCTTTGTATTTCTGCAGTGTCAGTTGTTACTTCTCCTTTTTCATTTCTAATTCTATTGATTTGAGTCTTTCCCTTTTTTTCTTGATGAGTCTGACTAATGGTTTATCAATTTTGTTTATCTTCTCAAAGAACCAGCTTTTAGTTTTATTGATCATTTCTATTGTGTCCTTCATTTCTTTTTCATTTATTTCTGATCTGATCTTTATGATTTCTTATCTTCTGCTAACTTTGGGTTTTTTGTTCTTCTTTCTCTAATTCCTTTAGATGTAATGTTAGGTTGTTTATTTGAGATTTTTCTTGTTTCTTGAGGTAGGATTGTATTGCTATATACTTCCCTCTTATAGGTACTTTTGCTGCATCCCATAGGTTTTGGGTCATCGTGTTTTCATTGTCATTTGTTTCTAGGTACTTTTTGATTTCCTCTTTGATTTCTTCAGTTATCTCTTGGTTATTTACTAGCATTTTGTTTAGCCTCCATGCGTTTGTATTTTTTACAGATTTTTTCCTGTAATTGATATCTAGTCTCATAGTATTGTGGTTGGAAAAGATACTTGGTACGATTTCAGTTTTCTTAAATTTACCAAAGCTTGACTTGTGACCCACGATATGATCTATCCTGGAGAATGTTCCATGAGCACTTGAGAGGAAAGTGTATTCTGTTGTTTTTGGATGGAATGCCCTTAAATATCAATTAAGTCCATCTTGTTTAATATGTCATTTAAAGCTTGTGGTTCCTTATTTATTTTCTGCAATTGTTTTTAGATCACTTCCAGAATTATGTAGTAGGTCTTTTATCATACTGTATCCAAATGTAAGCAGAAGAAAAGTTTCTCTGCATTTTTGTGTTGGATTCATTCCTTATTTTTAGTTCTGTCGCGTTGGTAATAGCTTTGATTTTCCTTAGAAGAGCATATCTTCCACACACATTAGCCCTATATGACAATAATAGGGAACCATATAGTGATTGAGAGAGAATATCAGGTATCTGTAAGGCTTAGTCTGAAGTAGTCATCTAGAATGTCATTGTGGTTTTACCATCTTACTGTAGTCACTAAGCATGATTGAATAGGGTGAAAATGTGGGTTTGGGAGTTTGGGTATCTTTCTTACAGTGTCTTCTCTTTGGAGATTAAAAAATGGCTTCTAATTTTACAGGTTTCCCTGGAATTCCAGGACCTCCAGGAGTACCTGGGACACCTGGAAGAATTGGTCTAGAAGGTCCTTCTGGGCCACCAGGCTTTCCAGGACTAAAGGTCTGAGACATTTTAATTTATTTTTTGTTCTTTTTCTATTCCCCCTACCTTCCTTAGCCTTCTCTATTTTGATTTAGACATCATCCCAAGGCTTCACTGTATAAATAAAACTTAACTTATTGTATTTTTATTTAAAAATATTTAATTCCAAATACTTTTTAATAGTCCAAGGGGTCAAATTTGAAGCAAAAAAAAAGAAGTTTCTGAACCTGTTTAGAGTGACTGGTTATATGATGAGATGAGATGAGAGAATACAATCATCAGCTTCCCCTGTGCTTTTCTGTAATACCATCATTCCATTTAATCTCTGTCCATGTCTGTGTGATGTTTGGTTGAAATGGTGTTGAATATCATGCCAAGTACTTCTCATACGTTTCCCCTCTGTCCCAATTCCATCCCAGATACTTAATGCAAATCATTGCTATCGACTTAGTACTAATAATGGTACTGTGTTTGAGTTGGTTTCTGTCCCTCTTACTACATTTTAGCTAATGTAAAATTTTCCTTAGTCAGTCTTCAGCAAACTGCCATGGTACGTAATTATCCTAACTGTTCCTGTATTTTCTCTGTGTTTAATTAATTTAAACTTCCTGTGTTTTTATGATTACTATCAATAACTTTTTTCCATGGGAAGAAAAATTGACCATGGCTACAGTTGTCATGAGAAATCACTTCTCTATTGATTGTTTTTATTTTATTATTAACCTTTTCAAAAAAATGCAAAAGTAAAAGGAATAATACAGTGAACTTTCATATATCCATCACTCAGATTCCAAATTATCAAGATTTTATCATATTTGCTTCATCTACGCTTTTTTTCTTTGCTGAAGTATTTTAACCCAAATCTCAATACTGTGTCATTTCACCTATAAATATCTATACTTCAGTATTCATCTCTAAGTAAACAGATATTATATAGAAAACCCACAATTCTTTTATCATACTTAGTCAAATTTAAAATAATCATCTAATACAGTACCCAGTCTGTAATCATATTTCATCACTTCGGTTCTTTAATCTCATGCTGCCTCAGTTATTTCTTTTTTGTCCTGAAACCAGACCAAATAATTCAATTTGTTTTACTAAGCCCAGTTTCCTATCCTTCCAGATGTTCTGTCCTGCATGCCAATTACTTTTCATTTAATTATCCTACTCCCTTTGCCATGGCGGGGGGGATATTACCTTGTATTTTCTGCTTTAAATTCTCTGTAGTGAACAGTAAACACCAAGAAAGTCATGGGAGTCTTTGTTGTGTTTTATCATGTGTATGCTCAAGGGAGAACCAGGATTTGGGCTACCTGGGCCACCTGGGCCTCCAGGACTCCCAGGTTTCAAAGGAATACTTGGTCCAAAAGGGGATCGTGGTTTCCCAGGACCTCAAGGTCCTCCAGGACAAGCTGGCTTGGATGGGCTACCTGGACCAAAAGGTATGGAGGCTGTTGCTACTTCTCAATTTGCTTTTAAATTTATAGAAATTGAAACTGTTGTGACAGTTTATGGGTGATAATCCCAATTAACTAGAAAGCCTATGCTGCCATTCTATCATGGCTTTCTTTTTTAATCCTCCATTGGTATATGTTGTGTTTTATTTCATTGTATAGATGATACAATAATATATGTATTGAAGTAACACTTTTGTAAAAGTCTTCCCTTTACCCCATATCCATCCATTATGTTCCTCCCCATCCTATATGTAGCCATTTTTTAGTTACTTATTTGTCCTTCTGGTGTTCCTTCATACAAATACAAGCCAATAAGAATATATATATATATACACTTTAACATCTTTATTGGAGTATAATTGCTTTACAATGGTGTGTTAGTTTCTGCTTTATAACAAAGTGAATCAGCTATACATATACATACGTCCCCATATCTCCTCCCTCTTGCATCTCCCTCCCACCCTCCCTATCCCACCCCTCTAGGTGGTCACAAAGCACTGAGCTGATCTCCCTGTGCTAAAGAAGAATAAAGAATATATGTATTTTTATTTACTACCTTTCTCAAAAGATAGAGTACTACCTTTTGCACTTTACTTATTTCATTTAACTTTATATTCTAGAGAATCCTCCATGTTAGTACATAGAGATTGTGATTTTTTTAAAAATAGTTGCCTAGTATTGGATTGCTTGGGTATGCCATGTTTTATTCTACCGGTTGCTAGTTGCTAGACTGTGTTTTTGGCAATATTTTCTTATTAGAAATAATGCCACACTGAATAATCTTGCATACATGTTGTTCATGTGTGTACAGGTGTAATGTTAGAATAGAGTAATAAAAATGGGTTTTCTGAATGGAAGGGCAAATGCATTTCTAGATATTGACAGATTCCTCTCCATTTGTACCTTTTTATACTCCCCCCCAAAATGTATGGGTGTGCTTGTTTCCCCACAGCCTTGCTAAATGAGTATGTTGATAAACTCTTGGATTTTTGCCAAACTGTTGGAAACAAGTAGGTATCTCAGTATAGTTTTTTAAACATTTTATTGTGAAAAATCTCAAACACACAGAAAAATTAACAAGAACTGTGCAGTGAAAACCCATCTATCTACCACCTAGATTCTACAATTCACATTTTATCTCTCTGCCAACATTTAATTTTTTTTTTTGCGGTACGCGGGCCTCTCACCTCTGTGGCCTCTCCTGTTGTGGAGCACAGGCTCTGGATACGCAGGCCCAGCGGCCATGGCTCACGGGCCCAGCCGCTCTGCGGTATGTGGGATCCTCCCGCTCTGGGGCACGAACCCATGTCCCCCGCATCAGCAGGCAGACTCTCAACCACTTAGCCACCAGGGAAGCCCCCAACATTTAATTTTTAAAAAATTTTTTATATAAAGCAAAGTAGAAAGAAGTTTACAGTGACTACTGTATACCCACCATTAATATTCTATCAACATTTTACTATGCATGATTTGTCACGTATTTGTTCATCCCTTTCTACTTTCATTGACTTATTTTTAATGCGTTTCAAAATAAATTACAGTAGCAATGCACTTCTCCCTAAAGACTGCAGCATGCATGTCTATGGTTGTTCTTTTTCTTTTGATACACTACCAAATGTAAAATAGATAGCTAGTGGGGAGCAGCCACATAGCACAGGGAGATCAGCTTGGTGCTTTGTGACCACCTGGAGGGGGGGGATAGGGAGGGTGGGAGGGAGGGAGGCGCAAGAGGGAAGAGGTATGGGAACATATGTTTATGTATAACTGATTCATTTTGTTGTAAAGCAGAAACTAACACACCATTGTAAAGCAATTATACCCCAATAAAGATGTTAAAAAAATGAAATGTGCAAATCTTAAGAGTACATTTTCTGGATTTTAACAGATGCATACTCCTGTTTAACCAAACCCCTATCAAGATATGATCCCAGAAATTTTCCTTTTGCCCCTTTCCTCAGTCCTAACACCAATATCCACAGTGGCAACCATACGGTAATGATTTTTTTCATCAAAAATTAATTCTACCTGTTCTAGAAATCCTTTGGAATTATACAGCATGTACTTTCTTTGTAAGGCTTCCTTCACTCAGATTATTGTTTTTGAGATTCATTCATGTTGTTGTGTTTATCAGTAGTCCTTTTTTTTTAATGAGCATTTCATTGTATAAGTATACCAAAGTTTGTTTATCCATTCTCCGTAGATGGACACCTGGACTGTGTCAAAGTGTTTGGCTATTATGAGGGAAACTCTTAAGAACATTCTTTTACAACTTTTTTTTAATGGACATGTGCTTTCATTATGCTTGAGTAAATACCTAAGAGTAGAATTGTTGGGTCATAAGACAGGTGCATGTTAGTTGTATAAGACACTACTAGACCTTTTTCAGGGAACCCTTGTACATCGTTGGTAGGAATGTAAATTGGTACACCCACTGTAGAAAACAGTATGGAAGTTTCTCAAAAAACTACAAGTAGAACTACCATATGATCCAGCAATCCAACTCCTGGGCATATATCCAGAGAAAACCACAATTCAAAATGACACATGCACCCCAGAATTCACTGCAGCACTATTTACAATAGCCAGGTCATAGAAGCAACCTAAATGCCCATCAGTAGACGAATGGATAAAGAAGATGTGGCACATATATACGATGGACTATTACTCAGCCATAAAAAGGAACGAAATTGTGCCATTTGCAACAACATGAATGGACTTGGAGGGTATTATGCTTAGTGAAATAAGTCAGACAGAGAAAGACAAATAATGTATGATAGGACTTATATGTAGAATCTAAAAAATAAAACAAAATAGTGGATATAACAAAAAGGAAACAGTCTCACAGAAATAGAGAACAAACTAGTGGTTACTGGTGGAGAGAGGGAAGGGGGAGGGGTAAGATAGGGTAGGGGATTAAGAGGTACAAACTACTATGTACTATAAAATAAATAAGCTACAAGGATATATTGTACAGCACAGGGAGAATATACCCAATATTTTATAATAACTATAAATGGAGTATAACCTTTAAAATTGTGAATCACTATGTTGTACACCTGAAACTTATATAATATTGTAAATCAACTATAACTCAATAATAGAAGAAGGAAATTACTAGACCTTTTCCCAAAATGGTTGTATCATTTTCTAACCAATACGGTATGAAAGTTTCAGTTGTTCCACATTCTCTCCAACATTTGGTTTTATTAGTCTTTTCATTTTTGAATTTTAGTAGGTATGTAGGTAACGTATTTTGGTTTTAGTTTGCATTTCCCTGATGGCTAATGATGTTGAGCTCTTTTACATGTACTGGTGAATTATTTACATATTCAGATATTTTTCCCACTTTAAAATATGGGTTGTTGGGCTTCCCTGGTGACGCAGTGGTTGAGAGTCCGCCTGCCGATGCAGGGGACATGGGTTTGTGCCCCGGTCCAGGAAGATCCCACATGCCGCGGAGCGGCTGGGCCCGTGAGCCATGGCCACTGAGCCTGTGCGTCCGGAGCCTGTGCTCTGCAACGGGAGAGGCCACAACAGTGTGAAGCCCTCGTACTGCAAAAAAAAAAAAAAAAAAAAAAATATATATATATATATATATATATATATATATATATATATATGTTGTTTCTCTTTCTATTGTTAAGTTGGAAGTGACCTTTACGTATCCTGCATACTGGTTCTTTGTCAAATACATGTTTATGAGTATTTTATCCCTATCTGGCTTGCCTATGAGCAAACTTGCCTATGAGCAAACTTGATGAGCAAAAGTTTTAATTTTATTGATTACAATTTAATTTTATTGATTTTTCATTTATCAGTTTTTTTCTTATTTGATTATTATTTTCTGTGTTTTATCTAAGAAAACTTTCCCTGTTCCAAAGTTGCAAATATATTCTTTTTTATTTTGTAAATTTTATAGTTTTAGCTTTTATGTTGGAGACTATCATCCATTTCAAATAATTTTTGCTTAGTATCATTTATTTAAAATAGCTCCCTCCTCATTGGATTATTTTGGTGTCTGTGTCAAAAATCAAACGACTGTTTATGTGTGGGTGTATTTCTGTGCTGTCAGTTCTGCTTATCTATCTTACTATCCTTAAGTTCCTACCAACTGTTTATATTACACTAGCTTTACAGTAAGACTTGATGTCAGGTAATATAAGTTCTCCAACTTTTTTCTTTTTTAAAATTTTATTTGGATATACTAGGTCCTTTTCCTTTACTCTCAGGATAGTTTAAAATTTGTATTTCCATTATTATGAGAGAAATTGACCATCTTTTCATATATTTAAAGGACATACATATTTTTTCCTGTAAACTGCTCATGTCCTTTGCTCATTTCTTTATTGGTTTCTTCTATCCCCTTGATTTTGATTTCCCTAATTATGTATATGAATAGAATTAGTCTAACTGGTTTGGCAATTGTTTTTTTTTTCTTTCTGGTTTGCAAGGAAGTAGACTCTCCTGGTCAACGTTTTGGCCTCCAGAAAATAATCTGAAGAACCCCATGCTTCTGAAACACGTTGGATTGATTCCTATTAAAGCAATAAAACAGCATTGCCAAATTTAACCAGCCTATATTCTGCCAGCAAGAGCCCCAAACTAACCCAATACAAATTGTTCTCAGATAAGCGCTTTTAAAAATACCTTCCTGTCTTTGAGTACACAATTCTGGCCGGCTGTAAACTGTAACACTCAAAGTTACAGATAGTGTTTCCCATCAGTTACCTCCCCCAGCTTAAACCTGTGACCCCCCAAACTTGCAGATAGAAACATTTCAAATGATAAGCTATGTGGCAAACAGTCTCCATATGGAAATTACTCACTCATTATACTTTGTTTATGAAAATATCCTTGAGACAGAGGTTGGGAAGAAAGGGGTTGAAGCCCATTTTAAACATCAGCTCTTTATCAAGCATTTGCCTAACCTTTGAAAGGAAGTATAGGATCCCCATATCCTAATAGGAATCATTCCCAAATATTAAAACCTCAGTACAGTTCGTAAGGTGCTAGGAAAAAAAGAATTTGGGGCTTTCTGCCACGTAATTCCTTTATTCCTCAAACATTCATTATGTTCTTATTCTGTGTCTATTACTACTTGAATCGTTAGAAACACAAAGGCATAGACTCTGCTCTTGAAGATCTCAGAGATTGTTCTCTACTATAAGAAAATCTAGGTGGTATCACCATGATAGTGTTTATCTCAACTGGAACTTTTATGAATATGTATCACTAATGTTTTGGACCAATAGACCATAGTCAAAACACAGCAAGCAGATCACAATAAAAGTTCACCCACCAGATATACTTACACCAGTGGCTGGGTATCAGAACTTAGTGACTAAACTATAGGAGAAATTGGTACAGCATCTTCAAGGCAACATAGTGACCAATAATAAATTAATAAGGCTAATATCCATCAGGAAAGAACTATAAGAGGAAGAAAATGTGCTTAATACTGAACATTGGAATCATTAAACAAAAAAGAAAAAAATGATGACTTTGGAAGCATTTAGTTTACCTCATATGTTACTTTTGTTCAGGGCTGCATCTAAGGTGCCTTGGGAAGCTTCATATACAAGGTGACATTTGAACTGAATCTTTAGGGAAGGATGTTCCAGGTGGCAGAATTACGTGCAAAATATCATTGTGACAAATAGAATAGTGTGTTTGTAAATATTGAAATAAATAAGAAATAAAATATAATTTGCAAAAAATCTATATCATATCTAGAAATTAATAAAACAAAATGTGCCTAATGTATTTGTGGGAAAAATTAAAACTCTATTATTAACAGCTTGAAACTTGTGTTTTGAAAAATGGTAGAATTAATTGGTTAATAAATCGTATGTGTAGATGGGAAGAGACAGTCAATTCTCCCCAGATTTGTCTGCAGATATACTGCATTTTCAGTGAGAATTCAAGTAGAAATTTTCTGGATATGACATAACTGATTCTGAAACTTGATATTTAGCAAACATATGATAAAACATACTACAAACTCATTGTAATTATAACTTGTGAACCAATGCTAAAGGCTAGTGACTCAGCTATTTTTGTTTTTAATATCTAAACTATATTTATTCCTTAAAGGTGACATTGGACCAAATGGACAACCTGGGACAATGGGACCTCCTGGGCTGCCAGGAACAGGTGTTCAGGGACCACCAGGGCCACCAGGAATTCCTGGACCAATAGGTCAACCTGGTAAGATTGGAGTAAATGTGCATTTTGTAGCACTAATTATGTAGAGGTTGATTAGCCCCTCAATAAAGTGTAACCTATGTAACAGTCTTCCAGAAAACAGATTTGCGAGTTAACATGTCCACTTATATAATTATGTAAAAGTGAAAGAGCACAGATCACTACATAAGAGCTACTTTAATCCCTGATATTTCCCCTCTCTGTTAATTTAAAATTGATCTATTAACAACAGTGCAATTTAACAATTGCAGTGTGTTGCCATGGCTTATAATCATTGAGCTAGTCATAGCCTTGGAATCCCAGACCTTCTAGTGCTAATCATTTCAGACCTGAGTAGCTATATGGCATTAATAGACCTTTGTGAAACCTCGTAACATTTCTTAGCACATGAGAACTAGGGTTAAAAAAGTTCTTTGAAAAATATTTCTTAGGCATTCTCAATTTTTTTAATAAGATAAGTGAGTTTACTTGAATTTTCTCTTCTTTTGCCCATAAATCAGCATTTACTTTGCAACTCATAAGCACGCTAAGGTTTTTCTTAATATGAATACTCAGAAAAGTTTTGTCAGCTTGTAACCTAATAGAGAATCATATGATTCCTCTATGTTTGTGTGAGAGCTTACTCGAGTTTGTGGATTCTGAGCCATCTGGTGATGTGAATTATTTTTATCTTAATCTAAGCAGGCATAGTAAGGGCCACACTTGGGCCAAGATTATGTTATTGCAAAGCACTATAATAATATATGAAATTAAAACAAATATGGAACATTTCATCATTCCTTCACATGAATACACCGGATGACTTAAATGCACCGTTCAGATATACATACATTGACTTTGAAACAATGGAATATATTTTCTGACCTTAAATGCCAATAGGTATTTTGTTAGTTATTATGCTAAACATCTAGAAACACTGATTAACAATATAAAAGCCTGGAAAGTAAAGGTTATTTTTGCTTATGTCCTATTTTAAACATTTATGGCACATTATACCGTTTTTTTAGTGGCCCCTAACATGTCACTACTGATTTAGAAATAAGAAAACTTACAGTGTTGCTTTGAACCAGCTTGTTAAAAAGTAAGTGCTTCAACATTCATGAGAAAATCATCTGTCCAACTAGCAGAGGGATCTTGAGAGAAAACAATTAAGTTTTAGGTTTGGCCATTATAGTCTTGGCCCACTGTTTCACAAAATGGCTAAAATGAATTTATCATTTCTGTTGTGTTTTGTCATTTATTTTATTTCCCAAAATTGCATGAGGTTTTGGAAGCATTTTGAATTCTTAAATCACAGCTTAGCAAGAATAAAAAGAGACCACTGTTAATACCAATATGAACAAAATAAAAATACATTCATTTGTGCTTTATGCCTTTTCAAATTTAGCTAATGCTCTACGATGTTTCATTCATCTAATGTTGTTTCTTTTTAACTGATGGATATATAGGTATATTTATAAAGTCCATATAGAATGGGCAGGGGGAAAAGTAATGATGCTGAATTTAATCTCATCTCTTCCTTCTGTAAATATATATTTTGCTACAGAATTGAAGATCTTAACTAATATGGTTCAAGAAACAAATGAAGTTAACAGCAACTGCCATGAAAGTGTATTGAATTCATTCTTATTAATATAGAAATGTTCTCAAATCACAATTTTTTTACCACAGGATGACCACATTTTGTATTTGATAATAGCAACATGTACTCACTTTTAAAGTAAATTTTATTTGTATCACCAAAGCAGAATATTATCTTAGTCCATTTCAAAAATACCATAATTTCTGTTTGTACATCTCAATAACAGGATGATCAGCAAGGCTACTACTAATATCTTGATACACCTGACTTATACTGCATGGCTGAAATTCTAACTACCAATTTTTTTCTAATAAGAAGCTTATTAAATATACTTGCTGTGTTTCATTTTGTAGTAGAAAACTTAATGCAAAGTATTCTATGTTGTCATTTCTCCAGAAATATATGCTTTTCAGGCTTTTCTTTTGACTCCAGTTTTCTATTATTTAATTAAGCTTTACTATTTGTCATTCTCTTTTCCATAGCAGGCTGTACAGTTTAATGCATGTTTATAAGTTAAAGACCTGTTGAATATCAATTCCTCATTTGGCAGTAGGGAAATAAATTTTTTTAAAAATGCTAAGGGGCAAGAAGCAAAATGCTTTTCACCCCATGCCCTAGTAACCCAGGCAGAAATGGAAGTTTTTGGTTCTTATTATTTGGTCTGGCCAATAACTAGAAGATAATTGCTTTAGTTAATCTTTTTAGAGGTCAGTTAAATATACTCAATTCCATGTCTACAGATAATACCCTAACCTGAGTTAAATGTGGTGTAACACTTGCCCAGCCTCAGGAACACGTGCATGGCTGAATCAGCTCAGGCTCATCACCACTAATGTGAATCAAAGGAACAAGGAATTAGTCGTGTCATTTTTATAGATGAAGGAGAGTACATTGTAGTTTTCTAACTTTTTTTGGCTATAAAACCCTTGGGCTGTGTGTGTGTGTGTTTGTGTGTGTGTGTGTGTGCATGTAAAGTTTCCACAGATAATGCATGCTTTTGGAATTTTCTCTTTTTTCCCATAAACTTATTCCATTTGGCTGCAAATAAATTTAGAGCATTATACACCTCTAATGTACTTAGCCTCTATAGATATATCCATATAATTCCTTTTATTGTATAAGGAGATTCAGCAGAGCCTTTGAATTTATATTGACTTTCTTCATTCTGGATCTTACCAGGATGCCAATTCCTGACATAGTCATGGAAAAGATCTATGCTGTGAAAAACACAGCATAATATCTGTTACTACTACTAATGACAATGCAGAGATCTTTGCCTAGTACATGTAGTTTGCTTAATCATAGACTGCACTAATAATTATTGAGTTATCTGTACCTAACCTGTTACAGTATAAAATCAAGTTTATTTTTAAATTCTAACTAACCCTTACGAGCTTAAATTCCAAAGTGATCGTTCACAGCAATATAAAGATCAGAGATAAACAAGAGTGTAAAGCTGATCTGCATCAAAAAGTATTACTTTTTGTGAATGTAAATGTAAATATTTTATTGTGTCCCTGTTGGCAAACACATTTATAGTATACGTTATATGAGCATCTGAGCAAATGCCTAAAATACATTTCTTTACTGATTACTAATATATGTTAGTAGTGAATCAATATCTAATAAATTCTATTCGTAGACTTTTTGTTCTAATCTTTACATGGTTAGTTTTGTTTCCTAACCTAATGAATCTTTTTGCAACTTGCTTCTGCTTGGGTGGTTCATCTTGCTGCTGAACTGTAACTTCCTGCCTCTTGAACTTCAGGTCTACCAGGTACTGTAGTTCTCTCTCAAAAGCTTTATCTTTTTCTTTTTTAATATTGAGAATTTATTATACTAGAGCAAATAGAAAATATCATTCAAATATAATAGGATCATTGTAAAAGATGCAAGAGATATTTCATGAAAATGGTTCTGAGAAACTGTAAATAGGATATTTCCTTTGATTTATTATCTTTTGAGCTCTATTGAGGTATAATAGACAAATAGAATTGTAATATATTTCAAATGTACAATGTGATTATTTGATATATGTATACGTGGTAAAAGGATTTTCACAATCAAGTTAACACATCCATCACCTCACATATTTTCTGCGTTTTGTGTGTGAGAACCCCTAAGTTCTACTCTATTAGCAAGTTGCAGTTATACAATACAGTATTATCAATGATAGTCACCATGTTATACATTAAATCCTCAGACCTTATTCATCTTTTTTTTTCCCAAAAACCATATCTTAAAGCTTTAAACTTGGAAAACAAACAAGATTTCTCCAGATTGAAGTCTTTGGTTTCTTTTAATTATTTTGTAGAACCGCTCTCTTGGAGCATATTTCAAAGGACTAATTAGTTATCTTGAAAACTCAGCTATTAAAAACTACTTGGGCTGTAATATAACAATAGACAGTGATTCATATAGGGGCTATAATTGTACACATGATTAGGTATCTCATCATATTTAATAAATATAATAATATAAAATATCTCTCCCCTTTTAATAATCTTTTTACTATGAAATGACAGCATTGGAATCATCACTACTGTACCAACTAAATGGAATTCTCTAATCTTCAAAGTGAATTTAATCAGTTTAAAGGCATGCTGGTATATGACATCAAACAGGTCTTAAAATGCCAGTGTCTTGCTCTCTTATAAAAGTAATTGTCTGTGAATCTTTAACAGTAATAAAATTAGGTCTTATTGTTGAAGGGATGCTTGGAGTGGTCACCTGTTTCATCCCGCAGCTTTCAGTCAGTTATGGCACATCCCCATTTAACAGATGAGGACCAACAACATTAAGTGACTTAATAAGTCACGTAGCTGATAGGTATTGGAGTGTGAACTTGTACCATGTTTGTAGTGTAATTCTTTTCACTAAACATATTCTTTTTTAACCACCTTGTTTCCTGGAGTATATTTTTGCAATGACATATTTTTTCTATAAAATCCTGGCTGGATTACTGTGAAACAAAAGTTAACGACAAAGACTAATAATAATGTATTATTAAAACAACATGTAAAACAAAGCCAAAATAAAGTCAAAAGGGCCCATGTAACTTACTTATTCAGTAATTAATCTTTTTATGGATTACAGAAATACATCTTTATAATTCATAATACCTTAGAGCAATGCAAATCCAAGTGTGGTCAATGGACCAATGTCGAATTACAAACTGTTTGTTACCAGTCTGCACTGGAATTAGAAGAAATAGAGAGTAAGCATTTAGAAACTTTTATAGCAGTTTGACAATGTAATTATATTTATTGAATATAATAACCAAAAGGTAGGATTGTATTTTATATGTCTTTAATTTTAGTATTTTAGTAATTTTTATTGTGTTTTATTAAAAAAATAGTCCATGATGGACCAGGAATTAAGAAAAGATTGATCGTTCATGAGAAATAATTTCAGAAGCACCTTCTTAGAGAAATATACTTGAGAATCCTAAACTTTTATTGTTGGTTATTTTCTGTGCATGATGCCAAAAGTATCTCTAACTCACTGTTAGGTTTGTTATATACAGGATTCTATCACTTGTTTGCTAGAAAAATAACCAGATACATCTCTTAAAACTGCTTCAATACTTCTTAATATTGGTTTGTATTAAATAGGCTTGCATGGAATACCAGGAGAGAAGGGGGATCCAGGGCCTCCTGGATTTGATGTTCCAGGACCCCCTGGTGAGAGAGGCAGTCCAGGGATCCCTGGAGCACCAGGTCCTATGGGACCCCCAGGATCACCAGGGCTCCCAGGAAAAGCAGGTGCCTCTGGCTTTCCAGGTAATTTTTAAGTCTTCCCTGATTTTGGATTCAGGAAATTAAAACTAATATGACTCTGGTATATTATCCTCTTGTACTTTTCTGGATTGACACTGTCCTTTAAGAAAAAGTGTTAAATGTCTTTGATTGTAGGAAACTCACTTTGCTATTTGCATTACACTTTTTCTGTCTGAGGGCTCCAGTTATATATTGCTGTGTAACAAATGACCCCAAAATTTAATGATTTAAATAAACCTTTTAATTTTGCTCAAGGTTTGCGGGTCAGGAATTAAGGGATGGCTTGCCAGGGTTGTTTACCTCTGATCCACACGGCATCAGCTGGAGTGGTTGGTGTTGAAGGATCTACTTCTCTGACACCTGAGTGTTCATTGGCCTCTTCACATGGTATCTCATTATCCATAGAGGTACTTCGTGTTATGGTAGTATCAGGGTAGCTGCTCTCCTTCCAGGGCAGCTGACTTCCAAAAGAGAGAATCCCCAAAACTGAAAGCGAGTGTACTAAGAGCCACAGATGGAAGCTGCAAGACTTCTTATGATCTAGCATTGGGAGTCATACAGTGTCACTTAGTCAAGGGTAAGGCACAGAGTCATCCCAAATTCAAGGGGAGAAGGCTGTTCTAGGCTGTGTATACTGGGAAGTGTGGTTCATTTGGGGACCATCTTTAGAGACTAACTACCACAATGATATAGGCAGTAGTGGTCACTAAGGTTACAATAGTTGGAAAGGGGTGAAACTTAGTGCCTTCCCTCCAAGTTTCAATAGTTTTCCAATTGACATCTTTAAACTTATCTTTTATCTTTCCAAGGTCAAGGAAAGGTAAAAGATACTTATCGATATTCTTAAAAGGTGCCAAAGGTGAAATGGGTATGATGGGACCTCCAGGCCCAACAGGACCTTTGGGAATTCCTGGCAGGAGTGGTGTTCCTGGTCTCAAAGGTAATATTCAGGGTTTGCTGGCAGATGCATGAAAGAAAGAAAATTAAATATTTTACTTTATGTCAATATAGAATATTTTTATTTGACTGCTTTAAAATGAGCAATGCTTACTTGTATTTTGTTTCTTGTATTTTCATGGCATTTAAATAGGTACTGTTTTAAGTTTGGTGGTATGCTTAGCTTGAATACTATGAAACATGGTAAGTGCTTAGCTCAAAATAACAGAACATAGGGATTAAATTTTTACTTTTTACAGTCTTTGTAATTGTCCAAGAATCCCAGAAGAGAGATTTTTATTTGAGTGTAAAAGTGTGTGTGAACTCGAGTTATTTATAGACAGTAAATAAGGTGCCTAAGTGTTTTGGGTGGTCAGTGGCCTACCCAACTATGTAACATATGAATAATCTTTATATATGCATTAATCCTGGATGGATAAATCTGATCTGCTGTGTCTTCCCCACACATGTTGTGTTTAGGTGATGATGGTTTGCAGGGTCAGCCAGGACTTCCTGGCCCTACAGGAGAGAAAGGTAGTAAAGGAGAGCCTGGCCTTCCAGGCCTTCCTGGACCAATGGATCCAGATCTGCTGGGCTCAAAAGGAGAGAAAGGAGACCCTGGCCTACCAGGTGAGTGAATGCATTTATTTATTAATGGGTTTCCTGCTATATATGAATTTTAATCTTTAATAGCATGGAAAGTGACTTGTAATCCAGGGCTCACCAACAAAAGGCAGTTAGGTGCATCAAATTTTGGTAATGAAAATTAATTTTCACTGATTTCACTGATCAACTTTTGTTTGAGTATTTTCTTTGTAGTTTATCTGTCACAAACTATGAGGTTTTAAAATAGACAGTCACTTTCAGGCCTTCCAGAAAATAGTATATAGGATGTGGTCAAGAGAAAAAAGATCTATAGCCAGAATTACTTGGAAAACAGATTTCAGTGTTTGGAAAATTTGCTGGTCCTTTAAACTTTTTCGCCTTGAAACCAGATGAGGATGAGTGGTACTTTGTTGCCCTGCAGTGTTTTGATATCCACATCATGCTTGACTTTTAAGTACAGTTCATTGTTATTCTACCCTGGAAGAATAAACAAGTATTGGACTTTGAACAGCGAAGCTCAGCTCTGGGGGAGGTCGCTGAAAGTAGGTCTAGGGAATGACTGTGTTGTTACAGTTATTTTATTAGAAGCAAATAAGGTATGAAGTGTAACAGGTTTTTAACATTTAAAATTCCTTTTTCCTTTTTATAAAAGTATAACGTATTCATGACAAAGCACCGGAAAATATGAATAAGCACAGATCAATAAATAAAACACAATCCAATCTATATAGAATAGTCTTTCAAACAACATGGAACTTCAAAAACTATCTATGTTTATTTGCAGATCATAGTAAAGTTTGTGACTCTTTCTGTGTTGTAACCATTACTACTGTCAGTCCGTGTGTGAGTGTGTGTGCAGGTGTGTGTGTACACAGATGTTATAAGCTTCCCTATGAGCAGGACCTTGTGGGATTTCTCCTCTAAAAAGAGTGTTAAGGCATTACTGTATACAGTCATGAAAGAAGCAAAGCCACCTAATTTTTATTCTTGTTAAAATGAGATACCTTTCTTGACTTACTTCTTTCAAGACTTCTCTTTCCATTATGCCTTCTGCAAAACAGAGGCAGTAAACTGTATTTGCCTGTGATATAGGGTTATTAAAGATAGTTATAGAATCTAAGAGATAGCTTAGAGATAATCCTCCCCAATTCCTTCATTTTACAGTGTAAGAAACCGAGGCCCAAAGAGGAAAGTGACTTAATTATTGAGTGCTCTGCAATTCTTAATGGTAGCTAAATAAAAAAGTGGGGGATTTTAATGAGTCCAGTGCTGTTGGTTCATACTATATCAGAATATCACTGTTTTTCATTCATATTCCAGGGTTTGGTTAGCTTGCTTCACCAAATTTATTTAATGGTATCAGCCTAACTTGTCTTTCTTATACTCATCCTTGGAAGGTATTCCTGGAGTTGCAGGGCCAAAAGGTTATCAGGGTTTGCCTGGAGACCCAGGGCAACCTGGACTGAGTGGACAGCCTGGATTACCAGGACCATCGGGTAAGTATGATAAACCACCGGTAGCAATTGGGTGGTTGATCCTGAACCCTGGAACAAAGTAATTATGTATTTATCATGTGTGATGATGTTTTGAATCTGGTCATGGCAATATGCTTGGGTAGCTACTGAGATACGGAACTCTCCTTAACAAAAATGTTGCCATTTGGCCCAAGTGTCAACAGACAAGATTTGTAGAATATTTTGCTTTGCTCAGTTTCTTCTTTTTGTGGCATCAGTGTGTATGCAAAATCAGAAGTACATCCAAGTAAGGTGCTGTGTTTTATTTATATACATTGCAGCATATGTAAATAAGACAGGTTATCTGGTAGGAGCCTGAAGAATTCACCCTTCTCAGTTCTCTGTCTTCAGATAAGTCAATCATTAAACCATGTAAAACAGATGGCTGCCAATTCTATATTTAAAAGTTTCTAGGGATAAAAATTTCACAGTCTACCTTGGTAATGTGTTATAGCATTAATCACTCTTACAGTCAACATGGATTTGTTTTTCTTATTTCTAATAAAACTCTTTCTTGCTGCTTCTTAAGCCATTTTATTTTAGTTGGGCCCCTAAGGAATAAAGAGTAGCTCATCTCCATCTTTGTAGGAGCCCTTTAGGTCAGTTATTCTGTTCTGGACTCTGTACTGCATTACCTTGATGTAGTAGGAAGGAGAAATTATCTCCTTTTCTATCCTTCACATATTTTGCATTTTCTTCCCCAAGCTGGAAGACGGTGTGAAAGAAAAAATAAAAGAAAATAATATTTAAGGCAACATTGTGGTCCTTGGAAAATACCTGGGTGACACCACAGAGCTCAAGTATCTAAGCTCTGGGAAGAATGTGTAAGCACAACAGCCATGACTGTTGTGGGGAGATAGTCCAGTACTTCTCCATCAACTCTTATCTATCCCTGGCCTAATGTGCTGAGGGTGTATCATGATAGGTTACCACTTTCCTCTTCTGGTCTCACATGATCAGGCTCTACATGGGAATGCCACTTCTGAATCTTTTAAAAAGAGTCCCTTTATATTGGATTTACCTGTGATAAATATAGTAAGGTACTTACTTATACACAAACAACAAATAAGATTTCAGGTGATTGGAATAGTTTTAGGGCAAGAAACAAGGTGTCTTGGTGAAAGTTTTGCGTTTTTAAAATAAATTTGTATTAGGAAACCTCTGTTACCATGATTATATTGTAATGTGTTCCTAAAGAGATTTCTTAGGTAACTCTTACCTGTTTTATGCTGAGTTAGATCTGTGGAACTTAATCACATGTTAAGATTTAATCCATTCAGTCTCACGCTTGCATTTTAATTACAACCCATACCAGGAAACCAGGAAACCTTAATATTGCTGAGTTGTCTTAATTTTACCAATTTGACTTTTGTAGGTCCCAAGGGTAACCCTGGTCTCCCTGGGAAGCCAGGACTTACAGGACCTCCTGGACTTAAAGGAAACATAGGCGATATGGGTTTTCCAGGTGAGTGATGAAAATTTCCCAAATATTTAGTTCCATTAATGGAAGATGGTTCACTATCTTTGTTATTAGAAATGAGACTGGTGTTGATAGAGTCAAACAGAGACAATATCTAAGGCAGTCAGTGGGTAGAGCTCTCTCATTACCCGAATATTTGAAGTGCGAATTAAGAGACAGAGCTTTGGAAAGAATTCACAAACTTACATTGTTTTCTCCAGCATACCCTTTCACTTAAACTTCCTTGAAAAATAGGCTTTTATATAATCCTGGTTGTAAAGCTCATTATTATATATATCAGAATTTGCAGAATTCTTTTTAAAAGTCTTTTTGTTTGGGTGCATCATATATATCCCACAAACAATATTTTGTAAAAGATTGCATATTACATGTTTCTAACAGGCCCCCAGGGTGCAAAAGGGTCTCCTGGACCTCCTGGAGTTCCTGGACAATCTGGATCCCCGGGATTACCTGGACAGAAAGGAGAAAAAGGTGATCCTGGTATTTCAGGCATTGGTCTTCCAGGTCTTCCTGGCCCAAAGGTAATCCTCCTCAGGTATATGCCTGAGCAGATATGATTTTTCTTTAACATTGTACTCGTTCCTAATTCTTACTTAAACAAACTATAGAATGACATGGTATAGTCTGGGCAAGAAGTTCATTCCTTCTCTTTTCTCCTATATTGTAAGGAGATATATTTTAGGTTTGCAGACAGTCCAAAAAAAAGGGGGGACATCTTTCTGATTTCTTTATTTTCCCTCTATCTTACTCTTTGAGCATGTTTCAGTAACCCAAAAGCATATTTCTGCCTAGTTTGGGTTTTTTTTTTTTTTCCTTTTTAGTGATGGAGTTGTTGGTCTTTGTCCTAATATTATTATTAACTAATTTGAAGAGGCTTATAGGCAAAGTAACTTATAAAATTAATGAAGGTGCAGTAGTATTCTTAACTGCATATCTGAGGTGGTTCTCCAAAAACAGTTTTACATATCTCTCTCTGTCCCTAGTCAGTGTGAAAACTTTGGTGGTATTTCTCAAGCAATCAAATCTAGAACTTGTTTAAGAATCACTGGACTCCAAATGTTTGATAATTGCTTAATTCCATGTAAAAAGGTAGTAATTGCTATTGATTTGCAGAAGTATTTTATGACTAGCAGAGAGGTATCCATTGTCTAATATATATGTTGCAAGTATTTTCTCCCAGTGAATTGTTTGTCTTATAACGATGTTTAATCATTCAGTTACAACACAAAATCTGAGAGTATTAGAAAAGGAATTGTGTTGCTCAACTTCCATGAAGGTTCCCACTGAGATAAGAATTTATTGAATAACATTTTAAAGATAATTTCTTTTTAATAGTATACAAAAAGACTGTATTTATTTTCTTTCTTTTTTTGGCTGCATCGGGTCTTAGTTGTGGCATGCGGGATCTTTTATTTGTTGCAGCACGCAGGCTCTTCGTTGGGGTACGCAGGCTTCTCTCTAGTTGTGGTGCGCGGACTCCAGGGCACGTGGGCTCTGTAGTTTGTGGCACGCAGCCTCTCTCATTGAGGCACGCAAGCTCTGTAGTTGTGGCACATGGGCTTAGTTGCCCTGCGGCATGTGGGACCTTAGTTCCCCAACCAGGGATCGAACCCGTGTCCCCTGCATTGTAAGGCGGATTCTTTACCACTGGACCATCAGGGAAGTCCCCAAAAAGAATATCTTTTGATTGCCCAGTCCATCAACTTATTTTAAGAAGTAATCAAGAGAATTTTCTGCATATTAATTGTGGATTAACAGTATAAAGTTTATTGAAATGAATCTTAATTTTTTCTATTTAAATTTTATCAGTAATACATGAACACATATTTTACTAAAAATAATAATACAGACATATCAAGGGCAAAAGTGAAAATCTCCTTTATAACACGTCTTCTTTATTCCATTCCCTTCCCCATAGAATCCACCGTTAATAGTTGGTGTGTAAATTTGAATCCCTTGCAACATATTCTCTTTCTCTTGCTCTCTCTCTTTCTCTCAATACACACACACACACACATACACACGCACACACATATATACACACAGAATTTTGTTTTTTCTATACTTTGTGCATATGTAGAATCATAGAATACACACTATTCTGTATGTTACCTTATCACTTATGCCTTTTAATATTTCTTCTTTCAGTATATCTTAATCAGTTTTCTTCCTCAGTGTACATCATTGTTAATGGCTGCATGATATCCTACTTCTGTTGCAATTCATATCATAATGAACATTCTTACACATATCTGTGGACACATGTACAATTATTTATACTGTAGAGATTCTTAAAAGTGAAATTGCTGGGTCAAAAGATATGTGCATTTCAATTTTTGTCTTTTTAAGTTTTTATATTAATAGTAACAAATTAGATTGATTTTAAAAATCAACCAGCACACTGTAGTGTATACAGAAGTAGAAATATAATGTTGTACACATGAAACTTTTATGTATAATGTTATAAATCAATAAAAATAAAATCAAGCAGTATGAAATGATGTAAAATGAGAACTCTTCTTTCCACACATTTACATACTCCAAATCCACAGTTCTTCCCCAAGGTAACCACGTTTAGTAGTTCCTCATGTATTTGTACAGAAAAGGCTTTTTACGCATATATATGTTTGTATATATGATAGGTATTTCATCAATTTTAAGACTCAGTTTTGTACAATTCAAAATCTCTGATATTGAGGTGCATCTTACAATGGGAAACATCTTACGATGATAATTAGAAGCATTTTTCCCTCAGTTATTGATGCATGGAATGATGTGGCATCTTCGAATGGAAGTTATATTTTTATTTATATGCATGAAATCATATTCAGTACTATATATCTGCTCTGGACCTAGTGGTCATAGTTTGTAGATCTTAGCTTACTTTCTTTATCAGCCTATAAATGTACACCTCATTCTTTTTCATAATTATAAAGTATTTTCTGTTTAGGTTAACCATAAATAATTTAACCTATTATTAGTACTGAAGTTGTTTCTATATTTTCATGATTACAAACATATGTTGCACTGAAATTCTTATCCATATCTACATAAATATCTTAAGATTATTTGGTAAATATTGCCATAGAATAAATTCTGAATACATTTGCTGGAATCCAGCATACATATGCCTTTTTGTTTTTTACATCTTTATTGGAGTATAATTGCTTTACAATGGTGTGTTAGTTTCTGTTTTATAACAAAGTGAATCCGTTATACATATACATATATCCCCATATCTCCTCCCTCTTGCATCTCCTTCCCACCCTCCCTATCCCACCCCTCTAGGTGGTCACAAAGCACCGAGCTGATCTCCCTATGCTATGCGGCTACTTCCCACTAGCTATCTATTTTATCTTCGGTAGTATATGTAAGTCCATGCCACTCTCTCACTTCGTCCCAGCTTACCCTTCCCCCTCCCCGTGTCCTCAAGTCCATTCTCTACATCTGCGTCTTTATTCCTGTCCTGCCCCTAGGTTATTCACATCCATTTTTTTTTTTTTAGATTCCACATATATGTGTTAGCATACAGTATTTGTTTTTTCTTTCTGACTTACTTCACTCTGTATGACAGACTCTAGGTCCATCCACCTCACTACAAATAACTCCATTTCATTTCTTTTTATGGCTGAGTAATATTGCATTGTATATATGTGCCACATCTTCTTTATCCATTCATCTGTCGATGGACACTTAGGGTTGCTTCCATGTCCTGGCTATTGTAAATAGAGCTTCAGTGAGCATTGTGGTACATAACTCTTTTTGAATTATGGTTTTCTCAGGGTATATGCCCAGTAGTGGAATTGCTGGGCCGTATGGTAGTTCTATTTTTAGATTTTTGAGGAACCTCCATACTTTTCTCCCTAGTGGCTGTATCAATTTACATTCCCACCAACAGTGCAAGAGGGTTCCCTTTTCTGCACACCCTCTCCAGCATTTATTGTTTGTAGATTTTTTGATGATGGCCATTCTAACTGGTGTGAGTTGATGCCTCATTGTTGTTTTGATTTGCATTTCTCTAATGATTAGTGATGTTGAGCATCCTTTCATGTGTTTGTTGGCAATCCGTATATCTTCTTTGGAGAAATGTCTGTTTAGGTCTTCTGCCCATTCTTGGATTGGGTTGTTTGTTTTTTTGATATTGAGCTGCATGAGCTGCTTATAAATTTTGGAGATTAATCCTTTGTCAGTTGCTTCATTTGCAAGCATTTTCTCCCATTCTGAGGGTTGTCTTTTCGTCTTCTTTATGTTTTCCTTTGCTGTGCAAAAGCTTTGCAGTTTCATTAGGTCCCATTTATTTATTTTTGTTTTTATTTCCATTTCTCTAGGAGGTGGGTCAAAAAGGATCTTGCTGTGATTTATGTCATAGAGTGTTCTGCCTATGTTTTCCTCTAAGAGTTTTATGGTGTCTGGCCTTACATTTATGTCTTTAATCCATTTTGAGTTTATTTTTGTGTATGGTGTTAGGGAGTGTTCTAATTTCATTCTTTTACATGTAGCTGTCCAGTTTTCCCAGCACCACTTATTGAAGGGGCTGTATTTTCTCCATTGTATATTCTTGCCTTCCTGGGATAAACCCCACTTGATCATGTTGTATGATCCTTTTAAGGTACTGTTGGATTCTCTTTGCTAGTATTTTGTTGAGGATTTTTGCATCTATGTCGATCAGTGATATTGGCCTGTAGTTTTCTTTCTTTGTGACATCTTGGTCTGGTTTTGGTATCAGGGTGATGGTGGCCTCGTAGAATGAGTTTGGGAGTGTTCCTCCCTCTGCTATCTTTTGGAAGAGTGTGAGAAGGATAGCTGTTGGCTCTTCTCTAAATGTTTGATAGAATTTGCCTGTGAAGCCATCTGGTCCTGGGCTTTTGTTGGTTGGGAGATTTTTAATCACAGTCTCAATTTCAGTGCCTGTGACTGGTCTGTTTATATTTTCTATTTCTTCCTGGTTCAGTCTCGGAAAGTTGTCCTTTTCTAAGAATTTGTCCATTTCTTCCAGGCTGTCCATTTTATTGGCATATAGTTGCTTGTAGTAATCTCTCATGATCCCTTATATTTCTGCAGTATCAGTTGTGACTTCTTTTTCATTTCTAATACTATTTTTTTTAAAGGATCTTTTTTTTTTTAGATGTTGGGGGTAGGAATTAATTAATTAATTAATTTTTGCTGTGTTGGGTCTTCATTTCTGTGCGAGGGCTTTCTCTAGTTGTGGCAAGCAGGGGCCACTCTTTATCGCGGTGCGCGGGCCTCTCACTATCGCAGCCTCTCTTGTCACGGAGCACAGGCTCCAGACGCACAGGCTCAGTAGTTGTGGCTTATGAGCCTAGTTGCTCTGCGGCATGTGGGATCCTCCCAGACCAGGGCTCAAACCCGTGTCCCCTGCATTAGCAGGCAGATTCTCAACCACTGCGCCACCAGGGAAGCCCTCTAATACTATTAATTTGAGTCTTCTCCCTTTTTGTCTTCATGAGACTGGCTAATGGCTTATCAATTTTGCTTATCTTCTCAAAGAGCCAGCATTTAGTTTTATTGATCTTTGCTATTGTTCCCTTCATTTCTTTTTCATTTATTTCTGATCTGATCTTTATGATTTCTTTCCTGCTGCTAACTTTGGGGGTTTTTTGTTCTTCTTTCTTTAATTGCTTTAGGTGTAAGATTAGGTTGCTTATTTGAGGTTTTTCTTGTTTCTTGAGGTGGGATTGTATTGCTATAAACTTCCCTCTTAGAACTGCTTTTGCTGTATCCCTTAGGTTTTGGGTCATCATGTTTTCATTGTCATTTGTTTCTAGGTGTTTTTTATTTCCTGTTTGATTTCTTCAGTGATCTCTTGGTTATTTAGTAGTGTAAGGTTTAGCCTCCATGTGTTTGTATTTTTAACAGATTTTCTTCTGTAATTGATATCTAGTCTCAACGCATTGTGGTTGGAAAACATACTTGATATGATTTCAATTTTCTTAAATTTACCAAGGCTTGATTTGTGACCCAAGATATGACCTATTCTGGAGAATGTTCCATGGGCACTTGAGAAGAAAGTGAATTCTGTTGTTTTTGGATGGAATGTCCTATAAATATCAATGAAGTCCATCTTCTTTAATGTATCATTTAAAGCTTGTGTTTCCTTATTTATTTTCATGTTGGATGGTCTGTCCATTGGTGAAAGTGGGGTGTTAAAGTCCCCTACTATGATTGTGTTACTGTCGATTTCCCCTTTTATGGCTGTTAGCATTTGCCTTACATATTGAGGTGCTCCTATGTTGGGTGCATAAATATTTACAATTGTTATATCTTCTTCATGGATTGATCCCTTGATCATTATGTAGTGTCCTTCTTTGTCTCTTGTAATAGTCTTTATCTTCAAGTCTATTTTGTCTGATATGAGAATTGCTACTCCAGCTTTCTTTTGATTTCCATTTGCATGGAATATCTTTTTCCATCCCCTCACTTTCAGTCTGTATGTGTCCGTAGGTCTGAAGTGGGTCTCCTGTAGACAGCATATATACAGGTCTTGTTTTTGTATCCATTCAGCCAGTCTATGTATTTTGTTTGGAGCATTTAATCCCTTTACATTTAAGGTAATTATCAATATGTATGTTCCTGTTACTGTTTTCTTAGCTGTTTTGCTTTTGTTATTGTAGGTCTTTTCCTCCTTTTGTGTTTCCTGCCTAAAGAAGTTCCTTTAGTATTTGTTGTAAAGCTGGTTTGGTGGTGCTGAATTCTCTCAGCTTTTGCTTGTCTGTAAATGTTTTAATTTCTCTGTCGAATCTGAATGAGATCCTGGCTGGGTAGAGTCATCTTGGTTGTAGGTTTTTCCCTTTCGTCACTTTAAATATGTCCAGCCACTCCCTTCTGGCTTGCAGAGTTTCTGCTGAAAGATCAGCTGCTAACCTTATGGGGATTCCCTTGTGTGTTATTTGTTGTTTTTCCCTTGCTGCTTTTAATATGTTTTCTTTGTATTTAATTTTTGATAGTTTGATTAATATGTGTCTTGGCATGTTTTCCTTGGATTTAGCCTGTATGGGACTCTCTGGACTTCCTGGACTTGACTGACTATTTCCTTTCCCATATTAGGGAAGTTTTCAACTATAATCTCTTCAAATATTTTCTCAGTCACCTTTTTTTTCTCTTCTTCTTCTGGGACCCCTATAATTCGAATATTGGTGCGTTTAACGTTGTCCCAGGGTTCTCTGAGACCGTCTGTAATTCTTTTCATTCTTTTTTCTTTATTCTGTTCTGTGGTAGCTTTTTCCACTATTTTATCTTCCAGGTCACTTATCCGTTCTTCTGCCTCAGTTATTCTGCTATTGATTCCTTGTAGAGAATTTTTAATTTCATTTATTGTGTTGTTCATCATTGTTTGTTTCATCTTTAGTTCTTCTAGGTGCTTGTTAAACGTTTCTTGTATATTCTCCATTTTATTTCCACGATTTTAGATCATGTTTACTATCATTACTCTGAATTCTTTTTCAGGTAGACTGCCTATTTCCTCTTCATTTGTTAGGTCTGGTGGGTTTTACCTTGCTCCTTCCTCTGCTGGGTGTTTCTCTGTCTTCTCATTTTGCTTAACTTACTGTGTTTGGGGTCTCCTTTTTGCAGGCTGAAGGTTAGTAGTTCCCATTGTTTTTGGTGTCTGCCCCCAGTGGCTAAGGTTGGTTCATTGGGTTGTGTAGGCTTCCTGGTGGAGGGGACTTGTGCCTGTGTTCTGGTGGGTGAGCCTGGATCTTGTCTTTCTGATGGGCAGGTCCGTGTCTCGTGGTGTGTTTTGCGGTGTCTGTGACCTTATTATGATTTTAGGCAGCCTCTCCGCTAATGGGCGGGGTTGTGTTCCTGTCTTGCTAGTTGTTTGGCACAGGGTGTCCAGCACTGTAGCTTGCTGGTCATTGAGTGTACCTGGGTCTTAGTGTTCAGATGGACATCTCTGGGAGAGCTTTCACCGTTTGATATCACGTGGAGCTGGAGGTGTCTGGTGGACCAATGTCCTGAACTCGCCTCTCCCGCCTCAGAGCCACAGGCCTGACACCCAGCCGGAGCACCAAGACCCTGTCGGCCACATGGCTCAGAATAAAAGGGAGAAGAAAAGAAAGAAAGAAAGAAAAAAATAAAATAAAGTTATTAAAATAATAATTATTAAAAATAAAAACAATTAAAAAGTAATAAAACAAAACAAACAAGCAAAAAAAACCGGACAGACAGAACCCTAAGAAAAATGGTAACAGCAAAACTCTACAGACAACCTCACCCAAAGAAGCATGCACATACACACTCACAAAAAGAGAAAAAGGAAAAAAATATATATATCATTGTTCCCAAAGCCCACCGCCTCAATTTTGGGATGATTTGTTGTCTCTTCAGGTATTCCACAGATGCAGAGTGCATCACGTTGATTGTGGAGATTTAATCCGCTGCTCCTGAGGCTGCTGGGAGAAATTTCCCTTTCTCTTCTTTGTTCACACAGCTCCTGGGGCTCAGCTTTGGATTTGGCCCCACCTCTGCATGTAGGTCACCTGAGGGCATCTGTTCTTCGCTCAGACAGGACAGGGTTAAAGGAGCAGCTGATTCAGGGGCTGTGGCTCACTCATCCCGAGGTGGGCATGGAGGGGTACGGAATGCGGGGCGAGCCTGCGGTGGCAGAGGCACACATGTCTTTGCACCAGCCTGAGGCGTGCCATTTGTTCTCCCTGGGAAGTTGTCTCTGGATCACGGGACCCTGGTAGTGGCGGGCTACACAGGCTCCTGGGAGGGGTGGTGTGGATAGTGACCTGTGCTTGCACACATGCTTCTTGGTGGCTGCAGCAGCAGCCTTAGCATTTCATACCCGTCTCTGGTGTCCGCGCTGATAGCCGCGTCTCGCGCCCGTCCCTGTAGCTCGTTTAGGCGGTGCTGTGAATCCCCTCTCCTCGCACACCCCGAAACAATGGTCTCTTCCCTCTTAGGCAGGTCCAGACTTTTTCCCTGACTCCCTCCCGGCCAGTTCTGGCTCACTAGCCCCCTTCAGGCTGTCTTCACGTGGCCAACCCCAGTCCTCTCCCTGGGATCTGACCTCCGAAGCCCGAGCCTCAGCTCCCAGCCCCCACCTGCCCTGGTGGGTGAGCAGACAAGCCTCCCCGGCTGGTGAGCGGTGGTCGGCACCGATCCTCTTTGCAGGAATCTCTCCACTTTGCCCTCTGCACCCCTGTTGCTGTGCTCTCCTCCGTGGCTCTGAAGCTTCCCCCTGCCATCCCCCATCTTCACCAGTGAAGGGGCTTCCTAGTGTGTGGAAACTTTTCCGCCTTCACAGCTTCCTCCCCAAGGGACAGGTCTCGTCCCTATTTTTTCTCTGTTTTTCCTTTTTTCTTTTGCCCTACCCAGGTACGTGGGGAGTTTCTTCTGCCAGCGTTCAGTAGGTGTTCTGTAGGAGCTGTTCCACATGTAGATGTATTTCTGATGTATTTGTAGGGAGGAAGGTGATCTCCACGTCTTTCTCTTCTGCCATCTTGAAGGTCTTCCTCTAATTGCTGCTTTTCCTCATTTTCTCGTGGAGTGTCTAACTTTTTTTCCCTTGTTGCTTAGTCTGGTTTCCCTTGCTCATGGGGGGCCGCATGCAGAGTTCTTGCACCTGGCCCTTCAGACCAGAGTTCCTCCTGGGAAATAACTGTGCCAACACCTCAGCTCTGGGGTGGTGTGCAGAAACCTGTATATTCCTTTTTAATATTGATAGTTACTGGCAAATTTTGCTAATTAAATAGCTCTACTGCTTGATACTCCCTTGATCAGTGTAAGAAATTTTCTATTTTCTCCTCATTTTGCAAGTATTAGGTATTATCAGTCTTTCTAATTTTGCCAGTCTAATGGGTAAAAAGTAGCATATCATTGTTTAAATTTGAATTTTCCTGATTCCAGGTGAGATTTCTTCTATGTATATCTGCTCAGCAAATTTTCTATTCATACTCTTTGCCTCATTTTTTAGGAGGGGATTTGCTTATGTATTTCCTATTGATTTGTAAAAGTACTTTATAAACACCAAAGATGCATCCATTGTCTATTATATATGTTGCAAATAGTTTCTCCCAGTCAGTTGCTTGTCTTACTACAGTGTTTACTGTATATTTCATCAAGTAGAAGTTTAACATTTTAACATAAACGAATGTTATACTCATTCATTCATTCAAAAAATACCTATTGAGTATGTATGATGTGCCAGGAACTATTTTAGGTGCTGGAGATAGAGTATGAGTGAAACAAATTCACTGCCTGCATGGAGTTTACATCTAGTCAGTGAACAAAATAAACAAAATAAATAAGTTTGTTAGAAGGTATTGCAAAATTAGAGTGAGGCTTGGGGATAAGAATTGCTGAGAAATGTTACATTTTTTAAAATAGGGTAGTAAGGAAAAGCTTCTCTGATAACAGTTGTTTAAGTGGCTTCATGCAATGAGGGGGTTAGTCATTCAAAGACCCTGGCATTTCGAGAAATGTAAATGAGGCTAGTGTGAATTAAGCCAAGTATTGAGGTGAAAGTCAGTAGGAGATGAGATCAGGTTGGTAATGGACGGTAGATTATCTAGGGCTTTTTAGATCATAGTAAGGCTTATACTCCTAAGTGAAATAAGGGACAAGTGGAAGGAATAACATGATTGTACTTTAATTTAAAAAAAATCACAGCTCTCATTTTGGATATAAATCACAGAGGAGTAAGGATGAAAAGAGTGAGACCAATTATGACACTTTTTATTATTATTATTATTATTTTTATTTATAATACAAACTAGAGATGTTGATAGCTTGGATCAGGGTGGTGGCAGTGGAAGTGATAAGAAACTGTCAGAATCTTAAGATATTTTCCAAGTCAAGTCAGCAAGATTTGTGTATGGAATATGAGAGAAAGAGAGATGTCAAGAATGACTCTAAAGTTTTTATCTGAGCAACTGCAAGAATGGAGTTGCTACATACTTAGATAGGAAAGATTTGGGGAGAAACAGATTTGGCAGGGAAGATCAGGAGCATAGTTTTCTGAATGTTATGAAGACTTCTATATCTAAGATTATAAAAAGAATCCTATATATTTTATTCCAGTATTTGCATGATTTTGTTCTTTATGTTTACATCTTTAACCCATCTGACTTTTTCTGTATGTTTTGCAAGGTGAGGAACTATATATTTTTTTCCAAATAAATTATCCAAATAACCCAAACCTATTTGTTATGAGCTCCATTCTTTACTCATTGATTTGAAATTACATTTTAAAATTTTTCTAAATTTGTTTATACATATTTTTTTCTAGACTGAGTGAACTTTAACATCCATATAGTGCAACCAAAATTACCATAATAATTCATCTCTGAAACTATAATGGATGGCAGCAGAAAACCATGTTTCAACTAGCCAGTGTCCACAGTATATTCAACTCTTCAAGCAAGAGGCTAACTCTTAGTTTTTCTATGCATCCTACAAGTATATTTCAATAAGGAAATCTACACTAAATTTGGACATTTGCAGAGCTGACAAAACCAGGAAATCATGTATTTGAAGTATCCTAGTCTTTCTTTCAGGTGGTATTATTTTATCTTAAAATGATGACATATTTAAAAAATAAGATTTTACCTCTCAGTTCTAATAGGCACAGGCAGTCCTTGCTTTGTACAGTTCTGATATGCACAAATTTGTTACCACAGTTTAGTTAAATAGCATCAGTCCACAACAATATGGTTCAAATTTAATTTACCATGATATGTTAGCTCTTCAATCCCTAAACCACTATGTAAATATCTACTGTGCATCATGATCAGTGAGCAGTCATTTCACTTCTTTCAAATTCTGTCAGTGATTCATCACTGTGAATCTATTGTTCCCATAATGCATTGACAGCAAAGCATGTAGATGTGTTGCCTCTGTCTCTCATTGATAAACCAAACTGAAATTTAACAAAAATGGATAATCAAAAGAGAAAATTGACCAACAATGATGAAAGTGCAGTAAAAAAAAAGGAAAGGTGATAATACTGGAAATGAAATTTAAATCTAATGTAGATGGAGTTAGAGATGAAATAGCTAGCCAAAGGAATGTTGACACTGCCACCATTTGAGAGACTTTAGATGTGCAGCCAAGAAAGCTAGTGAAGTTGAAATGATCAACATATGAACTTGACTCTCTATACATGTATAACTGACAGGAAGAGGGATTTTAGTGTTTTGAGAAAAATTTTTACAGGTCAAAGAATGATCATATTTTTCCCATTGATTTTTAAAATCTCTTTACATGGTTTCATCTTGCATTTTCGTTTTTATAGTCCAATACTGTTATGCAAAATGAAGAGTGCCTGCCTATATTGTAAAGGAAGAGTAGAATAAAAGTTTCAGAAGACATGATAGTATGATTGGGGGGTGTCAAGCATAAGAAAAAATTCTATAATTAGTGAGCTGTTAAGAAGTAAGGATAGTGGTAAAAGGTCAGATGGTAGTTTGTTTTACAGATGACACAATTTATGAGAGAGTGTCCTTGTTAGTCAAAAAGCATAATTAATATAGTACACTGAAAACCCTGGACAGGGAATCAATAGGCAGAACTTTGAGTCCTGAGTCTGTCTACATGACCTTGTAAGTCACTTAATTCTTTTGTATTTTCACTACTTTGTCAGTAAAATAGAAAGAATTATACCTATTGCACAGAGTTATTGTGAGGCTTCAGTTAGATTTAAAAATACACTTTGTAAATTATAAAGCACTCTATACATAATGTTTGTCTGTGAGATGAGACAGCTGGACTGGGTAGTACCTAAGATTTCTTCAACTCTTAAACTTAATGACTGTATTCTTTAAATGTGGCATAATATTTCTAACCTCCATTAATCCTTCTTAAAATCTAATCATACTACAGACTCAGAACAATCCCTATCATAATCCCAGATAGCTTTTTTGCTGAAATTGACAAGCAGAAAGTCTTAGAAGAAAACATGATATATCTTCAGGACCTTGGGTTAGGGTAATTATTTCTTAGATATGACACCAAAAGCACAAGCAAACAAAGAAAAAATAAATGAATTGAACCACATTAAAATTTTGCGCTACAAATGATAGCGTCAGGAAAGTGAAAGGACTACCCACAGAAAGGGAGAAAATATTTGCAAATTATATATCAGATAAGAGGTTTATATCCAGAATATATTTTAAAAACTCTTATAATTCAATAAGAAAGCAAATAGACCAATTTTTAAATGGGCAAAGTCAATTGGGCCTAACAGACCTATACAGAACATTCCAACCCACAACAGCAGAGTATCTATTTTTTCAAGTGCACAAGAAACATTCTTCAGAATAGAGCATATGTTAGGCCACAAAATAAGTCTTGATAAATTTTAAAAGATTGGAACCATACAAACTATCTTTTCCAGTTACAATAAAATGTAAACAGCAAAAGGAAAGCTGGAAAATTCACAAATATGTAGAAATTAAAGAACATACTCTTAACAACCAGTGGGACAAAGATGAGGACACAAGGGATATTAGAAGATATCTTGAGACAAGTGGAAAAGAAAACACAACATACCAAAACTTATAGGATCCAGCAAAAGCAATGCTAAGAGGGAAATTTATAGTGTAAATGCTTGCATTAAAGAAGAAAGATCCTAAGTCAACAATTTACCTTCATACCTTCAGGAACTAGAAAAAGAAGAACAAACTCAACCCAAAGCTGGCAGAAGGAAGGGAATAATAAAGATTAAAACAGCAATAAATACAGTAGAGATTAAAAATAATAGAGAAAATCAGTAAAACCAAGAGTTGGTTCTTTTGAAAAGATGAACAAAATTGAAAAACCTTTAGCTAGGTTGGCTAAGAGAAAAAGAGAGAAGACTCAAATTTCTAAAATTAGAAATGAAAGAGGGTGCATCACCACCAATTTTACAGAAATAAAAAGGATTATGAGGGTACTATGAACAAGTGTACAACAACAAATTGGATAACTTTGAAATGGACAAATTCCTAAAACACAAAATTTACCAAGACTGAATCGTAAAGAATAGATTTTCTGAATAGACTTATAGCAACTAAGGTAGTATCTTCCTTGGGTGGTAAAGGATACCATAGGGTTCATTATTTTATAAACTTACTTCATATTATTTTTCTCTAAGTTCATCGCCTTTTCTCTAAGTTCATCACCTTACACATACTCATTGAATCCCATGTACCGTGTTTTGGCCTGCTCAGGCAGCTTTGAGCCTTTATTTATCAATTTGTCCCTGTTAGCCTAAAATTTCACTACCTGGGAGAGGAAAGTAGCATGCAAACTTGAAGATCTTATTTTATACTCCCTTTCCTATATCATTTAGTAAAATGTTAAATAAGAGTATCTCTGCATCCACTCTTTAAATCCCTATTGTTAATATTTTCTAACTAAAGAAGAACCTATATATGGCTTGGTTCATGGTGTCTTTAATCTCCAAATATAAATTGAACTGTAAAAAAATTTAATAATTATGTGAGAACCACAACTTCCAACTGATTGGACTACTATTGCAATACTCTTACTGCCATAAAACAGGGTATGGTTTTTACCCTTTCTCACCAAATATTTTCAACTCATTGTCCTGTGTTATTTTTTTTTTTCTACTGGCAGTGCTTCTTCAATTTTACAGTGGAACACAATAGCAGTGTTAGCTTTTTCACCAACTTTGATGTCTTCTATTCTGTATATTGAGGTCAGCCTGATATTTTATTCCAGGTCTTAGGTTTTAGCATGGAATGGAAGCGAGATTCTGTTATTAAGAGATAGTAGAGAATGACTATGATCCAAATACTCTTAGATAACCAATTCGGATTTTAACAGCAAAATAGGTATCAACTTGACTCCTATTTCTACGTGGAGTGCCTGTTATACAGCACAGTGACCTTGAAAGCAGTTCTAGTTTCAGGCTTGTTAAAAAGCATTTTAGTCTTACAGTGTTACTGTATTTGTTATGTAGTTTCACAATGTTAAATTTGACTCATTAGGGATGATATATTCCATTTTCAGTTATATCAAATCTCCCAAAAAATAAAAGTCTAGAACCAGACAGCTTCATTGGTGAGTTCTATCAAACATTTAAAGAAGAATTAACACCAATCCTTCTCAAATTCTCCCAAAACACTAGAAGAGAAAGGAATACTTCAAAATTCATTTTATGAGGTGAGCATTACCCTGATACCAAAACCAGACGAGGATGCCACAAGAAGAGAAAATTACAGCCAATATCACTGATAAACACAGATGAAAAAATCTTCAATAAAATATTAGCAAACCAAACTCAAATACATTAAAAGGATCATACACCATGATCAAGAGGAATTTTCCAGAGGTGCAAGGATGGCTTAACATCTGCAAGTCAAACAATATTATACACCACATTAGCAAAATGAAGGGTAAAAATCATATGATCATCACAATAGATGCAGAAACGCATTTGACAAAATTCAATACCCACATATGATAAAACTCTCAACAAAGTGGGCATAGAGGGAACATACCTCAACATAATAAAGGCGATACATGATAATCCCACAGCTAGCATCATACTCAATGGTGAAAAACTGAAAGCTTTTCTTTTAAGATTAAGAACAAGCAAGGATGCCCACCCTTGTCACTTTTATTCAACATAGCATTAGAAGTCCTAGCCAAAGCAATTAGGCAAGGAAAAGAAAGAAAAAACAATCAAATCGGAAGGGAGGAAGTAAAACTTATTTGCAAATGACATGATATTATATATTTTTAAAACCCTAAAGACCACACCAAAAAACTGTTAGGACTAATAAACAAATTCAGTCAATTTGCAGGATACCAAATCAATATTAAAAAATGTGTTGTGTTTCTATACACTAATAACGAACTAGCAGAAAGAAAAATTAAGAAAACCATTCCATTCACAATTGCATCAAAAAGAAGAAAATATCTAGGAATTAATTTAACCAAGGGACTTGCACACTGAAAGCTGTAAGACGTTGATGAAAGAAATTGTAGAAGACACAGATAAAAGGAAGGATATTACATGCTCATGGATTGGAAGAATTAATATTGTTAAAATGTCCATTCTACCAAAGCAATCTGTAGATTCAGTGCAATCCCTATAAAATTCCAGTGTCATTTTTTCAGAAAATAGAACAAACAATCCTAAAATTTGTATGGAACCATAAAAGACCTCAAATAGCTGAAGCAATAGAAAAAAGGACAAAGCTGGAGGCATCACACTCCTTGATTTGAAACTATATTTCAAAGCTATAGTAATCAAAAAAGTATGAAGACTATATTTTCAGGGATCATTTGTATAGTTTTTTACTAGAGAAGTTTTTATGAACGTGTAGAGCACCCGAAACCATGAGAAGGAGGTGCAGCGTTCTCTCCTGAGTGTGAAGTCAGCTCTTGCTGTTACTTCTGCAACTGCCACTAGCCACTGATGATTGTTCTTCTCTTCCTTTGGGAGAGTAAGAGGGAGAGAATGCTGTCAGAGTTAAAAAACAAAAACAAAAACAAAAAAAAAACCAAGATGGTATTCACACAAAAACAGACACATAGATCAATGGAGCAAAATAGAGATCCCAGAAATAAACTTAAGCATGTATGGTCAGTTAACTTATAACACAGAAGCCAAAACTATACAGTGGGGAAGGGACAGTCTCTTTAATAAATGGTGTTGGGAAAATTGGACAGCCACATGCAAAAAAATTGAAACTGGACCACTATCTTAACACCATACACAAAAATCAACTCAAAGTGGATCAAAAATTTGAACATAAGACCTGAGACCATAAAACTCCTAAAAGAAAACACAAGTGGTAAACTCCTTGACATCGGTCTTGGCAATGAGTTTTTGAATTGGACTCCAAAGCAAAGGCAACAAAAACAAAAAAATAAACTAGTGGGACTACATCAAACTAAAATACTTCTGCACAGGAAAGGAAACCAACAAAATGAAAAGGCAGCCTACTAAATGGGAGAAAATATTTGCAAATCATATATCTGATTAGGGGTTAATATCTAAAATATATAAAGAACTCATTCGACTCAATAGCAAAAAAATCAATCTGATTAAAAAATGAGCAGAGGGGCTTCCCTGGTGGCGCAGTGGTTGAGAGTCCGCCTGCCGATGCAGGGGACGTGGGTTCGTGCCCCGTTCCGGGAAGATCCCACATGCCACGCATGGCCACTGAGCCTGTGCGTCTGGAGCCTATGCTCCACAACGGGAGAGGCCACAACAGTGAGAGGCCTGCGTACCGCACACACACACACAAAAAAATGAGCAGAGAATCTGAATAGACATTTTTCCAAAAAAGACATACCTATGGCCAATAGGTACATGAAAAGGTTCTCAATATCACTAATCATCAGGAAAATGCAAATCAAAATAATGAGATATCACCTCACACCTTTTTGAATGGCTATTATAAAAAGAAAACAAAAAAATAACAAGTGTTGGCAAAGATGTGGACAAAAGGAATTCTTGCACACTGTTTCTGGGACTGTAAACAGTATCCAGGTTCCTCAAAAAATTAAAAATAGAACTACCATATGATCCAGCAGTTCCCCTTCTGGGTATTTATCCAAAGAAAATGAAAACACTAACTGGAAAAGATATATGCACCCCCATGTTTCTTGCAGCATTATTTACAATGGCTAAGCAACCTAAATGTCCACTGATGGATGAATGGATAAAGAAGTGGTGTATAAAAAAAGAATGAAACCTTGCCATTTGTCATAACATAGATGGACCTTGAGGGTATTACACTAAGTGAAATAAGTCAAACAGAGAACAACAGATACCATATGATGTCATTTTTATGTGGAATCTAAAAACAAATAAAATCAAAACAATAAAACAAACAAAAACCAAGCTCACGGATACAGAGAATATATTGGTAGTTGCCAGAGGCAGGGGAGGGTGGGGGTGGGTGAAATAGGTGAAGGGGGTTAAAAAGTACAAACTTCTAACAATAAATTAAATAAGTCATGGGGATGTAATATACTGCATGGTGACTATAGTTAATAAATTGTATTGTCTATTGAAAATTGCTTAAAACTTTTCCTCACAAGAACAAAAATTTTATAACTGTATGGTGATGGATACTAACTAGACTTACTATGGTGATCGTTTCACAGTATATGCACATATTGAATCATTATGTTGTACACCTGAAACTAATATAATATGTCAATTATATCTAAATTAAAAAAAGAATTATATCAAAGCTTGACATTAGAATAAATATAGATACTTGTGCTTTACGTGTATGGATAAGTGTGGTTTAAGTCTTGCCTAGCTTTTGCTGAGAGTATTAGTAGACTAGAATTTTCCCTTCTCAGAGTGATTTATAGGATTCTTGGCCAGGTTGTTGATTTTCTGAGTACTCTTTTTCATTATCTTCTTGCTTATCTTTTTAGAAGCTCATTATTTTTTCTGCAAGTGTAGGAATAATAAAAGTTTAGATGAAACTTAAACTAGCAAATTGTAGTACTTTTCAGAAGTCCTAGTGAAAATTTACTTTCTTTTTTACAGTTCACTTGGTTTGAAGGAGTAGGGCCATACGGTGGTAAGAAGAACTGAATCAGGGAACAAGAACTGGTCAAAATTACAATTTGCGGTTATTTGTAGAATTTAACATACTTCATTATAAATAATCAGAAGTTTATCTACTGCATTTCATGTTTACCATTAGCAGAATAATGGAATTTTCTTCTTGTTTTTTTTTAATTTTGATATATGTCATTGGTTCATCAATAACAAGAAGAATTATGATAGTTTATTCAAAGCTTTTCTGTGTAAGTACCTAAGCTGGAACCAGTTCAATCCAAAATTCAATTGTATACCTATTATGTGTGTAAAAATATGCTAGGTATTTGATTTATAATGGTTCAGACAGAAATACATATATTCCAAGCCCAAGATTGTTAATTGTTTTTTAAGAAAGGGAAGTAAGGAGAAAAGTCATTAGTTTAAAAAGCTTTTACCATAGTGCGGAAACACTTGAGTCACAAATATATGATCTTACTCACCTAGACAAGCATAAGCACTAAATGAAAAAGAAAGTATTCAGCAGGTGATGTTGAACACTTTGTTGGACAGGTCATGGTCCTCATGAGCAGAGCAGTGAACACTGTGGTAGATTTAGTGTTATGACATATATTCTCATTGTTGTTGGGAAAAACTTGTTTTAATCGTGAAAGTGGGTATGAATTCTTCTAAGCCTTTATTAGAAGAAAACAATGCAAATGTTCGTTGAGCAAAAGTGGTTATATATGAATTATCTCTGACCCCAAAGAAGTTTTCAGTGTAATTGAAGAGTCAAGACATGCATATGTGAACGCATTATAAACATAATGGAATAAGAACCTACCCTAAATTTTTAGGGTAGACTTTCTGTCCTGGAAGTCTTCATGGAGGAAATGGGATTTGAGATGTCCACTGAAGAACTGATAGACTTCTTCATGTTAAGATGAAATTTCCCTTTTACAGTAGAACCTACTGTAATTATTGTTTGACATGCTTATTGTAAGCCATGAATTTCATTGTAGTATACTAGGGATGATGATCAGAGGTTCCGAAATCAAACTGCCTGGATCCAAACTCAGATTCTACCACTTATTAGCTGCATTACCATCAAATGGGGATAATAATAGTATCTTTCTTACAGAGTTAGGATTAATGAGAATAATGCATCTACATATCATGGGAATAGCATGAGCTCTGGAGTCTGACAGATCTTGGTTCAAATCCCAGTTCTGCTACTTACCAGAGACCTTAGGCACTTGAGTTCTCCAAGATTCAGTTTTCTCATTTATAAATGGAGATGATAAAGCCTAACCCAAAGGGCTGTTGTGATGATTAAATGAAGCAATTTATGTAAAGCACTTAGCAGAGTGCCTGACATACAGTAAAAGCTCTATGAATAATTTTATGTTGTTATAAAATCTAAGTCATGTAGAGACTTCAGTTTTATCTTTCTATTCATGTTTTTAGGGTGAACCTGGTCTGCCGGGATACCCAGGGAACCCTGGTATCAAAGGTGCTATGGGAGACACTGGTTTGCCTGGATTACCGGGGACCCCTGGAGCAAAAGGACAACCAGGCCTTCCTGGATTCCCTGGTAATATTACTTTTCTTAAATGCTTCCTTCTCTCCTTTCTTATCTACTCTAACCCATGTCACAAAGCAACTTCTTAATTGACAGACTTCTGTTCTATTTCTCAATTAGCAATGGACCAGCAAAGCAATCTCGAACTAGCTCTTTAACATTTTTGCCCAAATTTCTTTCTGTATAAAATGAAAATGGGCATTACCAACTCATCAGGACAACATCCTGTGGGCAGAGAGCACTTTTGAGTCTTTGACTGCTAGCCACAAGTCAACTAAGAGGCCTTACTAGTTTGCTAGGTGATAATGTACACTGCTAAGCCCTAGCCTGCTGCTGATTCCCTTAGAATGTTGTACTCAGGCACAGGTGGGTAGCTGTTGGTAGAACAAACATGCAGTTCATTCAAATGATAAGGACTGAGTCATGCAAGCAAAGGGACTTAAGCACTGTAGTCAAGTAGGTGGTCTGAACTCAATTGTTATAGTACCTGCTCTGTTTACGCTTGTATTTTTGTTTGTTTGTTTTTTGGATTGCACGGTGGCATGGATGCATTGGGCCTTTGGTTATCTTTTCCTTCACCTTTTTATTAAAGTATAGCATACAGTAAAATGTACAAGACAATAAATGAGTTTTTACATACATATATATATATATATATATATATATATATATATATATATATCTCCATGTACCCACCACACACATCAAGGTATAAAACAGTTCCCTTACCCCATGAAGTTTACCTATGCCCCTTCACAGTGATACCCCCCTTCCCCAGGTAACCACTACTATGATTTCTATCACCACCAGTTAATTTTACCTGTTTTTGAAATTCACATAAATGGAATGATACAGTATATATCTTTGTGTCTAGCTTCTTTCACTCATCACTATGAATGTAAGATTCATTTATCTTGTTGCCAGTCAGCAGTTTTTGTGCTTTTTTAAATCATTGCTCCATAATATTCCATTGAAGAAATAAACCATAATCAATTACCCATTCTCTTCTTGATGGACTTTTGGGTTGTTTCCAGTTTGGGACTATTACGGAAAAAGATGCTATTAACATTCTTTGATACGTCTTTTGCGGGACACGTGTACTCATTTCTCTCACACAAAAACTTAGTGGTAGAATTACTGAATCAGAGGGTAGGTGTACATTTAACTTTAGTAGATGGTGCCAGTTTTCCAAAGTGATTTTATACATTACAGTCCCACCTGCAATGTATGAATGTCCATGGGTGGCTCCTGGTGGCTTGCCATAATCATATAGTAGTTAGTACTTTGTGTTGTGAAATGTCCAGTTGCCTGTATCCTCACCTCACTTGATATTGTCAGTCTTTTTAATTTTAGCAATTCTTGTGGTTATATAGAGGTATTTCAATGAAGTTTTAATTTACCTTTTCCTAATGAATGACAATGTTAAACACCTTTTCATATACTTATTGGCCATTTGGCATCTTTATGAAGTGCCTGCTCCAGGTTTTTTTGCTCTTATTTAATGAGTTGTTTGCCTTTTTTCTTATTATTCAGAGCAGTTCTTTATATATTCTGGATATGTATTACAAATAGATTCTTTCTGTCTCAAATTTGCCTTTCACTGTCTTAATGCTGTCATGCGATGTTAATAAAGTCCTTTCTTACTCTTCTTTCATGGTTAGTGCTTTTGTGTCCTATTAAAGAAATATTTGCCTACTCAGGTTTATGGAAATATTCTAATTTTTTCTGTAACTTTCAATGTTTAAGGTTTAAGGTTTTATATTTAGGTTTATGGTCTGTCTCGAAGAATAGTTTTATGGTGTGATTGGGGTCAAGGTTCATTTGTTTTCATACAGATGTCCAATCGCTCCACACTCTTTTTTTATTTTAAAGAAACTGAGTTCTTCTTTTCTTCTGTTCATCGAAAGACACCATTAAGAAAATGAATAGGGAAGCTATAGACTAGGAGAAGATACTTGCAAAACATGTATCTCATAAATGACTGATATCTGGGATATATAAAGAACTTCTACAACTTAATAATAACAAGACATGCAATCCATTTTTCTAAATGCCGAAGACTTGGAACGTACATTTCACAAAAGAAGATTCACGGATGTTCAATAAACAGGTGCAAAAGTGATCAATATCGTTAGCTATCAAAGAAATGCGAATTAAAACCACAATGAGTTAGCACTACATTTCTACTAGAATGGCTATTATTAAAACAACTGGTATCACGATATGTTGTACAAGGATCTGGAGACTGGAATTCCCAAATATTGTTGTTTGTTTGTTTATAAATCACAGCATATACCTATTCTGTGAATCAGCAGTTTCACTCCTATCCAAGTGTTTACCCAAGATAAATTAAGACTTATGTCTACAAAAATACCAGCACAGAGTTATTCATAGCAGCATTACTCATAATAGCTAAGTAGACCAGGTTTCCATAAATAGAATAGATATTCATGATAGCTAAAACCTGACAACAACCCAAATGTCCAACAAGAAATGAATGGATTCTTAAAAATTTGGTATATCCATACAATGGAATCCTACCAATTAATTCTACCAGTATAATATGTGATAATTGTTTTTATTATGAATATAAAGTAATGTCAACCTCTGGATAAATCAATTTAAAACTTAAAATTGTTCTTAAATCATCAAGCAAACACCAGCATCTTTTTGGGTTTTCTTTCTATTCTTCACTGTTTCTATGCTAACACTCTAAATTGTAAATTTGAATTGTAGCTCTCAAAGCAGTGTGGTTTTTCTTTTATCATTAAATTGAGCTCTTTACTCTAGGAACCCCAGGCCTTCCTGGACCAAAAGGTATTAATGGTCCTCCTGGGAACCCTGGCCTTCCAGGAGAACCTGGTCCTGTAGGTAAGAATGAAAAATAAGGGTTTGCTGTTCTGTTAAACTAAGGCTTTATTCATTTTTGGAAAGTCAAATCATTTCTGGGAGCTGTGAACATTTTCAAGACAAAGAAACATGGTGATCATTCACTTAATACTACCTGTTAGTATTCTTAATAAAAGTTGCTTAAAATTATTATTATGGGACCTTATTTTGGGGGCTCACTTTTTCCGAGGAGAGTTATTTCAAGTATCCTATAATAGTAGGTAGACACTCTGATTATTTTAGAATGGCAAGGTGTAGTTTTCTTTGTTTACTGAATTCTAAAGCAAATCACTTCCTTTGGCCCCATACAAGGCCTATAATTCACCCCACTTCCATCCCCCCACACATGCACATCTTGCTTTCTTATATATTCTAAAGGTAGATTAAAATGAGAAAGTGAAATGTTTTGAATACTGAATGAATGATAAAGCAGTTCCTTATTCTCAAATTATCCTGTATTTCTTTTCCACAAGATTTAATGATTTAAAAGGAGTGTCCCAGAGACACTTTGTGTCTTTTGGGTAGAACTATTTGAAGCCAAAATGGAAAGAATTGGGGATATGTAAGGAAAAGGGAATTAGGAAGATAGGTGTAACCTGCTGTACTCTGTTCTTTAGGTGGTGGAGGTCGTCCTGGGCCACCAGGGCCTCCAGGTGAAAAAGGCAAACCAGGTCAAGATGGTATTCCTGGACCAGCTGGACAGAAGGGTGAACCAGGTGCTATATTTTTTTATTGTCTTTAATTTTCTAATTTCTTCCTTGTCTGCTTTAACTTTTGCCCTTTTTTACCCATAGTGAAATTGTATCTTCTTTCTTACCCTCTAAGCTACCACATACTTTTCCCTTCCTAATTACCTTCTTCCACTCCGTCCTGCGAATATTACCTCACATTTATCGATAAAGTTGCCTCCCTCTTATGAAAAACTCCATATCCTTTCTTGTTCAATTTTTCATGTCAAGAAGCTACCTGGACAACTTCTTGTCATCAAGAAGTCAACTACTCTGGATGACTTCCTTTCACTATGCAATCTCTGTTCCATTTATATATACACACATATATTCATATGACATGAGTTTTTAAAGATAACACTCATCACAAATAAAATATAAGTTTATATGGTTTTCTCATGTTAGAATTGTAGTTCCATGTTGGAAATGTCTTCATGTTTCATATAGTATACATTGCAGCACTTACGAAAAACCTAAATGATCCAAAAATAGTTTGTCCTTGTTTCAGTTATTATTATCTATTTGAGAATTTTTGGTTTATGCTCTAACAGGTCAACCAGGCTTTGGAATCCCAGGACCCCCTGGACTTCCAGGACTTTCTGGTAAACTTTAATGAAGCATGCTAAATCAGTCCATAAAATATAATATTCTCCAGTACACTTACTTATTCATCTCCACATACAACCCCAGACAACTCAAAGCTAGAGTTACATCTTAAAGCATTTCTTAATTAGCAACTTAGTATAAAGAGTTGTACTATAAAAAATGCACCATTAAGAACATTTACATATAGATATCTCTTCATTAACCTCATAAATAGTGTTAGGGGTGGGATAGGGAGGGTGGGAGGGAGACGCAAAAGGGAGGGGATATGGGGATATATGTATACATATAGCTGATTCATTTTGTTATACAGCAGAAACTAACACAACATTGTAAGGCAATTATACTCCAATAAAGATGTTAAAATTTTTAAAAAAAGAAAGCAAAATTGTACGAAGAGGTAGATTTCACTAAGTTTTTAAAAACCCTTTTAGCCAGAAGAAAAACACTTTTTTCTCCCCATGGAAACCAAAACCAAGGTAATATAAGAAAACTGTAGAAATATGTACCAATAATAAAAATGTCTATTGAAAACTCCATCTTAATTTACATCTTGCATTTTGGATGGGTAGGTGTGCACACACATCTACCTTCCCTCATTTGTTCTTACTATTATTGTAAGCACCAAGTAGTCAATTAAATGACTGAATGTGTGTACAGATATGTATGTTTATGTTCTGAAATGACCATTGGCTATTCTATGGAGGCTTTTTTCAAACCACACATAGATCTCTTAGAAATTCCTGTATTTTTTTCATGAATCCAACATAAAAATTATTAGTCTAATGTGCGACTGTTTTATTGCTCTCAAGCATGTCGGTGGTGTAGAAAAGGTGTTGAAAAGAGTTCATCTAGATTGTGTTTCTAAATCTTGGATAGAATGGTCTTCGGGGACACACAGCAACCGTTGAAGATCCATATCTTCCAATGGTCTCAAAAATTAGTCTCAAAACATTTGTGTTAGGAATTTCCTCCAGCTATCTCTAACCTATTGTTGCAGATATTTTATACTTTTCTATTTTTTCTCCTTTTTTCTCATAACTACTGGTCATGTGATCATTGCTCTATGTCCTAATGCAAAGGATATCTTTTAGGATGCAAGTTATTATTGTTTCTATATTTCTGTACATAGAAATAACAGTATGGGTTTTCTGGATGGGCTGGGGATTTGGTAGGAGGTAGAAATGACCTTAGTAAATTCCATTACTTGTTCTAGTAAGTGGGAGCAGCTTTAGTCTTACAGACAAGCCTGATATTCAGTATCATTTAATGTGTTCTCTAACATGACTTCACTTTCATAGGTCAAAAGGGTGATGGAGGATTACCTGGCATTCCAGGAAACCCTGGCCTTCCAGGTCCAAAGGGTGAACCAGGCTTTCATGGTTTCCCTGGTCTGCAGGGTCCCCCAGGCCCTCCTGGTTCTCCAGGTCCAGCTCTGGAAGGCCCTAAAGGCAACCCTGGGCCCCAAGGTCCTCCAGGGAGACCAGGTATGTACATGAGTGGTAGGGGAATGGTCTATTTATTAGTCCATTTATTTCATTTTGCTGGTAGGTTATTCAGTCTTTAGGACTTTCGAATCTATAATCCAAAGAACTTCTTAAAAAGAAAGAGCTTATTTTATTCATAGCTCCATCCATTTCCATGGCATCTAATAATTCTTTTCAGTAATGCGTTTCATCATTTAAAGTTGAACTAAAACATACCAACTTGGAGGAAAAAAGGAAATAGTGGATTTATTAGTCTTTTTATTAAACGTAAAGCTATACTGATAACCTGGCAGCAAAATGTCATCTGCATTTTTAATGTGAGCTTCTCAGCATGTCATCACAGAAATCATTTTAGTGATCACCCAATAGATGCTTGTGGTCCATACCAAAAGTGTTGCTATGGTTCTGTCATATGATCAGCAAATGTCACCAAGCACAATAAAGAAATTTTGTCTTCTCTAGGAGCTAGGCAATCAAATTTATCTTCAACATCACAGCATGATTAAATTGAATAGTGATCTCTTCATACCAGCTTCATGTCTATACCTCATTTGTTTTGTGTTAACTGCTCTAGTAGTCTCAGTTTTGCATCCAATGTTCACTTTTCATTTTGTGTTTGTGCTGTGTCATTTCATTTTAGTAAGTTTGGAAACGCTCATTTTCATCCTGAATTAATGTCGCTGAGCTCAATCACTGGAGATAGATTATTAATACATTCTTGAGACTTGATATTCAATTTTTATATTTCTAATTATTGAAAACTGGGCCCTCATTGATTTTTTTAAAATAAGAGAAATGTAAGATTAAAAAAACAAAGCAATTGCCTTTTTATCCTTTGAAGGTCTCTGACCCATTTTTAAAATGTATTTAAAAGTGAAAATTTCCATAAACTCTGAAGAGATTGCAGTCAGTTTTAATACAGTGTGCTCTAAAAACATGAATTAAATGGGATCACATACTTTGTTCAGAAGATCATTTTCAAAACTAGATTTTATCTGATCTGATTTGACTGTTTATAGAGAGTGTTGTTTAAAGTTTTACTTTGGCTTACTACTGAAGAAAAGCAGTGAAAAGCTCCTCAGCCATGTTAATTCTCTTGCATGTAATGTAAAGAATTGACACAAATATCTTGCTTGGTTATGCATGCAATAATTCAAATAAACCAAACTATTATCCTTTTTTATATTTTAATCAGCACTGTGGCTGCTTATTCTTACTAGTAATAGAGCTCAATGCTGAACATTACTCTGAAATATGTCAACATAAAGACATTAGTCACAAAGGTTCTTTAAAAATTACTGTTTCGGGCTTCCCTGGTGGCGCAGTGGTTGAGAGTCCGCCTGCCGATGCAGGGGACACGGGTTCGTGCCCCGGTCCGGGAAGATCCCACATGCCGCGGAGCGGCTGGGCCCATGAGCCATGGCCGCTGAGCCTGCGCGTCCGGAGCCTGTGCCCCGCAACGGGAGAGGCCACAACAGTGAGAGGCCCGCGTACTGCAAAAATAATAATAATAATAATAACTGTTTCTAAAAGAAATAATAACAAAAGTAGTCAGAAGAAGAACACACATCTGATGAGTATTTGTGACTCCTTGATTTGTTCATAAACTACATATTAAAATGGAATTTTAAACCCAATTGCTCTTAGAATTGATTGTTGTCGTCTACACTCATAGTAATAATTATTATAAAAATGATTTTTGGTCTTTCAAAATTTGTTACATGTGCTGTTTTTATTTTAGTGTTGATGTGAAGTGGTGATAATTTGGTTTATATACAGATGCATGAATATGAGCTGCAGAGTATTCTTTTATTGAATTAAAGTTTAACTTGAAAGAAGTTAGTGTAATGCTTTAGTTTCTTGATATTTCTAACAATTTTGATATTTTTCCTTTTTGTTAATGATGACATTGGGCCTTGGTGAACTTTGATCCCTATCCAGGTCCTACAGGTTAGCTCCTTAACTCCAAAATAGTATCTGCATGAAGTATGAAACTTTTCTTATATATATATATATATATGTATGTGTATATTATTTATATACACATATATAGTGTATGTATATGTGTGTATATAGGTGTATATACACCTGTACCTAATATTTTCAAGTGTTTGAATATATTTTAAGAGTATATATGCCAATTCAATTCTTACATGTTGATCTATCTCTGAAAGTTGTCAGGAACTTGCAGAGTCCAGTTTTTCTGTCTATTGGAATAACTCAAAATTACCTAATTAGGAAAACTGATTTATCATTTTAAAATTCATGTATTTGTGTCATTTTTAGTTGAAAATTTTTAGTACTCAAAAGTATATTGTATACTATTTTACGTTTACCTTTAGAGTGTATTTCCTATTTTTGCCTCGTATCTGTTAATGTAAATGAAATTGAACTATTCTTCAAAAAGACATTCTTTTTAAACAATAATATGTATTATCAGATCCTGCAAATATGCAATTCTTGACGAGCCATACCTCTTGTAATTTTTCAAACCATCCCATCTTCACATTTTGCATAGCAGCAGAATTTAGAACTTTGTGACAAACCAAAGTTTGTCACAAAGTTCTAAATTCTGCTGCTATGTAAATGGACTAATAGGCACAGAGTAAATAAAAAAGTCAGTGCAACCAGCACAGACTAGAAACCTCTTAATCTTATTTTCATCCTGTACATATAAAAAGTACACACCCAAGAAAAGTTACCAAGAGCTGCCCATTAGAAAACTGCTAATTCATATTAAAAGATGTTCACCTAATCAGGAGTAAAAAGAACCACAAATATCTGAGTGTGTTTATTATTTTTCAAGATAAATAGCCCTTTTCAAATTTCTAAGGAGGAACTAAAAGGGGAAAAAGTATAATCCTGAGTTCTGGCTATTGGAAATGGCAGGAAATTTTCTCTTCTTATGATTTTAAAATTCTTAATTTTTCAAGATTCTTTTTAGGAAGCCATCTATCTCTGTGTGAATCAATTCCCTGGTTTATTACTCCCCCACAAACCCATCATTTCATATAACCATAGATTATCGATCTAGAAGGACCTAATTTTTACATTTGTCAAAGAGGTATTCACAAGGCACTTGTTGATGATAGCAAGACAGATTTTATTCAAGACTATTGAATTAGGGGAGAGACTATTGTAATAGGAGAGAGAGACTGAGCTCAGCTCTGAGTACAACAAAGTCAAATGGAGATTTATAGTCCACTAGCAGAGTGAAGGAGTCAGTGGATGAAAAATTACTAAAAGGAGACATCAAGGGTAAGCAGATTCTTGCTAAACTGGCCTGTTGGAGTTCTCGCTAAAGGCAGCCCAAGGACTTACACATCAGGATAAGGAATGAGGAACTTGATCAGATATCAAGGGTGGGGAGGCTCTCCCTAAACTGACTTAGCAGGATTCTTGCTAAAACTGGACTCAACAGACCAAGGCCAGGGCCCAAGGGGTGAGGCCTAGTTGAGAAGAGGGCTCAGAGAAACCTGTCTAAAGTTTAGTCACAGATGAGGAAACTAAGGCCCAAAGAGGTTAATAAGCTTGCTCCAGGTCATATTGTTAGTTACTGGCATAGCTGGGAATCTGACTTGGGGCTCTCCAGTACTCCGTTAAGTGTCTGTTCTACTAGTAACATGTATCATCTTTCCACAGAGGCAGTTATATAGCTTGATGCTTATGATCTGGCCTCTTATTCTAGTTATAAATATGATAAGTGATGGAGCAAAGCTGCTTCTGCCATTTTAGGAGACTCTTATAGATAGCAGACTGGGCCTTGACTTCGCTTTCTTGTTTTCTGTTAACTCAAAAGCTCCATCAACCCCTACTAACTGCTTCTTGTGTTTTTCCTAAATGGATGTCATCAAAAAGTTTAAGACAAACACATGATATTTAACTATTGCCAAGATAAAGAGAAGACTAGGGTATTCTTTGAAGTAATTTTGAGTCCTGTCCTATCTGACTTACATAGAAGTCTGCTGCCTTGATCACTTCCAGACTTTACTGTCAGCTAGAATATTGTTTTCTTCTGAGGCACTAGAATATATTCAAAGAAGAAAAAGGAAAGTAGCCACATTACTTTAAAACTGATTTGACAACTTATTTACCAGATGTACTCTAAATTACATAGTTATTGGAATCTGGTATCTGCAGCGTTCTCTTCTTTGCAACAGTTGAAGACTACAACCTTAAGTGGAAACTGGATTTAAAATTTACCAGTCAGTTTATCAGCTTATCTTTAGTTATTACCACGTATATACAAGACTTGAGATTTTTGTTTTATTTTGTTTTTCAGTTAAACTTTGTTAGATCATTTGAGAAATAATGAATTGAGAGCCTCATGTACAAAATTGACTTGGCATATAGCTCATTAAAATGTTACCTTTTAGAAATTAAAGTCTTAGAAGTTTTGCTATGATATGATCTGAAGTTTTCCTTGTTACTTACTCAGACTGAAATATCATATAGTTCAATGACATATTTTTCTAAGAGTTCTTGTTTTGGTCCTTCTATATCAAACACATATATAAAATGTCTTTACTCAAACTCTGAATTATCTTTGGTAGGAATTCTAATTTATCTAGCTAATTGTGTTGCCAGACTCTGCTCAAAGTGTTGTCTTGAGTCAGTTTGCTGTATGTGATTTAGAAACCATTTAAGCAAACAGAAACTGATTTTTGGCCTCCTGAATTTCAAATTGTCAAATGCTTTAAAAATTTTATCACTAGGTAGTCATAGCAATGTTTTATATTTATATGACATACCACCATTTATATCATGTAACATACTTTCATTATAAGCTCTTTGAAGGCAGAATTTGGGTCTAGCTAATCTTTGTGTTCCCTGTAGCATCTTTCACATGGCAGATATCAGGTCAACATTTTTTTAAATGAATTTGATCTTTAAAACAACTCTGAAGGAGGTTAGGGCAGACAACACTATTCCCATTATGTGGGTGAGAAAACAAGCTCAGAGAGATTGAATTACCCAGAATCCCATAGATATAAGTAGTAGAGCCAAGAATAGATCCTAGGTCTTCTGATTCCTAGGATTCAGTGCTCTAGCACAATTTATTCTCTCTGCTAACCTCAGTGCTTATAAATCATAACAAGACTTGTAAGAAAAGGGAATTGTGTTTATAGTCAATTAACATTAACCAAGCGTTGTCCTGTTTGTAGGCTTTTTATCTTTTTATTTAATGATCCTTCTTTTAATAGTTAATAGCCTATTTTAATATGTGCATTGAATAATATAAAGTAAATGTGATATTTTCTGTGGTTTGGGGTGGGATATTGCATGCCAAAATATTTTGAAGTGCCCCTTCACTGATGGTCTTCATATCTTTGGAAAATTCGCACTCAATAGTGAGCAAACATATATTGTCTTTTTGTCTTTGAGTAACTTATTACAAGTAATAATGCACAGAAAAACGCCTCTTGATGGATTATTTTTAAAAATCACTATCTGGCTTCATGGAATGATTTTCAAAGAAGACAAACAGAAGTACAGTTGGTAATGGCCATTGTATACTCGTGTTTTAATTTCTCTACTTGATCACCTATGATCTTTGTATATTTGTCTAATAAGGCCTTTACATTTAACTGTAGCTCCTTGGAGCAGCCTGCACACACCAATAAATTTGCACCTCATGTTTTTACTAAAGAATGGCAGAGGCCAAGATAAACTTTTACCCAAAAGTTTTACCCAGAGGAATAGAAGGCTATCAGTGAAGTGGTACTACCTTTCCAACTTTAATGTTTTGAAGGTGCTAACTTTTGGAAAGCCACTGTAGCAGTGTTAACATGTCTTCAGTAGAGTTTTGCATTTTTTGCATTAATGAAAATTAGCAGCTTATTTTGTAGAATAAGCTCTATTTTAAAATATTTGGCTCTCTATACTCCTGTAGGGTCCTGTTTGCATACTGATTACGCTGTAGGTATAAGAAATGCTGGCAAAGAGGATTATTGTTTAACTTGTGCTATAATGTGAACCACTTCTAACTCATAATCTTATTTTGTACTGTGTGATGTCTGATACTGCTAACATCGATCTTTGGGCTTTGGTGAACTCTGATCTTCCCAGGTTTTCAAGGTTAGACTCTTCACTGGTCAATTCTTTTTTTTTTTTTAATGCTTTGTATGTGTGACAAGAGAAATGCACTTTTTTTGCTATAATTCAGAAGTCATTGAAGAGTGCTGTTATCCTCAAATACTACCTGCTCTGGTATTTAACATTTTGGTGAAGGTAATGTGACTTGTTTATAATCAAGTTTGAAATGACATTAGGTCTTTGTGGTTTCGATTATTTATAATAGGTAATTCATACATAGAAACATGTTGAATTTTAAGTGGAAATACACTTATTTTTAAGACTGCATTAAGATATTCAGACAGGCATCTGGCCCATTTGTAACCTCTGTATATTGATTTTATTTTCTTGAATTTTTGTTCCTTGAGATTGATCAGATCTGTGTTTTCATGGCTATTTTCAGTAATGGAAGAGGGTAACTACTGAGTATTGTTAAAAATAAATCTTGTGTCATTAGCAAATCAGTAATTTAAATTTGAGAGACTCTAGAACAACAGGTCTGAATTAATAACATGTAAATTTCCCCAAATTTCCTTGTAATTGCAAACAGAGCAATGCCCAAAATATGCCTACTTTTTTCCCAAATGATAACAATGTTCTGTTTACTTTTCAAACTGGGGAAGCAGGGTGTAAAATGTTCCTTTTTTTCTTCCTCTTACTCTTACCCTAGTCATTGTTAGGCTGATTCACAGATAGTTTACTTTTCTCTTAATGACCTGATTTGCTACCTGATTTCTAGTCCAAATTATACATATGGATGAGACTAACAATTTTTCTTAGAAAACCCTATCAAGGGGTTTGAACTCAGAAGTTGCTTTTAATTTGTTTGTTTAAGTTCAAAGTACCCCAACCCTTTCTTTATGATTGGGAAGGGAATTTCTGAGTGTGTCTGTCTGGTTGCTGGGCTAGGGTGACTATATGATTAAAACTGTTTAAAGATAAAATGATTGTTGTACTGTTGTGAACCTGCTTCCTCTTTCTCATGTGACAGATAGAACACTGTTATATTATGAAATCACATAGATAAGCTGACAGATTAAAAACAGGTTTATATTTTAAAGATATGTTCTTACCTTCAGTTTTACCAATAATGAAGATAATACTAGTAATAATAATAATTGTTTAAAACTTCTTAAATAATTCTTACTATGTGCCAGGCACTGTGTTTATATATATTATCTTATTTAATTCTTGGAACAACCTGATAAGGTAGGTACTATTCTTATTTCCATTTTAAAGAAGAGGAAATTGAGGCTGAGATGGTTAATAAACTTATTGAGGTCAAACAGCTAAAGATTAATGGAGCTGGGATTCCAACCCAGCATTCTAGCTCCAGAGTCCGGCATTCATAATCCCTGTAGCATGCTGCCTTGTTAGCCTGTAGCCATTGATTCTGGGTCATAAGAGTATTGGAAAGGATAGGATAAAAAATGAGACCTTTTGTGCATATTGTAAGCATGAACTCAGTATTCTAAATTCATATGCCTATGTTATTTCCTTCAAAAATAATCCCTACATATTTTCCTTTTTTGTTGAAACCAATGAAAAACTAAGATTACTGGAGGAGAGAAGGTATAAGTGCTCACTAGTTGCTGTTCATTATTTGGGGCTTCGTAATTATTTTCTTAAGGCAGGACTACTTAGTCTCCACCTCAGCTATTGCTTAGCACACTGCAGGCAAGTAACAGCTATTTCGCACCTGGTGAGAAAAATGTGGCCATTTATCAGATCTTCTTGGTTGCTTAATGGACCTGATATCTTTATTTAGGAAGAAAAGTTTAAAACACAGAATAAGGAAAGAGCTTACCAAATCCCCTTTTAAATTATTTATTCAGAAGTTATATGCCAAATCCTTTATTTCTCTTCAGAAATATTTAAACTGTAAATAATACAAAAACATATTTAAAATAAATTCAAAAGTACTATATTGAATCAATAACTTTCTGACACTAAAATATTCCCATGTATTAAGCATGTCACTAAAATGAAATTAAACAATTAGTTTGCTTAAATAGCTATCTTAATTACATAGTAATACAAGCTGAATAAAAGTAACTACTTACAAGTAAAGAAATTTTATTTTAATCACAATGAGACAAATGGTTTGAATCCCTGATTGCCCTACGAAGTGTGGTCATGAACCAGCAACTTTAGCTACAGGACACTAGTTTATCTACAGGGCATTTGTTAGAATGCAAATTCTTGGGCCCCTCTCCAGCCTAACAAAATTCAGAACTCTGGGGTTAGACCCAGGAATCTATTTTAACAAGCCCTCCTGGGTATTCTGATGCATTTCCAATTTGAGAACAGTGTCCTATGGTGTCTCTTTTGGTTCACTTAAACACTTAGGGATTACAGAAGCAATCTTTATTATAATGTCCAAAGCCCTTCCTTTAGATATGAGCTTATTGGATTAAATATATAATAAAATACAAACTAAAAGAGTCTGCAAACCAGTGTTAATAACAAAAAGAACCCAGCCCAGTTTACATTAGAGAGTCAGCATGGATCTATATATTTAATGTAGTCTGGATTTTATTCTGCAAACTAATAGTATTTAGATGACTAATAGTATTTGGATAATGTAAAAGCCTGACTTTGATGCTATTCTTATGTTATACTGAAATGTGATTATTTGTTTTGCATTATCAAGGTCTACCAGGTCCAGAAGGTCCCCGGGGTCTCCCTGGAATTGGGGGCATTAAAGGAGAGAGAGGAAACCCGGGCCAACCTGGGCAACCTGGTTTGTCTGGTTTGAAAGGAGATCAAGGACCACCAGGACTCCAGGTAGGAAATGGGAGTATTTGGTGAGGAAGGGGTGTGGGTGCTTGCATTCCAAATGAGAATTCCAAATTGCATTATTTTTAAATAGCATTTACTGGTCAAAGCTCTTGACTAAGCTATATATATATATATATATATATATATATATATATATATGAGAGTATTGCATGTGGAGGAGTAGTCCTTCCATAGAGAAGTAATCATGGTGAGTGTGGGGATATTTTAGACTTTGAAATTAGATAGAGTTAGGGTCAGATTTCAGCTCCTCTGTACACTTCTACTTTGTGTCTGTGAGGAAGGCAGACAGACACTTTGTGTTTCTGTCTTTACCTGTAAAAAGAGAATAATAGCATATCCCCACGTCTGTGTTCATGTGTTTTCCACCTTCGTTTGAGTGACCCAGAAAGTCACATACTTCTTTATGGATCCTCAAAGCTTCCTTCCTTCATTCAGGAGGATTGTTGTTAGATTTTGCAGCCAACAGAGTCTGGGCTCAGTCTTTTAACTCTGATGGCTGCTTTATAGCAGAAAAAAATATCTAAAGAAATTGTCCTTAAAGCTTTCCAACAACTAACCATTTTTTCCTGTTATCACTATTCTTCTAGACATCTAGACTTAAAATTTTAATCTTCTCTTTATTCATTCTCTACTCACTTCCTACCTCATTCATTTCCCATGTCCTTCCAGTTCACATGTCACTATGCCTGATTCAAGACTACTGTCTGATACCAACATTTTATAAATCTGGTATTGTCGAGTTCTGTTCATTTTCTTTCATGCAAGTTCTTACATTTGCACCTTCTAATTTTTGTTTGGAAATAATGTTAAACTTATAGGAAAATTGCAAGAATGGTGAAAAACCACATTTACCCAGATGAACCAATTGTTAATGTCTTGCCCCATTTGCTCTCTGTATGTATGTTGTGTGTGTATGCGTGTGTGTGTATAATTATGTATTTTTTTTCTGAAATATTTGGGAATAAGTTGTATCTATCATGTCCCTTTATCACTAAATACTTCAGTGTGTAATATTTCCTAAAATTAAATATATTCTTTTATATAACCATAGTACAGTTCTCAACTTCAGGAAATTGAGCATCGATGTAACATTTTTATTTCTGCCCACATGTTCTAATTGTATCAATTGACTTAGTAATATCCTTTATAGCATTTTTCCTCCTCCAAAATAAGATCCAGACCAAACTATGCATTGCATTTAACTGTTATATCTCTTTATTCTCCCTCAATCTGAAACAGTTTCTAAACCTATTTTTTTCTTTCATAACCTTGACATTTTTGAAGAAATGTAGCCCGTTCACATTTAAAAAAAAAAGAATGTTTCTTCTTTTGTCTGCTGTTTCTTCATAATTAGATTCAGGTTATGCATCCCCAGTTGGAATACTCCATGAGTTGTGTGTTCTCAGATATGGAGGCCCATGGTGTTCATCTGCCCTTCATTAGTTATCTTAATTTTGATCTTCCCATCAAGTTGTTACCTCGTTTCTCCACTGCATGGTTACTATTCTTCCCCTTGTAACTAATAAGCAAAACTACAGGAAGACACATTAAGATAATGCAAATATATATACTATTCCACATCAAAATTTCTCCCTAGGTATAATATCTATTTATGATTTTTGCCTCAACTGTTCAATACTGTGATAGTGGCAACTACCTCCACATATACCACTCAGCCCTACTGTAAGCAAGAGCCTCCCTTCTCTTCTATTTACTGTCTATTTGTTATCATTATGGACTCATAAATTCTCATTCTCTTCAATGATTCATAATTTTTATTCTATTATTACTTATTTTGATGCTCAACCTGTCCTAGATTTGGGAGCTCCTTCAAGCTGGATCCTGTGACTTTCTGACATGCCCCCCGTTTTAAAGTTCTTTCGTACGTTTGAGCATAAGATGTTCCAGCCTTGCCTCTTTTTTCATTACTACTAATAAGAGCTTCATTGTTCCACACTTATTTTCCCTTTAGATCCATTCTAGAGTTATTTTCAACTCTTCTTCTTCCCATTGTTTTCCTGGTCCTCAAACCCAATTAATTAATAAGCCCACTATATTTTTTTGCTTAGTCTTTCAGACTTTATCATTTCTTAGATTCTAATTCACACACTTACCACATCAGGGCTACACTAAAAAAGAAGTGCCGGGCTTCCCTGGTGACGCAGTGGTTGAGAATCCGCCTGCCGATGCAGGGGACACGGGTTCATGCCCCGGTCTGGGAAGATCCCACATGCCGTGGAGCGGCTGGGCCCGTGAGCCATGGCCACTGAGCCTGCACGTCCGGAGCCTGTGCTCCACAATGGGAGAGGCCACAACAGTGAGAGACCCACGTACCGCAAAAAAAAAAAAAAAAAAAAAAGAAGTGCCTTTGTTAATGATAGTAAAATAATAACTAAATTTATTAAGTATACATCATATGCCAATCACTTTTCTAAGTACTTAATATGAATTATCTCATGTAGTCCTCACAACAACTTCATGGAGTAGATACTATTATTTTCTGTATGTTAGAGGTGAGAAAATGATTCATCAAAGAAGTTAAACAACTCAAGGTCACATAAGCTAATAAGAGGTGAATTGGGTTTTGAATCCTGGAAGTCTGACTCTAGAGCCAGTGCTACAAATCACCACCTATGCCCTCACTTCCTTCCCTCCTCCCAACTTTTTTCTAAAATTAATGATTTTATTTATTCAGGGTAATCCTGGCCGGCCAGGTCTCAATGGAATGAAAGGAGATCCTGGTCTCCCTGGTGTTCCAGGATTTCCAGGTACTTGAAGGGGTGTTTGGAAGTTTCCCTCTTTACATTAAACTACTTTGGGAGAAGACACCCATTTTCTGATTTGGCTGGGTAAAGGCTGTGACCCTGTTGCTTTGCTGTGCAATTGTGTGTACCTTCTTTGCAGGCATGAAAGGACCCAGTGGAGAACCTGGTTCAACTGGCCCTGAGGGGGATCCAGGACTTATTGGCCCCCCAGGTAAGACTTATTTCTGGAGCTAGTTATACCTGATACTTAAACTCATTGAAGAATTTGAAAGTTTGCATTCTGCCTTTCAACCAAAACTTTCAGAGTCTCAGTCCCCAACAACTGAGGGGAAATAGGCAGGACTCTCCCTCTATTAACTAATCTTCTCAAGCTCTCTATTTCAATAATGTAATATCAGGAGCAGACCTTTTAAGTTTAAGGTAGATGCAGGACCAACAAGAATGCTTCAATGAGATTTTTATTGACCTTTATACTAACTTTCCCGTATTCACTTGAATAGATCACAAGAGCAAGTCACATAAGTATGTTTGTATATTTTTAATATGAAAAGAGTTCTTTTTGCTGAGAGACTTAAAGAGGTTTCCTGTAAACTGTGAAACAGAGCATCTACTAAATTCCTCTACTAGTTAGTTCAGTGGGTCCCTTGACAAGCACAACAAACAAGAACTGCAAATGATGTTAGAATCAGAATGGACTCTACAGCAAATAGAATTGTCTAACCTTGACACCAGTGTTCACAGATTTGCAGTGGATTAGACTTCCTTGTAACCGAGTCATGATTCAAGGCTTGAAAATTGAGACAATATGCCTAATTTGTCCATGGACCCTAAGAAAATTATTTATTTTTTCAGCCTTTTGGGTGAGATAATGATAATTTTCCCAAACAGATTTCTGTTGGACATAGCAAATTCTAATACATGTAACTTGTTTCTCTCAAACCAATTCTTATTCTGATCTGAGGTTACTTTGGCATCCATTCTTTCCGACCTTTCTCTTCCCTACCTTCAACTTCATGTGCTTTGCCTCTTAGGCCCCCCTGGATTACCTGGTCCTTCAGGACAGAGTATTGTAATCAAAGGAGATGCTGGTCCACCAGGGGTTCCAGGCCAGCCTGGATTAAAAGGTCTACCAGGACTACCAGGACCTCAAGGTTTACCAGGTACCTTTGTAGATCATCTTTTTAAGCCTTATGTATTTGAAAACATTTCCCTCATTCTTCTTTCACTTGTTAGAGTTTGTCTCTGACGATAGGAGTCTCAGCAACTAGTAGAATACCAGACCACTAGGTTCCATTGCCTTTTCTCCTTGAAAGTGTTCATTTCTCATGCCCTAATTTCTTCTGGCCCAGTCCAATTTCTTTTAACTCCTCTGGCTATCCTAACTTGAATGATTAGGTTAATGTTGTTAAAATCTCTGTAATGAAATTAATATGCATTTAAGATATGGTACTTTCTCTATCCCAACCACAAGAAGGATAGAAGGCTGATTTGGTGGGCTATCAGTTCCCCACTGTGAGGCCTCCTGATTTTCAAACTAAATCCTATCTAGTTGGCCATTTGACTCTATGCTTGCAGCCAACTTTGATTAGAAAGCAAGCTAGAAACTATCTTGTCTTTCTGTTTTGTCAGGTGGCTTAATAGCAGTTTTTTTCATCAATAAAGTGTACCAGGCAGTAACAGCCTTGCCTATGGTGAGATATATAATAAAAGTTGGCCTTGCGCTCTATCTTGTTCTGAAGGCAAGGAGAACACAACTGCCATATTATGGAAATCTCCACACAGGCAAATGAATTGTTTAAAATTAAAGCTAAATCCTTGTCTGCTTCTTTTGTCCTGGGCTTGAGCTGTTCCTTCATTTATCTGAATTAAAGACAAAACCAGATTGTGACTTCAGTGACACTCGAGGACCTAAGTGTCCCAAATCTATCTGGATGTGGATTTATTCTACCCACATTTGAAAACCCTACTTCATTTTCCTATAGGTCCAATTGGCCCTCCAGGAGATCCTGGACGCAATGGACTCCCTGGCTTTGATGGTGCAGGAGGGCACAAAGGAGACCCAGGTTTACCAGGCCAGCCAGGTGAGACATGCTGCTGATACTAGTTTTTAAGTCTGGGGGACCTCTGGACATACGGCCTCCGGTTGAAGCTGTGAGAGCCTCCTCTTGAGAGAGCATAGCTAGGTAGGGAGTCTGTTGCTTGGGAAAAATGGGATGACACAGATGTGCCAATATAAGAGAAGCATAGAAAGGTGGTTTTTATTTATGTGTTTAGAGCACTGGAAAACCCAGCTTTTCCTCAAAATGAGGATTTTCCAGGTACTCACTGTACTTAACTTCTGATAATTTTCAATGTTTTTTGAATAAATTTATTTATTTTATTTATTTTATTTATTTATTTTTGGCTGCGTTGGGTCTTCATTGCTGCGCGTGGGCTTTCTCTAGTTGTGGCGAGCGGGGTCTACTCTTCGTTGCGGTGTGTGGTCTTCTCATTGTGGTGGCTTCTCTTGTTGCGGAGCCCGGGCTCTAGGCGCGTGGGCTTCAGTAGTTGTGGCACATGGACTCACTAGTTGTGGCACGCAGGCTCAGTTGTTGTGACTCACAGGCTCTAGAGCACAGGCTCAGTAGTTGTGGTGCATGGGCTTAGCTGCTCCGCAGCATGTGGGATCTTCCCGGACCAGGACTCGAACCTGTGTCCCCTTCATTGGCAGGCGGATTCTTAACCACTGCGCCACCAGGGAAGTCCCTCAATATGTTTTAACAACTTTAGATAATATAAATATAACTCTAAATAATATAAACATAAAGGTTTGTATTGGTAAAAACTAGCAGCGGCAACAAGGCAGGTTGGTGATAACTGTGTTGCTCCTAGAACCAACACCCTCCTGTTTCATTAACTGTATTTCTAGGGAAGAAACAAGTTAGTGCCATCTTCATCACATATATGGGCATTGCTGTGAAATTCCCCCAAATGAAAATCTATACACACAGTGGCCAAAGGCCTGTAAATAGAGAAAATTTTTAAATAAGCTCAAGTCGAGTGGCCAAATGGAGAATGGGAACCAGTGGTAGATTGAAATCAGACGTTTTGAAAAGTTTCCTTAGAGTACCCAGCCTATTCTCTAAACAAAAAGGTATGCGTGAGAATAATTCCCCAGACAGATTCAAAGGAAAATGTTTATCAGCACTGAAGCTGGCAGGTTGATGGCAGCCACACCCCTCCTTTCTCGTTGATGAACAAAACAGCAGGCTGAAATTTCGTCATGGGGTTTGCACTCCTTTAGTACAGCAAGAGACTAGATAACACAAACCCCCCAAATAAGCATCACATTTTCCCATCTAATGTTCCATTCACTCAGTATTTATTTAGTGCCTAATGTCATCAACCAATTTCAGAAGAAAAAGAATACATTTAAATCTCTTTGAGGGCAGGGACTGTATTTTATTTATCTCCAAATCCATGATATCTGACAATGCCTTTGTAGACATTCTATAAATATTAACTAATCAAACAAGGTCATAATGTTGTGTCGATAGCCATAATAGGGAATCAGAGCTTACTTAATTTGTATACTGATGATTCTTTGGAAATAGGTATCCGTGGTTTGGATGGTCCCCCCGGGCCAGATGGATTGCAAGGTCCCCCAGGTCCCCCTGGAACCTCCTCTGTTGCCCATGGATTTCTCATCACACGTCACAGCCAGACAACAGATGCACCACAATGCCCACAGGGAACTATCCAGGTTTATGAAGGCTTTTCTCTCCTGTATGTACAAGGAAATAAAAGAGCTCACGGTCAAGACTTGGGTGAGATATTCAGCATCTTATTTCTTACTATGCATTTTGTTTTTGTTTTGAAAATCTTGTTGGGTTCTAGAGTAGCCTTGGCCAAAGTGTCTCTCTCTATTCTTTTGGGGCTTCTAAACTGAAGATCACGTCAAGGGCAGCTGAATATGTTCACTATAAGTTTTAAATAAATAATATTTAACTTTAAACTAAAAGCATTGATTAGCTAGTGTGAGGTACAATTCTTGGCCTAAAGCAAGGCATTTGGAAAGGGCCATATGTACTTTTGTTAGCTTAGTTATTGAGGAAACAGATTCTCTGGGCTCTCTATAGCATAGCAGCTGCTTAAGGGGGCAGTGTTCGTAACTCATGGGAGATAGTTTCCTCTTTTCTGATACTGGTCTTTATCAAGTTAAAGATAAGCGCTGAAGAGAATCTTGGATTCTAGATCAAAGAAAGTAAGATCATTGCTTAATTTTGCTAGTTCATGAATAAGCACCTTAGCTTTATAAAGTGTTATCAGAGTAGTTTAAAGCTGTACAAAGCACCATATTTCCATATAGGATCCACTTCATTTAATGTGTTCTCATGCATCTTCTCTATGCTATAGGGTGGGCAGTTTTGTTGATGGGATGAGGCTGGACTGAATGACTTTCAAGACCTCTTCCAAATCCCTAACATTTCTTTTTCTGGAATTCTGACTTTTCATTTTGAGGCCCCTTTGTTTGACCTGGGGCTACCTATTTTAGAAATCACTATCCCTTCTGCCTCCATAAAGACATTTAAGAAGATAGTCTAGGTCTCCAGTTTCTGGGGTCTCCATAGTAAGAGGCCTTCTGAAGTCTCTTTACCTGGGCCATTCTGTGAAAACAGTTCTGCAGCAACAGAGACCTCCAGAGGTCTGCTGTGCTCACTTTGTTCCAGGGCACATGGCCACACCTGCCAGGCACATCTACCTATATGGAAGCCAGTAGTCACAGGTCATTTTAAAGAGCCTAATAAAGTAGGAGTTTGCCAAACAGCTTTCTTCTTTCTCTTCTACTTCTCTTTTTTTCCTTTTCATCTTCCCTCTGCTACTTTTCCTTCTCTCTTTTGCTTTCTTTATGTAGCATCTTTTTCTAATTTTAGAATCAACAAATCTTCATTATGAAAATACTCTTATCTTTTAGATAATTTTCTCTAGTTTTTCTCCCATAAACTTTTTTTTTTTTTTTTTTTTTTTTGCGGTACACGGGCCTCTCACTATTGTGGCCTCTCCAGTTGCGGAGCACAGGCTTCGGACGCGCAGGCTCAGCGGCCATGGCTCATGGGCCCAGCCGCTCTGCGGCATGTGGGATCTTCCCGGACTGGGGCACGAACCCGTGTCCCTGCATCGGCAGGCGGACTCTCAACCACTGCGCCACCAGGGAAGCCCTTCCATAAACTTTTTCTCCTTTTATTCCGTTCTCTCTTTACTGTCAGAGTACAGCTTATACCCGTAATCAAGCTTATAAACTTCAAATCTCTAACCTATCTAGTGAATAGAAAGCATTAGAAGTTTTTGAACATCATGAAATTCACAAATGTAATGCAAAGAAAAAATGGGATCTCTTACCCTGTATATCACTATAACTTTTCAAAATGTGTGTATCTGGTCAAACGAGACCCATCATAGTATGTATTCAGACGTAGAGGCTATAAACTGGCCCTGACTCAGGTACAGTTTATGCCTCAGACATAGGAAGGCCATGATAGGGCCCAAGATCCCAAGTGTGATACTGGATTGCAGGGTCTATGCTTAGAGCTCACTCAAGGATCAAACTGGAGATATCTTGATGGCTAAGCAAAGAATAGTTATAGGTTTGATGTTAAGGAAACAATCACCTGATTAAGTAAATACATAGTCTCTGCTGGATTAGTGAAAGGATTATGGTGTATAAAAAAGAGGGTGGAGGAAACACACTGAATACTAAAACTGTTCTGTCTGGGAGAAAAAAAGCATACTAGGAACGATTAGTCTACAGTTTTAATAGAGGCATTGAGAGTTCATGAGATCACAGTCTCTTTGAATGTTTAGAAACTATAACCAGAATTCTGCATCATTATGGGTAGCCTACAGCATAAATACAACCAAACACCCATGTTCTCATCATTATGGGCATTCCTTTTATGCGCATCTTCCTTTTCTTTCTGAGGCCAGGGATATTTCCATCTCTGTCCCTGATTAGTAATGTTAGTTTTATTTTTAAATTACTTTATAATTTAAAAGTACTTTCATATTCATTATCCAATTTGATTTTCACAACTATGATCAAGAATGATAGGACAAGTATTGTATTTTTCCACTACACACACCCACATGCACGCGCACGCGCGCGCACACACACACAAACTGGCTAAGCGGTTAAGTGACTTATTCAAAACCACACACTCAGAAAGTGATGGAGATAAGAATTGACTCCAACACCTACCAATTCTTTTTTTTATTGAAGTATAGCTGATTTACAATGTTGTGTTAATTTCTGCTGTACAGCAAAGTGATTCAGTTATACATATATATGCATTCTTTTTTATATTCTTTTCCATTATGGTTTATCTCAGGATACTGAATATAGTTCCCTGTGCTATATACAGTAGGACCTTGTTGCTTATCCATTCTATACATAATAGTTTGCATCTACTAACTTCAGACTCCCAGTTCAACCCTCCCCAAACCCCCTACCCCTTGGCAACCACAAGTCTGTCCTCTATGTCTGTGAGTCTGTTTCTATTTTGAAGATAGTTTCATTTGTAACACCTACCAATTCTAAACCCATTCGTTTTTCAGTTATGTCAGTTTTGTTATTTGCTCTCACATGACTTTGAAATCATTCACCTCTCTGAGCCATTTTTTTCTGAATAAAGTATAAATTACAATAAATCAATGCTTTTCAACCTGGGGAACTTTTGAAAAGGTTCCTAGGCCCATCCCAAACCTATTATATAAAAATTCCCAGTGATTCTGACAGTCTACCAGTTTTAAGAATTATTGGTCTTTTGTCAGTCACCTTCAGCCTGAGATAAGCATACCCCTTTGGATACATGAGGAATTTCCAATGTATAATTTTAAAGGACTTAGTTTACAAATCCTCAACTTTCATATGTACTTTCTCCTAAAGTCGAACTGCCTGTGTATGTGCTTTGGATAATCTTGTTTCCCACGTCCCCTTTCACTACCACCCATCTCCCACTTTATAAAAGACTCATACTATGGCATATTGCCTTGAAACATGAAAACCTCTAGGGGACAAATTCAGAGGAACAATTCAAAATAATGGCTTTGTTAAAGTCTCCATCAACTCAGGCTCTATAATTCACTTCTAATCCATCTCATTAGGAAATGCATTTCCAATAAAAGTTTTCTTTTAACGTTTAGTAATTATCAAAATTTATAATAAACTATCTTTTTGATCAATGTGAATTAGTAATTATTATGATGATGACCATTCAAAATAAAATATTTAACATGTAAAGCCTTAGGGTCACAGAAATTTTTTAAAAGTTACTTTAAATTTTTGTTTCAGAAAACTATGATTGGATAATCAGTAAAAGACTTTCAAAAATAAAAAAAATACATTAGGATAAAACTGTGTGAGAGAAGTGGAATGGAAATATAATTTCCAAATGCAAAAGGAGCACTGTATAATTTCCAGTTATTAAAGATGAGTTTATGCACTTTTCAAAAGGTTTATTGTTAGGTTTCAAATACTTACATTGGATACATTTAAAAGAGTGATGTCAAAGTTTGTTTTTAAATATAAATATTCACAAAACACTACAAATGACAGTTGGCAATGTTGAAATGTGGTTTGCAAAATTCCAGGCTCCGGTATTACAAAGTATAGAAGGGTGGGTTTGAAGCCAAGAGACAATAACCAATAACTTAATAACTGGCACAGTATCAATTTAAACTTCTGATGAAAAATTTGAGATGTCAATTTAAAAATGTGTGAGGGGGTTACATCATTTTTCATCATTCTTTTGTGAGTAAATGAGAAAAGAATGGCCTAATCGCTGGTAGAGATAACCTCTATTGCCCCTACCAGCTCAGAAATTTAAAGACTCTAGTTCCTTTCCTTTTTTTTCCCCTTACGTTCTTCCCTTCTCCCTTATTTACTTTTTTCCCTTGTATTATTTACCTGCAAACCTGTCCATGGTTGCTGTGCATATTAGTCAGCACTACAGTTTTCCCTAGGCTTAAAGAGATTGTGAACCCACATAAGACATATACTGGGGATGTCTTGGAAGAAGCGAGGACAGCCTGGAGAGGAAATACTGATATGATATTATAAGGAATCAGTGTGTGCCTTTCACTCGTCTACAATAAATTACCCAATATTCTCCATAAGACACCATTGTTTATAAGATGCCTCACCAGTTTAAAAACAGTGCTGGGGAGTATATAATAAGCTACCACAATAAATGTCTACATAAGTTGTAAGATCTGTCCTGATTTTAGAGATGTAAAAACATGAGTAAATGTGCATATTATAACTGAAGAATTAAAGTATATTTATTATCTAAGAGATGGGGGAAAGTTCCTCTTTAAAAGGTTGTTAGTATGTTAGAAGAAACTAATCATCGTGACATTTTTTCTTTTTCTCCCCATTCTTCCCAGGAACGGCCGGCAGCTGCCTTCGTCGCTTCAGTACCATGCCTTTCATGTTCTGCAACATCAATAATGTTTGCAACTTTGCTTCAAGAAATGACTATTCTTACTGGCTCTCCACCCCAGAGCCCATGCCAATGAGCATGGAGCCCCTGAAGGGCCAGAGCATCCAGCCATTCATTAGTCGGTGAGACACTGGTATACCCTTAATTTTTATCAATCTCCAGTTAGTTTAGCTAGTTAGTTTAGCTAGTTAGAAATGAGTCCAAAGCTAATAATCTGATCATATTCATCTCAGGTTAGGTAGAATAGAGGTGCCTTTATAATACTCAGTGCAGTATGTAGTTTGATCCATATTTATCAGGGATCTACTTTTGACCAGGACCCATGATAGACTAGTGTAATATACAAAAAAAGCTCACAGTCTAGTCACTAGGCAAATATATGTAAATTAATATGTATCAGGCTTGGGCTCAGTGCTGCAATAGATCCAGTAAAGTGTTATGAAAGCATCGGGAAAGGGATATTTAATTCCAGCTAGAGAAATCTGAGATGACTATATGGAAGAAATATGTTTTGAACTGCTTAGCCCTTGAAGGATGTAAAGGACTTGAGACACAGGCATTTATAAGGGAGAAAGGCATACTAGGTAGAGAACATTGGAATGGGTTGTAGACTGATAGGTCTAGAATGTAGTTTCTAAAAGTTGCAGAGGGAGAAGAGATCAGAAAGTTAGCTTGGACCTAGACTGTAGAAGGCTTTCAATGTTAGGTTTTAGTTCTGAATTTATTTGGTATGTAATGGGGACATCTGACATTTTTGAGCTTTCAGGGAAGATTACAGAAACATCAATGTATAACATGGATTTCAAAGGGGATAGTCCAGAGGTGGAGAGAGCAGTTAGATTGAGAATATCGCTGTAGTCCTGGTAGGAGTGGATTGGAACTCTCAGTAGGGTACATGTATCACATTAATAGAATAAATAAGATTTGGCATGATTAGTTATGGGAAGGAGAAAGTGGTAGCTGAGACTTGGCGCATGAGTAGCTAAGAGGAGGGTGGTACCATTAATAGAGATTTCCTAGAGTGTTGCTACATTAGAACCCTAGTTTAACTTGACCTCCTAGGCATGTTAGATATTGCCATTTTCATTCTGATCATGACCCAATTGACCTAGGAGTCTAGTAACCATAAAGGGTGAATCATTGGAAACTCTAGTTTCTTTGACATTGAATATAAAGGTTAAACCTCGTTCAGCCTCTCTTAATAGCAAATTCATGGTGCCCTTTTCAATATATTTGCCCTAATCCTTTGGGAATTCATTTTTTTGTGTGTGATTTTTTTTTTGTCAGTCCCAACCTTGGGAATAAAAGATCCCCTAAAGGCATTCCCTATTTTGTAGATAAACTTTACCAAATTGGTTTAGTCATATTTCAAAAGGTACCCTCATGCTCTTTACTAAAGATTTGGTAGACTCAGCTGTATTTTACTTGATTTTATAGATTTAAGCCACATCTCCAAGTGCCTGGGTACTTGCCCAGCATTCTGGGTATGTTGTACTTCTACAGATATGGCCAAATGGTTAATAAATATCCTTTGGGCCAAAAATAATGGGTGGGGATTAAGAAAGTGTCTGTTTCTTGTCTTTTTAAGTTTACTAGACATTGTTCTTACCACAGTTTTAGCATTACTAAATGTCTCCCCTCCAGTTGGGCACTTTGACAGCAAGTAGTATGTGCAGTACACTAAGCCAAACTCTTACAGCAATTATGACATTGACTATAGCAAGTATGGATACAAATTTAGGGCAGAATAGAAAATGAAAATGCTGTAGCAGTGGTTCTGTAGTTTCTTTTTTAAAAAGCTTACACTTTTCATTTATAAATTTATTATGTATATTGGGAGACTTGGCTTATGCAAAAGCAATTCTCAAAGTGCATTTTTCTCCTCTTTTTCTGAGCACTGAAGACACCTTAATGGGCTTTTATACCAGGAAGCCTTCCAAAGAAGAGGGACTGCTATTTCCCATATGCTTACTCTGTAGATTGTGTTCCTTCTGCCTTTCCCTTACCAGATGTGCAGTATGTGAAGCTCCGGCCGTGGTGATTGCAGTTCACAGTCAGACCATCCAGATTCCCCGTTGTCCTCAGGGATGGGATTCTCTCTGGATTGGTTATTCCTTCATGATGGTATGCAACACTCTTCCTTGTCTTTGTCATCAAAGCTGACTGTCCGTCATATCTACATTTCTATCTAATATGAGGAATCCGTATCATTTATGTAGTAGGAAGCTTGAACCTCATATAGCTTCTGTCCAAGCACTGTGTTCCCTCTCATACATTTGCTGGAACATATTTTCATAATCTGCCTGTTTCTTCTGTTGGATACTTTTGGTGTGGATACTGTTCTGTTACCTCTGGCTCTAGTTCCTTCACTGGCTTTGAATTTTTGGCCCAGCTCAGCATATATCTTTGGATGTTCACTAGGGTATCATGGCACATGGGTATTGTGGCACATTTTCCCTTGTCTTTTCTAGCACACAAGTGCAGGGGCAGAGGGCTCAGGTCAAGCCCTGGCCTCCCCTGGTTCCTGCTTGGAAGAGTTTCGTTCAGCTCCCTTCATTGAGTGTCATGGGCGGGGGACCTGCAACTATTACGCCAACTCCTACAGCTTTTGGCTGGCAACTGTAGATGTGTCGGACATGTTCAGGTAAGGTGCTTATGGCTTTAGTTTAGGTCCTAAGCTTCCTTCAGAGGTGCTAGCGAACAGAGAGGCAGTTCATGGATGGTTTATACCCAACAAATATTAGGAATTTAAAGGACCATGTCGTTTATTCTTGCTTGTTCTCCTCATATACCAGACTCAGGTCAGCAAAGCAGACTTGGCTAATAATAGGTATATGTAGTTTGAGATGGCTTGGTAATAATTCTTCAAAAGCAAAACAGAGCAAGGAAAGGTTATGTGACCTGCTCAATAACAAGTGAGCAACTGAAGCCACCCCAGAAATTGAAGCAATAATCTGTGTTGCCTTCCCCAGTCCAGTAGTCTCCTTTCCCAGAATGTTTTCAAGGCTCTCATCCAAGTGTTTGACTGAGTAAGACCACATATGATACATGTACCTCAGGATACTTTATCCTATTGGAATTTTTTTTCAATTTCAATTTATTATATGTTGCTTTTTTTGTTATCATTAATATTTTTCTTATGTATTATCTTTATGTAATTGTTATGTGTTATGTATTATCATTTATTCATCATCAATTGCCCAGATTCCTCTCGTTCTAGGACCATTAAAAAATGTATAAGAGAAAGAGAGGGAGAGACAAATAGACAAGGGTAATGGCAGCAGGGAGGAGAATCACAAAAATACCTATGACCACTAATGACTCTTAGGCTATAGCAGTCACTGCGTTAGATTGCATTGCTCAAAAGTTAACCAGTAAGTCATCAGAAGAGCTACTGAAACACAAAGAGAATGTTTACATATGAATTTGAACCAAATACCAGAAAAGGCTAATCTGATAATCTTGTTTCTTATTTCCCAGCAAACCTCAGTCAGAAACGCTGAAAGCAGGAGACTTGAGGACACGTATTAGTCGATGTCAAGTGTGCATGAAGAGGACATAACATTTTGAAGAATTCCTTGTGTGTTTTTAAATGTGATATATATATATATATATATATATATATATGTGTGTATATATATATATATATATATATATATATATATATATATATTTCCCAGGATGCAATGTCTCACTCTCCCCAACTTTACCACTGCTGCCACCAATGGTGCTACTATATATGACCAGGAGAACATGCTGACTAGTAATCATGAAGATTCAAATGTACCTCAGCAATGTGCCAGAGCAAGGTCTCTACTATTTTTCTACGAACAAAATAAGGAAATGAATTTACTTTTTGGGTCCAGAATGACTTTCCCCAAGGATTATAAGATGAAGATTATATATTTTGCCCAGTAACTAAAATGGCACGTTAAAAATTCAATTAAGAGAAGAATCACACTGAGTAAAATAAAAGACTGCAGTTTGGGGGAAGAATTATTTTTCATGGTGCTACTAATCCTACTGTATCCCAGTTTTTTAATATAAAAGTGTTAAGCTTATTTTGCTCTGTAAGTACAGAATGTGTATATTGTGTAAACAGCCTTTTAGCTCAAAATGTTGAGTCATTTAGATGTGACCTGACATGAATCACTCTTTACAGAAAACTTAGGAAAACCTAGAATACAAACAGCAAGATTTTATATCCATGTTTATCAAAGTGAGAGAATTTATATTCTCGCATCAAGTTATTACCGAGAGTGAATATAACTTGAGTTTTATCCCCTAAGTTCTTATTTGACTTTTTAAAAAAAAATAGGTCATTTTAGTCACTTTAATCAGAATTTTAAATGTACATGTTACATACCTAATTATAATATTTAATGAAGTAATTTCTCTTTTGCTATATTCTCCAAGACACTCTTAACACTAGATGCCCCCAGCTTTGATGTTTCTTACATCTTGTTTTTGCTCATCCCCGACTGGGCAAAGTTCTCCCAAATAATTTTGAGAAACAAAAGTGTATTTAAAAAATTGACAATTCTTTTCCCTGTGCTTTTTATGTAAGAATTATTCTCCTGTGGGCTGTGCTTGTACAAGAACTGGGAAGACAATACTTAGTCTTCTCTCTTCAATTACAAAGCCAATTGATGTTTCTTACTTTTTTATTTTAAACGTTTTATTATAAATAGTCATAAGAATACCTTATTTCCCTAGCTGTCATCTTCTCACTTAATGTTTTTTAACTCACCAATATCAATTTAATTAAAGATATCATATGTTGTAAGGATGGTTTGTTGTGTATCTCTTCAGGCTATGTGTAAAAATCTGCTCATTTACAGATAGACTACACATCTGCACATCAACAGGTAGTCTGCCTTCTCAGAGAATCATTTAGAGCAGTTCTAAAGCAAAAGGAGTTTCTGCAGACCTTGATCACTTTGATACCTGATAGGAGACATAGTAATGTACTTTTTCCAATGAAGAAAACAACTCCTTGGAAAGTATTTTTGAGGTAATAAATTTATTAACAACATTGTGTTGATGGCTGAGAAAGGAAGCAGAACTACTTTCTATTTTGGGAAGAATTCATTAATAATCTTTAAAGCAGATTAGTGAGTTAATATTCCTAATGATTAAGAATGAACACATGTAGCTCTCTAAAATCGTTGAGGACTTGCCTCTATAATAAAATGTGTATTATAGCTAAGATATGAAACAACCAAATGATTTTGAGAATTGTAGACCCTAATATGAACCCATGTAAAAACTAAAGCTTAGAGTGTATAGTGGTAAAATTTAGGTTCTAAATAATGGTAGGTCATAGTGCTGATTGCTCATAATACTGTTGATTTCAAAGCTAGCCAATTGCAAATTCTAGCTTTATTTTTCCATGAGCTACACGCATGAAAACACTAACGGGTAATTGTAAGTGAAAATGCCATATTACATCCCATACGTTTTTCTATATGCTGTACACCTGAAGGTTGCTCCTTGAGTTACAGCTGTAAACACTGATTCCAGAGGTTTTGCTGTTTGTAGCTTTCCCTCTCATGTTTAGCTGGTTGAAAATCTTGGCTCAGAAAGAACCTCCTAATATTTTATATTTTAATAGTTGCATGTGCAGCTGGTTTTGTGTTTCTTAAATCCCCTAACTATCCCCAGCCCTGCTTTGTTGTTTAAAGTACATGAACCCAGTCCATTCCAGGATCTTAATGTTGTTGACTCACCCTTGCCACTGAATATTCAAAGATTATTCTGATGTAACTGCTCTAGTAGTTACCTATAGTGAGTTTTGCAGTCAAATACAGTTAATGGTTTTCCCACATAGGCAGGCAATGAATGAACTGTTCTGCTTAATCAGATACAAATAGTTATTACATGTACCAACCAAAAGTGTTTCCGCTGGACACCTTGTGATTATACAATGCCTTTTCTCACCTGGGCAAATTTGAAAAACACTTTCTATTTCTCATGGTGCCAGTGAGGTTCTTTGCCTCAATTGGCATGTTTAATTGAAGTCTCACTGGTCATGCCAAGCCATCAGAAGTTTATTCATATGTTAATCACAAGAGGGCACTATCGCCTATAAAAATAAATCAACATGGGAAAAAAATAAATGTCGGCATATATTTGTTGAGCTCATTGTTGATGAGATTCCTTGTCTTAGCTTCATGTATTCTTTCATCCTCATGAAGATCAATAGCAAGTATTTTAAGAGGTGGCCCAGTTACCCAATATCTGCATCCAAGATAAGGGACAACTTTGCTGTCAAAGATTTTCTTAAGAGCCTGATTAAGAGTTGGCTCTGGTAGTAATTCCTGTGCCTCTCAACACAGAAGCAAATGTCCCTGCTCCCCTATGCAGCCACTTTTGTTTGGCCAGGATTTCAATTGGCTTCTTTAGCAGAGAAGCTCTGTTCTCAGACTGGACTGTAAAAACACCTTCATCCATAGGCAGCTCCAAAATAAATTGAATAATATTTTTAAATCATATGTCATTTCCATTTTACAGCAGTGGTTTCTAGAGTATATTCAGGATGTTTGGAAGGTTTTTACGGTAGAAGCACTCGTAAGTTGGGACATGGAAGGAAAAAGTTGAGCTAGGCCTGTCTCCCAAGTTCCATAGCAGCGAACGTTCATTAGATACTTATTAGCTGTAGGGCACCATAATAGATAGGAATCTAAAATCAACTCAACCAGAAAAATAGGTAGTCACTCTAATATTTACTCCTAAGAATAGGTATGCTGTTACTACCAAATCTAATTCTAGGCCGGACTAGGACAGATCATGAGGCTTTTTGCCAGCAGTAGCTGTCTGGAGAAAGCTGGCTCACCAACCCATTCTCTAACACATGGGCAGGCTAAAATCACATTTATGTAACCGTAATTCTCTTCTTTTATGAGTAGACAGCATGCCCAACACCTGACCCCACAGGATGACGAATTGCTGATATCATACCAATTTATGCCACATATCTTCTGTTTTCCTCTTCCAGATTCACATTGCATTCTTCACCCTGCTTTCTGCCCCCGAGGGTTACTGTGCCCTCTGGCTTCTGCTTGGGTTCAACCAATGCGATTCCCCAACAGAATAACAGAGTGATGTGCAAGACTGAGATTAGGGTATTTATTTTTATGGGGCCTCTAGGGTCACCTCAGGTTGGCTTGTACTCCTCAATTGAATGTCTCTGCTCCTCTCAAGATGACCTGTTCTTCGTAATTATCTCCCCCTCTGATTGTAGTAACCTCTTCTCATCCCTTCAGGTCTATGTTTATGATGACAAGTCTGCTGTTGCTGTGCTGCTCGCCCTGGATTCCTGCATTACCTTTTGTGGTTTCCCTACAGACTCCCTATATCTTTCTAATTAAACTCTCCTCAGACTATCCTAATATAAGTGTATTGTATGTTGTTGATAACCTGACAAATGAGCAACTGCTTCTTGTTTCCAAAATCTGTTGGAGGTGCTTTATTCTGCAGGTGGCACAATGAGGCTGAACTGATAAAACTGACATGCATGATTAGCATCTGCCACTTTGTACTGAGGGATAAGCCAACGGAAACGACTTAACATCACTTAATCTAAGACCTAGTTTACCAAGCTTTATTGGAAGCTGTGTTCCAAGGTTCTTAGGGTGAAACGAGGCAAAATATATTTGTTAATCTTAAATTATTTAACTTTTTTCAAATATTGTTTCACTGGAGCTCTAAAGAATGCATCTTGACTTCCCTCAAGGTGGTCATTTGGCTTGCTTCTTCCTACTCTGAATGAAGATTCTCAGTTGGCAGACTAGATGCTAAGCACTGGTAACTGATCCCTGAAAGCTCCAGAAAGAAAACTCCTAGTAGTACTACTTCCCCCAGAGAAATCTGCCAAGTCAGGTGTACACGCCTGTAGTTAGTTAAAAACCCCGAAGTATTACTAGGCCAAGAAATAGACAATTTGAGTCACCTAAAACAAGTGGTGTTCTAACTTCAAGAGTCCCTGTGAAAGGTGAGCCAGCAGAAATACTTCAGATCTGCTTCCCTGTGTTCATCAAGGGTACCAGAATGAATACTTAGACTGGGGATTATGGAAGATGCGACAGCCTCTAAAGCCAAAGGCAGTCTGAGACTACTTGTAAATTTCAACCAGGGCCACATGGAGCCTGCCAAGAAGTGAAGATATTTTCATTTAAAGCGAAATCGTTTTCTGGTTGATTTCCTTGGGGCCAGTAAAGTGTTTGCTATTGCCAGTCTATCGCAAGCCAGAATGGTAAACCAGATGCCAGGTTTTTGTGTCTTTCTCTGACGCAGTAATTTGACTCTTGCTTGGGCTGTAAGAAACACTATCACTGATGCCTCAGTAGCAAACAAGAGTAACACCTTACATTTATATAGTTCTCATTAAAATGTCATTCTTTAAACATTATTTCATCTGAACCTCAACAGTGCTGATCTATTCAAACTGCATTTTACAGATGCAGAAGCTGAGCCTTAGAATGGTTAAGTGACTTTCTCAAGGTCATAGAACAAACCACTAAGTTCTTTTTCACTCAGAATCTAATCATCACCATCTAGTCATGAAGATGCCTGTATCAAAAAATTCAGAATCCTATGTATTGGAGATTCCTGCCACTACAGGGCTCTCTGCCTCATGAGAAGTGATAAGTTGCATGTTTTGAAAATCTTGGTTCCTAGTTAATGATGAGTGATTTTTCCCAGCACCACTGCAGCACCTGAGACCTTTTAGAATTAGCCCTTGGACATAGGGGACTTACAGTAAACCCACGGTACCTCAGGATAATTTTGTCTGTCTGGTCCAAGTCTCTGTAGTGAAAGTAAACCTTGTGAGCCTGGCCTGGTGTCCGCCTCACATGACCTTCCTTGGGGATCTTGAATCTAGATGAGCACCTGGAATTTGAATGCTCTGATCTACAAACACTTCAGTGCTACTAGTGTCCAAGTAAGGACCAGTGTGTATTGATTGCTATGTAAACCTGAGACCATGCAGATACTCTCTATTGTCTATTTTAAACAATGTAAAAAGTACTCTGGGGAGGGGAACTTTTCTTTAGTTCCAACAGGAAAGTTCATTATATTTCATTAACACCAGCATACATAAACACACAGAAGCAACTAGAGTTTGCTAACTATAACCTTCACTGGTCATACTTTACATGCAATAACTTTCCTTATTTGGCTCCCTTCAGCAGAAATTTAGGCGGGGAATCAAATGAACCAACATCAAACCAACTGGGCCAAGCAGTATGTGGTTACTTATCAGAATAAAAATGAAGGGAAGGTTGAAGACAAGTTGGAAAACATGTAGGCTAAAATAGGGCCCTGCTTAGCTTATAATAATCAGTACAGTAAGAAGCCAGGCTTTGAGATTACTAGACTTAAATATGTTCTTAAATTAACTGTGTACTTTCAGGTGGCAGCTGTTGCCCACCTCAAGTCCAGCAGCAGCACAGAAAACTGCCCACATGGAGTGGAAAGAGATAACAGTCTAAAGCCATTTTCACAAATGCATCCTTCTCCTGCTCTGAGAAAGCGGTATTTTCTTTTTTTTCCTCTATTCAGTTTTTTTTAAATTGAAGTATACTTGATTTACAATATTATATGTTTCAGGCGTACAACATAGTAATTCACAATTTTAAAGGTTATATTCCACTTACGGTTATTATAAAATTTTGGCTATATTCCCTGCGTGTACTATATATCCTTGTGGCTTATTTATTTTATACATAGTAGTTTGTACCTCTTAATCCTCTACTGCTATCTTGCCTCTCCCCACTGATAACCACTACTTTGTTCTATATATCTGTCTGTTTCTGTTTTGTTACATTCATTCGTTTTATTTTTTAGATTCTACATATAAATGAAAACATATAGTATTTGTCTTTCTCTGATTTATTTCACTTAGCATAATGCCCTCCAAGTCCATTCATGTTGTTGCACATGGCATTCTTTTTTATGGCTGAGTAATATTCCATTGTGTATATCTGTCTAGATAAATAGATAGATAGGTAGATAGATAGATAGATGGATAGATAGATATACACAACATCTTCTTTGTCCATCCATCTGTTGATGGACACTTAGGTTGCTTCCATATCTTGGCGATTGTAAATAGTCCTGCTGTGAACACTGAGGTGCATATTATCTTTACAGATTAGTATTTTCATTTTCTTCTGATTTATACCCAGGAGTGGAATTGCTGGATCATACGGTAATTCTATTTTTAGTTTTTTGAGGAACCTCCATAATGTTTTCCATAGTGGCTGCACCAATTTACATTCCCACCAACAGTGTACAAGGGTTCCCTTTTCTCCACATCCTCACCAACATTTGTTATTTGTAAACTTTTTGATGATAGCCATTCTAACAGGTGTGAGGTGGTATCTTATTGTGGAGAAACTAGTATTTTCTTTTGTCCTCTCTGAGCAAGCAGAAGCAGCCATGGGCACATGACAATGTGCTAAGGCTTTTCTCCTTGCAGGTCTGTCAGGTTTTGCTTCATCTATTTTGAAGATCTCTTATTAGGTGCATGAATATTTACACCAGTGGGTGTAAAGTGGTATCTCATTGTTTTGATTTGCATTTTCCTAATGCCTAATGATGTTGAACATCTTTTGTATGCTTGTTGGCCATTTGCGTGTCTTCTTTAGAGAAATGTCTCTTCAGATGTTTTGCCCATTTTTAAGTTGGGTTATTTTTCTTTTTACTGTTGAGCTGTAAGAGTACTTCGTACACTCTGAATACTAGTCCCTTATCAATATTTCCAAATATTTTCTTCCATTCTGAGAGTCATCTTGTTACTTTCTTGATGGTGTCCTTTAAAGTATAAAAGGTTTTAATTTTGATGAAATCCTATTTATCTATTTTTCCTTTTGTTGCTTTTGCTGTTGGAATCATATCTAATCCAAGGTCATGAAGATTTGCCCCTATGTTTTCTTCTAAGAGTTTTATAGTTTTAGCTCTTACATTTAAGTCTTTGATTCATTCTGAGTTAGTTTTTATACATGGCGTGAGGTAAAGGTCCAACTTCATTCTTTTGCATGTGGCTTATTCAGTTGTTCCAAAACAATTTGTTGAAAAGACTATTTTCCCCCCATGGAATTGTCTTGGCATCCTTTGAAAAATCAATTGATCACAAATGTGTGGGTTTATTTCTGGACTCTCAATTCCATTCCATTGATCTGTATGTCTGTCTTTATGCCAGTACCACACAGTTAATTACTGTAACATTTTAGTAAGTTTTGAAATTGTCAAGTGTGAGTCTTCCAACTTTGTTCTTATTTTTAAGGATTGTTTTGGCTTATTCAGTCTCCCTTGTGATTCCATATAAGTTTTAGGATCAGCTTGTCACTTACTTCAAGGGAAAATATAGCCAACTGGGATTTTGATAAATTGCACTGAATCTGTGCCTCACTCTGGGGAATTTTGTATTTTAATAATCACTATTCCAACCAATGAACACAGGATGTCTTATCATTTATATAGGTCTTCTTTAACTTCTTTCAATGATGTTCTGTAGTTTTCAGTGAACAAATGTTGTAGTTCTTTTATTTAATTTATTCCTAAGTATTTTATTCTTTTTTACACTGCTGTAAATGGAAATTTCCCCTTAATTCTCTTTTTCAACTGTTAACTGCTTGTGTATAGAAACACTTTTTTTTTTGTATATTGATCTTAGTATCCTATAACTTTACTAAATGCATTTGTTAGCCTGAATAGTTCTTAGTGGATTTCTTAGGATTTTCTATATATAAGGTCATGTCATTAGCAAATAGGAGTAGTTTTACTTCTTCCTTTCCAACCTTTATGCTTTTATTCATTTTCTGTTATTAATTGATCAGGCTAGAAACTCCAGTATAATATTAAATAGAGATGATTAGAATGGACATCTTTTTCTTGTTTCTAATCTAAGGGGAAAAGTTTTTGTCTTTCACCATTAAGTATGATGTTAGCTGTGGTTTTTCATAGATGCCCTTTGTCAGGTTGAGGAACTTCCCTTCTATTCCAAGTTGGTGAATGTTTTTATCATGAAGGGTTGTTGAATATTGTCAAATGATTTTTATGCATCAATGAGATAATCATGTGAGTTTTTCCTTTATTCTATTAATTAGGTATATCACATTGATGGATTTTAATATGTTGAACCAACCTTGCATTCTGGTATAAATCCCACTTGATCGTGATGTATAATCCTCTTAAGATGCTTTTGAATTTGTTTTGCTAGCATTTTGTTGAGGATTTTTCACATCAATATTCATAAGGGATGTGAATCTGTAGTTTTCTTGTAGTGCCTTATCAGCATACTACTGACCTCATAGAATGACTTAGGAAGTGTTCCCTCCTCTTCAATTTTTTGGAAGAGTTTAACCAGGGTTTTATTAATTCTTCTTTAAATGTTTGGTAGATTTCACCAGTGAAGCTGTCTGGTCCTGTGCTTTTTACATGTTGCTTAGCTGGATTTGCTAGTGGCTTTTATTGTTTGTTTGTTTTTTTAAAGATTTTGTGTCTATATTCATAAGGAATATTGGTCTGTAGTTTTTTGTGGTGTCTCTCTCATGTTTTGGTATCAAGATTTTGGTATCTATGAGGTTTTGGCCTCATGGAATGGGTTGAGATGTTTTGCCTCCTCTTCAATTTTTCTGGGAAATTCTGTGAATGATTGGTATTAATTCTTCTTTAAACATTTGGTAGAATTCACCAGTTATCTTGTTCTAGGCTTTTATATGTGGGAAGTTTTAAAATTAATTATTCAATCTTTTTACTTGTTATATCTATTCAGTTTTTCCATTATTTATTGTCAGTTTCGGCAGTTTGTGTCCTTCTAGAAATATGTCTATTCCATTTAATGTGTCTAATTTGTTCACATACAATTGTTCATAGTATTCTTTTATAGTCATTTTTATCTGTGTAATGTCAGTAGTAATGCCCCCTTTTTATATCTGATTTTAATAATTTGAATCTTCTCTGTCTTTTGTCTTATCTATGCCATGAATTCTAGCCACATTGACCTCCTCGGACTTAGAGGTCCATCTCTTTAATTCAAGGAATTGGCTTAGATTCCACAACCCTGCTCCATGACCTGAAGTTGTTCTCAAGGCAGTAAGACAGGGCAGATGTAGGTCTTACCAAGTTTGTTTCTCATCTCTTAGGGATCAGTATTCTTTATTACTTGATATCTAGTGTCTTGAAACCCCTTGTTTCATATTCTGAGGTTCTTTTTTCAGTTGTTCAGGTGGGAGATTAAATATGGTCTACCTTGGCCAGAAGTGGAAGTCTCATATCTCATTACTTACAATTACTTGGTGCCAGCACAGGGCAAATATTCATTACAACAGTAGGTCAAAATCTTTGTAGAGGATTTTGTTTACTATATGGCACATAGGGCTTTAACTGTAGGGTCATCTGTTACCTCTTGTAATATGAATATTTGTATTAGGATAGCCTAGTCTTTTGTCTCAGCTGTGATTTAACAGTTGGAGTTTCAGGTAAGATATTTTTCTCATTAACTTTAGTAATACAGTGTTTTACTTTATTGTAAGTGGGGAAAGTAGAAAAAACGGTTTTAGGCTCTGAATCCACAAAGTGAAATATTGTGAGCACCATTGGTGTAATGAACACATTTCTTAGTGGGGGTGGGAAGTATGAAAACAGGGAAGGAGAAGTGAAAATCCTCCTTTCAAATCCTATATGGCAAACTCTCATTTTTTTTCATGTATCATGGGTCATAGAACTCTAGACTAAGAAGAAATCTTTCCAATCATTACATCCTATTCTCCTACTAGACCTCTTATTAGGACTTTAATAGCTAGGAAAGATGGTTAAAATAGACTTCTCCAAGGGAGAGAAGTAGATGAAAAGAGAAGTAGTTGGAAGGGTGGTAGGGCCTGGTCTATACAATGTCTAAGATCCCTTGTAGTTCTAAACCCAATTCCAGAGTATCAACTCTATACAAACTAAGAGTCAAGTGTAGTTTTCTAAGGTGTTAAGGAACCAAACTGGAACCCTTGACAACTAAAAGGTTGACCTATTGTCATTGTCGTGCTCCCACCAAAAGACCTGGTAGTCTTGCAAAAAAAGTTTTTTGCAGTTTCTGTATCTTATATGCGTTATATCTACTGTGTAATTAATGTGAGATATTTAGCTATAATTCTAAGTACTGTCTAAGCACCACCACCAATACTGCCTGTCTTCCTAGAATGAGCATATTCTTAATATAAAGAGGAAAAGAAAACATAATAAAAAGGCAGGGTCAGCAAGATGGTTCCTAAACTGCTTCTGAGAAAGTTAAAATACAACAATAACAAAAATCTGAGCATGGACATATTTTCAATGGCCAATATGCGTTCAATTCCCTGAAAATGATGCAGAAAGTACAAAAATGTTGAAAAACTTCTTGGGAGTTACAAGTGTGGCAATACAGAATGAACTGTGGGCATCACATTTTTCTGTAGATGTTTAAGAATCTGCTTCCCATTTCAATATTTCCTTGCTCCTTTTGTTATTGAAATGATATTTCAGGTTACTGCCAGTGCAATAGAATACCCTATAACGCATATTCTGAGATTGAAAAGTCAAGTCATTAGCAAAATGAAAAGGCAACCTACTGAATGGGAGAAAATATTTGTAAAGCATATAACTGATATGGGATTTGTATCCAAAATATATAAAGAACTATATAACTCAATAACAAAAATACAAAACAAAACAAACAAAAACAACCCCAAACAATCTGATTTAAAAAATGAGCAGAGGATATGAATAGACATTTTCCCAAAAAAAGACATACAGATAGTCAATAGGTACATGAAAAGATGCTCAACATCACTAATCATCAGGGAAATGCAGATCGAAACCAAAATGAGATATCACCTCACACCTGTCAGAATGGCCATCATCAAAAAGACAAGAAATAACAAGTGCTGGTAAGGGTGGAGAAAAGAGAACCTTAGTTCACTGTTGGTGGAAATGTAAATTGGTGCAGCCACTATGGAAAAAAGTATAGAGGTTCCTCAAAAAATTAAAGGCAAAACTACCACATGACCGAGCAATTCCACTTCCGAGTATTTGTTTTAAAAAAATCACACTAATTTGAAAAGACACATGCACCCCTATGTTCATTGCAGCATTATTTACAATAGTCAAGGTATGAAAACAACCTAAGCGTCCATCAGTGGGTGAATGGATAAAGAAGATGTGGTACATATGTACAATGGAATACTACTCAGCCATAAAAAGAATAAAATCTTGCCATTTGCAGCAAGATGGATGGGCCTTGAGGGCATTATGCCAAGTGAAGTCAGACAGAGAGAGACAAATGCCATATGATCTCACTTACATGTGGAATCTGCAAAAACAAATGAACAAACAAAACAAAGTCCATAGATACAGAAAACAAAAAGGTGGTTGTCAGGGGGAGGGGGGATGGGTGAAATAAGTGAAGGGGGTCAAGAGGTACAAATTTCCAGTTATAAAATATATACATCATGGGGATTTAATGTACAGCATGGTGACTATAATCAATAATATCGTAGTGTATATTTGAAAGTTGCTAAGAGAATAAATCTTAAAAGTTCTCATGGCAAGAAAAAAATTTTTTGTAACCTTGTATGGTGACAGATGGTGAGAGACTTATTGTGGTGATCATTTTGCAGTGTATACAAATATTGAATCATTACATTGTACACCTGAAACTACCAGTTTTATATGTCAATTATACCTCAATTAAAAAAAGAAAAAAAAAACAAACAAGAAAGGTCAAGGAGGGGATTGTTTCTATTTCAGTTCTATGGACCCAAATGTTTAAGTTAAATCAGTGGTCTTCTCTGAAATTCTCAGGACTTTAAAAAGTTTCCCCCATTTATATAGCACAGCACTGATGTTACTGACAAATTCCAATGTAGTATGCAACAGTGGTTCCTAATTGCTTTAGCATTTATCATGCACAAGAGACAGGAGGGAAGTTGTCTCATTTTGTACAGCTCAGGTGCATTTCTTATCTCCAAAGTACGCGTAAGCAGCAAACTGGGACTTAAGGTAGCTGCCTGAAAACCAGCATCCGTTAAAATGCCTGTCTTGGAGGGAAAATGTATTGGTTTTTCTAAAACAGAATACAGTCGAGCCTCATTCCGTGCCTTAATTTTGCATGATTTCTCTTTTGCACATTTTATAAATTAGGGGCCCTGATCTGGTTTACCATATTTTCATACTCACATTTTCCAGGTTCTGCCTTTGAGCATTTTTGTTTTCAAAACATTTTAAAAAGCATTTTGGTGCATTTCCAAGATGCCCTTTGGGGTCAGTTACCACCTAGTAATATTTTTCTAAGCAGTCACTGAAGGTGCTTAACTTGTGTATACTTAGGCATGTTTTACCTGACAAGTCTTCTGAATAGGTTTTATGCTTTAAAGAAACAGTACCCCTTCACATTGTATAGTGAGCACGTGGCTGCTATGTATGTGATTAGAGGAGTGGAGAAGCTGAAGTTCTGTTCACATACTCTTCAACATAGAGCTTTCCAGCTGGCAAGTTCTGCTGATAGTCAAAGCAGCCACACTGACTATGCCTACTATTGCAGGAATTCAAGTTCCATTAAGATGTGAATCAGCAAGTGAGTATACAATGATTATATAGACTGAAAAGCACAGATGTGCCTATCTGGCTTTGAGGGGCTGTTTGGGATGAAAAAAATATATTTGGGCTATGCCTTGGCAAATATAGATTGCCTACCTTGAAGAGAGGAGAGATAGATCTATCTATCCATATATATAGATATAGATAGATAAAGATATATTAAATCTGTAAAGTGTGTGTATATGTATTTATGTATACATATGTGTATGTGTGTACACATACATGTACACATATACACATTTTAATTACAGATTTTAAGATGATCTCTGTTGTGGACACTTTCTAATGATAAAGGCAGTCTAACTATACATTCCCACTGTGATATTCTTTTACACACAACTTCTTAGGTGCATTAAGTAAACTCAAGCTGTATAATGAACTCAATTGTCCACAAACATACAATCCATGAAGCTCGTGGCTTATGCACATGATGTGGGAACTGCTTCCTACTCTGTGGCCCATCTGACTCCACTGATCCCTCCCCCATTTCCCCGTTGATCCTTGAGCAAGCATGGGTCCCAAAGTCTTATTACACTGCCCTTCTCTGTGGCAAGGGCGATTTGGTAAAGGAAGGAATCAGGAATGCAATCATTTGTCTAGTGTTCCTTTAAACCTTTGGCTTCTGATTAGGCTGACAATACAATTGACTAATATATTCTTGACATTCAATCCATTCATCAATGCTGATGAATGTTTGCTGTCTGTTCATTGGTGAATTTTCCATGTACTCATATTTATCTTCCCAGGGGTTAAAAATAAGTAAATAAAAAGGGAGTCATTTAAAGGGCAAGAGTAAGTGGCAAGAGAAGGAGACAAAAGAAAACTGTAACTGATTACCTGAAACCTTATTGAGTAGTCCCTTCTACTTAGGAGTCACACATTATCAGGATTGACATGAAAACTCAGGTTAAGTTCTACACCAGGGACTTCCCTGGTGGTCCAGTGATTAAGACCCTGTGCTTCCACTGCAGGGGGCACGGGTTCGAACCCTGGTCATGGAACTAAGGTCCCACATGCCACGCAGTATAGCCTCCACTTTTGGAGAATCAAGACTTGGGAGATATTAACTCTATTAAAAAGCCTCAAGTTTCTAGGCATAGTAACTTTAACCCAAACCCTCAGTTATCCCAACTGCTTTATTCTGAGAAATGCAGTCAATCCTACCATGGAGCAGAAAATATATATTTATAATGAAGTAGTAGAGATAACACTACTAAGAAAAAATGAGTCTCCACACAAATAACTTTCATGAACACATTTATTGCGAGTAGCTCTATGGAAAGGCAAGTCGGATATATATATAAACACTATACAGAGTTGCACGTTTGTCTCCCAAAACTGCAAATGAGATGTTTACAAAGAAAAAAGAATTATATAAGAGTATTTACAAAGGAAGACAAAGCCAGAGCAACTCAAAGCAGATCTGTGAAGCAGAAATAGCAAATGTAATGAACTGTTGGAACTGTAAAGTTTTAGATTTTACTGACCAAGTGACTATGTCTGATACCAAATGAAATGTAGACGTCACAAAAAATCGTTCCATCATTGGTTTTTCTTAACAGCAGCATAAACTGGTAGCTGGACGGTAAGTGATATATTGGTACACATATTCTAAAAAGATTCTTCCATCACAATACTGAATAAATTAGTTGTGTCTGTAAACTAAGAAGTAGTGTCAAAAGATTGCATATTTGTTATGCTGTACCTGTGACTATTTGTACCTGTTACTATTTGTACTGTTGTGTATGAGGTTTCCCATTCATTTATTCAGCAGTGTCACATCTGTGCTGTACCCTGTCTGCTGGCAGCCTCTGAACCTAGTATGCAAATAAAGCAATACAGCATTTTCCCCCAAATAATCTTTTCATTCCACAATTCTGAACGATTATGACTTAACTTACTTGAAAATAAAATGGTGACAGAAGGCTTGAGAAAAGGCTGCCTAAAGACGCATTGTTACCATAATGAACAAAAGCCACACTGAATTCTTTGATTAGGTTGGAAAAAGAGAAGAGTCTGAAGGAACTGATGAAACTGATGCCCTAGCAGTGACCAGTAACTGGAGTAGTGATTGGTACTGCAGCCTTATCCTCTCCTCAGCACCACTCACAAGGGAACAAACAGTAAAGAGCCCCCCCCATCCCTTTGGTTGGTAGGCAAGGAAAATTCATAGAAGTCAACTCGGCTCTTCGGAAAAGTTAGTGTAGCAACACATGTACTATAAGCCTGCTTGAAGATAGAAGTACACGTTCAAAGACATCAAAACGAAGTGGTGAAAAACTTCTGGTAAATATTATACTATTTCAAAGTTGCACATTAAATGCAAAGCAATTTTTTTAAACAGAGTTACGCACAACAGGTACATCTACAATCACATGTACACAAAAGGTGTGCACACACGTTAGCACTCACACAGTTATACAGACACTCACACCCATCTTTGATATGATGAGGTTTGCCAGTGATGGTACAAGTCGTGATTTGTGTGCCACCACATAACAAAGCTCTAAGCAAGCTTCAAGACCTTTGTACCTATCCTCTGTGATCACCACCTGTTAGTGTCATGTTCTCAAAGGTCCAGGTTCCTAAAATCTTAATTCAGTTTCCATCAGAGGCAAGCAAAAACAGGAGGGGGGAGCTTGCTCTGATTCTTTTTTCTTTTTTTTTAATTTGGTACATCTTACATAGTCTCATTGTCCAAAGGGAAACAAGACCTTATAAGAGGTTCCTTTTGGCTTAAGTTTTAGTCAGAATATTGATTGATATGTATACACTAATGTCTTAAATATGGGAAACTGATCTCTTTATAGGAGCCCTGGGCATAGGAGGGAAAGTATGTGTCAAGGAAAGAGCCAGAAAGAGGGGAAGAATGGGGGGTGAAAGGGGGAGGCCCAGAGTGGCAGAGAGGGTCTTTGTGAGGAACCGTTTTGAAGAACTTGGTTCTTTTAGGGGGAAAATGTAGGTTTAAATTTTTTTTTTAATTAATGGGTTTGGAAATCCTCAATTGATTTGCAAGCAGAACATCACAGTATTGTATAAGAAGAAACAGATTACCTGTTCCTCAGTTCTGCCTTTATAACATTGGAAATGTTCAATTACAGTATCAGTTTAGTTAACATTTAATGTGGACAGAATGTTGCAGTTTTGTTAATGAGCAAAACTGAGATAATCTGCCCTTTGGTGCTGCCTTTAAAATATTAGAAATGTCCCATCAAGGTATCAGTTCAGTTCATGTTTAATTCCTTGATCAAGAAAAGTTTTGTGTATATACTACTCAGAAAAAAAAGATTCCAGATCATACCTACCTTCTCAGGAACATACCTTTCTTCTTTATCTCCTCTTATTTCAAAGGTTTTCAACTTCAAAACTTAATCTAAGTATTATACATTAGTAAAATGGGTATTGGCCAAATTTACACATATGTAAATAACATTTTTTTTAAAAGAGGAAATGAGTTATGAGATGCTCACTTTTTAGTATTTGTTTCCTTTCAAAAAGACAGATTGGGGAGGGAAGCCAGAAAACGAAAACAAAATACACTGGGAATTTCTTAATTCAAAATCACTGGATCTATAAGGCAGCAGTACGAATGATCTGTTGTAGGATCATTCAACTGACAGCATCCACTTGTAGGCTTTTAGAAATTCAGGTTGCTTTCTATTCAGAAGCCTGTTATTTCTCTTTCTTTTAGGCAGATCTGGAGTAGACAAAGATGAAATTCCATAAGCATCACTTTTCTTCTAAAATGTGTTTTTGTGGCAATGTAATCACTCTAGGAAAAAAAATGACAGAATAAAAGTTACTTTCAGAATTAAAGTGTGAAGCGCTTTTACCCACACCCTATTCTAAAACAAAACAAAACGAAATCGAACTAGTAGTTTTGGGGAGCCATATTGAGGAGACTGCCTTTGCACGGACATGCATAACGAGGCTGGCTGCCTGTGACGTTTGAAACGCCAGCACAAGCCCAGCAAAGGCCAGCAAAGGCGCAAGGGCAGTTACTCCTTTTGCCCCCAGGCTCCACTCTGACTTTTCTGGTGGATAGCAGCTTTGTCAATCAATGTGCATGCACTGCTCTACTTTCTCCCATTGGGGCCAGCAAGTGAGCCTGGCATTGGGCAAAGAGAAATTTTTTCTTCTCCTACATGCTTGATTATGCCTTCATCAAATTATGTGGCACGAGTCAAAGGCTTTAAGCATAGACTTGGTGCTAGTCTCCAGATTCAATCACTAAATTTTGTCTAAAAGAGCAAAATCACACCTCTAAAGGAGATATGACTGAAATCTCCATCTGTCTAACAAAAAGAAGTCTGGTATTACTCTCTTGGCCTTCTGCTTATTGAGAGGGTACATAATCGGGAGTGGGGCAGAGGAAGGGTGTCTGGCTCATTGAAGAAGGTGCTGAACTGGAGAAGGGATGGGGATAAAATGGTCAGCAAATTGATTATGGGATGTGAGTGTTAATTTAAGATCAGGTCACATCAAAGAACGAAATATTCTATTTCATTATAGCCAATGTAAAAAAATCCATGGAACACACACACCCCGCCCCCGCCCCCCCCCAGAGTAGGCTTCAAGTACAAGATCTTGCATTAAACCAGCAGTATATGTTTTAACTATTCATTCTTTCATCAGAGGTTTTAAAAATGTAACAACTTGCATCTGGATGAAGCATCAAAGCTCTCCATTCCCCTCCCACCTACTTATGGCTATTCATCATGATTCATTGTATAGGGCCGTTTCTCCACATTAAAAGTTTTCTTTTTTTAAATTACACCTTAGATTAGTAAAGACATTAAGTTTTCTTGTCAGTAGTGGGCTTAGGAAACTTTAGATTCATGTATCTATCAATTTTACACAGGATGAAAGGTGTGATAGCCAGAGGTTAACCACGACAGTACATACTAGCAACTCAGTTATCCACTGCAAAATTAGGCTAGACATTGTGGAATTTTGAAGCTCCTGTCAGCTAGAGGATTTTAACAGAAATTTAAGGTTAGAAAGCTATTGCAGGTGCAATATCAAAACTAAATTAGGTATTTAGTTTTCTACTTTGTTTTAATATAAAAATACGTTCATATATAGTATACTGAATGGGCTTTAAAAGAGATTTCTTACTACCCTCTATAATATACTATATTTCACAGGTATTTTTTCTGGAAACATACAAATTAAGCTCCATCTAACTGCCCCATCAACATTACACTAAGCCTGAACTTAGGGGCATTTGTTGCTATTAGAGGTTTCTTTCTTCTTACTTTTTAAAAAAATGACAGGGGCTCTACTAAAAATTTGATTCATATTTCAACTGCTTTCCTATAATACCTACACACCAGCATTGAGTGAATGGTTGATAACATACTAAAACCTAGCAAATAATGGTGTGATTTCAAGTTTACTTTACAAAATATATTTGTCAACTCTTGATTAGCCATGCTGGTAGAAAGGAATAATGCTATCCAAAACAAGATAATCCAAAAATAATTTAATTTGCTTTTGAAATGCATTATGGGAACTTGAGCCACAGATTTACCTTTATAATCCTGTTTTACTTAGGCCAATATTAAAATGAGCTTACATTCCCGGAGCACATTCCAAAGAACAGCGTAGGAAATAACCCAGAAGCTTGCTGGGTGGCAAAGGAAAGCAATTTGGGATTAAAACTCCATCAAAAACAGTCAGCAAAATGAATCAAAGGGCTGACAGTCATATCTTAGTTCTGTTTCCTGTTCATTTTGATATCATTCCACCACCAGAAAGGTAAATGTCGACGCTTTTAATAATGTGATCTGATTTTGATGGATTACTTCCACTTGAGATTGACAGGTTATAAATAATTACTGTACCAGGTACTCTTACTTCCTGATTGATCAAAGATCTCTTTAATGACAAGTTAATTCCACCCCTTTTAATGGGAGGTATGCTCTTCAAGTAGTTTTTCTCCATAAGGGAGAAAACTCAATGGACTCTGGATGGGTCAAAATATTTTCCTACTCTTGGCCCCCCAAATCTGGCAGGTATCATTTTCTTCTCAAAAACAAACGCAGTAAATGTTTCTGGTTCAATTTGTCTAATGATATAAACCTAAACATTAATCTTTAGTATACTAATAAAACACACATGACTTCAATATCCCTGGAAATGTGTAGGGTGAGCCAGGAAGGCAGTTCCTCCAGGGCATTCCAGGCCTCTTCACATGAATTGCAAACATGCCTCTATTACAGCCTGAAGTCCAACACAGCAATGGTTCCCCTGCCCAGAGAAGCCCAAATGATAACAATATATCCAGTTAGCCTCTCATTCTCTTTCTATTCTCCCCAATCTCGTGGCCTCAGTTATATTTCTAACTCCAATCTTCCTAGAACTGAAAAAAAAATTCAAGTTCTTTTGAAAATTTCTCACTGTTTATTAGTCAACATGCTAGCCATCCCCATGATCAACTGGTGATCACAAACAAGCAGGGGCAAACAAAGCATTGAAGACAAGCAAATGAAAGTAAATGAGGAGAAATGGAAGCATTTACCTCAAAGATGAGTGTATAGTAATACAGTTACATTATTTAGCTTAGCACTGCTTCTGGCTTATATACAGTATTTTTCCCCCAATAAGAACAGATCATCACACCTTTCTGTGCCCCGTAAATATATGGGAGGATGACCCTCAAGAGCCTGATAAAAATCGAAGTGCTGTCCCTCAAGGGTGAAAACTAGCAATAATTGCTGCTAGTCTTTACACCACCAATCACAGCAGACTGTTGACTCCTTTACAGATTAGAAGATCAAATATGCTTCTCCTCATGGCGGCAACGGTTTTGTGATGGAATACTCAAAAGAATCTGTTAAGGGAAATGGATGACGCTTGTAAACCTCCATCTCCTCAAAGGTCAGCTCAATTGTTTCACACCTGCCCTTCGCAGGCAGGCCCTGGACCACTTATGCATGTTCATTCCAGTCTTGATTATCTGGATACAAACTATCTGGGGATCAGCTACAGGATTTTCCTCGCAGGTCAGCTTCGCCCCTACCTCCCAACACACACTTGGGCCACTTCACTCTGCTGCCTAGTTACTGCAGACTTAAAGAATGCAAGTTACTAGAACTCTAATATAGGCAGTCTCCGATTTACAAAAGAGACATATTCCAAGCCTCATTGTTTAGTTGAAGCTCAGAATAAATTATCCTATGGAAACAATGTTATAAATACATGGCGGATAGGTTCCTAGGTTCACCCACACATGCCTGTATTAAACCTATGCAGGTCCTGAACTGGGAGAGGAACGATTTTGACTGCACCCAATGGTCACTTATAACATCATTTCTGTGAGGAGATCTGTTTGAAGTTTCAATATGAGGCTCCAGGAAAAGATCTCTTCTAGCCATGGCAATAAGAATAGGGTCCCCTAAATTCAAGCAGCTAAAATAGCTGGGGGCAGGGTGGCAGGAGGAACTATGGTCAGAGCTGCAGCCACAACAAGGAGTCCTTCATAGGAGGTGGCAGGTTTGTGTGTGAGGACAGTGTTGATATGCCTTCCAGACCAGAGGCACAACTTATGAAGAGGCAGGAGTTAAACACCACACTTATTGGTCAGACCTTCAAGGGCACCGTGGGTGCACACGTGAATCATTTTCAAGGTGAATTTAGAGGTAGTCTTCGTGGATATTCTCTCTGAGTTTCAAGTCTACAAGTAGCAAATTAGTAATCATAGAGAGGCCAATTATATAAATTGTGAAAACTAGCTCAAGTGACTAGTTTATGGGGAACTGGATATTCAGTAAATCCAGAAGGTCTGGCTAGCTTCGGACATATTGTGGTCAACCCAACCAGAAAACGGCTTTAAACACCAGCCCAGCTGCCTCTGTGCCAACAAGTGAGAGCAGGGCAGGCAGCACAGCCCGGGACCTGCAGAACAAGAAGGCCACAAGGAAGGCTGTTCCTGCGAGCTAAGCGCAAGCAGCCTGTGAACTAGGAGTGGCAACGTCTGGGGAAAGAAACCCTCCCTCTGGGGGCCTCGAGGGACTCCCAGAGCAGCCTCACCTTTACAGCTAGAGAGAGACCAGGAAAGGCATGTTTTCCTGAAATTAGGGACACAAGTTTGGCAAAGGGCACAGGAGGGTAAGACTCACATAATGCAATCAATGCAACCCTAACCAATAAGAAAGGGCATGTCAGGAAGCTAGGGAAAAAATAGCAATAATTTTCTCATTTCAATAAATAAATATTTAACTACGTATTTTCCATTAATTCTAAAAGGAATTAAGTCCTCAGTCAGAAATTGTAAGGTACCCTGTAAAAGAATGCAAATTTAAACTAGGATAGAGGTCTACATTAAAGAAAATCTTTAAAAATTCTTATTTCTCAAGTGTGCAGCCCAACATTTTCAAAAGAAGATGGAAATCTAAGACCTGTTGCTGCACAACCAATAACCAATGCAGAATTGCTAGAGAACGTATTTTCATTTCATATGGTGAGTGCATTATCTTGGCAATTTTATCAATAGCTTTAAAATTAGCAATCTAATAGTTGTGGTAAAAACTGAGTGTGCTGTAATGTATTCATTTCATGATTATAAAAGGTAGCCTTTTCATCTCTCATTTCTCACTCAGGACCAAGCAGTACTTTCCAGTAAATGATCCTCACCATCTTTGAGCCTGGCAGCACCTCTGAGACAAAACATAGTGCAGGCTTTAATTAAACATTTGACAAAAGCTATTTTCCAATACTGCCAATAAAATGTCTGAGCTATTTGAGCTATTTTTACATAGTCTTAAAGCATTTTCAAAAAGGTGCTAAACAAAATGAATTTAATTTTAAAAACGGATTTTTCGGTCCCAAGGAGAGGATTTGATTTTCAAGGCTTCTAAAGTCTACTTTCCTGACTGCCAAAAGCAAATTTGCTTTTTAAACAAATGAAGAGCATCTCTTTCTTACAGTGCTTTTGCTTCCACCTGTCTCATTTTATTCTGTTTTTTCCCATCATGATGGTGCAGATTAAAATATCAGATTTTATACATATGGAAAAAATGAAATTGAAAGACTTTTGGCCATAACTGGCAAATGTCAATGGATTATTCGGAAAACCACACATAGGTGACTTCAGTTAAGGAAAGGACCATTACTGGAAGTTTACTGAATGTACCCCTTTCATTCCTTTCAGTGTTTCCGTGGGATCCAAGTAGATACACACACTATTTGTGTTTGAGAGGTAAAGATGAGCAAACTCCTCTCCCAGACTGAAAACCTTCGATTCCAGTACAGGTCAAATTCTTTTATTCTAAAGCTATGGCAAACAGTTCAATGTAATGAAAATGACCCAAGCTCTGGTGGATGGCTCACAGTTATAACACTCCGAATGAATTACTTACAACGAGATTGGATACTATCAAATTCAAGAAGACTTTAAATTTTCCCAATCCTTGCCTGTATAATAATCTTTCATCAACAGGGAAATAACATATTGAACATCTGATGAAAGGGCAGTGTGGTGTTCTGCGTGGAGCACTGGACTTGAAATCAGATGTATGGGTTTGATTTTCTGCTCTGCCACTTACCTCTTTGACCAGGGGGAAATTCTTAACACCAGCTTCAGTTCCAGTACCTACTGTCCCCCAGTAAAATAATGAATGTAAATATGCTTTGCAAATTATAAGGCAGTAGGCAACTGTAAGGCATTTCCTCCATCAACAAGCTGACAATTTAACAACGATCCCTTTTAAATCACATACAATATTCCTGATTTCTCCCTACACCGGTTATCCTCATCTATTCCAACATGAAGACTTGGGGGGATCACTCGAAGAAGCCCGAGTTTGTTCCCCAAACAATTCCCTGCCAATGACTGAAGTGTTTTGGTTCATATTTGGTAATTAGGGGGAGGAAAAGAAAGCAAGAGATCTTATTCGAGTTTTGATGCATGTGTGATATTCAAGTCCCAGTCCTTGTTTAAAGAAGGTCTCTTGCTAGTGAATGGCCAAAATTTTTACCTGGGAAGCATCACTCTTAAAAATGGAATGAATGCACATGGATAATGATTGCCAATAACTTTAGTTAACTTTAACTGAATGAAATCTTTAATTGTTATAGGTCAAATATATCTGCTCCAAATGACTATCCAGTTGTTTTTTTTTTTTTTTGGTGGGGATGAATGTTGCCTAAAATAAGTGACCCATCCATGGTGACTGACATATCTCTGCTATATGGAGATTTTATTCTAGTAACGTATAATAAATAAGTCCAATACAACAAAAAATTTGCTCTCAAGCACCTATAATTTATAGCAAGAGGAGTTGGCAGTAGTACACTGAAAAGAAGCTTATATCTCCTTCATGTTAATAACACTGTCTACAATTTCAAAAGGTAATTACTACAGATTTTTTTTTTTTTTTTGCTTTTTCATACCAGGTGCTGTTATAACTTTACTAATTTGGCTGGCCAATTCTCTCACCTCTCTTAGAGCTGCTCTTATCTTCCCATCTCTGGAATGGAAAAATCAGTGAATTTTTTTAACCTTAAGTCATTTCAAACTATGAATTCTATATCAGATACAGCAGTAAAAGAGGCAAAAATGCATTCGTGGGTCAGGAGTCACACTAAACCATATAAGAAACTGCATTCTCCTCCTAAATGCTAATACTTATAACCCATGTGTTTAAAATCTGAAGACTTCACATTTCTTAAATTATTTCATTTATAAAAAAGTCAAGTCCAGGTTATATTTGTGTGCTTCTTTCTAACTGACTTGAACAAATGGCTTTGAAGTACTTACTTATATGCAATGTGACTTGTAGGTAAATGAGATTATATATTAATTTTGTGTTATATGAAAAAAGTTGTCTCACTGCCTTACGGGCTCCCTTCATTTTGCTCAAGTTATAAACAGATCCCAACTATAAAGATTCCAACTCTGAACAAGCATGTAAGCCATTTTAAGTGAAAGTAATGACTAACTGAAAAGTGGGATTTGGGGACACAGAACTTTAATTTAGCTTTGTGTTTCTAAAGGTGATAATAATAAGAACAGTAACAACAATGGTAATAGTAGTATAATAATTCATGTATAACACCTACTATGTGCCAGGAACTGTTCTAAGCATTTGCCATAGATTAAAATTACTCTGGGAGATATCTAACTCCTAATGAAGAGACTGTGCCTTTGCTCCTTTGTCAAAGCATATTTGTCATTTTCTAAGATGATCTTTTTTTTAATGTTAGATAGGAAGGTGAAGAGAGATCAGAAATTGGGTGAAAATTATTCTATAGCTTTATAGAATCAGAATTAGCCAGCTTGTTCTTAACCCTTCACAGACAACATTCTACCATATCAATTTACATAAAGATGGTAGCGAAAGTAATTTCCTGCAATGATTTCTTTCTATATATCCTCCCTTTTATATATCTCAGCAAATTACATGCTTTAATCAGTCTCAGGACCAATCATTTTGGCAAGAAGCTAAGTTATCTGTTGAAATTGTTGAAACTTCAATGTTTGTTAATCCAATAACAAAATTAAAATATCTTACACTTGTAAAGTGCTTTAAAGGTCCAAAGTGCTTCCACATTCACTCTCTTGTTTTAGCCTAACCACCTACCTCCCTGTGAGATACAGCCTCCTTGCTGTAGTTACTCAATAAAGTTAGGAATTTCCTCAATGAACAACACATTTAGAGAACATTAAGCCTCCAGAATAGCTGCAAAGTCATTTGAAGTTATTCATAAATCAGTAACTTATGCTAAGATAATGTTAATTATTTTAGAATCTAGATAATATTTGGGAAGACAGGGTTTATTTAAGGAACAAGAAATTTTCACTAATTTTCATCTTTGCTTAAACAAAGAGTAGTGGAAAGTATAGACAAACCTCTATGAAAACTTGTCCTTTCCAAAGTACCACAGGGACATAGACAGCTATGGAACACCCACATCAATATCATAAATGGTGTCTTCAGCAGTTAGGTTCAAACAGTAGCTTAAGACCAATTTCCAGGTGTACTTTACAGAATAAAATAGATCTGTTCTTGAAAAGCTGGTTATGAATTAAAGTCTTGGAAATAGATCTGTATATTTTAAGTGCATGATTCTAGTAGTAGTGGTGATTGTGTGCGTGTGCCTGCACGTGTATGTTTGTGTGTGTGTGTTGGGGGGAGCTCACAATTTAAAGGAGATCTGAATTGAACCCTTTGGCAAGCCAAAGCATCCTTTTGTCGTTTTAATGATCACTCTTTAATGTGTCCGTGCTGCAAACGTGAGTTTTTGTATGGCAAGTTTTCTAAAGCAGGGGGAGAAAGGGGAGGGGGCCTACACCTGCACTAAATAGGGAGCTTGTTAGGTGACTGCTGTGATCAGTCCCCAACTTGTTCTGCCTGATCAAGCACAGTGGGCAGAGATCCAATCACAAAAGCATTCCACAAAGCAAGCAAAGCAAAAATCTTCACTAAACTGACTACTGGAATGAAAACTGCTGGGGTCCATCCCTTCTCTTCCCTGGAAAAGAAGCACATTCTGGTAAAGAGGGAAGGCAGTTGAGACTATGGAGTCATCATCTTCCAAAATCATTTCTTGAGAATGTCTCCAGACACCCTGATAACAACATTGCACGATGTACACAGCAGATTTACTCGAAGTCTTATTTCCAAGATCCTATTCTCTCTTATTTCTTCCTTTGGAAAAGTAACCCTTTAAAAAAAACTTCCACTCTTCCAGGGTAGGCTGCCCCTGGGGTCAGGTTTTCCTCCAGCCCTTATTATCTTGCTTACTGAATTGCCCAGAAGACGCACCAATTAGATGTTTTAAATGCTTTCTAAACCTTTCAAACAATATTCATACCCATTATAGTGTTGTCACCATACCCTCCTTGGGGGGAGTTACATGAAGAAAATGAGGCACAGCAGAGGTGACTTGCCTGTCACTGTTAGTGACAAAGAAAAGGAATGCTCAAGGTTTCTGGCAACTTATCCTGTGTAGAAACTAAGCAAATCAACACAAAAACACATTCCAGAGCCAAATACCCTCTTCTTTCAATCACCTGTTGTTCTGGATTATTTACCTTTTGTTCCCTCCAGACGTTCATGCTAACAGTTGAGATTTAACTTTCTTGGTAAATCACAGCAAACCAGCATAACAATGACTGCTTTTTAAGAAAGTAACTTTCGGAAGGAGAATGTCATCAACCCCCAAAGGTTAACAGTTGCTTATTACTGCTCAATATTCGGTGCTCTTATTAAATTAAATTTTAAAAAGCAGCTTTCACTTGTTGATTTGAAAATGAGTTGATGGGATTCCATTTACGATGTCCTGTTTGTATAAATCACTAAGTGTTAGGGAAGGATATCTGAAAGCATCCTCATGCTACATATCCTTAAGTTTGAACTACTCCTAAAATGTAGAACCAGTGTTTAAATGATAATCGGTTCTTTCCGGGTAAAGAAACTTATCATTAGATTAAAACAAGTTTTTGCAACGATCACAAGGTATTGCATGATTAAAACTGAATTCTACTTTCCATGCTAAATAAGCACCAGTGAATGAAATATTAGCTCACATTTTCCTAACAATGCAGACAGAGTAGTGCATCGATCGATTCATTAAGCAATAACCATTAACTTCAGGGAAATGAATTCTAAACTCACCAACCTCTTTGGGGAGAGTCGAACTTCTCGTTGTCAGGTCTGGCAAAGTCCATTCTCACGTACGTGTCGTCGTCGTCAGAATCTTCTTGCTCTGGGGGTCTCGGCGCCCGGCCGCGGCCAGGTGATGGAGGGGGAGCGGCGGCTGCAGCGGCAGCCCCGCCGGCCCTGTTACCTCCCGCAAGGTCTGCCGATGGGTTTTGGGCTCTGGGGTTCGAGCCACCCGCAACGTCTTGGGCCCCTCTTACCGCTTCGGCACCAGCAGCATTAGCAGCAGGTTGGAACCGGCGGACGGAGGCGGAGTCAGATCCCGCGGCGGCCTCGAGGCCCGCGGCGGCAGCGCCGCTGCCCGGGGCAGCGACCAGGGTGGAGGCGGCGGCTAAAGCCCGGCTCACGGCTAAGGTTGGCACGGCTGCCGCGGCCGCGGCTAAAGAGGCGGAGAGGTCTCTCTCGAGGCTGTCGGTCGGGAAAGCAGAGACGGCGGCTCTGGCAGCTGCAAAGAAACTTTGCGAACGGCTTTGTGGGCGTCTTCTCTCGAGCTCTTCTTCCAGCAGCAGCCTCGCTACAGGTGGTGGTTCAGAGCAGCGGCTGGGGGAGAGAGAAATGTCCATACAGCACTCAGAAAATGGGTCGACCACGTAGATGCGACCTGTTTCAGCGTCGTAGCGAATGGCACTGTCAGCAAAAGGCACGGCTGGTGTCATTGCTGGGTTGAAAATCACTTCAATGTAGTCACCTTCTTCCTCATTAGCACTGTTACCTGTAGCACTGGGAGGAAGAGGCGGAAGTGGCCACCTAGCACCGTCCAGAGAGAAGGGGTTGGCACCTGGAATAGCTCTTAAGAGATCTGAGAGGTCGTTTGCTGGATTTGGAAATGGCACTCCGAACTCAACATTCACGTAATTCGAAAAGGCGAACTGTCTGGGGTCGGCAATTATGCCCCACAAACCTGGCAGTCTTTGAATACAGGGAGCTGGCATATTGCTACCTCTTTTAGGGAAGTCAATCTTGATGTAGCCACTAGTGCTGTCGGCTTCTTTCTGCTCATGTGTGGGCTTTTGTGGTTTTGGCTTGATTTTATTCCCTTTTGTAATAAAAGGAAGTCGACTAGGTCTCTTAGTCTTGTTCTTGGGGGGCCCATCACCTGAACGCTTGGAAGGTGATCCCTCATCTCTAGGCTTTGAGAATGACCCCTCAACTGAAGGCTTTGAAGTTACATCTTTGGGGCCTCTGTTAGATGAGGCTTCTTTGTCTAGGCCCTTCCCCAGGAATTTTCCAGGTAACATTGGTACATACTCACTGTGGTCACTCTGCCCCAATGGGGAGCTCCGAAAAGCATTTGGCAGAGAGAAGTAGGAGCTCCAACTTTTGGAGGAAGAGCCTCCCTGAGGATTTCTGGGGTTTTTTGGAATTGCACCAGCTCCAGGAGCCATAAACATGTAGTCACTGTCACTGTCATTGTCCTTTGAGTCATCCTCTTTGTCAGGATCAGGTGCTTTTGCAGGACTTGGTGCAGGCGGTGAGCTCACTCTGGGAAACATCATCATGTACCCTCTTGAATCTTCGAAAGGTGATCGAGAGTGGCGCTTCTTTGACACAGAGACATTTTGAGGAGCCATTGGCATATAATCGCTGGAGCTTGAGAGAGGGGCAGCCACCCCTGGCCTCATTGGCACATATGGGTCATCCTCATCTTCATCAAAAGCTCTGGCCCTGTGGGGACCCCGAGCTGCACCTTCTGGGGTCTCTGTGTCTTTAACTTCTTTGGCTTCTTTGCGTTCTTTTGTGGCTCCTCTGTCAGCACAAAAATAAAGTCGGAACCTTCCCCCAGACTTTCCTTTTCCACCAGTTGCTGCAGCTGGTGGGGGTGGAGGTGGTGAAGGTGGTGGCATTTGCTGTTGCTTGCTTTGAGTTAATTTGCCAAAGTAGGATCTTTTCTTCAGAGATTTCCCATGATCACCATTGCCTTCGGCGCCTTTCCCACTTCCTGAGCCTTTGCTCCCTCCAGAGTTCCTGCCCCTGCCTGAGCCATGGCCATCTCCAGGTCCTTGGCCACGGCCTGAGCCGTGCCCACCTCCAGCTCCCTGGCCACTGCCTGAGCCATGCCCACCTGAGGTGCCCTGGCCATCTCCTGAGCACTGGTTTCCTCCTGCACCCTGGCCCCCGGAGCCCTGGCCACTTGAGCCCTGGCTGCCACTTGAGCCCTGGCCACCTCCGGAGCCGTGCCCCCTGCCCGAGCACTGGCTTCCTCCAGAGCTCTGGCTACTGGAACCTTGGCCACTTGAACCCTGTCCACCTCCTGAGCCCCGGCCATTTCCGGAGCCCCAATTGTTCATGGGCATATAGTCGCCTCCGTTTCCTTCCTGATCCTCTTTTCCCTGAGGATTGCCTTCTTCCCCAGAGTTGCCAGAGCCGGGACCAGGTGCTTCAGAAGACAGGCAAGCTCCCTCGCTGGGGGCTTCTGCAGGGTGCGGGCCACGCACGGGGCTGGGTGCTACACGGCGAAAAAAGCTGGCTGGCACTGAAATCGCTCTCCTGGACCTCCGCGCTCTGGGCAGGTGCAGTCTTCCTCGCCTGGAGGGGGGCACAGGCTCACTGGGTGTTATGTAGCGCCTGGCGAGGAGCATCTCGTCTTCCCCATCACCGATGGCCCTGAGGTGGCAAAACTGCTCAAAGCGGGACCTTCTGAGCCAGCCGCCGGGCTCGAGCGGCAGCATGTCCAGGTGCCTCCTAGTGGACAGCAGGGTTAACAGGTGGGCGCCGATACTGATGCTGTAGCTGCGGCAGCGGGCTCTGTATTCGTCTGCACACAAGGCTCTCATCTTCTCCAAAAACAGCTCGTGCATGTTTTGGGCCACCACACAGTCATCGACCTGCATCCAGAGCTCCCCCGGACCGATGACGGTGGACCTGCCGACTTCCAAGAAGAAATACTGCTCCGAGTGCCCGCAGCGACGGATGCTCAGGAGCTGGACGACCACGCTGGCCACTTCGGTATTTAGCCTCACAAACACAACCTCCTCGTCGGTAAGACAGAGCCGGAACACGCCGCTCAGCTCTTTTCTGTGCCCCAGCCCCCTGGGTTTGACTATTACCTGCCACACATCTTTGTAGAAGGGTGGCTCCGCCGCCGCTGCAGCCGCCAGTGCGGCCGGCTCTCCATCCGGCTGCGCGCCGGGCGTGCCGCAGCGGCGGCGCTTGCTCTCGAGGATGAGGCGGCTGAGCAGCAAGTACCAGCTCTCTTGCTCCGACTCGTTCTCGGCCACCATCGCGAAGTACTCGTCCTGGGTGAAAAGAGCAATGAGGTGTCGGTACCTTGCGTCGGCTCGCTGGCTCACCGAGAAGCACTGGTACAGGGTGATCACGCGCCGCGGTGGGATGAGCGCGGGGACCGCGGCGCCAGAGGCAGCCGCCGCTGCTGCAGCCGCCGCGGCGCGGACACTGTGCCGGAACTTCCTGGCATTTTCGTAGTATTCCAGTCGAGCTGGGGCGTCGGCGGTCTCCAGTTTGAGCACGAAGTAGCGCCTGTGGCCATGCTTCTGCTTCCGTAGGTAGCCGCGTTTGCAGACTTCGTCCCCGACGGGGAGGTCCTCCTCATCGGACTCGGAGTCTGACCGGGAGCCAGTGGCCGTGGAGAGCCACATGGCTCCCGGACAAGACGACCCGGTCCCAATGAGTGCGGTCGGGGTTCCCGAGGAAAGAAGTGGGGTGGGCGCCACCGCAGCTAGAGCTGCCGCTGTTGCCGCTGCTGCAGCTCGCAGTCTCCTTGTCGCTTGGTCGCGAGCGAAGGAGCAACTCGCCATGGTGATGCACGATGGTTTTAAGGTGAGCGGGCGGAGGGGGGGGGGCTCGGGGAAGCGAGGGTTGGGGGAAGAGGCCGTTTACCCCTGTCCGCCCGCCCGCCTCGGCCCGCGCCCCCGCCCACTCCACTCGAAGCGCGCGGCGGCGGGCAAAACAACACGTGACCGCTGCCTCACGCGGCGGCCGCTGTGGCTCCGGCTACCAACACAGTGGAGGGGCGCGAGCGGCCGCCAGCAGAGGTGTGCGAGGGAGGGGGCAGTGGGCCCGAGAGGCGGGGCCACCTCCTATCCCGCCTAGACCCTCTTGGAGAATCTTCCGGTCTCTGGGCCTCGGGAGGACAGAGCAGGAGGGGCTCTCTCGCCACGCAGGTCCTCATGAGGAGTCCACGGAGGCACGGGCGTGGTAGGCGGGGTTTGGAGGGAGAAGTTCGAGAGACGCGGGAGAGCCGGTGGCGACGGGGGCAAGGGCACGGTTGGCTGGGGGGTGGGGGGCGCTAGGTGGCGGGAGGAGGCGGAGCCTCCGCAGCTGTCTTGGGCGGTGCAGGGGAGAAGACCTGGCAAGGTTCCGGGACGGTTTGTTTGTTTATTTGGGAAGCCGAAGCCAGGTGAAACTGTTACAAGGTTTTCATTGGATGGGATGGGAGCCAATGGGAGTGTCTGGCAGGGAGGCGGCCTCGAATTAATTAGTTTGGGGGGCAGGAAGGGAGCTGAGGGGCGTGGAGGAGTGGCTTGGGTCCCGTAGTGGGCTCCGCTGTCTGGTTGTCGCGCGTTCGGCGGTAAACAACCCTCTGCGAGTAGCTATTAATGGTAGTGATAAACTCATGCAAATCCCCAAGCCACGGTGACCCGGGACCGAGCCGGGCGCCCTCTCTTTTTCTTCCCGTCCCTGACATAAATTCTCTCTTTCTGTCACAGTCTGGTCCACTAGTTGCTGCCGCGCACGGCGAGCCGAGAGTCTCGGGAGAAAGCGTGGGCACCCCCTGGAAACGTGTTAACCACCAGGGCACTCAGACCTGCCGCCCACTGCGCTGCAGGCACTCGCGAGCTCGCTTCATCCCTGACAAAAGCCCGCGAGTCTGAGGCACACAGATAACATCGATGCGTTCAAAATGAACCTAATCTTTCATCAGGGCGCGTCTGTAGCCCACGAGACGCAGGTTGGCAAAAGATGGTGTTTCTGGCTCTTAGATTAATGCTGACTATGAAAGCACAAATTTGGGGGCCTGCAAAACAGCCATGACGAAAAAAAATCGGACTCGATTCTTACTCAAATACACCAGTGTTGAGCTGTCGTGATATTTTCCCGTGGGAGATGCTTTGAAAGGCGTCTTTAAGAGAATTTCAAAATTATATTAAGTTTCCCTTTCTTTGATCGAGACCGAAAAACTTTAGAAAAAGAATAGCTCATACCTAGAACAAAGGATCATACTGAACACATATCCTAGAATATATTTCACATCCCTTGCGTCGAGAAAAGAAGATTTTTGCTGAATCTCAGTCTACAACTTGACACCTCAAAAATAAGAACTACTGCCTCCTCTGTTTCTGGAAAAACTGCTGGAGTGTAAGTGCAACCTGAAGTGTTTCTCAATTCCTCTCTCTCTCTCTCTCTCTCTCCCTCTCTCTCTCTCTCTCTCTCTCTCTCTCTCTCTCTCTCTTCTACTAGGATTTCAGCTTCCTAACGGTGGAGATGGGTCCATGTTACATTAAAATGTTAAAGGGGTGACCACAATTGCAAAGAGGGATTTTGGAGGGGGAGGGTGGGACGTGGTATTTCTAAAAGAATGGAATGTCAGTTCACCTTTGCCCTTGGGCAGATGCTGCAAAGCGTATTATTCATAAAATCTAACAGTAAACCAAGCAATGTATGCATCATAAAAATAACCCCCAACCCTGCCCTCTTAAGAATTTGTTCTCTGTTAGTAACAGAATAAACACATTTGGATGAATGACTCCTTTTTGATGTTCCCATTTGGGGAGAAAAGAAATTGGTTTTGGCTGTCTCCAAAATATTAGAAATAACCATTATCATTCCCTCTGCTGCCACCGGTTTATAAGCACAGTATATTCACAGGTGCTAGGAGCAGCCGTGATTTCTGAAAGGGGCTAGAGGTAGAAGGAGTGTGGATGCTGACAGAGCTCTGACTGCAGCTGCTACCCACGTTTCAGCTGCTTGGTCACATATGTAGAAGATTCCCTACTCCTATAACCAAAATGAAAATGATTAAAATCATTTGAGATTTTTATGATAGATGTTATAATGTTTCATAAGCCTTTCCAAGCACTGGGTTTTGCTTTAGATAGAAATGTTTTGAAAACAAGGCAATGCATTTGAAAGTGCTTTGAGTAAAAACTTGACATTTAAAAATGTATGGGAAAACATTAAACTGCATGTTGAATAAAATTTTGAAAATACTGAGAATAATAGATTTTAAAATCCTCATGTCTTTATAGAATTTTATCATAGAGTGGTAGGCTTACAATGTATAGAATATTGTATCTTGTTCTTTTCACTTAACATTACATGATAACATTTGCCCATATTATTATAGATCAACCTAAACATTATTTAAAATGCAGCAAACTATTCTAGGCAGCTGTATATTAATGTACTTAATCATCCCTCTGTTCGAGGTATTTAGGTTGTTTTCATTTTTTTAATATTATAAATAATGCCGCAATGAACATCTTGGACCTATAGATTTTTTTTTTAATGTTGAGAATTATTCTCCTGGGGTAGAAACTGAGGAGTGGAATTACTGGGTTAAAATATATGAACTTCTATCTGATGCATTATTTTTCAAAAATATTTTATCAGTTTACCCTGTCACCACACTGATTGCCAGAATTGTATATTGTTATTTTTTTTAAATCACTGATAAGATGGGTGAAATGGTATTCCACTGTTTTTTTAATTTGCAATTTTTTTTTACTAGTGAGATTAGAAAAAAAAAACTTTTACATATATTTGCGGACAATAGTGTTATCTTCTTTAAAGTGTCTTTTTGTGTCCTTTGCCTTACCTGTTGGGTTCTTAGTGTTTTGGGGGTGGTTTTTTTGTCTTATTATGTGTGACTTGTTTACATAATAAAGATATTAAACCCTTGTCATATTTGTTGCAAGTTTTTTCCTAGTCTGTTGATGAAAAATATCACTTTTAAGCTAGATTCTCTTCTGTTTTGAAAGATGTGTAAATTTGGCACAAGGAGGTTTGTAGTGTAGTTTAGAAGGGAGATACTGACACACACAAATATTACCATGATCACTTCTAAACTTCTTTTAAACAAACTCACATATCTAAACTTACCTGCTGTTTTAAAGAGAGAACTAAGTTTGTTCTCATATCAACAAATTATAAGAGAGCATCTATACTTCTTAAATGTTATGGAGCACTCTTAAACAGTAGTTTGTAAGACATTATTTTCTACTCTAGCGGGGGAACCCCTAGGACTAATCAATGTGTTAAAGAAAACAAAAACAAGCATGAAAATAATTTTAAATAACTGCAGTGCAAGATTATCAATGTTGATTATTTGTATGCAAAGTATATTATTTGGCTGCAACAGAATGGAATTAGAGAGAGAGTGAAATGTTTCATAGAGGGATCTTACTTTCTGTGTTTTCTATGATGGGAGAGGATATGGTCAATATTAGTATTTGTGAACAGGGAGAATGTGTGGCTAGAAGAACGTTATTTTCTTTACATAGGTTAACCAAATCTCTTCAGTTCTAAAAGTTGTTCCAACACTGAAGCTCTCTGGAGGAGACGATCATTACTGAATTGCACCAGATGCTGTAGCTTGTCTGACATATATTTAAACTTTCATCTTCCTGGACAACTTAATGATATAGAATAGTTGTTTAGTTTAGGTCAGGTTTCCATAGGCAAAATAAAGCAGAGGGGTGGTACAGACCTCTAGATGGTTCAGGCAAAAAGGAGAGACTTTGTATTTGGCCTGAACTCACCAGATGGTTGCTTTTACTGTTCTACTCTCCTTTGGTTGTAGATTCTTGTCTCTTAATTTTTTGTTTTTATATTTAGGACAAGTTACCCCAGAAAGCTCAAGTTGTCATAATTTCTGTAAAGTTTGGACTCTGAACCAAGAATCTCAAGCACAGATTTTTAAAACAGCAGATAAGAAGTAATGAAATCTACAATATTTTTTATTTGTTTACCACTTTAGCTGAAGGGGGGAAACTCAAGCATTTCAGCTGGTATTTTACACCTAGAAACTAAGATCAATGGATAAATACAGCCACAGTACCTTTAAAACAGTTTCTATCTAATGAAGAAATGTGCCTTTAGTGCAGTTTGCCTTTAAAAGGAATCTCCTGTGAATCCTGTTTTAAGGAAGCAGTTGTTTGACTGAATTGAGTAGTCAGTAGTAATAAAAACTCATCTGCTTTTTTCCTCATACAGATGATCATCAGTCTTCTAAATTCCACTTGTTCTGAAATCAAAATGAACAATAGAAATGTGGATTTACTTAGCTTGAAAATTAAACCGTTACTTTAAATAGGGACATTGTTCAAGAGAATAAAGCCTGAGAGGAAAAAGTAGCCAGTATTAAAAACACTATTATTCTTGCCCAATATATAAGTTGTCCTTTAAGTATTAACTCTAGAGTTTTTGTGAGCTAACATCCAATTATGTTGATAAAAATGTGGTGCTACCTTGATATCAAAAAATGATGCTAGTGATGATGATTGCTTTCTCTGTTAGGACATAAATAAAATCATGCACGATAAATGATGTTTTCTACACTGTGCAGGAAAAGGGGCTGCCCTGTGATTTGTGGCTGCAGCCACTGCTTGCAGATGATGGCTTTTCGTCTCAGCTTTACCTCTGTGCTACTCAAAATCTCTGCTGGAGAAAACAACCGTCAAATGCCTGGCTGCTGCGCACAGAACAGGTCTGTTTGCTGCTTTTGTTTCCTTGCAGTCTGCGGCTAAAGTAATTAGAGCAAATACGTGGTTTAATTAGGCTCCTAAAGCTTCCCTGTTATCTCAGGAGTCAATTGAAAATTAACTCAGTTAAAAATCAAGCATTTCTTTCCACCTTCAAAAGATAAAACTTGCATTTGGAAGTGACTTAGTAAGTAAACTGAACATCAGAACAATTAAATCTAGCAGATTTCACATAAATGTCAACAACTTCATACTATATGCATTTTCTGTGTTAATATAAATGAACAGTAAAAAAAATTAGCTAATGCTGTTCCTTGTGGTATCATACAGCAGCCTCGTTCTTAGTATCAAAAGATTATCAGTTCATACTGCCTCATCGTGAAGAGTTAGGATCTTTATTTTGTAAATTAGATAGGATCGTTATATGGCTAAATTTGCTATTTTTAAGGAATTAGTATTAGAGACTTACATTTTTCTTTGGGTGTTTAGAAAGCCAGCTATCATATTTAAGATGTAATATATTATGCTTATCATCGATTCCTTTCTCCGCTCCTCACGTGGTCTTGCAATATCTGTGAGATTGAACCCTTCCTTTCATTTCCATAGTCACCATACTGGTTCATGCCCTAATGAACTCTTCCCCAGGGTTGCTGAAGTAGCCACTTGAACTGGCCTTACCCTTCTTCAGTCTCTATATAGTCAGCAGAATGGTTTTCCTCATACGTCACTTTCATCATACTGCTCGAGGACAGAGTAGCCACCCCCCTTTTTTCCTGCTATGTCAGAACTAAACTTGTAACCCTAGCATATGTTTCCCTCTTCCCAATTGACACTACAACCAACCCCCTCTCTCCCTTGCTACACACAACCCATTCTTCCAAATGCACCCTTCATCCTATTACAATACATTCTCACTGCCCACACTTCCAGTTAAGTTGGTCTCTTTAATGGCATTCTATATATATGATTTATCCATTTCCACTGTTACTTGGGCTATTTCTCACGTCTAAATGTCCTCCCCTTCCTAGTCACCAATTAATGCCAATCTTCTTTCTCAAGACTAAGCTCAGGACTCACTCAGGAAAGCTTCCCTCACTCACATAATCTCACTACAACCACTGCCTTCTCTTCCTAGCTGTTGGCTGTAGTTAGAGCTAAGGATTTAATTGGTACCCATTGATACAGTCATATCATCATTAAATGACAGTCATTGTTAACATGACTAATACTTTTATACCATTTGGTAAATAGTTACTGCCACAAACCAACCCCCCTCCAAGTGCTGTTACCTACCCAATTATCCTGGCTACTCCAACCCCTCCCTCAGGACCTCCTTCCTCGCCACTATGCAGCCACTACAAGGTTAACTACTAGCACAGCAGTGGATTTCCAGAACCCTACTCTGGAACCTTGACTGGCATATATTCTCATCGGTAGGCTTGTGCTACATGGGTTGCTAAGTAGTTAAAAGTACTACCCCTGGATATAACTAATCCCTGAGTTGGGAACGCTGTTTTAGGCTATAAACTGCTTGAGGACCAGGGCCAGGACTGTGTCATATTCCTCTTTGTATCCCTCATGCTTAGGATTGTGCCTGGCAATCACCAATATATGTTTGCTTCAAGGAAGGAAGGAGAGAAGGAAGGAAGGGAGGGAGGAAGGGAGGGAGGGTGGAGGGAGGGAAGAAGGAATGGAAACAAGGAAGGAGGAAGGGAGAAAAAGAGGAGAAAAGAAATGGCCAAGACAGGTTTAAATGGCCAATGCAAACTACCTCCTTTTAACAGTGCCCAAGCTCTCTGTGACTGATGGCAAGGCTTTGGTGATTTCTGCCTGATGTAACACCCTTCCTCCTCAAAGGAATCATGCCCATTTTCTTTCTCTCATTGGTCATAGCTGAGGTCATCTTTTCTAACATATGTCCCTTTCCCATCCTGGGGTTGTTGCCAGAAACCTCGGGAAATGTCTGTGCCCTATATTTGCCCCACCCTCCTTTAGTTCCATTTAGAACAAAGAGACATTCCAACCCCAATCATGGAGGGTGGTAAATATAAAATTAATATTGGTCATAAACAGAGTAATGGTCAACACGAAGCAAGGAAAAGCACTTATCCGTTCTTGACATCATTGTTTTTCCCTCCCAGCCCCCACTAGAAGGTAAGATCCCTGTGTTCTGGTGTGTTCCCCATGCGCTCTCCCCATGTACTCCCAGTGCCTGACATGTAGTGGAGATCCTCAATAAATACTTGTTGAATGAGTGAATGAAAGTGAGAAATATATATTTTGAAGTTGAAAGAGAGATATGTCACGGACTGCAAGTGCTCTTGATAGGGATCCATTTCTGAATCTCCACAGAAGTCTTCATCTACCTGCTTTAATTAAACATGCTCTTTCTCAAGCCTCAGCATTCAGAATATATCGAGATGTATTTTATAAACCTATTTCATAATCGTTTTTGTTTTCCAATTTTTGTCTAATAGTATTACAACACTTTTGCTTTCTACTGTATTTTCCTGGCAAATATACAGAGAAAATTTCCCTATATTCCGAATTAAATGAGTTTCTTTTGGCAAACCTATAAACCCAATCAGCATTTATTTATAACATTTCTGTTGGTAAAATGTGTTCTAAGTTGAAAACAACACCCTTACAAACTGCTTTAGTTTCGTGAGTTTCTATGTTCAGTCTGTGCTTTACTCTCAGTTTATGGATTGTAAGTACTTTTTTCAGTTGCCTCATTAGTGGATGCTTTATCTTCCCCAGTGTATTTAAGCTCCCCTGAAGGCAGGGATTATGTTTTTCTACTTTTGTTCACCTCTTCATGGTGCTTAGTACTGCATTGAACTCAGTAACTACTTGTTGAATGAAGGATTTTACCTAAGTGCAAAATACTACATAAGGTGATAAGCCCAGAAGACAATGGATTTTTTTTTTTTTCTGCAAAAGAGGAAACATCAGTCATTCAATGCACTCTTCAGTATTTAGGGCCACTGCACTTGAGAGTCACGTTAGATACCACGTTTTATTTAGGCTTGTTAATCATTCTTCCCTGTCAAATTTTTCACATGAGGTTTTTTAAAAAAAATAGCAACAATACAGGACAGTAAGTCATAATTATAAAAACGTCAGCAGCATAGGTTTAAAATATTTCGTTCTTCATTAACTATACGTTCCCTCTTCCCCTTGAATACCTCACCAGGGAGCATCATGAACTATTACGTAAAGAATTTAATTTGATTTCAGGAGTTAGGAAGTAAGATGTTTGTACTTGTTTACTTCAGGACCTTTTCCAAATTTGGGACTAACATGTCAAAAGAGAAATGAGGAGGGAAATTTTTCATTTTTGATTAAGGAACAACAAGGAAATTTAGACTCTGTCTCATCGTAAACTGCTCCCTTCCTTCTGTGACAGTGCATTAAAAAGCACCTGGGATTTTATTTCTTAACCTGAGTGATAGCTACATGGGCATTCAGTGGGTATTTATTATTTAAACTGCACATATGTACTTTGTACAGCCTTCTGTGTATATGATGTATTTTACAATCAACGAAAAGATACCTTAAAGAAGAATCTGGTCCAAAGAGGGAAACATCAATATTTCACATCGATTCAAAATCAAGAACCAAGTATGAACCATTCCTTCTTTTTGTTAATTAGCATTCAGAAAGGAATAATGTTAACATTTGAATAGAGTGTTTAGGAAATAGTCACATTTGCATCTGAAAAGAGGTGTCCCTTGGAAAATAAAATTGGTGCTTTCAGAATTAAAAAACAGAAACCAAACGAAATAAAAAGTTTTGCCTACCTAAAAAGATTTCTTTAAAGATTGTTTCAAGGTCCACCTGAAGACTTTTGTCACATGGTTCAGCACTCCTCTGGAATCTCTGAGGTGTTACAGAATCAAAGCTGAGAGCACTCCAAAAAGTGAGACATGTAAGCTGAGAAACCCTATTCACAGTGCCTAATAGTACAAGCTGATATTTATCAGGGAAGAGATACCTTTAAAGTTTATTTACTTTCTGTGATTTTTACCCTCTGTGCATATGTGTGTACAGTACAATTGTGGGTTTTGATGTAAATTTTTTTCTCATCAACATGATTGTAAATTTCTTGAGGACAGGGATAATCTGCTGTCTTTCATGCTCCCTGAGTGTCCTAGCTCTGTGATAGTCACCTAATACCTCCGCTTGATTTGCAAATGCATTCATGTCATATTCTGATACCTTGTGACTCCTTTGTCTCCGCCATTTTATACTCAAAAGAATTTTTGCTGGAGAATATAAGGATCACAGTCTCCTGTCCTGTAATGCATATGATCTGGAGGCATTATAACCATTAATTGTAAGTTTTAGGGTTTTTATACAGTGAAAATAATTGAAATATAAATGTGAAAGCATGCTGTGATCTGGAAATCTTTTAAAATAGTATTAACTAATTCCATAAATCAATTTTGAAGATTTTCAGATATCCAGGTTAAGTTTTTGCTACTCTGACCGTAAGTTTTAAAAAAAACTCACTCAGCTTACTAGAACTATTGGCTTATGCCTTTTTTAAACTTCTGTTACTTAAAGTGGAAATTGATTTACTATATACAATCTTTCTGTGAATTGAAAATCTAATATGTTAAAATTTAATCCTCTGTGACATTTTGCAATGTTACAAATTACTTCTAGCACCTGTATTGCAATACGTCTCTAACTTTTAGATGTCATCATTCAACTTTAGCCAAGTGTTAGTTTTTCATGAGGATTGAACATGTGTGAATTATTTTTGTTTTACAATTTTAAGTTCTCGCCCATAGCAGACCATACACTCATAAGTAAAACTTTCTTGAATTCATTAGTTCTCTTCATGAAAGACCTACCTTTTAAGCTTTGTTATGCCATAATAGAACAAGTATTTGATAATGACCAAAATATTTATTTTTAGTAATAAGAAAGGTGTGGAAAGAACACCACACCGGAACTCAGGCAAGGTGGGTTCCAGTCCCAGTTCTGCAACTTACTAGCTGTGTGATCATTTAATCCTATATATATATCAGCAGTCCCCAACCTTTATGGCACCAGGGACGAGTTTTGTGGAAGACAATTTTTCCACGAATGGGGTGGGGGGAGTGCTTCAGGCGGTAACGCAAGCGATGGGGAGTGACGGAGAGCAGCAGATGAAGCTTCACTTGCTCGCCCGCCACTCACCTCCTGCTGTGTGGCCCGGTTCCTAACAGGCCACGGACCGGTACCAGTCTACAGCCTGGGTGTTGGGGACCCCTGTTATATATCTTTGTTTACTCTTTTGAAAAATGAGAGGTTGGGGACAAGTGATTTCTAATGTTTCTGAGACAGGGAGGAAGAGGACAGACATATACATCCCAATTGCTATATATTTAGATTGTTCCTTATTTTGGACCATCCACAGAGAGTAAGCTTTACCGTGTGCCCTTGGAGCAACAAATCTTAACCACTGAACATCTCGTTAAATTATTAAACAAAATTTGTTTTCATCCTCTTTTTTCATTCATTTATTTAGAAATATTTATCACAAATCAGATATGTTCCAGATAGTGTTTTAGGAGCTGCATATATGGCAGTGAATAAGATAATGTCTTTAATCTCATGGAGTTTACATTCTAGTAGGGAGTAGCCAAATAAATAAATGCATAAGAAAATACCAGGTGGTAAAAAGTGCTGTTTAAAAAATGGAGTTGGGTGATATGATAGAGAATATAACTGTGTTGGTTGATCAGAAAATGTCTCTCTCAAAGGAGAGGACATTTGTTCTGATATGCAAATGCCAAGAAGAACCGAGCCATGCAAAGATCAAAGGAAGCATTCCAGGCAGAGAAACAGAAAGTACAAGGCATAAAAGCAGGCATGAGCTTGGACTGTTGGAGGAACAGAAAGAATGCAGGGTGCTGGAGCATAGTGGGGTCAGAGCCAGGGGCCACATCAGGGAGGGGATTGTAGGTTAGGGTGAGGAGTCTGGAATTCTTTCTAGATAAACTGGGCAGCCATTGGAGAGGTTTTAGCTGAAGAGTGACATTATCAGATTTATGTTTTAAAACGGACACCACACCACTGTCACTTGGATTGATGGTGGTCAAAAGTGGCAGCTGACAGACTAGCTAGGAGAATTTTGTAGTGCTCCAGATAAAGGTGGGTTAAACAGTGTTGAATAGTAGTGGAGGTAGAGGTAAATGGACAAAGTTGGGATATATTGATATTTCGGAGGTAAAGTCTACAGAAGTTGCAGAGGGATTGGATTTAGAGTATGAGGGACAGGGATGAATCAAAGATAACTCCTAGGTGTTTGGCATGAACAAGTTTAGTGGAGTTATTATAAACTTAAACAGTTTTACAGAAAATAGAACCCATTGAACATTAAACTCTATAGGATTTCATTTCTTTTTCCATCTCTTAGTATAGTCTCATATGATTTTACTTAATTGTAATAAGCGAAGCAGGAAGTTTGAACGGTTTGATGATTTTCAACTTAATGTTATTTTCAGCGTGACTATATCATTCTCATACATTCCCCTGTTTTATAGATACACCTTGTTTTATTGCACTTCATTTTATTGAGCTTCACAGATTCTGCGTTTTTTTTTACAAATTGAAGGTTTGTGGCAACCCTGCATCAAGCAGTCTATCAGTGCTGATTTTCCAGCAGCATTTGCCCACTTCTTGTCTCTGTGTCACATTTTGGTAATTCTCACAATGTTTCAAACTTCATTATTATTATATTTGTTATGATGATCTGAGATAAGTGATCTTTGATGTTACTATTGTAATTGTTTTGGGGTCCACGAACCGTGCCCATGTGAGATGACAAACCTAATTTATAAATGTTCTGTGTGTTCTGATTGCTCTACTGACTGGCTGTTCCTCCATCCCTCTCCTTCCTCTTGGGCCTTTCTATTCCCTGAGACAGAACAATATTGAAATTGGACCAATTAATAATCCTACATGGCCTCTAAGTGTTCAAATTAAAGGAAAAGTTGCACATTTCTCACATTAAATCAAAAGCTAGAAATGATTAAGCTTAGTGAGGAAGGGAGGTCGAAAGCTGAGATAGACCATAAGGTAGGCCTCTTCACGAAGCAGTTAGCTAAGTTGTGAATGCAAAGGAAAGTTCTTGAAGGGAATTAAAAGTACTAACTTTGGTGAACACACAAAACAGGCTTTTTGCTGATGTGGAGAAAGTTGTAGTGGTCTGGGTAGAAGATCAAGCCAGCCACAACATTCCCTTAAGCCAAAGCTCAATCCAGAGCAAGGCCCTAACTCTCTACAATTCCACAAAGGCTGAGAGAGGTGAGGAAGCTGCAGAAGAAAAGTTTGAAGCTAGCAGAGGTTGGTTCATGAGGTTTAAGGAAAGGAGCCATCTCCATAACATAAAAGTGCAAGGTGAAGCAGTGAGTGCTGATATAGAAGCTGCAAGTTATCCAGATCTAGCTAAGATCATTAGTGAAGGTGGCTGCACTAAACAACAGATTTTCAATGTAGGCAAAACAGTCTAATATTGGAAGAAGATGCCATCTAGGACTTTCATAGCTACAGAGGAGAAGTCAATGCCTGGCTTGAAAGCTTCAAAGGACAGGTTGATTCTTAGGGGCTAGTGCAGCTGGTAACTTTAAGTTGAAGCCAGTGCTCACTTACCATTCTGAAAATCCTGGGGCCCTTAAGAATTCTACTAAATCAACCCAGTCTGTGCTCTATAAATGGAAGAACAAAGCTCAGATGACAGCACATATGTTTACAACATGGTTTACTAAATATTTTAGGCCCACTGCTGAGACCTACTGCTCAGAAAAAAAGATTGCTTTCAAAATATTACTGCTCATTGACAATGTATCCGGTCACCCAAGAGCTCTGATAGAGATGTGCAATGAGATTCATGCTGTTTTCATGCCTACTAACACAACACCCATTCTGCAGCTCATGGATCAAGGAGTCATTTCAATTTTCAAGTCTTATTATTTAATAAATACACGTCCTAAGGCTGTAGCTGCCATAGATAGTGATTCTTTTCATGGATCCAGGCAAAGTAAATTGAAAGCCTTCTGGGAAGGATTCACCATTCTAGATACAATTAAGAACATTTGTGATTTGTGGGAAGAGGTCAAAACATCAACATTCACATGAGTTTGGAGGAAGTTGATTCTAATCGTCATGGATGACTTTGAGGGGTTCAAAACTTCAGGGGAGGAATTAACTGCAGATGTGGTGGAAATAGCAAGAGAACTAGAATTAAAAGTGGTGCTTTAAGATGTGAGTGAATTGCTGCAGTGTCATTATAAAACTTAAATGGATGAGGAGTTGCTTCTTATGGTTGAGCAAAGAAAGTGTTTTCTTAGGACTGAATCTACTCATGGTGAAGACGCTGTGAAGATTGCTGAAATGAAAGCAAAGGATTTAGAATATTACATAAACTTAGTTGACAAAGCAGCGGCAGGTCTTGAGAGGATTTGACCTCCAATTTTGAAAGAAGTTCTGTGGGTAAAATGCTATTAAACAGCATTGCATGCTAAAGAGACACCTTTCATGAAAGGAAGAGTCAATTGATGTGGCAAAATTCATTATTGTCTTATTTTAAGAAACTGCCACGGCCACCTCAAACTTCAGCAAACACCACCCTGATCAGTCAGCAGCATCAAGACAAGACCCTCCACCAGCAAAAAGATTATGACTGGCTAAAGGCTCAGATGATTGTTAGCATTTTTTAACAATAAAGTATTTTTTCATTAAGGTATTTACATTGTTTTTTAAGACAATAATGGACTACAGTATAGTGTAAAAATAACTTTTATATGCACTGGAAAACCAAAAAAATTGTGTGACTCGCATTATTGCAATATTTGCTTTATTGTGGTAGTCTGGAACTGAACTCACAATATCTCTAAGGTATGCCTGTATTCCTGTTATCACCCTAACCTTAAAATATATATTTTTAAAAACACTGCCACTTTAAATCAGGGGCCCATTCCACACTACTTTTCCAGGTCTGCTTTTCATCTTTATCAAACATTTATTAAACGCCTTTACTTACTAGGCAACTAACCACATTATTTTATTTTAAAACTTAAAAAAAAATACTGTGCAACTCTGGAGGAGGTTAGGTACATAAGCACCTGAAAGCAATTGAGGAAATTTTGTCCTACTTAGTTGCAAATACAGTATTAAGCCACTTTATGACTAATGCTGTCATACACGATATGAATGATGGCTGTAGTTATCTTCATGTTTGGCTAGAACTATAGGGCTCTGTTGCACAAAACGAGTACACATACAGAGATGGTTCACACCCTTATGATAATCCTTTTTTCAGATTATGGTGGTGTTATGCTGGAACCTGTGTTTGGAAACAGTCATTCAATATCTGATAGCTACAGAAAACAAACTGATGTGCCTTCTGTTGCTATTATTTCTCAGCTGAAAATAGAATGCTACATTGTTTGAAATTTGTTTTCTTTTTATTCAGAATGCCCGTGAAATGCTTCTTCTGTTCTTCTTGCTTATTATTTCCTTTCTGAAGATCACTATTCCTGCTTTCATCCATTCTTCTCATTTACTTTGCAAAGATTCTATCTCATAGAAGACACTAATGACAAACTCCAAAAGGCTATCAGGCTCTTTATAGTAGTCTGTGATTTATAGTCATGAAAAAGATGGAATGCCAAATTATAATGCTTCTGTTTAATCTGGAACTACAGTCAGCCCTCCATATCCACAGGTTCTTCATCCATGGATTCAACCAACTGCAGATTGAAAATATTCAAAGAAAATTACAGAAAGTTCCCAAAAGCAAAACTTGAATTTGCCAAGCACTGGCAACTATTTACTTAGCATTTACATTGTATTTACAGCTATTCACACAGCATTTACATTGAATTAGGTATTATAAGTAATCTAGGGATGATTTGAAGTATACAGGAGGATGTGCATCGGTTATATGCAAATACTACATCATTTTATATAAAGACTTGAGCATCCACAGATTTTGGTATCCTTGGGGCTCCTGGAATCAATCCCCTATGAATGCAGAGGGATGTCTGTATACTTAAGTTGTAGAATGCTGGCAGGGTTATGTTTTTGTTCTTGTTCTTGTTGCATTTGGGCACGTGGGCTTCCCTGGTGGCACAGTGGTTGAGAGTCCGTCTGCCGATGCAGGGGACACGGGTTTGTGCCCTGGTCTGGGAAGATCCCACATGCCGCAGAGCGGCTGGGCCCATGAGCCATGGCCGCTGAGCCTGTGCGTCCGGAGCCTGTGCTCCGAAACGGGAGAGGCCACAAAAGTGAGAGGCCCGCGTACCGCAAAAAAAAAAAAAAAAAAAAAATACAAAAAAACAAAAAATAAATATCTCTACAAAGCTTGTTATAAAAACAGCTATGCTCTGTTATAAAAACAGCTGTGCTCTTCCCCCATTTGATCACGGTGTATGATCCTTTTAATGTGCTGTTAGATTCTGTTTGCTAGTATTTTGTTCAGGGTTTTTGCATCTATGTTCATGAGTGATATTGGTCTATAATTTTCTTTTTTTGTGATATCTTTCTGATTTTGATATCAGGGTGATGGTGGCTTCATAGAATGAATTTGGGAGTGTTTCTCCCTCTGCAATTTTTTGGAAGAGTTTGAGAAGGATAGGTGTTGGCTCTTCTCTAAATGTTTGATAGAATTCGCCTGTGAAGCCACCTGGTTGTGGACTTTTGTTTGTTGGAAGATTTTTAATTCCGGTTTCAATTTCATTACTTGTGATAGATCTGTTTATATTTTCTAATTCTTCCTGGTTCAGTCTTGGAAATTTGTACATTTCCAAGAATTTGTCCATTTTTCATGGTTGTCCATTTTATTGGCATATAGTTGTTTGTAGTAGTCTCTTATAATCCTTTGTATTTCTGCAGTGTCAGTTGTGATTTCTCCTTTTTCATTTCTAATTTTGTTGATTTGTGTCCTCTCCCTTTTTTTCTTGATGAGTCTGGCTAAGGGTTTATCAATTTTGTTTATCTTCTCAAAGAACCAGCTTTTAGTTTTATTGATCTTTGCTATTTTCTTCATTTCTCTTTCATTTATTTCTGCTCTGATCTTTATGATTTCCTTCCTTCTACTGACTTTGGGTTTTCTTTGTTCTTCTTTCTCTAGTTGTTTTAAGTGTAGGGTTAGATTGTTTATTTGAGATTTTTCTTGTTTCTTGAGGTGAGGTTGTATTGCTATAAACTTCCCACTTAGAACTGCTTTTGCTGTGTCCCATAGGTTTTCGTTGTCATTTGTTTCTATGTATTTTTTAAATTCTTCTTTGATTTCTTCAGTGATCTCTTGGTTATTTAGTAGCACACTGTTTAGCCTCCATGTATCTGTGTTTCTACAGTTTTTTTTCCTGTAATTGATTTCTATTCTCATAGCATTGTGGTCAGAAAAGATGCTTGATATGATTTCAATTTTCTTAAATTTTCCAAAGCTTGATTTGTGACCCAAGATGTAATCTATCCTGAAGAATGTTCCATGTGCACTTGAGAAGAAAGTGTATTCTGCCACTTTTGGGTGGAATGTTCTATAAATATCAATTAGATCTATCTGGTCTGTTGTGTCGTTTAAAGCTTGTGTTTCCTTATTTATTTTCTGTTTGGATGATCTGTCCATTGGTAAAGTGAGGTGTAAAAGTCCCCTACTATTATTGTGTTACTGTCAATTTCTCCTTTCATGGTTGTTAGCATTTGCCTTATGTATTGAGGTGCTCCTATGTTGGGTTCATAAACCTTTATAATTTTTATATCTTTTGCTTGGATTGATCCTTTGATCATTATGTAGTGTCGCTCCTTATCTCTTATAACAGCCTTTATTTTAAAGTCTATTTTATCTGTTATGAGTATTGCTACTCCAGCTTTCTTTTCATTTCCATTTGCATGGAATATCTTTTTCCATCCCTTCACTTTCAGTCTGTATGTGTCCCTAGGTCTGAAGTGGGTCTCTTGTAGACAGCATATATACAGGTCTTGTTTTTATATCCATTCAGCTAGTCTGTGTCTTTTGGTTGGGACATTTAATCCATTTACGTTCAAGGTTATTATTGTATGTATGTTCCTATTACCATTTTCTTAATTGTTTTGGGTTTGTTTTTGTGGGTCTTTTTCTTCTCTTGCATTTCCCTCTTAGAGAAGTTTCTTTAGCTCTTGTTGTAAAGGTGGTTTGGTGGTGCTGAATTCTCTTAGCTTTTGCTTGTCTGAAAAGCTTTTGACTTCTCCATCAAATCTGAATGAGATCCTTGCTGGGTAGAGTCATCTTGGTTGTAGGTATTTCTCTTTCATCACTTTAAGTATGTCCTGCCAGTCCCTTCTGGCCTACAGAGTTTCTGCTGAAAAATCAGCTGATAACCTTATGAGGATTCTTTTGTATGTTATTTTTTGTTTTTCCCTTGCTGCTTTTAATATTTTTCCTTTGAATTAAATTTTTGTTAGTTTGATTAATATGTTTTGGTGTGTTTTTCCTAAGGTTTATCCTGTATGGGACTCTCTGTGCTTCCTGGACTTGGGTGACTATTTCCTTGTGAAATTGGGAAGTATTCAACTATAACCTCTTCAAATATTTTCTCAGACCCTTTCTTTTTCTCTTCTTCTGGGACCCCTATAATTCAAATGTTGGTGTGTTTAGTGTTGTTCCAGAAGTCTCTGAGATTGTCTTCAATACTTTTCATTCTTTTTTCTTTACTCTGCTCCTTGGCAGTTATTTCCACCATTTTGTCTTCCAGCTCACTTATTCATTCTTCTGCCTCAGTTATTCTGTTATTGATTCCTTCTAGTGTATTTTTCATTTCAGTTATTGTGTTGTTCATCTCTGTTTATTTGTTCTTTAGTTCTTCTAGATCTTTGTTAAACATTTCTTGTATTTTCTCAATCAATGCCTCCATTCTATTTCCGAGATTCTGGATCATCTTTACTATCATTACTCTGAATTCTTTTTCAGGTCGATAGCCTATTTCCTCTTCATTTATTTGGTCTTGTAGGATTTTACCTCGCTCCTTCATCTGTGACATATTTTTTTGCCATCCCCCCCCCTTTTTTTTAATGAGTGGGATTGTGCTCCTGTTCTACTGGTTGTTTGGCCTGCGGCTTCTAACCCTGGGGTTTGCAGGCTATTGGGTGGATCTGGGTCTTGGTGCTGAGATGAGGAACTCCATGAGACCTCACTCTGATGAATATTCATTCCCTGGAGTCTGAAGTTCTCTGTTAGTCCAGTGGTTCGGAATCACAGCTCCCACTGCAGGAGTTTTGACCAACCCCAGGCTCATAAACCAAGATCCTGCAAGCTGCCTTGGGCAGCAAAAACAAAATAACCCAACAATAACAAAGTAAAAAGTAAAATTACACTAGAAAACTAAGAGATATGTTAGGAAGAATATAAAAATAAAAATATAGATGAATGAACAACCGGAAGGTACATCAATACCACAATAGTAAAAAGGAGGAGGAGAGAAAAGAAAATAAAAGAAAAGAAAAAGAGGGGGAAAAGACCTTGTCTATGGAGGGCAGGGCCTAAGCAAGGGCAAGGTTTGGGTGGTGGGCAGGGCCAATGCTCAGGATGCACAGGGATGGAAAAGGCTCTGTGGGCTGTGGGAGGTGGGGCTTAGGCTCAAGGTACAGAAAAAGTAGGAATGGGTAGGCAACAGATGGCAAGGGCAGATTTTTCAGATCAGAAAGATGGTGGACTTTTTTTTTTTTTACATCTTTATTGGAGTATAATTACTTTACAATGGTCTGTTAGTTTCTGCTTTATAGCAAAGTGAATCAGTTATACATATACACATGTTCCCATATCTCTTCCCTCCTGTGTCTCCCTCCCTCCCTCCAACCCTCCCAATCCCACCCCTCTAGGTGGTCACAAAGCACTGAGCTGATCTCTCTGTGCTATGCAGCCACTTCCCACTAGCTATCTATTTTGCATTTGGTAGTGTATATATGTCCATGCCTCTCTCTCGCTTTGTCACAGCTTACCCTTCCCCCTCCCCATATCCTCAAGTCCATTCTCTAGTAGGTCTGTGTCTTTATTCCTGTCTTACCCCTAGGTTCTTCATCATTTTGTTTTCTTAAATTCCATATATATGTGGTAGCATATGGTATTTGTCTTTCTCTTTCTGACTTACTTCACTCTGTATGACAGACTCTGGGTCTATCCACCTCATTACAAATAGCTCAATTTCTTTTCTTTTTATGGCTGAGTAATATTCCATTGTATATATTTGCGACATCTTCTTTATCCATTCATCCAATGATGGACACTTAGGTTGTTTCCATCTCCAGTCTATTGTAAATAGAGCTGCAATGAGCATTCTGGTACATGACTCTTTTTGAATTATGGTTTTCTCAGGGTATATGCCCAGTAGTGGGATTGCTGGGTCATATGGTAGTTCTATTTGTAGTTTTTTAAGGAACCTCCATACTGTTCTCCATAGTGGCTGTACCAATTCACATTCGCACAAGCAGTGCAAGAGTGTTCCCTTTTCTCCACACCCTCTCCAGCATTTATTGTTTCTAGATTTTTTGATGATGGCCATTCTGACCAGTGTGAGATGATATCTCACTGTAGTTTTGATTTGCATTTCTCTAATGATTAATGATGTTGAGCATTCTTTCATGTGTTTGTTGGCAGTCTGTATATCTTCTTTGGAGAAATGTCTATTTACGTCTTCTGCCCACTTTTGGATTGGGTTGTTTATTTTTTTGTTATTGAGCTGCATGAGCTGCTTATAAGTTTTTGAGATTAACCCTTTGTCAGTTGCTTCATTTGCAAATATTTTCTCCCATTCTGAGGGCTGTCTTTTGGTCTTGTTTATGGTTTCCTTTGCTGTGCAAAAGCTTTGAAGTTTCATTAGGTCCCATTGGTTTATTTTTGTTTTTATTTCCATTTCTCTAGGAGGTGGGTCAAAAAGGATCTTGCTGTGATGTATGTCATAGAGTGTTCTGCCTATGTTTTCCTCTAAGAGTTTGATAGTTTCTGGCCTTACATTTAGGTCTTTAATCCATTTTGAGCTTATTTTTGTGTATGGTGTTAGGGAGTGATCTAATCACATACTTTTACATGTACCTGTCCAGTTTTCCCAGCACCACTTATTGAAGAGGCTGTCCTTTCTCCACTGTACATTCCTGGTACCTTTATCAAAGATAAGGTGACCATATGTGCATGGGTTTATCTCTGGGCTTTCTATCCTGTTCCATTGATCTATCTTTCTGTTTTTGTGCCAGTACCATAATGTCTAGATTACTGTAGCTTTGTAGTATAGTCTGAAGTCCGGGAGGCTGATTCCTCCAGCTCCGTCTTTCGTTCTCAAGATTGCTTTGGCTATTCGGGGTCTTTTGTGTTTCCATACAAATTGTGAAAATTTTTGTTCTAGTTCTGTGAAAAATGCCATTGGTAGTTTGATAGGGATTGCATTGAATCTGTAGATTGCTTTGTGTAGTAGAGTCATTTTCAAAATGTTGATTCTTCCAATCCAAGAACATGGTATATATCTCCATCTATTTGTATCATCTTTAATTTCTTTCATCAGTGTCTTATAATTTTCTGCATACAGGTCTTTTGTCTCCTTAGGTAGGTTTATTCCTAGATATTTTCTTTATGTTGCAATGGTAAATGGGAGTGTTTCCTTGATTTCACTTTCAGATTTTTCATCATTAGTGTATAGGAATGCCAGAGATTTCTGTGCATTAATTTTGTATCCTGCTACTTTACCAAATTCATTGATTAGCTCTAGTAGTTTTCTGGTAGCATCTTTAGGATTCTCTATGTATAGTATCCTGTCATCTGCAGACAGTGACAGCTTTACTTCTTCTTTTCCGATTTGGATTCCTTTTATTTCCTTTTCTTCTCTGATTGCTGTGGCTAAAACTTCCAAAACTATGTTGAATAAGAATGGTGAGAGTGGGCCACCTTGTCTTGTTCCTGATCTTAGTGGAAATGCTTTCAGTTTTTCACCATTGAGGGCGATGCTGGCTGTGGATTTGTCATATATGGCCTTTATTATGTTGAGGAAAGTTCCCTCTATGCCTACTCTCTGCAGGGTTTTTATCATAAATTGCTGTTGAATTTTGTCAAAAGCTTTCTCTGCATCTATTGAGATGATCATTTGTTTTTTCTCCTTCAATTTGTTACTATGGTGTATCACGTTGATTGATTTGCGTATATTGAATAATCCTTGCGTTCCTGGAATAAACCCCACTTGATCATGGTGTATGATCCTTTTAATGTACTGTTGGATTCTGTTTGCTAGTATTTTGTTGAGGATTTTTGCATCTATGATCATCAGTGATATTGGCCTGTAGTTTTCTTTCTTTGTGACATCCTTGTCTGGTTTTGGTATCAAGGTGATGGTGGCCTCGTAGAATGAGTTTGGGAGTGTTCCTGCCTTGCTATATTTTGGAAGAGTTTGAGAAGGATAGGTGTTAGCTCTTCTCTAAATGTTTGATAGAATTTGCCTGTGAAGCCATCTGGTCCTGGGCTTTTATTTGTTGGAAGATTTTTAATCACAGTTTCAATTTCAGTGCTTGTGATTGGTCTGTTCATATTTTCTATTTCTACCTGATTCAGTCTTGGCAGGTTGTGCATTTCTAAGAACTTGTCCATTTCTCCCATGTTGTCCATTTTATTGGCATATAGTTGCTTGTAGTAATCTCTCATGATCTTTTGTATTTCTGCAGTGTCAGTTGTTACTTCTCCTTTTTCATTTCTAATCCTACTCATTTGAGTCTTCTCCCTTTTTTTCTTGATGAGTCTGGCTAATGGTTTATCAATTTTGTTTATCTTCTCAAAGAACCAGCTTTCAGTTTTATTGATCTTTGCTATCATTTCCTTCATTTCTTTTTCATTTATTTCTGATCTGATCTTTATTTTTTCTTTCCTTCTACTATCTTTGGGGTTCTTTGTTCTTTCTCTAATTGCTTTAGGTGCAAGGTTAGATTGTTTATTCGAGATGTTTCCTGTTTCTTAAGGTAGGATTGTAGTGCTATAAACTTCCCTCTTAGAACTGCTTTTGCTGCATCCCATAGGTTTTAGGTCATCGTGTCTCCATTGTCATTTGTTTCTAGGTATTTTTTTATTTCCTCTTTGATTTCTTCAGTGATCACTTCGTTATTAAGTAGTGTATTGTTTAGCCTCCATGTGTTTGTATTTTTTACACATCTTTTCCTGTAATTGATATCTAGTCTCATAGCATTGTGGTCGGAAAAGATACTTGATACAATTTCAATTTTCTTAAATTTACCAAGGCTTGATTTGTGACCCAAGATATGATCTCTCCTGGAGAATATTCCATGAGCACTTGAGAAAAATGTGTATTCTGTTGTTTTTGGATGGAATGGCCTATAAATATCAATTAAGTCCATCTTTTTAAATGTATAATTTAAAGCTTGTGTTTCCTTGTTTATTTTCATTTTTGATGATCTGTCCATTGGTGAAAGTGGGGTCTTAAAGTCCCCTACTATGAATGTGTTACTGTCGATTTCCCCTTTTATGGCTGTTAGTATTTGCCTTATGTATTGAGGTGCTCCTATGTTGGGTGCATAAATATTTACAATTGTTATATCTTCTTGGATCGATCCCTTGATCATTATGTAGTGTCCTTCTTTGTCTCTTCTAATATACTTTATTTTAAAGTCTATTTTGTCTGATGTGAGAATTGCTACTCCAGCTTTCTTTTGGTTTCCATTTGCATGGAATATCTTTTTCCATCCCCTTACTTTCAGTCTGTATGTGTCTCTAGGTCTGAAGTGGGTCTCTTGTAGACAGCATATATATGGGTCTTGTTTTTGTATCCATTCAGCCAGTCTGTGTCTTTTGGTGGGAGCATTTAGTCCATTTACATTTAAGGTAATTATCAATATGTATGTTCCTATTCCCATTTTCTTAATTGTTTTGGGTTCGTTATTGTAGGTCTTTTCCTTCTGTTGTGTTTCTTGCCTAGAGATGTTCCTTTAGCATTTGTTGTAAAGCTGGTTTGGTGGTGCTGAACTCTCTCAGCTTTTGCTTCTCTGTAAAGGTTTTAATTTCTCCATCAAACCTGAATGAGATCCTTGATGGGTAGAATAATCTCGGTTGCAGGTTTTTCTCCTTCATCCCTTTAAATATGTCCTGCCAGTCCCTTCTGGCTTGCAGAGTTTCTGCTGAAATATCAGCTTTTAACCTTATGGGGATTCCCTTGTGTGTTATTTATTGTTTTTCCCTTGCTGCTTTTAATATGTTTTCTTTGTATTTAATTTTTGACAGTTTGATTAATATGTGTCTTGCCGTATTTCTCCTTGGATTTATCCTGTATGGGACTCTCTGTGCTTCCTGGACTTGACTATTTCCTTTCCCATATTAGGGATGTTTTCAACTATAATCTCTTCAAATATTTTCTCAGTCCCTTTCTTTTTCTCTTCTTCTTCTGGAAGCCCTATAATTCAAATGTTGGTGCGTTTAATGTTGTCCCAGAGGTTTCTGAGACTGTCCTCAGTTCTTTTCATTCTTTTTTCTTTATTCTGCTCTGCAGTAGTTATTTCCACTATTTTATCTTCCAGGTCACTTATCCGTTCTTCTGCCTCAGTTATTCTGCTATTGATCCCATCTAGAGTATTTTTAATTTCATTTATTGTGTTGTTCATTGTTGCTTTTTTCATCTTTAGTTCTTCTAGGTCCTTGTTAAATGTTTCTTGCATTTTGTCTATTCTATTTCCAAGATTTTGGATCATCTTTACTATCATTATTCTGAATTCTTTTTCAGGTAGACTGCCTATTTCCTCTTCATTTGTTAGGTCTGGTGTGTTTTTATCTTGCTCCTTCATCTGCTGTGTGTTTTTCTGTCTTCTCATTTTGCTTATCTTACTGTGTTTGGGGTCTCCTTTTTGCAGGCTGTAGATTCGTAGTTCCCCTTGTTTTTGGTGTCTGTCCCCAGTGGCTAAGGTTGGTTCAGTGGGCTGTGTAGGCTTCCTGGTGGAGGGGACTAGTGCCTGTGTTCTGGTGGATGAGGCTGGATCTTGTCTTTCCAGTGGGAAGGTCCACGTCTGGTGGTGTGTTTTGGGGTGTCTGTGGACTTATTATTATTTTAGGCAGCCTGTCTACTAATGGGTGGGGTTGTGTTCCTGTCTTGCTAGTTGTTTGGCATAGGGTGTTCCGCACTGTAGCTTGCTGGTTGTTGAGTGAAGCTGGGTGCTGGTGTTGAGATGGAGATCTCTGGGAGATTTTTGCCGTTTGATATTATGTGGAGTAAGAATTAGTAAAAGAAGAAAGAAAGGAAGGAAGGAAGGAAGGAAGGAGGGAAGGAGAGAGGGAGGGAGGGAGGGAGGGAGGGAGGAAGGAGCGAAGGTAGGAAAGAAAGAAAGAAAGAAGATCAAGTAAAATAAAATAAAGTAAGATAAAATAAAATAAAGTTATTAAAATAAAAAATAATTATTAAGAAAAAAATTTTTTAAAAAAAGGACGGATAGAACCCTAGGACAAATGGTAGAAGCAAAGCTATACAGACAAAATCTCACACAGAAGCATACACATACACACTCACAAAAAGAGGAAAAGGGGATAAAATCATAAATCTTGCTCTCAAAGTCCACCGCCTCAATTTTTATTCTTTTTTATGCCCGAGTAATATTCCGTGTGTGTGTGTGTGTGTGTGTGTGTGTGTGTGTGTGTGTATACACACACACACATATATGTATATACACACACACATACATATATATATATGTATACACACACACACACACACACACACACACACACACACACACCCCCAACTTCTTCTTTATCCATTTGTCTGTTGATGAACACTTAGGTTGCTTCCATATGATGACTATTGTAATTAGTTCTGCCATGAACACTGGGGTGTGTGTTATCTTTTCAGTTTAGTATTTTCATTTACTTCAGATATGTACCAAGGAGTGGAATTGCTGGATCATATGGTAGTTTTTTGAAGAACCTCCATAATGTTCTCCAAGGTGACTGTACCAATTTACATTCCCACCAACAGTGTATTAGGGTTCCATTTTCTCCACATCCTCACCAACATTTACTATTCATTGTCTTTTTGAGGATAGCCATTCTGACAGCTGTGAAGTGATATCTCATTAGGGATTTGAATTTCTCTAAGGATTAGTGATGTTGAGCGTCTTTTCATGTGTCTGTTGGCCATCTGTATGTTTTCTTTGGAAAAATGTCTATTCAGGTCTTCTGCCCACTTTTTACTTGGGTGGTTTCCTTTTTTGATATTGAGGAAGAGCTCTTTATATATTTTGGATATTAGTCCCTTATCAGACATATCATTTGCAAATGTATTCTCCCATTCAGTAGGTTGTCTTTTCATTTTGTCAGTAGTTTCCTTTGCTGTGCAAAAGCTTTTAGGTTTACTTAGGTACCATTTGTTTATTTTTGCTTTTGTTTCCCTACCCTGAGGAGACAGGTCCAAAAAAAATATTGCTAAGACTTAGAGTGTACTGCCTGTTTTCTTCTAGGAATTTTATGGTTTCCAGTCATAAATTTAGATCTTTAATCCGTTTTGAGTTTATTTTTATATATGGTGTGAGAAAATGTTCTAATTTCTTTCTTTTACATGTAGCTGTCCAGTTTTCCCAACACCACTTATTGAAGAGATTGCCTTTTCCCCATTGTATATTTCGGCCTCCTTTGTCATAGATTAGTTGACCATATGTGTATAGATTTATTTCTGAGCTCTCTATTCTTTTCCATTGATCTATGTGTCTGTTTTTGTACCAATACCATACTGTCTTGATTACTGTAGCTATGTAGTATAGTCTGAAGTGCAGGAGCCTGATTCCTCCAGCTCCGTTTTTCTTTCTCAAGATTGCTTTGGCTATTCAGGGTCTTTTGTGTTTCCATACAAATTGTAAAAGAACCCACAAACCAAGGTGTCAAACCAAGGTGTCAAAAGCATGTGAAGCATGGCACCAAAAATACCATAAAATATTAGTTATAACTCTAATAAATTATATGCAGGATCAGTATGTTGAAAACTACAAAAGACTGATGAAATGCAGTCCTAAAGAAGTGGATAAATATGCTATGTTCATGGATTGGAAGACTCAATATTTTTCATATGCCATACTCCCTAATCCTGTGATTCAATGCAATCCCAGTCAAAATCCTAGCAGGATGTTTTATAGATACCAACTTGTCAGTTTCTTATAAAATTAAGTATACACTTACCATAAAACCCAGCAATCCCACTCCTAGGTATTTAGCCACAAGAATGAAGACTTAAGAAAGCACACTTAGAGAAATGCAAATCAAAACTACAATGAGATATCATCTCACACTGGTCAGAATGGCCATCATCAAAAAAACTAGAAACAATAAATGCTGGAGAGGGTGTGGAGAAAAGGGAACCCTCTTGCACTGTTGGTGGGAATGTAAATTGATAAAGCCACTATGGAGAACAGTACGGAGGTTCCTTAAAAAACTAAAAATAGAACTACCATACGACCCAGCAATCCCACTACTGGGCATATACCCTGAGAAAACCATAATTCAAAAAGAGTCATGTACCATAATGTTCATTGCAGCTCTATTTACAATAGCCAGGACATGGAAGCAACCTAAGTGTCCATCATCAGATGAATGGATAAAGAAGATGTGGCACATATATACAATGGAATATTACATAGCCATAAAAAGAAATGAAATTGAGATATTTGTAGTGAGGTGGATGGACCTAGAGTCTGTCATACAGAGTGAAGTAAGTCAGAAGGAGAAAAACAAATACCGTATGCTAACACATATATATGGAATCTAAGGAAAAAAAAAGGTCATGAAGAACCTAGGTGTAAGACGGGAATAAAGACACAGACCTACTAGAGAATGGACTTGAGGATATGGGGAAGGGTAAGCTGTGACAAAGTGAGAGATTGGCATGGACATATATACACTACCAAATGTAAAATAGCTAGTGGGAAGCAGCTGCATAGCACAGGGAGATCAGCTCGGTGCTTTGTGACCACCTAGAGGGGTGGGATAGGGAGGGTGGGAGGGAGAGGCAAGAGGGAAGAGATATGGGAGTATATGTATATGTATAACTGATTCACTTTGTTATAAAGCAGAAACTAACACACCATTGTAAAGCAAGTATACTCCAATAAAGATGTTAAAAAAAAAGAAAGCACACAAAAATTTGTATGTGAATGTTCATAGCAGTTTATTTTTCATGATCACCCCCAACTGGAAACAACCCAAATATCCTTCAGTTGCTAAGTAAAGAAACAAAAAGCTTTGCTTCATCTATACAATGGAATACACTTCAGCAATAAAAGATAATTAACTACTGATACAAGCAGCAGCATGCATACATTATGCTAAGCCAAAGAACCTAGACTGAAAGTCTACATATTGTTTAATTCCACTTATATGAATCCTGGAAAAGGAAAACAATAGATACAGAGAACAAATCAGTGGTTGCCAGGGGCTGGGATTGGGAAGAAGAGTTGACTACAAACGGGTAACATAAGGCTAAATTGTGGTGATGGTTACATAGCTACATGTGTATTTAGAACCATACATAAATGTTCAATAAAAAGAATGAATTTTACTGTATGTAAACTCTACCTCAATAAAGAAGTATGAAAGAAATGGAACTAAAAATAGCCTATGATTATTTGACATTTTAGCCTCCCTCTTCTGCTCCCAGGAAGTGAACTGTAAAAGCCTTCCAGCCCCCAAAGAAGGGCATACTATTCTCCTAAGATTCACTTCCTATATACTTCAAAGGGTAGACCTGCGGAATATGAAGGAAATAGATAAGAGAATTGTTACCATAGGACTTCCAGAGGAACTTACCTCACTGCTAAGGGAGGGAAAGAATCGTCACAATCATGTTTAGAAGGAGTCAATGATTGCTATAGGGCAGTGGTTACCACATGTTCTTATTCTTACTTTCTTTGAATGGAAGTTTTTATTGCATTTTATTTTGTCCTTACCCCACCATTTTGTATTGCCTGTTTTGGGTGTAGGGTATGGAGAGGAAGGTAACATGTCATTTACACGAAGCTGAATCTATAGCCTATCTAAAACACTGCATGGTCTGTTTACTACAAGTTAATCTCTTATTTGTTTTGGTTGCTGTCTTTCATAAGAAAAAGTTATCAGGTTATCATTTGTTGTCTGCTCATTTTAAAGATTGTGGAACTAAAATGTTGCTTGGGGACTTCTGCTTCTGGTAATTGCAGATTTGGTAATTGCACTGAGGATAACCCACTGAGGATAACCACAAAAAAAGAACTAATCTTTCCTGAAATCTTCAGTATATCAGAGAATAAACAAGGTAGTGAAGAAACATTGGACTTGGATCAAAGAAGATGGGAATCCAGAAATGTGAGCTATCCTTTTGGAACTGCTCTTCCCCTTGGATGTTGTCAATTCTATAAGACATGGCAAAGATACAAAGCAGAAATGTTGAAAGACTCTTGAGTCTAGAGGGGCAAAAGAGTTCATGATCTGCTAAGAGGCAGGAGGCCTGGGTAATCCCATATGTTTTGGATTGGAGCCCTGAAGGATCTGCCATAGAAGTAAGGGTAACCTTGAAGTAGGTTAACCTTTGCAGGGATTGCAGCTTCAATCCAGCTTCAAATCATATTCATCTCTGAATTTGTAGTATAGTGATTCTATATTGTTATTTCCCACAGGTGCTTGGCAAAAAGCTAATGTAAATTTTATCTGGAGGATGGTAACATTATCTTAAATTTCAAATTATTTCTATAAACAAATTTTAATTAGAATGTTTAATATACAATAAAATCACACCAAGAGACAAAACAATATGAACAAGAACCAGCAGAGAAAATAATCAATAGCAACATATGCATGGGGGATCCTGAAATATGAAGTATCACACACAAATTTTAAAATAACTATGTTTACCATGCTCAAGGGGCTATAAGACTAGATTGAAGCTTTTGGCAGGATACTAAAAAGTATTTTAAAAAAGACATGAGGGATTTGAAAAACAACAAAATGGATATTTTAGAATTGGAAAATTATGATAACTGAAATTAAAAATTTGGTAGACGTGTGGTTTTTTTTAACATCTTTATTGGAGTATAATTGCTTTACAATGGTGTGTTAGTTTCTGCTTTATAACAAAGTGAATCAGTTATACATATACATATGTTCCCATATCCCATATATGTTCCCAGTTATACATATACATATGTTCCCTCTTTCGTCTCCCTCCCTCCCACCATCCCTGTCCCACCCCTCTAGGTGGTCACAGAGCACCGAGCTGATCTCCCTGTGCTATGCGGCTGCTTCCCACTAGCTATCTGTTTTACGTTTGGTAGTGTGTATATGTCCCTGCCACTCTCTCACTTTGTCCCAGCTTACCCTTCCCCCTCCCCATATCCTCAAGTTGGTGGATGTGTTTTAACATCAGATAAAACCTAGCCAAAGTGTAATTTGATGAACTGAAAGATAGGTCAGAAGAAAATTGCCCTAATAAAGCATATACAAAAGGTGAAAAATAAAGAAATGAAGCTGGAACTATAGAGAATGCATGGAGAAGTTCTAACATATGCATAGCTGCAATTTCAGAATGAGAGGGAAGAGAGAATGGGGCAAAAGTGGTACTTGTAGAGATAAAGTAAAGGCTTTCTTTCAACAAATAATGCAGAGACAACTGGATAGCAATTTTGAAATAAAAATTAAATTTTATTCTTACTTTTCACATTCATTTACACTCTTTCACAAAGAGTGTAAATGTACATATGAAAGGCAAGATAATAAAAACTTCCAGAAGATAATATAAGAGAATATTTTTATGATGTTACAGTAGAGAAATATTTCTTATACATGATAATGTACTAAAAGGAAAAAAATTGATAACATAAAATTCAGAGCATCTATTTAGCAAACCATTCAGAAAGGGAAGAATGAAGCCATGGAACATATTTGCAAAATATCTATTTGACAAAGGGCTCATATCCAGAATGCCTAGGAATCTATAAAATAATAGGCATGAACATGCTGTTCCAAAAAGAGAACATCCAATAAATGTATGAAAAATTGTTCAACCTCCTTAGTTATGAGGGAGTAAATCAAAACCACAATGTGATGACATGATTGATCCAATAAAATGGTCAATACCAAGTGTTAGCAAGGATGTGGGTTAACCAAAACTCTGAGACAGTGCTAAGGGGAATATATATTGGTACACTATCTGCAAAACTACTTGAATCTATTCACTAATTTAAAAATATCTGTATCCTATGATCCAGCAAAGGTATATTTCTAGTAGATATGTGTGCATATGTGCATGAAGAAACATGTACAAGACTATTTATATCAGCATTATCTAACTAGGCAAATTGGAAACAATTCATATGTCCATTAATCATAGACTAAACAAATAGTAGTAGTTAATAGTAGAATAAACAAATCATGGCATATTCATACAACAGAATATTATATAGCAGTGATTCTCAAAGTATGATTCCTGGATGAGCATAGCAGCAGCATCCAGAAAGTGAGTAGAAAAGCAAATTCTTGAGCCCCATCCTAGACCTTCTGGATCAGAAACACTGGAGGTGTGGGCCCATACATTTGTGTTCTAAGAAGGCTTCTGAATGATTCTGATACTCTCGAGTTTGAGAACCACAGCTCTACAATAATGAAAATGAATGAACTACAGCTACATGCAACAACATAGATGAACCTCACAAACATAATGTTGAGTGTAAGAAGCCATATATAAAGTAAGCTATGTGATTTTATTTATATAGAGTCTAAACAATTAGGCAAAACTAAACTATATTGTTTAGGGATGCATGCTGAGGTAGTAAAACTAGAAAGAAAAATCAAGGAAATACTTACTATAGAAATCAACATAGTGGTTATTTCTAGGTGAGGAAAGAGCAGGTAGAGATTTGGAAGGGGCTCTGAGGAGTCTTCTGGAGCTGATAGCGAGCTTCCTTCATCTGCATGGTGGTTACTCAAGTGTTGTTTGTGATCATTCATTTGTTTGCTTATCTATTATATATATCTAATAACTATATACATAAAATATTTCACAATACTTTTTTAAAAAGGTGATTGTAAATTCCAGGTCATTTTGAGGAGAAACCCCAACGTTTCTTTCTCTAAAACGTTTCTTTTAGAGATTCAGATTTCCAAGAAGAATCTTTAAATCTCTTGCCTGGGAGGCCTGAGACCTGGCTTCCAATGTTCTGAGAACCGAAAAAGAGGGCTTTCCTCACAGTTAACAGTTACCACTTGTCCATCTGCTTACCTGAAATGTTGTAGCTTTTACCTCTTCTTCCATAATTTTTTTTTTGTCTCTGTGGGTTTAAGCCTTTACACAGTTCTTACTGTTGCTTTAGTGGGGTTTCAGGAGGAAGAAAAATAAACATATGCATTCAATTTCCCATTTTTGCTTGGAAGCCCTCTATCATTAGGACTTTATTTCACACGTTGGAAGACTTCATAAGGAAGTGTTCCTTGTCTATGTTCATAACTTAAACACTAAATATATTCCCATTGGGTAATACATTCCCATTGAGAAAAACATAAATATAAATAAGAAATTAAAATTAGTCTTCTTTGATCTTTTTAATATTTTTCTTAATTAAGTGCATACTATAATTCTTTCTATTTTTTCATTTAACTTTGTATTTTCTCATGTTATTTAAACTATAGAGAGTGACATCAGCAAAATGGCAGCATAGGTGGTTCCCTGTTCTTATGTCCCCTCAGCAACAATAATTTGGCAGCCATCCACAGACAAAAGTTTCTTTGTGGGAGCTTTGGAATCCAGGTAGTAGACTGTGACATCCCAGTGGAGACCAAGTCTGAGGAGGTCCACTTTCACAAGGCTGGCCTGTGCCAGGGTGGCAGACTCACCCACTGTGGTCATGGCTATAGACTGGGCAGCAACACTTTCCCCCTGTGGATTCAGATACAGCTCCATTTAGCCTTGGTCCTACCACTAAGTGGTACTATCTGCCAAGGCACCAGGCAGGAGTTACATCTCCCCATGCTTAAGGTAACAAGCCCACCGACCTTTGTCCTGGTTGTGGACCCTGAAGTGGCTAGTGAACTGACTCCAGCCCCTCTTAGCCATGGTCAGGGAGCAGTCCTGCCCACCCAGGGATCCACCGGAGTCACACCCATCTGTGCTTTCAGAGGTAGGCACACAAGCCTCAGCCCAGCTGCAGATCTTGAAGTGGTACTGTAAGCTAGCTCCAGCCCCTCCCAGCCATGATCCAGGAGCAGTTCTGCCCGCCCAGGGACCCCCCAGGAGTCACACATCTCAGTGCTCCCAGAGACAGGCCCACCAACCTCAAGTCTAAATGCACACCCTTAAGGAGCCTGGTGAACCAGCTCCAGGCCCACTTAGCCCAAGTCCAGGAGAATTCCTGCCTGTCCAGGGACCCACTGGGTCCTCTTTGGCAAGAAGTCGGTTGTCTGCAACTCGGAAGAGGGCTTTCATGAGAACCTCACCATGTTGGCATCTTGATCTCAGACTTCCAGCTTCCAGAACTTGAGAAATAAATTTCTGCACTCCCGTGTTCATTGCAGCATTATTTCACAGTAGCGAAGATATGGAAACGACCAAAGTATCTGTCTATGGATGAATGGATAAAGAACATGTATACAAGTTCAATGGAATATTATCTAGCCATGAGAAAGATGGAAATCCTGCCATTTACCACAACATCTATGAACCTGGAGGAAATTATGCGAAGTGAAATAAGCCAGATGCAGAAAGACAAATACTGTATGATCTCACTTCTATATGGAATCTAAAAAAGTTGAGCACATAGAACCAGAGGGTAGAACAGTAGTTGGCAGGGGCAGGGAGGTGGTGAAATGGAAAGATGTTGATCAAAGGATATAAACTTTCAGTTATGAGATGAGTAAATTAGGGGGATCAGATGTACAGCATGGTTACTACAATTAATAATACTGTATTGTATGCTCAAAATTTGCTTAGAGAGTAGATCCTAAGTGGTTGCACCATACACACAAAAAAGTGACTATGTGAGGTGTTGGGGTGTTCATTAACTTGATTGTGGTAATCATTTCACAATGTATATGTATATTAAATCATTACACTGTACATCTTAAATAAGCACAATTTTGACTTGCCAATTATACCTTAATAAAGCTGAAAAAATAAAAGGATCAAATCATTTTATTTTTAACAGCTACATAATAGTTCATCATAGAGGCAAGCCAGAAATTTACTTATGTATTACTATGATTTGATTTATAGAGTTACCCGCACCCCAACTTCCCTTTATTATGAGGAATGTCGCAATGAATAGCTTTGTGATTCTGATCTTTCCCTTAGGAAATATTTCAAGAAATATATCAAAGAACACAAAAAATTTGTCTATTTTTCTTCCAGAAAATGGAATAATTGATTGATATTTTTCTGGTTATAGAGCTAACACATGCTTATAGGAACTTTCAGAAAGTAAAGTAGGACAAAGCAGGGAAAAATTACCCACAATTCCACAAGCTAGTCCTAGAAATAAGCACTGTTAACATTTTGGAATATCCTTCCACAAATATTCACAAATACAAATACAGATTTAAACATGAATCTATTCTTATAACTTATACTTAAAAAAATTGAGATATAATTGACATGTATCATTGTGTGAGTTTAAGGTGTACAACATGTTGATTGAATTCATTTATATATTTGCAATACGAGTACCACCATAGTGTCAGCTAGCATCTTCATCATGTCACATAATTATCATTTTTTTTGTGGTGAGAACATTTAAGATCTAGTCTCTTAGTAACTCGGAGATATATAATACAGTATTGTTAACTATAATCAAAATGCTGTGCATTAGCTTTCTAGACCTTAGTCACCTTCTAATTGCATAATGTACACTTCTTGTTTAACAACCTGCTGCAGACATCTATACACCACTGTCCAGTAGAACTGTTTGGAATGATGGAAACGTTCTGTTCTACACTGTCCAATATGGTAGCCACGAACCACATGTGGCTAGTTCAACTGAGGAGCTGGATTTTAAATTGTATTTAATTTTAATTAAGTTAAATTAGATAGCCACATTAAGTTAGTGGCTCTTTTATTGGACAGCACAGGTATATAATATCTACATATTCATTTTCATAGTTTGCAGAGTACTTCATTGTATGGATGCACTATAACTTGTTTAGTTACTATCTAATTGGTAGGCATGAGTTTCTTGCAATTTTTGCTATTATAAACAATGGTTCAGTGAATTCTGCAAAGAAAGAATATGTTGAAAGAATACTGGGCTAGTTCACCTTTCTGGTGTATTATCAGTTCATAATCTTTTGCCAATGCTATACATAATTCATTTGATTACTCTTTTAATTCAGTTATGGAAATATTTTGCTGTACCTGGATAAATGTTTCATAACTTTAACATTCTGAGTATTTCCTTTTGGAAGATTTTCCTAGCGTTCAGGTAGATTTTCTCACACTAGTTCCCTAGTATGACTGAATATAATATTTTTATTCCATACCAATTATAAAACACTCTTGTGATGGCAAGGAATGGATAATTTAGTAAATTAACCAGCCTTAGAATATTAGTGAAATTCTCAGAGAACTAGCTCTATGTGATATACTTTAATATATTTTTTCCTTTATAGTGTAGTAGTTTTATATTTTTCTTAACTTTGAAAATTAGCATACACACAAAAAATATATTGAAAAGTGTTTCTAAAGTTGATGGAAAAAGTAAAAATCAACATACATGCATGTACCACTCAGTCTAAAAAATAGAATATTACTGTACCCCAAAAGCTCTATACATGACTCTCTGTCATCATATATATCCTCCCATTTCCCAAGAGATTAAACACTTGACTTTTGTGTTAATCATTCCTTGTTTTCTTTAAAGTTTTTAATGCTTAAGTATGTATCCTTAAAAAATACATTGTCTAGTTTTGCCTGTTTTTGAACTTTATACGCATGAAATCATAAGTATGTTTTCTGTATGGCTTCTTTTGCTTGAATTATGTTTTGTTATTGATGATGTTATTGTTTTATATTGAAGGATAACATACACACAGTAACGTGCATTAATCTTTATTGTACATCTTATTAATTTTTTAAAATTTATATTGACACCCATATAGCCATCACTCTTATAAAAATAAAAATTTTTCAGCACCCTATAATATTCCCATGTGAGCCTGCCCTGTCCATCACTCCCTCAGAGGAAACTACTATTCTGATTTCTATCATTAATGGTTAGTTTTGAATGTTTTTGAAGTTTATATGAATGCAGTCATACAGTATGCGATATTTTGGAGTCTGGCTTCTTTTGCTTAAAGTTATATATTTGAGAGTCATTCATGTTGTGATACCATTTATGTGTCATTATTATTATTTTTTTTAATAGGATTGCATTGTATAAATATACCACAATTTTTTGGCAACTTTTTTGACGATGAATATTTGGGTTGGTTTTAGTTTTTTGCTATTATAGAAAAGGTATTATGATCAATCTTGTACATGTCTTTTTGTGGGTATAAGCATTCATTACTTTGGGATATATTCTGAGGAGTGAAATTGCTAGGCCACAGAGCAAGCATATGATGAGCGTTGGTAAATACTTCCAAAGAGGTTTCCAAAGTGGCTATACAGTTTTACATTTCCAGGAGGAGTGTATGAGAGTTCCAGTTCTTCCACATCTTTCCCAGCAATTCATATTGTCAATATTTTTAATTAGAACCAGTTGGGGTTGTATCTCATTGTGGCATTAATTTGTATTTCACTGAGAAGTAATGATGATGAGCACCATTTCATACGCTAATTGGCCACTTTAATCCTCTTTTGTAAAGTGTCTCTTCAAGTTTTTTGCCATGTTTTTATTGTTTTCTTTTTCCTATTAATTTGTAGAAATTACTTACTAATTTGTAGAAATAAAATTTCTTTTTATACATTTAATATGAGTAATTTGTCAGATATGTGCATTGCAAATATCTTTTGGAACCCTTTAGCTTGCTTTTTCATTTTATAAACGATGTACTTTTAAATAGCCTTACTGAGACATAATTCACAGATCACACATTTAAAGTGTGCAGTTCAATGGCTTTTAGAGTTGTGCAACCATCAACAAAATAAATTTTAGAACATTTTTATCACTCCATAAAGAAATCTATTACCTATTATCAGTCACTCGCCACTGTCCCTAAATACCCCCAGCCTCTTGCAACCACTAATCTGCTTTCTGTCTCTGTAGATTTGCTGTTCTGGATTTTTCACATAAATGGAATTATACCATATGTGGTCTTTTGTGACTGGCCTCTTTCATTTAGAATAATGTTTTCAAGGCTCATCTATGTCGTAGCCTATATCAATACTTCTTTCCTTATTGTGGCTGAAATAATATTCCCTTGTATGGATATACCATATTTTTTTGTTATTCATTCATCTATTAATGGACATTTGGAGTGTTTCCACTCTTTGTCTATTATGAATGATGCTGTTACGTACACAATTTTGCATGGACATATGTTTTAATTTCTCTCGGGAATATATCTAGGAGTGAAATCACTGGATCATATTTTAACTCTTTGCTTAGCTGTTTGAGGAGCTATCAGATCATTTTCTAAAGTGGCTCACCTTTTTTTTCCATCCTCAATAACATCTACGTGGGTTCCAATTTCTCTGTATCCTCACTAACACTTTGTTATTATGTGGTATTTTTTTTACTATAGCCATCCTAGAGGATGTGAAATAGCATCTCACTGTGGTTTTGATACGTATATCTCTGATGGCTAATGATATTGAGCATCTTCTCATGTGCTTCTTCACCATTTGTGTATCTTCTTTAGAGAAATGTGTATTCAAAACCTTTGCCCAGGGCTTCCCTGGTGGCACAGTGGTTGAGAGTAAGCCTGCCGATGCAGGGGACATGGGTTCGCGCCCCAGTCTGGGAAGATCCCACATGCCGCGGAGCGGCTGGGCCTGCAAGCCATGCTCGCTGAGCCTGCGCGTCCGGAGCCTGTGCTCCACAACGGGAGAGGCCACAACAGTGAGAGGCCCGCGTACTGCAAAAAAAAGTTTGCCCATATTTAGTTGGCTTTTCGTTTTATGATTGTGTTGTAAGATTGTTTATATGTTCTGGATATAAGTCCCTTGTCAGATATATGATATGACACTAATTTCTCCAATTCTGTGAATTATCTTTTCACTTTCTTCATGGTGTCCTTTCATGCACAAAGATTTTATTTTGATGATTTTAATGATGGTATTTTGATGAACAGCACAGGACTTTTAATTTCAGTAAAGTCCAGTATGTAATTTTTAATTATAAATGCATTTTGTATCCTATTTAAGAAATCTTTGCCTATCCAAATATCATGAACTTATTCCTTTGTGTGTTCTTATAGAGCTTTTTGGATTCATTTTACATTTAGAAATATGATCCATTTTGAATTCATTTTCTCTATAGTGTGAGATAGTCATCAAGATAATCTATTTCTGAATTTTCTTCACTTTCATTGATCCATTTGTCTATCTGGTAATACCACACTGTCTTAATACTGTTGCTTTATGGGAAGTCTTCAAAACAAGTAGTATGAATCCTCCAACTTCATTCTTCTTCAAGATTGTCTTGGTTATACTAGATCCTTTGCATTTTAGATTTTTAAATTAGCTTATCTATTTCCACAAAAATTCTTCCTGGAGTTTGATTGGGATTAAAATAAATCTTCAGAGAATTCCCTGGCGGTCAAGTAGTTAGGATTCCACACTTCCACTGCCAGGGGCCCGGGTTCAATCCCAAGTCAGGGAAATAAGATCCCACCAGCCTCATGGCATGGCCAAATATATATATATATATATATATATATATATATATATATATATATATATATATATATATATATCTGTAGTTCAATTTGAAGAGAATTGATATCTTTGATTCATAATTGATATGTAACAATGTTGAGAATTCCAATTCATGAACATGATACAACTCTCAACTCATTTATGACTATGCTCAACAATGTTTGTAGTTTACATTGTAAAACGCTTGTACATCTTTTATTGAATTTAGCCCCAGCTATTTGAAATTTTTGTTGTATACATTAGAAAAAAGCATTAAAAAACACATTTTCCAATTGTTTGTTTCCAGTTTATATAAATGCAGTTTATGATCCTTGTCCCTATGGTGAGCCACAGCCACCCCCCACCTCTGCAGGAGACCCTCCATCACTAGCAGCTATGTCTCCGGCCGGAGCCTCTGAGGTGGGAGAGCCAAGTTCCGGACATTGGTCCACCAGAGACCTCCCAACCCCTTGTAATATCAATTGGTGAGAGCTCTCCCAGAGATCTCCATCTCAAGGCTAAGACCCAGCTCCACTCAACAACGAGCAAGCTCCAGTGCTGGACACCCCATGCCAAACAGCTAGAAAAACAGGAACACAACCCCACCCATTAACAGAGAGGCTGCCTAAAATCATAATAAGGTCACAGACACCCCAAAACACACCAAAGGACGTGGTCCTGCCCACCAGAAAGACAAGATCCACCCTCATCCATCAGAACACAGGCACCAGTACCCTCCACTAGGAAGCCTACACAACCCACTGAACTAACCTTGCCCACTGGGGGCACACACCAAACACAACGGGAACTACAAACCTGCAGCCTGTAAAAAGGAGACCCCCAAACACAGTAAGTTAAGCAAAATGAGAAGACAGAGAAATACACAGCAGATGAAGGAGCAAGGTAAAAACCCATCAGACCAAACAAATGAAGAGGAAATAGGCAGTCTATTACTCTGAAAAAGAATTCAGAGTAATGATAGTAAACATGATCCAAAATCTTGGAAATAGAATGGAAAAAATACAAGAAATGTTTAACAAGGACATAGGAGAACTAAAAAGCAAACAATGATGAATAACACAGTAAATGAAATTTAAAATTCTCTACAAGGAATCAATAGCAGAATAACTGAGGCAGAAGAAAGGATAAGTGACCTGGAAGTAAAAATAGTGGAAATAACTACCACAGAACAGAAAAAAGAAAAAAAAAATGCAAATGCAAATGTGCAAATGCAAATGCAAAAATGCAAAGACATTTTTGGGACAACATTAAATGCACCAACATTCGAATTATAGGAGTCCCAGAAGAAGAAGAGAAAAAGAAAAGGATTGAGAAAATATTTCATGAGATTATAATTGTAAACTTCCCTAATATGGGAAAGGAAATAGTCAATCAAGTCCAGGAAGCACAGAGAGTCCCATACAGGATAAATCCAAGGAGAAACAGACCAAGATACATATTAATCAAACTATCAAAATTTAAATACAAAGAAAAACTATAAAAAGCAGCAAGGGAAAAGCAACAAATAACATACAAGGGAATCCCCATAAAGTTAACAGCTGATCTTTCAGCAGAAATTCTGCAAGCCAGAGGGGAGTGGCAGGAAATATTTAAAGTAATGAAAGGGAAAAACCTACAACCAATATTACTCTACCCAGAAAGGATCTCATTCAGATTCAACAGAGAAATTAAAACCTTTACAGACGAGCAAAAGCTAAGAGAATTCAGCACTACAAAAACAGCTTTACAACAAATGTTAAAGGAACTTCTCTAGGCAGGAAACACAAGAGAAGGAAAAGACCTACAATAACAAACCCAAAACAAGAAAATGGTAATAGGAACATACATATCGATAATTACCTTAAATGTGAATGGATTAAATGCTCTAAGCAAAAGACATAGACTGGCTGAATGGATTCAAAAATAAGACCCGTATATATGCTGCCTACAAGAGACCCACTTCAGACCTAAGGACACATACGGGCTGAAAGTGAGGGAATGGAAAAAGATATTCCATGCAAATGGAAATCAAAAGAAAGCTGGAGTAGCAATTCTCATATCAGAAAGAATAGACTTAAAATAAAGACTACTACAAGAAGCAAAGAAGGACACTACATAATGATCAAGGGATCAATCCAAGAAGAAGATAGAAAAATTGTAAATATTTGGGCTTCCCTGGTGGCGTAGTGGTTGAGAGTCCGCCTGCCGATGCAGGCGACACGGGTTCGTGCTCCGGTCCAGGAAGATGCCACATGCCGCAGAGCAGCTGGGCCCGTGAGCCATGGCTGCTGAGCCTGCGCGTCCGGAGCCTGTTCTCCACAACGGGAGAGGCCACGACAGTGAGAGACCCGCATACCGCAAAAAAAAAAAAAAAAAAAAGATTCATGTACCACAATGTTCATTGCAGCACTATTTACAATAGCCAGGACATGGAAGCAACCTAAGCGTCCATCGACAGATGAATGGATAAAGAAGATGTGGCACATGTATACAATGGAATATTACTCGGCCATAAAAAGAAATGAAATTGAGTTATTTGTAGTGAGGTGGATCGACCTAGAATCTTTCATACAGAGTGCGGTAAGTCAGAAAGAGAAAAACAAATACCATATCCTAACACATATATATGGAATCTAAAAAAAAAATGGTTCTGAAGAACATAGGGGCAGGACAGAAATAAAGACGCAGACGTAGAGAATGGACTTGAGGACATGAGGATGGGGGAAAGGGTAAGCTGGGACGAAGTGAGAGAGTAGCATTGACATATATACACTACCAAATGTAAAATAGCTAGTGGGAAGCAACCATATAGCACAGGGAGACCAGCTCAGTGCTTTGTGACCACCTAGAGGGGTGGGATAGGGAGGGTGGGAGGGAGATGCAAGGGGGGTGGATATGGGGATATATGTATACGTATAGCTGATTCACTTTTTGATACAGCAGAAACTAACACACTATTGTTAAGTAATTATACCGCAATAAATATGTTAAAAAAAAAAAAGAAAAGGAGCAGGTTTGGGAATTATGAAGTCAGTTTGGGATGTGTAAAATTGAGATCAGGGTAGTTGTTTTGCTCTGGGTGTGATCAGCTGCACAAGTACAGATTAGTTGTATGGATTAAACAAGATTTATCAAAAGAGTGACTCATGAGACAACAGAAGGCAAGAAATATGATTACGAGGGTATATGTAATTATTTTAAGGACAAAGCATGGATTAAAGACAGAAGCTGGTTCAGGAGCTCATTAAAAAAATGCAGTTTAGTTTTGTAGATTGATTTTATGTCCAGCTACCTTGCTAAACTATCTTATTTATTCTAATGATTTATCTATAGTTGCTTTTACATATCCTTGGTATACTATATTATCTGTGAATAATGACAGCTTTGTCTCTTCCTTTCCAATCCTTATGTATTTTGTTTAAAAATTTTGTCTATGTATTCTACCTAGGTTCTTCAGTACAATGGTGAATAGAAATGGTAATAATGGGCAATTTTTGTCTTGCTAATGATCTTAAAGGAAATATCTTCACTTTTTAAGTAGATTAGTATGATCTTTTCTGAAGACATTTTGCAGATACCCTTTATCAGGTTAGAAAAGTTCCTTCTACTTTTAGTTTTCTAAGAATTTTTCTTATGAATGCATGTTGGATTTTATCAAGTCTTTTCTACATCTATTGAAATGATCACTTGTTTTTTCTTTTTAAACTATTAATGTCATGGATTACATTATTTGATATCAAAATAAGCAAATTTATATTCCTCAAATACATTTTTATGATGATATGCTATTTTTTATAATTTTTAGATTTAATTAGCTAATTTTTAAAAATTATTTTTATATCTTGGTTCATGAATGAGACTATCTTGGGATAGTTTATGTGAGATTTGAATTCCTTGTTCTTTGAATGTGAGATATTGCTCACTAGTAAACCTTGTGGAGCTGGAATTTTCTTTCTAGACACATTTTTGAATAATAATTCATTTACCTAAGGGTTATAAAACTATTCAGGTTTTCTATTTCTTTCCAGTTCATTCTTAGTAAGTTACATAATTTTGGGGGTAATTTGTTTGGTTTATACAGATTGCTAAAATTTATGGGCATAATTTTGTTTATAATATATTTTATATTTTTTCATTGTCTGCAGTATCTATAATTAGGTACCCCACTTCATTCTTAATATTGTTTATTTCTGTTTTCTATCATATTTTCCCTTGATCAATCTTAACAGTAATTTTGTTAGTTTTATTAGTTTTTTCAAAGAATCATCTTTTGTCTTCATTCATTTCCTCTACTGCTTGCTTTTATCTATTTCATTAATTTATGCTTTTATTCATTATCATTTCCTTCTTTCTATCTTATCTGAATTTATTTTACTGTTCTTTTACTAAGTTCTTAAGATATGTATAGTATATATAATTTTCAGAGCCACTTGGGAGTACATTGTAGACAGGATGACTGTTTAGCCCTAAATATTTCAGTATGTATTTTCTTAAAAACTTTTTTCTTACATAACCACACTGCAATTATCAAAATTAGGAACCTAACACTGATTCATTTCTATTATCTAATCTACAAACGTCATTCAAATGTTGCCAATTATGCTAATAATGTCATTTATATAAAAAGATTTTTATTTTCTGGTCTAGGTTCCAGTCCAGGATCACACATTGCATTTATTTGTGATGTCTCTTTAGTCTCCTTTAGTTTAGAACAGTTCCTCATTGTTTCTTAGTCTTTAATGACTTTGTTACTTTTGAAGAGTTTAGGCTAGTTATTTTTGTAAATTGCTCTCAAATTTTGTTTGTTGTTTTTCCATGACTAGATGCAGGCCACACAATTTGGCAGGATTGCCACAGAAATAATATTGTGCTCTTCTCAGAACATTATATGAAGACTCAACTATGTTGATCTGTCCCCTTCTGTTGATACTAATTTTGATTAGCCACAGCCACTTGTGTTAATATCCATTGAAAATTCTTGCCCAAGTCAATTATTATTATGGTGATTTGGTTGCCAAATTCTTATTCTGTAATCCCATCATTACTTTTACATTTGTTAGTTGGCATTCTAATGTAAGAATGAGATATTTTGCTCTTTATTTGTTTGTTTGTTTACTTGTAGTATGGATTCATGCATTCTTATTTTATTTAATAGGTTACAATTCATAACCATCATTATTTATTTTGATACCCAAATAGTCCTACATTTGGCCAGTAAAAGCCCTTTCATAGAGACATCTGTATCCCTTTGGCATGTACTCATCATTCTTTGAGCCCTTCCTTACTTTCTGACTCTACAGGGTCCTCAGACTCATCTTTTAATTTCTCAGCTCCAACTCTGGAATGAGTCATTTCATCAAGGAGTCCTGGGTACTATGTGTGCTTGTTGTTACTAGAGTGTCATTGCTTCTAGGCCCTCTATATCTATATAGGCCAAGCTATATACATTTCTGTTTATTTATATACATAAAATGCTAATTTGTTATATTAATTATAAAGTTATAATTTTACATATATTTTATGATATGTATGCATGAAAATCAAGAGTTCACATTGATACGTCTAATTCTAGTCCAATATCACAGGGTTGATTCTAGCTTACCCCCTTTCCACAGTTGTAGCTCCCTTTTCCAACAGTGAGAAATCTGGCTCCCATTATCCATAATACATTTACTCATTTGCTCAATCCTAGAATGCACAGAAAGCAGTTTTATGATTGCTAACCAATTCTACTGTGAGAAACAAACCTATAACTCAAGCTCAATATTTGTTTATAGGGGTTTTTGTTTTGTTTTGTTTTTAGACTGAGGATATATAGTCAAAATACTGCATTCAAACATTACTTGGGTTTATTCTGCCCCCTCCTTCAGTTTGGTTATAAGTTAGGTTCATTTGTTTCTGTTTCCATTTTATGTTTTCCCCATCCCTTTTTTGAGTATGTGAAATATTAACATGGTTCCAAAAGTCAGAACTATAGACAAAAGTATTCTCAGAGAAATGTAACTACCTCCAACCTTTATATCCCATTTGCACCCCCATCCTTTCTACCCTGCCCCCACCCCAACATATGTATAAATCTCATTATTTCTGCTTTTTTTTCTTCCTATGTTTCCTTTTGCATAAATGAATAGACATTTTTTCTTATTTTCCGTTTTTGCTTACACAAAGATGACTTACAATAGACATTCTTTAACACTTTGCTTTTTCCATCCACTTAGTGTATCCTGGAACTGATGTTCAGAGATTTTTTTCATTCTTTTTAAAAAATTATAATTAATAGACTTTTCTGGAACAGTTTTAGGTTTACAGAATAAATTTAGCCAAAAGTACAGAGTTACCATATGCCCATTACTTCCCAACAATTTCCTCAATTTTTAACAGCCTGCATTAGTGTGGTACATTTACAAATGATGAGCCAATATTGATACACTATTATTGAAGTCCATAGTTTACATTAAGTTTCACTTTTTGTGTTGTACGTCCTATGGGTTTTTGATAAATGTATAATGATGTTTTTATCCATTATTACAGCATCATACAGAGAAAACTTCATTGTCTTAAAAATCTCCTGTGTTCCATTACCATATAATTAATCCCCATCACCCATTTTGCCCAACCCCCAACCCCATTCCCCCCTGGTAACCACTAATGTGTCCTCTGTATCTATGAGTTTGTTTCTGTTTTATTTTGTTCATTCATATGTTTTGTTTTGATTTTTAGATTCCACATGAGTAGAATCATACAGTAGTTGTCTTTCTCTATCTGACTTATTTCACTTAGCATAATACGTTCAAGGTTCATCCACGTTTTCAAAAATAGCAGGATTTCATTATTTTTTATGGCTGAATAGTATTCCGTTGTATATATAACCACATCTTCTTTACCCATTCATCCATTATTGGACACTTAGGTTGTTTCCATATCATGGCTATTGTAAATAATGCTGCAATGGACATAGGAGTGCATATATATTTTCAAATTAGTGTTTTTGTGTTCTTCAGTTAAATACCCAGATGTGGAATGGTTAGATCATATGGTAATTCTATTCTTAATTTTTTGAGGAATTTCCATACTGTTTTCCATAGGCTTTTGTTTGTTGGGAGAGTTTCAAATTATTATTTCAATCTCCCTATTATTAATCAGTCTATTCAGAATTTCTCTTCATTCATGATTCTATTTTGTGAGATTATATGTTTTCATGAATTTATCCATTTCTTCTAGGTCTTCAATTTGTTGGCATATAATTGTTCTTAGTAGTCAATTATAATCCTAGTCATATTATGATACTACTAGTAGTCTCTTATAATCCTTTGTATTTCTGTGCTATCAGGTGTAACTTCTCCTGTTTAATCTACGATTTTGAGTTCTCTCTTTTTTTTCTTTGTTAGCCTAGCTAAATATTTGCCGATTTTGTTTATCTTTTCAAAGACCAATTCTCAGTTTCATGGATCTTTTCTATTGTTTTTTGTTTTTGTCTCTATTTCATTGATTTCCCTTCTGATCTTTATAACTTCCTTCCTTCTTCTAATTCTGGGCCTCCTTTATTCTTATTTTTCTAGTTTTTTATGTGCAAAATTAGATTATTCGAATTTTTTCTTATTTCTTGAGGTAGGTCTGTATTGCTATGAACTTTCTTCTTAGAACCACTTTTGCAGCATCCTATAGATTTTGATATGCCATATTGCTATTTTCATTTGTCTGTAGGTATTTTTTAATTTCTCCTTTGATTTCTTTGATGACCCGTTGGTTGTTCAGTAGCATGCTTTTAATCTCCATGCTTCTGTGTTTTTTCCTGTTTTTTTTCTTTGTGATTGATTTCTAGTTTCATACCATTTGGTTGGAAAAGATGCCTAAAGTGATTCAACCCTACTGAATTTATTAAAACTTGTTTTGTGGCCCAAAATGTGTTCTATCCTGGAGAATGTTCCATGTGCACTTGAGAAAAAAGTGTATTCTACTGCTTTTAGATGGAATATTCTATATATATATATATTAAGTTAATCTGGTAAATGTGTCATTTACATTCATTGTTTCCTCATTGATTTTCTGTGTGGATGATCTATCCATTGACATAAGTGGCATGTTACAGTCCCCTATTATTATTGAATTGCTTTCAATTTCTCACTTTAAGTCTATTATATTTGCTTTATATATCTTGGTGCTCCTCTGTTGGGTGCATATACATTTATAAATGTTATATCTTCTTGCTGGACTGACCCCTTTATCAATATATAATGATATTCTTTGTCTTTTGTTGAAGTCTTTGACTTCAAGTCTATTTTATCTGATATGAGTATAGCTACTCCAGCTTTCTTTTCATTTTCATTTACATGGAATATCTTTTCCCACCCATTCACTTTCAGACTGTGTGTGTCCTTTCTTCTGAAATGAGTCTTTTGTAGGCAGCATGTAGAAGGATCTTGCTTTTATATCAATTCAGCTACTCTATATATTTTGATTGGCAAATTTAGTCCATTTACATTTAAAGTGATTATTGGTAGGTATGTACTTATTGCCATTTAGTTAATTATTTGCTGGCTGTTTTTGTAGTCCTCTATGTTCCTTTCTTCTTCTTCTCACTCTCTCCCTTTGTATTTTGTTGGGGTGTTTTAGTGTTATTCTCATCTTCTTTTGTGTATTTATTGTAAGGTTTTTGTGGTTACTGAGGTTCACATATGACATCCTAGGTATTATTGGGGTGGCCACAAGGTTTATTCGGTTTTTTCCATAAATGGCTCTAGTAGTGCTTAGTTGTCTTTAACTTCATTCAAAACAATTTTGTTAGATTGTATTGTGACAGCTGTCATATCAGTGTGCATTAAAAAAAAAGACATCAAAATTGGTGAATTTTTGTGTAGCCATTTTAATATTGAAGATGGAAGAAAAGAGCAACATTTTTGGCATATTATGCATTAGTATTTCAAGAAAGGTGAAAACACAACTGAAATGCAAAAAACAAAGAGACTTATGCAGTGTATGGAGAAAGTGCTGTGACTGATTGAGCGTGTCAAAGCTGGTTTGTGAAGATTTGTGCTGGAGATTTCTTGCTGGATGAGGCTCCACGGTTTGGGTAGACCAGTTGAAGTTGATAGCGATCAAATTGAGACATTCACTGAGAACAATCAACATTATACCACGTGGGAGATAGCCAACATACTCAAAATATCCAAATCAATTGTTGAAAATCATTTGCACCAGCTTGGTTGTATTAATCACTTTGATGTTTGGGTTCCACATAAGTTAAGTGAAAAAAACCTTCTTGACCATATTTCCCCATGTGATTCACTACTTAAATGTAATGAAAACATTTTGTTTTTAAAACAAATTGTGACAGGGAATGAAAAGTGGATACTGTACAATAACGTGGAACGGAAGAGATCATGCGGCAAGTGAAATGAACCACCACCAACCATACCAAAGGCCACTCTTCATCCAAAGAAGGTGATGTGTATATGGTGGGATTGGAAGGGAGTCGTCTATTATGAGCTCCTTCCGGAAAACTAAACAATTAATTCCAACAAGTACTGCTCCCAATTAGACCGACTGAAAGCAGCACTCAATGAAAAGCATCCAGAAATAGTCAACAGAAAATGCATAATCTTCCATCAGGATAATGCAAGACCACATGTTTCTTTGATGACCCGGCAAAATTTGTTACAGCTTGGCTGGGGAGTGCTGATTGATCCCCCGTTTTCACAAGACATTGCACCTTCGGATTTCCATTTATTTCAGTCTTTACAAAATTCTCTTAATGTAAAAATTACAATTACCTGGAAGACAGTAAAAGGCACCTGGAACAGTTCTTTGCTAAAAAAGATAAAAAATTTTGGGAAACTGGAATTATGAAGTTGCCTGGAAAATGGCAGAAGGTAGTGGAACAAATCAATGAATATGTTGGTCAATGAAGTTCTTAGTGTTGGACAGCTACATGTAAAAGAATGAAATTAGAACACTCCCTAACACCATACACAAAAATAAACTCAAAATGGATTAGAGACCTAAATGTAAGACTGGACACTATAAAACTCTTAGAGGAAAACATAGGAAGAACACTCTTTGACATAAATCACAGCAAGATCTTTTTTGATCCACCTCCTAGAGTAATGGAAATAAAAACAAAAATAAACAAATGGGACCTAATGAAAATTCAAAGCTTTTGCACAGCAAAGGAAACCATAAACAAGACGAAAAGACAACCCTCAGATTGGGAGAAAATATTTGCAAACGATCAACGGACAAAGGATTAATCTCCAAAATATATATACAGCTCAATATTAAAGAAACAAACAACCCAATCCAAAAATGGGCAGAAGACCTAAATAGACATTTCTCCAAAGAAGACATACAGTTGGCCAAGAAGCACATGAAAGGCTGCTCAACATCACTAATTATTAGAGAAATGCAAATCAAAACTACAGTGAGGTATGACCTCACACCAGTTAGAATGGGCATCATCAAAAAATCTACAAACAACAAATGCTGGAGAGGGTGAGGAGAAAAGGGAACCCTCCTGCACTGTTGGTGGGAACGTAAATTGATACAGCCACTATGGAGAACAGTATGGAGGCTCCTTAAAAAACTAAAAATAGAATTACCATATGACCCAGCAATCCCACTACTGGGCATATACCCAGAGAAAATCATAATTCAAAAAGACACATGCACCCAAATGTTCATTGCAGCACTATTTACAATAGCCAGGTCATGGAAGCAACCTAAATGCCCATCGACAGGTGAATGGATAAAGAGGATGTGGTACATATATATAATGGAATATTACTCAGCCATAAAAAGGAACAAAATTGGGTCATTTGTTGAGACGTGAATGGATCTAGAGACTGTCATACAGAGTGAAGTAAGTCAGAAAGAGAAAAACAAATATCGTATATTAACGCATATATGTGGAACCTAGAAAAATGGTACAGAAGAACCAGTTTTCAGGGCAGAAATTGAGACACAGATGTAGAGAACAAACGTATGGACACCAAAGTGGGAAAGCCGCGGGGGTGGGTGTTGTTGTGATGAATTGGGCGATTGGGATTGACATGTATACACTGATGTGTATAAAATTGATGACCAATAAGAACCTGCTGTATAATAAATAAATAAATAAATAAAGTTCTTGGTGAAAATGAAAAATGTGTCTTATTTTTACTTAAAATCCAAAGGAACTTTTTGGTCAACCCAATAGTAACCTGTTTTAAGTTGGTAGAAACTAAAATGTGAACACATTCCAAAGCTTTATCGTTTTACCCCTTCCCCTGTCATTTCATACTTTTGATGACACACTTTATACTTTTGAGGACACATTTTATATTTTTATACTGTATGCATCCCTTAGCTAACTTTCTGTACTTTTACTGCCTTTGTCTGCTAACCTTCATGCTTGCTTTATAAGTGATTGATTCATTACCTTTATTATATATTTACCTTTTCCATTATGATTTTTTGCTTTCATATGTTTTCTTGTTGTTAATTAGTGCCATTTCTTTTCCGCCTAAATAAGTTATTTTAATGTTTCTTGTAGGGCTGGTTTAGTGTTGGTGAACTCCTTATCTTTTGCTTATCTGGGAAACTCTTGGTCTCTCTTTCAATTCTGTATGATAATTTTCAATTCTGTAGAGAATTTTTGGTTGAAAAATTGTTTTCCTTTCAGCACTTTGAATATGTCATGCCACTCCCTTCTGGCCTGTAAAGTTTCTGCTGAAAAATCTGCTGACAGCCTTATGGGATTTCCCTTGTACATAACAAGTTTTTTTTTTCTCTTCCTGCTTTTAGGATTCTTTCTTTATCCTCAACTCTTACCATGTTAATTATATGTCTTGATGTGTGTCTCTTTGGGTTCATCTTATTTGGAAATTTCTGGGTTTCCTGGACCTGAATGTCTGTTTCCTTCTCAAAATTAGGTAAGTTTTCAGCCATTATTTCTTCAAATAATTTTTCTGGTCCTTTCTGTCTCTTCTCCTCTGCGACCCATATAATGTTAATGTTATTCCACTTAATGTTGTCCCAGAGGTCCCATATAATGTGAATGTTATTCCACTTAATGTTGTCCCAGAGGTCCCTTAAAATGTCTTCACTTTTAAAAATTATTTTCTCATTTTGTTACTCTGTCTTGGTGAGCTCCTTTGTTTTGTCTTCCAGCTCACTGATTAATTCTACCTCATCCATTCTTCTATTGAAACCCTCTAGTATATTTTTCATGGGTACTTTATTATATTTTCTATCTCTTTTTTTGAAGTCCTTACTGTGTTCATCCATTCTTCTCCTGAGTTGGTGAGGATCTTTATGACCTTTACTTTGAACACTTTATCAGGTAAGTTACTTATCTCCATTTAGTTTAGTTTTTTTTATTTTTTGAGATTTTTTCTTGTTCTTTCAATTGAAACATATTCCTCTGTCTCCTCATTTTACCTAATTCTCTGTGTTTGTTTCTATATATTAGGTGTATCAGCTATTTCCCCCAATCTTGAAAGAGTGGCCTTATTTAGGAGATGTTCTTTGGGGCTCCTAAAAGCAATCCTGCCTGGCCACCAGAGCCAAGTGCTCAATGGGTGTCTCTTGTGGTGGGGCCAAAGCTGCCATGGGACACTGCTGGGTGGAGCTGTACCCCTGGACTAGCTCCAGGACCTGGTGGTAGCTGTGACAGGATACTGGTAGGTGGAGCTATCACTTGGCTGACTTTGAGGCCTGGTTAAGGTGCAGAGATGGGCAGGGCTCTCAGTGGGGCATGTACACTGGTGCTAACAGGTTAGATGGAAAGTTCCAAAATGGCAGCCATCAGCACCAGTGTTAGCAAGGTAGCCTGAAATTGCATAAATGGTTCCCACCAATGACTCAGTCCCTGGGGAGCATCTGAACTGGTTCCTGCCTCTTTGACAAATGCTTCAAAATTAGTAAGTGGGTCCCTTTCACCTATGATGTTTTTGTACTGGTTTTCAGGTTGAGTGTGTCTGCATGTGAGCCCATTAAGAGTGGATTTTCCATTTTCTAGTTTTCCTGGGCATATTCCCATTGGTTTTCAAAGCCAGGTGTTTAGGGGTATTGTTTCTTCTGTGCAGGATCTAAGGGTTGTGGTGCCTGATGTGGGGCTTGAATCTCTCGCTCCTCAGGGAAAAGATTTTTACTTTTGTGATCCCTCCCAATTGTGGATTGCTGCAACTGGGTTTTGGGGTTTTTTCTTGGCAAGCTTGTATCTCTGCCTCTCCTACCCATCTCATTGCTGTCATTTTACCCTTTTTTGTGAAGTCTCTGTTCATCCAATAAGGTTCCTTTCCAAGGAATTATTCCATATGTAGTTGTAGATTTGTTGTTTCTGTAGGAGGAGGTGAGTTCAGGATCTTCCTATGCCACCATATTGAACCCTCTTGGCAATTTTCCTCTTGGTCTGTTGGGAAAGCAGATTTATTTATAGATTATTCTTAAACTGACCTCAAATTTTTGAGGTTCAAGATTTCCATAAGGACCTTTTGGTTGATTCCACACCTTGAGGAAGCCCTGGGCTTCCAAAATTAATGCTTAATTCCACATAGTTTGGTGAGTGTTAATCATGATGAAAACTTTAGTGTTCCACTTAATTTACTGTGAGGTAATTTTTTTTCTTTATTTTTAGGTATTTTTTTAAATACCTAGCCAAACAATTCCTTACTTTTTGTCAGACCTTAAAAGGCCCTAAAAATACTTTAAAGTGTTTTACCCATTATTTTTATTGCTTTCTTATGGAGGATCATTCTGGTCATGTAATCTGCTTTGTTGCTAAAAAATGGAACCATTTTGAAAGGACAGAAAAGATAGTGGTTTTATGTTTTCCTATATTTTATGTGCAACAAAAATATATTCTATTTTGATTTTGGGGTGGTCTTGACTGGTAATACGGTAGATTCAGAAGGACTAGAGACAGCATGTCAATAATGAAAAACATAAACTTTATGATAATCATTCTTATCAACTTTATTTTCTTTCTACTTGAAGAACACATTACAAGAGATAACTCTGAAATCTTTTGGCATTATTCACCATTTAATTTTTTAAGAGATAGCCTTTAAAGGTATCTTCTCTTGCCAGTGTACTTAAAGATATGCTGTCAAAGCCTTTAGCATTATGTTTCTTCACAGCTGTGAAGGCAGTGTATTGCAGTGAGTGAATGATCGCTGTCACTTCTTTAGTAATCCCCCTGTCTTTGTGATTAGAACCATCTTATTTCGGCAATGACACTGTGAAAATAGGAAATAGCTTTCATTTTGCAGTTATCTTAATGGTATAATATTCTTTAGCGATATAATAATTTGAAAAGCCCTGAATTTCTGCAGCAAAGAATTAATTTGGCATGAGCTTGTCAAACAAGGCCATAATTTGAAGTGGAAAAATTATCTTCAGTTAATCTTCACAATTTCTGAATTTATGACATTCCCTGCTGTTTTGAGTTTCGTAAATCTTGATAAAAATTTTTATTATGCCCTTACACTATAGAAAAGTATCTACCTACTATTACAATCTAAAATTTCTGCCAATTTATGCTGCAAATAAAGTTGCCATCTATAAACAGATAACACAATAATTTCTTTGACATTTGTGCCTAGCTATGATAATGATATTTAACAGAAATGAAACTTATGACACTCATTTAAATGCTATTTTAACTTTTCCTTCCAGTTTTATTGAGATATAATTGATATACAGCACTATATAAGTTCAAGCTGTACAACATAATGGTCTGACTTACATACATCCTGAAATGATTATCACAATAAGTTTAGTGAACATCCATCATTTCATATAGATACAAAATTAAATAGAAAAAAGTGTTTTCTTGTGATGAGAATTCTTAGGATTTACTCTCAACAATTTTCATATATAACATATAGCAGCGTTAATTATATTTATCATGTTGTACATTATATCCCTAAGGTAGCCATAGTTTTAATCTGAGTCCAGCCACGAATCCAGATACCAAATGCACAAAGCTGGAAACCATGGAGGTATGGTCAGAATTGAAATTGTTTTGAAAGCTTCCTGCAATTGCTTTGTTTATTTCTGTTCAGTTCAGTAGTGTGTATAATTGTAACAAATTTCTTATCTCAGAGTAGTTACAAAGAGATTTATCTTTGATGCAAGCAAGATATAATCTATCACCATTGGTGCCTCCAGTTACATTTCTCAACCACTAACCTGATTGTTTTACTTCCCAGCTCAAAAAAAAACCTTTGCTGTCTCCTCAGTACTCAAAGGATAAAGTTAAACTCTCTCTCTATATATATATGTATATATACTAACTTAAAAGTCCTAATATCCTCTCCAGTTTCCTTTCCTATCACTTTCTCTCAATGTCTCTTATTTTTCCATGCTTTAGCTGTACACATCTTGCCATTCCCATATCACATTGTGCCTATATACATGTGGACATCCTGTTCATTCTGCCTGCAATGTCCATTCCTTTCATTGACACAAGAACAGCTGATTCATTTTTCAAGGCCCACCTCATATATTACTTCCTCTGTGAAGCCTTACTTTACATTTCCAGGTACAGTTAAGTTATTCTTTCTTTATTAGATATGGTACACCAGGCTTCAGTAATAAGTGGATCCCCAAATTTTATCACGTTAGCACTATATAAATATTTCCTGTCTTTTAACATTTGTGAGAGATTTTTCAGGTTGGTGGACTAGCTCTCCTCTATGTAGTCATTCAAGACCTAAGCTGAGAAAACACTCCAATCCTCAACACATGACTTTCATTTTGCCCTGAATGTCAACATCCTAGGCAGCCAGAAAGAGGAAAGAGCATGGAGGAGCAGCAACCATGGGTAGTTTTAGGATCTAGATCTGGAAATGGGGTATGTCACTTGTGTTCAAATTTTATTTGAGACAACATATTCCCTTGGCCATACCTAACTACATTAGGTGCTAGATTGTGGCCTAGTTTTGGGCCCATAAATGGAAGAAAAAGTTTAGTGGAGAGCTGTAATTTCTGCCATATCCTCCTAGAGGGTTCCCATAACACTACATAAGCATATTTCCATTTGTAATGCAATTATCTTTTTGTATGTTTATCTCTCTCAATAATCTGGTCTTAAACTGTGAGTTTTTTGAGAACTGGGACTTTTGTCAGTATTCATAATTCATTCCCTCAATAAATGCTTATTAAGTGTCCTATGTGTGGCAGTGTCTCAGTACCTATTACATATTTCCAAATTAATTAGTTAAATAACAGAGCTTATAGTATTATAGAGTAGGGATTGGCAAATATTTTCTGAAAAGGGCCATATAGTAAATATTTTAGACTTTGTGAGACACATACAGTCTCTGTCACAACTACTGAACTCTGACTTTGTAATGTATAGGTTTCCTGGCTTGGCCTGTGGCAGGCCATAAATTGCCAACCTCTGGCATAGGAGAATATATGCTAAGATATAAAATCACTGGCTATTTCTATAGCCAAAAAAGGTATAAAATATATCAAATAGTTTTAATAATTACTTGGAAGGCCAATATAAAAGAATTTTGTTGGCTGAAGCAAGATGGCAAAGACTCAATTTTCCCTGTTTCTTGGCTCTAAATAAAATTAGATACTATAACAAAGGGGCTCAAAAATGTAGAAAGCAAAAGGTAGACTGGCTGGAGAGCCCAGTACTTGGAGAGGACACTACAGTGAGCTCCCTAGGTTTTCTTTTTATCTTCCATGTATCCTGGACTGGGTGCTGGAGAGTTCAGCAACCCAGAAACACCAATAGGTATAGAAAAAATAACCGTCAAAAAAGTTTGCTGCCTCTGGCCAAAGGATTGAAAATGGGGGAGCCCAGCAGGGACTTAATGGTAAGACCTAAACCTGCTGGCATCAGTAGAAATGATCCTCTAGAATTAGTGGCAAAAGTGGATTGATTCAGGGAGTGATAGCTCACCACGTTCCCCACACCTGCTGGAGGAAGTGGATACAATCTGCCCACAGTGGTAACAGCAGAACATGGGCAGGACAATTCCCTCCATACTCAATACTAAGAGGTAGCAAGTATGCCCCTCTGCCCATATTAGAGGCACCACTGTGCCTGGTGTCTCCTGGCCCTCCACCCAGAAGAATATGACTCAGGGCTGGCATCTCTTGACTTTCCTCCAATGGCAGAGAGTGACTTAGGCTTGGTGGCCCCAGCCCCTCCACCTCGTAGGAGAAGGAGGCCCAGGTAAGCACTTCCCTTCCCTGAAGGCAAAAGCAGAAATATAGTGGGAAGTCCATCAGCAGGCATCCAGTGGGAGAATAGGTCAAGGGAAATGCTCTCCATCCTCTGGGTCTAGTATACCCACTCCAAACCTCACAACACTGGGTAGCATCACCAGGGATCCAGCAGGAGCTCAAGCAGAGCTAGAAGTTGGAAACACCAAAATAGCATCATAAGAGCTCAGAAATCTCAATTTTCACTGGAACTACAGATCACAAAAGTAAGCCATAATCTACATGATAAACCTAAACAAGGTGACTGCTTGCTAAATTCAAAGATTTAGATAGGATCAAGAGTCTCCTGACATCTAAAATATATACACTATGACAGAAAATCACCCATCATACCAAGAGCCAGGAAAATCACAACTGGAATGGAAAAAAAAAATGATTCCAACACTAAAATGAATCAGAAGTTGGAACTACCTGATAGATATTTTAAAGCTGCCACCATAAAATTGCTTCATTGAGCAGTTACAAGTTATCTCAAAACAAATTTAAAAAAGAAAAATCTCAGCAAAGGAAGAGAAGTTATAGAAAAGAATCAAATGGAGATGATAGAACTAAAAATATGATAACTGAAATAAAAACTCACTTGATGAGATGAATAATGAGTGGATATGACAGGAAATATAATCTGAACTAGAGGGCTGAAAAATAGAACTTAATCTGAACAAAGCAGAGAAAATAGACTGAGAAAAAATAAACAGAAATACAGGGATCTGTGGGAAAATAACAAAAAAATTAACGTTTACAGATGCCAAAGGGTCTATGAATCCCAGAAGGAGTAAAGAAAGAATAAAGGGCTGAAAAAATTTTGAAGAAATAGTGGTGTAAAACTTCCCAAACTTGGCAAAAGGTATAAACCTACAAATTTAAGAATGGAGTGAATCTCAAATAGGATAAACCCAAAGGAATCCATGCTAAGATACAACATAATTAAACATATGAAAAGTAAAGTCAGGAAAACATCTTCAAAGCAACCAGAGATAAATGGCCCATTACTCATAGGGGAACACCTATGTGAGTGGCAGAGGAATTTTCGTCTGAAATCATGGAAGCCAGAAGAAGGAGGCACAACATTTTTCAAGTCATGAAAGAAAAAAATCTATATACCCCCAAACCTATATCTGTTCTTCATCAATGAAGTGGAAATAAAGACATCCTCAGGCAAAGGGAAATTAAGAGAATTTATTATTAGCAGACCTTTCCTAAATAAATGATTAGGAAAACTCTTCAAACAGAAGGAAATTATAGCAGACGAAGGCTTGGAAACTCAGAAAGGAAATAAGAATAAATAAATTGATAAAATATGGGTATATAATAGACTATCCTTCCCCTCATAAATTTTCTAAGTCATATGTGATGGTTGAAGCAAAAATTCTACCAACATCTATTGTAATGCTCAATGTATGTAGAGGAAATACTTGAGACAATTATATTTTAAATGTGTGAGAGTGAAAGGAAGTAAGCGTCAATACTTCTTTCAAAGTAGTAAAATATGGATACTAGCAGGCTGTGATAAACTGTGTATAGATATTGTAATACCTGTAGAAATCCCTAAAAATCTATGCAAAATGACATACCCAGAAGCAGTATAAATAAAACAAGAGGAATCCTGGAAAAATGTTCAAGTAACCTACAGGAAGGCAAGAAAGGGAAAACAAAGGAAAGAAACAGAAAATTAATAATAAAACACAGACAAACCCTAATAGAGCAATAATTACATTAAATATAAATGGTTTAACTACACTAATTAAAAGAGATTCACAGAATGGATTAAAAAATATGAGCTAATAATATTCTGTCTACAGGAAATTCATTTAAAATACATCAACAGAGGTATGTTGAAAGTTAAAGGATGGAAAATGATATATCATGCTAACATTAAGTTAAGAAAAATAGGAGTGGCTATATTAATATTGATAAAGTAACTTCAGAGCAAAGATAAATAACTGCCAAAGGGATATTACATAATGATAAAAGAGTCGATCACCGAGAAGTTATAGTGATCTTAAATGTGTATGCATCAAATAACTGAGCTTCAAAAATACATTAAAAACCCAATAAAACTAAAAGAATAAATAGAGAAATCCAAAATTAGAGTTGGGGACTACAACACCCCACTCTCAGCTATTGATAGAACTTACAGATGGAAAATTTGCAAAGATATAGAATAACTCAACAAAATCATCAGCCAATAAGATCTAATTGGCATTTATAGAATACCCCACTCAATGACAGCAGAATGCACATGTTTTCAAACACCCATGGAACATTCATCGAGATAGACCATGCATTAGTCTTCGTGCTGTCATAACAAAATACTACAGACTGGGTAGCTTAAAAAATAGAAAATTTATTTTCTAATAGTCCTGGAGGCTAGAAATCCAAGATCAAAGTTCTGGCAATTTCAATTTATGGTGATATCTCTCTTCTTACTTGCAGACAGCCACCTTCTCCCTGTCTTTACATGGCCTTTCCTCTGTCTATGCATGGAAAAAGAAAGGGAGAGTGAGCTCTCTGGTATCTCTTCTTATAAGGACACAAATTCTATCATATCAGGACCCCACCTTTATGATCTCATTTAAACTTAATTACTTCCTTAGAGGCCTTATCTCCAAATACAGACACATCAGGGGTTAGGGCATGAACATATGAAGTTTGGGGGGACACAGTCAATTGCTAACAGACCATATCCTCAATCATAAAACAAATTTCAACAAATTGAAAAGAATTGAAATTATACAGAGTATGTTCTTCAAACATAACATAATCAAACTAGAAATCAGTAACACAAAACCAATAAGAAAATATTCAAACATTAAAAATTAAACAACACACTTCTATCTAATCCATGGGTCAAGGAAGAAGCCTTAAAAGAAAATTTAAAATACATAGAACTTAATGAAATAAAAACTTAGCATATCAAAATATGTGGTATGCAGGTAAAGCAATGCCAAGAGGGAAATTTATAAAACCAAATACTATCAAATAGAAATGAAAGGTCTCAAATCTATAATCCAAGTTTCAAGACACTAGGGAAAAAAGAGCAAGATAAATCCAAAGCAAGCAGAAGGAAGGAATAAAGGTATGAGCAGAAATCAATCAAATTGAAAGTAGTCAAACAAGAATATAAATGAATCCAAAGCTGGTTCCTCAAGAATATCAATACAATTGACAAATCTTATGCAAAAATGACAAAAATAGAAAGAGAGAAGTCATAAACCACCAATATCAGGGCTGAAAGAAATCATATAGCTACTAAAAAACACTAAAGGAATATTATGAGGAACTTTATGCACATAAATTTAACAACTTAGAATAAATGGATCAATTCCTTGAAGACCACAAACTACCAAAACTGAACCAAGATGTAACAGTTAACCAAAGTAGTCCTATAAAAATTAAAGAAATTGAATTTGTCATTAACAAGCTCCTGAAAAAGAATTTTCCAGGTCCAGATGGTGTCACTAGACAATTCTACTGTGCACTTAAAGAATTAACAGCAATTGTATACAATAAATTTTTCAGAAAACAGAAGTTTTAAACTTATTTTATGAGGCAAGTGTTAACCTTGATATCAAAATGAGACAAAGAAAGTGCAGAGAAATATACAGACTAATATTTTTCACGAACATAGACATCACTCCTGGTGAATATGCTGTGAAGATTGCTGAAACGACCACAAAGTATTTAGAATACTACATGAATTTAGTTGATAAGGGAATGTCAAGGCTTGAGAGGATTAACTCCAATTTTGAAAATTTTTCTACTGTGGGTAAAATGCTACAGAGGAATTGTACGTGAAAGGAAGAGTCAATTGATGCAGCAAACTTCATTGTTGTCTTATTTTAAGAAACTGCCACAGCCATCCCAACCTTCAGCAACCACCACCCTGATCAGTCAGCAGCCATCAAAATTGAGGCAAGATTCTCCACCAGCAAAAATCATGGAAAACAGCATGGAGGTTCCTTAAAAAACTAAAAATAGATCTACCATACCACCCAGCAATCCCACTACTGGGCATATACCCTGAGAAAACCATAATTCAAAAAGAGTCACGTTACCACAGTGTTCATTGTAACACTATTTACAACAGCCAGGACATGGAAGCAACCTAAGTGTCCATCGACAGATGAATGGATAAAGAAGATGTGGCACATATATACAATGGAATATTACCCAGCCATAAAAAAAACAAAATTGAGTTATTTGTAGCGAGGTGGATGGACCTAGAGTCTGTCATACAGAGTGAAGTAAGTCAGAAAGAGAAAAACAAATACTGTATGCTAACACATATATATGGAATCTAAAAAAAAAAATGGTACTGATGAACCTACTTGCAGGGCAGGAATAAAGAGATAGACACAGAAAATGGACTTGAGGACATGGGGTGGGAGGGCGAAGCTGGGGCGAAATGAGAGTAGCATCGACATACATACCCTACCGAATGTAAAATAGTTGGCTGGTGGGAAGCAGCAGCACAGCACAGGGAGATGGGCTCAGTGCTTTGCGATGACCTAGAGGGGTGGGATAGGGAGGATGGGAGAGGCTCAAGAGGGAGGGGATATGGGGACATGTGTACGCCTATGGCTGCTTCCCTTTGTTGTGCAACAGAAACTAACACAGTACTGTGAAGCAATTATACTCCAGTAAAGATCTATTTAAAAAAATAGATTATGACTGGCTGAAGGCTCAGATGCTTAGCATTTTTAAGCAATAGAGTGTTTTTAGTTAAGTATTTACATTGTTTTTTAAGACATAATGCTATTGCACACTTAATGGACTACAGTACAGTGTAAGCGTAACTTTTATATGCCCTGGAAAACCAAAAAAATTATTGTGTGACTCGCTTAATTGCAATATTCACTTTATTGCTGTGATGTGGAACTAAATCCATGATATATCTGAGGTACGCCTGTAATATGCTTAAAATTACAAAATTATAAAAGGTGGAGAACAAATTAGTGGTTGCCAGGGGTTAAGGACACACAAGAGAAGTGGCTGTGGTTATAAAAAGACAACATGTGTGATCTTTTTGGTGATGGAACTCTAAAAATAAAGCTGATGAAGTCTGAACAAGATTGGTGGATTGTATGGGTGTCAAAATCCTGGTTGTGATATGGTACTATATTTGGGGGAAACTGATTAAATTTATGTGAGATATTTCTGTATTATTTCTTACAACTGCATGTGAACCTACAACGATCCCAATGTAAAAGTTCAATTTAAAAAAGTATGGTTTGGCATGAAAGAATCAGAAGTTGGTTAAGTCTATGAGAAATGATTTTTTTAAAAATTCTTAAGAAGGACACCATCTAACGATGCATTTTTCATAGCTAAAACAGGAAGCAGAATTATGAGAAGTATTTTTATGGAAAATTACTCTAATGGTCAATTGTGAATTAAAGAAAAAAAGTAGAAATGTGAATATAAATGGAAATGGCATGCTCTTTTCTTTGGAAATAGTATTAAATTTACTTCTTGAAATTATAACAAGTAATTTTACTGATATTTTGCTGCTCTGTTTTTCTGATGAAATAATACTGGAATAAACTACCAGAAAGATGTGGATTTCCAAATCCATGAGGGATTTCAGACTCTGTGTTTGCACTCTTTGCTTTGGCAAGATCACTCTTATTTGGGGACCATGATTCCTGCTTAATTCAAAACCCTTCTGTATGGGGAGGGAATCTTTCCCCTTCATGGAAATCTTGCCAGAAAAACAAAATTTTTTTGTGAAGACCAAAAAGCTGACAGGGTTTTTCATTTTGGTAGAAATTATTTTAATTTTTTCAGAATATTTGTCTTCTGAAGTTTATCAGAAGTTTATTTTAATTCTATTAAATTAATACATTCTGAAAGAGGCATCACTGGGTTTAGGACAGAGGTGGAGAAAGAGAAGGGGGACATGTTTGACCTCCATAGCATCTAAAACATAGATGCCAGTTTTCTTCTCTCTCCCCAACATATTATGGGCTTTTTAAAAAATATTTTATTTATTTATTTATTTGGCTGTGCCGGGTCTTAGTTGTGGCACATGGGATCTTCGTTGCAGCATGTGGGATTTTTAGTTGCGTCATGTGAACTCTTAGTTGCGGCATGTGGGATCTAGTTCCCTGACAAGGGATCGAACCCGGGCCCCCTGCATTGGGAGTGCAGAGTCTTAGCCACTGGACTGCCAGGGAAGTCTCTCCCCAACATATTATGTTTATTTCAGGACTCAATCTTGTGCTGTTTATTCTATCAGGTGGCTAATTGTGGAAGTAAATCCCCAAAGGAAATTTTCTGGGTTTTTTTTCTGGTGGATATAGGTCAACTTGAAGATCTTCTGATTCTTCCTTGGCAACATATTACCACTTGAAGCTACTCTTCTACCATTTCACCCTTGAGTTTCTTTAAACATTAGAGTAAATGGCACCTTCATATGTATATCATTTCACATCATATCTATAACTCTGCCTGCCTGTTTATGATCTAATATCTCTGACTTCATTACTTCACATTTCATTTAGATTCAGGATCTCCTTCATGGATTCCACAGTAAAGAAAAAAAAACCTCACTGGGTCTCTCTGCTACCACTCTTTCATGCTTGATTATACTTTTGGCCTGATCATAAGGCAGCCCCACTGATTCTCTAGCTCATTCCCTGGTTTTATATCTTAAAAACATTTTAATATTCATTTAGGAATGTCTTGTAGGGTGATCCTTGAAATTATTATTATTTTTTTTACTCCACCAGGCACACATTTAAAGATTTCCTGTTCTCTTCATGTAGGGAATTTTTTTTTCATCTTTGAAAAGTATATTCCCCTCTACCCCCTACCACCTCTCTAAGCCTCTTTTACTTTGTCATATAGCTGTGGAGATCTTAAAGTGTTTTTATTGCTAAATTGTTTTTAATACACTGCACACATTTTTGGTCTTTTTAAAATAGAGATGTAATTGACAAATAACACTGTGTAAGTTTAAGATGTTTAACATATTGATTTGATACATTTATATTGCAATATGTTTGCCAATGTACCATTAAAAAACACCTTTATCAAGTCACATGATTATAATTTCTTTTTAAGTACTGGGAACAGGGGACTTCCCTGGTGGTCTAGTGGTTAAGACTTTGCCTTCCAATGCAGGGGGTGCAGGTTAGATCCCTGGTCGGGGAGCTAAGATCCCGCATGCCTCGTGGCCAAAAACCAAAACATAAACAACAGAAGCAATATTATAACAAATTCAATAAAGGCTTTAAAAATGGTCCACATCAAAAAAATCTTTAAATAAAAGTACTGGGAACAATTAAGATCTAGTCTCTTAGCCAGTTTAATGTTTATAATACAGTTTTGATGTCTATAATCACTGTACTGTGTATTAACATCTCCAGGACTTATTTATCTACTAGTTGCAAGTTTGTACCCTTAAACTCTCCCATTCTCCTACTTCCCAGCTCCATAGTAACCACCATTCCACTCTCTGCTTTTTCAAATTCATTTTAAAATAATTTCACATATAAGAGGTATCACTCAATGTTTGTCTTTTTCTGTCTGACTTATCTCACTTAGTGTAATGTCCTCAAAATCTATCCATGTTGTCCCAAATGGCAGGATTGCCTTTGTTCTCGTGGCTGGATAGTTGTGTGTGTGTATGTGTATATCACATTATCTTTATCCATTCATCCATTGATGGACACAAGTTGTTTCCATTTCCATATCTTGGTTATTGTGAATAATGCTGCAATAGATATGGGAGTGCAGATATCTCTTAGATAATCTGCTTTCATTTCCTTTGGATATATACCCAGAAGTGGGATTGCTGCATCATATGGTGATTCTTTTTTTTAATTTTTTGAGGAACCTCCATACTAGCTGCAACAGTTTATAATCCCACAAACAGTCAGTAACAATGCCTTGTTCTCCATATCCTTGCCAACACTTGTCTTTGTATTTTTGATGATAGTCCTTCTTACAGGTGTGAGGTGATAGCTTATTGTGGCTTTTCTTTGTTTCCTTGACGATTAGTGATGTTCAGCACTTTTTCATGTACTTATTGGCCATTTGTATTTTTTTTTTGGAAAATGTCTATTTAGTTCCTCTGCCCATTTTAAAGTCTGATTTTGTTGTTATCAAGTTGTATGAGTTCTTTAAAAATTTTAGATATTAACCCCTTATCTGATACAAGGTTTGCAAATATTATTTTCCCATTCCATAGGTTGCCTTTTCATTTTGTTCATTGTTTTGTTTGCAGGGAAGAAACTTTTAAGTTTGATGTAGTCCCACTTGTTAATTTTTGCTTTTGTTGTTTGTGCTTTTAGTGTCATATCCAAAAAATCATCGCCAAGACCAATGTTGAAGAATTTCTTCCCTATGTTTTCTACTAGGAGTTTTACAGTATGAAGCCTTATGTTTAAGTCTTTGGTCCAATTCGAGTTAACTTTTGTGAGTAGTGTAAGATAAGAGTCAAATCACATTTTTCTGCATATATTTATCCAGTTTTCCCAGCACCATCTGTTGAAGAGACTGTCCTTTTCCCATTGGATATTCTTGGCTCCTTATCGAATATTAGTTGACCATATATGCAGGTCATTATATGCAACTAATTCTGGGCTCTTTATTCTGTTCCATTGGTCTATGTGCCTATTTTTATGCCAGTACCATACTGTTTTAATTACTGTAGTTTTATAATATAGCTTGAAATCAGGAGGTGTGATACCTCTGGTTTTGTTCTTCTTTCTCATGACTGCTTTGGCTGTTCGGGGTCTTTTGTGATTGCATACAAATTTTAGGATTGTTTATATGTCCATGCCAGTCTCTCACGTCATCCCAGCTTCCCCTTCCCCCTCCCCTACCAAATGTAAAATAGATAGCTGGTGGGAAGCAGCCACATAGCACAGGGAGATCAGCTTTGTGCTTTGTGACCACCTAGAGGGGTGGGATAGGGAGGGTGGGAGGGAGATGCAAGAGGGAGGAGATATGGGGATATATGTATATGTATAGCTGATTCACTTTGTTATAAAGCAGAAAGTAACACACCATTGTAAAGCAATTATAGTCCAATAAAGATGTTAAAAAATAAAAATAAATAAATAAATAGAGTTTCTTGCAGCCAAAAAAAAATTTTTTAAGATTGTTTTTTCTATATATGTGAAAAAAATCCATTGGAATTTTGATAGGGATTGCATTGAATCTATAGATGGCTTTGGATAGTGTGAAAATTTTAATAATATTAATTCTTCTGATCCATGAACAAAGGATGTCCTTCCATTTGTTTTCGTCTTCTTTGATTTCCTTCAACAAAGTTTTGTAGTTTTCATTGATTTTTGGTCTTTTAAAGTGATTTTTAAAAGATTTTAGTTTGTAAAGGTATGTTTTAAAAAGTAGCAACACCTGCATTTTATCATCACTCTCTTTGCTGAAACTGAATAACCAAGTGATTGATAAGTCTGTTTTTTTGTTTACACTAGTATGCAAAACTTAACCACTCTTATGCAGTAGTTCCTATGGATATTTTTGGTCTCTCAAAGTCATATTTTTTTTATTTAGAGTCATACAAATCTCATTATAAGAAGTGGTCATTTGTTTTATGCAAATCTCAATTATCTACTTCATCTCAATGACATGTTTGATAAATTTGCTTGTGAATAATTAAAAACCTCCAGAAGTATAACATTGACTTATTTCCATTTTGGGTGGCAAAATTGTATTATTCTGGTCAAGTCTTCTGTGAAGTAGACATAGGCTACTAATTTTGTTAATGAATTTTACATTTTAAAGATGGTATCTTTGCACTCACATAGTTTGTATTGCCCTTTCCTTGTCTAAATATTCTATGCTTATACTATGTATGTTGACCCTTATACACACAACAGTATACTTCTCTATCAGCCCAGGCTGGGCCTTCCTGTAGTTATATATAACTTGGCATTGTAAATGGTTGGTTTTCCTCCTTCTATCAAATTGCTTAAAGGCTAGTTATATATCCTTACATGCTGGTCTACATTCCAATTCAGCTATTTTCCTTTTAAGTCTTCTAGAAAAAGTATAAAAAACATGTACTTATATTGTATTCTTACTTATTTTAAACCACTTCCTATATATGTCAATTGCGTATTTAAGAAGTTGGCATTGTAAGTTGTCTTCAATTTTATTTATGCCACTGTCATAGCCCTTACCCATTTTCCATTCCTTTCTTTAGTTTCCTTTACTCTAGTGGGATCTACATTGGTTTGAATATTATGCTTTTCTACTAGCTTGCCTCATGTCCGTTCCTTTTTAGTACAAGATTCCTGATGACATTTTGTTCAAGAGGAACATAGCCTTCCTACATAGTCTACAACTATTAAAAGAGTTCTGTTGGGTTAGGAAGAATTTGGAGTATCCATTCTTATTTCTCTGCATGGAACTGATGCTTTTTAGAAAACATTAACATAGAGATTTTGGTGTTGAGTTTCTTGTCTAGGGCTCTAAATTTGGCCTCCAAGACTAAATTTTCTTAAGTCTTAATATTTAAATGTGCAATGACTACTGGCTTTTCCTCCTGCCATCACTTGAGGCTTGCCTGGCACATGGTAGCCATGTAGCTAATATGGCTTAATGCTCTTACATAACCTTCATTATTATCATAGGCATGGCTATCTATGCAGTCTACGATCTGATCTATCAATACTAGCACCACGTGTTGCTAACCTATCTTGGAGACATACTCTCCATATATAGGACATTTTAGCAACATATTGATGATTGGATCTCATTTAAGGATCTTTTTCTATTCAAGTCCACCTTCTTTAAGGATTTTTTTTTCTCCTGAGCACCACAGTAACTGCCCTCATGGAAATGGGATTATTCTACAATAATCTAGAAACCCTTTGATGCTGTTTGTATCTGCTACTTCTCCTGCATTTACTGACAGAAAATGAGCCTATTCTATGAGGGCCAAGAGTTCTTTGAACTTAACGTGGACACACCACACTTTTCATGGATGCTATAGCTCCCATGCTAGTCCTGACATTTAAAATTGAACGTAGCAAGCCATACTAAATATTGTGGTGTTCAGAGTCCAAAGCTCTGACTTTGGGTCCTAGCTTCAACTATTTATATCCTTGAAGAAGTCATTTAAACATTCTGTGCCTCAGTTTTCTTATCTGTAAAATGGTCCACCCCACACAGTTGTTGAAAGGATTGAATTAATTAATGCATTCAAAGTGTTACATAAAATTTTGCTATATAACTATATAAAATATGTATTAATATAACATACTAATGCTATATATAATATGATATATAATATTAACATACTATATATCATATATCATATATATAATACTATATGTATATGTGTTTTTACAACTTAGATTTCATAGACTCATAAAATATTAGACCTGAAGCCACCCTAGAGATCATCTAATCCAAATACATATTTTTACAGATGACTAATCAGAGTTCCCCCCAAAATTAAGTTGCTCAAGTTTACTACAGCTAGTGTGGCATACCTAGAGCTAGAATACAAGTGTCCTAATCTCTTTGCTTTCTTTCTGTTTGTTTCCTTCAGTCAGTCACCAAGTCCTATAGATTCTGCCTTGGAAAAGTGTTTGAATAATAGTTAACATTTATTGAATATTATTACTGTGTGCTACACACTCTTCTAAGTATTTTGCATGTATTTCCAAATTTAATCATAATGACAACCTCAAGATGTAGATACTATTTTTATTCCCATTTTGCAAATGAGAAAATTGGGGGGGCAGAAATACTAAGTACAGTAAGTCCCCTACATATGAACGAGTTCCATTCCAAGAGCGCGTTTGTAAGTCCAATTTGTTCATAAGTCCAACAAAGTTAGCTCAGGTACACAATCGGCTATACAGTACTGTACTGTAATAGGTTTATAATACTTTTCATACAAATAATACATAAAAAACAAACACAAAAATAAACATTTTTAATCTTACAGGACAGTACCTTGAAAAGTACAGTAGTGCAGTACAACAGCTGGCATCCAGGGGCTGGCATCGAGTGAACAGGCAAGAAGAGTTACTGACTGGAGGAGGGAGGGGAGGTGGGAGATGGTAGAGCTGAAGGATCATCAGCAACAGGAGATGGAGGGCAAGCTGCCATTTCACTCACGCCTGACGTTGATGGCACAGGTTCTGGTTCCTTGCTGGATTCAATTCTATCTACCCTCTTGAAAAACTGATCCAGTGATGTCTGGGTAGTAGCTCTTCTTATCTCGTCATAGATGACATGGTAGCACTGGATTGCATTCTGAACGGCTGCTGCAACCTTCGTGTACCGTCCTGTGCCTCAAAAACTAACAGTGCCTCCTCAAATAAAGAAAATTCCCTTGCCATTTCCTGTGTTGTGAATCTCTTCTGTTCTTCAGTTACTTCTTCTTCCTCTTGTCTCTCTTCGTCCTTTCTCTGGGCCTCCAATTCCATCAGGTCTTCATTAGTAAATTCCTTGTGTTGCACAGCAAGGAGCTCAATGTTATAAGAACGAGCAACGTCTACCATCTTTTTGCCTCGCTACACTCTCTCAATTATTTTCACTTTTGTTTCCATCGTTATTGCTTGGCGCTTCTTAGCAGTACCAGCTACATCACCGCTGCTTTTACGCTTGCTTCTGGACATCCTGGGCTTGAAATAAAGATACTGTACTACTGTACTCTATACAGTACTGTACAGTAAAGTACACAAAAGCACAACCACTTGTAGAGGATGCACGCATGTGACAGTGTACGCCAGACACGTGAACTAACTTACATGATTGGACATGCGAACACATGTTCATATCTTTGAAAGTTTGCAACTTGAAGGTTCGTGTGTAGGGAACTTACTCTAATTTACTGAAAGATATGTAATCTTCCTAGGATTAAAGTTTCAAATGCTAATGAAATAATGTGACTAGTTGGATAGAAGTGATATGATTGGTATCCAAAGTAGGGTAATGTAGGGTATAAATAGCAATGGTAGATTCCAGATTCTAACTCAGGCAGTCTCCAGAACTCATGTTATTAACCAAAATACTCCTCTATCCTTTTCTCTATATTTCCCTCACCACCACCATAGGCCAAGCCCTCAGTTCCTCCTAAAGGATTTCCCTGCTGTATTCTTGCTCTTCTCCCTGCAGTCCATTATCTTCGCCTTGGTCTGATCAATATTCCTAGGCCACCACTTCATTCACATCATTATCTTTTTCAGGAACAAGTCATGTTTCTTAATTGCCTATCATATCACGTCCCAAATTCTGTCTCACTCACTCAAGTTTCTCTACAATATAGGCTCTCTTCATTGTCCAATATGATTGCTCACTATTCACCAGCATGAGTCCTTTGCTCTATTCACATGAATGACTGGACAAAACCTGATTTCATTCAAATAAAGAGAACTTACTAGCTCATATAACTTAATAAAACCAGAGATAATTCTGGCTTCAGGCAAGGATCGATCTAGCAGTTTAGTGATGTTACCAAGGATCCAGGTTTACTCTGAATATCTTCCACTCTGCTTTCGGTGATGTCCATACCAACCCACAAGGTCCACATAGTAGATCTTTGGCAACTCCAGGGTCTCCCTACAACAACGGTTTTAAATGGCTAGAAGCTTCGAATCTTCATAATATACTAACCAGTAGAAGAGAGATCTGTGTCCCAGCATTCTCAGAAAATGTGCAGAAGTTTACTATGATAGAAGCCCTTAAGAATCTACTTTTATATTAATTACTGGGGCCAGAGGAATAAGATTCAGTAATTTGTTTAGACTTGGGTTACATGCCCATCTCGAAGGCAGTCACTGGTGCCAGGAGGATAGAATATCCTGATTGACTTAATGCAGTTATCATGCACACCTGGAGCTAGAGTCAACTCTGCCTAAAGCACTTGGCTGAGAATTGTCTATGCAATGGTTTCCCAAGCAAGAATTCAGCAATACTGCAAGAAGAAGGGAGAAATAGATTTTTGAGGGGAGGCACTCAGCAAATGAGTGATACAGTTTTTCTCTCTCTTCAGCAATTCAAATCTTATCTTTTCTTTGATGTCCAACTTAATTTTGCTCACTCTGGTTCATACTGATCTCTGAAGCCACATAGTAGGTACCATATTGTGTACTCTATACTTGGGTTTATACTGCTTTAATAGTTTATATCAAAGCAGTATAAACCCCATTAGAAGACGATGTCTTCTAACTCTATAGCCCCCAGAGAATCTAGAACGTTTCTGGTCATATAGCCAGTGCTATGCAAGCACTTGTTCACTTGACATTGACTGGTTGGGTTAGGTACAGCCAATTTGTTCATTTTGGTCATCCTCAAGATTGATGCTCTGGTTCACTCAGTCATTTGGCTCTCCACATCAATCATGAAGATAACCAAAATAAATGGGTTGGCTAGGCTTCAGTTCATTCATTGTGCAGTTATGGATAGATATAGCCTTGCTGGTAAGTAGTACTTATCTGTATGTACCCAAATCATACTCCATAGTTTTGTGTAGGTTTTTGAAAATGTATCTTTTTGTTTAGCTATAGTTACTGTTAATACCATTTCTATTGAAAACATTCTCTAATAATTGGTTACATCTGAGTTACTGGTAAGTGCTTTCTATTTTGCAGTGTTTACTTGCATTAACTATTGTACCCTATTTGGTGTGCATCTACCTTAATCTTTTTCTATTTTGTGTTATTATATTTTTCATGTCCCATAATCAGACTTCTGGAAAACAGCATTAGCCATGTTGAGTGCAGTTCATCTTGTACACATAATCCACTATTAGCATGATTTCACCTAAGTGGAACACTCAACTTTTTCTCCAGATCCATGGGACTTTTATTTTCCTAACAAAAAAAATTAAGTGGATCCCAAAGAGTTGTCTTGTCCTGCCTTTAAGATTAGTTTCAAAGCTAATGAAAGGATAATGTGGATAGTTGAATACCAGTGATATGATTGGTATCCAAAGTAGGGCAATAGAGAATATAAGATTTGGTGTCAGAAGACCTCAACTAGAGTCCTAATTTTGCTCCTTACCTACATGATCTTAGTGAGTTCACGTTACATTTTGTGAACTTAGGTTTCTTCCTAAGTAAAATGAAGAAAATGATATCTACCCACCAGGATGTGGAAAGATAACGTGTATGGATAAGACTTTAAAACTTTCAAGTACCCCCAGAAAAATTAGTGGCTATAATTATAGCAAAGGAATTTTGGAAAATAACCTTTTTAAAAGGTACGATTGATTATGTCATCCCCTGCAATGTCTTCTAATTGAGCTTAAGAGTATTATTATGCCTATAAGGCCTTCCATGATCTGGCTGCAGTTTCTCCATCTTCATTTTACTTCATTTTTCTCCTCACTCCCTTCCTATACTCTAGCTATGTTCCTCCTCACTCACTACTAGGTCTTTTTTTTTTTTTTTTTAATATTTATTTATTTATTTATCGGTTGCATCGGGTCTTAGTTGGGGCATGTGGGATCTTTTCTTGCGTTGTGCAGGCTTTTCTCTAGTTGTGGTGCACCGGCTCCAAAGCGGTGGGCTCTGTAGTTGCAGCACTCAGGCTCTCTAGTTGTGGCACATGAGCTTAGTTGCCCTGCGGCATGTGGGATCTTACTTCCCTGACCAGAGATCGAACCCGCACTCCCTGCATTGCAAGATGGTTTCTTTAACCACTGGACCACCAGGGAAGTCCCTAGGTCTTGAGTTATTTCAAGCTTTTTCTTTCTTCTGGAAATTTGCAGACACTAGTCATTCTTCCTGGAGTCACTCTTCCCGATTGTTCACCTGTTATTACTCCTGCTCATTCTTCCAGTCTCAGCTAGGTTTCATTTTTTCATGAAAGCAGACATTGTCTATGTTTTGTTCACTGCTGTATTAGGTATTCAGTAAATATTGACTGAATGAATGAATGACACATTATTTACTCCCATCTCTACTAAACTTTAATTTGCAGTGGATTGATATAAGTGTCATTTTCAAGTCAATGCAAAATCTACTTTAAAAACCAAAAGGGTCATAAATATTTATCTATTAAACACTTAAAAATTTTTGGAGATATCTATTTTAAAACAAAACAGAAATCTTCAGGTTAAATGGAGGTAAGCTCAAGTAACAATAAAGATCTACACTTAAAACTTTCTGTCTTGAACATTTTAGAGTAAAGGAAATAAAACCTTAAGACTTAACTTTGAAAGATTTATATAAGTTAATAAAGAATCTGTAAACACATAGTGGAGAACCTATTTCCAAAGGCTAGTACAGAGTAATCTTTGTTGTTTGGGACATGTAAGTTAACTAAGAGTTATATTTGGTTTTTATTTCTCCCAAACTTCTAAAGATTTCTGCTTTCTGACTCTGTGCTTTCACCCATCAGATATTTCTAATAACTTTTGAGCTTTAAAAAAATATTGTTACACAAATATTGCACTCATGAAAGGAAAAATATAGGTAAATATAGACAGGAAAAATAAAATAAAATCACCCATAAAATCGCCACCTGACGTAAAATACCATTTACATTGTGGTGCTTAATCAACTGGACATTTTAGTGAACATATACACATATGGTGGGCACAAAATAGGATCATGTTATACATGGTTATTTGCAATTGGCTTTTAAAAATTGTGGTAAAATATATGTAACAAAATTTTACCATATTAGCCATTTTTAAGTGTAAAATTTCGTGGCATTAAGTACATTCACAATGTTGTGCAACCATCATCACTATCCATTTCCAGTACTTTTCATCATCCCCAGAAGAAACTGTACCCACTAAATTGTAACTCGCCATTCCCTTCTCTCCCCAACTTCGGGTAACCTCTATTCTACTTTTTGTCTCTATGAACTTGCCTGTTTTAGATACCTCCTATAAGGGGAATCATACAATATATTTCCTTTTGCCTCTGGTTTATTTCACTTAGCATAGTGTTTTCAAGGTTCATCCATGTTGTAACATATATTTAATTGATTTTTTTGCTATTTAAAACATATTGTGATTCTCTCTCTCTCTCTCTCTGTCAGTAACATAAAAATAACAATTTTAATGGTTGCATAGCATTCCATTATAATATGGGTTTACATAATTTAACCAACTATCATTGAGATTATTTCCAATATATTGCTATTATAAACAACACTTTGCCGAATATTCTTAAGCATACATCTTTTCACCCTTGTCTGATTATTTTCTAAAAGTAGAATTCTTGGATCAACAGATATGCACATTTTTCAAGTTTTTGATCCTTATTGACCAAAAGCCCTCCAAAATTCTGGTACCATTGGAAACAGCCACCTTTGGTAGAGGAGTGCTATTTCATACATCCACTTGATTATTTTTGCTGATCTGATGGGTGACAAAGGTATATTGTTTTTGTTTGCACTAATTTAATTAGTAGTGTTTAGTACTTTTTAACCTATTGTTGGCTATTGCACTGTTTACTGGATAAATTGCCTGTTTATGACTTTTGCCCATTTTTCCCTGGTATTGTTGCCCTTTCATATTGAATTGTAAAACTGCTTTGTGTATTGATATGGTATAAATTTCATTATGCACACTGTATATTATCATTCTACAAAAATTATGAAATATCAATGAGTGAAGGGCAAAGAAAAGCAAATAAAATTCCACCATCCAGAGTCAACTACTGTTGACATTTTGATGTATATCTTCTCAAAATGTTTCCATACAAATGGGATCATAATATGCATAACATTTTTTCACTTTATTTACTGCGAATCTTTTCATATCAATAAACATACACATATATAATTGTCTTAATGGCTTCATAAATATTTAACCAGTTTTTTATTGATAATTTAAGTTGTTTCCAATTTTTTGAATGAAAAATAATGGTATGTTGGACTTCCTTATCCACCAGCCTTTTTACATTTGTCCAATTACGTCCTTAGAAAAATTCCTAGCAAAAGGATTGCAAAGTAAAATGGTACGAACTTTTGAGGACTCTCAGTACATGTTTCACCCAAATTGCCCTCCAGAAAAGTTGTGACAATTTATCTGCCCACCATCAGCATTTGAGATAGTGTCCATCTTCCTCCATTTGCTCAACATTGAGTATTTTCATTTTATTCAAAGCTTTGCCACCCTGATAGACAGAAAATGGTATGTCATTATTCAATTTGCATTTTTTGATTACAGGCAAAGTTGAATTTTTTGAATTTTCTTTTACAGTTTATTGGTCATTTGTATTTCTTATTTTGTAAATTGCCTGATCTTGTTCTTTGTCCATTACTTTCACCTATATCTTTTCCTTATTAATTCATAAGAATACATTCTATATTAAGAATATTATTCTTTTGGCAGTCATATATATTTTAAATATTGCTTTTTATTTTGCTAGCTGTCATTTTTATTTCATCAAGATTTTCCAGTTTATTGCATATAACTTTATACTTATTTTTTAAGAATCTCAGGACTTCCCTGGTGGTGAAGTGGTTAAGAATCCTCCTGCCAATGCAGGGGACACAGGTTCGAGCCCTGGTCCAGTAAGATCCCACATGCTGCAGAGCAACTAAGCCCATGCGCCACAACTGCTGAGCCTTCGCTCTAGAGCCTGTGAGCCACAACTACTGAACTCACGTGCTGCAACTACTGAAGCCCGTGTTCTTGGAGCCCGTGCTCCACAACAAGAGAAGCCACAGCAATGAGAAGCCCATGAACTGCAACGAAGAGTAGCCCCCACTCGCTGCAACTAGAGAAAACCCACGTGCAGCAACAAAGACCCAACACAGACATAAATAAATAAATAAATAATTTAAATAAATAAAGGTTCCTTAAAAAAAAAAAGAAATCTCTATGCTGTAATAATTGTTTAATTTTTTTAATTCTAAAGTTTGGTTGTTTGGATTTCTCTATTTTGCTTGTTTAATATTACTGTTTCTCAGCATTTTATTTTGAAAAATTTAAACCTATCAAAAAATTGCAAGTGTAGTATAATGATCACTTTCTATATTTACCACTCTCACTATGTTTGCTTTCTCTCTCTCTCTCTCTCTCTCTTTTTCCTTTCTCTAATATATGGACATATATAGCTGTCATTTCCTTATTGAGTTTGTTTGTAATTTTGCTCCACATAAAACTTGAAATTTTTATAGAGTCCAATGCATTACCCTTTTCCTTTATGAATTCTGCCTTTAAGTTCATATTGGAAAGTCTCTCCTCATCACGGGATTATGTGTATATTCACCAGTATCCTATTCTTTCTTGTTTTTTATTCACATTTTAAATCCATATAGAATTGATTTGGGCTTATTGCTTTGAGTAGGAATTTTTTTCCAAATGGTGCGCTAACTTTTCTTGCTATATAAATAATTCCTATAAATCAATAAGGGAACAGACCAACAATATGCTAGAAAAAATAGGCAAAAAATAATAACTAGATAATTTGTATAAAAGGAAATAAAATGATGGCTTATAAATATATGAAAACATGAAACTCACTTATTTTTTTTTTGAAACTCACTTATTATAAAAGAAATGCAAATGAAACGAGTTCGAGATAACATTTTTCACCTGTTAGATTGGCAAAGATCAAAAAGCTTCTGGTACTCTGTTTTGGGAACAGTCAAAGGAATCAGGCACTTTCATGCATTGCTGATGTGAGTTTAAATTGGTAACTCCTCAGTGAAATAAGTCAGACAGAGAAGGACAAATACTGTATGATCTCATTTATATGTGGAATATAAAAAACTGAACTAATTGAAATAGAGGACAGATTGGTGGTTACCAGAGGCAGGGAGTGGGCAGGTGGGGAAAATGGGTGAAGGTAGCCAAAAGGTACAAACTTTCACTTTTAAGTACTGGGGATGTAATGCACAGCATGGTGACTATAGTTAACGATACTGTATTGTATATTTGAAAGTTGCTAAAAGAGTAGATTTTAAAAGTTCTCATCACAAGAATATGAGGTGATGGATGTTAACTAAACTTATTATGGTAATCATTTCACAATATATAAATACATTAAATCATTATTTTGTACAACTTGAACTTACACAAAATGTCAATAATATCACAATAAAACTGGAAAAAATACATTGACATTTCCTCTATGGAGGACATTTCGAAAACAATATCTATCAAAAATAAAAGGAGACACACCGTTTGACTTAGAAATTCCATTCCTAAGTACTTATCCTACAAATACAGTCATATTTGAGTGAAATAATTATTGCAGCCTTGTTTGTACCTTCAAAAGATTGGAAATAACCATCACTGAGAGCTATCCAAGATATTTTTAAGTGAAAAGAACAAGGTGCAGAGCAATGTGGTGGTATGCTACCATTTGTGAGGGGAGAAAAGAATGTATAAATAGGAAATCCTTGAAAGTGCAAAGATTATCTCTGTCAGGATATACAAGGAACTTGTAACACTCCAGGGAGGTTGTAGTACACGGGAGAAAGGGAGACTTAGTCAGTTATCTCCACATTATTTATTGAATAATCTACCATTCACTACTGGCAGTGGTTCATGCAAGATGCTCCCTTTGTCATATATTAAATGTTTACATGTATTTGGCTCTGGTCTGGACTTTCTATTCTACTGATCTACCACATCAATTCCTCAATGGTACTACACTATTTTAATTATTCAATTTTTAACATTTAAAAATACCTACTATAGAAAATTCCCCTTCTTTACTCATTTTTTCTCAAAGATTTCTTTACTATACCATTATGCTTATTTTTTCCCAAACAACTGAATAATCTCTTTGTCAAGAACCCTTTTCCCCAAATACTACTGGGATTTGATTGAAATTATTTAAAATGTATACATTATTTTTCCTTCATTCATTCTATAAGTATTCATTGAGCATCTATTATGTGCCAGGCACTATTATACATACTGGGAAAAAATGAACAAGTCAATGAATAAGTCAAACGAGATCATTGCTCTTGAGGAGCTTACATTTTAGTCAGTGGTGGTAGTGTGGAGGTGGGTAGTAAACAAGTAAATATATACTGAAATAAGTTCAGATACTAGTGAATGCCATAAAGACATTTAAAACAATGTACTGTGATATGAATATCTGTTTCAGCAAATGGGGAGGAGTATTTTAGATCAGGTGGCCTGGGGAGTTGACATTTGAACTGAGACTTAATTGATGAGAAGAAGCCTTACGAAGATCTAGAGGATAAGTGTCCCAAGCTGAAGTTAGAAATCAAGAGTTCTGTTCTGTACCTTTGAAGTTTGATATGCCTAAGATGCATCAGTGTGACAGTGTCAAGTAGGTAGTTGAATGTATGACTCTAGCAGTCAGAGGAGAGGTCAGTGCTGAAGTCATCAACATATGGGGAGTATTTGAAATCACAGGAGAAGATGAGTTGACTTAGAGAGAATGCAAATAGAGAAGAAGAGATGCTTAAGGACTAAATACTTCAGAGGTTCCTGGGAGAAAGAAAACCCAGGAAAGAAGACTAAAAATGAGCAAGGAAAACAGGAGAAGATTATAGAATAAATGCCAAGAGAAGAATGCGTTTCAAGGAAAAGAGAGTGGTCACACCTTTACACTATTAAGTCTTCCCATTGAGAAACATGACATGTCTCTCCATTCATTTAATTCTTCTTTTATGTCTTTTCTGTTTCTCAGTGAAATTTTGTGGTTTTCTTCACAGAGGACCTTAACACACTCACAAAATATTTAGTTTTGCTCTGAGTAGAGAAATGACTCACTTTAGAGTTGGTTTATTTTGCTAAAAGATCCAGCTGCAACTTGATATTTACATTTTTATCACTTATTACTTGAATATCTATGTTATACTTGTCTATATTGTGTGTGTGTTTTTAAACAGATTTTAGCTCCTTATATCTATTTCTAGTCATACTTCATTTTGAATGATTTGTTCTTTCTCTTGGAATTCAGATGTCTACCTATGTGAATTCTTTTAAATGGAAAATATTTGTAATATTCATGAAAGTAATTCAAGTTAATTGTAAAAATACAAGCAGTACAGAAAGTGAAAAATGAAGTCTCCACCATTTCCATCTTTCAAAGAGAAACTTTGTTAATTGTTTTGTGTATATCCTTCCATATATTTATCTATGCATACATGAACCTACATATACATATTTTTTCTTTACAAAATTGAATACTAGTTGTATACCACAACCTGCTTTTCTTCCCTTAAAATATATGGGGAACATCTTTTCATGATAATACATAGAGTTTTAATTCATTCTTATTCTTTAACCAAGTAGAGATGCACTTATTTTTAACAATTTATTCTACTTAGTCTATCATTCATGTCCACTCTTTCTATATTTTTTATTTCATCACTATTTTAGAAAAGTTGCACTACAGCCCTTTACTCCTAAATATTATTCAGCATGTGTTTCTTAAGAATGGGTATATTGTCTTACATGATAGTACACTCTCCAACTTCAGGAAATATAACATTGAAAAAATAATTTTTTCTAATCTATCCATATTATATTTATGTTAGTTGACCCCAAAATGTCCTACTAGAGGATTCAGTCTAGTGTCAGGTATTGCAGTTAACTGTCATGCCATTTTTGTCTTTGGTTACATTGACAGTTTTGAAGAATACAGTCTCATCCTCTCTTTTTTCATAAAAGGTTTCCCATTTTTTCTGATATGTTCTCATAATTAGATTTAGTTTATGCATTCCTGGCCAGAATAGTACATAAGTAATGCTGTGTTCTTCTCGGGGTACCATTCAGTAGGCACACAATGCCCATCTGTTTCTCCTTGGTGATGTTACTTGTGATCATCAGTCAAGGTGTTATCTGATTTCTCCACTGTATAATTAGTATTTTCCCTTGAAAATAATAAGCAATCTTTAGGGAGACACTTTCATAATATGAAAATATCCTTCTCCTCATCAAAAATTTTCCCTAGATTTAAGCATCCATTGATGATTCCTGCCTGGACTGATCTTTATCATAATGATTGCAAAATGAATCATCTTCTAACTCATCACTCCCTTCACATTTATCAGTTGGCACTCAGCATTCTAAGTAAGCAAGAGACCTCCTTCCTCTCCAATTTACTTACTTTTTATCTATCTAGTTGTTACCAGTATGAATTCCTGGGTTCTTATTTTTTCAATGTTTTATAATTAATCATTGTCCTTGTTTTTTTTGATCCTAATTTTGTTCCAGATTTGGCCAATGGTGGCTCACTCAAGGTGGCCTCTGTGTACTTTTGACACGTTCCCATCACTTTCCTAAAGCACTTCCTTACTTTCTGGCATAACAGTGTTTACCAGGCTCCTCTTGTGCCTACCCTGCTCCATCTCTGAAATCAGCTATTTCTCCCTGGTTCCTTTTAGTACAATTTTCTTTTCAAAGACTGCATATTGTTCAACTATATAATATAGCATATCTATTTAAACTTTCCCTTATGGTTGGACAATTTAGGTTGTTTCCAGTTTTCTCATTATTTTAAATGCAGCTGGGTGTTCTATTTGTACCTAATCTGGATGACAGTCTGTAGAACCAATGAGTGCTACAAAACCAGGGTTTGTAGAACAAGATACCTTTGAGGGGATCTATTTGCATGAGTTGATATGCATGGGGGCTTAAAGAAGTTTCATTTTGTTGCCTGATGAAGGTCTTTTTGTTAACTAGGGTAGAGGGAGGGAGAAGATAAAGATAACGTGGATAGGTAGGTGCACTTGGAAAATGCTGTACATCATCATACAGAGCCAAAATAAAATTTCGTGGCCCCATATTTTAGCAATATCAAAGAGGAAACAAAGAAGAAATTATAAATCAAGCGTAGATTTTATATTTGATCGGGGAGGCCACTTCATATAGAGGGAGCAGAAGAGTAGAAGGATCATAAGGATAATTTTTTTTGTAGTTTCCAGCACAGGAATATTATCATCAGGTTTAAATTATGTGATAATGACTAATATTCTGGAAACCATGGAACCTCTTTATTTGTGAAGTTGTGTGCCTAGTCTTGAAATTGCCTGATGCTTTGAAGTTTGGAACCTATATTGAGTCCAGTGACCTATTTTTGTCCTTGATCCCTTCTTTAGTAAACACTAGCACTATGAGCAGGAGATGGAAGAGTTGATAGCCTTAAAACCAGTTAATAAGGGGGAACCTCCCCATAAGCACATGGATGAAAGTGGGTGTGAGCTCGATCACATGAGTTATAGAATTGTTGGCCATTTATGCTTATATAAAGTGAATTGCACTTTTGTGAATAGGGCTGAGATCAAGTGAATTACTTCCTTGGTATGTACCTTATGTAAGGAATTGTGAAAAGGCATAAGAATAGATAGCCAGACTATTCTGTAGAATATCTGATAATCCTTCATGATGGCTTTTAGTGAATACCAGTAAATATTCCTAGAAATAAGAAGTGGCCTTCATCAATACCCAGCAGCCCTCAAGTAAAATGCCCTCCTGGTTCAGAAAGTAAGGAAAACTAATAAAGTGTTCTTTTCCCAAATTTTTAGGCGGCAAGTGTGCTTGTTCATTCAGAATTAATTATTCAGCTACTGGGGTCTTAGTTTTAAAATGGTCCAGTCTTTATTCTTTTTCAAACAGAGTGCACTTTGGAAGAGAAGAAAAGGTTCGATTAAATCAAAGTCAATATTTCTCAACTCCATGCCTTCAAATTCTTCTCTTTATGAGCCATACCATTGGAAGGAACTGAAACCACCTCCTAGATCATACTGTGGATAAGCAGTTATATACAGGGCTCACTAGCTCCATGTACAATCAAAGAGATATTTTAGTCTCAATGCCTTGGTTATTTGATGAATTTCCCCAAATCCAAAGGTGAGAAAATGAACTTGGGAAAACCGCTGCCTCGATTTGAGTCCCACCTCAGCCATTCACTAACTTACAACCTTTGACAAATATCTAACATTTCTGATACAGTCTGCTCCTCTATAAAATAAGAATGAGGATCAGGGTATGGATAACATAGCATAGACTTGTCTCTTCCTGCTTCTCTCTATTAAATACAACTTTAAATCCAGGAAATAATGCAAGGTAAGTCTGAGTAGTGGTAAGAGGAAGGTGAATTGGTTTGGGACTTAAGGAATAGAGGAACAACATAGTGGCAGTGTGTAGAACCACCCAGCAGAAGAAGGTGACCCAGGCCCAGAATTTCCTGACCCCCCCCACCCTAGAAACAGAAGACAGCCTAGGTAGGCTCGTTCTTCCTCCAATTGCACAAGTTCCACAGATAAGACCAAGCAAGCCCAGAAGGTAGTGAGGATTGACTGACTGGAAGTCTTGCTGACAATAAGCAGTCTGGTGAAGTGCTCTTCTTCTTGAGATTGGGCCCAAGATTCTGCTCCTCCACTGAGAAATACTGGGGTGACAAGCGCCAGGAAGAAGGACCCCACCTTATGAAATGACCTGGCTTGGGAAGCCTTTATGTCCCTGCAGGTCAGAGACTTCCTTCTCCTTCCCAGAGGCAGCTGGAGAGGTGGATGGCACCAGCAAGAGGGGCCATACTACAAAAAGTGACCAGGTCGGTACCCCTTTGATCTCCTGGGCCTGAGACTCTCCTCTCCCTCAGGGGGAATAAACTCACTGGATGAACTTGTTAGTAGAGTGAAGATGACAGAGGATAGAATCAGCTAACTTGAAGATAGATTAATAGAAATTACCTGATCAGAACAACAGAGAGAGAAAATAGTCTGAAAAAACAAAAAGGAACACAGCCTCTGTCTGGGACTGCAGCAAATAACAAAAGATCCAACATTTGTACCATTGGAGTCCCAGAAGGAGAGGAGAGAATGGGACTGAAAGGGTATTTGAAAACATAAGGCCAAAACCTTCCCAAATTTGGCAAAAGACACAGACTTATAGGTTCAAGAAGCTGAATAAACCCCGACTAGGATAAACCTAAGAAAACCCATGTCAAGATATATCATAATTAAATTTCTGAAAACTAAAATGGGGATAACAAATTTTGGGTCATTATGAGGATTAACTGATGCAGTTCATAGAAATTGCTTGGGGCATAGAAAATACTCAAAATATATGAACTATCATTATAAGCTTCTTTCTTCATTATCTCTATAGATAGTAAGAGATGATCCTTGAATCATCAGAAGAGTGTACATATCACTATGTCCAGAAGCAGATGCTTCTTTCCATATCTTATAGGTTTCATAACCTTTCAGAATTGGGATATCTAATTTCTGTTTGTGAGAAGAAGGGCAGGGCAGGAGAAAAAGAGGGTAAATTACCTGGGAATCCAGTCAGTGTCGTGGTAGGAAAGAGATGACATGCTTAAGTGGTATAATTGAGGAAAGCTTATTAAAGGCGCTATTAGCAAATGTGTGGTCAGGGTTAGGGGAATGCAACAAAGGATGGTGCAAGATCCTAGGACTAGAAACATCGGGGATCCTATAGGCCCAAGGGAGCAAGAGGACTTCACAGTTGCCAGAATCCATTAAAAGCTGTAAGAAGACAGCCTGACAGAAGGTATGACTCCTATTCGATTGACTTAGACAGCCCATGGTGATGCAGCAGAGAAGGAACTAAGGAAATAAGTATCCTGATCTCACTATGATGCCCTTAAGTCATCTGCCAGTATTTCCCATCGGCCACACCTAATGTGAAGCCAAAGGACAGGATGACCTGTTGATGCAGCCTGTAAAGTCCAGTTTCCCAGGCCACAGATCAGGATTAAAAAGGGTAGAAATGGATCTGAAGGGCGGGGGGGACAATGGAATATAGCTAGCACAGGAAGTTTGAGTCTATCAATTGTTCATACTCTAATTAATATGAATTACTTTATTCAGTAACCAGAATTATTTCCTTTTTGCTAGTCAGCTGAGGGAACAAGATCGTAGGGAGAGGGAAGAGTCAGAAAGAAGATTATTTTTAGTATAAATCACTTTTTTATTGAGGTATATAATTGATGTACAATGTTATATGTTTTAGGTGTAGAACATAGAGATTCACAATTTTTAAAGGTTATATTCCATTTATAATTATTGTAAAATGTTGGCTATATTCCCTGTGTTGTGCTATATATCCTTGTAGTTTATTTATTTTATACATAGTAGTTTGTACCTCTTAATCCCCTACCCCTATCTTGTCCCTCCCCTCTTCCCTCTCCCACTGGTTATCACTGGTTTCTATAAATTTGTGAGTCTGTTTCTTTTTGTTATATTCACCAGTTAGTTTTATTTTTTTAGATTCTACATATAAGTGATAGCATACAGTATTTGTCTTTGTCTGTCAGTATAAATCAATTTTGAGGAGGGCATCTTGGGTTACTTTGAACTTACCGAGGCCACGGGATAATACAATGGCCCTAGATAGTGGTGAGGAGCTGCTAACTGCAAGTGAGAATGGCAATCAGAAAAGAAGGTGAGAAGGGTCAAAACCAACTGCGCATACTCTGCAATTTGGCTTTAGCCCTACTGGTCATCAAACCTCCCTGCCTCATTTCCTCTGGCAACTTAACTGATACACCATACAAAATGAGTGAGAATAGCCATCTGAATCTTGGCTCAAAGCTTGGCTCAAAGCTTTAAAAGCTTAGCAGTACCTTAGGAATGACTAATGTCAGAGCTTTTCAAATTTTGAAAAGATAGGTTTACGTCTGCCAGGGCAACTAAAGAGTATAGATTTATAATCAACAGTTTTAAAACTGTTTTAAGGAAGGAATTTCCTGTATACACATATTATCAGAGCTCAGATTTCATTTAATATACCTAAATGCACTCACTTGAACACTGATTGTTATCTTAAAACCAAGTGATTAGAACCTTAGCATGGCTATTCAAAAGACAATTTCTCTTATGGATTAAGTGATTCTGAAGCCACATTTGTAAACATCATTTACCAAAAGAGCCAAAGGACTGAGTGCTCTATGTCCCATAGTACCTCTTGCAACCTAATATTTTAACACAGAAACCAGAGGTCCAGAAGCGTATGAAACGGTACCTACAGCTCAAGGCAGCTTATGAACTTTTGAGTATCTCTCCAATAGCATGGAAGAAGGCACAGATTTTAGCTACTGATAAAAATACTGAATTCTAAAAATTTTGGCTTTCCTCAGGTCTCCTATCCTGGAAATAATCTCCTATCCTGGAAATAATCTCCTTTGGCTCTGTGTGGTTTTAAGAGCAAAGGAAACTACAGCTCCACTCTCTAAGCATTGATTCTAACTGACTCATTAATGTTTTACTGAAAATCATGGATAAGGCCACATTGTTAGGCTCACAATTTTGAATAAGAAATAACTCCCCTGTGTTCACCCTCCCCCCAACCCTTTCAGAGGTGAGAGGGAATGTTCTCTCCCAGGTTTTGTTTTATATTTTATGGTGGATGCCAGACAAAAAAAAAGAGATCAAATGTTTTATGAATTTTGTTATAACAGCACTATTCAAAATGCATAAGCTTATATTTTCTAATGGATAATCAAATGTAAACAAAGTATCTGTATTGAACAAAAGCTGACAAACAGAGCAATATATGGGAATTTTAACTTAATTTCTCAGAATTAATTTTAACATGAGAAGCGGAATGCATTTATATTCCCCAAAGTCTGTTCTTTGCTGTTTACAAACATAGCTCTCCAATAGGAGATAAGTTCCTTTATTACTGAAATCTTAGAATTTTTATCAATGACATGCTTGATGGAAAAGTCATTTTTACAGCCATTTTAGAAAACGGTTTGGGTGTTTCTTAATAGGTATTTACCTAACGGAAAGAGAAACATATGCCCATACAAAAACCTGTATGCAACTGTTTATAGCTGCTGTATTCATAATCGCCCAAACTGGAAATAGCCCAAATATCCATCAGCTAGAGAATGGAGAAACAAACTGAATCTTCCATCCATACAATAGAATACAATTCATTAATAATAGGAACAAACTGTTGATACATGCAACGACATGGATAAATCTCACATTTGCGTTGCTATGTGAAGGAAACTAGACTCAAAAGGCTACATGCTATATGATTCCATTTATATAACATTGTGGAAAAGGAAAAAAGAACATAAATCAGACCAGTGATTGCTGGGGAAGGGGGCAGGGTTAACTACAAAGGGAACTTTTTGATTGTGGTTGTGATTACATGGCTGTATACAGTTGTTAAAATCCATAGAATAGTACACCAAAAGGGTGAATTTCACTGTATCTCAAGAAGTCTCCCTTTAAGAAGCAGCCGCATAGCACAGGGAGATCAGCTTGGTGCTTTGTGTCCACCTAGAGGGCTGGGATAGGGAGGGTGGGAGGCAGATGCAAGAGGGAGGGGATATGGGGGTATATGTATATGTATAGCTGATTCACTTTGTTATAAAGCAGAAACTAACACACCACTGTAAAGCAATTATACTTTAGTAAAGATGTTTAAAAAAATGTCCCTTTAATAAAACACACTGTAAGCTATTAAATTAATCATTACAGCTAATAATTAGTCAGAGATGATTAATCATTTGGTGAAATTTCCAGGCCCTTTCTTTCTCTTCTTGCACACATCTTCATTGGTTCCTGACATATTCACACTTCTACCAAAGAGTGATGGAGGCCAAAATAAGAATGGAGTAAACCTTAAATCTGTTGGTATATATTAATTATGGAAAGTATAGAGCTAAATATAGGAAAACCAAGGTCTAAAATTAGATTTGGGGGCATGCTATGAATTTCAATGATCTAGCCCCAGTAGTTCTAAAACATGAGTGCACAAAGAGCTCTGTTTTTGTGAATTATATCCATCAATATTTACCATATTATAAATTAAAACTGAGAAAGGTTAAAATATTTATTTCTTAATTCATTTAAAACGAACAATAATAAACCCACTATATGTTAATATAACAATATAACATATAGCTGTAAAAAACACTACATTAAAAAATATAATAGTGAAAAATGAGAAGAGTGACATTATTTTGCATTTTTGCAAATCTCTTTAATATCTGGCTTAATAGAAGACAGCTGGATTCTCCTAGCTGCTTCTCCATTCAATCTGTTGTGGCACCCCACTCCACTGTAAACTTCTAAGAGGGTGAGAGTGAAAAAGGCAAGTAATATTTTAGTGTTATTATGAAAATAGCTTTGCTCTCACAAACCCCCTGAAAAGGTATTGAAGACCCGCAAATTTCCCCAGACTACACGGAGAGAACAGCAGTTCTGTACAATTAGTGTGACGGAAAGGACACAATATTTATGAATTACCTACTATGAGCCAGGCACTGTGCTTAATGCTTTGCATACATTGTTTATTATTATTCCCATTTTATAGATGAAGAAACAGATGTTCAGGGCCATTAAGTTCCGATCACACCAGTAGTAAATGACAGCTTTAGGATTGAAACCTAGGTCTTTCTGCCTCTAAAACAGGGCTTTCTTCACTGTACCCCAACTCCATTTTTACTAAAAAGTAAAGTGTACTCATAGAACCTGTTTCCATCCTGTAGTTGAAAGAAATAGTATTTTATATTATTGGAGCAAGTAGAGATTTTACATAATTACTGTTTTATTTCATGTGTTTAGAATTTATTCCTGATGAAATTGCGAGGGATTAATGACTCAGAAGAAAGGAATGCATTAATGCTAGTAGAAGTGCATTCCAAACTCCCTTTGAAATCCTCCTTTTCCCTTTTTATCCCTCAGTATCTCTTGCAGGAAGGGATCGATAAAACTAATTCTCACTTAGGTGTTAGGGATTTAATGATACTCCTCTGAGGAGTATTTTTAGTACCTGAGGGTGGAGAATGGCTCTTATTTATCTTTGTAACCTCAGCAACCTGTACACTGTCTGGAACAGTCGGTGTACAATAAATATTGGTTGCCTTTATAGACTAATGGGAAGTAAAAAGCCAAAGAGGGAGTTCTTAAAGCCAACGAGTGGAATTTCAGTCATCAGCAGAGGAAATATATTTATTGGATTCAGCAAATCACAGCACCCAGAAAACTACATATCTAACTGCATGGAAAGACAGAAACAGCTGCTTTCATGTAAATGCCCTTTACATTCAGTTTTGATTTGATTGTTCTAGAAACTCTAGAAGGTAATTAACCTTTTAAAATGTTCAAATTAGCTGTTAATTACCAACATTAAACTAACATTTTTTGGCCACAGTATTTGTTTTTATGCTGTTGGTTTTCTTCATGGGTGTTAGAGAAATGGAGAGAGTATAACTCCATTTCAACTAATAGCAATGTTGTTCATTACTTTTCTCACCAATGGTTTGTCTTTATTGTAGCTTCTGTAGTAATTCAAAGAAAACTCCTAGTCATATTTTTCATTTGTTCCATTTGGATGTTTGACCTAATCTAAAAGGCAAGAGGCTTAGTCATTGTGGAGAGGATCAAAAGCAGGGCACAGCACGTAATATGTGTTTTCTACTGTAAACTAATCTCTACCTGATATCAATATCAGTTTTGTCTGTAGCCAAATTATGTTTACATTGCATGCAGTTTTTTAAACGTGCAGAGAAATAATGTAAATGATAATTGTGTGTGATGATTAAGGAAATATGTTTTTCATTTAAAATTGGAAAATAACCATGTTCAAAGTAATAGCTTCCAGCCAGAACTCATCCTAAAAATCCTGATGGAGATGGGCTCATAATTCATGCAATATTATTAAATCTTTGGTGTGTTGTTTGCAATGCTTTTAAACTTCCTCTTCCATAATCCTAAACCCAATACTGAATTTGTCCATCTATAGATAATGATTGATAGACAAGGTTATTAAGTTTTGTCTTCCTGGTGTCGCTGCTCTCTAGAATAATGAACAATATTAATTTCCTTTCAACCTCTAGGATAGATGACTGTTATAAAATCCAGCGGACAACTTGTCCTACCCATGTGCTTGTCAGTAAAAGATCAGTCTTAGAGGAATTCAGCTATTAATTATACAAGTTTCTTAGATATTTGGAACCCATTATCACTGGCAGCCACTTTCTATGCATATCGACATGTTATTTCCACTCTGGGCCTTGGATTATTAAGATGGTCAAAATAAGTCATCATGTGTATGCCAAAATTACCCTGGGCTGATGTGGTTTTTATAACATAGAGAATATTTAAATGTGACCAGGACTTTCTTTTTTCATCACTGTAGCATATAGCTCTGAATTACTGAGCTAATTGGATTCAGATGAGTAATGGGCTGGCCAAAAATTTCTTTCAACGTTTTCCGTAAGATGCTCTAGTAGCTCTTAGTTGTCTTTAACTTCACTCAAAACATTTTTGTTAGATTGTATTGTGATAGCTGTCATATCAGCGGGCATTTTTTAAAAAAACTTAACAAAATTGGTGAATTTTTATGTAGCCATTTTAATATTGAAGACGGAAGAAAAAAGTAACAAATTTGGCATATTATGATTTATTATTTCAAGACAGGTAAAAATGCAAGTGAAACACAAGAAAAAGATTTGTGCAGTGTATGGAAAAGGTGCTGTGACTGATCGAACGTGTCAAAAGTGGTTTGTGAAGTATTGTACTGGAGATTTCTCGCTGGATGATGCTCCACGGTCAGGTAGACCAGCTGAAGTTGATAGCGATCAAACCGAGACATTAATTGAGAACAATCAACGTTATACCATGCAGGGCATAGTCGACATACTCAAAATATCCAAATCAAATGTTGAAAATCATTCGCACCAGCCTGGTTATGTTAATCGCTTTGATGTTTGGATTCCACATAAGTTAAGCGAAAAAAACCTTCTTGACCATATTTCTGTGCATTTCTCTACTTAAACGTAACGAAAATGTTCTGTTTTTAAAACAAACTGTGATGGGCGATGAAAAGTGGATACTGTAGAATAATGTGGAACGGAAGTGATTGTGGAGCAAGTGAAAGGAACCACCACACCAAAGGCCGGTCTTCATCCAAAGAAGGTGATATTGGGTATATGGTGGGATTGGAAGGGAGTCCTCTATTATGAGCTCCTTCCGGAAAGCCAAGTGATTGATTCCAGCAAGTACTGCCCCCAATTAGACCAACTGAAAGCAGCACTCGACGAAAAGCATCCAGAATTAGGCAACAGAAAATGCAAAATCCTCCATCAGGATAATGCAAGACCGCATGTCTCTTTGATGACAGGCAAAAACTGTTATGGCTTGGCTGGGAAGTTCTGATTCATCCCCCATTTTCACCAGACATTGCACCTTCGGATTTCCATTGATTTCTGTCTTTACAAAATTCTCTTAATGGAAAAAATTTCAATTCCCTGGAAGACTATGAAAGGCACCTGGAACAGTCCTTTTCTCAAAAAGATAAAACGTTTTGGGAAGATGGAATTATGAAGTTGCCTGAAAAATGACAGAAAGTAGTGGAACAAAACGGTAAATGTGTTGTTCAATAAAGTTCTTGGTGAAAACGAAAAATGTGTCTTTTATGTTCTACTTGAAAACCGAAGTCACTTTTTGGCCAACCCAATAATTGTAAGTTGAAGTAATAGCGTGCTGTGGATCTTGCTAAGAGTATATCTCATGTAGAAAATAAAAATGGCTAATATTTTTGGGCCACTTTTCTAACCACTAATTTTCACTCTAAAAACCTGCTTTGTAGTGAAGGGGGTTACGAAATGCTTCTTCTCCAGGGTGATGTGTCCTATCATGTGGAGGGTTGGCCACCACTGTAATGCACTTGACCTCTCTCCACCCTTTACTGTGCCTCCCCATGAGAGGTGGAATGACATGGCTAGTGAGTTTGGGAACAAAAACTGGATTTGAATAGTCCCCTCCCTTCTTCTTGGGAATGAGCTATACCCTCTTTTGTTCTTCTTTTGCTCTTATAAGGAAAGGACTCTCAACATACCCCGTGGGGAGAGGCCTGATCTCATAGAGCACTGCCTGTGCCTGGGTTGTTATCTCTGTTAACTCTGGAATTCGGTATCAGGAAACTCTTGACTAATGTTATGAGCTACATCTTCCAACCCATCCCTTATCAGTGATAAAGGCTCACTGTTTTGTCTTATTTCACAATAGATCCAGAATTCAGGCAGGGAAAGGATGACCTTTCTAAGATGCCAACACCAATTTCCATCATCTACTTACTGAGCCATTCTTTCCAGTGCCATCTGTTCCATTCTCTTTCTATCTACATGCCCACCAAGCCATATACCATCTGAAAGAACTGCTGTTATCGTTACGTTTTCTGGCAAATGGTGTAACCTCGGATCATACCTAGGAAGAACTCAACATCCTAGCAACTAAATTTAAAAAATCAATAATAAATTTGAGGCAGGGTTTTCCCTAGGACACTGTGAATTCAAAATTGTCCAGGTCTCTTTGCCTAAGGGAATAGGTAGTGAAGGGGAAGAAGTGATTCCCTTCATGAACACTAAAATTATTTGAGACTTTTATAAAAACAATTTCATAGAGCTTCCCTGGTGGCGCGGTTGTTGAGAGTCCACCTGCCGATGCAGGGGACGCAGGTTCGTGCCCTGGTCCGGGAAGATCCCACATGCCGCGGAGCGGCTAGGCCCGTGAGCCATGGCCTCTGGGCCTGTGCGTCCGGAGCCTGTGCTCCGCAACGGGAGAGGCCACAACAGTGAGAGGCCCGCTTACCGCAAAACAAAAAACAAACAATAAAACAATTTCATAAAATCTCCAGTTATCTCCAATGTAAAGTAATTGGGCTACTCCTCCTCACTTCCAACGTATTTCCTTTTAATTTTATTTTCCTTATTGAATGCTACCTCCAACGTACGTTGGAAACTTATTTACCTGTAAGTAGGTCTAGGAATATGAAGAGAGGTTGGGTAGAAACACATGGTGTGGTTTCCTCCATGACTTCCTCCTCTGGATGACTCTGGGTTCATGCCACCCTAGAGGGGTAGGTACATTCAAGTAAGTTGCCCAGACCAGTGGATACAACCTGGCCACATGTTATCACCAGGCTGCCATGAATCTCAGGGATGACAGAAAGCAGGTATTCTGTGACAGCTTTGGATCTGAAAGTTCAAATGCAACAAGCATTCATTCTGTTCTTAATATGTGCATGACTGTCCTAAATATAGTGAGGAATATGAAGATATCCACAGTGTATTCCACCACACAATCCTGACATTATCTTAAAGCTATCCAAGAATGCAGAGCGTGCAACAGGGATGACAAAAATGCCAGACATTCACAACACATGCAGAGGGCCCTCAGGGCCTCGGACTTAGCTCTGGGTCGTATAACACGGAGTATACCCTATGAGGGTTAGTTTTTGAACATGAAACCTTAGAGCCAGAAGAACCTTAGAAATTATCTAGACTAGCCTCCAACTCAGTGTAGGAATCTCCACTACAGTACCCCTTAAAGGTGGTCATACAATCTCAAATTCAATGTCCCCAGTGATGGTGAGCTAACTACCTCAAAAAGGCAGCATGTTATGTGTCTATAAACTTCGGATAAAATTGCATGTTACTTGGGTATTTACGTATGTAATTTAAATGCTTATTTCACAAAATTTTTTTCTACAAAGTACTCAGCAAAAGCTCATATTACCAGGGCAACAGAAAATGTGGCATATTATGGTTGTTGAACAAGTGGGTTACCAATAGTGCCCGTAAAAGATGAGGCACCACATAAAATCTCAACCCAAAATAAAGGAGAAAAATCCTAGGGACCTTCTCTAGTAACTTGAAGGAAGTGTACTTCTTGCTGCAGTTCAGCACTGGCTATGTGGCTATCAAAACCATCTAGCTGCCACGTTCGGGGAGTAGGCAGAAGTTGTACAAAGCACCTCTCTGGACTCCATATTATCAGGAAAGATGGAAAGCATCCACAACAATTGGGGCAATATTATTAAAAGAAAACAAAGACGTTTTAGATTCTAATAACAGAAAGAACTCAAAGCTAAGGCAAGATTGCCAGTCTTTCTATTTTAGCAACTATAGATTTGTATCCACTGTCCCTAAAACAATGCCCTGCTCATAGTTGAATTTTCATTGAATGTGTCGTGGATGAGCAAAAAGAGAAATAAAAACGCCTGACCCAGTGAGGTATACAACATGTCCAATAGGTGTAAGGCCTTTTACCCAGCGAATGAAGCTTGATTTTTTTAAAGAAGCAGCAGCATCCCAGGATCCGTGGGCCAAAGGTGTCATGGCTAAAGATATCAAAGACAGAGTCATGGAAGGAAGTAGGAGAAAGGTTCACAGAAAAGGAAGAGAAGGTGAGGAATCACTGTACAACTGTAAATAAATATAAACATAAATATGTATAAAGCATAATAATAGACGTGTGACTCTAATCACAGTGGAGTGAACTAGACCATCTTTAAAAGCGCAAATTACATGAAGGATTCCTGAGCACTATTAGAAGCAAGAGAATGTGCTACAGACCTTCAGGGGAGCCGTATCTTGGCCGTTAGGATTTCCCATGGAAGGTATAGAGGAAGTCGGGAGTGACTCAAATACGGCCAACCTGAAAGTGTGCCACCTTCCAGGAGCACTTATCTAGGATGTGCCATAGAACCTGCAGAGACTTACCAAAGCTACTGATCATTACCCATTCCTGTTGATGCTTAGGACACCGTCAGAAGATCAGAGGGATATCTTTAAAGACTGTGAAATTTGTGGCAGTAAACTGAACGACCTGGGAAGCTAGGAACACAGGTCTTTTTTGTTTGTTTTTCTATTTCTCCTTTTCGAAAGTTGGGCCTTTGGAAGAAGAGTTAACAGGATTGGAAGGTGGCTGCCTGATTATGCAGATTGTGTCAAATAATAAAGAAAAATGCATAGATACTAAATCTAGTTCCAATAGAGGAAAGCAGGTATGAGAGGAAAAGGGGAAAAAAGATCAAAGTTTAGAATTTACCTGGTGATTAACATGAGAAAGCAATTAGGGAAAGGGCTAGTCACAGTATTGTGTCCACAAATGTTTGTGTACTAATGCCCAGAGACAGTATGTGTAATAAAGTGAAATTTGTATTAGAACTCAGGACATTAAATGTGAGCTCATCAGTATCACTGAGACCTGATTGAATGGAACATCTGGCTGGAAATTGGAGTTGGTGGGTAACAGGAAAACCTACTGTGAGAGGACTTGGAGTACGATTACATCAACACTATGTACGCCAGTCTGAAAATTCATGAATGGTGGTGTCGGAGGAGCATGGTGGCATTCTCTGGTCAGTTACACCAGTCAATCTTCAAATAGATATAGACCTGCATTTGAGGAGAGCCATCAGGATGAAGGGACTCGAATGCCTTATGAAGTTCAGATGAGGGAACTAGGAATGTGGGAATAACGAAAGGGTAACAGGCTTTGGACTTTGAAGTTGAATCCCAGCTCCACCACTTACTGGCTGTGTGACTTGGGCACTGGGCCCTACTCATTCAAATCAGTTACTGTTTACTTTAACACCTGCCATGTGTCAGGCGCTGTGCTAAGCACTGGGTCTATAATGCTGACATAAACAGGCACAGTCCTCACCTTTAGAGAGTTTTAGTTTCTTCACTAGTAAAATGGGGTTAATAATATTAAGCACGTCCCTTGTACAAGATTATTGTGAGGATTAAATGAGATGGTGCATGATGCATGTTCGTGATGCATGGAGAGTTCGGCTCAGTACACAGTGTTGGGGCTTTGTCAATGTGTAATAAATTGTAACTTTATGTACATGTAGGGATGCATGAATGTTTTACTTATATTCAACTATCAGAAGAAATGTCCTGTAGAAGATAGGGTAGGCTTTTCTGTATGTTAGAACCAGGAGGTATAGGTAGGAGCCTTGGGGAGAGGCAAATTACTGCTCAGTAACGGAAGATGTTTCTAATAGAGCTGACCAAAGATGGAACGAGTTGCTTGAGAAGCTTAAAAGTTCCCCACTGTGAGAAGAAATTAAGCAGAGGGTAAATAGCATCCTTACAAATATGTGCCCTGTCTTAATTCTTGGTTGTGTGGTCCCAGTGTTTTGTTAAAGCTCCTTTGCTTGTATGAACTGCATAGTACCAGATGCAGATGAGGCACTGGATTTTCTTCTGGTTTTCCCAGTCCAGATGTGGCCTGATGGAGTTTGCTTTTTAGAGTGAGGCACAGGGCCAGGAGTAGGATAAGGCAAGACAAATGCCTAAGGTGCAAAGTTTAAGGAGACACTCATTCTCATGGCCATGCAAGTATATGGTTAGCAACTGCATGACCCTGAGAGTGAGTGCCTTATTCAATTTTGCACCTTAGGCATTTTTCTTGCTTCACCCTAGTCCTGGACCTGTTGACATATTAGGACAGTAAGGAGTGGGTTTGGTTGGGAGTTCTTTCAAACAATAATGACATCAACTTTCTCGGGTTCAGGTGTCTACGTTGCCACTTACGGTACCCCCTACATCTGCTTTTGACCCAGGCAGTTGATGAGCTCGAGGCATCTCTTATTCCTGAGTGACTCCACCTTGTTCATGTGCTGCTCAGGTGCCAATACTGCCAAGGCGTGGAGTGCGCTGCATTCTGCACCTGGTGAAAACTCTGAGCACCGAGGAAGTCTCCAGGGGAACACTCCCTGAAATAAATAACTTTGTAAAAAAAGACATGTTTATGGCTTTTCTCTTACCCTGTAGGTATGTGCACATTTGTCTCTGTCACCAGAGGTGCTTCTGATCTAGGGTTTCACAGTTTTCATCTCCTCATCCATCTCTAGGAATCCTTTCTTCCCCACCCGTTTTGCTTAACCTGCAGCTGAAGGTGCAGTACTGAATTCTTTGACTCCCTTGTCTAGCTGCCTGGAATCTGGGATACGGGCACCCAGGCTCTTAAAGAGCCCTGTTAAGAACACCTTTACTAGCACACAGAGAACTTAGGGAGATGGTTGAGGAATCTCCCCGGGCAGAAGAGTTCTGAGAATAGAGGTATTGGGGCAAGGCAGCTGGAAACCTCTATTACACGTAGCTTGGTTTATCGCTACACCTCTGGTGTGTCAGGCAGGGAAGGATGCCACCTACAGAGTCTAGCGTGCTTGGCATGTGGAGATTTGCTCCATCCCAGGAACCAAGTCTTGAGGTTATTGGGTTGCCCTATTTAGAGTACTATTCACTTCCTTATTTTTCCCTATGGCTGTCTGGAGGATTACAGGGATTCCAAGGAGGAATATAGTGAGGGTCTGGGTTGGCATCCAGAGAGGGAGGTACTCCTCACATACCCCCATCCCTACTTCCTTCGTGACCAACTGTTGTCAGTGAGCACAGTTGTATCAGGACTACCAGACCTTTTTCCGGTAAATAGTGAAGAGGATTTGGGGACTGGTGGCCAGGTTATAAGACTATAAGTTTAATACTACTGATCAAAGAGAGGACAAAGAGATGGCCCCTACTCCTTCACCCCTTCTGGGGAAGGGGGTCATGGTGTCAAGAGTAAGACAGGATTTTAACCAGAGGTAGATGAGGATTGAGAGCTCTGGACTGTATCCTGACTCGCTGTTTCATTTTCGGGAAGAGCGCTCTGACAACCTGCCCCAAGGTCTTCTGCAGGGGAGACTGTGAGCTCAAAGGGCCAGATTACCCTTTGGGAGCCTCAGAAAAAGTTGCAAACATTAGTGAGGTGAGTCGCTGCCCCACCTTAGCCCCGGAGCAGAGAGAGCAGTTCCAGCCTGCTGCCTTGCTCGGTGCCTCTACAGCGACCCCAAGGATCTGCCACATTTGCGAGCAGCTCCACAGCTGGGCACTGACACCCCCACAAGCTGCCTATACCGCAGCCGGCCGGGCTTTGGGGGTGGAGTGTCATCTGGCTGCTTCAGAGGACTGAGTGGTTGGAAAGAATTTGGAGGTTTCGGGGCGCGGGGGCTTGTGGGAGAGAAATGAAGAGAAAACAAATCGGTCGGCGAGGTAGTGCCTAAGTAACGCGCGTGATGTTGGGAAATGAAAGTGGAGTGTATATGGTCCCAGGCAACAACTATACGCTGCATGGTCTTAAGTCCGCTCAAAGTAGCTGAGGGATTTCAGACTCTTTCTAAACGAGGTGGAGCAGTGTTTGTGTGCTGTATTCATGTGCGCAATTGATCGTGGACAGAATGGCGAGGGAGGCACAGTTAATCTTTGGTCTTATCCATATTTTAAGTGAACGGAACAGAACTGTGTAAAGTGTGTGCGGTGTGTGTGAGGGTGTGTAAAATTTCTAGAGGCTCATAGAATTCAGCACAGAGACTGGCTTTGAATGCCCTCCTTTGCTTCCTTCCCAGGCCTCTTCTCCTGCAGCCCCTGCTCATTACCTCTCATATTGGGTTTCTCGTTCCCCCTCCCCACCCTCTGCCCCCTCTTCAGTTCTCTGCTTCCCTCCACCTCGGGTCCCTAGCCCTTCTCCCTCTCAGCTTCCTTCTCCCTGCTGCTCTCCCCTCTGGTGTCTCATTCTCTGCACTCCCCTTCTCTGTACCCCTCTCTCCCACTCTCCTCCCTTCCCTCCTAATCCCCCTCCTGTTTTTCTTCCTTCTGATCCAACTGCTCAGACCTCCCAGATTTCTCCCCTCCGGGGGCCTCAATGTTGACATTCTGCTCTCTCCCTTACTTTCTTCTAATACGAGGCAGAAAAGGATAAAACCCTTAAGTCTTTACATACACTGAAACTGGTCTAATTCATCCTAATTGCGGACTGGAGGTGGAGGGTGGGAGAAAGGGAGGAGGTAAGGTCAGTCTGAATTAATGAAAAATCGAAGTAATAGAACGTTTTGCAAGAAAGGTAATTGTACTACTTTCAGGTACATCCAGTAATACTGCTAACTGGAACAGAAGCCAAGAGACTCTTATAAGTGCTTTAACAAAGAGATAAGAATCATGGATAATTAGCATTATTATGCAGCTGTAAGGCCCTCACTCTTAAATAGGCTGATATTTCCCTTATTTATACTCTAAATCTGTTAGTAGACCTCTTTTCTTAGCTAGAGGTAAAATCCTATTATAAGGGTTCTTTATAACCCTGATTTCCATGTCACTGCAGATGGTCCACTATAACAGTGCTTTGTTGATCTGGTTACCAAAATTACTGACAGCAATGATGTACAACAAATGATTTTTCTGGTCCCTATCTATTTAATAGTTATTCTCCATAAAGAAAGCTCTTTTCCACTGTAGATGGTAAACAGGAGAGGGGAGTGGAGATGAGTTATTCTGGAGCTAAGCCATGTAGATGTGTGTATTTGTGTGCACAGATCCATGGCTGTTGATTTGTGGGGAAGCATTTAATGGGATTGTGTGCACAGTAGCATATATAAGGGGGTCGGCTGTGTGTCTGTATGTATAAAGGCCTGGTAGGTACCTGGATGTGCATTGAGGTCACTAAGTATGTAAGTATCAGGATGTGTGTGTCTGAGATCTGAGTCTTTTTATGGGTATGGGCGTGTGTGAGACAATTTGTTTAAACAACTGTGTGAAGGGTAGAGTTTGGGAAAATTGTAGTTTAACCCTGTAAGCGTAGCTATGTAATTTGTTATGTGTGTGTAAGAAAAAGAAAGACTATGTGCTCTGTACACTAGTAATTCTCAAGACAGGGCTATGAGATACTCCTTAAACCTACTCCTCTCCTAATATAGATCCTTTGAGTTCTCTACCACCATTTTTTCCTTTGTTGCCTCTCTCCCTTCCCTTCTTCCTCCAGCTCCTTCTCCCCCTTTTTTTTTCTCTCTGATTTCAAAGAAAAAAACCTCCTCAAGCCTCCGTCAGTTATTCCTATCTTAATCCTGTCTTTTCTTCTCCATCCATAGCCTTGTCAGTTTTTCTCTCCAGGAACATTCAACCATGATTAATTCAAAACACCATTCAGAAATGTGCCCAGCACGCTACTAGGTGCTGAGGAAGAGCAGGTGGGGAAAGCTGCCGAAAAAGCCTTGTAAAGGTGACAGTGGGGAAGACAGTACAGTAGTCCCCTGTTTTCCACGGGGAATATGTTCCAAGACCCCCAGTGGATGCCTGAAACCGAGGATAGTACTGAACCCTATATATACTATGTTTTTTCCTATACAAACACACCTGCAACAAAGTTTAATTTGTAAATTAGGCACAGTAAGAGATTAACAAGAATAACTAACTAATAATAAAATACAGCAATCATAACAGTATACTGAAATAAAAGTTATGTGAATGTAATCTCTCTTGAAATATCTTATTGAACAAATTAATTGCCTTTTCCATCTTAACTAAGCACTTACCATGCACTGTGGCCATGACTTTTGCTGTTTGAGGGTTATGGGTGTCCCTGGTGGGACCCGGGGGGAGGGGGATGGCATGAGATTTCATCATGCTTGTTACTCAGAACGGCACACAGTTTTAAACTTATGAATTGCCCATTTCTGGAATTTTTCATTTGATATTTTCGGACCACAAATGACCACGGGTAACTGAAACCATGGAAAGTGAAACCTCAGATAAGGGTGGACTACTGTAGTCTCCTTTGGTGAGTTCAGCAATTTTAGGATACAATATTCCTCAGGTAACGCTCACAGTGCCTCCCTAGTGCCTCTGAAAACACCCTGGCACCACAGTGATGGTGCCGGCTTTCTTACTCCCAGTGATACTGCGCACCACTTCTTCAACCCCCTGAGGGGAGGCTAAGCCTTTATCACTCACAGTTCTTCTTCCATAATTTCCCCAAACTCTGAATTTTGGTCCCACTTACTATAACCTCCTATTTATTCACTTATTCATTCATTCACTCAACAAATATTTAGTGATGGATATTCATGTATCAGTTACTGTTTGTTTCAGGCATGTGGGGTATATTACTGAACAAAAGGTACAAAAATCCCTGCCCATGAGCTCATATTCTAACGTGGGGGGACAGATAAACAGCAATGAACATTAAAAAACATGTAAACGGTATACTCTATTAGACGGTGATAAAGTAGACCAAAGTGAGACAGCTTGGGAGTGTATAGGTCCACTGTGGGAGTGGGTGTCACAGATTTCAGTTTTAAGCAGTGTAGTCTGAATTGCCCTCACAAAGAAGGTGACATTTGAGCCCAAACTTAAAAGATCTGAGAGAGTGAATACACTAGTCCTCCCCACCCCATTTGAGGTTTTGTTTTCCATGATTTCAGTTGCCTGCAGTCAACCATGGTCCGAAAATATTAAACGGAAAATTCCAGAAATAGACAATTCACAAATTTTAAATTCTGCGCTATCCTCAGTAGTGTGATGCAATCTCAATCCATCCCACTCTGTCTTGCTTGGGATGTGAATCATCCCTTTGTCCAGCATATCCCACCCATTAGTTACTTGGTAGCCGTCGAGGTTTATCAGATCTACTGTTCTTGTATCGCAGTGCTTGTGTGTTCAAGTCACCCTCACTTTACTTACTAATGGCCCCAAAGCACAAGAGAAGTGACGCTAGTAATTCGGAAAGGCCAAAGAGAAGCCGTAAAGCGCTTCCTTTAAGTGAAAAAGTGATTTCTTTCTTCCTTTAAGAAAAAAATCAAATGTTGAGGTTGCTAAGATCTACAGCAGGAACGAATCCTCTATGTGTGAACTTGTGAAGAAGGAAAAGGAAATCTGCGTAACTTTGGCTGTCATACCTCAAACCGCAAAAGTTATAGCCGCAGTGCATGGTAAGTGCTTAGTAAAGATGGAAACGGCATTCAGTTTGTACAGTAAGGTACTGAGAGAGGGAGAGTGAGAGCGAGAAAGAGAGAGGGAGACCACATTCACATAACTTTTATTTCAGTACATTGTTATAATTGTTCTATTTTACTATTAGTTATTGTTGTTAATCTCTTACTGTGCCTAATTTATAAATTAAACTTTATCATAGATGTGTATGTATAGGAAAAAACATAGTGTATATAGGGTTCAGTACTATCCTTGGTTTCAGGCATCCACTAGGGCTCTTGGAATATATCCCCTGCAGATAAGGGAGATTACTGTAATGTGGATTCCAGGGAGAAAGATCTTTGCAGCACAGAGAATAGCTAGTGCAAAGGCCCTGTGGCGGGAGCATGGCTCATATTTTTTAAGGCACAGGGAAGATGCACAGTGGCTCTAACAGACTGAACTGTTAGCAGGAAATGTGTTCCAGAAAGGAAATGGTGAAGGGTTGGGGGTGTGTGTGGGGAATTTGTCTATATACTTCTTGTCCTCTACTCCTTGTTCACCTCATCGTGATTACCTCTTACATAAAATGCTTAAGAAAGAGGGTTGTGGGCTTCCCTGGTGGCGCAGTGGTTGAGAGTCCGCCTGCCAGTGCAGGGGACATGGGTTCGTGCCCCGGTCCGGGAAGATCCCACATGCCGCGGAGCGGCTGGGCCCATGAGCCGTGGCCGCTGAGCCTGCGCGTCCGGAGCCTCTGCTCCGCAACGGGAGAGGCCACAACAGTGAGAGGCCCGCGTACCGCAAAAAAAAAAAAAAAAAAAAAAAGGAGCGTTGTTAGGATTTAAAGAGAAAACATGTATAAGGAGCGTGGAACATTATAGGTCCTTTTGGAATGTTTTCCTCAGCTCCTTCCCACTCTCCTTAAGTATCCCATGACTGGCCCTTCACCAATAGTACATGGAGATTTAGTGAGAAGTCCCATAGTTGCTATTTCAAAATGTTTAACTTCCTCCTCTCTCTCTTGCTATATTCTGCCTTTAAGAAAAAATTATTCCTTTCTTCTTGCCAAGGCTGACTCCTCTGTACCTGTGCCTGGTCTTCCCATCTCTCCCTCCTCTTTATCCCCTTTCTTGCATGCATTTTCAAACCCTCTCTTTCAGCTGGCATCTTCTCTTCTGGGGACAAGTATGCACAGGCCTCCATTACCATAAAATACCTTCCTTTAACCCTACTACATACTCAAGCAACAGCTTCCTCTGTCTCCCCTAGCAAATTTCTTGAGTCTTGTTGCTTTTTCTGTTTCAACCTACATGCAATTTTACTTCCACTTTCATTTCTATATAGAAACTGAACTCAGGATGGTTACTAATATCCTCTTTCTCACCAAATCCAAAAGTATATTTTTAGTCCTCCTCATTCTTGTTTCCTTTGCAATGGGCTTTGATGAAAAGAGCACAGACTGGATCAAAACCAACGTGGCTTTGGATTCAAATCCTGGCCCTGCAACTATGTAACTTTTTTGAGCTACAGGTTTTTTTCGTCTTTAAAAAGGTGTTGATAATATTTGCTTTGCCAGGTGTTGGTGAGGTTTAGAAACAATGGATGTAAAGTACCTAGTATATACTAGACACATAGAGTAATTTACCTCTACCTTCTGTGATTGATTTTTTTTTAAATTGACATCCCTATAATTCAGTAGATACATACTTTGTTCTTCTAATTTCTTTTTTTTACATCTTTATTGGAGTATAATTGCTTTACAATGGTGTGTTAGTTTCTGCTTCATTAAAAAGTGAATCAGTTATACATATGTTCCCATATCTCCTCCCTCTTGTGTCTCCCTCCCTCGCACCCTCCCTATCCCACGCATCCAGGTGGTCACAAAGCACTGAGCTGATCTCCCTGTGCTATGTGGCTGCTTCCCACTAGCTATCTATTTTACATTTGGTAGATACCGTATGCTAACACATATATATTGAATCTAAGAAAAAAAAATGTCATGAAGAACCTAGGAGTAAGATGGGAATAAAGACACAGACCTACTAGAGAATGGACATGAGGATATGGGGAGGGGGAAGGGTAAGCTGTGACAAAGTGAGAGAGTGGCAGGGACATATATACCCTGTGGTTGATTTTTAAATCACTTTTGCTGAGTCTTCCTCCTCCTGAATCCATAAAAAGATTTGCATAACCCAAGATTTTGCTCTTAAATCTCATCACACTGAAACTTCCAAGTCTGTTACCTACTGCCACCTCTAATACAGATATTTGGATAACTTTTACACCTAATTCTAGGTCTCTAGAAACTTCTTCTAAATGCCTGGCATGGATTTCTGACTTAAAGGTACCTTCTAGTATGTACTTTCTGTGATTCTATATTGGAGATAAATGAAAACAGAGCTTTAGAGGGGCATGGATAGAGAGACAGCTGAGGTAGGGTACTACCTACTCTAGGCTGATGAGTTTAAATTGATGAAGTCAGCAGACTAAAGGAGTTCTGAGAAGTGGAGTAACATGATTTGAATTTAGCATCTATGTGGGTTGCACTAGAGCAAAGCAAAGCTGGGGCAAGGAAACCATTTGAACATATATTATGAAAGTCTTGAATTACTTGATGTGATTTTACAAAGGAAAATTAAGCTGCAGCCCAAGGAATTTTGCAGAGGAAGAATTAGAAAGACTCAGCAATATATTGGATGTAGTATAAAGATTTGAGAGAAATCAATAATATTCCACGGTTTCAGGGAAGAGACACTGGAAAACTAAGGTGGTGGTGGTGGTAGTGGTGAGATTAGGAGGAATTCTTGTTTTAAAAAGGATCCAGAGAGTGAAAAAGGAGAATAATTAAAAATTTGACATATTAAATTTCAGGAGACAGTAGGAGACCTAAGGGAAAAATATCTTTTGGGCAACTGGAACTAGAATACAGAAAAGAAAATAAGAAACTTGTATCAGTCAGTGCTGGTGCTAGACATATTAGATTCATTTGTATACAAGGAGTAGCCAAAATTGGAAGAATAGATTAGCTCCCCTAAAAGAGTGAGTACAAAGGGGAATGGTTGGGGGACAAGAATTGAATTTTGGGAGACAGCCAGAGGGAATAAGTAGGAGGAAGAAGGAGAGCTGGAGGAGCCAGAAACAGAGAATTCAAAAACATAAAAGGAGAAGCAGTGTGAGAGAAACCTACTGAGTTTCACACTAATTCATTGGTCCCTGACTGACTTTTCCATTTTGTACCCACTCTCTTTTACTCCCCAACCCGGTCCCAAGCTTTTCTTTCCATCTATCGTTTATCTGGGCCTCCTGGGCCTCAGAGTCTAATTATTATTCCTACTTTCGAAATCACTCTCAATTAATTCTTCCCTGCAACATCAGTTATTAACTCTTCTGTCCTAGGTAGTTAATACAGTCAAGAATACTCATTCACAAAAAACACACAGAAGGTGCTATATTTGCTAATTTGATAAGTGATGTTTATGAACTGGAACACAATAGTAGAGGGTCTTCCTTCCCAATAGGGTGGTCTGTAGGAACAAATACAGATGATCCAGTACGCATTTATTTGTTTAGAAACAATGAGTGAAATGTCACATTCTTATTAAGGCCCATTGTGTGTCCAGCTGCCCCAAATCAATGAGAATATTGTGAGCAAATTAATATATAATATGAATCAGAGTAACATATCTAGACTTTTGTGCACTCTTTTTCTATTTTTTAAAGCTTTCCTTCCTCAACATACTTCTTGCCTCACCCATTCCCCCTTTTCTTCTTTTACACTCAATCATATTTCTTTTTTTTCACGTGCTCACAGTCTGCACACATCCATAAATATTTTCAAAAACTCAGGACTCTTCTACATTGCACTAACTTGCACACAAAAACTTCCATTCATGTTTTTATACTTTTCTCCAGCTTGAATATTCAGCCAACTCAATAAAGAAATGTCCTCAAAAACCCAGCATAAGAATTAAATCATTTATACTTGTCCATCTTTGTATTTCTAATAACATTTTGCTAATGGAGGGTGTAACATAGAGATCTAATATTGTCTTTGATTTGGAAAGTGATATTTTCTCCTGGATTAATATTTTATTTTATTATGGTTCTAAAAATTTTTAATATGTCTTTATTATTTCATCTGATTACTGAAGCAATATATATATACACACATTAAAATATTAAAAATTTAGAAAAATATAAATAATAACCAAATATCCTCTGCAACCATGACAGAGTAGCTGGCAATGAACTTGATCTCCTGCCATAAACAACAATGAAACTAGAGAAAATATTTAAGGACACTATTTTCAGGAACTAGACAATAGACAGTACAGGAATATGAACCCTAAGAGAAGGGAGACAAATGAGGTGAGCCTCACATTCTCCCACCTCTCTGCCTGGGGACAATTTTCCAACAATGGCCACAGAGACCAGAGTTTGTGAGAGGGTTTCCTTTAGGTGTTTGGCTTAGGCCTGAACTGCACAAGTGCAGAGCAAGATGCCATGAGACCTAGCAGACTGTGGCTGTTAGAAGTGAGCAGAATGGAGATTTTAGAGGTCACACAATGCAGGGAGATATTAGGATTCAATTCCAGCCAGAATGGAGAGACTTTGTTAAAACCTAGGCACCAGAAGGGCCATGCCTTAAGAATAAAGACCATGCCCTAAAGATAGGGCCACTCTAGACACATCTTAACAAAGCTTAAAACCAAGCCTCCACAGGGTAAAGGAAAACTACTAGTAAATAAACTGAATATCAGAACAAAAGTTATCATTCTTTAATGGAAGTAAAATCCAGACTCCTTAAAGTGTATCTTTGACAATAACTGGCATGCAATAAAAAAATCACTAGACATGTGAAAAATCAGGAAACTATGACCAAAATCAAGAAAAAAATATGCTGTCAATGGAATACAACTCTGTGATGATCCAGATATTGGAATGATCAATCAAGGATTTAAATCAGTAATTTTTAAAATGTTCAAGGTCATAAAGGAAAATACTATTTTAATGGACAAAAAGATGGGGAACCATAGCACAATGTAAGTTCTAGAAACAAAAAGCACAAAAATATAACATGAAAAATAAGCTAGATGAACATCTCAGATTGATGATGACAGAAGAAAGGGACAGTGAACTTGAAATACCATAGAAATGACCCAATCTAAATAATGGAGAGAAAAATGATTGGGAAGAAAATGAACAGAGTTGCTGAGACCTGTTGAAATCCCAGATGGGAGGAGAGAGGGAGAGAATGGAGCAGAAAAAAATATTTTAAGAAGTAATGATTGAGGGACTTCCCTAGTGGTCCAGTGGGTAAGACTCTGTGCTCCCAATGCAGGGGGCTCGGGTTCGATACCTGGTCAGGGAATTAGATCCTGCATGCCACAACTAAAAAAGATCCCGCACATGGCAACAAAGATCCTGCATGCTGCAATGAAGATCTCGCATGCAGCAATTAAGATCCCTCATGTCACAACTAAGACCCGGTACAGCCAAATTAAAAAAAAAAAGAAAGAAAGAATGATTGAAAATTCCTCAAATTTGGTGATATTCAGCAACCTACAGATCCATGAAGCTAAGTGAACGCAAAGAAGAAAAAAATACAAAGATGTCCACACCTAGTTTCATTATAGTTGACCTGCCAAAAAATAAATAAATAAAGTGAAAATTTGAAAGCAGAGAAAGAAAAATGACACATTACATACAGAGGGAAAGCAATATAAATAAAAGCTGATGTCACATCAGAAAAAATGGAGGCCAAAAGTCTGTGGAATGATATGAATGAAAACAAAAAACCTGTCACTCCAGAATTTGACACCCATCAAAACATAATCTTCAAACATGAGGGTAAAGAGAAGACATTTTTGGATAAATGAAAGCAAAGAGAATATGTCTGCAGTGGATCTTCACTATAAGAAGTATTAAAAGGAATTTTTCAGGCAGAAAGGAAATGATACTAAGTAGAAATATATAATATATAAACAGGAAGAAATAAGGAGCACCAGAACTGATAATGAATGAAATATGTGGGGAAATATGAGACAAGTTTTTTATATTTTATTAAACTTTTTAAAAGGCAAATTACTATTTAAACAAAAATAATGTCATTGTAAGTGCTATTGCATATATTAAAGTAAAATATGTGACAACAAAACAACAAAGGATGAAGATAAATGGAATTATACTGTTGTAAGTTTCTTATATTTGTGGAGTAATGAACTATGAAATAATACAACATTAATTTTAAGCAAATTATGGTAAGTTAAGAATGCATATTCTAATATATAGAACAACCACTAAAAATTACCTAAAGCGGTAAAGCTTAAAAGTTAATGGTGGAAATTAAATTGCATATTAAAAATATTCATTAAATGCAAGAGAATACAAAGAGAAACAAAGGGAAAGAAACAAATGAGGCAAATAGAAAACAAATAGCAAAATATTTAAATCCAAACACATCAATAATTACATTAAATATTAATGGAAAAAATCTCCAAAATGTCAGATTGCATTAAAAAGCAAGACTTCTCAAATATATGTTGCATATCAGAGACAAATTTTAAAGACGCAACAAAGTAAAGGATAGGTAAAGATATTATGCAAATGTAAGAATATGAAAACTGGGGTAACTATATTAAGATTAGTCAAAACATTATCAGATGGAGGAAACTTTTAAAAATTTGTTACCATCATACCTATCATAAAAGAATAGCTAGTAGAAATTCTCTAAATAGAAAGGAAATGATAAAAGAAAGAATCTTCAAACCTCAGGAAGCAAGAAAGAACCAATGAAAGAAAGAATACGGGTAAATACAATAGGTTTTCTTCCTCCTCTTGAGTTTTCTAAATTATGTTTGATGGCTGAAGGAAAGATTAAAATCCTGATATAGTTCTCAATGTACACAGAAAAATATTTGACAGTTGTATTATAAATAAGGGAGGGTAAAGAGATGTAAGGGAGGTTAGGTTTCTATGCTCCTCTTGAACTGGTAAAATGTTAACACCAGTATACTGTGATAAATTAAATATATATAATATAATGCCTAATGCAAATGCTTAAACAGCAGAACAAAGAGAGGCACTCAAAAACACTATAGATAAATTCTATAAAATGTTCAAGTAACTCACAGTAAGGCAGGGAGAAGAAAATGGAGACATCAAAAATAGAGTCCAAATAGAAAACAAAAAATAAAATGGGATGCTTGAGACTAATGTCAATAATCACATTAAATGTAAAAGGTGTAAAGACACCAACCAAAAGTCAAAGATGTCAGGATGGATAACAAAAAATGACACAACTCACTCACTTCAAATGTAAAAATATAGGTGGACTGAGAGAGTAACAGGATGGGAAAAGATGTAACAGTGTGGAAAATATAATCACTAGAAAGCAGGAGTGGGTATACTAATATCAGATAATGTAGGCTTTGGAGCAAAGAAAATTGCCAGAAACAGATAAGACTATTACATAATGATGAAAGGGTCAATCCATTGAGAAGACATAGCAGTCCTAAGTGAGTATGCACCAAACAACAGAGCTTCAGAATATGTAAAGCTAAAACTGATAGAATTGAAAGGAAAAATAGACAAATCCACAATTATAGTTGAAGAGTATAGTACATCTTATGAAGAATTGATAGAATAGAAAAAAATCAGCAAGTATATTGAAGAGCTCAACAACACCATCAATAACAGGATCTAGTTAACATTTGTAGAACACTGAACCCCACAAGAGCAGTATACATATTCTTTGCAAGTGCCCTTGGAAAATTATATGAAAGTAGACCCTATCCAGGGCCATAACACAAACCTCAACAAATTTAAAAGAATTGAAATTATTCAGTATGTTTTTTGGCCATAATATAATCAAACAAAAAATCAGTACTAAAAAGATAACAAGAAAACCTCAAAACACTTGGAAATTCAACAGAACAGCTCTCAATAATCTGCAGGTTAAAAAGTAAGTCTCAAGAGAATTTAAAACTGCATGGAGCTGAATGCAAATTAAAATACAATATATCAAAATTTGTGGGATGCACTGAAAGCAGTGCTCAGAGGAATATTTATAGCACTAAGTGCTTCCATTACAAAAGAGATAAAGTTTCAAATTAATAATATAAACTCCTGCCTCAAAAAACTAGGAAAGAAGAACAAAATGAACCCAAAGCAAGAAGAAGGGAAAAAATACTAAAAATAAGAACATAAATCAAAATGAAATTGAAAACAGAAAATCAGTGAAACAAAGATCTGGTTCTTTATAAAGATTAATAAAATGGACTAACCTCTAGTAAGAAAAAAAGGAGAGAAAATACAAAAATTACAAATATTAGGAATAAAGCAGTGGACATCACTACAAACTTTGCAGATATCAAAAAGATGAGTAGATCCAACTTCAGAGTACTTAAATAAATTAAGTAAATATTAACAGATCTGAAGGGAAAAATAGACAACAATGCAATATAGGGAACTTCAATACCCCACTTTCAACAGTGGATTGATCATCCAGACAGAAAATCAATAGGGAAATAATGGACTCAAACTATACTTTAGATCAAATACACCTAACAGACATACACAGAACACTCCATCCAACAGCAACAAAATACACATTCTTCTCAAGTGTACATGGAACATACTCCAGGATAGATCATATGTTAGGTCACAAAATAAGTCTTAGAGAACTTAAAACATTGAAATCATACCAAATATCTTTTCCTACCATAATGATAGGAAACTAGAAATCAATAACAGGAGGAAAACTAATAAAAAGCACAAATATGTGGAAATTAAACAGTACACTCCTGAACAACCAATGGGTCAAATATGAAATCAAAAGGGAAATTTAAAATTCTTGAAACAAAAATGGAAGCACAATATACCAAAAAAAAAAAAAGGTAGTGTTAAGAGGGAAGTTTAAGTGATAGATGCCTACATTAAAAAGAAAGAACTCAAATAAACCACCCAAATTTACACCTCAAGGAACATAAAATAGAGAGCAAACTAAGCCCAAAATTAGCAGAAGAAAGGAGAGAAAAAGATCAGAGCAGAGAGAAATGAAATAGATAATAGAAAAAAAAATAGAAAAGACCAACAAACTAAGGGTCTGCTTTTTTTTTAAGGTAAACTAAATTGACAAACCTTTAGCTAGACTTACTGCGAAAAAAAGAGAGAGGATTCAAATAAATAATTTTAAATGAAATAGGAGACATTACAACTGATCCTACAGAAATACAAAGATAATAAGACACTGCAATGAAAAATTATATGTCAACAAATTGAACAACCTAGAATAAATGAATAAACTCCTAGAAACATATAACTTATGAAGACTAAATCATGAAGAAATAAAAAAACAGAACAGGCCAATAATGAATAAAGAGTTTGAGTCAGTAATCAAAAATGTCTCAGTGAAGAAGTGCCCAGGACCAGAGGGCTTCACGGGTGAATTTTACAAAACATTTAAAGAAAAATTAACACTAATCCTTTTCAAATTCTTCCCAAAAAGTTGAAGAGGAGAGATCACTCCCAAACTCATTTTACAAGGCCATTATTACCCTGACACCAAAGCCAGATAAGGATACTACAGGAAAAGGAAACCACAGGCTAGAATCCCTGATGAATATAGATGCAAAATGTATTAACAAAATACTTACAGATCTAATTCAACAGCTCATTAAAAGGATCATATGCCATGATCAAAAGGGATTTATACCTGGAATAAAAGATGGCTCAACCTATGCAAACCAATAAATGTGATACCTCACATTAATAGAATTAGAGATAAAAATCATATGATCATCTTAATAGATGCAGAAAAAGCATTGACAAAATTCAACATCCTTTTATGATTAAAAACTCTCAACAGATTAGGAATAGAAGAAAATTACACCAATATAACAAAGGCCATATATGACAAACCCATAGCTAACATCTTACTCAACAGTGAAATGTTGAAAGCTTTTTCTCTAAGATCAGGAAGAAGACAAGGGTACTCTCTCACCACTCCTGTTCAACATAGCACTGGAAGTCCTAGCCAGAGCAATTAGGCAAGAAAAAGAAATGAAAGACATCCAAATCAGGAAGAAAGAACTAAAATTATCTCTTTCTGCTGGAAATCTATATACAAAAACTGTTCACCAAACCCTGTTAGAACTAGTAAAAAAAATTCAATAAAGTTGCAGGATACAAAATCAATGTACAAAAATTAGTTGTGTTTCTATACACTAAAAATGAACTATCTGAAAAAGAAGTAAAGAAAACAATTCCATTTATAGTAGCATCAAAATACTTAGGAATAAATTTAACCTAAAACTGTAAGACATTGATGAAAGAAATTGAAGAAGAAACAAATAAATTGATAGATATTCCATGATCATGGATCAGAAGAGTTATTAATGTGAAAAAGTCTATACCACCAAAAGCCACCTATTGATTCAATGCAATTTCTATCAAAATTCCAATGGCAGTTTTCACAGAAATAGAAAAGAATCCTAAAATTCATATGGAACCACAAAAGACTCTGAATAGCCAAAGAAATATTGAGAAAAAACAAAGCTAGAGACATCACACTTTCTAATTTTAAGCTATATTACAAAGCTATAGTAACCAAAACAGTGTGGTACTGGCATAAAAAGAGACACACAGACCAATGGAACAGAATTGAGAACTCAGAAATAGACCTATGCATATATAGTCAACTCATATATGACAAGGGAGCCAAGAACACTCAATAAGGAAAGGATACTCTCTCCAATAAATGGTGTTGGAAAAAATGGAAATTCACATGCAAAAGAATGCAATTAGACTGCTATTTTACATCACTCACAAAATTAACTTGATATAAATTAAAACAACTGTAAGAACTGAAACCATAAGACTCCTAGAAAAAAACATAGCAGAAAAGCATCTTGACTTTGGTCTTGGCTATGACACCAAAAGCACAGTCAACAAAAGCAAAAATCAACAAGTGGCACTATATTAAACTAAAAATGATTCTGCACAGCAAAGGAAATAATTAACAAAATGAAAAGGCAACCTATAGAATGGGAGAAAATATTTGCAAACCATATGTCTGGTAAGAGATTAATATCCAAAATATATAAGGAACTCATACAACTCAATAGCAAAACAAAATAAACAAAACAAAACAAGAACCCACAATCTGATTTAAAAATGGGCAAAGGACCTGTACTCTCTGTTTCTTTGAGTTTGTCCTTTTTAGATTCCACATAAAAGTGATATCATACAGTATTTGCCTTTCTCTGTCTGATTTAGTTCTCTTAGAATAATACCCTCAAGATCCATGCGAGTTGTCGCAAATGGCAGGATTTCCTTTATCATGGCTGAATAATATTCCTATATTCACATCTTCATTCATCCACTGACAGACGTTTACATAGTTTCCATATCTTGGCTATTGTGAATAACGCTGCAATAAACATGGGAGTGCAGATATCTTTTTGGTATCTTGTTTTCAATTCCTTTGGATATATACCCAGAAGTGGGATTGCTGGATTATAGGATAGTTCTATATTTAAAAATTTTAGGAACCTCTATACCATTTTTCATAGTGGCCGCATCAATTTGAATTCCCAGTATCAATGCACTAAGCTTCCCTTTTCTCCACACCCTCACCAACACTTGTTATCTCTTGTCTTTTGATGGTAGCCATTCTAACTAATGTGAGGTGATATCTCATTGTGGTTTTGATTTGTATTTCCCCGATGAGTAGTGATGTTGAGCACCTTTTCATGTACCTGTTGGCCATTTGTACATCTTCTTTGGAAAACTGTTCAGTTCCTCAAAATGGGCAAAGTATTTAAACAGATAATTCACCAAGGAAGATATATGGATGTTAAATAAGCCAATAAAAAGATGCCCAATATCATTAGTCATTAGGGAAACAGAAATGAAAACCAAAAAAATGAGATATCACTACACACATACCCTAGAATGGCTAAAATAAAAACACTGAGTATATCAAGTGTTGTGAAGATGGGAGCAACTGGAAATCTCAGACATTGCTAGTGGGAATGTAAAATGGCACAACTACTTGAAAAACAGTTTGGAAGCTTCTTTAAAAGGTAAGCATTTCACCTACCATATGGATCTAGCTATTCCTCTCTTAGATATTTACCCAAGAGAAAGGAAATGATATGTCCCTATAAAGATTTATACATAAAAGTTTACAGCAGCATTATTTGTAATAGGTAAAACCTGTGAAATTCCAAATGTTCATCAACAGAGAAATGGATGGATAAACAAATTGTAGTTTGTCTATACAAGGAAATACTAGTCAGGAAAAAAAGAAAGGAATGAACTACTGATAACCCAAGAGCATAGATGAATGGCAAATAATTATTCTTAGTGAAAGAAGGCAGACAAAAAAAGAGCACATTTCATTTATATAAAATTCTAGAAAATCTAACCCATAATGACATACAGCCAGCCAGTAGTTGCTTAGATGGAGGTGGGATGGTAGAAGAGGTAGGATGGGTTGATTGTAAAGAAGCATGAGAAAGCTTTTGGGGGTAATAGATGTGTTCATTATCATGATAGTGTTGATAGTTTCATGGGTGTATGTGTATGTCAAAACATCAAATTGTACACTTTAAAAATGTGCAGTTTATTGTATGTTCATTATACCTCAATAAAGCTGGCTAAAAAAGAAATTAAAAAAACTCCTTGAAATGTTTGCGTAAAATCTCTATACTTTATAGTAAAAAAATTATGCTTCAATCAAGCTGATTTAATTTTAAAAATGGAAAAAATAATTATAATCACTGTTGGCATTTAGGTATATACCTTTTTGGTCTGTTTTCTACATACAAGTATAGAGAGGGATGCATATTTTACAGGCATATTATACATACTATTTTAAATTTGTTTTTTCACCTCATTCATCAAGAATATACATCTATTCCAATAGATATAAATTGACACAATCTTTTTAATGGCTATATAAAATTCTATTGTATGTATGTACTATATTGTATTCAATGGCTCCCCTATTTTAACTTTCGTTTGTATTTTATTATTACATACAAAACTGGGATGAACATCCTTATACATATATTTTTGCAAAATTTTATATTATTTTCTTATAATAAATTATTCTAATTGATTTCTATGTCAAAAGACATTCTTTTTTTCTTTTTAGGGCTTTTGGTGCATACTGCCAAATAGTCATCCATAAAGGGTTATAGCAACTTATACCCTTGTCAGAAATATATGAGAGTGCCTATTTCCAGTCATCACTGAGTATATCCATTTTTTCTTTGCATATCTGATGTGTGAGAAGTGGTTATCTCATAGCTATTTTAAATTACATTTCTTTGAATAATATTGAGGATGTATATTTTAAAATGTTTTGGCATTTGTATTTCTTTTGTGAATTGTCTGTGCACATCCTTCTCCATTTCTCTATTAAGGTGTTATTTTCTTATTTATTTAATGGAGCTATTTTAATAGTAAGGATATTAACCGCTTGTCTGCCATGCATATTTCAAATATTTTCCCTCATTAGTTGTTCATCTTGTCTTTTAACTTGTGTTTTGCTGTTTAGAATCTTTTCATTTTATATTCTTTTTACAATTTATATTCGTAGACTCTAAATTTTGTGTTGAAAAACAGGAGTTATCATTTTGTGTCTTTCACCATACATTGTGTTGTATTTATTTGACATTCACAAAATGTAAGAATGCATAGAACTATACATGTAGAGCACTAGGAACAGTGCCTGGCATATAGTAAGTATTCAATAAATTTTAGCTACTACTATTATTGTTATCCTTATTAAGTTAAAAAGTGAGTCTGATGATCTGGGAAATGAGATAGTTATATCAAATACAAAAATAAGGCTTCATTTTGTGGCCTCCACCCAGAATGAAATATAAAGTTGACTTCATCCAAATATCAATCGTCAACTTCTTCCTTTTGCTCCCTTTACATGAAGATTGAATGGCTTGATCTTTGGAGCTGATATAAATCACCCATCAAGTCTAGTTGTCCATCCTCTATGCTTACAAATCTACCCTAAAGCTCCTTTTGGCTCTGACAATTTCAATGGAATATTTTGGTAAAAGAAAGATTCCCTAATAATTGAACCTGAGTGTGCAGAAAAAAATTTCAAACATCTCGCCTTTCCAACTCCTGTAGCTGCAGGCATCGTACAGAATGAAAGTAAAAGGAGAGAGTAATGATGCCATAAACAAGAATCTGAAGCAGTCGCCAAGCAGCTGAAGGACTCTGAGGGCAGAGTGATGCCTGTTGGAAAGAAGTTGTCTGATATCGGGAATGGTAGCATGTGATTGACATAGGTGAGAGTTATAATTGACCATCTCTCTCCAGCAGGGCAAATAGTGGGTAAAGATGTGTTCTTATCATAGTCACGTTTGTACTTTAGAGATGTTCAAAGCATCTAGAGTACATGAATTTGGAGGGTGATATAATGAACATGTTAACAGTCAATTCACTCATTTTATGAATGAGATTTGGGTAAAAGTAATAACGAAATGGATGCCTGGACTTAATATAGCATTGTAGCATTTAATCATAATCAGAAACTGTGCCTTATCTGGATCAATGAGAAAAATAAAATGAAGTTAACCATGGAACACTAGTGAAGTTTGCACGAAAATTAAGACATGTACTTTACTGCACACAATATTTATGTTTTTAAGTGGGTTGTACAAATGTAAGGTTTTAACTACAACAGAGAACAATCACATAGGCATCTCTTCTAAAAATATTGTCTATTGGTCAGGTAGCCCCTATAGTTTATCACAAAATCCAACTCGACTAATGCTGGGTTACAATGCTCCCATACCCTTAACTCACTGCCCGAAATGCTAGTGTCATGCTTCCCCCGTCCCTTTTCTTTTTTTTGCCTCTCCTGGTAGATTCTGGGGAACTCTCAGAGGTTTCTGCATCTTCTGATGTCAGCAGCAGCTGTCCTTGCTGGCTTGGTTGAGAAGCATAATAGTGCCTCGCCATAAAAACCTTGGAGAAGATTGCATTTAGACTGTAAATAAAAATAACCTGCAAATGATCTTTAGTTCATTTTCTATTTTCATTGGATTTCTTTTTCTTCAATAAGGATAAGGATGATGAGATAGTATGAAGAGAACACACGATGCTTCATGAACCTCTTGGACTCCATTATCCTTGACCTCTAGTTGCCTGTCACGCTTTAATGGTGATCATCCTCTCCCTTTTGAAATTTTATTCTATTGGTTTCCATGACACTGTATACTGCATTTCTCTTGCTTACCTCTCTCTCTGCTACTTCCTATTTTTCTATCTTCTTTGCTGATCTTCAAAATCTTGCTTCCCAAATGTGTGTGCTTCGGGTCAGTCTTTGGCACTCTCCTTTTCTCTGAATACATACTGTCTCCACGCTGTTTCAAATGCCACCAAAATGTGCATGACTCCCGAAATTTTCTCCCAGGCCCTAATATTTCTCCAAGGTCATTTCACCTTCAAATCCTGGCTGGGTATTTCCACTTGCTTGTTTCACCTAAACTCAATACATCTTGAAATAAGTTCACTACCTTTGCTATTCTTCATGTGAAGTGACTTTTCTTCTGACTGAATTATTTCTGTTAACAAGCTCTTTTCCCAGTTACATAGTTGTGAAGCCTCTGGACCACCTTTAACTTCTTTCTCTGTCAGCCTTCCTCACCCAGTCAGTTACCAAGTTCTGTCTGTTCTTCCTTCCCAATTAGTCTCATATTCTCTATACGTTTTATTTCCCACTGCCACCACCATACCTTACTATTTCACACCTTGTTTATTGTGCTGGTCCTTCTGCCTCCTGTATTTCTTTCTTCTAAACTACTTAAACAAAAGTCCAAGCTCATCTTTTTAATATACCATTCTCATTGTGTCATTAACTGCCTGAACCTCTTGTCTCTTCATTGAAATCCTAACTCATTATTTTGGCGTTCAATCTTTCTAATATTATGGTCTCAATTGTCTTGTCCAAACTTATCTTCCATTATTTCTTAGAAGAATTTAACTCTGTTTTTCCACATCCAGATTTCTATGCTATTGTTGCTGCATTTTAACTCTATATTGTTAAAATCCTCCAAAGGATTATTATTGTTTCAGATAGTCAATATTCATTTAGATTTACTCAAATGTTTACCACTTTGCTCTTCACTCCTTCTTTCTTTTTCCTGGAGTATATCCTTTAGAATACCTTTGATTCTATTTCCCTCTTCTAAAAGACACCTTAGTTTTTGTTTGTTTGAAAAAGTCTTTAAAGTAATAAAATACTGATTTCTAGGTTAGTAGTTATCTTTAAGCTAATTGAAGTCATCATTTCCTTGTCTTCTCGTTTCCTTTGTTGCCTTTGAGACATCAGCTGTTGTCTAACTTGCTCCTTTGAAGGTAATCTGCCATTTTTAAATTCAGGTTGCTTTCAAGATTCCCTCTGTGTCTTTGTTTTACTGCAATTTTACTCTGATGTTTCCAGGTGCAGCTTTCTTTTTATTTATTTTAGTTCATATTTCTAGGACATTTTAAATTCATGAATTAGGTTTTTTCATTAGTTTAATGAAATTGGCAAGTATTATTTCCTCAAACATTACCTCTGCTCCATTTTTTTTCTCTCCTCTCCTGGGTTCTGATTAAACAAATGTCACATCTTCTCACTCTGTCCTCTGTCTCTTACCTGCTTTTCTTTCTGTATATTCTATAATTTTTCTCTTTGTGCTGGATTCTGGATATTTTGTTTTGACTTATTTTAGGTTCATCAATTTCTCTTTGGCTATGTCTAATCTGCTGTTATACCCACCAAAGAGCTTCTAATCTTGACATTGAATTGTTCAGTTCTAGAAGTGTATTTGGTGCTTTTTCATATCTGCTGTATCACTTTTTATGGTTTCGTGTTCCACGCAGACCATATTCATGCTTGTCTCTTATTTCTTTAAGCATAGTAACCATACATATTTCTTAGTCTGTATCTGATAGCCCCAAATCTGAAGTTCTGTGGGCCTGTTTCTGCTGTTTCTTGCTGGTTCATCCACATGATGTATTGTTTCTGTATGGGCCTGGTTGTCTTTGTAGGCTGACAATTAGATCTTAATAACTATTAGTAAGAAAAATTCAAGGTCGAGAATGATGGTATCCTCACCAGAGAAGATATTTTTTTTAACATCTTTATTGGAGTATAACTGCTTTACAATGTTGTGTTAGTTTCTGCTTTCTAACAAAGTTAATCAGCTATACGTATACATATATCCCCATATCCCCTCCCTCTTGTGTCTCCCTCCCACCCTCCCTATCCCACCCCTCTAGGTGGTCACAAAGCACGCAGCTGATCAGAGAATATTTTTGATCCTTCTGCCAGGCCCCAGGGAGCATTACCAATTTGGGACCATGTTAACCAAAGTTTATGGCCTGAGAGTCTCTGGGCTACTCATGAACTGGGTTGCAAGTCTATGGAAGGGCAGGTCCAGTTCCCCTTTACCCTGAGGGTGTAGCCCATTGGGGTCTGAGCTTATTGACAAAGGGAGTTTATCAGAATCTCCACTTTGAAAAGGCATTGGACTTTGACTTCTGTTCCCCTCACCAGTGCCACTACAAAAACCACTACTCAATTTCACAGCTATTTATCTCAGACTGTCAAAAGACCTCAGGACAAAAGCAGCTTTTAGTACTAGGCTTACCTCTCTGGAATATTGCTTTCTCCTAGGTTTTGAAAAAGCAATTCCTATCCAGTTAGTATTTTGATACTTTTAAGATGATTTTAAAATATTTCATTCTTCCTAACTGGGAGCCATCAGTAGGAATTACCTAGCCCACAATTATCAGAAGCAGAATTTCCTCTATGCTTCTTTTCAAAGAATACTGTACTCAGGCCAAACTGCCCTGTGCCCTCTTACCTGAAATGTGATTTGCATATTCCCAATTACTAGTCCTTTCTTATGTTATACCTTATGTTTAATTCCATTCTCTTTGGGTTTCCATTTAAACCACTCACCTCTCTGTCATTTGTCTCTTGTAATCTGACATATGCATTAGGCTCTGTTTATTCTCACCTCCTTTATGTAGTCTTCCCTTACTACAGATTAAAATGAATTATCCTCTGAACTATTATGAGAACTCTTTGCCTAACCTACTCCTTTGTCACATATATATTGCCTTTTATTTACTGCATTTCATTTACCCCAAGATGCCATTCTGAAGTTTCAGAAAAGTTAACATGAGAAAAAAGTACATATTTGAATTGATGAAATTTGATTTTGTATTAATTGCACCATTTCTTGTGTACATCTAGAGAGTAAGCTGCTCAAAAATAGAGACTGTGTCTTAAGACTTTTCTGTAACCCCTTGAAGTATATGTCACATGCTAAGTTCTAAATATATGTATTACTTGGTTTATTGGTTCTTTCTGTGATTTAATTGGAAAGTTGAAGATTGTGGCACTAGAATAATCTTTCATATTTCTTGTTTAGTGTTTTCTCAAACAGTCAGAAGGACCCTGGAGGAGAAAAAGAGCTCTACTTAAAACTTGTAAAATATCAAAAACTATGTTGTTATAATTTTCAGCATTTTATGTAGCCTATCTTTAAAAAAATCAAACTTTTAATTTTGAAATAATTGTAGATTCACATGCAGTTATAAAAATTACAGAGGTTATATACCCAGGAGTGGAATTGCTGGGTCATATGGTAGTTCTATTTTTAGTGTTTTGAGAAGACTCCATACTGTTTTACACAGTGGCTGCACCAATTTACATTCCCAAAAACAGTGTATGAGGGTCCCCTTTTCCCACATTCTTGCCAACATTTGTTATCTGTGGTCTTTTTGATGATGGCCATTCTGACAGATGTGAGGTGATATCTCATTGTGGTTTTGATTTGCATTTCCCTGATGATTAGTGATGTCTTTTCATGTGCCTGTTGGCCATCTGCATTTCCTCTTTGGAAAAATGTCTATTCAGTTCTTCTGCCCATTTCCTAATTGGGTTGTTTTTTTGACGTTGAGCTGTATGAACTGTTTATATATGTTGGATATTAACCCCTTATCAATCATATCACTTGTAAACATTTTCCCCCATTCAGTAGGTTATCTTTTCATTTTGTCGATGGTTTCCTTTGCTGTGGAAAAGCTTTTATGTTTAATTAGGTTCCATTGTTTATTTTTGATTTTATTTCTTTTGTTTTAGAAGTTGAATCCAAAAACATATTGCTACGATTTATATCAAACGGTGTTCTGCCTATGTTTTCCTCTAGGAGTTTTATGGTATCTGGTCTTCCATTTAGGTCTTTAATCCATTTGAAAAGCTACATGCACCCCAATGTTTATAGCAGCATTGTTTACAATTGCCAAGATATGGAAGCAACCTAAGTGTCCATCAACAAATGAATGCATAGAGATGTCACACACACACACACACACACACACACACACACACACAGGAATACTTCTCAATCATAAAAAATAATGAAATTTGCAGCAACATGGATGGACTTGGAGGGCAACATGCATCATGCTAAGTGAAATAAGTCAGGCAGAGAAAGACAAATACTGTACGGTATTGCTTATACGTGGAATCTAAAAAATACAGCAAACTAGTGAATATAACAAAAAAGAAGCCGACTCACAGATTTAGAGAACAAACTAGTGGTTACCAGTGGGGAGAGAGAAGGGGGAAGGGGCAATAACAGGGAAAGGGGGTTAAGAGGTACAAACTTTTAGGTATAAAATAAACTATGAGAATATATTATACAACATAGGGAACATAGCAAATATTTTATAATAACTATAAATGGAGTATAACCTTTAAAAACTGTGAGTCACTATATTGTACACCTGTAACTTATATAACATTATAAATCAACTACACTTCAATAAAAAAATACAGATGGATCCCAAATACTTTTTTCTCCATTTCCCTCAATGGTAATATTTTGCATAACTATAGCACAATATCACAACTAGGATACTGACATTGATACAGTTAGTTATATCACCACAAAGATATACTATGTTGTGCTTTTATAATCACACCCACATTTTTGCTTCCTGACCCCACTTAAGCCCTGGACACCACTAATCTGTAATCTGTTTGAGTTAATACTTGAATAATTTATGAGACTTAAGTCAATGTCCTTTTTTTTTTGCCTATGAATGTGTAATTTCTCCAACACCATTTGTTGAAGACAAGTTTTCCTCTACTGAATTGCTTTTGTTCCTTTGTCAAAAGTAAGTTTGGTATATATGTGTTACATCTTAGTTCTTTACATATGGGTTGATGTATGTGTCTATCCCTAAACTAATACCATACAGTTTTGTTTTGTGTTTTTGGAGTAATACATTCTTTTATTTATTTTTATTTTTTGTTAGTTTCTACTTTATAACAAAGTGAATCAGTTATACATATACATATGTTCCCATATCTCTTCCCTCTTGTGTCTCCCCCCCCATCCCACCCCTGTAGGTGGTCACAAAGCACCGAGCTGATCTCCCTGTTCTACGTGGCTGCTTCCCACTAGCTATCTATTTTACGTTTGTTAGTGTATATATGTCCATGCCACTCTCTCGCTTTGTCACAGCTTACCCTTCCCCCTCCCCATATCCTCAAGTCCATTCTCTAGTAGTTCTGTGTCTTTGTTCCTGTCTTACCCCTAGGTTCTTCATGACATTTTTTTTCTTAAATTCTATGTATATTTGTTAGCATACGGTATTTGTCTTTCTCTTTCTGACTTACTTCACTCTGTATGACAGACTCTAGGTCTATCCACCTCATTACAAATAGCTCAATTTCGTTTCTTTTTATGGCTGAGTAATATTCCATTGTATATATGTGCCACATCTTCTTTATCCATTCATCCGATGGTGGACACTTAGGTTGTTTCCATCTCCGGGCTATTGTAAATAGAGCTGCAATGAACATTTTGGTACACGACTCTTTTTGAATTATACCATACAGTTTTGATTACATTACCTATACAAGTCTTAAAATCAGAGTTATTCCCCTAGTTTATTCTACTTTTTCAAAACTGTTTTAGCTTTCTAGTCCTCTTGCTTTTCCATATAAACTTTAGAATAATCTTTCTTATATCTACAGAAAAAAACTTACTGAGATTTTGTTGGTAATCCTGTTTATTAATTTGGGAAAAATTGACATCTTTACTATGTTATTTCAGTCCATTAACATAGTATTAATCTCCATTTATTTGGACCTTTTCTATTTCCTTCATCAGCATTTTATAGTTTTCAGTGTGCAAATCCTGTACATGTTTTTTACATTTATACACTATTTTTGAGTGGTTATAAACGTTATTACAGTGGCCATGTATGTGTCCACTGCTAATATATAGAAATATAATTGATTTTAGTGTTTATCTTGTGTACTTTGACCTTCCTGAACTCACTGAACTCATCTAGGAGGGTTTTTTTTTTGTAGGTTCGTTGCTTATTTTCTACAAATATCACCATGTGATCTGCAAATAAGGATAGCTTTATTTCTTTTCCAATCTGTATTCCTTTCATTTCCTTTTCTGGCCTTATTGTACTGGCTAGAATGTATAGTACTATGTTGAATAAGAGTGATAAGAGCAGACATCCTTGCTTTGTTTCTTAACTTAGGGGGAAAGCATGTAGTCTTTTACCATTAAATAAAATTTTACCTCCAGTTTTTATATGGACGTACTTTATTAAGTGGAGCAAATTCTCTTCTATTTCTGTTTTTCTGAGAGTTATTTAAATCATGAATAGATGTTGAATTGGTCAAATGTTTTTTTGGCATCAATTGGTATGATCATGTGATTTTTTAGCCTGGCTAATATGGTAGATTACACTGATTTGATTTTCAAATATTGAACCAGACTTTTATCACTGGAATAAACTCTATTTGGTCATGGTGGATAACCCTTCTATGTATTGCTGAATTCTATTGCTAATATTTTGTTAATTTTTTGTATCTATATTTATAAGGTTTGTTTGTAATTTGCTTCTTTTGTACTGGCATCTCATTGTTATATCAAAGTAATACTAGTTTTTAAAAAGTTAATTCCCTCCTTATTCTATTTTCTGGAATATTGTGTAGAATTGGCAAAAAATCTTTAAAAGCTTGGTAGAATTTTCTAGTGGAACCATGTGGGCTTGGAAATTTTGAGGGGGAGGATTTTAAAATAAGAATTTAATTTCCTTAATAGATATAAGGCTGTTTAAGTTATCTACTGAATTTTGGATGAATTGTGGTAATTTGTATTTTTTGATGAATTGGTCCAATTTATCTAAATAGTCAAATTGGTATGTGTGGAGTTGTTTCTACTATTCTCTTATTATCCTTTTGATGTCTTCTTTCTTTTTATTTTATCTTCCTTGCTAGAGGTTTGTCAATTTTATTCATCTTTTCTAAGAATCACACCTTTGAATTTCATTGAATTTTGTTTTGAATTTCATTGAATTTTTGTTGTCGATTTTATTGATTTCTTCTCTTACTTTTATTATAATTTTGCTTCTGCATTCTTTGGGCTTATTTTGCTCTACTTTTTCTAGTCTCTTGAGGTGGGAGTTTAGATTATTGACTTAAGACTTTGCCTCTTTCTTAACATAAGCATTTAGTGCTATAAATATCCCTCTCATCATTGCTTAAGCTGAAACTCACAAAATTTGGTATATTATTTTATTTTTCTATTTTCTATTTCACTTGAGACTTATTATTTGACCCATGAATTATTTAGAAGTGTGTTGTTTAACTTCCAGGTGTTTAGAGATTTTCTTGTTTATTTTTCTGTTATTGATTTGTAATGTGATTCCATTGTGTCAGAGAAAACACTGCATATTTCAATTATTTCACGTTTGTTTTATGGCCCAGGATATGGTCAACTTTGATATATGTTCTGTAGGCAGTTGAAAAGAGTATGAATACTGTTGTCAGGTGGAGTGTTCTATAAACATCTCTAAGATCCTTTCAGTTGATGACATTGTTGAGATCTTCTATAAACTAGCTGATTTTCTGTCTAGTTGTTCTGTCAATTGTTGAGAAAACTGTGTTTAAGTTTCCAACTATAAATGTGAATTTGACTATTTCTCCTTTCATTTTTAATCAGTATTTGCTTTGCATATTTTGCAGTTGTGTTGTTTGGTTCATAGGCATTAAGAATTGCTATGTGTTCTTGGTGGATTGACCCTTTAAATATTATGTGATGTTGCTCTTTGCCTCAAGTAATCTTCTTTGCCCTGAAGTCTATCTGATATATCCACTCCTGCCTTACTTTTATTAATTTTTGTATGATATATCTTCTCTCATTTTACTTTCTACCAGCCTGTGTCTTTATATTTGACATGAATTTCTTTTAAATAGTGTATAGTTTGGTCATGTTTTAAAATCCAATTTGCCAATTCTTGTCTTATAATTGTTGTCATTAGACCATTTACATGCAATTTAATTATTGATATCTACCATAACTTGAATTATTTGTCCCCTATAAGCAAGATGTCATTTTTCTCTGGCTGTTTGCCAGTTTAATTTTCTCATTAATTTTCAGAAGTCTGACCATGATATTTTGGTGTGGATTCTGTTGGGGGTTGAAAATCTTCTGGAACCTGTAGCTTTATGTCTTATGCAAAATGTGGCAAGTTTTCAACAATTTTTTTTCAGCACTGCTCTCTTTTTCTTGCCTTCTAGGACTCCAGGTACATGACTGGTAGATCTTTTGTTACTGTCTCACAGATCCCTAAGGCTCTGTTTAATTTTAAAATCTATTTTCTCTCCATTGTTCAAATTGCATAATTTTTATTGTTTTAACTTTAGTTTTGCTACTTTTTTCATTTGTCCCCTCCATTCTGTTCTTGAGTCTATTCATTGTGGTTTTTATTTTATTTTGTTTACTGTAATTTCTTAGTTCTAAAACATCCATTTGTGTCTTTTCCTTTAATTGTGATAAAATACCTATAACAGAAAATTTAGTGTTAGTGATATTTAGTACATTCACAATGTTGTACAACTATCACCATTATCTAGTTCCAGAACATTTTCACTACCCCAAGGAGTAACCTCATACCCATATGTAGTCACTTCCCATTCCTCTCTCCACCAAGTCCCAGCCAACCACTAATATGCTTTCGGTCTCTATTGATTTGCCTATTCTGGATATATCATATAAATGAAATAACACAATATGTAGCCTTTTATGTCTGGTTTCTTTCACCTAGCATGTTTTTGAGGTTCATCCATGTTGTAGCATGTATAAGTACTTCATTTCTTTTAATAGCTGAATAATATTCCATTGTAGGGATATGTCACATTTTGTTTATCCATTAATCACTTTCTGGACGTATGTATTTTTTCTACTTTTTGGCTATTGTGAATAATGCTGCCATGAACACTTGTGTATAAGATTTTTTTTTGAACATCTGTTTTAAGTTCTTTGGGGTATATATCCAGGAGTGGAATTGTTGGGTCAAATAGTAATTCTATGTTAAATTTTTGAGGATTGCCAAACATTTTTTCACAGTGGCCTCACTTTTTTACATTCCCACCAGAAATGTATGAGGATTATATCTCCACATTGTCACAAACACTTGTAATCCTCTGTTTTATTATTATTATTATTATATACATCCTAGTGGGGGTGCAGTGGTATCTCATTGTGGTTTTTATTTGCATTTCCCTAATGACTAATGATGCTGAGCATCTTTTTATATGCTTATTGGCCATTTCTATGTCTTCTTCGGAGACATGTCTATCCAAGTCTTTTGCCCATTTTCAATCAGGTTGTTTGTTTTTTGTTGTTGAATTGTAAGAGTGCTTTATATATTCTGGATACTAGATCCTTATCAGATATATAATTTGTAAGTATTTTCTCCCATTCTATGAGTTGTTTTTTCACTTTCTTGACTGTGACCATTGATCCACAAGTGTTTTTTTTCACAAGTGGTTTTAATTCTGATAAAGTCGAATTTAACTATTTTTCTTTGTTTTCTTTATTTGTTGCTTGTGCTCTTAGTGTTATATTTAAGAAACAATTGCCAAATCCAAGATCATGAAGACTTACCCCTATGGTTCCTTCTAAGAGTTTTAAGGTTTTAGCTCTTATCTTTAGGTCCTTGATCCATGTTAATTTTTGTACAAAGTGTGAAATGTATGCAACTTCATTATTTTGCAAATGGCCATCCAGTTGTTCCAGCCTCATTAATTGAAGAAAATATTCTTTTCCTGTTGAATGGTCTTGGCACTCTTGTTGAAAGTCAACTGACCATAAATCTGATGGTTTCTTTTTGTTTTCTCTATTCTATTCTATTGATCTATATGTCTATCCTTATGCCAGTGCCACACTATTTTGATTAGGGCAGCTCTGTAATAAGTTTTGAAATTGGGAAGTGTGAGTCCTCCAACTTTGTTCTTTCTCAAGGTTGTTTGGCTATTTGGGTACCTTGCAATTCCATATGGATTTTAGCATAAACTTTTCCATTTCTATGGAGAAAAAGGCTGTTGGGATATTGATAGCTATTTCATTTGACCTGTGGATTGCTCTGAGAAGTATTGTCCTCTTAACATTGTTAAATCTTCTAATTCATGAACTTAGAATCTTTTTCCATGTATTTAGGTCTACTTTATTTCAGCAGTGTTTTATAATCTTCAGTTGTACAAATCTTGTACCTATTTGCTTAAATTTATTCCTGTGTGTTTTATTCTTTTTGATGCTATTTTTTTAAACATCTTTATTGGGGTATAATTGCTTTACAATGGTGTGTTAGTTTCTGCTTTATAACAAAGTGAATCAGTTATACATATACATATGTTCCCATATCTCTTCCCTCTTGTGTCTCTCTCCCTCCCACCTTCCCTATCCCACCCCTCCAGGAGGTCACAAAGCACCGAGCTGATATCCCTGTGCTATGCGGCTGCTTCCCAGTAGCTATCTGCCTTACGTTTGGTAGTGTATATATGTCCATGCCTCTCTCTCGCTTTGTCACAGCTCACCCTTCCCCCTCCTCATATCCTCAAGTTTGATGCTATTTTAAATGGAATTTTTTCTGAGCTTCCTTTTCAGATTGTTCATTGCTAGTATATAGTTGTACAAATAATGTTTATGTGTTGATCTTGTACCCTACAACTTTGCTGAATTACGTTTGGTTCTGTGTTATATGTTCTATTTATTTGCTGAAAGCTTCTTTTTCTTTCTTGAGACTTTCTATCTTGTCATTTGCTTCAAATGTGTTCATAATTGCTGTTGAAACATTTTTATAAAGGCTATTTTAAAATCCTTGTCAGGTTATTCAGATATCTCTGTTATCTCGGTGTTGATATTTATTTATTGTCTTTTTATCATTCAGTTAGACATCTTCCTGATTCTTATTACAAAAGATTTTTTTATTGAAACCTGGCTTTCATATATTATGAGACTCTCATTCCTATTTAAACTTTCTGCTTCAGCTGGTCTCCCCTAAGACCATGCCATCAGAGGAAATGAGAGTGCCACTTAATTACTTCCACTGGAAGTAGAAGTCCAGTTTCCCTACTTGGCCTGTGTAATAAAGAGGGTGCTCTTTATTACTGCCAAAATAGTGTGGGAGTTCTGGCTCTCCGCTTGGCCTACAGTGATACCTCCCTGAATGGGAGGATCAGGTATTCCTCATTAATGCTCCCCAAGTAGCCTTCACTGACACCACCAGATGATGGCCTCCTTATCACTGGGGTTAGTGAAAGTTTTACTCTTCTCTAGGCCTTTTCTGACATTATCCTAGTGAGGAGGGGGAGTGGTGCTTCGTCACTGCCAGATGGGAGTGGGAGTCCAGGCTCCCCACATGGTCTCCACTAACGTTGCAGTAGTGGGAGTCAGCAGGCAGGGGGAGGAGGAGAACCTCATTACTTCCCAGCAAGAATGAAGTCCCAGCTCCCTACTTGTCCTTCTGTGACACCACCCTAGCAGAGTGTTTGGGGCACTTCATTGCAGCCTGGCTAGCCTGGAAGACTTGGCTTCCTACTTGGCCTTTGCTGGTATGTAAATGACCACAGATTTTTTCCTGTGGTGTTTAGTTGGAGTAGAGTCTGTATTGTCTAAAAGATTTCTGTCTTGCTAGGCTGCCTCTTTCCTTGTCCTTTGGCTAGAGAAAGCAAGATTTTGTTGGAGGCTTTATTTTGTCCAAGTCCATTAGCATTTCTGGGTTGCTGGCTCCTCCAGTACCTAGTCTGGGATATATAAGGCAAAAAGAAAACCTAGGGAACTCATTACTGTGTTATTCTTCAGATCCTGAGGTTTCTAGCCACTCTGCCTTTTCCTCTCCTCTTTTCTTGTGTTTGATATATAAGTACCAAACATATAATAAAATAATATATATATGTATATTCATTCCATATATAAAGTTGTTCTTAGTGAAAGAAATAAAAAAAAGTATGTCTACTACATCTTCTCAGAAAAATAAGTCTCTACAGAGGTCTTAGAACAAGTCTGTGTAGACTGTTTCTAAAGAACTTTTCATTTTATTCTTACCACATATTCATAATGGAAAGGCAAATAATATTCATGTATCAGAGATAAAGAAACTGAGGCCCAGAAGTATTAGATACTTCCCCATGTGAAGTCATGATTTCTAGGTGAGTACACGGGGAGAATCAAACCCCATTGTTCTGATCAATAACCTAGGGTATTTCCATTAGGTCGTGCTTTATAACCCAGGTAAACTTCCAGTCTTCTATGTGCAAAGAAATAATTTTGTTGTAATAACAGAATACATGCATGCTAGTGCATGATGTGGAAACACTGAGAATTCTTGAAATTCTGGAAGAAATAAAGCCACAGGGAACCTCAACCTGTAGGTTATGATCAGATGGGACATAGCTTGGGTGTAGCATCAGCTATCACAGGATCCCTGTTGCAGACATCAGGTAAATGATTTAAGGTACATTTTTCTGGTAGAAATTCCTAGTCAGTATACATTTTCCAAATATGGTTCCTGGTACAAGCACAGGTCTTCAACTTCAGGTCAATTTATAAATGTAGAGTTGAAAGAGGTCTCAGCTTTTCTTAAATGAATCCTTGCTGCTTCTTAGAGCTAGCAATCTTTTTTTTTTTTTTTTTTTTTTTTTTTTGCTGTACGCGGGCCTCTCACTGCTGTGGCCTCTCCCATTGCGGAGCACAGGCTCCGGATGCGCAGGCTCTGCGGCCGTGGCTCACGGGCCCAGCCGCTCCGCGGCATGTGGGATCTTCCCGGACCCGGGCAAGAACCCGTGTCCCCTGCATCGGCAGGCGGACTCTCAACCACTGAGCCACCAGGAAAGCCCAGAGCTAGCAATCTTAGAGTTACCAATCTGTGCTGGGTGGCTCTAGAGAACAAAATAAAGGACAATGGCAGTTAGAGGAAGACAGGTTACATATTGATATAAAACTTTTCAAACTATCAAAGCTATCCATTATGATATGGGCTGCGTCATTGAATAGTCAGTCCTTTATCACTGGATAGCTTCAAGCCAAGGGATACTGTAGAATTGATTCTTGCACTCAGTGGGCACTTGGTCGAGATGAACTCAGAAATCCCAACTTACTCTAAGGTTTTATCATGACTTCTTGTGCAAAATCAACTCAGCAATGCCCTCTTAGTGTTCTCAGGCTGCCATAGCAAAATACTATTGATTGGGTGACTGAAATGTATTTTCTCATAGTTCTGGAGCCTGGAAATCTGAGATCAGGGTGCCAGCATGGTCAGATTCTGGTGAGGCTTCTCTTCCTGGCTTGCAGATGGCCACCTTCCCACTGTGTCCTCACACGGCCTTCCCTCAGTGCATGTGCCTGGAGAGAGAGTGTGAGTTCTCTTTCCCTCTTCTTATAAGGGCACCAATCCTATTGGATTAAGACTTTACCCTTATGACTTCCTAAAAGCAGTATCTCCAAAAACAGTCACATTAGAGGTTAAGCCTTCAACAAATGAATTTTGAGGGACAATTCAGTCCATATCACTCTCTCCTGTTCCTGCTCAAGATTTTGTTTGTTTGGTTGGTTTGGGGTTTTTTTTGTTTTTTTGCTTCCAATCCTATCACCTAGAACCCAGTCACACCAAATTCATTGCTCTTTCCTGAGCACATTAAGCTCTTTCATACCTCCAAACATCTGCCTGGGTAAAAGTCCCTTTGCCTGAAATGGCCTTTTTTATCTTTTTCACCAGGCAACACCTTCAAGATCCAATTCAAATGTCACAATCTTTATGAAGACCTTACTAATTTCTCAAGAGAAAAATAACAGTTTATTCCTTTAGATTCCCCAGCATTTTCTTCATGCCTCTATAATAGCCCTTCTCACATAGCCTTACAGTTATTTATTAACATCTGTTTCCCCCACTAAACTGTGAACTACTTAAGGGCAGGAACCCTTGTCTCTTTGTACTCCTAGCACCTACTGAATAGTAAATAGTGGGTGTTCAGTAAATGTTTATTGGAAACATATGTGCTTTTGAGCTGCACAATCTGATAGTTATTGAAGTATATTTAACTTACAATGTTGTGTTAGTTTCAAGTGTACAGCAAAGTTATTCAGTTATACACACAGACACACACACACATGCACACACACACACACACATATATATACACATATATATTCTTTCTCAGATTCTTTTCCATCATAGGTTATTACAAGATATCGAGTATAGTTCCCCGTGCTATACAGTAGGTCCTTGTTGTTTACCTATTTTATATAGTAGTGTGTATATGTTAATCTCAAACTCCTAATTTATCTCCTCCCGCCATAGTACTTTGGCTAGTCTTTTTATTTAGAAGTGAAGTTTAGTTTTATTTAAGATATCAATCATGTAAAAATAAGATAAATAACAGAATGAGAAATGTAATCATATTTATTTTACATATATACTTTTTACAAGAAATTTTGTGATATATGGAGGTGACATGTTCCTGAAGGACTAGTAAATTTCACATCTCAAAAGTTAAATAACCCTGAGGAATACTATGTGTATGCATAAAGAAGCACTCATACTTGTAGTTCTCTTTTTCTGATTCAGCATTATTTTGATTTTCGCATGTAGTGTTTTAAATTAACAGAATTAATACACATTCCATCTAGAGAAAGGTAGTGAATTCAACTTTCCAGTACACATATTAAATCTCTGCCATTTTGTCTAAATAGGCTTTATGTAGGCATATGTGAAAAGGATCTGTACCTCCATTTTAGATGTTGCCACCTGATAATTCAGTTACTAAAGACGTTTTTCACTAAATTTTAAATTCTAATATCAGTCCTGTAGTGGAGATTGAGAGATATGGAACATTAAGGGAGCAGAGATTAAAGGGAAATTGGCATGGTTTCATAAACACTTAGAAAAAAACCCATCCAAACAAAAGTTGAAAGAAATAGTTATCACTAGATCTCTATCTGCATGAAGTTGTCCATGTGGACTAAATGAAAATTAGAACAAAATTTTGGCCAATATTGGTTAAAATATGAGAATTATCTTTCTAGTCTTCTCTAGATAAGTGTTTTGCAGTATGACCTGCACTAGCAGCATCAGCTGCTGACAACTTGCTAGAAACTCAAATTCTCAGGTCCTACCAAAGACCTGATGAATCAGGAACTCTTCAGGTAGGGCCTAACAACCTGGTTTTTAACAAACCCTGCAGGTGATTCTGATATGAATTCAAGTTTGAAAACCACTGCTCTAGATTTCTGGCACTTATGAATTCCCTGGGTAATTAAATATCTTCCTTCCTCATTTTTTCCTTTATGGGGCTGATGACCATTGTTTTCAGGTGTTAATCATCACTATTATTATTATAAAGATTGTTCCAACTCCCTTTGTCCGTAGGCTTTGCAATACTTGGACTCCTAGCCCAGAAGCCCCAGATTGGTTTTCCATCCTTTGATACCTAATTTGGCCTCCTCTGTCATAGAATATAAGTTTTATCTTGCCAGCTGATGAAACCTGGAAAACACACTTTCAAATAACAGAAATAGCACACACTGCTTTCTGGGTGTGTAGACTGTGTGTGGGAGTGAACTCTGCCTAAAAGTCGCCTTATCTCATTTCTGGAACTCTGTCCTAAGAATATATAAAACAAATGTGGAGATAAATATCCAAAGTTTTGCATTGTAACCTTGTTTGCCAATATGAAAAACTGGACAACTCAAATATTTGAGTTTGGGGATGACTATATAAATTATGTTAAATTCATATTATTGAATATTATGTATCTGTTAAAAGAATTTGGTAGCTCAGCATGTACTGGAATGGAAAGATATCCAAGATATGTTGTAATGGGATACAAGTAAAACCATGGTGCAGAACAGTATTGTTTATATGATCTCACCACTAGAGAGGAAAAGATATTTGAATTTTCAGCATGGACATATTTCACATTTACAATGTAAAAAGAGAAATAAGATCTATATTAGAAACAAAACATGATCACAATATGCTTTCAACTGCAAAAAGAGTGCACTACAAAACAGTATGCAGCAAGAACTTTTGGAAGCGATGTGTTTATCTCAATGGGTCTTGGGTTGTATGCGTGTATGCATTTTTAAAAACTCATTAAATGGTACCCCTAACATTTGTGTGTTTCACTGTATGTGAATTTTATCTAATTAAAGGGTCATACAAAAGAATGAAACTGGACCCCTAACTCACACCATATACAAAAAGCAACTCAAAATGTATTAAAGACTTGAATATGGGCTTCCCTGGTGGTGCGGTGGTTGGGAGTCCGCCTGCCGATGCAGGGGACACGTGTTCGTGGCCCGGTCCGGGAAGATCCCACGTGCCGCGGAGCGGCTGGGCCCGTGAGCCATGGCTGCTGAGCCTGGCGCGTTTGGAGCCTGTGCTCCGCAACGGGAGAGGCCACAACACTGAGAGGCCTGTGTACCGCAAAAACAAAACAAAACAAAAAAAACTTGAATGTAATACCTGAAACTATAAAAATCCTAGAAAAAAACATAGGGAGTAAGCTCCTCGACATTGGTCTTGGGAATGATATTTTGGATTTGATACCAAAACAAAGGCAACAAAAGCAAAGATAAAAAAAGTTGGGCTACATCAAAATAAAAGCTTATGCTCAGCTAAGGAAACCATCAACAAAATGAAAAGGCAACCTTACAGAATGGGAAAAAAATATTTGCAAACCATATATCTGATAAGGGTTTAATATCCAAAAAATTTTTAAAAAGTAGCCAAATGTAAAAATGGGCAAAAAGACATGGAAACAACTTGAATGTCCATCAGTGAGTGAATGGATAAAGAAGTCGTGGTATGTATGTATGTATGTATGTGTATATATATATATATATATATATATATATATATATATAAAAAACAGAATATTATTCATCCATAAAAATGAGGAAATCCTACCATTTGCGATAATATGGATGGATCTTGAAGGCACTATGCTAAGTGAAATAAGTTAGAGAAAGACAAATATTGTCTGATTTCATTTACATGTGGAATTTAAAAACAAACAAAACACCTTACTAAACTCATAGAAAAAGAGATCAGATTTGTGGTACCAGAGGCATGGGGTAGGGGGAGGGGAAATTGGAGGAAGGTGGTTAAAAGGTACAAACTTCCAGTTATAAGATAAATTATGTACTAGGGATGTAATGTACAGCATGATGAGTATAGTTAACACTGCTATATAATATATAGCAGTGTTAACTATAGTTAAGAGAGTGGATCCTAAGAGTTCTCATCACAAGGAGATAGTTTTTCTCTTTTCTTTTTATTGTATCTGTATGAGATGATTGATGGTAACAAAGACTATTGTGGTAATCTTTCCACAATATATGTAAATCAAATCATCATGCTGTTCACCTTAAACTTCTACAGTGATGTATGTCAATTTTTCTCAATAAAACAGGAAAAAAAATTTAAATGGGCAGAGGACCTGAATAGACATTTTCTCCACAGAAGACAAACAGATGGTCCACAGACACATGAAAAGATGCACATCATTAATCATTAAGGAAATGCAAACCAAAACCACAATGAGATACCACCTCCCACCTGTCACAATGGCTATCCTCAAAAAAGACAACAACTAACAAATGTTGGCGAGGATGTAGAGATAAGGGAACCCTTGTGCACAGTTGGTGGGAATGTAAACTGGTACAGCCACTATGGAAAACAGTATGGAGTTTCCTTAAGAAATTAAAAATAGAATTACTATACAATCCAGTAGCTCCATTTCTGGGTATATATCCAAAGGAAATAAAATAATTATTTTGAAGAGACATCTGTTCTCTTATGTTAATAGCATTATTCACAATAGCCAAGAGGTGTGTGTGTTTGTGTGTGTGTGTGTATATCTATATCTATATCTATCTATCTATATATATATATATAATTCAGACTTAAAAAAGAAGGAAATGCTGTCATTTGTGACAAGATGGATGAACCTGGAGGGCATTGTACTAACTGAAATTAGCCATGCAAAGACAAATAGTGCATGGTATCGCTTACATGTGGCAGGGACTTATATATACTACCAAATGTAAAATAGATAGCTAGTGGGAAGCAGCCTCATAGCACAGGGAGATCAGCTCGGTGCTTTGTGACCACCTAGAGGGGTGGGATAGGGAGGGTGGGAAGGAGGGAGACGCAAGAGGGAAGAGATATGGGAACATATGTATATGTATAGCTGATTCACTTTGTTATAAAGCAGCCACTAACACACGTTGTAAAGCAATTATATTCCAATAAAGATGTTTAAAAACTTCCAAATATAAAAAAATTAAATTAAATTTAAAAATAAGTTGAATTCATAGAAACAGAAGAGAAAAGTTGTTGTCAGGGACTGGGGGAGGAAATAGGGAGAGGTTGGTAAAAGTGTATAACTGTCAGTTATAAGATAAATAAGGTCTGAGGATCTAATATATAACATGGTGATTATAGTTGATGACACTGAAATTGTTAAGGAGTAGAACTTAAATGTTCTCATAAAAAATAACAAAAGAGAAAGACAGAAAAAGAAAGAAAGAGGTAAATATGTGAAGTGATGGATGTATTAATTAACTCAATGGGAGGAATCCTTTCACAATGTACATGTAATATAAAATCGTCACATTGTACACTTTAAATATCTTACAATTTTTATTTGTCAATTATACCTCAATAAAGCTGGAAATGGTTTTTAAAAAGTCATAAACAAATATTGGACTCTAGTTATTCATACAAAGGTATTTAGGGGTAATTTGTACTGGTATCTGCAATTTCATGTGAAATATATCAAAAATTAAGAGGGATTAATGGACTGACAGATATGTGTAAAGCAAACAGGATGTTAACAAGTGCAGAATCAAGATGATGAGAACATAGGAATTCGCTGCATATTTCTTTCAACTTTTCTAAATGTTTGAAAATAATCATATTAAGTGAAGTAAGCCAGGCAGAAAAAGACAAATATACATGTGTGTGTATAACTGAATCACTTTGCTATACACCTGAAACTAACACAGCATTGTAAATCAACTATACTTTAATTTATAAAATGTTGAAAAACAGCATGTATAGGATAATCTCATTGTAACTCATTTTTTGATTCTCCATGATTTTGAGTTTGGCACATAGTCTATAAATTAACAGAATTTATATCATGTTACAGTACAAGAATATTTATTCTTGACATGGAAAGATATCTAACCTTTTAAGTGGACGAAACATTTTGCAAAACATCATATATAATATGATCTCATTTGTGTAAAAACCAAGGTGTTTATATAGACAAATTAAATGTCTAGAAGAATGAACATGAAACTGTTAACACTGGGGATCCCTGGGGGTTGAAATAATGAGGGCTTTCATTTTCTCTGTACTATTTTAATGTTTTACTACATTCAAGTATATTCAGCAAAAAAAAATAGATATCTCCATTTTAAAATTTAATTGGTTTTAATGATGACAGATGGTATAATTTAGGGGAGAAATGGGAATTTTCCAACCTGTGCTTGAATACCTCTGGGCTTCAGGAGTTACCTACGTCAAGAGACAGTCTGTTCCATTGTTGGAAAGGCCTTAATTGTAAGAGAGGTTTTGCTTATAGCAAGTTAAAATCTCCTTGCCTCGGTGTTTTTCTTATTGGAACAGCACTGAACAAGATGACATTTTACTATACGACATAGTGGTCTAACAATATAAGGGGAACTAGAGCAACTAACGGTGGCACAATGTATGGGTGATGGACATAGACAAGGAGCAATAGTGAGGGCTATAACAAGGGTTTTTGAAAAGAAGGCACAGTAACTTCTAAGAAATTTGACCCAGGTCCTACCTGGAGTGAGAGATGACAAAGCCACAGAAATTAATCTGAGAGCTTTCTAGGGGTTCCCAGTTGTTCTCTGCAGGTCTGGGGGCGTTGTCTTGTAAGGGGCATTGTATTTCCGGTGATTCTGTTTAGCAGGAACACTACTTGATAGTACAAACTAAGGCTAGAATAAATATCTGTGCTAATAGACATCCTCAGCAATCAGAAAATGATGAAGCTCTAATCAAACTATCAAGATGGCGATTGTCTTTAAGTACGTAATTTTATTATGCCTGAGATATGTGTTTGAGGAAAAACTCATCAAGTTTGCAAATGATACAAAATGACACAGGGGCTGCTAAATATTCTCAAAGACAATTCAATTCAAAATGACTTTGACCAATTGGGGGAAATGTCCCTACAACAACAGGATAAAACTTAAAAGGGAAAAGTACAAGTTGTTACTTTTAGGATGGACTGATGGTTAGGTGCATGTGTAAAAGGAAAAGACTGAGTAGGATGGAGAGGATCAGAATTTACCAGAATCTATAGCATAAAGTTGTTGTGGGAAAAGTACCAACCAAATACTGGGGTAAAATTAGGATTAAGTAGTTCTGGGAGATGGGCCTTTATATTACAAATTTCTCAGAACTCTCTTATTCTCTCTTTCTCTGTCCCCTTACCCATTTATTTATACCTTGCCTTTTCCCAGAAATATAATTATACATCTTATAATGACACATGAAATAAAATATAATGTAAATAAAAATAGATGGCAAAGAAGAAAGATAAACAAGTGTGAGGATGTAAGACTAGGAATGGGGCTCAAACATGCAAGTTATAAAGACATATATCTTTTCTGTTGGTGGAAAGCAAATTTAGCTTTAAGCTTATTCGCTGCTAATTAAAAAGAGAAGAAGAAAGAAACAAAGCAGGCCAGTTATATAGTTTAGAAGTGTATGGTGTTTATAGTAGGCTACTAGAGTAATAAAGTGTACACAAAGTGGAAATGTGGTTAAAGAAACTGAAATATCAATCCTATGATGAAAGGTTAAGAGAATTGTGGCTATTTAGCCCAAAGAAGAGAAATTTAGGGAGTGACCTATTTTCAAATATTTCAGAGGACTTTATGTGAGAGATTCAAAGTAATTGTTTTCTGTGCCTATGGAGAATAATAAAAAACAAATGGACAATTTAATCTAGTGACAATTGTGATGTACCTAGCAGGTAAAGATTCATATCCATAACATATAAAGAACTTCTACAAATTGGTAAGAGTACTTAAAACAACTTAACAGAAAAATGGTCAAATACATGAACATGTAAGTTATAGAAGAGGAAATACAAATGACCAATACAAATGAAAAGATGCTTAACTCCACTAGCAATCAGAAAAAAATACAAGTTATATTGGCACCATTTTCTTCCTGGACTGGAAAACAAACAAACAAAAATACCATGATAATAACAAGTGTTGAGAAGAACATGGGGAGATATATATGCTCACAGTCTGACAGTGGGAATGCAAATTGGTGTAGCCACTTTGGAATTTAATTTGGGTGTGTATATTAAAGTGGGAAATGCGTCTGCCCTATGACGTCAATTTTGCTGATTATTAGAGTAATTAGTGATCTTCACTGTTACTCAGTTCTCCTTTCCTTCTGGGCACACAGTAGGACTGCACTCAGTGGTTCTCTTATGGTTGATTAGGACGGTGTCTAGTTCTGGTCAACGAGTTATTATTTCTGTGGCAAGTGGGAAACTCTGAAAAGCTTTTTCTTCTGCCATGTGGGCTGTCAGTGTTCAAAATGGTGACTGCTCCAGCAGTCTGAGTCCCTGAGTCCAATGAGCAGAGCCCTCTAACCCTCAATGGACATGTAACATGAGCAAGAAATAATACCTTTTTAAAATATTAATCATCGATCAATGTAGCGAGAACTCAAAAATGTATGGTTAAGTTTTAAAAAGATGCAAAATGATATGCCTAATACGATACCATTTACGAACAAAAAATCAGACCATCAAACTTCAAAGTATATTATATCTCTTCTATAGCTCCACTTATGTGCTGTCAGTTCTCAGAAAAGAGTCAAGAGGAATACATACCATAACACGCAACCTCAAAATGGTGGTTACTTTGAGGGCAGGACTAGTTAGACCAGATTTGAAAATGGTGGTTACTTTGAGGGCAGGACTAGTTAAACCAGATTTGACAATGGTGGCCAAAGGCCATTTAGCTTACTCTAAATGTTTTAAAGGAAGAATATATTAATTTTAAATAAAAAAATATTTAAAATGTTGAAATGGCATAAAGTCAGGAAGATTTTTATTGTTCATAAGGGAAGAAATTTTTACTGTTAGTTTTAAAACATCGATGGAGTGTAAACTCGGTAGATAATAAATTGGTCATATATATCCATATAAAAATGCACATATCCTGTGATTCACCATTCTAGGGGCACATGTGCATGGAATGTGTGTACTAGAATGTTTATTGCAGCACTGATTGTAAAAGCAAAAACTTGAAAAAAGCTTGCATCCTTCATTAGGGGATTGGTTAAATTAGTTGTTGTACATTCATAAAATGGAATACCTGGCAGCAGTTTAAAAGAAAGAGGAGGATCCATATTACTGATATGGAAAGATGTCCAAGATAGATTACTAAGTGAAAGGCAATGTATAAAATATTTTGTATAGTATGTTAACATTTATAGAAAGAAATGTAAACAACAAAAAAAGAGAACGTATCTATAGTTCTTCTCTCCAAACCAACAAACACAGGAGCAGACAAATCTTGTACAAGATAAGAAGGTGACAAAGGGCCTCAGCGTGTCTATGAGTTAGAAAAATAGCTTACCCCAGCCAAGAAACATCAAAAAGGTTTTTACTTTATCCTGGAATATTTGCAAGTATAGTAATAGAAAAGGATTACTTTTGCAAGGAAGCCTATACAGGACTAAACAAATGATGTCTGAGAAAGCAGTGATTACAGAGGAAACAAGATAAAGTGTAAGCAATGGAAAACAATTGGTTAATGGTAGGAGAGGACATGCATACTCCTGCGAGATGCTGAAGGAGCCACTGAGGCTGAGCAGGAAGAAGATTCCAAGAGTATAGGTCCTATACTAGAGGAGACAATACAGGAAGACCTGGACCAGTGTTTCTAAAAGTGTAGCCCTGTTATAGTGTAGTGGATCCTCTGGTATGTAGGCAGTGTAACCTCCCGAGATGGAACTTTAGACTACTTCATATTCTGTATCACTGATGCTCACAAACATCTAGGTCTACTCTGGCATTAGATCCTATTCTCCTCTGGCCATGGATGCCCGCGCCATCACAGATGAGGAAGTGAATATGCAGTTAGACTGTGTGCAATATTAAAGTGAGATTGTGGGCTCTCTATAAGTTTGCATACTAGGTTGGGCATTCATAGGTACCCAAAGTTACTATTAGTTGAACATAAGCAGTTTATTAATAATATAAAAAGTCTCAAATAAGATTGAAATTAAAAATGAAAACAAGCTGTAGTCAGGCATTCATGGGTCCATTTTGTAAGTTTTACTTGTGCTATTACCATTATTATGCTGTGATTCTTGATATGCAGCTTCAGCCCTCAAGGGGCTATGTTTTTAAAAAACAATTTACTAACATCAACTCCATCACCAATATCAGAAACCTGGTTGTACTCAATTTCCTCCTTTTTCTTCAATTGAAAATAATTATTGCAACAGATTCCCAATTAACGTCCCTAACTACGTACTCTTTTCATATATTCTTCAAATAATGACCTGAGAATTACTTTCTAAAATCTAAGTGTGCTAATGTTGCTCCTCTTCACAACTCATCAATTGCTTCCCATCGATCTACTGAGTAAAATGCAAATTCCTTAGCACCATAGGCAAGATTGTTTAGTCCTCGACTCTTCAACCCTATCTCAAGGGGCTATTTTTTTCTTCATCAGGTACTTTGCCCACAATTAGAGTACAGTGCTTTTATAATGAGCCCAGTAGGTGTCTGGATTCATACCGTATCATGATTAAATATACAAGGCACATGTTTTATCTTCAAGTTGAATCACAGACATTAACTTTCCCCTCAATATCATTTTATGGTCAAAAATATAAGCCTCTGCTAAAAGAGTTGAATTGAAGCATTAATAACAAAGTAGATAGTTCACACAGAACAGTGTTACAGGAGTGTGGTCCTTTGACCACCTGCACCAGAAACAACTGGAAGCTTGTTAAAGCTGCAAACCTCTGGGCCCTATGCCAGCTCTATCAAATCAAGCCCTGTGGAGGTGGAGCCCAGGAATTGGTCATTTTAATAGGTTTCTCCAGTTGTTCCTAGTGCACACATCAGTTGATGAACCACCTGCCTGTATGATGACGGTGACAGCAGAATTAAGGAGAATAAAGTAGAAAGAAAACGCTTTTTTTTCTCAAAGAAGTGATAATTTAAAAATTAATTAAATGTGTGCAGGGGTTAGATGAGTTGAACATTACCCTAAGTTACCTCATTCAGGATGTTAAGAAAAAATGATCAAATTTCCTCTTTACGATAGGAAAGTTTAGCCTGAAGGAAGCCACAAAGAATAAATGTATGCTCACACTGACGGTGACACTGATAGACATCTGCTAGAAATCTTTTCAGTAAAGTAAATTCATTAAAAGTACAACTAAGTGTGGTTGAATTTTTGAATCTTTGCAAGTCTTCATATGAATAATTCACAGATCAGAAAAAAAATCCTTTGTCAGGTCATGCATATGTCTCCTGATTTTTGGTGCAGAAAATATGGTTGCCTTAGTTATACAGGACTGAACCCATGGATTAAGCTCAGCGCAGACAAGTAGAATTGTGTGTCATCCACAGAGACGATAATTGAATCCAGGAGACAGATGGTATTGACCCTGGTACAGTAAACCCACCACATTCAGAACTGTGCAACTTGATGGTTTCATAATTTCAGCAGAAGCCAATGCTATGGGCAATCAGCACGGAACTGCTAATCTCTCTTGATAGAACTTTTAGCTTGGCTGATTTATTAATTCAGTCAAGGAAGATGTACCTCCATCTTTCTTGTTGACATCTTTTAGAATAACTAACTTTTCTCCTCTTCCCGTAGTACAAAGATCTGTAAGTCTCTTTGATTTGGGGGTCTCTAACAGTTTGTCTAAGAACAGACAGGGCCTCATTTGTAGAGCAATAAAAAATCCCAAAAGGGAGTCTTAAGGCCAGTGGGAAATGCTTTGATGTGAAAGTATGGAAACAGATACTAGAGAAGAAGCCAAAGATAGGAGATGCAAACCAGATGAAGACTAATATCACTGAGGCCCAGATTGGAGAATGTGTTTAGGAGTATGTAGTGATTCATGGTATCAACAGCAGCAGAGAAGTAGATATGATAAAGGAAAACTATCCTTTGATGTGGCACTGAGGTTTTTATTGACCTTAAAAAGCCAAGTTGAGGGTAGAAAAATCCAAAGATTTTTAATACACAGTGTTAAGAATTCACTCCAGAAATTTGGTGATGAAAAAAATAGAAAGAGGATTAAAGTTTATTGATGCTTACTGTGTACCTGACACTTTATATTTGTTATTACATTTCTCCCTCACAACAAGGGTGTGGAAACTAAGCCTCAGAGAAGTAATTAACCAAGGTTAAAACAGCTTCTAAGTGACAGAAATTGGTTTTGAACCTAGTTCTGTCTTATTCCATATGTAGTGCACATTCCATTGTAAGAGGCTGATCACATGACATTTAACAGGATTTTGTGACCCACCAGCCTTTTATCCTTTAGATCCCTACTTTGGACACTGGAGTAACATCAAGGTTGAGGTAGCAGTTGTGAGGAGTTGATCGGCTGTAGGTTGGAGGAGTGGAAAGAAGCCTTAAAGGTACTTAAAGATTACTAACTCATTTAAGCCTCACAACAATCCTATGATGTAGGTACTATTACCATTTTGCAACTGAGAAAAATGAGGTACAGAGCATTGAAGTAACTTATTCAAAGTCACCCAGCCAGTACAAAGCGGTATTCAAACCGAGTTTGTTTGCACTATGCCGTATTGCTTGGAGAAATGAAGAAGTCAGGTGTTCGTTCTTGCAGATTGAAGAGGAGCCAGAAGAGAAGGCTGAGAGTGAAAGATCACTTGTTTGGTTTCAGACTAACATCCCTCCTGTGACCCTGAATTAATTCTCTCTCTCTGTCTGCCTGACTCTTGCTCTTTACTGTTACTCAATAAAATCCCTCCTCCATCCCTCTTCACGTGTTATTGTTCTTATTTTAAACCTCTCATTACTATGGTCCTCTCTTTAAACCTAGTAATCCCATAGCATTCTTTCATGACATCCCTAAAACAATCTCTTGTTCTTTATCATCTCTCTCTTTATTCTAATCCATTATGTAGGACAACCTCAAATCCCTACCAAATGTTAGAACCCATTTCCTCTTACCTCTCCAGTTCATCTTACCAAGTGGAACTCTTGTTCTCTCCTGCGAACACAGATTTCTCTATGGACTCACCAAAGAGGTCTTTTTCAAGTCAATGGAGGTTCTTTCAACTCAGTGGAGTTGAGGAGGTGTGCCGGTGGCACACTCAGAGCTTCACCTTAGAACATGTACCATGAAGTATCGAAGCTGAATGGGGACCCTACTGATCATTAGTCTAACCCTCCCACACCACCTTCTTCAGTGGAAAAATTTGAGGCCCAGAGACTTTTCCTTAAACTGCATATATCTCAAAGTTCATTCATATACTAATCATAACTACAGTAGGCTAGACCCACTTCTCTCCTTGCCACCCCTCTATCACCTTCTCTTTTGTGGGTAACTAGCACTTAGATGACTTTTTCCTCTCTACTTCTTCCTTTGCTATTTTCTCAGCAATATTTATGTTAAGCCATCTAGCAATCAATATTTATTTTTAGTGACCGACCAGGTGCCAGAGATAGAGGAGTCATTGCTCTTCTAAACTTTGTTTAATGTTTGCCTTCACGCTACATTTACCACTCACCAACAATAATAGGACTTCATTCAGCCCAGGTCTATTTCAAACCACAATCTTCTTACAAGCTCCCTGATTTCACCAGGACACTCAATTGCTCTGACTCCAATAACTTCACTGAGATCATTGATTCTCTTCATGCTTTGCTGGGCTCCCTCCTCAGCCTGACCACCATTACTCACTCCTGTATCTTTTATAGTTCTTGAGTTCTCGTAACCCCCATTTGTTGTCCAGCTAACTCTTATCTCAAGCATCTTCGGTAACAACCTCTAGCTAACTATTATGCCCTTACCTATTCAATTATCCTTCCTGTTCATGACCTCTCTCTACCTTGCCTGCCATGCTAATGTGTCTCTGCTTATGCGTCTGCTTTTGCCTGTTGACCAAATGTCTTCTTATGTTTTTATCTCCAAATTATTTGCTTGATACTTGCCTGTCTACCATCGGCCTATTATTCCCAATTAGTCAGGTATGCCAATGATCTGCCCCATAGTGTGCCTTGCTAGGGATACAGATCACACCCTATAGTAATTCTGCAACATCTCTCGTCTTTTTTGGGGTATTCTCTCCCTCTACACATCTGCCCCACTCAAGTGAACAAAATTGAAGTGGTTAAAGTGTTCTGCCTTAATATTGGCAATTTAAGGCAAGAAAATGATATCTGATAACAAAGGTACTAATTGCTATTCTTGTCTTTGGTTTATGTTCTGTGTAGTTGATAGAGAAGTGAAGAAAATACTCTAGTTGTAGGATTTGTATTTAAGCAAATTTGGTAGATGAACCTAGACTAAGTTATATATGATATGTAAACAACCAGAATATAGGCATGGAAAGCAGTTTATGTGCTCGATAAGGAGGAGCAATTAATAAATTTATGGTTTGGAGTTGACGTTATTCTTGTAATGTGAAAATAACTATATGTTAGCTAAAGTTAGTTGTTATGCCTTTTTTAAAAAATAAATTTATTTTTAGCTGCATTGGGTCTTCGTTGCTGCACGTGTGCTTTCTCTAGTTGCGGTGGCTTCTCTTGTTGCGGAGCATGGGCTCTAGGAGCGTGGACTTCAGTAGTTGTGGCTCGCGGGCTCTAGAACGCAGGTTCAGTAGTTGTGGTGCATGGGCTTAGTTGCTCCACGGCATGTGGGATCTTCCCGGACCAGGACTCGATGCCGTGTCTCCTGCATTGGCAGGAGGATTCTTTTTTTTTTTTTTTAACATCTTTATTGGAGTATAATTGCTTTACAATGTTGTGTTAGTTTCTGCTGTATAGCAAAGTGAGTCACCTATACATATACGTATATCCCCATATCCCCTCCCTCTTGCATCTCCCTCCCACCCTCTCTATCCCACCCCCTCTAGGTGGTCACAAAGCACCGAGCTGATATCCCTGTGCTATGCGGCTGCTTCCCACCAGCTATCTATTTTACATTTGGCAGCGCATATATGTGAATGCTACACTCTCACTTCGTCCCAGCTTACCCTTCCCCATCCCCGTGTCCTCAAGTCCGTTCTCTACGTCTGCGTCTTTATTCCTGTCCTGCCCCTAGATTCTTCAGAACCAATTTTTTTTTTTAGATTCCATATATATGTGTTAGCATACGGTATTTGTTTTTCTCTTTCTGACCTACTTCACTCTGTATGACAGACTCTAGGTCCATCCACTGCACTACAAATAACTCAATTTTGTTTCTTTTTTTTTTTTTGGAGTACGCGGGCCTCTCACTGTTGTGACCTCTCCCGTTGCGGAACACAGGCTCCGGACACGCAGGCTCAGTGTCCATGGCTCACGGGCCCAGCCGCTCTGCGGCATGTGGGATCTTCCCGGACCGGGGCACGAACCCATGTCCCCTGCATCAGCAGGCGGACTCTCAACCACTGCGCCACCAGGGAAGCCCAATTTTGTTTCTTTTTATGGCTGAGTAATATTCCATTGTATATATGTGGGCAGGCGGATTCTTAACCACTGTGCCACCAGGGAAGCCCAGTTGTTGTGCCTTGATTACAATGACCAATATATAAGATTGTTGATGGAAGCTCTTACCCCACTATAAAATACAAGACATGTTGACTTCAGATATTGATATAAATTCTAAACATGCTGTTGCCTAATCATAGGAATTAATGACTTTAATGAAGTCAGATTCTCTTTCTAAAATCACACAGATGAATGGTCTTAGTCATAAAAAGAGAGTCTGTTCCTTATTTATGAATGTATTAATTGTCCTTCAATGTTGGTTTGATACACTGGAATCCTCATCTCCTGTCATTTCTACTAAGGAAGTGATGGTTACCTTTCTTACCCCTCCCTATCACACCCCACAACACCTAAATGCTTCTGCCAAACCAAACCAATCCTGTGTTAGTTCCTAAACATATACTTTAATGTAGGTGGAGCTTCAGAGAGCTTTAGAGCTCTCATAACCTTATCACCCTTCCCAAGCCATCCAAATAAATACCCAAGCTATTGAAACGTGATGATGTGTCTTCTATGAAAAAATGGCCTTATCACTTTAAGAGAAGTTTCCTAGACCTTCCTCCTATTCAGCTTATCCTCCCCAATTCCCCCTATATAAAATTTCTTGACCTGTCATGGCCTTTAACAATGTTAATCTCTATGCATGCACAATTATTTCCCACTCCCACCAAAGTTCAACCAATTTCTAATTTTCCTTCAAGAGCTGCCTCAAATGTTGCCTTCCATGAGAAGTCTTTTCTGACCCTGGACTCAAAATAGTGGATTTTTCTTTTGTGATCTTACACTGTTTTGCTAAAACTATAGCATTTCTCAATTAATATTCCAAAGCTTTACTTACATGAATGTCCCCCGCGATAGACTGTCAGCTTCCATATTCAAGAATGATGTAGTTTATATTCTCAGTTCCTGCAACAGTGGCTGACATAGGTGTTTAATTCATTATTTAATACGTGAATACATTATATTGTAAATCAATTATTGCAAAATCTATTAATAAGCATGTCCTCCACAATATAAATTATTTTTATTAAGTGCCCACTGCACTGGATGTTGTACAGAATGCATTATGAACTAATCAGACATGAGGTACTCATATAATCTAGACATTTAAAACCTCATAAATTCTGATTATACTAATTTAGAAATTGAGACAATCCAGGTGGACCAGCCTCAAGATTACCTTGGTTACAAATTCCTCTCTTCGTTTTTGCGAAATAATAGTAACCATATTCAAGTAACCTAGAACAATTTTAAAGTGTTTTATATAAAATAACTGATATCCTAATTAGCAATAATTCTTGTCCATTTTCATTAAGGCAAATTTCCCTAAGGACCTCTATTAGGATACAGTTTTTGTTAGCTCACATTTAATTATAATATGTACTTGAGGGTAATGATATTTACTGAGGAAAGAGCTGAAAGTGGGAAAAGAGTGTAGAATCGAACTTGGACTATAGCTCACCCCAAAGGGGCATAGACTCAGAGCAAATTACATTTATACCAAAAGGTCTACTGCAGTTCCTTTCTTCACCTTAAGCCCCAGTATCTTAAAGGCCTCCAATAAATATGTTATCTTCTCTCTCACCTTTTCCCTCATACAAATCTATTCTCAGGAAAGTATCTGAAAGAATTTTAAAGAATGTTCCTAACACCATGGTCCCACATATCCAAATTTAATTAGTTTGTTTGTTTGCTTGTTTTTTAGTGTGGTAAAATATACATAAAATTTACCACTTTAATCTTTTTAGGTGTACAGTTCAGTGGCATGAAGTATATTCATGTTGTTGTGCAAACATCACAACCATACATACACAAATTTAATTTTAATAGAGATTGAAACCTTGAAGTAGAAATAAAGTCTGGACTGTATTTTCAGCCAGTTGATGAGAAAATACCTGGGTGAGGTGGAGTGGGCCTTCCTTAGATCTGTGACATCACTTCATTTTGATTCTATTGCCTGCTACTCAACGGTGACTTCTATTAGGCTTGCGCTAGGTGAAGGGCACAGACGTCGGGATATTGATTTCACCTCCTCATGATGGTATACATCTTTTCTCACGATGAACAAAAGTTCTGTCAAAGTTTAAAGAATTATCCTTTACTACGTGGGTAAATGTGTCCCACTGAACCCCTACAGGCTTCCAGGGCATTTCCAGAGACAAAGCAAACCTTTCCTCTTTTCTAACATTTAATGAATTTTGAGAGAGCATCTGAAATCACATTTTTTCCCAGAAGTAAGTCTTCTGAGTATATTCATCTCTTGCCTCAGCTAACCTTAAAATTCCAGTGGGAATCTTTTGTTATGAAATAAGAGTTACTGTATTTTTAACATGTGAGGCACATTTCTGCTAGTATTCCAGTTTCACGTTGTTATAAATTCGTTTAATTGGTGACTGGTTTAACGATTGTGTAATCTCTCTGGAAATATAGAATGGAGTGAAGAGCCAGAAACGGATTTTTGGTTATAGTTGACATCAAGATCGATCTTCCTCCAAGAGGAAACTAAATGTTAATTTGCAGTCAAATTGTATGTAGACATGTGGTTGTTGGAGGGGGTGGCGGAGAAGCTGAAGAGAGAAGAATCTAAAATAGAATCTGGTATGAATGGAACACCAAGAGAATCAGGGTAATGAGATTCCAGTTTCAACTTTACTGTCTTAACTTTTCCCATTGCTGTCCCTATCTGTAAAATGGACAGAATTTCCTTCCCTTGCCTACTAAAGGGGCTGGTTGAGGATAGGGATATTTCAAGTGCCCTTTTTAAAAGACCCTACTCATGTTTAACAATTAATTGTCATTGTAAAGGCAAGCCACAGAATAAGAGAGTTATTTGAAGTTCATATATTCAACAGAGGACACATCAGAATATATAAAGAACACCCAGAAAGCAATTTAAAACCACAGTATACTCATAGAAAAAATGGTTAACAGATTTGAATAGGCACTTCTCCAAAGAGGATATCTAAACAGTCAATAAGTATACAAAGAATGTTCAATGTCAGTAATCATCAGGGAAATGCAAATTAAAACCACACTGGCATGTAACCACAAAACCCAGAATGGCTAAAACGAGAAAGACAACAAATATCAAGAGCATTGGTATGAATACATTCTGGTGGGAACATAAACTGAGACAACAATTCTGGAAAACTCTCATAGTATCTTCTAAAGCTCAGTATACGTACACACTATAACCCAGCAAGTTCACTTCTAGGTAATAAACGAACATAAATACTCTTATATGATCAACATAAGATATGTACAAGAATCCTAATAGCAGCACTATTCATAAAAGGTAAATACTGGATTCAAATGTTCATCAACAGTATGGATAAATGCATTACAGTATGCCAAAAGAGTACACAAAAGAGTGCATAAAGTATGATTCCATTATGTGAAGTACAAACACAAGCAAAACTAATACATGTTATGAATCAGGATAGTAGCCACCCTTATCTAGGGAATGACTCGAAGGAGACTTGAGAAGGGCTTCTGGGATGTTAGTTTTGTTGTTTTATTTTTATCTGGATGCTGGTTACATGGGGGCGTTCAATTTGTGAAAATTCATTGAGCTGAAAACTTACGTTTTCTTCACTTTTCTGCATGTGTGTTATACTTCAATAAAACTTTAAAAAGAATCACTAACGTTTTTTATCAGGACTCTGAGACCCTGGTTGGTTCCGATATTCTTTGCACATGTGCTAGTAGGCAAATATTGATAATTTAATCTCTTTATTTTCTAGCTTATCATCTGAAAATGGGTTGATACTTACTCTACCTGGTAGGAATCTCTTTATGTCATTTCCCTTTTGTGAGGAGAGAAAAAGTTTTCCCAGTACCCACCCAGTACATTTCTACTGTGTGTATTTAACTTTTATGGTCTTTATGGTGGAGGCAAGCAACACATTCAGGTTTTTACCATTGAGTATGATGTTAACTATGGGTTTGTCATATATGACCTTTATTATGTTGAGGTAATTTCCTTCTATTCCTAGTTTGTTGAGAGTTTTTATCATGAACGGCTGTTGAATTTTGTCAAATGCTTTTTCTGCTTCTATTCATATGATCACACGATTTTTACCTTTTATTCTGTTAATGTAATGTATCACATTAATTGATTATCATATGGTGAACCATTCTTACATACCAGGGATAAATCCCATTTGGTCATGGTGTATAACCCTTTTAATATGCTGTTGAGGGCTTCCCTGGTGGCGCAGTGGTTGAGAGTCCGCCTGCCGATGCAGGGGACACGGGTTCGTGCCCCGGACCGGGAGGATCCCACGTGCCGCGGAGCGGCGGGGCCCGTGAGCCATGGCCGCTGGGCCTGCGCGTCCGGAGCCTGTGCTCCGCAACGGGAGAGGCCACAGCAGTGAGAGGCCCGCGTACCGCAAAACAAAAACAAAAACAAAATATGCTATTGAATTCAATTTACAAGTATTTTGAGGATTTTTGCGTCTATGTTCACCTGGGATGTTGGCTTGTAGTTTTCTTTTCTTGTGGTGTCTTTGGCTTCAGTATGAGGGTAATGCTGGCCTCACAAAATGAGTTTAGAAGTGTTCTCTCCTCTTCAATTTTTTGGAAGATTTTGAGGAATATTGGCATTAATTCTTGTTTAACTGCTTTGTAGAATTCACTCATGAAGCCATCTGGTCCTGGGCTTTTTCTTTTTTCAGAGGTTTTTGATTACTGATTCAGTTTCCAAACCAGTTATAGGTTTGTTCAGACTTTCTATTTCTTCATGATTCAGTCTGGTAGGATGTATGTGTCTAGGTATTTATCCATTTCTTCTAAGTTATCCAGTTTATTGGTGTATAATTGTTCATGGTGGTTTCACAACCCTTTTTATTTCTGTGGCATCAATTGTAATGGCCCTCTGTTTCTAGAAGAGTAAAAATAATGTTTTATTTTTCCCCTTTAAAGAAACATGCTGAATAAAAGTGATGACTTGGAATAACATTATGTAAAAGGATATTTTTACACATAAAATTTTAGTAGAGAAACTCTGAAGCTAGTCTGCCCATAAATGCTTACTGAAAGGCTTACCATATATTTGGCAATATAGCAGTAGCAGAACAGTGACAAATAAAAAGATCTAGATCATGTTAGTCTAAAACAAAATTTTACATAAACTTCTGCTACCAGTCTTATCCAGCCCCCCATTACTTTTGATCTAAATCCTTTTTTTAATTATAGTTGATATATAATATTATATTAGTTTCAGGTAGACAACATAGTGATTTGATATTTTTATAGATTATACTCCATTTAAAGTTATTATAGAATATTGCTATATTTCCTGTGCTGTACAATATATCTGTGTATCTCATTCTTTTTATCCATAGTAGTTTGTACCTCTTAATCTCCTACCCCTATCTTGCCCCTGCCCCCATCTATCTTGCCAATGGTAACCACTAGTTTGCTCTCTATATCTGTGAGGTAATGATGCTTTTTTCATTTCTGATTTTATTTATTTGGGTTTTCTTTCTTTTTTTCTTAGTCTAGCTAAGAGTTTTTCAATTTTGTTTAACTTTTCAAAACACCCAACTCTTAGTTTTGTTGACCTTTTCTATTTTTTTCTATTTCCTATTTTATTTATTTCTGCTCTAATCTTTGTTATTTCCTTTCTTCTTCTAACTTTGGGTTTAGTTTGTTCTTATTTTCTAGTTCCTTCAGGTGTAAAATTAAGTTGTTTATTAAGATGTTTCTTCCTTTAATGTAGGCATTTATCACTATGAATTTCCCTCTAGTACTGCTTTTGCTATATCCCATGAGTTTTGGTATGCTGTGTTTTCATTTTTGTTTTTCTCAAGGTATATTTTAATTTCCTCTTTTATTTCTTCTTTGGTCAAATGATTGTTCAAAAGTGTGTTGTTTAATTTCCAAATATTTGTAATTCTTCCAGTTTTTCTTCTGCTATTGATTTTTAGTTTTATCCCATTATGGTCATAAAAATACTTAATATGATTTCAGTCTTCTTAAATTTACTAAGACTTGTTTTGTGACCTAACGTGGAATCTATTCTGGAGAAAGATCCATGTCTTCATGGACTGAGCTCATGCAGGAGATGACACTCACCATGTAGCCTAGCCAGAGATTCTGGAGGCCTCTACCAACTCTCAGTTCCCAGGAAAAAGCAAGCAGCTATAGTATTGGTTGGCTTGCTCTGTGTTGAGAGAGCAGGAAGGAGGAGGCATGGCATCTACCAGCCCAAGCTGCCACCTCCATTTTTCCATGGGAGGCTAGACTGTGCTGGACCCATCACAGCTCCAAGACTGGCAAGACAGAAGCCAGTCCTCTGGAAATCTCCCTTAGAAAATTTGGGGCACAGGACATGTGAACCAACCCCTTCCTTCCCCTGGGTGAAGTTGGGAGCTAGGGGGTCTCTTCCTGATTCTATCGTGCTGCAGCAGGGGCAGGGGTTCTTGTGAGAGAGTGTCATGAATCTTCGTGCCAGCTTTGGTGAATGTGGTTTTGTGTTCTCCCAAGGTGCAGGAGCCTTTCAATTTGTTTCTGATTTCTCACAAAGATAAGTTGTCCATGAATTGTTACTGAATCAGTGTGTTTGTAGGGGGAAGGATTGTCCAGGGCTTCCTCCTCTGCCATCTTGCTGACCTCACTCTCTAGAGAAAATTGGTCCTTATCTCTAATCAAATCACAGTTTTGAATCTCTCAACTTTGTTTTCTGTCAATAGAGAATGCCATCAAGTAGTTCCTTGCACCATGGTCTAACTAGCCCAGCCCACTCTCTTATTTACCCTTATCTTCTCTTTTATCCACCATTCAGCCCTCATCCTTCTTTCACCTTCTTGTCCATTTACCATCTGCCTTCATCCCTCCCTTTCTCCCTCTTCATTCTCTGCTCCTTCCTTCCTTTTGTATTCTTTATACTTTTCTAACTGTGATGGTTGACATCTTGTTGTCGATCTTTGCCCATCCTATGTATGTTTTTCCTAGAAGTGTGTGCATGTGGGAGTTGTTGGGGATTGTGACCAACTATGGTTGCATGAATTTGAAGGACCTATGTGGGAGGGTGCAAACATCCAATGATGGTGCTTGTATATATGAGAATAAGGACAGTCACATATGCTCCAACAGCATCTGTGAAAAAGATAATCTTAATCCCTTCTCTTTTTTTTCTTTTTCTTACCAAAGTGACTTTGAGGTTCTCTTTCATGGTTTTCATTGTAGATGGCCAGATCAGGATAGTCTGCTACCTCCTCACTCTGATGTCACTACCTATATCCTTTGTAAACACACATACTTTTTCTGTTTCTGTGTTTCTCTTTGGGGGAACAATGTAGGATTTGAGATGGAGAGAATAAGGTCCAGGGTCAGCTTCATGGGCATATGATCTGTGGAGTCACACAAGGCTTCAAGCTCAAAAGGACTCCACGCTTGATTTAATGCTCTGCTGTCACTGTCTTGAGAGCCTTAATAATTTTATCTTTGAATTTGTGTTTTGTAAGTGTAGTAGAATGGGACGAGTCATGTGTGTGAGCAGTGGAGATACATGCAATATGTGTGCCCATCACCATTTCTTGCCGCTGTATTTGCATATAGCGTTCATGATGCCCCAGAGCACAGAATTCCAGTGGACCCACTCTGTGGGAGTTCAACATGTCTAATAGTGAGTAAGGGAGACGCTGTCAGCCAGAGAGGCCACACTTTCCATTCCAACAAGAACTTGCTTCTAACACAGAAAAAAAGCAATAGCATCCTAAGAAACATGAACTATCAAGGAACCCTTCTTATCTCCTTTCTTACTTGTGCTACCTCCCCAAATCATCCAACCACTTAAGCTGAAAACAATGCATATAAAAAAAGGGAAAGATACAGCAAACCATTCTTCCTTTTCCTTTTAGTCCTTCCATATTCAGCAGCAAACTGAAGGTAGAGAGTATCAGTAGAATATGAGTGTAAAAATAAATTAAATAAAAACAGTTGAGTTAGTTTTGTGCAGCGTTTCCACAGTTCTGGTAAGAACAAAATATATAGGCAAGTATGGGCTATGAAATATGAATTGTGTCTTTTCAGTGATTTCACATAGGAGTTCAGTGCTCTTATATTTGCATTTGAAAGAGGCATTTCACAATATAAAGATGAATGGTAAAATTCATGCTAATACTTTAATGTTTTTACTATTTAGAATGGCTTTCATTAGCCAATAGAAAGCACTATCACAAGACGAGAGAGACAGACAGAAAGAGAGACAGAGAAGGGTGGTATTTTAGTACCTTTAATGACACTTTTTTGAACAAGGAGACCCACATTTTCATTTTGCCCTGGCCCCTGAAAATTATGTAACTCACCCTGTTTAGGTCTGATATTGTTTCTGCTGTTCTTTTTTGGGGAGAGTGGGTATTCATTTTCATCCAACAGAAATGGGCTGCTGAAAGTTTCACTGCTCAAACAGAAGAACAGAAATAACTGTTTCTTCTCCTTCCTATTAATCTATAACCTTCTAAGTTCGTTGTTGTGCAGTTTCTCTATTGGATTCAAAGATCCTACCCATTAGAGCAATATGACTATAAGATGGCATTAGAAATGAGATCAGAGTAAAATTTTCTGTTTGCTCATAAGTACTTATTCATTCAACATATATTATTAATTGCCTACTATGTGGTAGTCACAGTTCTATGTGTGTGATATGGCAGTGAACAATGCAGGCAAAGTCCCTGCCTTCAGAAAGCTTAAATACTCTATCACAATAACATTTAATGCATTACTAATTGGTGAAGAATGAGGAATCTTGGGTTCTCCTATCAGCAAATAATATATTTGTCATGAGTTCACACAGCTCTGTCTACATCATTATGATGAAAAGAAGAGTGTCAAGTGATTTAGATGATGAAATTCTTCAATTTAGGTATGAAAACTTTCCTTTTCCCCCAATGGCGTGTTTTTCCATTCAAATTATCTAAGTAACTGTTTCAACTTTTTGTCTCTGTCTATGTAACACTCACTAAATATTTTTTCTCTTTGGAGTTATCTGGTCAGTCTAATAAGTGAATAGCACCCTTCTCATTCATCCAGGCTAAACAACTCACTGTCGCCTTTGGCCTCTTTTCCCTTGCAGCCCACGTATAATCAGCTCCACTCCATAGTAGTACTGAGATCTATTTCCTCCTCTCCTCTATCCATTATTATCTCTCTGCAATAGTTTGTTATCTGATCTCCCTGCCTCTGGATCCTGAGGCCACTCTCCTCACAGTTGTCATATTGATCATTCTAAAGCATGACTCCAATTGCCACTTCAGGCCTCAAATTTTTCAGTGGCTCCCCATTGCCTACTGGATGCAATCCAGACCCCTCAACCTAGCAGTCACAGTTCTTTACAATATGGCCCCAATCTACCTCTTTAGCTTCATTCCTTTACACCTTGAACTCTTGCCAAAACTAATCTCTCGTTCTTTCTTAAAATATCCCATGTTGCTCATGTTATTCCCTTCTTTTAAGCCACATCTTTACACATATAAATCCTACCTATCCTGCAAATTCAAATCTCATTTCATGAAGCCTTTCTTTAAACCCCCAAAGCCCCAAAAGAAAATAATTTCTCCATCCTCTGAAACCTCAAATATCAAATTTGAACATTTCCTACAGTATTTACCTCTTTATATTTTTGCTATAAAATTTTGTACTATTTTATGTCATTTATAATATTTTATATTTACAAAATAATTATGCTTTTACAATAATTATCAAGCATGATAATTATTATAATCTGCCTTCAGAGATTTGAAACTCACACCTGGTCCATAGAATATACTAAAAAATGTTGAAAGAATGAGCGTATGGATGGATGACAATAATAATTTGTTCCCCAGAATATGCGCTGAACGCCAGGAGGGCTAATGAAGATTGAAAAGCTCTCTGAAATTTGCAGCTGAAAAATCCCTTTAGGTACAAAGTGTAAATATTTGACAAATTAAAAAATCAACCCATGAGGAACAATCTTATTTGTAGAAAAAAAAAGCCTTGTATTCTAGTAGAACAAAACAAAACAAAACAAGAAACAAGCAAAATACAGGATAGCTAATCTTGTGGAGTTATCTTAGATGAGAACCAGACCTCATGAGTCCCTTATTCCTTCATGCCTTCACATTCTGTCCCTGAAGTGTCTTGTATTACGCCCCTTCCTATGTACTCCCACTGCCTGGGTCCAGAATTTTATATACTTTTTTTATCTGTACCATTGCAAATTACTTACTGTTTTTGCTACCTCCAGTTGTACCAAATTTTACAAATGCTTTAAGAGCAGCTGAAACATCAATCGTCCCCCTACTTCAAACTCTTGCCTACTTTCCTTTATCCCCTACCTAGATAAAGTCTAACTTTTTTTTTTGCTGTACGCAGGCCTCTCACTGTTGTGGCCTCTCCCGTTGCAGAGCACAGGCTCCGGACGCGCAGGCTCAGTGGCCATGGCTCATGGGCCCAGCTGCTCCGCGGCATGTGGGATCTTCCCAGACCGGGGCACGAACCCGTGTCCCCTGCATCGGCAAGCGGACTCTCAACCACTGCGCCACCAGGAACCCCAAGTCTAACTTCTTAATAAAGACATTCAAGGCTTTTCAGAGTCTGACTCCAACCTATTTGCAATGGTCACCATTGATATTTCTAGCTGCCTATCCAACATCTTATGAATAGGTTTTCTATGTTTAGAAAAATGTCAGTGTATTTAGGCTCACTCTTTAGCTATAGATGTCAGAACTCAAATTTCTAGCCTCCCTTGCAGCTAGGAAGCAGACATTTAATCTAGGATCAAACAGGCACACTCATGTGAGACATTGATTTGCGAGTGTGTAACATGAGGAAACTGGCCCTGTGTGGAGCTCTCACTTTGCTGGCACAAGTGGTGGTAGAGGCATCCAACTTTCAGGAGCAGCAGCAACACAGACGTGGCATTGGTACTGGCAGCAGTACCCGTTGCAGTCAAGTTGAGTTCCTGGCACTTAGTTTTTGGCAGTGGTAGAGATTGCAATTTCCTTCTCATCAGGCCAGTTCTGTGGTGTGGTTTTGGGCATTATTCCTGGAAGATTAGCCTTAAGCCTGTTTCTTCAGCCCTCCCAATAATACTATGAGCCACCTAATAACTGTTAATAAATGTCTTTATGCTTTAAATAGCTGGAGTGCATTTTGTTGTTTGCAACTAAGAACTCTAACTTCAGCCTTGGGTTTTTTTTTTGTTTGTTTTTACCAATTTCTCTCATGTGTGCTGCCACACCAGATTACTTACTCATGACTCCATGCCTTTCCTCCTGTGCTTCTCTTTTCTTAACATACACTGCATTCTCCCCACTCTCTCAAGCCTAGTTAATTCCTACTACTCTTCAAAATCTGGCATTGAAAAACTTTGGGCGTATGTTCCAGGTCCATCTTTCACCTTCATAATTTTCTTCAGCATAGAGTTCACACTCTTCCTAAGCATCCCAAACTCAGCTGTCTTTCAATGAAGTTTATATTCTGAGGCTGTCCTTGAAGACATAGCACCTGCCACATAGAATTCCCCAAAATGTTCATCCCTTTATGACAGCTTGACTTCATTGTTTTACCAGGAGTCTTTTTCCTTAACTAAATTTGTGTTTTTATTACAAGAGTAATACATAAATGTATTCTCATTGTAAAAAATCAAACACAAGAAAAGCAAAAAATTTATCTCTTTATAAACAACTCTAAATTCCAGAGCAAAAAATGTATCTGTGTTATTCCTGCTCTGTCTCTAAGAACATAGTTCATACTCAATAAATATTTGTTGAATGAAAAAATGATTCTTCCTCTTCCCATGAAAGAATTGAAAATATGACTTAGATTCAATAAGACAGAAGGTCTCTCTTATGGCTTTGATTCTTGAGTGAGTGAAAGAACGCTCTGCTGCAGTACTCCATGGAGCTTCTGTTTTGTGGCTTGGCTTTGGGTCCCGCCTCCTTGGTTCCACACAACTTTCTAAGCCTGATCCTCCAGCTAGCCACCGATTCTCTGAATCCCTGATGATCTTCCAACAAATTCCCTTTTTGTCTAAGATCATCACAGCCAGTTTCTCTTTCTGGAAATCAAGTACCTTGACTGACACATCTTTCTTAGATGATTTATGCTAATCTCTCCTATTTTCTTCTCCCCAGAGCTTCATCCTCATGCAGATACTGGCATATAATTCACATCTAGTGATATTCTGCTTTCATGGATCATTACTATTGCATGGGCAAAACTGTAGATTTTTATAACTAGAAAAGATCTTAAATATCTTGTTTGATTTTCTTATTTTAAAGAAGGGAAACTGAAACTCAGAGATATGTTGAATCCATTATCCAGGTCTCTAGAACCTTGGTCTTTTATTTCCACTGTAAATCTTTATGCCTCTCTATAGACTCCTTGAGGAAGTCCTAATTATATAGCTCCAAAATGTCCTTAAAGTTTAAGAGTAAGATTACTTCACTTACCTCACATTTTGTCTTGGAAGGCAAGAGAAGGTAATTCTTCCCCAAAGGATGCATTTTCCCTTTTAAATTTGCAATACCTTTTGTACTTTTGGAAAAAAATTAATAAAAAGGATACAGAGAAGTGAACAATTAGTTATATTCCCACCACTATGGGTTAATAACTATTATCCTTTTGTGGTATTTACCTCTAGTCCTTTTTCTTTTTTAAATATATAGAAAATTACATAGAAATTAAAATCTCCTTTAGGGACCACCCTCATTTCTATTGCACTCTTTTACCTGCCAAGGGGAAACTACTACCAGAATTCGGTATATATCTTTCTAGTCCATTTTCTATATAAACATATCTATAACTAATACATAATATTGTGTGTTATTACATGTGTGTTTTTCAATTTATAAATGATATGAAGCATATAGTTTTATATATTCCTAATATAACTCAGTATTATATATTTGAGATATAATACTCTATTGTGAGAATGTACCATATTTTATCGAATCTGTTTCCTTTGTATGGGCATCTAGTTGTTCCCAATATTTTACATTTATAAATAATGCACCAACTGAATAAACTGTGGGCTTCTTTGCATTTTTTTGGATGAATATCTTCAGAGTAAATTTCTAGAAGTTGAATTGCTGGGTAAAAACATATGTAGTTGTGTTAAACAATGCCAAATCCCTCACCCTGCCATAAATGTTGTACCATTTTGTATTCAGTCCAGCAATGTATGAGAGTGACTTTTATTCACAGCCTCTTCAACAGTGTTTTATTGAGGCTTTGAACTTTTGCCAATCTGTTAGATTGTAAATGATATCTTGGATTAGTTTTAATTGCATTTCTTTTATGTTGTGTCAAATTGTACATCTTTTCATACCTTCAAAGGTCATTCATATCACTTTAAAAATTATCTGTTCATGTCTTTTGCCTGTTTTTTTAAATTGAGTTTGCGTATTTTTTTGTTCTTACTTTATGAGTTCTGTACGTAGTAAAAGTACTATGTTATATGCTGAAATCCTTTCTCCCAGTTTACAATTTGTCTTTAATTTTTCTTATGTTGCTTTGCGCGCATGTTAAAAAAGCTTATAGTTGGGCTTCCCTGGTGGCGCAGTGGTTGAGAGTCCGCCTGCCGATGCAGGGGATACGGGTTCGTGCCCCGGTCCGGGAAGATCCCACATGCCGTGGAGCGGCTGCGCCCGTGAGCCATGGCCACTGAGCCTGCGCGTCTGGAGCCTGTGCTCCGCAACGGGAGAGGCCACAACAGTGAAAGGCAAAAAAACTTATAGTTGAATTCATCAATATTTTTCTTTATTAAATCTGGATTTTGCAACTTAGGTAGAAAGCCTTTCCCACACTCAACTTGTATAATTTCACTTTTTACATCGAGTCTCTCTCCTCTACTAGAGTTTATTCTTCTCGATGGTATGAGGTATGGATCCAATATTTTCCTTTGCAAATAGTTATCCAATTGTTCCAACACTACTTAATAAAAAGCCCATCTTTGTCCCTAAGATTTAAAATGCTCCCTTTATCATATACAAAGTTTCCATATGACTTTACCTATTTCTGAACTTTTATTCTATTCCATTAGTCTATCTCTCCATTACTTTCAAATATGTTATTGATGGCATATATTAAAGATTGATTTCTATATGTCAATATTATAGCTACCTTCTTTCTATACTCTGTTTAGCTGTATTAGTTTATTAATTGGGGATTACTATGTAGATAATATTTCTGCAAATAATGACATTTTCCCTCTTTTTTAGCATTTCATAATCATTTTCTTCCATAAAGTTGCCAAACTTTATACCATTCATTTTTTTAACTCTCATTCATTAGCTGAGACTCTAGTAATATGTTGAATAATAATACTACTGACCAGTATCCTTGTTTATTTTTTTATTTTAATGGGGAGAGTTTTAATGACACAGCTAAATATGATGCTTGATGTAAGTTTCTGGTAGATACTTTTTGTGAAGTTAAAAAAGGTCTAATTAATTTTCTATGATTTAAAAAAATTATGCATGTATGCCAAATTTTACTAAGTGCTTTTTACCCCCAAAATCTATTGATGTTTTTATGCTATTTCTTTTTCTTCTTCAATCTGTTAAGGTGTAAATTTCATTGTTAGATTTTCTAAAATTTATCTACCCTTTATCATTGACACACTATCCTTATTTCCCCCAACTTTATCAAGATATATTTGACATTTAATATTATGTAAGCTTAAGGTGTTACAATAATGATTTGATATATGTATATATTGTGAAATGATTACCATGGTAAAGTTAGTTAACACATCTATCATGTCATTTAGTTACAGTTTTTTGAGATACTGTTCTTTTTAATTAGGGGTTCTATTTATCAATATTTTATTTGGGATTTTCCCATCTGAATTCATAAGTGATATTAGCCTACAATTCTCTTTCCTTGTGCTATCTTTTTTTCCAGGTACATAAACTGAGGAAAATACATTGTATAGGGTCCATTTTTTTGAATGCTCTTGAAGAGTTTGTGTAGGATAAAAATTATTTCTTCCTTGAAAGTTTTCCCACAGTACCACCTGGGCCTCATGTATTTTTTAGGGAATATATGTTTGACTACTGTTTAAATTTCTTCTGTAAGTGTTGTTATATTCACATTTACTATGTCTGCTGGGCCAATTAGGGTAATCTTATTTATATTTCCTTTTCATCTAGGCTTTCAAAATAACTTATATAAAGTAATATATAGTATTATTTTGTACTATATCTTATAGTATTTATAATTTCATCTGTATTTGTAGTTTTTCTCTTTTGGTTTCTGGTTTATATTATTTGTGTCTTCACTTTTATTTTATTTTCTTGATTATACTTGTTAAAACTTAATTCATTTCATTTAGGATTTTTGCATCTATGTTCTCAAGTGTGTAAAAGACTTGCTAACAGCATCTAAAGATTCTGAAAGAAGCAACTCACAGGGCTCTTTGAGAGGCACAATAGAATGGATAAGCAAAGACAGTTAGGAATGTCCCCCAGAGATAGAGAAGATCATTTGGGATTTGTCGGGGGGTGCAAAAGAAAAATAAGGTAAAGAGTCAAGAGTTTGAGAACAAGGTAAATTCTCAAAAGCTGTGGAAGATCATGAGTCATATAACTCAGACGAGACAAAGGGCCACACCAAGGGCAAGTTCTGTTTCTCAGGGAGCAGAGGGGAACAGTGAAGAACATGAACTGCGTAGAAGGCATTGCCAGGAGAATCAAGGATTCAGATGGTGGGAAGGTAGAAAGCCTGGGGATTTGGGAGTTAATAGAGAAATTGAGGGGTGGGGGGAGGGAACTTAGAAGGTGCATGCAGAAGGAGGTAGGCAATGAAGATTTTGCCAGTTTTCTCCCAGAACATGAAAAGTGGAAGTTAGTGCTATCATAAGCTTGTATTTTTGCCATAGCTGGAGTGAAGTCAACGATTTGAGGTGTGGAGGAATAATAAAAACAATGATCTTTTAGTGAAGAATTAATACTGTTCTAAATGTTTTCCATATATGACTAATTTTGTCCTCATAGCAACTCTGTAGTGTAGGTATTATTATTGTCCATATATTACAAATTAGTTAGAGGAGTCATAGTGAGATTAAACAATTCACCCAAGGTCATCCAGCTAGTAAAGTGACAGAACTGGGATTTGAGCCTTTTAGACTCTAACTGTAGGTCTGTCTTACCCTACAGTCCATCTGCTATACATAGGGCTGCTTCTGCTCCTTCTTTGCCTTTTCCTACAACCCCTCTTATGTGCTCAATTTTTCTCCTGTAATTCAACAGAAACTTCTTAGTCATTTTGTTAAATCCAAAGAATATGAAGGGAGCAGTGCACTCTTGACATGGTAACTTATTGTGGTATATGTTTCTGCGATAGTGTCTCTGTGATCTATGGAGGGGATTCCCAATTTGCCATATTCTTCGTTCTGTCCAGACCCCATAAAACTCCAATAAATGGGCAGTAAGACTGTGTGCCATTGGGTGGCAAATGTTGGTGATAAAAAAGAAAAAGGGCTATGTAGGTCTGCTATGATTATGACTAATTCTTGATTTCTGATTCTTGACTATAGAGTTATAAATGTTGTTGTGCAGTGAGTTTAATTTAGAAGTCTTGAGTAATGGAGAAATGGGATAAAAATCCTTTTGGAATTAATCTCCTTCAAATATCTTTCAGCAAGTTAGGATTCTTGCACAGGAAATTTCCCATTGCATTTTCATTCATCGAAATAGAGAATTTCCATTTCAAGTAGTCACTACTGCATGCACAGAAAGGAAGTGTGCAGCTGGAGAGTTAGGCCTTTAGTGTTTAACTGTGAGGAAAAACCCAGTATTATATTCAGGACATGGTATCCATGGCAACCTGCCCAGCAGCTTTTTAACTTTTCAACCTATCAAAAGATGATTTCTTTAGTTTTCGTTCAATTTTCTTCCTCTGATTTTTTTGGTCCGTAGTCATAATCATTCCTGGTTCACATGGTGTTATTTCTCACCACACAATAAAAACACTGAATGATCATATTAGATCGCCACTAGTATGTTTATCAGAGGTAAATATGAAAATCTTCATAATCCTGAGTCCACTAATTAAAGATCTTTGAGGGTTGTGGTAAGGCAAGGCTGGACTAAACCTCATCTATGCACTAGCTAAAGACAGAAAGCTTGCTAAGAAGATACAATTGGAGGTGCAATTTTTAAATTGTATTCATATACATGTAAACAATTGTTAGGCTCATTGCAGCAGTCTGGATGACTTTTACTGTTCAAGGAGGGGAGGTTGTAATGATTTACTTTCCTGGTTAACCAAAGGTTAAGCAGAAAACCTTTATATTTCAACCCTCGTTACAAATTCCTCTGAAAGATGCTAGTTTACTTTCCTGCTTTAGCAATGCAGTCTACTGAAGATAACTGGCTCTTTCTTCAATGCCAGAGGATCCTGCAGTCTCCAAGGCTCATGACTCTGGAAGTCACTGATCTTTGTTTGGAACCACATATGTAGCTGCAGAGACCGGAGGATGTAGAAGAGAGCGTTCAGTGTGTGCTGGTGCCAAAACATACTCTGAAAGTTTTTTTTTTGTTTTGAAAATAAATCCTTGATATCAGATTTTTTACCTGAGGCCAAAGGTTGTTTATCCGAGGTAGCACAGTACTCTAGTTAATAGCACAGGCCCTGGAGTTAGCCTGTTTGGGTTCAAATCTGGGTTCTAACTCTTAAGTGACTGTATGATTTTGAGTAAGGTACTTAATCTTCCTAAGTTTCCTCATCAGGAAAATGAGGCTAATCATCGAATCTACTTTATACAGTAATAATGAGGAATGAATATGACAACCCAAGTAAACTGCTTAGAACAGTGCTTGCCTGGTATATAGGAAGTACAAAATAAACATTAGCTATTGTTATTTCTCTGAAAGATGGAGTGTGCCAAGGTAGAATCTACTTCATTGAAAAACTCTCATAGCTGGGTTCAAGGTAATTGCAATTGTTCTAAACAATCCATTCTGAACTCTTTGTGGAAAGCCGGTCCTTCACCAGGCAAAATTGTCTTAAGATAGTTTGAGTAACTGTTTGCACTTGAAAGTAATAAAAATGCATGTCTTTAAAAATATTGTGTATTTCAGATTTTCCACTACTTCAGCTTAGCCCTGCCTCCAGTGACTTACAATAGTGAGATTATATTGGGCATTGACTTAGCCATCTGTATGTGTGCCTTCAAATGTTTGCCAACACAGAGAACAATTCAAAAAGAAAAAAAGGTAGTTTTTTTTAAATTCCCTTTGTCTGTCTAATTTCTGCTTTCCAATGGTTAGAAGATGCTCTCAATTTTACAGGATTATTTTTGCTTCTCAGATAGTTGTTTTTGCATTTGTTTTTTTTTTTTTTTGCCTTTCTATCATGAGATGTGCATGCTTATTTTCTTAGAAATACATTTCCTAAAAGTTTGAATTTTTAAAATATATATATTTTTATATATACTAATATGATCATTTTGCACTTGCATAATTGTTCTGGGAAGTGAATCTACTGGAGAATGTAGAAAAGGTGATTAGAATTTACTTTAGTGTGTGGAATGCAAAGGCTTGATAGAAAATTCTAGCTTTGAAACACTAGTATTTGGGGAGATTTGTGTCTCATTCTGTTCTAATCCACCCTTAGGTGGAGTTTCTATGGAACCAGACTAACTCATTTACCCTCTCTCTTTCACACTTCACTGCTAATCCAGTCTCTCACCTCCACCCCTGCCTCTCCGACCACCTATGGCTTTCCCTACGCTTTCTCCCACAATTCTCCTCTCTGCCTAATTTTTTGAGGGCTTGAAAAATGTGTGCTTTTCTGGATGTCTCCCTTTGTCCCTTTGTTCCTGCTCAAAAGCATACATGTGTCCTGGTAGCCACTGAGGTCTCTGTTGACCACTGTGTATGCATGGGTGGCTGACTGTGTGTGTCTCCCATTGAAGAATAGGGGTTTGGGTATTACAGGTGGCCTATACTCCATAAATAATCCTTAAACAGGAGTGTAAGAACATCCTCAAGCCCCGTTGCCTTCCTTCTCAGCGCTACCTTAACATTTCTGGCAGGATTCCCACATAAGGAGACCCTGACTCTGAGAGAGGGGTTACAGAGGCTTGGGTTTTCCCACTCTTGTGTTTCTTCCTTTTTGTCTGTCTTGAGAGCAGTGGTCCCTGGTAACTCGCCCTTTAACTCCTCCTTTTCCTACCCATTTCCCTCCTCCCTTTTCTAGGCTATGCCAAAATCTCCCCAGCAACATCTAAAGGGAAAGAGGGTGGTGCAGGGAGTTGGGGGGACACAACCAATCATAGGTTCGGGAAAAATATACAAGTTAATGAAATGTTGGCTCAGATATTGTTCCTGGATCTGTGGATGAATGTGAGTCTTCTATGTACTAAAGGGACAGATTAGCAGTATCAAGCAATAGCATATTGGTGAAACCTTTTTTTAAAAAAAACATATTTATTGGAGTATAATTGCTTTACAATGGTGTGTTAGTTTCTGCTTTATAACAAAGTGAATCAGCTATACGTATACATATATCCCCATATCTCCTCCCTCTTGTGTCTCCCTCCCACCCTCCCTATCCTACCCCTCTAGGTGGTCACAAAGCACCGAGCTGATCTCCCTGTGCTATGCGGCTGCTTCCCACTAGCTTTCGGTTTTACATTTGGTAGTGTATACATGTCCATGCCACTCTCTCACTTCATCCCAGCTTACCCTTCCCCACCCCCTGTGTCCTCAAGTCCATTCTCTACAGATAAGAGACCTTTTGATTAAGAAACAAAAATGTTACCCAACTTAAAACATGCTTTAAACATTTCAGAGTACCAAGTTTGTTTGATTATACCCTCCCAAGGGTGTGTTAAAATTGAACAGAACATCGATTCCTCCAACAGGAAGGCCTACCTTTCTGTAACCTGCCATGAATTCTGATCACCTTGTGGAATCACACAGAAGACTCTTTCTCCCAACAGAGAGCTTTCCCTTAATCATTTGAATGAGAAGATGGAGATCTGGAGTCTAGTCCCATTTCTGCCATTGACTTACTGAGCGACCTGAGACACATTGCTTACTATCTCTGCCTCAGCTTCTCCAAGTATAAAGGAAAACTCTCTGCTTTCTGCTTCCATATATATTCACATAATAAATGGGGAATATAGGGAAAAGTATGATTTACTTTGGAGGAAATGTTTTAGACATTTATGAACAATACCATTTAACAAATCTGACAGAGTTCTCTCCTCAAATAATTGGCCTCCAGTGGCTTGACATAATGAAGGGGTCTCAAAAACACAAACTAAGAAAAAAATAACCCTTAAAAGATTTTGTTTGCATTCCATATATCTCCTTTGCTGAAGTGTCTGTTTAAATCTTTTGCCAATAGGATCAGTCTTACTCTTAAAAAATAAATTTTATTTTGGAATACAATTGACATACTGCACTTGTTTAAAGTGTAACGTTTGGTAAGTTTTGATATATGTATACACCCCTGAAATGATCACCATGATCAAGATAATGAAGATGTCCATCACTCCCAAAAGTTTCCTCATGCCCCTCTATAATTCTTCCCTCATGCCCTTCTCCACAGTTCTTCATCCCAAGGCAACCACTGATCTGATATAAACCTTGACAGATTAGTTTGCACTTTCTAGAATTTTCCATAAGTGAAATCATATAGTATGTACTCTTTTATTAGTGGCTTCTTGCACTTGAAATAATTTTTAAAAGATTCATCCAAGTTGTTATGTGTACCAATAGCTTATTCCTTGTTATTATTGAATAGTGTTCAATTGTGTGTTGATACCACAATTTGTTTATTTGTTCATCTGCTGATGGACATTTGGGTTGTTTCTAGTTTGGAACTATTGCAAATAATGCTGCTATGAACATCCATGTACAAGTTTTTGTCTGGACATATGATTTTATTTCTCTTGTGAAGATACTTAGACTGGCTGAGTCATGCAGTAAGTGTAAGTAAGAAGCTGCCAAACTGTTTTCCAAACTGGTTGTACCATTCCCACCATCAATGTATGAGAATTCTAGTTGTTCACTGTGTTTACCAACACTTGATATAGTCAATATTTTAAATTTTAGCCAGTCTAGTATGTGCATAATGGTATTTCATTGTGATTTTGATTTCTATCTATCTCTCTAATGACTAATGATACTGAGTATTTTTCATGGGCTTACTGGCCATCCATATGTACCCTTTGCTGAAGTGTCTATTTAAATCTTTTGTTCATTTTATTTATTTGGTTGTTTTCTTATTATTGAGTTTTGAGATTCATTTATATATTTTAAATATGGCCTTTATCAAATATATGATTTGCAAATATTGTCTCCAGATCCGTGGCTCATTTTTTCATTCTCCTAAAAGTATCTTTGAAGAGCAGAAGTTCTTAATTTTGATGAATAGAAGTATTTTCTCTTTTCTTTTGTGGATTATAATTTTGGTCTTGTATTTTTAAAAATCTTTGTTATGACTTCCCTAGAATTCTTGATTTGAAAGAGTGTCCTAGAGCCTTCAGGTGTGTTACTTATCCTACCAGATGTTCTTAACCTGGAGCCAATGGACAAAGTGGTATACTATTAAGTATTTAGCAGTTGTCTCAGCAGGGTAAAAAGCCCTGGTTTGTAGCACTTCCTGGTTTTCATGGCTGATTTCAAGTTACCAACCTGATGTCACCGAAAGTGGAGTTGGGAAGATATGGCATGGTAGCATGCTATTATATAGTATTTTTACCACACAGATACAATAGATATAAATAAATAACCTCAAGAGCATAGACAATAATAGAATGCAATGAAATAATTAGGAAGTGATGAGTTTTTAGTGTTTATTGACTTTGTTTTTAATATAATTTATTGAATTCTAAATTTATATAATTTACTTATTAACAAAGGTTTCATTTAGCAACCAGTTTGCAAACTGCCTGAAAATTCAACAGTCATTTCTTGTAAGCCACTTCATGTCAACTCCAACACACCACTATGTAGACCCCTTGTGGAGCATAGATGGGGTCCATGGTTTTAATTCAAGGATTTTAAAACAATTTTTATTAAGAAAAATTACACCTTACATAAATCACAGAAAGATCTTTTTTGATCCACCTCCTAGAGTAATGAAAATAAAACCAAAAATAAACAAGTGGGACCTAATTAAACTTAAAAGCTTTTGAGCAGCAAAGGAAACCATAAACAAAACAAAAAGACAATCTTCAGAATCGGAGAAAATATTTGCAAACGAAGCAACTAACAAAGGATTAATCTCCAAAATATACAAGAAGCTCATGCAGCTCAATATCAAAAAAACAAACAACCCAAACGAAAAGTGGGCAGAAGACCTAAATAAACATTTATCCAAAGAAGACACACAGATGGCCAAGAGGCACATGAAAAGATTCTCAACATCACCAATCATTAGAGAAATGCAAATGAAACCACAATGAGGTACCACCTTACACCAGTCAGAATGGCCATCATTGAAAAATCTACAAACAATAAATGCTGGAGAGGGTGTGGAGAAAAGGGAACCCTCTTGCACTGTTAGTGGGAATGTAAATTGGTATGGCCACTATGGATAACAATATGGAGGTTCCTTTAAAAAACTAAAAATAGAACTACCATATGACCCAGCAGTCCCACTCCTAGGCATACACCTGGAGAAAACCATAATTCGAAAAGATACATGCACAATGTTCACTGCAGCATTATTTACAATAGCCAGGACAAGGAAGCAACATAAATGTCCATCAACAGAGGAATGGGTAAAGAAGATGTGGTACATATATACAATGGAGTATTACTCAGCCATAAAAAAGAACAAAATAATGCCATTTGCAGCAGCATGGACGGACCTAGAGACTCTCATACTGAGTTAAGTAAGTCAGAGAAAGACAGATATCATATGATATCACTTATATGAGGAATCTAAAAAAAGCTACAAATGAACTTATTTACAAAATGGAGTAGAGTCACGGAGGTAGAAAACAAACTTATGGTTACCAGGTGGTAAGGGGGGAAGGGATAAATTGGGAGATTGGGATTGACATATACACACTACTATATATAAAATAGATAACTAATAAGGACCTATACTGTATAGCACAGGGAACTCTACTCAATACTCTGTAATGACCTATATGGGAAAAGAATCTAAAAAAAGAGTGGCTATATGTATATGTATAACTGATACACTTTGCTGTACACCTGAAACTAACACAACATTGTAAATCAACTATACTCCAATAAAAATTTAAAAAAAAAGAAGTCAATGAATGACATTGCACTCTAACGTCAAACATGCCACTCCTTTGCTGAGACTATGAACCAATCACTTCAATTTTTTGAATTTTAATTTTTTTAAAAAATAAGGAAAATTTTAATTCCCTTATTTGTGAAATGATAGTAATAGTACGCATACCCAAGTAATTCACAATATTCTCACAAGTTTCAAATTCCAATAAATTTACATGAAATTCCTTTGTTTTTTTTAAAAGAAAAGTCACATTTTTATTAAACTCTAAGTGAAACTTATCATTTCCTTCGATCATGCATGTACTTTGAAATTATAGGTAGAACCACTGCTAGATCTTCTATTTAAAACCTTAATAAAAAGCACATATATTGTCATATAATTTTTAAAATTTTTTGATAAGTAAATTTTAATAGGTCTTCTTTGTAATCCTAAGTTATTTTTATGCATTTTAAAAGGGCTTTAATAGGCTTTCCATACCTTAAGGTGGTCCATAGCACACACACACAAAAATGTTAGGAAATCTTGCAAGGGATTCCAGGTGAATGGGTAGCATCTGTGTTCATAAATGGGATGGACAAGATATAGTCTCTTTGCTTAGATCACTATCAGAAATGTCTACCTCCTTCTTGTTACTTAATGCCTTGTAGTCTGAGGCGTTTTGGAACATGTAGATATAAGTTCAAGCCCCAGTTATGTTATTTATTGGTTACATGACTTTGAGAAACTTCATTTGGCTCTTTGTGTCTCATTTTTTCAACTGTAAAATAGGGGTAATAATGCTTGCCTCAAAGGTTTTTATGATGAGGATAAAATGAGTGCTTGGCATGCATTAGGTGTTCAATAAATATTTGATTCCTTCTATTTCAGTACTCAATAAAAGAGGAGAATCACTGACCCATTCCTGGTTGTCTATTGCCTAAATTCATCATATTATAATTATTAGGGTTTTTTCTCTGTGGTGGGAGTGTCTCTAATTCTGAAGAGAAAATTATATTCTTTCCTGCTTTCAATACCAATCACTGAAGTCTAGAGGTGTCAGCTGTCCTGTGTTCATCTCAACTCAAAGTTAGGGACCAAGTTTTTCTCTGTGTTGGGAGTGTCTAATTCTGAAGAGAAAATTATATTCTTTCCTGCTTTCAATACCAATCACTGAAGTCTAGAGGTCTCAGCTGTCCTGTGTTCATCTCAACTCAGAGTTAGGGACCAAGAAGATTTCTGGGGAAAGGATGTTGGATTCTGGTTCTCCAGCTTTGATTATTATGCTGATCCCATCTGCTCCTGATTCTATCCCTTTACTGGTCAAGATTCTGAGTGTCAAGCATTATCTCACTCAAATACATAGTCACTTCTTTAACCCAGCCCTGAGGGCAGGCCACAGCTCCCAGGACATTGATATAGTGGCTCTCCATCTTTTTCAATCTGTGGACTTCTTCCAGTGGTAAAAGCTCTGTGGACCACCTGCACCTCCAACTCTCCCTTGCCACAGGCACAAAAACAAAACCCAAACTTAAAACTAATGGAAAGGCTGGCACTACTTTAAATGAGACACCAATGAGATGATGTCTGGTTTAAATGTCATAAGCAAATTATTTACTCATGCCAGAAACCAAAGTATAGGCCTTGCCATACTGCACATGTTAGCACATACAAGACATCAGTCTATGGACCTGCTCAGGATAACCTTTGGAGACAGCGATAGTCTCATTTGGAGTCTCCATTTGGGGAAGTATTGCTTTCCAAGAGTACTGCATGCTCATCTGATCATTTAGTAAATTCACTTATAAATTTTATTTTCATAAATTTTCTTTTCTTCTTTTTTGGTAGAGAGACAGCAGAGAATAGTGGAAAGAACACTGAATTTTCAGACAGAACTGAATTTGAACTCTTTCTGTGTTCATTACTTGTCGTTAGCTTCAGCAAGTTCTCTCAACCTCTCTGAGCTTCCGTTGTGTCCTCTGTATAATGGATATATTTATTCCATAAGATAGCAGTGAAGGCTAACTAAAATAATGTACTTTATGTAGCTAGGCCATAACATATTCATGGCCCTCTAATTCATTTCTTTCCTTCCTCTTCCTAGGCCACAAAACTAAAGTAAAATAAGCCAAGAAGAAGCCAATACTTTACCAGTATCACTGGTAAAGTATTGAGGAAGAATTTGTCCAACACCGGGATCTCCAGGCTCTTTTATCTTATCAATCCCTTCCATCTTGAGCCTGGACGACATAGTGCTTCACTGAATTCTCTCTCTTGATGAACAATTTCCATGTCCTCCACTTCTTGTTTTTCTGACCTAACTACTTGGCTAAAAACTCCAGCCTTGGATCATTCTAACTGCCTGCTTCTCAACTTCTACAACCAATAATACCATCTGCTGAGGACGCCACACGGTTGTGCTCATTGGTGTTGCAGCAAATTTGTGTTCTCTAATCTCAGCTTTATGGCCCTGATCACTGCCTTAGTCCAAGCCCCAGAGTGAAAATTACAAAACTTCCTACCCTGCCATCTTTCCACTCTCTTTAGAAGCTTATTTTAACTCTTATTTCTTAGAGAAAATTGAGACTATTACAGATGGACTCTTTCTATTTCCCACACTTAAGTTTATCTTTACCTGTATCCACTCTCATTTTCCTCCCTCTGGTGTCAGAACTTTTCCTTCTCCTGTCCAAGTTTAATATCTCCATCTGGCTCTGGTGCCTATCTCTTGATATACCTTCAAGAACTTCATTAGCTATTCTCTCTGTCTCCTTTGTATCTTTAATACATCTTCCCCCTTCCCATTGACATATAAACAAGTCCAAGTTGCTCTGATGCTGAAAATTCAGAAACCCTCTCTGGACTCTGCATTCCTCTCAAGCTACTACCCTCTCTCTTCTCTTTTCTTCTTTCACAAGCTTCTTGAAAAGTGATCTGCTCCACTGTCTCTAGTTCCTTCCTAATTTCCCATCCTTTCATCAGACCATTATAAACTGCTATCTACCCCTAAATCTCCATTGAGACTGCTGTTGCAAAGGACACTAATGATCTCCTAACAGTCAGAGCCAATGGACTCTTTTGATTCTCATATTACTTAATCACTCTGGGTGAATTTGGCACTGTTTAAGATTCCCTTATTGAAACTCTGTCCTACTTTGACTCCTTAGGCACTACTTTTAATCCCACCACTTTGAGTGTTCTCCCTCAGGCTCCTTTGCTGACTTCTCTTCCTCTGTCTGTTCTTATTTTTATTTTTATTTTTTGCCGTACGCGGGCCTCTCACTGTTGTGGCCTCTCCCATTGCGGAGCACAGGCTCCGGATGCACAGGCCCAGCGGCCATGGCCCATGGGCCCAGCCGCTCCGCGGCATGTGGGATCTTCCCGGACCAGGGCACGAACCCGTGTCCCCTGCATGGGCAGGCGGACTCTCAACCACTGCGCCACCAGGGAAGCCCTGTCTGTTCTTTTAATGGTAGTTTTCCCTAAAGAATCATCTGTGGCCTTTTATCATCTGAATCTATACCATATACCTGAGCAATTTATTTTCATGCTTTTGACTACCACCCATAGAATTATTCAATCTCTATCACCATTCAGCTCTCTCTACTGTGTTTCAACTCCCTATTGGTCTTCTCCATCCAGCTGAATGTTCTACAGATACCTCAAATGTAAAGAAATGAAATCTTAAACCTATTCTACTCTAATATTTCTTAGAGTACACTAACCAACCAGTTATTCAAGTCATAAAACTAGATTTTCTCTTATATGTTTCTTTCTTCCCTACTTTCTACCCACAGTGTGCCAGTCATAGGCTTGTTTGCCCTTGGTTCCATTCCTTACCTTTCTTTGCTCTGCTCTTTTTTGCAGAGGGGTTGATCACTGCAAGCTGTGTTTCCCATATTTCCATGTTAGGAGGCTCTGATTGGAGTCAACCAATAGGAAACACCAATAGGAAATTGGAGGATGGGATAAAAGGAGAATCCAGTGGTTTTTGGCAGCAGCTGTGTCTCCTGCATGTCTTCAGCTAACACTAGAAAAGCTTGCAATGATTCCAGCTTCCATGGTGTGACCTCTGCTCTTGGTCTCTGGTAACAACATCTCTTCTTTTTGTCCTTTCAGCCTTGGGAGTGTCAGGGGATTCCTGCTGTTGCTAATCTCTGTGTAGCTTCAACTTCCCCTGTGTGTCGTCTCAGTTTTTCCATCATCAATGTTACCAGTTGTATTTAATTTCCTTTGTGTTAAATGCTTAGAGTGGTTTTCATTTTCTTGTTTGAACCATGGATTAATGCACCCATTCACCAAGCATTATAAATGCTGTCTGCTTAATAGCCTTCATATCTATCTGTTCTCCCCAGTCTCACTGCTACTGCTTTAGTTCAGATTTTACTGCAATACTCTAGCTAGCCCCCCTTTTTATTTATCCTCCATGTTATAGGCAGATTGATCTTTCTAAACAATAAATCTTATAATTTTACCCCCCATCTAAAACCCTCCAATATCTCCCTTGTAGAACTCTTTCCCAAATATCAGTCTTTTGTACATTACCCTCATAATTTTTTGCCATATCTGTGTACCATCTGTACTATTATTTAGGTAATATTTTTCTTTAAATTTGTTCATTTACAAAAATTTTAGCTTTGCCCTGAGCAATTACATCTGTGAAATCAGGAGTTTGAAGGTCTAATAGTTTTCTAATACACATTAAAATAAATACTATTAAAAATAACAACATAACCCATATACCACCTTAAACATCCCTCATATGTATAATCATACTTGGGGACACACTGGCCTATAGGATCAAGCAAAAAGTTTTTACTGAAATTTATAAGGTCTTTTATGATCTGGCTCTTGAGCCTTACTTTCCCATCTTCTCCATGGGTCCCCACTCACACTCTCTGTTCTGGCCACCCTCTCCTGCCTGTAGTTCAAACTGATCACTTACTCCTTCATAATCCCCTCTATGCCATATAGAGACACATTTTTTTGCACATACCTATTTACATGTCTTTTTATCCCTACTAACCTGGTTTAAGAAACTCATTGCTGACTGTTGTCCATAGTCTATATGCCTATGTCATTCTGGAATACTAGATGATAGTGAGCCATTTTTTCCAAATATGTAAGGTCTTCTTAAACAAGAGTACCATCAATTTTTTTTTTTTTTTTTTGCTGAAAAAGATGCTGGTTTTTTGTTATCAAGACAACAATGAATCATCACTGTAAAGTAGTATTTTACTCTTTCTACTTTCATCTAACATATGGACTTACCTTGGTAAAATTTGTTAGACTACCAAGCATAGAAGTTGGACAGGAGAATAGAAATTATAGTTGGCACCCACATTAATTCCAATACTTCTTTTTGTTTTCAAAGTATAATAAAAGTACCCAAAGGATAAAAAGCTATGTTGCTTTTTTCTTATGCAACAGTATGGCTTGAACTGACTTTCGACTTTTTGATTTTCTGCTGAGGGCAAGGCTTGAAGTAAAGAAGAAAAAGGGTCAAGTTGCAAGTTTTTACAAGCAGCATCACAAACTCATAGAGCTAGATGGTACCTCAGAGATAATCTAGTCCAACCTCCTCGCTTTACAGATAGGAAGTGAATAAGGCCAAGAGAAAGGGAAATTCCAGTCTAAGTGAGGATTCTTCGGCAGAACTGGGAAAAATACTACCATTTGGAGCTATCTGATTTATAAGCACACAATTCACATATACAATTGCTTTGACTATTTGTGCCAGGAAGGAGAGACCAACGCGTAGTCCTGGCATCACTCACAATCCCCACAGAAGACAGCAGAGTGACCTGTGCCCACACTGACGATGCATTTCTTTTTTTAATCAAATACGCTCTTCAGTCATTATCAGTTTTTCTTCAAACTAACCCTAGAGTAGTCTGGAGGTATCCCTGTTTCACAGATTGGAAGTTAGAGCCTGGAGCAAAAAATTGCTCTGGAAGACAAAAGCAGTCCTAGCACTGAAACTGCATACATAGGTAGTTTTGGACTCCAGAACTATATATCTAGAGGCTATATTTCACACATCTGATATGATTCTGGATTTTTAAAACTTTTGACCCCTCCTTTGCTCTTTTGATTCCTGATTTGTGGTCCAATATTAGTGATGAAACTCCGGAAACATCAGGAAGAAACTAAGGCTATCTAATGAGCCAACACAGACTACTCTTTTAGATCCAGTGACTGATTATTATATTAGTAGATAATACCTCTTCCCCTTGTTTCCCACTCTCCATTCTCCTGCTCATTAGACAGGGATAAGAAAGGAAGTGAAACAAACCTCTACATTTACTTAATTGTCAAGAGCTCTGATAAAACTCGTGATTAGGAAAGAGGTTGAAATTAATGGATAAAAATGAACTGTAGGACTTACCTGTGGAATTACACTTAATCCATACTTCGCCTGCTCCCCATAACCCCAGTTAATTAAGAATTGACTGCACTGCATAATGTTCTTTTCTGACAGAGGTGTCTGTCATGAGAGGGTATTGTGTTACCTCTATATTTGTCAGCCGAGAAAATATTTCTTTAGGAAAACATTCAGTATAATAGAAGATAAGTACTAATACAGCAGTAGGAGGACCGATCTTAATTTTAAATTATCTCCAGTGACTGAGTTTTGGAAAATAAAATAAATGGCAGTATTTACTTAGAATGACATCCATATGGGCAATTTTTCTGCCAGATATAAAATGAAAGTAGGCTTGGGGAATTTTACATACAGAAAACTGGTTTATTTGGGCTGTCTACAAGTTATCTTTTTGGAGAAGTGGCTGAAAAATGTCCAGGATCCTTTCAGAAATGTACTAAGTAGATACCAGAATGGGAGTTCTCAAGATATCCCTCTGACCTGCCTCTACAAACAGAAACTAGAAACTAGTGTTGATTTCCATTAGCAGACTCCTTCAGGTCGCAAACCCATTTCCTCACCTCAATGGCAACTCCCTTTTGAAGGACTGGGCGTTTTTAATAAACATCTCATTTGGAGTTTGTTTGCCAAGGCATGGCTAGACTTTCAAGTTTATTTTCTTAAGCCACTGCATTATTTCTCACTTCTCATGCCTAAAAACTAAGTTCGTAAGAAGATAAGTATTTCGAAGGACAGCCAAAGACAGTTGTGACTCCGACTCAAAGGAAAAGGTTAAGTGAACTGAAGTTTTTTAACCATGTTAAAGAAATTTTGAATGAAGGCAGGTGGTAATGATGTACTGGAAAACGTGGTAATAAAAGAGACAACAGAGCAGCGATGTCTAAAAACAAAGTCATGTGTTATAGAAGAGGAATAATTAAATCTTAAAATTAAGGAGGTATTTTGATGATTCAACTAAAATAGCAAAAGATCTTTTCTTAGCAAACAAATGGTGATAGTTGTCAGCAATCACTTAAAATAGTTGAGCGCAATCAGCAATGCCTTGGGGTGCCACTGGGTGCCAGTGCTAGGCCTAAGGCTTGGGTAGGATAAAAGGAGAAATAGAAACAAAAAAAGAAAAAGAAAAAGAAAACTAATAAGACAGTTGAAAATAAGGGAAGATGAAAAAGAAAGAAAGAGAAATACATAAGGAGGGAATATCCAGCAACAATTCCTCTGATATAATCTTATAGTGGCAGGACCATATATTATGACTTAAATTTTTAAATATAGGCAGTAAAGTAAAAACGTTGTTGATAAAACTATTGTTTATTTAAAAAAAAACTTAAGACTTCATATATTCTGGAAGTAAAACCCTTACCCATGAAATGCTTATACGCTTTGTCATTGCTTTCATTCCTTTAAGTAACTGTGGTATACTAAAATTAGTTTCAGAATAGTTTGGTAGCTATAAACTTTTTTTTTTTTTTTTTTTTGCAGTACGCGTGCCTCTCACTGTTGTGGCCTCTCCCGTTGTGGAGCACAGGCTCCGGACGCGCAGGCTCAGGGGCCATGGCTCATGGGCCCAGCGCTCCGTGGCACGTGGAATCTTCCCGGACCGGGCCACGAACCCGTGTCCCCCGCATCGGCAGGCGGACTCTCAACCACTGCGCCACCAGGGAAGCCCGCTATAAACATTATTTAACTGTTTGTCCATTCTCTAGCTCAGTGGTACTCAATACTAACATTTTTATGGTTATCAGGATGGCATTCTGTTTTTAAAAATCTGGGCGTTGGTACATTGTACAAACCCATGCTTTAATAAGACTATTAACTACTTTAAAAGATTGCCTATATTACAAGGAAAAAGAAACAAATCCTTTACATAAAATAGGTCATAGGAGTTATCTTAAAGAGTCCAAAGTTAATTAGCCTGCTCCCTAAGATTCATATGCTAAGATACATTCATTTTTCCAAGGCCTGAGAAAAGCAGTGGTATCCTTCTAAACACTGTTGTTGGCACAGCATATGCCACTATCATTGCTACCCCTGCTTATCAAAGATCCCTGTATCTATGACATGGAATGAAGCCATGGCTTGAATTTGTGGAGTTTTGGAGAGCTCACTGCTCTTCAGCATCATGCATTGTTGAGTGAATGAAATAAATGGAATGAATAGTCTAGTGAGGGCATTGTTACATTAGTTGCAGAGCTGTGCTATCTCCATTAAGACAGTTTTGAAGAACTCTTAGATAACATATAGAGTATATAGAGTATGCTCTCTCTATGTATAGAGTTTATTGTCAAATCCTTCAAAGTTACTCCTTTCTAAAACTTTAGAAAATTTTAGCAAAGTAATATGGTTAAATGCTTGGCTAAAAAATCAAACAGCACAGAAGGACTTATATGGAAAAAAAGGCAATTCTCTCCTGCCCACCTTCAATGTGGCTCCCCAGTGAGAATCACTTTTAATTCTTTCAAACATTTAATTTTTCTGGTATTATCTCCATATCTCTTAAGTAATATGTTTATTATTTCTTAATCGATTTTAGACATTGTCTATTGACATCCTGCTCTGCTAGATAAGCATGTGGTGAGTTTATGTAAGTCCCTGCCCAACTGTCTTTCTTGCTATATAATTTAGAGCCCCATTCTCATTACTACCCTAGTTACCTCTGAAATGTTAACCATATTTAACGTTTAAATGGACTAATGTTCCATCTCTGGTTCCATGTTTCTTGATTCCCCACTTTGTAAGATGAAGACATTAACACTCCCACTCTCTTTTCACTGTTCCTCATCATCCCCTACCTTTTAACCATTTTCAGTTAAACCTTTATTTTTACATTGTTAAGACTGATGACATTTACATTCTGTTATGTAACTATATTTAAGTGTACTGTAATTAGTCAGATTGATTTATTGATACTAAAACTTGAATACCAGCAGAGAGTCTTTATATGATTATAACTATAGTTCTCACTGTATAGCCAAATGGTGTGCTGGAATAGTAATTGCTTCTCTACAGGAATGATGTTATGTTCCTGTACCATTCAGTGGAGAATATTTTGATGATCAAGTTCAAATAGATTCTCCTATTTTTATACTCTACCAATTGCCTTGATCATATCCTCAAGTTGTTTTAAACATTCAATCATGCTATCAATGCCCCTCACTTTTTTTGCTGGGTACTATTGGTATACCGAGGGCAGGGCAGTGGGACCAGTCACCATGACTCAACAATCACTGCAACAGTTGTTTAGAACTTAGACTAACAAAAGATATTTTTAGGGAAGAGTATTTATCACTGATATTTTTTACAATTTCTGGTACATGGTGGTAACAGAAAGCTGACCAACTTTATTCAGTTTCATTATAGTTTTTAATTCTCTATTAAAATGCATTTTCTTATTGCCTACACCCAGGGAAAATGACTCTTACTGCCCTGGCCCTTGGCACACCAATGCTAGTGACAGCTCTCCCAGAATTCTTTTCTATCTTGTCTTCAAATATGAGCTGCTGCACAGTGACTGTCCTAGGACTTCACTTTCTTACTATTCTGATTCAGATCTACTTTTTCTTAAATCCCATGACTTCCTTTTTCTTTGCTCTTTCATTTTGCTGTAACAATCTTTAAGTAATGTCTAAGAGAGGATGCCTAGGAGGTCAACTTTCTCATTCTTTCCATATCTGAAAATGTCTTTATTCTATCATCTTACTTAGTTGATATATTTGTTTGCTTTAAAAGTCTAGGCTCAAAATAAGTATCCCTCAGAACTTTGTAGGTATTGTTCTATCATCTTCTAGCATCTAGTATTGATAAACTCTATGTCAATCTGATTCTTGTTAATTTGAGGGTAAACTTTTTTTTTCCACTAGAAATTTTTAGGATCTTCTTTTTATCCTTAGTGTTTTGGAATTTCATGATTCTTGTTGTTGTTTTGGAGTTATCTTCAGTTCCATATATCCTATTTCCTCAAAGAATATTTTTTATTAATTTGTTTTTTTTCTTTCAGGTTAGAGATTTTCCTCAGTTGTCCTGTGGCTGGTGATTGATTATCCATCATAGTTATGAGTAGGAAAATAGGAAAGCTGACTAGGAGCTCATATGAGAACAGGGCTTATGGTCTGGCAGGATTTGCTTTGGGTGAGCAGGCAGTGAATTAGCTGGTATGCCAGGGGACTCTAAATGCCAGGATGAGGAAGATTTTTATTCTGAGACACCAACTCCCACACTAGCTCATTAGGTTATTTCCAGGCAGTCTTAGCCTAGGGGAAAATACTTTGTTTCATGGCATTCTATGTGGGGGAATGGAAATGTGTGGGTAGGAGGTCAACATTTCCCTATAGAGACCTGCTTCGTTACCCATTTTCAGCTCACTTCTCACTCCTACCCTAAAGTTTTCATGAAAAGATTGCCCAACTCCATCCACTCTAGCTCCCCTCCTAATGTTTTTTAGGCTGTGGCTTTCTTTTTTCTACTTTACCAGTTACCATCCTTTCATCCACTTTTTCAGCTTCCAGAAATTTGTTTGAAGTCTTTTATCTACTGCAACCCATTCCAATTCTCTTTGCATTCTCTCCTCCCCCAACAAGTAGTTTTGGGGCACTTAGAGGCCTCCACACCAGGTACTATTCTATGCACTAAAGACAAGATGAAAAGAAAAAGTGAAAGATACAGGTATTGAGGACACAATAGAGAAAAGACAAGCAGTCTAGTAAGAATAAACAAGGCAACAAATAAACAAGGTAATCTCAGAGAATATTAAGTTCTATGAAGCAAATAAACAGAGTAATATGATATAGAGATCTGGTGAGAGGCAGAGAAGCTGCTCAGAGAAGGTATCTTGTTTGACCCTAAAATCATGGAATCCTAAATTGGGGAAGATAGTTCTAATTTGAGCACATAGAATGATGAGAAGCATTAGGTCTGGGGAAGGACATTCCAGAAAAATGAAACAGCCTTAAGGCAGGAAAACAACTAGCAAATCCAAGGGACCAAAACAAATGACCAAATAAAGGGACCAAACAGGGGCAGGTCAATGAAGAACTAGGAGGACAGTAGATGAGATTGGAGAGGGAAGCAGAGGGTCTTGAAACCATGGTAAGAAGTGTGTATTTTATTGTAAATGTAAAGGAAGACCACTGGGGGATTTTTCCCAGGAAAGGACACAATTGGCTTTCTGTTTTATATTTTCTTTTTGTCCTTCATGATTATTTTAGTGGAATTTTAATGTGAGAGTTAGGAGAGTGTAGTTGTCAAGAACGTGGAATTTGGATCCACATTACTGGCTCTGCCACTGACCACCCTTTATACCTTGGGCAAGATAGTTTGTCTCTCTATGTCTCAATTTTCTCATCTGTAAAATGGAAATAATAATGACACCTACCTGATGGAGAATTACTATAATTAAGGTATGTAAAGTACTTAGAACAGTGCCTGATACATAGTAAACACTCTATAAGTGTTAGCTATTACTAATATTATTGTTATTATTATTGTATGGGGAGAATATAAATATGTGTAGTCAATCTACTTTCTTGAACAAGAAGCCAAAAGGTGTTGATTTGCTTAAATGGAATAGAGTTTTACAAAGAGCTAAACAAAGACTCCAATTGTCTGTTAGATGCCATTACATGTCACAGAAATTAAATTAAAAGATTTTTTTAATCATTTTCTCTTTTTCTATATCTTTATTTCATATATTCTTCAAAGTATAAATGGAGATTATTTTCTTTATTTGTTGGAAATCTTCCTTTCTGTAGTTAAAGAAAGGTATAACGTTTGTTTAGCAATGTATAATATGCACTGTTTTTCAAACTAACACATATGCTTTTTAAAAATAAAATACTGTAGTCTTACAATGAAAAACAACCATTCTCTGCCCAAGTTATCCCTATTCCCCCTTCCTCAGGTTCAATGGCTTTTGACTTTTTAGCTGTTTACCACATAGCTTTAAATAATAGACTATTATTTTTAATATTTTGTTTTTAGATAGCACCTATTTATTTCCAGATATGGCACATGAGGATTTAATTATCAATCTCTACAGCTACTTCAGGTCCACAATCCTCCTACTATAGTTATAGTATTCTTTTTAGTTAAATTGATAAACAGTGCTTGCATTATTTTTGATACTCAAATGTTTTTCACTTCAGAGTCAAATTAGGCAATGGGGTGGGCCTTGCAGGACATTTGGTCCTGTCCAAAACATCCATAAGACATTGGTCCATGCCAAAAGGTCCTTGATATTAGTTAGGTCTTTTTCAAAACCATTTGGCATGGATGAAATACGCTCATGGATGTTTCGTATAGGACCTTTAAACGTGAACCAAATGTCTTATAGACATCTTGGACAGGACCAAATAACTGCCAACCCATTTTCTATTTCTGGGATTCAGAAATTTTGCAATTACAAGACTTAGTGAGTGAGTGAGTGTGTGTGTGTGTGTGTGTGTGTGTGTGTGTGTGTGTGTGTGTGTGTGTGTTTCTCTTTCATTTGCTATGCTGGAAACTTGATGGGCCCTTTCAATTTGGTGATTAGTGTCTTGCAGTTCTAGGAAGTTTTCTTGCAAGGTTTCTTAAATAATTTTATCTCCTCCATTTCTCTGTTCTTTCTGAAACTCCTGTTATCTGTTGTCAGATTATCTGTATTTATCCTCTGATTTATTTATTATTTTTTTAAAGTTAATATTCATTAAAATTGACTTTTTTCTGATTTATTTTAGTGTTTCAATCTTTTGAAATCTATTGATAATTGTTTTAAGACCTAGCATATGATCTATTTTAGTCAGTCCCAAATTAGAAATTAAGTCTTTTTTTTTTTTTACAAAAAAGCGTAGTGGCTCATGCTTTGTTTAGGGGGATATACAATACTATATGTTGCACGTAGCATCCCTGGCCTCTGCCCCCTAGACACCCCTAGCACTGCATCCGTGGTAACCAAAAAAGTTTCCAGAGTTGTCAAGTGTCCCCTGGGAGCAAAATCCCTGCCAGGTGAGAACTTCTGACTTCAGGTATGAATTTGGATTACAGACTGTCCCGACTTACGATGGTTCCACTTAACGATTTTTCACTCCGATGGTGCAAAAGTGATACTTGATTCAGTAGAAACTTAGAATTCTGAATTTTGATCTTTTTTCCAGGCTAGCAATATTCTCTTGTGACACTGGGCAGAGGCGGGGGCCGCAGCTCCTGGTCACTAGGGTAAACAACTGATATAATCAATCTGTACACACTTGTAAAAGTGTGTATTTTACAGTCACTGAGTATAATATTCTCTCAATGTCAATTTGATCAAGTTATCCAAATCTTCCATAATCTTGATAATATTGTTTCTTCTTGTTCTGTCAATTACTGTGAGAAGAGTTTTTAAAATCTTCATCTATGATTGTGGATTTGTTGAATTTTTCTTTCAGTTATGTAAATTTTTGTTGGCTCATTTTGAGCCTATGTTATTGGGTGTACAAACCTTTAGTATTTTCACATCTTTCTGGTGAATTAAACCTTTTGTCATTATGACACAACTCTTTTTCTAGTAATACTCCTTTCCTTGAAGACTACTTTATCTGACATTAATATAGCCACACAGTTTTCTTACAATTAGTGTTTGCATTGTATATCTTTTTTTATCTTTATATTTTCAATATGTTAATGTCCTTATATTTAAAGTGTGTTTCTTTTTTTTTTTCTTTTTTATTTTTTTGCTGTATGCGGGCCTCTCACTGTTGTGGCCTCTCCCTCTGCGGAGCACAGGCTCCGGACACACAGGCTCAGCAGCCATGGCTCACAGGCCCAGCCGCTCCATGGCATGTGGAATCTTCCCGGACCAGGGCACGAACCCGTGTCCCCTGAATCGGCAGGCGGACTCTCAACCACTGCGCCACCAGGGAAGCCCTAAAGTGTGTCTCTTTTAAATAGCATATATCTGGGTCTTTAAAAACCAATCTGACAAATTCTGTCTTTTAACTGAACATTTTAAGTTATTTATATTAAATATAGTTACTGATATGGTTAGCTTTATCATATTGCTATTTGCTTTATAATTAAACCATTTGTACTTATTACTTTATCCCTTCTTTCCAGTCTTCTTTTTAATTAATCATGGATGTTAGTAACTTGATTTATGTCCTCTGTTGGCTTTTTAGTTATATACATTTGAACCAGCATTTTCTAGGTTGCCCTAGAGATTGCAATATAAAACCCTAATTTACCACAGTCCATTTTGAATTTCTATTCTATCATTTAACAAACAATGTAAAAAAACTTTTAACACTATAATTCCATTTTTAACCCATCTAGCCCTTGGTGCTATTATTCTCACATATGTTTCTTCTACATGTATTATAAAGCCCACCACATATTATTTTTGCTTTAAACAGTTGATAATCTTCTAGAAGCATTAAAAATAATCTTTTATATTAACTATTTCTGGCACTATTCATTCCTTCCTGTAGATTTAGGCTTCCACCTTTTTCCTTTTCCTTTCACCCTGAAAAATTTCCTTTTGTATTTCTTGTAGTAAAATTTGTTGGTAACAAATCTCTCAGCTGTTGTTTGCCTGAAAGTGTTTTTATTCCTCCTTCATTTTTTATTTGGTTATGTGGTCTGCAGCATTTTTAAATGCCCCTCTCCCACGATTCCTGGCCCCTGGTTATTCAATCAAACACTAATTTAAGTGCTGCTATGAAAGGATTTTGCAAATGTAACTAAAGTCTCAAATCGGTTGGTTTTAATATATCTGGGAGGGTCTGACCTAATAACATCAGCTCTTTTAATGCAGATTTTTCTCTGGCTGGTAGCAGAAGAGGAAATCAGAGATACTTGAAATGTGAGAGGAATTCAATGTGAGGGAGATTCTCTGTTGCTGAGATGTAAAGGGCCATGGGGTAAGGAACTGAAAGTGGCCTCTAGATGCTAAGAACAGTCTCTGGCAGATAATCAGAAAAAAAAAGAAGGGGTGTTTCAACTCTACAACATCAATGAACTGAATTCAGCTAACAATAAGTTTGGAAGCATATTTTCCCCCAGAACCTTGAGCTGAGGACTCAACCTGGCTGACACCTTGATTTCAGCCTTGTGATATCTTTAGTTGAGAACCCATTCATGCTATACTGGACTTCTGACCTACAGAAACTGTGAAGTAATAAATGGGTATTGTTTAAAGTCAGTAAGTTTGTGATAATTTGCGCTGCAACAATAGAAAATTAATACAAGTTATAATTTGCATTCAGTAAAATGCTTAGGTCTTAAGTGTGCCGTATTGGTTTGGTCAAATGCATATGCTCATGTTACCCACATCCCTATCAAGATACAGAGTACTTCCATTACCCTGGAAAATTCCCTCAAGCCCTCCTAGTGAGCCCTACCACCACCAAGTAAACACTGATCTGATTTCTATCATCTATAGGGTAGTATTTTCTGTTGCAGAATATCATATTAATGGAATCATTCAGTATGTGCTTTCTGTGAACATATATTTTCATTTCTCTTGGATTACTGCCTAGGGGTGGAATTGCTTTGTTATACAGCAGATTTACATTTAACTTTATAAGAAACTGCTGAATAGTTTTCCAAAGATGTACCATTTTGCTCTCTCACTAGCAATGTATGAGAGTTTTTGTTATTCCATATCCTCTACAGCATTTGATGTTGTCATTTTTTGTCTTGTTTTGTTTTTAGCAGTTTGAGTGGGTATTGCTATATCTCATTATGGTTTTAATTTTCATTTTCTTGATGACCATTGATACTGAGCATCCTTTCATGTTCTTATTGTCTATTCATGTATATCTTGTTTTGTGAAGTGTCTTTTCAAGTGTTTTGCCCAGTTTTACTCGGTAGGTTTTCATTCACTATTGAGTTGTAGGAATTCTTTCCTTCTATTCTGGATACAAGTTATTTGTCTGTTCTATGCTGCAAGTATTTTCACCCAATCTGTAGCTTGCTTTTTCCTTTCCTTAATGTTGTCTTTTGATGAGCAGAAATTTTTAATTTTGATGAAGTAAAGTATATTAATTTTTCTTTCATGGTTCATGATTTCTATGTTCTCTCAAAGAAACCTTTGCCTACCACAAGTTTGAAAAGATATTATCCTATGTATCCTTTTAGTAGGCTTATAGTTTTAATTGTTGTGGTTAGGTCTATGATCCATCTTGAATACTTTTTTGGGTGTGGTATGAGATAGTTATCTAGGATTTTCCTCCATAAGGATACCCAATTATTAAAGCATCGTTTGTTGAGGTTTTCCTTTATCCTAGTGAATTGCTTTGCACCCTTTTTGAAAATCGTATGTGCAGCTCTATTTCTGGACTCTCTGCTTTTCCAGTTATCCTTTTTTAACTCCTGTCCCCAGTACCACATTGTCTTGATTACTGTTCCTTTATACAAAACCTTGAAGTCAGGTGGCATGAGTCCTTCAACTTTGTTCTTTTTCAAGATTGTTTTGGCTCTTCTAGGTACTTTGCCTTCCAAATAAATTTTTAAATCAACATGCAAATTTCTTTTAAAAAAGAGATTTTTCAGGATTGCATTGAATCAATACTTTCCAATAGAATTTTCTGTAATGATGACAATGCTTTGTATCTGTGCTGTCTAATATGGTAGTCACATACATGTTGTTGTTGAGCAATTAAAATGTGGATAGTATAAATGAAAAAAGGATTTTAAATTTTTATTTAATTATAATTAATTTTAAAATAAACAACCACAAATCTACAAAATAAAACAAACTAGTGAATATAATAAAAAAGAAACAGATTCACAGATATAGAGAACAAACTGGTGGTTACCAATGGGGAGAGAGAAGTGGGGAGGGGCAAGATAGGAGTAGGGTGTTAAGAGTTACAAACTACTACGTATAAAATAAATAAGGTACAAGGATATATTGTACAGCACAGGCAATGTAGCCAATATTTTATAATAACTATAAATGGAGTATAATCTATAAAAATTTTGAATCACTATGCTGTACACCTAAAACTAATATAATATTGTAAATCAACTATACCTCAATAAAAACAAAACAAATTAAAAAAATAAACAACTACATGTGGCTAATGGCTACCATATTGGACAGTGCAGCTCTAGGTCAGCTCGTGGACAATTGACATCTTAATATTTACTCTTCCTATCAAAGAACATCTTATTCTGCATTTATTTAAGTATCTTTTAATTTCTCTCAACAATGTTTTAGAGTTTTTAGTATAGTTATCTTACACACTTTTTGCCAAATTTATCGCTAAGTATTTTGTCAGATGCTTTTTCTGCATCTACTGAAATGATTATAGGATGTTCTTCTTTAATCTGATAAAAATTAATCAATTTTTATATGTGAAACCAACCTTGCATGTCTGTGTAAAGCCCACTGATCAGGGCATATTACCCTTTTCATATATTGCTGTATCTGACTTTCTAATATTTTGTTAGGGCTTTTGTATCTATGTTCAGGAGGGATATTTGTCTATAATTTCTCTTTCCTGTATATCATGTTTTGGTATCAAAGTTATACTGGTTTCATAATTTAGTAAGAAATGTTTTTGAATGATTTTGCATAGGATTGGTATTATTCCTTCCTTAAATGTTTGATAGAATTCATCAGTGAAGTCATCTGGGCCTGGAGCTCTATTTGTGGAAAACTGTTTAGTTATGAATTCCACTATGTTAACAAGTATAGATTACCTACTTCTTCTTGTATTGGTTTTGGCAATTTGCTTCTTTCAACAAGTTTATTCATTTCTTCTCTGTTGTTGAATTTATTGGCATAAAGTTGTTCATATTATCCCTTTATTATCATTATAAAACCTGTGTAATCCATAGGGATATCTCCTCTTTCATTCCTAACATTGATTATTTATGTTTTCATTTTTTTTCTTGATAAATCTTGCTCTGTGTGTCTTCATGCTGTTAATCTTTTCAAAAAAAACCACAACTTTTGTCTTTGTTGATAATCTCTACTATTTTATTGATTTCACATTTATTTTTATTATTTTTCTTGTACTTACTTGGGTTTAATTGGCTTTTATTTATCTGACTTCTTGAGATGGAAACACGAATTATTTATTCTATATCTTCTTTTCTAATACAGGCATTCAAAGTTATAAAATTTCCTCTAAGGAGTGCTTCAGCTGTATCAGGCAACATTTGATATATTGTTTTATTATGATTCATTTAAAAATATTTTCTAATCTCCCTTGTGATTTCATTTTGACCCATGAGTTTTTTAGTAGTATGTTACATAGTTTCAAAATATTTGGGGACTCTGTATATATCTTGTTGTTATTGATTTCTATTTTAATACCTGGGTAATTGGAGAATATACTCTGAATGATGTCAAGCCTTAGATATGTACTGGTACTTGTTTTATGGCCCAACATGTGATCTGTATTGGTAAGTGTTGTTTACGAAATGTGTATTTTACTATTAATGGGTCTGATGTTACATAAATGTCAATTAGGTCAAATGGTTGATGATGTTGTTTAAGATTTTTCTCTACATGTTCTATCAATTACTGAGAAAATGTTGTTAAAGTCTCCTTGCTTGTAGAATTGTCTATCCTTTATTTTCTAATAATTTTTGTTTCATATATTTAGGGACTTTTCATCAGATGCGACACATTTAGGATTGTTATATCTTCTTGATTAATTAAACCTTTTATCATTATGAAATGTCTCACTTTATTTCTAGTATATCTCCTCATCATGAGCTACTTTGTCTGATAGTAATATAGCCATAGCATCTTTTGTATGCTTAGGGTTTGCATGGCATATCTTTTTCCATCCTTTCAATTTCAGCTTCCTTGTGTCTCCACGTTTAATATATGTATAAACTAAGAAACATATGGTGGGGTCTTACTTTATCATCAAATTTGACAGTCTTGTATTTTAATTGGGGTGTTTAGTCTATTTACAAAATAAAATTGATATTTTAGATTGAAGTCTACCATCTTGGGGTTTCATTTTTATTTATGTCATCTGTTTTTTGTTTTTCAGTTCCTACTTTCCTGACCTTTTGGGGGTTAATCAAATCTGTTAAGTATTGACCTTGCCTGCACTTGCCCAGAGCCAGTGGTTCTCCATACACCTGGCATCCAGTGAGATAATGGAGCAGACATAGGCAGAACGAGGGTGGCCAGGCTCAGACGGGCTGCTGCTTTTGGTGTTACTCCTACCCATGCAGATTTATTCAAGTCAAACAACTGTTGTAACCCTTTCAAGTAACTCCTCCCAGAATACCTTGGCTGCCTCAAATTCAGTTAACCCCACCACCAAGGCAAGTAGCAGTTCTCTGCAGTCAACAGCCAGCCTCTTTGTGATCTTGTTCTCCCTTTTACATCTCTACTGTTAAGAGACTCAGGCCAAGAAATATCTATACTTCCTCATCTTCTAAACCCAATCCAAATGGCATCTAGACATCTAGCGTGGCAAGGGAAAGACAGGTCTTCATTGAATCTGCTAATTCTACACTTTATTTTACTGATACATAAAATGTTGAGAATCTCAAATTTGATTGGTTTGAAGGGGATTTGAAGGGTTTGACTAGATCATGAATTCCAATACTAAATCTGTTCTTGTTGCATCTACGAAATGAAGAGAGACAGCATCTGAAATTAGTTGAGATGATTTCCTTAAATGTGGCTTAAGTAGCATGGACACATAAATCTCTACCTTGAAAGTGAGAATAGATTTTATTTTATCTGGAGATAAAGGATTGGATGTGGAATAGAGATTAAGTTTTCATTTGGTATATTAAACCTATAAGGTCATAAAACAGGTAATACGAAATGCTTCCATGATTGTACTTATGTATACATTAGCCGAACTTCCAGGTGTTACTGTAAATCCTCAATGCATGTTTCAGGAGTACTAATTTAATGCTGATATACTCTAGATAAAGTTTTATATTGTTAAGCTAGTGTTACTGTAAATCCTCAATGCATTGCTTCAGCAGTACTAATTTAATGCTGATATATTCTAGATAAAGTTTTATATTGTTAAGCTATCACTGTTCTCTTGGGAACTGAATTTTTCTTCTGAGGCTTTGAATTTGACATTGCATTTTACTTTTTATATAGTAATTGACATATACCCGGACAATTATGGATTGGAATCTACCCAAATCCAAGCAAAATGAGCCAATTTTGCTTATATACTTATCAACTATTCTTATTTAACAAGAGCGCTAGATTCATTTAGCTAAACTGATAACAAAGAGTAGAAGTACATTGATCTCAATTAATTTCAAACTGCTTTTTACCTCTGCATATGTTGAATACTTTCTATGATTTTAAAAATGATGTGTTTTGAAGGTAAAATTGACAAATCATGAAATTAGAAAGGAAAATACGTGGAAGAGCCAAAATGTAAATCAATCATCTGGAATGTGAAGGCTGGAAGCTTATTTACATTAAATTCAGAAAAACTTTTATACTCTTTCTGTAAATACTTTAAAAAAATCTCTGTGAATCAGAATAGCAACATTTTGAACACTTTCTGTTATCAGTCAAGATTGTTAGATAGTTAGAATCTGGTCCTAAGCGTAAAGTAGGCTTCATTTTGGAAAGTAATTCTTTTCACAACTGCCTTGATGGACAGAAATCTTTTAAAAAAATAGACACTCCCTAAAGTCTTTTGTTCACATGATCACATGGTGACGCTTAGATGTTCCAATATCTAATATGGCCACAGTAGTCTTGATAGTCAAAGTCATTTTTTCCATTTTTAGAAACCTACACCAAAACAACCATATCCAGCAGATCTGAAACTACTGTGCATATTAATGAACATTCCCTTTTGCTTAATGCTCCAATGCCATACATCTATTTTGGATTGTATATTGTGTTTGTGTATTTATGTTTTGATTTATAGTAACTTCTCATGTTATGGAATTGATTTGCATTAACACAAACTACAAATAAAGAAATGGCTGAAAGAGCAAAAAAAATTATTTAGTATTTTATTTGTTTAGTTACTTACTTATTTAGTCAAGTATTTTAGTGTATTTCCCCATTGATATTTTAGTTATTCCTCTATCATTTTTATGATGTTTTACTTTTATGCTATTTCATCTTTAATGATTATTCTAGAGATTATATCTATACATCTACTAAACATTCAAAATGTACTATATTACTTCGTGAACTATTTAATAATTTTATAACAGTATATTTCCAATGACTACTCTCCTACCCTTTGGGTTCTTGTTGTGTATTTCATTTTCACATATGCTATATTCTGCACATTCCTTTATTGTTAGGTTTACATTAAATAGCCAATAATCTTTAAAGGGATTTAATATGATAATAAATAAAAAATAATAAATAAATATAATAATAATAAGATTAATGTTTAAAAGGCAATTTCTTCACAAATTTACTCTTTCTGCTGGTTTTTAATTTGTTCCTGCAGAACTGTTTCTATCTGATTACATTTCCCTTCAGCCCACTTAATTTCTTTCAGTATTTCTTATAGTACAGGTCTGTGGGGGATGAAATCTTTCAGCTTTGTCTGCCAAAAATATCTTTATTTCACTTCCATTTTTAAAGGATACTTTAAAACTCTGATTTTATTATTTCTGATAAGAAAGCAGATATCATTCTTATTATTGTTTTCTTGTATAAAATGCTGCTTGTTTCTCTGGCTGCTTTCAAGATTTTCTATTTACCTTGGTCTTCAGACTTTGACTATGATTTCCCTACGTGTGCTCTGTGTATTTCTCTTGTATGAGGTTTGCTGAGCTTCTTGGATTTATGGGCTAGCATCTTTGATCAATTTTCAAAAAAAATTTGGTCATTATCTCTTCAAATACTTTTTAATGCTTCATTCCCTCTATCCTTTCTCCCAGGACTCCAATTACATATGTACTAGACCATTTGATATTGCCTTACAAGTCTCAGATGTTCTGTTCTGGTTTATTTCTTCATTCTTTTTTTCTGTGAAAGTAAAGTCTCTTTACTTTGATTTGTATAATTTCTGTTGACCTGTCTTTGAGGCCACCAATCCCTTTTGTTATGTTCAGTCTTCTTTCATTCCAATGAATTCTCTATTTTAGATGTTGCATTTTTTAGTTCTAGAATTTCCATCTTATTCTTTTTAGAGTTTCTTTTTATATGCTGAATTTTCACATCTGTTTACAGTTTTTCCCTATTTTCTCTAATTTTTAAACCATACTTACAATAACTATTTCAAACTATTTTTTTCACCTATTAATTCCAGCAGCTGGATGATTTCTGTCTCCTTCTAATGAATTTTGTTTTTAGTATTATAATTCACATGTTCTTGCCTCTTTACATGTATGTTAAGTTTTTTTATTGTCTACTGGACATTGTGAATGTGTTGTAGAGACTCTGGATTATGTTGTCTTCTTCCAAAAATTATTAAGTTTTGTGCTGGAAGGCAGTTACATTACTGGAGACTCATCTTGATCCCGTCAAGGCCTGATTTTAGGTTTTGCTGGGTAAGGGTGGGGAGGACAATTTCTGTTTTGCCTCTAGTCCTAAGGTGCAGCCCCTACTCCTGGTTTGTGGTTCCTACTCCTCAAGTGTGGTCTTTCTCAGGTTTCAGGTGAGCACTTGATATGTTCACCAAGGACTCTTCACTCTGGATGGGTCAGAGCTCTAATATATTCTCAGCACTATATGAGTTCTGAAATCTCTGTTGAGCTGAGGATTTAGCCAAGAACCTAATGGGTACTCCTACACAGATTTCTGTATCCCCTTTTCCAGTAACTGTCCCACAAATTTCAGTGAACTTAGCAACTCATAACTCTGATCTCCCTTCCCTTCGCTCCATGAGACTGCTACATTCTGCTTGAGCTCCACTTCCCTGCACTACCGTTTGGAAATTGCCCACAGGCAGAAAGCCAGGGAGTATATGGACTTCAACTTGAGTACTTTTCCTCTCTTGAGTGTAGGAGACCTGCATGTACACTATCAAATGCTTAAAAACTACTGTTTTATATATTTTTTAAGGGAAGCATCTGAGTGGCGTAAAGCCCTCTTGATACGAAATTGGTCCATACCCACGTGAATCAGTGTCAAAGACATTTATAAAATTAGAACATTTTAACTGAAATAAGCTGTGAAACAGATTTCTCAAGATATTCTGTGAGAATCTGGGATCTTTTAGGAAGTATCCAGTGTTACTCAATGTAGTTCTATTGCACCAATTCACTATGCCTTTTACTCTAAGTGTTAGAAAAGCAAGAAATTGAGCATTTCGTTGAGTCCTTGCAACAGTTACAAATGCATGACTTGTGAGACTACAGACACTCTGAGTGCACTGTGAACAAGGCACTTACTCCCATCCTCACCACTGCAGCTAACTCTAGGAGTCAAGCAATTCCCTGATACTCTTGCTAGCAGGAAAGTCTCAGTAAAATGACCTTGCCCAAGTGAATCCAACATCAAGAGGTGATACAACTGCAGATACCCGTAAAAGTGTTCTCATGAAGGGGTCTTCTGAATTAAGTACCTGTCGTGAATTAAATTGTCATCTTCTTTGGAATTTTTCAGTGTTTTGTAAAGACTCTGCATCTGATGATTCCAGGTGTGCTAACCTATTCCAATAATATCTGAGGGCATTATTTCAAGACTTGGTTAATTAAATCAAACAAAAGAAACAGGAAAGTAAAACTTTTGTTGTTTCAGTGTCACTTTCTTAGGCATGTGGCATTAGCCTTACCCCTTCCCACCTACCTACAGCAAGAGGAGATACAGGAGAATCCTCTTCCTTAAAATATCAAGATCTGTAAGCCTCCCTGGGGGCAACACAATCTTTACTGTGTTTTTCTTCCACAAGTCAATAATTTCTGAGTCACTTCATTGTCTACTGAGAAAAAATTATGTTTTGGTTTGTCAGCATATGGAATCTTTCCAAATCAAGTTAAGAAATTATTGGCTTCTCTGTATGTGCTAGAATGGTGGGATAAACATCAGCTACCTCTTTGTATTTGGGCTTAGTCCCCACAAGTTAAATAGCACTGACATTGTCACTTGCTTGCAACTCAAGAGCAGTATTACCTGTATGTAAGAATTCTGCATAAATTGTCAAGGCAACCCTATTGTAATAGAAATCAGGAAGAACCACAACTAGCTCCATGACTATTTCTTTGCTATTTGTATTATTCTCAGCTCTGTGATGATTGCTTTTCAAATCAAGAGGAGATGCACTCCGTATCATCCCTAAGTAGACAACACTGAAATTCCTAGCTGAGTTTCTAGGACCATACCATTGAATGCTGATAATATCAGCTGTCTGCCCCTGCAGATTCTAGGTTATGTTGAGTCACCTCCATCGGAAATTTTGATGCTGAAAGATGTCCCAGATTCAGCTCTTTCGGCTGATCAAATTGCATAATTAAGTGCAAGAGATCTCAGATTAGCCTGGGTGTTGAACTGGATCAGGAGGGGGTATTCATAAGGGAATACCCAAAGAATTTAAGACCTTCAAAGCTGTCAAGATGAGTTACCTGTCCATAAGGAATGCCTTGTATGGGGGAATTGTAGCGTTTTTTCTAGAAGGAAGCTTTCTTGTTATCTTGGCCATGCTAAATGTAGCATATCCGGGGTCTGTTTGCATGAAAGCCTCAGACAGAAGCTATTTCTGATGTCCCGGAATTGGTTCTGATATTTAAAAGACTGTAAAAGAGTGTAGTCTGTGACAAGCTACTTGAAATAACCAATTAAAGGTATTTACTTTTCTACTGGGCAGAGGGGTGGGTGGTGAGAGGGAATGGAGACGCCGAGGGATCAGAAGACATATAAGAATCCATATTAATTTTGGAGAGCCACTCTAAAGTAATGATTTCTTCATTGAGCTAGGCTCCCTTTCAAAATGTCCCAAAGGGGTCACAGTACCACCTCCAATCTCTGTTGTGCCAATTGTTTTCAATATATGGAGTAACAGGAACTACTATTTCTGACAATGTGGCATACACATTGAGATTTTAAACGTGTTGAACTACTTAGAAGATTAAAGTAACTCCAGAAAATTTAGAAAACACAGAGAATTGAAAAAAGGAAAAAAAATGACCATAAATCCCTACCCTCATCCACCCTTAGAAAATAATTACCATTAATATGTTGGTATTTCTTTCCTATTTTTCTAATTCATTAAAAAGCATTAAACTAGTTTTTAAAAATTAAATAACTTTGTACATGGCAAGACACTTTCAAGCAATTCAGAAGTGTCTAAAATGAAAAGTAAAATAAATACCCTCATCTCTATCCCCCAGTTGCCCTTGAGTTCCACAGATAAAGACCCCACTTAGGTTTTTATTCTTCAGGTGGTTTCCAATTTAGACAATATGTTTATGCTTCTATTTCTTGGTGTTTTAAACAGCATCTATTGGTTCATTTCAATTCAGCGGTTAATAGCATAGATCCTGAAGCTAGACTGCCTGGGTTTGAATCCTGGCTCTGCCACTTCCTGGCTTTGTGACCTTGAGCAAGTTCCTTAATCTCTCTGGGCCTCCATTTTCTCATCAGTAAAGATAGAGATAATGGTAGTACTTACTTCACAGTGTTTTTGTGAAGATTACATGAGTTGATACATGTAAGATGTTTAGATAGTGCTTAGGACATAGTCATTGTTCAGTAGATGTAATTATTTTTATTATCTTGAAAGATGAAAATTCTATCTCATTTTCATGGCTTCCTATTTCCATTCTACTCCCCCATATTTGTTATATTATTTTTAGGATTTAAAAAATAGGTTTCAATAATGAATTAAGTCTATATTTCTTATTTTAACTTTAGACTGTGTCTGTTGATCCTAAAAGGTGAGATGTGAAAGATAATGAAATTAGCACCTTTTTATTTATCTCCGCCTTCCTACCATTTCCCACTTCCTAACTTATACCTTTACTTTCATTTGACCAAGTTGGCTAATATTTCCATTTTGTTTTGAAATGATAAGTCTTTTGTGATTCTTTTAGGTTCTGCTACTCAAAGTGTGGTGCTTCTACCAATAGCCTTGGAATTTGGGACCCTGGGGGCTTGGTAGAAATGCATAATCTCAGGCCCTACCTCAGACTTGCAGGATCAAAATGTGCATTTTAACAAGATCCCCAGGTGGTTCACATGTGCATTAGAGTTTAGGATGACTGCTTTAGAGCAGTTGTTTTCTACTTGACTCCTTCCTATGTGATTCTAATATGCAAGCAGAGTTGAGAATCATTAGTTCATGGCTATCTGTTGTGGGGATCTAAAGTTACCTCAAACTCTCTTCAAAACCCAACACCTTCGGAGCGTCTCCACTCCAGGCAGGTATTTTACTCTCTTTATAATGCAGATGCAGTTTTCTGGTTTAATCCTGGGGGCAGGTCTAAACTGGCATCCACTGTTTGCCTTGAATGGCAGGGAGGGCCGTGGGTAGGACGAGCAATTCTACTGGCCTAGCAGTTTTGAATGCAGTTCCTTAATTACACTGAAAATTACCCCGTGGCTCACTTATGCTCCTGTATTTCCTGAGTCTGAGCATGGCACTTCTTGGAGCTCTCTTGCTCCAAGAAGAAAATACTCTTACTACCCTAGTTTTACGTTGCAGTTTTCCCTCTATTACCTCCATTAATCAGATCCCATTTGCTTTACATCTTTAAGGATTTCCTCAAACTTTTGGGCTATTGCTGGATGCCTTTCTTATTTTTTAGCCCTGTTATGGTTTAATTATTTTGAAAATGTGTTTTCTAGCATTTCAGTGAAACTATGGAACAGAAAAGAAGTAAATACATGTACCCAGTCCACCATTTTTTGCTAGAACACCTTCCCCAGCTGCGTCTATGAAATCTGTTGTCTGAAGCATTCTCCAAACTGTCACTATCACACCTCAACACCCTCAAGCAGATAGGCATGATCAAGGAATCATGCAGACAACTAAGACTGCACTGAAGTGGATTATTCAGGGAGACTGGCTGATGCTTGCTAGGTCTTTAATTGGTTTTTGTCATTTCGTATTCAATGTAGTGAGGCAAGCTTGTTGATTTACTAACTGTATGACATCTCCAGCCTTGCCCTGATTGTGTCCACTCAGACTTCGATGAGGACTTAAAAGTTTAAATTCCAGATGCCACTCTCTTTACACCTAAAACAACATACTAACAGATGGTATGCATTTAATGAATAATTGTTAGATGATGAATGAATGTGTGACTGTGCCTACATAGCACTCATTTGTACCATGAGACTTTGTTTCTGCTAGTAGGTTAGAAGCTAACCCAAGGTGGGTTCCTGCTCTCTAATTTAGGCAACAGACCCTGGGTCATATGAGTCCAGAGACAGATGGGCATGTGTGGCATTAACATAATGATCAATAGTAAAGATCTTCCTAGGGAGATTTGTCAACAGCCAAACCCTTGGACTCATCTCTGCCAGAGCCATCTGTTGATGATTTTTTAGCTACACTTCTGGAAGACACACCATAACAACAAAATGAAGAAAGCAGTAATTCTTCTCTAGCTCCTGAGATGACCAAAATGGAGTCACCTGGAATTTCTACTCTTTTACTAGAAGAACACAGCAGCTGATATCCACAAGGGAGCTCCTTTGTCAGTTTAGAGGCGATATTTTAGATAAGGGAGGATGTGGGTTATATATGCCAGGAGGCACTGTGCCAGGCAGTGCTTTTGTTCCCCAGACTAAGTTATGATTGCAGACTTGTAGGGATTGGTTGGTGTGGCAGTGGAATTAAAATACAGTCTTGTTACAGACCAGACAGGATTTTAGTCAGGCTTTGCTTGGTGTAATACAACCTGACACAGTAGAAACAATTGCCTGGAGGAGAACCTGTCCTCTAGCCCTCTGAGCCTATGTAGCAAACGGCAATATTCTAAAGGAATTCTGCTGTCTGTTGGATGATGTTGCCTTTGCTCAAAACACATGCTGACCACCTGTGTCCTACATTTATCCCTTGTTGCTACTTCAGCACCCATACTAAGAATGTTTTCTTAAAGTCTTTCCCCTTCAACTTTCCCCTAGTTTAGTTATGTGGCTTACTTTCTGCCTTTTTTTCCACTGAGAGCCCTTGCTTCACACTCTTCCCCACCAAAAAGAGGAAACAAGAGTCTGTTGACAAAGGAAAGATAAGTGTTTTAAGGGGATAAAGTTGAAAAACAAAAACCAATACGTGGAGGAGTTGGGCTCCCTAAGCAGAAGGGACATTGTTAGAACAGAAAACACTCTGTCATTTTGCTGGAGCTATAGCATATGGTACTTGGTGGTATGACTGTCCATATCCTGGAATTTCTTATAGGAAATAGCTACACTTCAAGTGGAAATTTTGCAAGGGACAGGGCCCTAGAGGAAAAACAATCAAAAGGATTTGTGAAAACAGAGGGAGAAAAAGAAATAGAGAGAGAAGAGGGAGAAGCACAAAGATAGCAATTGTGATTGAGTTGATGGAAAGCTGTTTATGCATAGAAATAGGAAACTGTCTTGAAAGCTGTATTCCTTAATGTCCTACAATCCTAGCTCTGAAGAAGGTAATCAAAGACAGACTCATAAGGACAAAGCAAGTAACTTCCTCAGTAACCCTATAGGAATCCTCAGTGAAAAGCCACTTGAATAGAATTCTGGTTCATTAGAAAAGCTTCAGATTCACTGTAAGATTTTTTGGGGGACCTCTGAATATCTACACATTCAATTATCACAGTATAATGGAAAATACATCAAATTTGTAATCAGATAATTTGGGTTAAATATTAGATCTGTCACTCACTAAATGTATGAGCTTGGGCATGTTAGCAAAACTTCCTGAGCCTTGGTGTTCAGATATATAACACTTATCTCAGAAATATTTTCAACATGTATCAAAGGAGATCATATATGAAAAGCACCTGCTTAAAAATCATTTATCATTATTGTCATTATTTCAGGGCATAAGTTTTCAGTTTATTAAAACAAAAAAATACATTCCTCCAGGGTACTGTCAAGTACAGGTCAAGGTTACCAGGCCATCTATATGGCCTTTATTGTGTTAGTTTGCAAATTCAACCCTGTAATATTTACTCCTTCATGGTATTTTCGTTACTACAAGAGATTCTTTTTGGATTTTGGAGATACACACTTCTTCTCTGCAGAGAGAAAAAATTGGTCAAGGGTGGACTTTTCCAAAATAACTTGTGAGAATCCTTTACCCTTAGTATTGCTAAGAATTCACATTCAAGAACAACCAATTTGCAAAATACCTATCGATGGTGGCCACGCACTCTTAATAAATCCTAGTTGTTCAACATTCTGAATAAAAAACTTGAGGAAGAAAAATATGGCTAGTTACTAATGAAATTTGACCATAATTTATTAAAGTGAGAAGAACATGGTGTCCAGTTTGATATTTTCTTGTTTACACCTGTGTGCTGAGATCAGACCACAGATGCAGCAGGTTAGGTGGTTCTGAGAAGGGTAATGAATTTTAATATTGAATAACAGTACCTAGAATTTACAGAACACCTGATATTCGAGTACTTCTCAGACATCATCTCATTAATTTTCAAGCCCATCCTGTGAAGCAGATGTTGTTTTTGGTATACTAATGGGAAAAACAAGTATCCAAAAGGTCAAAAGACAGGGTAAAACAAGTTAAAGATACCGCTAAGGATTAGAATCCAGGCTGACTTCCACTCTGTTCCTTTTATTACTTTTCAAAATGTCAGAGGTGATAACTTAAGTCAAAAAGATGTTGTTTCAACCACATCAAGTTAACAAGAGGATTGTCATTGGGATGTCTCAAATTTGGGCTTGTTTGTTTGTTCACAGATAGTCTGGTGCCTTCCATAGCATAAGATTAGAACCAAATCAAAGAGGTTTCACAACTGGAATGACCAGAAAGTCCTTATTATAACTCTTTCCTAGGTGTACTTCCCCAATTTTTTTCATTATTACATCTCTTCTAAATAAATACATCCATGCTCATATGTTTATGAAAGAAGAAAATATTAATTAGAAGGCTGAATGCCTAGCTTTTTATCTCTAGATCATCGATTTGGCCACAGTTCAATCAGCAGTATCTAAAATATTTATTTTTCCTATTTACTGTATTGTAGGTCTTTTCATTTCCCATGTGAAATAAGTTATTGGCCATGTCCCAATACAATTTTAATCAAGTTATATCCATCAAGTAAGCCACAATCACTAGCTGGTTCTTGTTAAAGCTCTCAAAAACCAGTAGGCTCTGGTTCTAAGGAACCTGACATTGAAAGGGTTCTTGGAGTCTTAGATGCTCTTTCCTCTCTTCAAAATTGTGCACTTATAAGCTGGCAGGAAACCTACCAGGGTTGTGTCTAAAGGCTAGGAAAATGATGGAGTAACTGATTGCTTCCTAACTCCAAGATTGGAATATAATAACTCAGTTTTAGATACATTTATCTATTAGTAGATATTGTGAGTGGACAGTATGCTATTTTCTATATCCCATCTATTACAGAATAGTAATCAGGGATATTTTTAAGATCTTCTGTTCTTGATAATAAAGATTAGAGTAAGGTGGTTCCATGTTTCAGCAGTCTTGATTTTTTTCCCCAAAGTTAGTTAACAGTGATAATGATTATCTCCCCCTTCTTACTTATTAGCTTAAATCAGAAGGGAAAGTAGAGCAGGTGATGGGGGGGAGACGCAATGTCTTCAGTCATCATGCCATAAGTACCAGATTTCATTAAGGAAATTATAGAAATTTATTCATATCAATAAATTACATTGTAAGAATGGGATATGGAGTCTGTCATCTTTGGCTAGTAGAGTTTTCTCTTCTCTACCCAAGGATTTCTGGCATTTCTCAAAGTGCTTATTTTGGTGGTGGGGAATCATGTGGCTTCCCTTTGCATTATGTTCACCATTCTAGTATTCATATTCACCTAGGAATTTTTCCATTTTCATTATATCCAGGCTCATTCACAAACATAGACATTCCTCTAGTACTCTGGAGCCATTGAAAAGATAGGTAGCGAATCTCTGTTTTCACTAATATGAAGGGCAAGACATAGCATATTACATCATAAAGTTACCAAGGTTTTAAGGGTTTTAAATTTAAAAACACAAAATCAGCCTTGTTATTTTCAGTTAAATAGCCCTTTATTGAGCCATTACACTGGGTCAAACACTATGCTAGATGTTGGGATACAAAGATGAAAAGACATAGTTGCTGTCCTAAAGGTGCTCCCAAGCTGATGGGAGAAACAGACGTGGAAACATATAACTTCTCAACCAATTTGGTAAGTGCAGAGATATGCAAAGGATGTTAGAAGAGCAGTCTCTTATTCCAGACAAGCGTCTGTTATGAAACCCAATGTATTCTTCCAACATCCACCAAAAAGTAGCTTCTGATGTCCTGGGAGATTGTTTGTGCAAAACCTCTACTATCGTCCCTCAAAACACCACCCCCGCCGCCTCATGCCTCTGCTATTAGATGTTGCTATGTTTTGTCTGATAACTACAGTTTCCCTTCCTTTCATACTAGCTTGAAAGACCAAATTTAAGGCTCAAGCCCTAATCTGGATTATACCTATCTATTTCAGGGAGGAATGTTATGTCTTTCTTTGTTTTCATCCCTGTGAAGTAAGTGCATTTCATGGATGAGAAAACTGAGACTCAATGAGTAAGACTTTCCCAAAGTCACACAGCTCATAAGTGGCAGAGCAGGGCATTAAAACATAGGAGAATTCTTAACCCTAACACAAATGTTTCCCAAATTTTAGTCTTTTGAGTACCACTTTCATGATTTTGCCACATCTATGTTAACATCTATACTATCATTTGCTTAATTTAAAAAGTTACTCCCTCCTCTTTAGAAACCTTAGTCTTATCCTAGGCAATAGAATCTGAGTAATCACAGTTTTCTAATGCTAGCCGTGTGTGTGTGTGTGTGTGTGTGTGTGTGTGTGTGTACCCATAAGATAAAATAAATATGTAACTATTATCATAAAAATATTAGTTTATGTACCACCTAAAATCATCTCACATATCACAAATAGTATGCATGCCATTCTTTGGAAACAGTGCCCTACTCTATACTATTTGTATATGTAGCTAATTTATCATAGCTACAAATTTGGTAGTGGATATATTGATTAAAACTTGGGTCATTAGGTGCTGTCTCTTTTTACCTTCTCCAGAAGAATAAATTAATTTGCAGAACAAGGAGGAGCATCTGAAGAAGTGGCTATGGCCCAGATACAAGCGAAAGTGAGAGCTGACTGATGGAGCTATAACCAGGGGGAAAAATATTTTAGTAAGAAGAAAATTTGGGCTAAGGAGAGAACAGACTTCACTAGTAATCAGTTAAGGGGAGGAAGCTTGGACCAAAACACCGAGAAAATTGACAGTATTGAGGGACTTGGAGTTAGTTATGTACCAGTGATTGTAATGTGTAGATAGGTAAAGCAATACAAGCTTCTTTCACTCCAGTGTTGTCATAATTCACTTTGAGGAAATGTGTGTGAAATCAGGGTCATCAGTGTTTCTGACACTATTGCCACTCCACTTGAGAGACTCCCAGGCCCTCAGGTGCTGACAGCATGAGTGAAGAATAAGCAGTTAGCTAGCTACCTGCCTGTTATAAGGGCCAAGAAAACAGTTTGTATGTGTGAGCAGGCCTGAGTTGTTATTATCTTTACCTCTCTGGGATAAGGCAATGATTATAGATACGAATGAGAAGTGTTTGTTTGAGCCCTGGTGGACGGTACTCAGCTTAAACATGAGTTGTTGCTACTGTTGTTTTCAATTTGTACCATTAACAGAAAACATTTAAGAAGAAACCATAAGATTAAGGATAAAACCAGAAGGCTTGTGGTGAAACCCAATAACATAGTATCCCCATTTTGTTCTAATTGGTTTTAACTAGCAATCAAAGAGACCAGATGGCCTCCCCTGGGAAGGAGAGCACTATATTTTAGGGAAATATATGCTTGTCCTTCTTCATGAATATTCGTACTCTTGTTCTTGCCAACATCATCGTTTTTCATTTTATCTCTTCAATAGCAACTCAGATTTCATTTGGAGTCTTTAAAAAATATGACATGGGTATTAAAATATCAATCTGTGAAATTTTTTTTCATTAAGGTGCTAGTTTTGTTAACCTGCATTTTGGTGTACTTTTATAAATTGGGGAAAACATCCCTCTTTGGGATATATTCAGGACAATTTAGAAACAAATTACAGAACTTGACAATAAGATAGCAAATTTGTTTTTGAAATCTGGAGTCATTTCCAGCAAAGAAATGAAGTAAGAGCTGATGAATTAAATGTCATATGTGGAGCTAGTCAACCAGATAGGATTTGGGGGATCTTGGAAACCCTGAGAAGTGAGAGAGAAAGGCAGAGGAGTTTGTAGAATGAGAGTTACATCCAGACTGTCAAACTGAGTTGTAAGTTTCAATATGTAGTTCTGTTCTTATGCTCAAAAAATGAGATTGATCTTTCCATCTTCTAGGATCTTCTCTATTTTCTTCCATTTGGTTTATGTTAAAAGCTAACATTGCCACTATGCCATCATCCAGTCTATGTGTTCCTTCTAGTTTTTGCAAGTTTTTCTATTACACATACTATGTTCTGTTCAAAACAGCTCAGATGAGATTTACTACTATTTACATGCCTAGGTCATAAGTACCAGACTCAAGAGAACATGCGTCATATTGACTATCAATGTAAAACATCCTTTAAACATCAGCTCTTTCCAAGGCACAAAATAGGGCTACAGATAGGACTACAAAGAAACTGTAGTCCCTGGCTCTTAGCGCTTGCAATCAAGCTGGACAGAAAAGAAATCAATCCCTGAAGAGACAACTAGTAAACACTCTAAAATATAGTCTATGCTTTTTTTTTTTTTTTTTTTTTTTTGCGGTACGCGGGCCTCTCACTGCCGTGGCCTCTCCCGACGCGAAGCACAGGCTCCGGACGCGCAGGCTCAGCAGCCATGGCCCACAGGCCCAGCCGCTCCGCGGCATGTGGGATCTTCCCAGACCGGGGCACGAAAAAAAAAAAAGTTGTTCCTTTGGAGTTTACAAACTTATTCTGAAGTGGCTACCACTGTTCAAAATGACCTTTGGAAATCCTCTTTGATAATACCTTCAGAGCCTGTGATCCATTCTTTGGAATTTCCTCAGGGGCCAAAGCCATTTCTACTGAGAAGATGAAAATTGATTTCAGGGAACAGTTAAGAGTCATTTGGAGCCAAGAGTGGTAAATAATAAAGCCAAACAAGCTGAGTAATGCCACTTTTGGGTTGAATTGAGGTGTGCCCACAAATCAATAAGGCTGGTTTTCTTGGATGGTTAGGAAAATGATTTTGAATGCAATTTATCTATATGAGTTCCCAAGGTTTTTTTTCCCCAATGCTGGTGTCATGGGAATAGGTAGACAGCCTCCAAGCTATCAACAGGAAGTTCTCAATCTGGATACTATGTCTTTTAGCGATTCGTGAGAGAGAGAGAGAGAATTTCCCCATAGAAACAATGTCGTAAGCGTAAGCGGTAGTTTGATCTCCAGACCGGATAACAAAAGCTTTAAAAAAAAAGTATAGCTGAAGAGAGTAATACTGCTCTTTTAACCACACCTAGTCAGGATTAGAAGCCCTTATTTCTATGGGGATTTGGTGTTCAAGTTCTCCCAAAATTCTTGCAGCAGAATCTAAGATTCCCTTATTTCCATGATGACATGGCTAGGAAGATCAGGTAGTATTCCAGTTGAAGGAATAGTGATACATATTACAGGTACCATTAATTTGTTCACTCTGTGTTTATAAAACAGTCATTTCTCAAGGGTTTTTGAAATGGTTCTCTCCTTTTCAACTCCTCCTAGTTCTTGCTCTATCAATTATCCTCTCTCGTGTTTTCTCTGCAGACTTACTCAATTTTTTTCCATTGAAACAGGCTTCCATCCAACTTGGTAGCACCCCCCTAGACTCCATGCCCTCTTTCTCCTCTCCTTGTCCAACCTTTTCAAAAGAATAGTCCATTTCTGTCTCCAATTCCTCACTGCCCATATGATGCTCAGTCTGCTACAAGTTGACCTCTGTCCACAGAATCCAGATTAGTAAATTGATGATATTAGAAAACTTCCTGAAAAATCCCTTTTGTTTGGTATGGACAGAAGCCTGATTACAGGGTATTAAATATTGTGTGGTCAGTGAAGCATTGAAGGCACAGATACCCACAACTTCGTGTGAAATTTAGCAATGAAAAAGAGGGGCGTTGGTGGGGAGCTAGCTGAGATAGGGTGGCAAGTGGGTGGAGTGTGAGGGGGAAGACTCAAGCAATAGTTTTTGTTTAGATAAGAAAGACCTATATATGACTGTAGCCATATGGAAAAGAGTCAATGGAGAAGGAGAAGTTGGAGATGTTAAAGAGATATATTCTAAACAGAGGGTTTGAGCTTAGGAAAATAGGTACACCTCTTCCTGTGGACTGACGGGAAAGATAAGAGGATGAGCATGGCTTAAAAGGCAATTAGGAAGTGTATTAGTCAGGGTTCTCCAGAGAAACAGAGCCAATAGGTGATATCTATCTATCTATCTATCTATCTATCTATCTATCCATCTATCATCTATCATCTATCTATTTATCTCATCTGTCTATTAGATATACATATAGATAGATAGATATGGCTCTATATGTATACCTAATAAACATAAAGATATATGTTTTATTTGGCTCACGTGATTATGGAGGCTGACAAGTCCCAAGATCCGCAAGGTAAGTCATCAAGTTCAAGGCCCAGAAGAGCCAATGGCATAGTTCCAATTTGACTTTGAAGACGTGAGAACCAGGAGAGCTGAGGGCATAGTTCTAGTCTGAAGTCCATCAAGTTCATGACCCAGGAAGAGCTGATGTTTCAGTTTGAGTGCAAATACAGGAAAAAGCCAGTGTTCCAGTTTGAGAGCTGTAAAGCAAGAGCAATTCTGTTTTACTCGAGAGAGGGTCAGACTTCTTGTTCTATTCAGGCCTTCAACTGAGTGGATGAAGACCACTCACATTAGGGTGGGCAATCTGTTTTACTCAGTTTACTGATTTAGCATTAATCTCATCCAAAAACACCCTCACAGAAACACCCAGAGTAATGTTTAACCGAATATCTGGTCACCCATGGCTCAATCAAGTTGACACATAAAATTAACCATCACAGGAAGTTAACCTAAAAGAAGTTAAAGCAGAATACTTCAATTTCATCTGAAAGCTCCAATTCAAGGCCACATTTGGTAAGAAAGTTACAAATTGAATTTAGGGTACAAAAGCTACAAAAGATAGTGGAGCACTAAGGCAAATCATTTTAAAACTATACTATGCAAATTTGTGTCTCTCCTCTTCATAGTTCTGAAAAATCTTCATTTTGAACCATGTCCTCCATCAGCTTACCTCAATGTCCAAGCCTGAACGTGGGCAGACCCACTCCTAAGAGATGATGCGGTTGGCCATGGCTATTATTATTGCTTTCTCCACCTTGATGTTCTTGTAAATATTACAAATAACTGCTGGCATTTTTCTAAAAGATCTCCATAGCCAAGCTTCCATTCAGCAGGACTTAAGAGCCCATTTCAGAGATGTGGATGATTATGAATAACGTCACTCATTTTAAATAAAAATTAACCAGCAGGCCATGTGACCCTAGTAATAGACTCACTGTTTACTGCTAAAATATTGCTGAGAATCTTTAGGAGCACCTGGACGAATGGAATGCTTTTACGTTTTCCAACCTGATTCAGTCTGTAACTTGGTTTTGAAAATGCTATTCTTCATGTCATGAAAAGTCTTCTTCAAATAACTACTCATTGGAGTCCTTCTATATTCCAGGGCCATTTTTGACTACTGCTTTCAATATTAGTCATGGTTTCTAGTGTCAGCTGACTGTATATATTGCTGAGGTCATCCTTCATTATGGCTGCCTGCACATAACATTCTCTAGCATACTGTTATTGGGAGATGTGTGTGCATTTGAAAATAACAATTCAGAATGGGTTATCAAGTATGGAATTGGTAGTAATGTGGAAGCATATAGCAAATACAAACTGTTCTTCAATTTGAGCAATCATGTATGGATCAGTCACCATGGGCCATGTTAACAAGATAGGACAATTCCTGAATATTTTGTGTAGTTTCCAGGCTGAGTCTGGCAAGTGTTACAGAGTCAGAGGGGTGTTTCAGCCAGAAAAAGACAACCATACTTTCCCCATTAACCCCAGGCCAAAGAGAGTACACCAATCTAAGCCTGTCTCCAAATTTTCTGTGCAAGTTCAGGATCAGAGGGGGCTCAGAACCTATAGAGAACACTTGTGAATTCTTTGTTTATGTGTTGGTGTTCCCAAAAGCACTCTTCTTGGTTTAACTTAAGTATTATAAATTGTAAAATCTTCCAAAGCCTTTTATGGCTTCTCTTTAACTAGATCAGTGTAACTTGGCATTCACTGGAACCCAGAGTGGGACTTTTCATGGTTAGTTGACCACTTACTTAAAATTTCCCCATACCAAGATGTTATAGGCAGAACCTGTATGGGCCATCGATCATCTTTTTTTTTTATTTTTTTTTTGCGGTACGTGGGCCTGTCACTGTTGTGGCCTCTCCCCTTGCGGAGCACAGGCTCCAGATGCGCAGGCTCAGCGGCCATGGCTCACGGGCCCAGCCACTCCATGGCATGTGGGATCTTCCCGGACCAGGGCACGAACCCGTGTCCCCTGCATCGGCAGGCGGACTCTCAACCACTGCGCCACCAGGGAAGCCCCGATCATCTTATTTTTAATATTAAGCCAGCTTTGCTTTCAATTTCCATTCCCGACTAACGTTTTGCACAATGTCGGTTGCAAAAATATCTAATATGGTTCCAGAAAGTAACCAACACAGAAGTGAAGCTAGGATCACTAAAATATTTGGTCTTGGCTGTGTACTTCTTCATCAAAGCCTAGAGAGTAATCTGTATCCAATTAATATCATTTAGATTTGGGTGTAAAGATCCCTAAGTGCTTCTATGTACCATGCTTTCTGAGTTCTCCACAAAAGGTATTCTTTGCAAATATCAAAGGGAGCAGTGATGAATGACATGCACCTAATGCATAAAATCCCACTCCCACATCTATTTGAAGGCAGCATGCTTTTCTTTCATGAACCCACACTATATCAATCTGGACAATTCAGGCTGAAAACAACCACATGATGATCCAAAGTAATGTATATAAAAGCAGAAGCTTTTTGCCTAAATTACCTTGGTAATTGTACATGTGTAAAGAGGGTGCTAGGGACATTTTGTTTAGGTGAAAGACAATTAGATCATCCAATTTTATTGACTTTATTAATGTCATTAGAAATAAGATGTGCTTAATTCTCAAAAAGGATTTATCATCCTTTTCTTTTATCTGTAAGAGGCCAGTCTTCACATTTCAACTTCCTGGAAAGGTAGCTGAAATGTAGAGCTCAGAGGAAATGTTTAGATGAAGAAAATAACAGAGATAATAATTGTTGCTTCTGGAAAACAGAGTGCAAAATAGGGTGCTTCTCATGATGCCATAACAATATGGATGTGAGTCAATATTTTGTTATGTAAAACAGTGTAAGGACCACAAGTATGCTATCTAGAGACAAATGCTTCCAAAACTTATGTGTTTCAAGGGCCAAAGACTGAGCCAAGGGCAATGTCCAAAGCAAGAAAATAATAGTAAATTCATTAATTCATTTTTTCACATATTGTATCTATTACCCCAGGGCAGTTGGTTAAGTGAAGCTTTCTACTCTAATCAACACTGTAAATATCTAAGAGTGTGAGTCTGATGTTTTGGTATAAAATGCAAAATTGTGAAATACAAATATACTTGAATTTCTAACATCTTGCTGAACATCTCCACAATATTTTTCCAGATTCTAATACTCAATATATCCAAAAAGAAATTGGCAACCTGCCACTCTGCCCCCTCCTTCTTCCTACCCACTGGTTTTACCTTGTTATACTAAGTTCAGAGGAGCTCCGATTAGTTTATTAGAGCAGAATTCTTCTTTTTTGAAGATTTTACTAAGATTCCTGTTCCTGCAGATACCAGAAGAGAAATGTGGGAAGTATTATACACACAACATTCACCTCGGGATTTGTTTTGTTTGATTTAAGTGATTTGGAAGGCTAGGTTTGGGGTGTGTGTGTGTGTGTGTGTGTGTGTGTGTGTGTGGTATTTTGGTGGGGAGATGATGGGGAAATATTTTAAGAATGCCACAAGAAGAGTAATTGAGTGGAAATTTCTACTTGATGCCTGGACAAATGAGGGTTAAAGAGACTATCTACAGTTCAGTTTAATTTTCTTCTCCTAAACATAGTGCAGATAGTACAGGATCAGGTATTTTTATTATAGAAAGAGGCTATTACATGTACAGGTAAGGGGAGAAGTGTCTTTTTGTACAGAGTCATCATTGCAGAGAATTTGTATAACCAGTTGATAAACAAAGCAATATTACAATGGGTCATCTACCCAGGCACAGGAATGGTCTGTTACACTGAATGTTTCCCCATAGCCACATTCTGCCTGTAGAAGTTTTTACTAAAAGCAATAAGGAATGACCTTACGTATTGAGAGCAACAGAATTGCTCATTATTCTTTTCTCCCATCACTTACCTATGCATATATCATCTTTTCTGTTTAAAGACAGCCCTCCAGTAGTATTGCTATAGAGCCTGGAGGAAAGTGTGTGGTTAAGAGATTGTTTAAATGGCCTTAGCAAGCAGTACCTATATGCAGACTTCCATTTAGTTTGCAATTTTATGAAATGAACCAGGGTAGGCTTCTACAAGTTGAAATTGCCTTTTGCACAGGGATGGACTAGAAAAAGGTTCTGGGAACAAGGGTTAACAGCTGGATTTATGAATTAATCACTGATTTTCTCCATAAGTGAAAGAAAGCAGAAGAAATGCTTTCAAAACCAGAGCCATTTTAAGGCAGGATTTGAAAATGGGGAGGGAAGAAGCTAGTTAGATAGATGAACAAAGGTTTAGCAGAGGATCAGGATAATAGTCTTCTAAATAACAGTGACATCCCAAAATAACAAATGAGAATGGCAGTGTGAATTTGTCCAGAGTGGCATCTCCGTGAGTCTATGACAGTACCAGCTTCTCCTTGGATCCTAGTGCTAGGACTTTCCATTGAAAAAATCAGAGGACGGTGAGTGACTTCAGCTCACAGCCCTGGACTGCATATGTCACATACTGAGCCAACCCTTGTAGGAGAAGAAGAAATAAGAGGTAGAAGCAAAGTGTTGTGACAGTGAGCTTGGTCAGATAGAAACAATAAAGTGCCATTTTGATAGCAAGCTATTTGGGAGTCAGAGGTCTGAAGAGGGATTGAGTAAGGTGGCCATGGTTACAAGAATGGAAGAAAATTTTAACAGAAACATTTTGAGCCATTTCAGAGAGAGAGAAGATGGGTTGGATATGAAGGAGAAAAAACACAATGGAGAAAAAAATGATAAAAATATAGATCATGGTTTCAGCTGTCTAGATGAAGAAGGAATGGAGGTTAAGGAAACTGAAAAAAGACATTTAGATTTTGCAATAGCTTAAATATTAATTTTGCCTTAATAGTGCTTTATTGGTCATAGAACAGGATGAGATTCCTTAAGATTCCTCACTCTCTCTCCTCATCCCAGGGACCATTTAGAGCACTTGTTCTGAACCTGGGGTCTATGGCTGCCCCCAAAGAGTCCATAAAGATAATTCAGAGGCCCTGAATTTGTAAGGGAAAAATTTATATCTTTATTTTCACTAATCTCTGATTGAAATGTAGCATTTTCTTTAATTATGAATGTAGGCAACACACTACCATCCCTGTAATTTTTTAACCATCCCTGTAATTTTTCTGCAGTAATAATCACAGATATTTTCATATTATACTAAAATTTTACAAGATATTTTAAAATAGTTTATATTTACTACTATTTTGAATTTATGGCATTTATTGGACTTATCACTATATCTTATTATTTAATGCATTAATTTAAAAGTACATATGTTAATATATCATAAGTGCGTGTTAATATTTTGAAAACTATATTTCAACATACTTAGTTTCCTTTGGAATTCTGTATATTTAATTTTATCTATTTGAAGAGATTTTTAGAGGAGATCAGCTTCTGGTATGACAGTGAGGAGCTCCACTGACCTTCTCCCCAATAAAAGTGGAGATTATATATTATATAAAATTATATATATTTATATATAATATATTATATATAATTTTTATATATTTATATATATTTAAATTATATCTATATGATATAAAGATATAGATATCCCCATTTAAAGTCTGTGGAAATGGTCATAAGGGCAAACAAGAAATGAAGAATCAGCTATTCTAGAAAAATCTATGGAAACTTTTTAAGAAAGTCTGGTATTTGAACCAAAACCACTCTCTCCCTCTGCCCTCTCAGTTCAACGAGATTCCACTCCAGATTGCTACAGCCAAGAACACAGGGCTCCCTCTTCCCCCAGCTTCCAGCTGGTGGGCTTTCTTCCCAGGAGGAGCAAGATGTCAGTGTTTCTCATCTTGCTCACAGCTGCCTGTTGCTGAGGCTAAGCCCTCAGCAGTGCAGTCAAGAAGAGGTGGGGATTCCCTTCTTCTGTCTAACCCCCACTTGTGAAACAGTGACTCTACCTTGGCTATGGTACACTGAAAATACTTGAGTCTCAAGAGCCCTTTCCCCAGTTCATGAGGTGGTATTTTCATACCAGGAGAAACAAGCTAAGAGGACCTCAGATACTGCCACCCCACTTCACTGAGCACTGAGCTCCTAGAATGGGAGTGTCACTCAAAGAGAAACTTACCATTGTCCCCACCACTAGATCTAGAGCCCAGTCCCAGAGAGTTCCCTGCAATGGGGGAGAGAAAGGTAGAAGTAGACCATTAAGCAGATAGCTCCTGTTTTAGGAGCAGACTTTCTTTGCAACAGAGCATGGAGAAGTGTAAACCTGAAAAGAAGAGTGGAGATTGTGGTGAAGGGAATTGGGAAGAGAATTTAAAATCTAATAATACAGGCTACACTATAGGTCAGCTAGTTTGCAGGAGAAATCAGGGTAATAAGTGAGCTGGAGGAACCCTCATGAAGTCAGAACAGATACCAAGTAGTGACCTCAGAAGTTATTCTGATTAGATTAGCTTGTAGAGGAATTCATGCTTCAGGGCATTGTAGTAGCTAATAGAGCAATCAGCAGGCAAATAGTGGAGCTTAACAGCTGGGTGTGTTCAGGGAAAGAGTAAAAGAGGGCCCTACTCTAACACTATGATCACAGGGTGACTGTGGGCATACCCAAAGCTGTGATTCCTTGAAGAACAATATCAAAGACTGAACACTGTGTAATGGGGGGAATAGACTTCATTAAAATATCCAGTCAGTAACTAACCAAATAAACATGCAAATAACAACAACAAGCTCCGAAGGAGAGGTACCACTACCCACAGTTGCTATAATATTTTATCTAAACTGTCCAGTTTCCAACAAAAGATTATGAGGCATGCAAATAAATAGGAAAATATGACCCTTGTACCAGAAAAAAGCAAGCAACAGAAATTGCCCGAGAGAGGGACCAGATGTCAATTTAACTGGAAAAGATTTCAAAGTAGCCATTGTATTGATAAATACATTTACAGAACTAAAGGAAAGCTTTCCTAAAGGAGTGAAGGAAGATATGGTGCCAATGTTGCATCAGATAGAGAATATCAACAAAGAAATCGAAATTTTAAAGAAGAACTAAATGGAAAGTCTGGAGTTGAAATGTAGAATAACTAACATAAAAACACATTCTTTAGAGGGGCTTAACAGCATATTTGAACTAGAAGAAGAAAGAATTTGTGAACTTGAATATATATCAATTGTGATTATGCAAACCAAAAAACAGAGTGAAGAGTAAAGAAAAATGAACAAAGTCTCAGAGAAACATGGGACATCATGAAGCACACTAACATATATGTAATGTGAATACCAGAAGGAGAGGAGAGAGAGAGAAAGAAGAAAAATAATTGAAGATATTATGGCTGAAAACTTCCCAAATTGATTGAACAAACAATAACCTATATATCCAGGAAGCTCAGTGAACTCCAAGCAGAATAGATTCAAAGAGACCCACAAGCAGACACATCATAGTAAAAATGATGAAAGTCAAAAACAAGGAGAAAATCTTGAAAGCAGCAAAAGAAAAAAGACACCTTACTTTCAAGACAACCTCAATAAAATTAATCTGACTTCTTAGCAAAAACAATGGAGGCCAGAAGACAGTGGGATAACATTCAAATGCTTAAAGAAAAAATGGTCAATTAGGATTCTCATACCCAAAATAATTCCCATATCATTCAATAATGAGGGTGAAATAAAGACTTTCCCAGATAAACAAAAACTGAGAGAATTTTTGTTGCTAGCAAAGCCATCTTACAAGAATCTTATAGAAAGTTCTTCAGGCTGAAAGAAAGTGACCTCAGATGGTAATCCAAATCCAAATGGACAAAGAGCACCAGTAAAGGTAATTACATAATTATAAAAGACAAAATTAATGCATCTTTCTCCTTTCTTCTCATAACTGATTTAAAAAGCAATTGTTTAAACTAATACGTATACAATATATTGTTGGACCTATAACTTATAAAAATGTAATATTGTGTACTATATTTACCAATAACAGCACAATAGTGTTAGGTTGAAGAAAAGCTGCAATGTTCTAAAGAAATGACAATAGATGGTAAAGTAACAATTATAACAATGTATGGGTGAGTTTGCACCATTGATAGCCATTGATAGATGTAATATGTATAACAATAATGTCATAAGAAGGGAGAAAATGGAATAGAACCATATAGGAGCAAAATTTCTCTATATTACTAGAATTAAGATAGTACAAATGGGAAGCTGATTCTGAAAATTTGAGATGCAACAACTAAAAAAAACACAAAAAAAATAAGTGAAACTATCATTTATGAAATTAAAATGCCACAGTAGAAAGCATTCACTTAATGCAAAAGAAAGCAGTAAAGTAGGAATAGACGGGGGGGAAAGACATGAGATATATGGAAAACTAAACATTTGATGATGGACCTAAATCTAATGATATCAATAATAACATTAAGTGTGAACAGATTAAACAGTTCAATCAAAAGGCAGAGATTGTCAGAATGGATTTTTAAAAAATGATCCAAATATATGTTATCCACGTTGGACATACTTTAGATTCAAAGACAAAATAGATTGAAAGTAAAAGGATGGAAAAAGATATATCATGCAAATAGTAACCACAGGAAAACTAGGGTGACTATACTAATATCAAATGAAATAGATTTTAAACATAAAATGTTACTAGAGATAAAGAGGGACATTTTATAATGACAAAAGTGTCAATCCATTGGGCAGATATAACAATTATAAACATATGTACACCAAATAATGGAGCATCAAAATACATGAAGCAGAAACTAACAGAAATGAAGGGAAAAAAGGACTATTCAACAATAATGGTTAGACACTTCTATACCCCACTTTCAATGATGGATAGAACAACAAGACAGGAGATCAATGAGGAAATAGAAGACTTGAACAACACTATAAAACACTTAGACCTAATAGATATCTATAGAATAATCCACTAAACAATAGCCTAAAATACATTTTTCTCACATGCACATGGAACAATCTCTAGGAAAGACCATTGCTAGGACACTAAAAAAAAAAAACTAAAGAAATTTTAAAGGGTAGAAGTATTATAAAATATGTTCTCTGATCACAATGGAATGGAATTAGAAGTCAGTAAAAGGACTTTGGGGAAATTCATACATATGTGGAAATCAGCAGCACACTCCTAAATAACCAGTCAGTCAAAGAAGAAATCAAAAGGGAAATCAGAAAACACTTCAACATGAATGAAAATAAAGACACAAGCTACTAAAATTTATGGAATCAGATAAAGCAGTTCTTAGAGGGAAATTTATAGCTGTAAATGATACATTAAGAAAGAAAAAAGATCTCATAACAGTAACCTAACCCACCACCTTAAGGCGTTGAGAAAAGTTAAGGAAACTAAACCAAAAGCAAGCAGGAGGAAAGAAATAGAAAGATTAGAGCAGAAATTAGTGATAGAGAAAATGAATAAAACCAAAAGCTGGAAATATCAGCAAAACTGACAAACCTTTAGCTAGTTTGACCAAGAGAAAAAAAAAGAAGACTCTCCTAAATCAGAAGTGAAAGAGGCGATATTATTACTGACCTTATGGAAATAAAATAGATTATAAAGGAATACTATGAACAATTTTATGCCAACAAATTGAGTAATTTAGCTGAAATAGACAAAGTCCTAGAGAGACACAAACTACTGAAACTGACTCAAGAAAAAAGAAACAACCTGAACAGACTTGTAAGTAACACAAGTGAAGGAAATTGGTCAGTAATCAAAAAGTACACATAAAGGAAAGCCTAGGCCCAGATGGCTTCACCACTGAATTCTAGCAAACAAGACTGTTTTAACATTCAACAATCAATTAATGTAATACAACACATAGAGTTTCAAAATTGCACTATCATCTCAGTAGACACAGAAAAAGCATCTGATAAAATGCAACACCCTTTCATGATAAAAACAATAAACTGAGAATAGAAAGAAACCCTCAACCTGAGAAAGGGGATCTATGAAACCCCCACAGCTAACATCATACTTAATGGTGAAAGACTGCATGCTTTCCTCCTAAGAACAGAAATAAGAATATCAACTCTATGCCTATTGACAGATGATATGGTCTTGTATGTAGAAAATACTAGGAAATCCACTAAAAAAATTATTAAAACTAATAAATGAGTTGAGCAAGGTTGTAGGGTACCAGATTAATATACAAAAATCAGTTATATTTCTATACACTTGCAATGAACAATCCAAAAATAAAAATAAGAAGTCAGTTCCATTCACAATAGCATCAAATAGGAAAAATTACTTAGGAATAAATTTAACAATAAAAGTGAAAAACTTAAACACTACCAAGTGTTGTTGAAAGAAATTACAGAAGTTCTAAGTAAATGGAAAAATACCCCATGTTTATGGATTGGAAGATTTAACACTTTAAATTCAGCAACACTCCCCAAAATGATACACAGATTCAAAGCAGCAATCTCTAGCAGAATCAGCAGAATTCTTTGCAGAAATTGATAACCTGATTCTAAAATCTGGTGAGAGATCCAGAATAACCAAAACTCTCACATTAAAGAATAAAGTAGGGGACTTCCCTGGTGGTGCAGTGGTTGAGAGTCTGCCTGCCGATGCAGGGGACATGGGTTCGTGCCCCGGTCCGGGAAGATCCCACATGCCACGGAGCGGCTGGGCCCGTGAGCCATGGCCGCTGAGCCTGCGTGTCCGGAGCCTACGCTCCGCAACGGGAGAGACCACAACAGTGAGAGGCCCACGTACCGCAAAAAAAAAAAAAGAATGAAGTAGGAGGACTCACAATTCCCAATTTCAAATTTTACTCCAAAGCATCAGTAATCAGGATAGAAATATAGGTCAATGGAAAAAAATTGAAAGTCCAAAAATAAACCCATACCTTTACGGTCAACTGATTTTCAGCAAGGGTACCAAACCATTCAATGGGGAACAAAAGTCTTTTCAGGGGTGGAGGGATAGGGTGATGATAGATAAATGATATGGGGTTTCTTCTTGAGGCAGTAAAAATGTTCTGACGTCGACTATAGTAATGGTTGCATATATCTGTGAATATACTATAAACCACTGATTTACAAATATAAAAGGGTGAATTGTACAGTATGTGAATTATGTTTTAATAAAGCTGTGTTCTAAAGGAAAGGGGAAAAAAAGATTTAAAGAAATTGTCCAGTAGGTTTCACCAAACCTCCCAAGGGGTCCATGGCACTTCAAAAATGGATAAGAACACCTAATTCAAAGCTACTTTAGTAAATAAAATTTAGTCCCCTAAGGCTGTGCTGTGGCTGTATGATAGCCACCTATGTGGCTATTTATATTTGTATTTAAATTAAATTAAAAATTCAGTTCCTCATTCACACTAGGCACATTTCAAGTGCTCAATAGCCACATGTGGCTAGTGGCTACTGAGTTGCATAGTGCAGATACAGGACATTTCTGTCACTGCAGAAAGTTTTATTAAACAGGGATGCTATTGCTCCACTCTGCCCAGAACCAACTACCACCAAATTAGGTGAAAGGACCAAATGGATTTCTTACAAAGCTGACATCAGTATCAATCATAATGCACCACTGTGGGACTTCCCTGGTGGCGCAATGTTAAGAATCTGCCTGCCAATGCAGGGGACACAGGTTAGATCCCTGGCCCAGGAAGATCCCACATGCCACGGAGTAACTAAGCCCATGTGCCACAACTACTGAGCCTGTGCTCTAGAGCCCCGGAGCCACAACTACTGAGCCCACGCACCGCAGCTACTGAAGCCTGTGTGCCTAGAGCCCATGCTCCGCAACAAGAGCAGCCACCACAGTGAGAAGCTGGCACACCTCAACGAAGAGCAGCCCCCTCTCGCCGCAACCAGAGAAAGCCCGCGTGCAACAACGAAGACCCAACACAGCCCCCCCAAAATAATATAAATAAATAAGTCTTCTAAAAAAAATAAAGCACCACTGTGTTCTCGGAACTTTACATATTTCATCCAATCCTCCAACAACCGCATGGTGGGATATTTCCCATGTACAAATGAATTTCTGGAGCCAAGTAGACTTTAAATTGGAGCTAAAATCTCCCAACACTTCAAGAGGTGGGATCAGTCATTCGGGTTCATAAGAAAGGACTTGGAGAGAGACTGGTGAAGTCCTTCCACTCCAAATTTAAAGCTGCCAGGTATTTCAGATCAGGTGAAATAAGCTTGGTTGGAATATCTGAGGCTGGATGCAAATTAGAAGATGAATATAAAATGTCTTTAATAGGAGCATAAAGAACACAAGCTGATTAACAAAATTGCCCTGCTTTGTCTTTCCACTGTATTTGGATCACTCTCATATTGTTTGGTTTGCAACTATAGCTATAACAATAGCAGCAACTACAACAACAGCACAACTCTACAATTTAGCCAAGATTTAATGAAAAGGCTGTCAGTGGCTTGTCTGGCTGCCAGACTGTGATTTTAAACTTGTATCCTGGCTTTTAGAAACAAATGCACTTCGCACCCTGAAGCCATCTTGTAGACATATTTTCTAGCTCTCTTTTTCTTTTTTACACTGAAATGTGCTCCTTGACATACATTACAATTTATAAATATTGGAAACAGCCAAAATATGAAACTAAAGTTAGGAGCAACTTTGACAGTGTAAAGAAATTGCATCATTACAAGCTTCCAACAAGAAATGTTTATAGTGCATTTATCATTGTCATTTGGCTCACACTGGACTCTTCATAGTAACAGATATTTTCCTGTGAAAAAGTAGCATGGGGATTTTTTTTAGCAGTTCTTTAGTTAATAACACAAATGCCTGTTCAGACAAGTCATGATGACCTTTAACAATGATTTACTACATGACTCAGAGATGGACCACCAATGAGAGTCAGGTGTTCTGTATTGCCAAAACAATTTTCCATTTTACTGTTCTGTTCTTTTTAAAAAGAGAATAGGAAATGACATATTATGCTTTTTCCTACCTGCAAAATGTCATTTTGAATTTATGATTTGAAAGAGCTTTACTGATGAGTTAATTTATATCAAAGGTGCTTCTAATATTGCTTCACATAATACCTTGGTCATAAAGAAGGTGTATAAAGGAGTGATTCTCATCTATAAGAATGAAAATAAAGAAGGGACTGAATTCAGCATTTCTTTTCTGAACCTAATGTAAACCAAGCATTTGAGCAAGTGTTCTTATTAATCTCCATTTCTCTAGATCTTGAAAAAATTATTTGCAATAAAGTGTCTAAAGTCCACTAATCTTGAATGCACAGTTCAAGTTTTTCCATATGTCTACACCCGTGTAACCAAGACCTAGATCAGGAGTCAGCAAACATTTCTGTAAAGGCCAGAGAGTAAATATTTTAGGCTTTGCAAGCCATATGGTCTCTGTCACAATTACTCAACTTTGCCTTTGTAGCACAAAAGCAGCCTTAGACAATATGTAAACAAATGGGTATGGCTGTGTGCCAATAAGTATTTATTTAGGGACACTGAAATGTGAATTTCATATAATTTTCACGTGCCATGAAATATTCTTTTTAATTTTTTCCCCAACCGTTTAAAATATAAAAATTCTCCAGCACCAAAGAAATCTTCCTCAAGCCCCTTCCTCAATACCTTCCCTGCAGAGGTAACTGTCCTTCTGACTTTTATTACCATTCATGAGATTTACCTGTTCTAGAACTTTATATAAATGGAATCATATAATACGTACTCTTTTGTGTCTGACTTCTTTCACTTATAATTCCTGTCTGTGGGACTCAGCTTTGTGAAATATATCAGTAATTCATTTATTATTGCTGTGTAGTATTCTGCTGTAGGAATACATAATTAATTATGCATTGTTTATTTATTTGTTCTACTCTGTGCACTTGAGTTGTTTCCAGTTTGAAGCTATTATGAATAAAGCTGCTATGAACATTCTTGTACACATTTTTTGATAGACATAAGCATTGATTTCTCTCTCTGTGTGTCTCTCTCTGTGTCTCTTTCTCTCTCTCTTTGTCTGTGTGTGTGTGAGAAAAATGGCTCCAAACTATTAGATGTGATTGGTGGTCAGAACCGCTTACAGCGTCTGATTTGTGAGACCATGTGAGCCTCTCCTTTTTTTCATTCTTACATGAGAACTATTATAGCATCCAGTGTTAGATGGCAGTGGGAAGATTCCTGGTGGAATAGGTAAGATGGTGAATTCCCTGCTGAAGTGAGCACCACTCCCACCAAGAGCATAGAGAAAATCCTAAGACTGCCATGAGTGCCAGGCACACAGACATTGAAAATGGGCTACATCCTGCCTTACATGGGGCATACACCCAGAAAGCACATAGCACGGCAGGGCTGCAGAGGGATGTGAATGTCTGGCACTGGGGATCTGGAAAAATGCTGGTCAATTCATCATGTTGATCCCCTGTCAGCCCTGGCTTCAGCTTTGGCTCCCATACTCCCATAATTGTGATTCCCGAACAATTACATTTGCTAACTAAAATGGGAAAAAAACATATTTTCTATAGTCAGATGAAAATATTTGCCTCTGAGCAGCGGATACTGCTGCAAGCAGTTTGCCTCTGAATCAGAGATGATAATAAAATTTAATTTCCAAGTTATATGGAACACAAAAGAAACAAACATTGAAGGTTTCCAATGAGGAAGAAAAAATGGGAGTGATTTCTCTCTTCCCCGATCACCATGCTTTTCCTCGTTCTCTGTCTGTTTTTCTCCATCACTCTCAGTCTCTCTCTCACTCCCTCTCAAGCGTTTTTCTTTAGTCTCCCTTTATGTGTATCTTTGTAGATATGTCTCTCACTCTGCTTCTTTGTGTGTGCCTCTCCCAATTTCTCAGTCTCAATCTTACCCTCTCTCAGTTTCACTTTGTGTATGTGTGTCGCTGTTTTTGTCTTGCCATCTTTCTCTGTCACTGTCACTCACTGTGTCTCCTTCTTGTTTCTTTGTGTAAATGTGTGTATCTCTCTGTATATGTGTGTGTGCCACTCTGTGTTTCTCTTTATTTGTACCTCTGTGTGTGTGTGTCTCTGTGTCAGTATTGTGTCTTTGTGTGTGTCTCTTTCCATGGGTGTCTCTGTCTCTCTCTCACACCACACATACTCACTCACTCACACACACACATGCCCACAGGCCTGTCTCCTAGCCATAGAGAAAACAAAGCAAAGTATTCTGGAACATTGCACCTATTCAGAAAGAAGTTCAGCAAAATGGAAACCCCTAAATAAGAGTGGGAGCACCTTTCACCCTCATTCTGCTTGTTCACATCTCAAGACCAAAATGGTCTAAATGCAAATTCCTGTTGAGCTTTTGTCTGAGGCCACTCTTTTTAAAAGAACCAGCAGGGTTAGCCTTAAATATTGGGTAAATATGAGGTTGCCTATAGAGTGTGATTTGAGGAAGCCCACACACAGCAAAATTTGCCACAGTGCTGTCATGCTATCTTTGGTGATCCATTTCATTTGTTTCACCATTGCCGTCTTCCCACTTTTCTCTTTGGAAATGCAAATATTCCTGGAAGATAGAATGCAATAAAGACATTCACAGTGAGATGTTAGCAGCTTGTGAGAGGCAAGAGAAGCTTCTGCTGACCACCTGGGATGGTGTGTGAGTGCGTGCATACGTGCATGTGTGTTTCTTTTACTAGAGGTGCAAGGGGGTAGAAAATGGAGGTGAGGAAGATGAAAGAAAGTTAGGAGTGGAATTAACACTCTTACTTGTTGAGGGAACTTGGCCAAGTCACGTAGTTTCTGTAGACCTCAGCTTCCCCAGTCAGCATATATGGGAGAAGATGTGGCGAGGGAGTAGACTAGGTTTCAGACTGCTCGATCCCTACTTTAATTAGAGACTCTCCCTTTTACGAGGTTCCTATGTTGGGCTTTCAAGCAAGATTTTGACTGAAGAAACTTGAAGAAAAGAAATTTGAAAAAAACAAAATACTAGGTAACCTCTAAAGTCCCTCTCTACTCAGAACATCTCTGATTCCAACCCTAAAGCACAAAGGTGTGGGACTACCTCCAGAAATTAGATATGCCTCATTTAAGAACATGTGTACTAAAAGGGATGCCAAATAGTTTCATTAGTCAGTAAATCTTCAATTTGTATATCTGGCTACTTTTGATGTACTCTTTTAAAGTCTTTTAAATCACCCTTGGTCATTTTACAGACTTATTCATGCAGACTCGTAAGCAGAAATTTGTAAACAAAATTCCATTTTCTCTTTGATTTACACTTTAGTGTCAAAACTGAATATATCCATAGAAAATATTAGAACATCAATATGAACAAAAACACACTTCGAATGCAGCCCAGCTTCCTTTTAGACCACGGAACATAGAAGCAAGTATTTTTCTGAAAAATATTGGTTTGTGTCTATATTATACTAAACTTGATTGTGCTACCATTAAAATATTGTGTTAATTGGGCATTTGGGGAGATAAAGGGAGGCTCTTGGACCTTTTTATCATCCTAAAGTCCCAAATAGAAGTCATCATATTCTCACCTCCAACAGTTCCTAGAAATTTGCAGGCAAAGGCTTTCCTTTTAACTTTGCCTTGAAAGTTGCCAGGTATGGATCACTATTTGAATCCAGTAGGCTCACCCCATTCAGTACACTCTGTTAATAACGAATTCCTGTTACTCCTTTCCAAGCAGCACTATTCACAATAGCCAAGACTTGGAAACACCCTAAATGCCCATCAACAGATGAATGGATAAAGATGTGGCACATATATACAGTGGAATACTACTCAACCATAAAAAAGAATGAAATTCTGCCATTTGCAGCAACATGAATGGGCCTGGAGGGTATTATGCTCAGTGAAGTAAGTCAGACAGAAAAAAAAAACAAATATTCTGTTTGCACAAAACCTCAGACTAGTTTGAAGTAGACCCATGACCTTGTTCAGAAAATTTAGTGGCTTTCAAACAAACTTAATCCCTTCAAATGTACTTCTAATGGTTTGTAAACAAAAGCTCCTCCCTTATCTCACTAGTTTTGGCCTACTGAACGATTTCAAGGACCCCTTCCATGAATCCTTTGGGTTAAAGCTGAAGAATTTCACAACTGTAAGAAGTAGTCCTTGATTTATGTTTTTTAGAAAAAGTTGTAGTTTTATATCAATTGACTCCCCTAGCAGTGGAAGAAATGCTCATATTATGTTTCCATAGCGAGACATGGAATATCTACAGTGTGAATGCCAAAGAAGTCCTCTGAGACTGCAAGGTAAAGTATGGTGGAATGTCCGTTTTTACCAGTTACCCACTTATCTCCTCACTATCAGAGACAGAAGGTCAGGATGCATGGGAATTCAAGGACCCTGGCCTCCTAATGATTCAGAGAGAACTTTGTAGAATTCAGCCCACGTTTCTTCCCATTCTTGCTTAATTGTACAGGAAGAAATTATTGTTGAGCTATGAAAATGTAAGATGGCGGGAGGCTAGTTTGAATTGATGGGAAGCCTTGATTATAAGCTATTCCAAAAGAAAATAAGTATGGTTGTTTGCTTCCATACACAATAAAGTAAAATAAGCCAAAGAGGGCTTCCTGGTAGGACTTCCTCAAGGGAGCTGCTTCCAGAAATTGGTAAGAAATTTACCAATTTAACAATTAACTTAACAATTATACATAAATGAAGGGAGTGCTATTCAAGTATTGAACACTGCATGGAAAATTGGTGTTTTAAGGAATTTTACAAATCTTTGCAGGAAAATCGTGTTTACTATTGTAATTAGCTGAGCAAGTTGGCTTCTTGGAGCATAAAAATAAAGTAGGCTGGTTCCTCAATTTTCACCAGTTTTAAATTAGTAGATTTCAAACTAAGGCCATTTGAGGTTTGGCTCTGCTTGTGTCCATTCAGTTCTTTCCCCTACACGTCCTCATCCTCACCCCCAACTAATAAGAACAGAACAGGAATTTTTTTTCATTGACAGTAACTCTTGCATAGATGAGAAGCAGAAAAATGAGTATTTTTGTTATTGTTCACCATTATTCCTTTTGGAGAATTGGCTGAACAAAGCACTCTTCCTACAGGCCATGTGACATAAGAAAGTGGGTCTGAAATGCTGGACCCTTCTAATGAGATTGTACCTGTGTCTATGATGAAAGAGCTCTTTTCACAAACTAATTGTGTAAACAAGGGAAATATTAGCCTACTTCAGTGCATAGACCTCAGCAGCAGCATTTGTGTCTCCAAACTGAATGTCCTAATTATAAACGAGCCACGCTTATTTGTCAAACCACTTACAGATCTCTGAGACATATAGCTTTGCCTTTTATCCTCTTGTCTTAGTCATTGGGATTACTTTATGTACTTGAAAGTAATGAGATTGCATTTTCTCCCCCCAAATGTCCTATCACTCATACTTCTCATTTAAGGCAGACTGACCTTTCCCCCCAATTAGAACAAATTAGTGATGTTTTACTTCATCTCAAAACCACTGAGCCATTGTAAGAGCAGAGTCAATGGTGGGGCCCTAATGGGGCCTTGAAAGCTGAGCAGAAGAGAAAGAAACAGAGAGAGAAGGAGAAGTAAAGGAAGTGGGGATGGTGACAGAGGGTGGGGTGGTGGTGGTGCCAGTGGTTAGGAATCAAAGGAAAGGAAGGGGAAATGAGGGTGAGGTGGCCCAGGGACAAGGGAGAAAAGCCTAGGGAGGGCAGAGGGGGCAGGGCATCGAGACTGAAAAAGGAGCAAGAAAGAATGAGCAGGAGACAGGTGTCAGGTGCATTGAGCCTCCAAATGGGGGAAGTGGGGAGAGTGATGAGGTGGCTGCCCCATCTGCTTTTTTTAATTTAATTTAATTTATTTATTTTTAACATCTTTATTGGAGTATAATTGCTTTACAGTGGTGTGTTAGTTTCTGCTGTATAACAAAGTGAATCAGTTGTACATATACATATATCCCCATATCTCCTCCCTCTTGTGTCTCCCTCCCTCCCATCCTCCCTATCCCACCCCTCTAGGTGGTCACAAAGCACCGAGCTGATCTCCCTGTGCTATGTGGCTGCTTCCCACTAGCTATCTATTTTACATGTGTTAGTATATATAAGTCCATGTTAGTATATATAAGAGAGTACTCTCACTTCGTCCCAGCTTACCCTTCCCCCTCCCCGTGTCCTCTACGTCTGCATCTTGATTCCTGTCCTGCTCCTAGGTTCTTCAGAACCATTTTTTTTTTAGATTCCATATATATGTGTTAGCATATGGTATTTGTTTTTCTCTTTCTGACTTACTTCACTCTGTATGACAGACTCTAGGTCCATCCACCTCACTACAAATAACTCAATTTTGTTCCTTTTGATGGCTGAGTAATATTCCACTGTATATATGTGCCACATCTTCTTTATCTATTCATCTGTTGATGGACACTTAGGTTGCTTCCATGTCCTGGCTCTTGTAAATAGAGCTGCAATGAACATTGTGGTACATGACTCTTTTTGAATTATGCTTTTCTCAGGGTATATGCCCAGTAGTGGGATTGCTGGTCGTATGGTAGTTCTATTTGTAGTTTTTAAAGGAACCTCCATAGTGGCTGTATCAATTTACATTCCCACCAACAGTGCAGGAGAGGGTGTGGAGAACCCATCTGCTTTTAACTGACTCCCTTGCTCCTTCTCTATACAGGAAAGAGCTCTCGCTTGCTCGCTGGCATTCAATCTTTTCCTCTGTCCCAGGGCCCTTTCTCTTTCATAATGATAGGAATACATTAGGATAAAAAGGTAGATAAGTGACTGCCTAGGGCACAATGATGTTGTAAAAAGAGGTTGGCATCTGAGTCAGTCAGTGTTATATTCAATTCACTGTGAGTCCTGGCAAGCCATCTAATCCCTCTGAACCTCACTCTCCTGAAGCAAAAAATATTATTCTTTGATATGTGGTTGGTACCAAATGAAATTTTGTGCAGGCAAGTGCCCAGCACAGGGTCTGGCACATAGTAAGGGCTCAATAGGTTAGCGCTGCATACTGGCACCAACTTTTACGAATATACAGAACCATTTGTGGCCCTTTGTACAGAGTAGGCAAACCAATTCGTGGTATCAATTGAGACACTGAGGGAAGGTTTGCCTTGCAGGATTTTTTCTTGCCCAGCTTGTTACAGTTTCTGAATACTAGAGACCAGAGAGTCTAATGACTGGACAGTCATTCTTGTTATCTAAAGTACTCTTTGCAGACAGTGCTCTTTCAAATCTAACCATCTTACATGTGGCAACAAGAAAAGCCTTTATTTAATTTCTGCTTTGTGCCATATACTTTCTATTCCAATGCCATGCTTCTTAAACAGTGGACATTTAACCCTTGGAGGAAGGGAAAGCAACAAGACAGATATGGCACATCTTCTTAGAGCTTTCAGTTTTACTTCCAGATTTAGGGGAAAGCACTGAAGTAATTCAATTAATGTGTAATTGAAAACATTATTATTACATTCAAACAAACACAAATACACCGTGAAATAGAAAGAAATCTGAGTGCATTTTCAAGATGAAGCATGAACATGAAATTTGCAAGTTACTTTCCACCGAAAACACTTTGGGCTGTGCTCTCAGACCCTCTAAATCAATCTTGTAATCGTTAAGCTAACCTGCCATAAATAGACCCCAAATTAAAACGTCTCAGCCACAAGAGAACTCTATTCTTTGTTTAGTATAAGGTGAGTATTCCTGGTCAGCAGGTAGTTTAATTCCATGTGGTGATTCAGGACCCAGGCTGACCCCAGCTCAAGGTTCCATTATCTCCCAAGCTAATTTTCTCAAATTTTAATGTGCGTTTGCATTACCTGTGGAGCTTGTTAAAACACAGATTGTGATTCTGCAGCTCTGGGGTGGGGGCTGAGATTCTGCATTTCTAATGAGCTCCTAGGGAATCAGATGCTAGTGACCTAAGGAATGCACTTTGAGAATAAGGCCATAGAGCAATGGTTATCAAATCTGACTGCACATTTCAATGGCCCGATGAACTTTTTAAATATCAATTTTATTGACATCATTTATAAAAAAATAAACTGCACCTATTTAAAATATACATTTCCACGAGTTTTTAAAAGTGTGTTTACCCATATGGTTACCATTATCAAGATATAGAGCATTTCCATCACCGCAAAAGTATTCTCGTGCCCCTTTACAGTCAATGCTCTCTACCCCCATTCCAGGCAACAACTGATGTGCCTTATATCATTATAGATTACTTTGAATTTTCTAGAATTTCACATTAATGGAATCATACATTCCTGGATTCATTCACTTAGAATAACATTTTTGAGATTTATCTGTGTCGTATGTATAAGTAATTTGTTCTTTTTTATTGCTGAGTAGTATTTCATTGTATGAATATACAATTTATTTATTTATTCACCTAATTGTGTGCCACTTAAAATCATCTCCCTTAATAGTATTTAAGTGGTACACAATTACACAAGTCAAATTGTGTGTGTGTATCATATCATGTGTATAATGCATATGTATATAGTTTATATTTATACATGTATATATCTTATATGTGTGTATATATATATGAAATAAATATATATAGTAGCTTAAGATGAGGTGATTTTAAAAAGTAAGGTGATAATAAGAGATATATTAGGTAAATATTAAGTACTACTGTTATGTTGCTGTGACAAAAATAAGAAAATGACATGTGAATGGCTGAAGTTTGGAAAACTTTAATAATGGGAGGGTAGCACTTGGGGCCTCTAACAGTCATTAACACCTTAGGAGTAATGAGCTGAGCAGTGAGCAGAAATGGAGGCCATAACCCAGGAAAGTGGGGGATTTGTGGGAGAACCTACACAGTGCCTAGTAAATAAAATGAATAAATAAAAATTGTATTGATTGACAGTAGAATGTCAGCTTTGCCTATCAAACCACAACCTAGGTGCCCAGCAATTACTCCAACAAAGTCTTCCTCTAGATTCAACCACAAGACATGATTTCTTATCGCCAAGGCTCAGACGTCATAAAGCCTATCACTCATTGAAGGGAAATTAGAGCTAACTGTTTCTGGAAAAGGAGTTTTCCCCCTGACTCAAATAAGCAAAGAGAATTTTTTTGTGCATTTTACTATCTTAATTTTTTGGGGGGTTTTAGTTTGTTTAATTTGTTTTGACTTTGAATTACTCGTTTTATGTATTTGTATATTTTTTGGTCTGCTTTCTATGTGTGTGAAGCAACATGTTCTGGAACTTAGCAAGAAGCCAGTAGCAGCAGATGGGGTATTAAGTGGGAGACAGGATCGTCTCCATTGTTTTTAGTCTTTACTGCACCTGTCAAATCAAGATAGATGATGAGTTTGGGTTCTGCTCGCCCCCCAAGCTAAAGCATCTATGATTCTGTTTCCTGGCCCTGTCATCCATCAACTTGATAGAAGTTGAGTAAGTCCAAAAGCTAAACGTGCCACAACTCTCATCTGACTGCCTTTAAATGGGCTGAGGGTAGGGTAAGGAGACGACAAGTTGAGAGAGAAAGAAAAAAGGTTGGGAAGAAGAGGTAGAGAGTGTAGGTAGTTTTCATCCAATTTTCTCAGATCGCATCTGCATTTTAAACAGAAAAGTTCTCTTGCATACTAACTTAAAATCTTCATCTAATGTCAATACTGACATTTTCAATCTCTTTTTACATTTGTCATATTATTGGGAAGTGACTTGGTGTGTCTGTGGACTCTCTGGAATCCTATAAGAATAAGATCACGCAGGACAATGGCAACCCATCAAGTACAACTTGTATTAAAGCTCCTTGACCTTGAGAAGTCTCATTATCAACCAAAGCACAATGTTAGTCTAGCAGGAGGCAAGTTAGACTGTTGATTAGCAACACTATGCACCAGCCACTGCATACTTTTTCTGTGATCTTTGTTGTAACCCATCTGGGCTGTGACTTGTTATGTGTTGTGCATCATGCCATTTATTCTTTTTACCTGGACTTGTGCCATGGATTTTTAAATGATTTTGTACAGTGAAACAACACAAGTCCAGCCATAGGCCATCTGTACCAAAAACTATCATTATCTTTGCCTCATATTCTGCCAATCCCAGAAAAGAACACCAACATGGGTTATAGCAGCTACACCAATTGGATAGTAGAAATTAAATACTGAATATTCATTCGTAAATCTTACTCATTATAGAGACTAGTGGGACAAATAGCTCTCTCTTGCTCTCTCTCTCTCTCACTCTATCTCTCCCTCTCTCCCCCTTTGGATTCTTTAAATGAATACATTCAACACAGTCTACTGCAAACATTTATTAGAAGGCAGTAGTATGAGAATAGCCAAGATATGAATTCCTTCCCATTTAGATAATTTTTATCTAGGAAAAAACTTTTGAAAATGCACACAACTGATGTCTCAACACTGCTTTTTGGATGCAAAGGAATGGAAATTAAATGGCATGACCATATGACCTAGTTACTATATGACTTCGTTACTAAGGCAGTCAGGTGACTGAACTACTGAAGAGACTTTTTTCTCAAGACCTGAAAAGTAGAAATGAGGAGGAGGAAGAAACATTTGTTTACAGACACTGAACAACAGAAAGTACAGTATTATTGTTCCTGAGAGAAAAGAAACAAATGAAGTTAACGTTGGCTTTCTACCTAGAGGTAATTCTAGACCATGGTGCAGGGCAGGGGAACCCAAGTAGAGCATAGTGGTTTCACCAAGTCGAGGGCAGGGAGATCAATATTCAGGAAGACTGAGGTAGCCAGGGAGGAGGAAGCTACACAGAGAAAGAACTCTAGAAATCTGCCTAGAGGTCCCCTGGAATTTGTTACTAAGTAAAAAGCCCTGAATGCATTAGGGAGAACTCTATGAAGCTGGGCAATGAATGATCGGAGAACTGTGAGTAGAGTGAAAAAATTCTCAGAGTTCACACAGAGCTGGGAGATATTTAAGTTCCTACCAGCCAGAGTAAAGTGGCCTCATGTAGCAACCAGGGCTTCCAATTGGATAGTAGGGAGCTAGGAAGGGTCATGCCTTTCTAGTAAGACTAAATTAGCCAAGAGTAAAGATTATCCTACATCCATCTCACAAACGTAAAATAGGCCTTGAAAGGATAAAACTGATAGGCAAGTAAGTCCACTGTCTCCCAGAACAATGTCCAACAGTCCTTAAAGGAAGACAAGAAAACCCAGCACTCAAAAGTGTAGCAATCAAATTCCATCCTCCAATAAAAATAATCATTAGACATGCAAATGGGAAATGGGACCCATAACTGGGGAAAAATCAGTCCATAGAAATAGACCCAGAAATGACAGAGGTGATAGAATTATCAGAGAAGGCATGCAAAACAGCTATTATAAATATGCTCAGGGTTTAAAGGTATACATGAACACAGAGAAAGTAAATGGACTTATTAAAAAATAAACACAAGGAAATTCTAGAGCTGAAAAATACAATATCTGAAAAATTCACTGGATGGAAGTGAAGTCAGATTAGTTACTACAGAAAAAAATAGTCAACCTGAATAGATAATGACAGAAACTTTTCAAAATGAAGCACAGAAAGAATAAAGACTAAAATTAGTAAAGATGAGTTCATAGATAGTCAAGCCGAAGGAAAAGTCTAAGCAAATGGCACAGCGGCTTTGAATTTGAGGATGAGGTGTTTGGGGAATAGTCATATTTCAATGTGGTTAGAACATAGAGAGTATGAAGGAAAATGCTGGAAAATGATGTTATAAAATTGGGTTCAGTCCTACCCAGGACCTCATATACTATGCTAAAAATTTTGAACCTTATCCTATGGATGATGGAAAACAATCTGAGCTTTTGAAGTGAGTACTTGACATGCTAGGATTTGTGGTTTCAAAGGTAAATTTTGATGAATGATGATTTGCAAGCAGGAGATATCAAAGTCAGGGAGATAAATTGTGCAGGTTTGTAGAAGTCAAAATGAAATAGGACAAGCACCTGAGCTTGGGCAGTAGATAAAAAGAAGAAGGGCAATTCACAAAATTTTTAAGTAGAACTGACATTATTTGGTGCTAGGGTTTTGAGGAATATAGGAAGAGGGAGAATGAGGATGCTAATCAATATTTTCTTTTATTGAAGTATAGTTGATTTACATGCTGTGTTAATTTCTGCTGTACAGCAAAGTGATTCAGTTTTGTGTGTGTGTGTATATATATATATATATATATTCTTTTAAAAATATTCTTTTCCATGATGGTTTATCATAGGATACTGAATATAGTTCTCTGTGCTGTACAGCAGGACCTTGTTGTTTATCCATTCTATATGTGAAAGCTTATATCTGCTAACCCCAACCTCCTACTCCATCCTTCCTCCAACTCCCTCCTCCTTGTCAACCATGAGTCTGTTCTCTATGTCCATGATTCTGTTTCTGTTTATAGATAGGTTCATTTGTGTCATATTTTAGATTCCACATATAAGTGATATCATATTGTATTTGTCTTGCTCTTTATGACGTACTTCACTTAGTATGATAATCTCTAGTTGCATCCATGTTGCTGCAAATGACATTATTTCATTCTTGTTTATGGTTGAGTAGTATTCCACTGTATATATGTACCACATCTTCTTTATCCATTCATCTTTTGATGGTCATTTAGGTTGTTTCCAAGTCTTGGCTATTGTGAATAGTGCTGCTATGGAACACAGGGGTGCATGTATCCTTTTGAATTATAGTTCTGTCCAGATATATGCCCAGGAGTGGGATTGCTGGATCATATGGTAATTCTATTTTTAGTTTTCTGAGGAACCTCCATACTCTTTTCCAGTGGCAAGAATGAGGATGTTAAAGAAGAGGAGGATCATTTCTAGGTTTCTGGCTTGAACAAATGGGGAAATGTTTATATCATTCATTGAGACAGAGAATGAAGTAGGAACATCAACGTGGGGGATACAGTTTTGGACATACTGAGTTGAAGTTGCCAAGTCAGAATTTATTCACTCCTAATTTCAGGTGTTGCATGTCAGTAATAAAATCCTCCACTTAGAAAATCTCTTTCTGTAAAACTAAACTGTTGTTGCATATGACGCTATTTTTAAAAGTTTTAAGACTAAGAAGCTGCATTTAAAATGAAATTATAAAGCAGATTTAATGAGGTTCCTTTTATATTTTCTCTTTCTCTTTTTTTGCCATAAGTTCCCCCAAGTTCCTGTACAAATTAGTATACTCAAAGCTATGTTCAAGTCAATCTCAAACTCTTTGTGTCCCAGCCCCAACCATACTAGCTCCAGAATTGTTATTATCATAAGCCGCTGCTTATAGCTTGAGGCCTGAGTTAAGGCCACAAGGGACCAGAGATAATCCTCTGCTGGGTCTGAAGCTGCTTGAGGTCAGGCGGATAAATGGTAGAAGAAGTGCAGGGTACTGGGAGAGCACAAAGCAGGGAGACCTCATCTAGGCTGTGACTCAGGAAAGAGCCTCCCTGAAATCTGAAGAGTGAGTAGGATATAGTGTGGAGGCCTAGAGCTGAAAGAGCATGTGGTATATTTAAGAAACTAAACAAAATTCAGGGCAACTGGAGTATAGAGAACTAAGAGATAATGGTGTGAGAGGAGAGTGGAGAGGTGGACAAGGTACGAAGCTTGGAAGGTAAGTCAAGAAGAAGACATCCCTCTTAGTGGTATAGAATGCAAGCACAACACTTTAAATTATATATTATTGGGAATTCCCTGGTGGTCCAGTGTTTAGGACTCCACACTTTCACTGCCGAAGGCCCAGGTTCGATCCCTGGTCAGGGACTAAGATCCTGCAACCTGCAAACTGCGTGACGTGGCCAAAATAATAATAATAATAAATTATATATTATTTTGGGCAATAATAAACCAAATACTGTTCTAAATGTTTTACAGATATTAGCTTATTCACACTCTCTCTTATTCCCCATATAAGAGATGAGGAAACTGAGGAATCGAGTAGTTAAGTAACTTGTCCAAGATCACACGGTGACAAAACTGAGACTCAAACCCAGTATGTCTGGCTCCAGAGTTTGTGTTCCTAAACACGCTACAATACTGTCTTATGTCAATGTAATGTGCCTTCTTGGAACAAGTAAATAAGCTTTTCTTTAGAATAGTTAGAGGTACTGATTCTGAAGCAAGAAAATTTTTCGATATAGAAGCATCGGATTCCAGGACAATCCATGGATGGCAGAAGCCCAGGAAAATCCACCAAAAGGAAAAAAGGCATGTGTTCATGTGCATGCGCGCACACACACACACACACACACACACACACACACACACAAATTAAGTTTTGTTAAAAGATATGTTTGATTACTTCTGATTGTGGGAAGATGCAGTTGAGTTACTTTCTCCTATTCCTTCCAATTAAGTATAAGTAAAACCCTGGACATTATGTATGAAACAAACAAGAGAAGACTTAAAATTAGAAGGAAGAAAGCACACTGGCTAGGAAATTTGGGACCCAAGGAATGACATGGTGGTGAGTTCCCTGGGTTTTCTTATTGCCTCATATACCACAGACATGGAACTGAAAGAAACCTTCAACTAGAAAATGCCTACAGGTGGAAACAAAAAGGTCCCCACAAAAGCCTCCTCTCTCTAGCTAAATGGCCAAGAAAGGGACAGCCTAACAAGATAGAAAACATTTTAGGTAATACCTGTTCTACTCCAGCTAAACACTACAGATAAAATGGTGGCCCCATGCCCATCCATGCTAGTAAAGGACATCCAAGCCTACTACTCCCTGGAGTCTGTAACCAGACAGCACAACACCCGCACAGAAAGGCTGAAGTCAGAGAAGGCAAAATAAGGAGTTGGGACTTTCATCACTGCCAGCTTGTAACAAGGTCACACCTTCACCCGCCACAGTGTCAATGCAGACTGCATGGGGAACCTGAACTTCCACCCGCTTTAGCAGTAATGAGGCACTTTTCCCCCTCCCTGCTTGTGGTGGTATCAGAGGAGGCCTAGTGGAGAGTAAGAGCTTTCACTACTAGCCAGCAGTCATAAGGCCACTCCACCTCATGGTGTCATTAGATGTCACTTGGAGAACAGTAGTGAGGTACTCTTACCCCTCCCAATCAGGGATATATCAGTAGTAGGGAGCTAAAAATGCCACCACTACCCAAAAATAATGACACCCCACTTGAGTGTCAAAAAAGGCTGAGTAGGGTTGTGTATACATGGGGAATATAGCCAATATTTTATAATAACTTAAAAAATGGTTAAGATTGTAAATTTTAAGTTATGTATATTTTAATACAGTAAAAATTTAGAAAAAAAGAACTTGAGTAGGGAATCTGGAATCTACCTCCTGCTGGCAGTAACAAGGTGCATTCCTCTTCTCTACTAGGACAGAAGAAGCCAGCTAAAGCAAAATTAAATAAGATCCAGAATCTCATATAATAATACCCAAAATATCCAAGTTTCAATAAAAAATTACTCATCATACCAAGAGCCAAGAAAATCTCAATCTGAATGAAATGCTTTCACAGGTGTTTGCATATGCCCAAGCTCATAAAGTGTCCACATTAAATATGTACAGTCCTTTGTATGTTAGTTATACCTCAATAAAGCTGTTTTTAAAAAGACAGTCAATAGGTTCCAACACCAAGATGACAGAAATATTAAAATTATCTGACAAATATTCAAATCAGCCCCATAAAAATACTTCAGCACACAATTACTTACGTGCTTGAAACAAATGAAAAACTCTTAGCAAGGAAATAGAAAGCCTCAGCAAGAAACAGAAGATATAAAGAAGAGCCCAAATAAAAATTTGAGAACTGAAAATTTCAATTACCAAAAACAAGAAAAAAAACCCACCATGGATAATTCCCAACAGAAAGAATCAGTGAACTTGAAGAGAGAAAAATAGAAATTGCCCAATCTGACAACAGAGAGAAAATAGCCAGGGAAAAAAGTGAACAGTCTCAGATCTAGTAGTCATGCCATTGGTGTCTCAGAGGAGAGAATAAAGATGGCAAGATGGAAAAGTAATCAAAAAAATAACTTTTGAAACTTGCCAAATTTGGCAAAAGATACAAAACGACACATTCAAGAAGTGAAACTTCCCTCCCAAAAAAGAAATCCACAGCAAGACACATTATAGACAAACTTCTAAAAACTTAAAGACAAAAAAAAGCATTTTCCAGAAGGTAGTAGCATAGATTTTTTCAAGTGCTGAAAGAAAAGAACTGTCAATCCAGATTCCTGTACCTGGTAGAAACAACCCTCAGGAATGAAAGGGAAATTAAAACATTCTCAGATGAAGGAACGCTAAGAGAATTTGTTGCCAGCAGCCCTACCTTAAAAGAATGGCGAAAAGAAGTTCTGTAAACAAAGACATAACAAGAAAAGAAGGAATTTTTCAACTTCAAAGATCAAACAAACGAAAGAGCAAAATTATGAGTAAATAAAGTTGGCTTTCCTTTTCATCTTGAGTTTTCTAATTATGTTTGCTGTTTGAAGCAAATATTATAACACTGTCTAATGTGGATATAAATTTGTACTTCAGTAACCCAAAGTAAGGCAGGAAAAAAAAAAAACACAGAAAGGAACAACAGAGAGAACAAACAGAAAACACAAAGGAACTAGGCAGACATAAGCTCTAACAAATCAATAATTACATTAATCGTAAATAATCTAAGTACACCAATTAAAATAAAGTGGAAGAGTGAATTTAAAAACATGACCCAACCATATGTTGTCTACAGAAGACTCACATAAGTTAAAGCAATTTACGGAGGCTGAAAGTTGAAGGATGGAAAAAGATATATCATGCTAACATTAGTCAAAGAGGCAAGAATGGCTATATTAATATCAGATGAAGTAGACTTCAGATCAAATAAAATTAATGACAGAGACATTGCAAATGATAAAAAGGGTCAATCCAGGGCTTCCCTGGTGGCGCAGTGGTTGAGAGTCCGCCTGCCAATGCAGGGGACACGGGTTCGTGCCCCGGCCCGGGAAGATCCCACATGCCGCGGAGCGGCTGGGCCCGTGAGCCATGGCCGCTGAGCCTGCGCGTCCGGAGCCTGTGCTCCGCAACGGGAGAGGCCACAACAGTGAGAGGCCCGCGTACCGCAAAAAAAAAAAAAAAAAAAAAAGGGTCAATCCACCAGTAAGACATAGAAATCTTAAACGTATATGCACCAGGAAACAGAACTGCAAATTGTGCGAAACAAAAACTTACAGAACTAAAAGAAGAGATAGACAAATACAGAATTGTAGTTTGAGATTTTAGCACCCCTCTCTCAACAATTGATAGAATAACTAGACCAAAAAATAACAAAGACGTAGAAGAATTCAATGACAGGGTCTAATTGGCATTTATAGAACACTGCATACAATAATAGCAGAATACACATTCTAAATACATATTCTTTTCAAGATCCCACAGAACATTTTCCAAACTAGACCATATCCTGGGCCATAAATCAAACCTTAACAAATCCGAAAGAATTGAAATCATTTAGAGTATGCTCACTGACCACAATGAAATCAAACTAGAAAATTAACAGGAAAATTTTCAAACACATGGAAACTGAAAAGCACACTTCTAAATAACCCATGAGTCAAAGAAGAAGCTTCAAGGGAAATTTAAAAATACATTAAACTGAATGAAATGGAAACATATATATCCAGATCCATGGGACATAGCTAAAGCAATTCTGAGAGGAGAATTTATAGCACTGAATGCTTATATTTGCCAAGAGGCAAAGTCTCAAATCAATAATATAAATCCTACTTCAAGAACCTAGTAAAACAATAGCAAAATAAACACAAAGGAAGCAGAAGGAAGGAAATAATAAACATAAAAGCAGAAATCAATACAATTTAAAAAAAGATAGAGAAAAATCAATGAAACAAAGACCTGGTTCTTAGACAAGATCAATAAAATTGACAAACCTCTAGCAAGACTGACAAAGAAAAAAGAGATAAAACACAACTTACCAATATAAGGAATGAAACAGGGAATATTGCTGTAGATGTTGCAGGCATCAAAGGGATAATAAGAGAATGCTACATATAACCCTACAGGCTTAGATGAAACAGATTATTCCTTAAAAAATATAAATTACCACAACTAGCTAAATATTAAATAGATACTTTAAATAGCCCTATAAACTATTAAATAAATGTAATTCCTAGTTTTAAGCTCTCAAAAAGGAATCTCCAGACCCAAATTGTTTCACTGGAGAATTCTACCAAACACTAAGAATTAATTCCAATTCTACACAATCTGTTGCAGAAAATAGAGGCTAGTATTATGAAGCTATTGTTACCTCAATACCAAAACCAGGCAAAGACAGTACAAAAAGGAAAACTAAAAATATTCCTCGTGAATATAGATGCAACCATCCTTAACAAAATGTTAAGAATAGAATTCAGCAATATATAATGAGAATTATACCCCATAACCAACTGGGATTTATTACAGGGATGTAAGTCTGGTTCATATTAGAAAATCAATCAGTGTAGTCTACTATATTAATAGGCTAAAGAAGAAAAGCCACAGGATCATATCAATCTATGTAGAAAAAGAATTTGACTAAGTTCAACATTCGTTCATGATAATATCTCTCTGAAAAATAGGAACGAAAGGGAACTTCCTCAAAATAAAGAGCATGTAAAGAAAAGAAAAAAAAGAAAAACAAAACCTAGAGCTAATATTAAACTGAATGGTGAAAGAATGACTGCTTTCCCCCTAAGATCAAGGCAAGGATGTGCATTCTCACTGCTTTTATTAAACATAATGCTAGAAGTTCTAACAAGTGCAATAAAGCCAGAAAAGGATATAAATGGCATATGGATTAGACGAAATAAAACTTTTCCTTTTCGAAGATGACATGATGGTCTACATAAAAATTCCCAAGGAGCCTACAAAAAATATCCTAGAACTAATAAGCAAGTTCAGCAAAATCACTGGATACAAGACAAACATACTAAAATCAATTATTAGAGTTTCTATATATTAACAATGAACCTGAGGTCACCAAAATTAAAAATACAATACCTTTTACAATTGCTCAAAAATGAAATATTTAGGTGTAAATCTAACAAATATATAGAGAACTTGTATACTGAAAGCTACAAAAAGCTGATGAAAGAATTCAAAGAAGATCTAAATAAATGGAGAGGCATGGTTTGTTCATGGACTGAAAGAGTCAACATAGTAAAGATGTCAATTCTCCCCAAGTTAATATGCAGGTCTAATATAATTCCTCTTAAAATTCTAGCAAGATTTCTTGTAGATATAGACAAGATTATTCTAAATTTTATTTGGAAAAATAATAGAACTAGAACAGCTAAAGCAATTTTGGAAAATAAGAATAAAGTGGGAGGAATCACTTTACCCGATTTCAAGACTTATTATTAGCTACAGTAATCAAGATTGTGATATTGAAAGAGTGATAGAATGATGAAACATAGAATGATGGAACAGAATTGAGAACCCAGAAATAGACCCACAGAGATATGCCCAACTGATTATTGACAAAGATGCAAAATCAATTCAATGGAAGAAGGATCCTTTTCAACAAATGGTATTGGAGCAAGTAGACATCCATAGAAAAAAGTCATAATAAAGAACCTTGACCTAAGTCTTATGTCTCATACAAAAATTAACTCTAAATGGTTCATGGACTTAAGTGTACCCTGCAAAACTACAAAACTATTTAGGAAAACACGTAGAAGAAAATCTTCAGGATCTAGGGCTTGGCAAAGAGTTTGTAGACATGACACTAAAAGCACAACTCAGAAAAGGAAAATTAATAAATTGGGCCTCCTCACCAAATTAAAAATATTTTACTCTGAGAAAGACCCTGTGACTAGGATGAAAGGACAAGTCACTGACTGGGAGAAAATGTTTGCAAACCAAATATCGAACAAAGGACTCATATGCAGAACATATATCAAATTCTGTAAACTCAACAGTAAACAAATAAATAATCCAATTAGAAAATTGGCAAAAAAATAACACATGAAGAAACATTTAACTGAAGAGGATTTGCTGATAGGATATAAGCACATGAAAAGATGTTCAACATCATTAGTCATGAGGAACATGCAAATTGAAACCACAATAAGATATCAACTACAAACCCACAATAATGGCTAAAACAGAAAATAATGACAACACCAAACGTTGGTAAGGATGCAGAGAAACTGGACCACTCATACATTGCTGCTGTAAAGTGGTACAACCACTTGGAAAACAGTTTGGCAATTTCTTAAAAACTAAACATGCAACTACTATGCAATCTAGCAATCATGTCCTTGGGCTTCTACTCCAGAGAAATGAAAACTTATATTCATACAAGTTCTGTACACAAATGTTCATTGCAGATTTATTTGTAACAGCCCAAAACTGGAAATAACCCAGATGCCCTTCATTGAGGTGAATGGATAAACAAACTGTGGTACATCCCTGCCATGGAATACTATTCATCAATAAAAAAAAAAAAAAGAACAAACTAGTGATACATGCAACAACCTGGATGAGCCTCCAGAGAACTATGCTGAGTGAAAAAAAGCAAATCCCAAAAGGTTACATACCGTAAGGTGCCATTTACATAGCCTTGAAATGGCAAAATTATATGAATGGAGATTAATGGTTGCCAGGAGTTACGGAACGGGGGACAGGAGGGACCTGGGTGAGGCAATAAACGGGCAATATAAGAAATCCTAGTAGTGATAGATATACCTTGCATCTTGCCTGTATCAACGTCAATATCCTGCAATCCTGTACTATAGTGTTGCAAGATATTACCATTAAAGAAAACTGGATAAAATGTACTTTGGATCACTCTGTATTATTTCTTATTGCTGCATGATAATCTACAATTATCTCAAAATAAAAATTTTAATTAAAAGAGATATTTGAAGTATTAGGAATATCAAAATGTATTCCATAAATACAACAAGTATTTTAAAATATGTTATTGCCATTGCTGCTCTGCCCTTGGGCACTCTGTAATCTTCAAGGTGATACCTCTTATTACTTTCTTTTGAAATTCTGAGTAGCTGATTAATCACTATTATAGGTCTCTTAATCTTCCTTATCTTTAGATTTTCAATTTCCTGAGAAATGGACACATGAGAGCAAAATTTTCTCTAGGGTGCAGCAACAGGGATCAGAACAACACTGCCTTGAAAGCTAAGTATAATGAAAAAAAAGGCTGAACCTGGAGCTTAAGAAACTGCATCTAGTCCCAGTTGTCATAATTAGCAGGGTAATCTAGGAAAATCTGCCTATTATCTCTGAGTCGCAGCCCCCTCATCTGTAGGAGAATGATCTCTAAGGAACCCTTTAGCTCTGACATCCTAGGAAATCAAAGGGAGGCTGCCATTGGGAAGAGAATTTTCCCACCTTGATCTAATTAGACTAGCTCTGTGAAAGCCACTCCAGTTCTTAGATACCTGTAATGACTACCTTTTCTCCAGAAGTCACTGTGGATTTAGGGCCTGTTCTGTCTCCTGAAGATAAGTGAGTCTGAAGTTGCAGATGTGATATTTTGTGTAAATGTAAGGGAAAAAAATCTCGGAAAAATCCCAGGAAAGACAGTGGGGTAAGATAATTTCATGCCAAGCAGATGTGTGGTTGACTGTGAGCTCTGAGCCAATCACAATGGGAAGTTCAACTTAGTGACACTGGGAAGAGACTAGGTGCCTTGAAGCAGCACCAAAAGAAAAGTTTTCTGTGTGCCAAGATCAAGACATGCCTACTGAGTGGTGACTTCAACCTGAAACTGCTGAAATTGGACTTAGGACCCCAACAGATAAGAATCCTGCTTCATCGGTGACCCAGGGAATAGAGAAGTAGGTGGTGTGTGTGCATGTGCCGGTGTGTGGGGAGGAAAACCAACAGGGCAGAATGATCATACAAAATATACTACAACAGTTTTCTAATTGACCTCCCCAGTCTCTCCTTACTTCAATTCATCTTCCACATTGCCATCAAATTCATTTCCTAAATCCCATATCATATTGTCTCTTCTTGTTTAAAACTTTTCAACAGCTTCTCACTACATTCAGAATAAAGTCTTAACTATCTAGCGTGGCTTCTGGCAACTTCCCAGATTTGACTCCAACCTATCTGATCCAACCTTATCTGCAGTTATGGGTTTACCACGTATTCCATACTACTCTCCAACCCAACCACATGCTATTCCACAAACAAATCTCTTGGCACTCCCAACCTATATTTTGTTGGCTTCACATATGTCTTCCCCTATTGCAAATTGCCAACCCCTTCCTGTATGAAGTCTTAGTTGACCACTCCAGTTAATGTGCATTTCCTTCCTCTCCTGAACTCCTACAGTACTTTGCATCTACTTTGGAAGGAGAGGAATTAATCACCACAACCGGCTTCAAACACTTTCTCATCTCACAAATTATTTCTCCCAGCCTCATTACTCCACAGTGAAATCTTTGTTTTGCTTGACTTTCCAAAGGAGTATTTAACTATCTCCTCAAGCTATGAAGGAGAAGGCAGCCTCTCATACTATTTTGCATGCTCCATAGTGGTACCAATGCTATGCACTTAAGAGGCCCTCAAGTTTTACTGATTTTACATTGATGACTAGCTGTTCAATGGGTCCCTTCCTCTCCATCCTCCTTAACTCATGCCCTCCTCACCTCTGTCAGGAACCACTGCAACAGGCTCTTCAGTGCTTTCTACTGGGATGATTTGGCTTTCTAAATGTGAGCAAGACCCATTCCTCCTCTCAAATAAACCCACCAATGGCTCCTCAACTCCTAAAGAAAATGTTCAAGGCCTTTAAGGTGGTATGAAAAGAAATCCCACCAGAGATTTTTAAGAGCTGGGGCCATGTCTTTCTGCCCTGCAAACTGGTTCATCTGTACCATTTTTCTAGGTTCCACATGTATGCGTTAATATACGATATTTGTTTTTCTCTTTCTGACTTACTTCACTCTGTATGACAGTCTCTAGGTCCATCCATGTCTCTACAAATGACCCAATTTCATTTCTTTTTATGGCTGAGTAATATTCCATTGTATATATGTGCCACATCTTCTTTATCTATTCATCTGTTGATGGACACTTAGGTTGCTTCCATGTCCTGGCTACTGTAAATAGAGCTGCAATGAACATTGTGGTACGTGACTCTTTTTGAATTATGGTTTTCTCAGGAACTTTAGAGAGTATAGTTTTAGAGATGTAGTTCAACCCTCTTGATTTACAAATGAGGAAAACTAGTCTCAGTGAGTTTAACACTAAGCCAGTGTTCATCTCAACCCTCTGTACTGCACTGAACTTTGGTAAATAATAGAATGGGTCTCCTAAAGTGGAATGTGATGCTTATTCTCTGAACAATTTTAAATATAGAAAGCATGAAGACTATAGGGCTGGAACTCACTGGTCTTGGTTAACTCCAGAAAATTTTACAACTTGGCCCAGCACAGTGTGAAAAAACAGTGGTATTTCCCTCCTTCTTAGTAAAGATTTTTAAAGGCCCAGAATCATTTTTCCCAAATAAACTTACAGAATGTAATGGAGGGGAAAAAAGACCGTGTTTTAAAAAAGTAGCAAAAAATGGCTTGAAATGTTAGATGCAGACTAGCTTCTACTCAAAGGACACTTTACCCTGACACCTACAGTTACGATGCACACAACAGGCCAAGTCAGGAGTTGGCTCTGTACTGGAACCCATGATACAGAGACCTCTTACCTGCTCGTGTTTTCCAGAATGCCTAGCTTTGTAAGAATCCCACTCCAAACATAATAGTAACTTTGCCCTCCTCCTTTCAGTCAAGAGATACCTCTCTAAATGTCAGGGAGTCTTCAGATACCTCCCTCCAGAAGAATCAGGAATATTTGAAAAGCAGCATACATTCTCTAAGGTGCTCAAGAGACAGGAGTAGCTTTAGCAGGAAAGGGATATTAGTTTGCCTAGATACACTTATGCCTTAGTGGCCACCCTTCTTCCTAGGAATATCGTGACTGCAGAGACTCCTCAAGGTGAAAGTAACCAGTGATTTAACAATTTAGAAAGGTGTACATATGTTGGGAAGAGGTGAAGACTGTGATGATAGGAAGGTGAGGACCCTTCAAGTGTCAAAATCTCATTGAAGAGCTACACTTTCCTGTGTCCTCAAACTCATTTTATATGGTATCAAAAGACAGTTGTTTGATAAAGTCCAGGAAAAGACTTTCTGGATTTACCATACCTTTTCAACTTATTAACCTTCAAAAATGACAAGGATTTCTTTCTTGCTTCAAACATTATTTGAGTGTGACACGACTTACTCGTGACCTAAAAAATATGTGTCTTAAAGTGGTTGTGTAGAAGCAACTACTTTGGAGCTTGAGTATTTATGAACAGGGCTTGGTGTTGTGATAAAATACAGCTTATAGCTAATAAGTTATTCTGATATATATTGAATCATCTGCGTAGAAGTAACTGTGCTTTATGGTCATGTGGAAGCGTACTTTAGGAAGTCAATGTAAATGACCAATTCCTCAAACTTCGACATATAGCCAGATGAAATGCCTAGTTTTTCTTTTTGTCCCTAGACTTTGGGCTGCGGTACCAGGCATTTCCAACCCCTTCGTATTCTCTCAGAACCCTTGGCCTCCCTCCCTGATTACTCTCTGATGTTCCTGTTCTGAAGGATCATCCCTAGGTATCTAAGGGACTCCTAGCAGCACAAATTCTAGGCCATCTGGTTCAGCCTGATTGGTGTGGGGACCACAGAAGGGGCAAGGAAGGCATGGCAGGGGAAGGGGGTGGCTCCGCTGTGTATGTATGCGGCTAGGAAAACCCAGATAGGGGAGGAGGTAAAAACCCAGGTGGAGTGTTCAATGGACTCTGGATCCACAGAACCTTCATGCTTTGAGGCATATTGAGAACAAGCATTCTGATCAGGCTGTCAGTTCAGGCAATAGCCAGAAAAGCAGGAAAGGCTCCAGTTTCCCAGGCTCCTTGGCTCCCAGCAGTCTCAGGGAATAAGTAGACAGGCACTGTGTTAATCCCCAGAGGCTTATTGACTCTAAGGATGGCAAACCCACAGCTGATCAATCTTTTCTCTGATAAGGAGAATTGAGGAAAAGAGCAGAGGGAACCTGAGCATAGAAAACAAACATTGCTCATTTCACACTTAGATGTTGGATGTTGTTTTGACCTATTTACCACTAGAGCCTTCTAAGGGCTGGGACCATGTCTTATCCCCACTTGTATCTGAAATCCCTACCCCACGCTCCTGCCCAGTGCAGTGTCTCATACATTGTAGATCCTTAATAAATATTTTCAAACAAAATCTAAAGATGTATGGAACTGGACAGGGGAGTGGAGATAGAGGAAGTATTTGAGGTTCTATCTAGCACTGGAAAACTTGGCTGGGTCATGAACTTTACTTGTTATATTTTCCCAGAGGGAAAGACTTACAGTGATTTGAGACCTTAAAAACACTGCCTACTAATGCTTGAGCTGTATGGGTAAGTGTCTGAATTGAACTATGAAGGCTGTACAACTCTAGGTATAAATATCAACAACTTAACTACTTTATATTTTTGCTGTTTTTTCCTTTATATTTCCAACAGATTTATTGAGATATAATTAACATACAATAAACTGCACACGTTTAAATACATACATACATATATATGTATATAAACCTTCATGAGAGCATCACAATGATGAAGATAGTGAACATACCCATCATCCGAGAAAGTTTTATCTTCATCCTTTGTAATTCCTCCTTCCTGCTCCTCCTGCCACAGGCAACAATTGATTTGCTTTCTGTCACTACAGATTAGTTTACATTTTCTAGAGTTTTACATAAAGGGAATCACACAGTATGTACGCTTTTTGGTCTGTCTTCCTTCCACTAAGCATAATTATTTTCAGATTCAAATATGTTGTGGCATGTATCAATAGCTCATTCACTTTTATTGCTATGTTGTATTCCATTGTATAGATACACTAGAATTTGTTTTTCCATGTACCTGCTGATGGACATTTAGGTTGTTACCAGGTTTTTGGTTATTACCGATAATGCTACTATAAGCATTCATATACGCGTCTTTGCATGAACATAGGCTTTCATTTCTCATGGGTAAATAGTCAGAAGAGAAATGACTAGGTCATTAAGTGTACACTTAACTTTTTAAGAAACTGCCAGATTGTTTTCCAGACAGGTCGAAGCATTTTACATTCCCACCTGGAGTATATGAGAATTTCAGTTCCACACACCCTTTCTAACACTTGCTACAGTCAGTAAAAAAATTTTTAACTATCCTAATATTGTGTAGTGGTAACTCACTGTGGTTTTTTTTTTTTTGCTTCTATTTATTTTTTTCTTAACATCTTTATTTAAATCGAAAACACCTCTTCTTTTATTCCCCTTCTCTCCCGTTTCCCAAAGGTAACAATTGTACTGAAATTGGCCTGTAATAAACACGTATCCATACGCATACACAAACACACCTACAGATATAACAAAATTAAGTATTTCTGTGTGCCTTTTAACGTTTATATAATGTCATTATTCAGTGTGTATCTTTTTTTTTAACATCTTTATTGGAGTATAACTGCTTTACAATGGTGTGTTAGTTTCTGCTTTATAACAAAGTGAATCAGTTATACATATACATATGTTCGCATATCTCTTCCCTATTGCGTCTCCCTCCCTCCCACCCTCCCTATCCCACCCCTCTAGGTGGTCACAAAGCACCGAGCTGATCTCCCTGTGCTATGTGGCTGCTTCCCACTAGCTATCTACTTTACATTTGGTAGTGTATATATGTCCATGCCTCTCTCTCACTTTGTCCCAGTTTACTCTTCCCCCTCCCCGTGTCCTCAAGTCCATTCTCTAGTAGGTCTGCATCTTTATTCCCATCTTGCCCCTAGGTTCCTCATGACTATTTTTTTCTTTTTAGAGTCCATACATATGTGTTAGCATACGGTATTTGTTTTTCTTTCTCTGTCCTTTTTTTTTTTTTTTTTTTTTTTTTTTTGCGGTACGCGGGCCTCTCACTGTTGTGGCCCCTCCCGTTGCGGAGCACAGGCTCCAGACGCGCAGGCTCAGCGGCCATGGCTCACAGGCCCAGCCGCTCCATGGCATGTGGGATCTTCCCGGACCGGGGCACGAACCCGTGTCCCCTGCATCGGCAGGTGGACTCTCAACCACTGTGCCACCAGGGAAGCCCTGTCCATTTTTAAAATCAGATTTTTTTTTGTTATTGAGTTGTATGAGTTCTTTATACATTTTGGATATTAGCCCCTTGTCATATACATGATATGCAATTATTTTCTCCCATTCAGTAGGTTGCCTTTTCATTTTGTTTAAGGTTTCCTTTGCTGTGCAGAAGCTTTTTATTTTGATGTAGTCCCACTTGTTTATTTTTGCTTTTGTTGCTTTTGCTTTTGGTGTCAGATTCAAAAAATCATTGCCAAGGGCTTCCCTGGTGGCACAGTGGTTGAGAGTCCGCCTGCGGATGCAGGGGACATGGGTTCGTGCCCTGGTCCGGGAAGATCCCACATGCCATGGAGCGGCTGGGCCCGTGAGCCATGGCCGCTGAGCCTGCGCATCCGGAGCCTGTGCTCCGCAACGGGAGGGGCCACAACAGTGAGAGGCCCACGTACCGCAAAAAAAAAAAAAAAAAAATCATTGCCAAGATCTATGTCAAGGAATACACTGTCTATGTTTGCTTGTAGGTGTTTTACAGTTTCAGGCCTTACATTCAAGCTTTTAATCTATTTTGAGTTAATTTTTGTATATGGTGTAAGGTAGCAGTCCCATTTCATTCTTTTGCATGTGGCTGTCCAATTTTCCCAACACCATTAATTGAAGAGGCTGTCCCTTTCCCCATTGTATACTCTTGGCTTCTTCATCATAAAGTAATTGACCATATATTCATGGGTTTATTTCTGGGCTCTCTATTCTATCTCATTGATTTATGTGTCTGTTTTTATGCCAATACTATGCTGTTCTAATTGCTATAGCTTTGCCATGTTGTTTGAATCTGGGAGCATGATGCTTTCAGCATTGTTCTTCTTTCTCAAGATTTCTATGGCTACTCAGGGTATTTTGTGGTTCCATACAAATTTTAGGATTGTTCATTCTATTTCTGTGAAAAATACCATTGGAATTTTGATAAGGATTGCATTGAATCTGTATATTGCTTTGGGTAATTGGACAGTTTAACAATATTAATTCTTCCAATCCATTAGCATGAAATATCTTTCCATTTATTTGTGTCTTCTTCAATTTTTTAAATTAATAATGTCTTGTAGTTTTAATCTCTTGGTTAAATTTATTCCTAGGTATTTTATTCCTTTTGATGCAATTAAAGATGGGATTGTTTTCTTATTTTCTCATTCTGATAGTTCATTATTAGTGTAAAGAAACACAATAGATTTTTTGTATTGATTTTGTATCCTGCAACTTTACTGAATTTGTGTATTAGTTCTAATAGTTTTCTCATGAAGTCTTCAGGTTCTTCTGTACATAATATCATGTCATCTGCAAAGACTGAGTTTTACTACTTCCTTTCTAATTTGCATGTCTTTTATTTCTTTTTCTCACCTTGTTGCTTTGGCTAGAACTTCCAATACTATGTTGAATAAAAGTGCTGAGAGTCTTGTCCCTGATCTTAGAAGTAAAGCTTTCAGCTTTTCATTGTCGAGTATGATGTTTGCTGTCAGCTTATCATATTTGGCCTTTATTATGTTGAGGTATGTTCCCTCTATACCTGTTTTGTTAGGAACTTTTATCATAAATGGATGTTGGACTTTGTCAAATACTTTTTCTGCGGCTATTGAGAAGATCATTTGATATTTATCCTTCTTTTCATTAATGTGAGGTATCACATTGGCTGATTTGTGATATTGAACCATCCTTGCATCCCTGGAATAAATTTCCACTTGATTATGGCCTATGATCTTTTAATGTATTGTTGAATTCAGTTTGCTAATATTTTGTTGAGGATTTTTGCACCTATATTTATCAGGGTTATTGGCTTATAATTTTCTTTTTGTGTGGCATCCTTATTTGGTTTTGCTATCAGGGTAATGCTGGCCTTGTAAAATGTGTTTGGAAGAGTTCCCCTTGTTCTATTTTTTGACCAAACATATTTTTTATTATATCACATCCTTTATTCTAGTGACACCAGAAGAGTTCATTTTCTCTGGCAGTCACTAAGACAGCTTCACTCAAGACGTGCCATCAGTTTCTAAGCTCAGTATTGCCAAAATCCGGTGGAATGTCTGAAGTTTTTTCTTGATTTCCTTGGACTGTAGTAAGTATCCAAAAATATTTGGTAAAAGAAGGAAGAAAGGAAGGGAGGGAGGGAGGGAGGGAGGGAGGAAAGAAAGGAAGGAAGGAAGGAAGGAGGAAAGAAAGAAAGGAAGGAAGGAAGGATGGAAGGGAGGAAGGAGGAAGGCAAAATGGAGAGGGAGGAAAGGAGGGAGGAAGGATAGATATAGATATTGTCCTCAAGGAGCTCAAAATCTAGTAGAGAAAATAAATAAATGAACAAATCATTTTTAATATAATCTGGATGATGGATTAAGTCTAGAAAGATGAGTGTGAGTCAAATAAAAAAGGTAGGAAGTGGATTCTAGGCAAAGAACTTATCTTCAGTAAAGATGTGATGAAATATAATAGAAGCCTTGATGTTAACCAGTTATTTTCTTATCCCTTCTTGCCAGCTCTCTTCCTTTGGCTTTTACCCCCTTTCCATCCAGTTCTGCATCTAGTTCCCTTCAAGCTGAGCCATTACACAGCCTCCCCCGTCTTCAAGTCTCCTCCTGGAACTTCTGTCTCTCCTCCCTCCAATGTAGGGTGCATAGGTCACTAAAAATCTTTCTGGAGTGTTTTGATTTTCTTCTCTTGCTCAGATAATCACTACTCATAGAAAGTCCAAACTTCGCTGTCAAAGCCCTCTATAAAAATCTCCTCCTTGGGCTTCCTTGGTGGCGCAGTGGTTGGGAGTCTGCCTGCTGATGCAGGGGGCGCGGGTTCGTGCCCTGGTCCGGAAGGATCCCGCGTGCCGCAGAGCGGCTGGGCCCGTGAGCCATGGCCGCTGGGCCTGCGCGTCCGGAGCCTGTGCTCCGCAGCGGGAGAGGCCACAACAGTGAGAGGCCCGCGTACTGCAAAAAAAAAAAAAAAAGGTAAAAATCTCCTCCTTGTTAAACTTCCTTCAGTTCTTGCTACTGTCTGACTTGAAATCATTGTTCCAGCCAAGTAATCTTATTTCCTGAGTGAGTAAATATGACTTGCTCACACCTGTCTCTGAACTGTCCTACATGCCTGGAATCCCCTCTCTTCCCCTTCCCTCCTCCATGAACACAGCTCTGGCAGGAGATCAGACTGATGACTGAAATAGAGCCCACTGCAGTACACAAAATGCAAGTTAGCTCCCTGCATATCTGAAACAGGCAGAACAACTTTGTTTGGGTACTTGGGTCTCCATTTACCAATTCTGGGCTAGTTCTGATCCTGAGGTCCCCTGAGGACTCCTGGGAGAGAGAACTCAGGCACTTCTGATCTCACGAAGTTAGGTTCAAGGTTCTGAGGCTGCCCTGAATAAAACTGTGAGATTATCAAGTTTGTCTGTAGAGGTCCCACTAGCTTCACTGTCTTCTTTTATATTTTTCCTCTTTTAAATCCTCTAATCCAGAACTCACCATCATTCCCCTTCATCCTGGCAAAAAGAAAAGGGGATCCAATAATTTTATTCATATTACAGTGTTGAGATTGAATCTGCTACGTCTCACAGGAGGATGTCAGGGGTTAGAAGGAACCTCTGCCGCTTACTAGCTATGTGATCTTGGGCAAAGAGCTTGATCACTCTGTGCCTCAGTTTCCTTATCTGTAAAAGGGGTATAATAAGGGTGCTTACATCATTGTTAGATATAATTATTATCTGTCAATCCCCAATAAGGCAGCCCCGCTTAGTAGTTAGGCAGCCTATGCTTCAGTGCCTGCAATGATGGGAGCACTCTGCCTCCCAGGACAGCCCATTTCTCTTGCAATTAAAAAGCTGCATCAGAGAGAAGGGATAGTATTTGCAGGAGAGGAGTGGGTCCCTCTCAGATTTCTAGCATAAAGATAGTCCCCACCATGGATTTTGTGAGGCTGCTTCATTCCTTCTGAGGTCAATACTTGCATAATCCTAATTGTTGTAGAATGTTTATAGTAATAATAATTCATCTGTTGAGCACGTACTATGTGCAGGCATTGTGCTAAGTATTTTATATGCATTATCTAAATCCTCGAAATAAGCCTATTATTATTATTATTATATTAAAACTAAATTTTAGATGGTGCTTATTATGAGCCAGGCACTTTTCTAAGTGTTTTAATTATATTAATGAACTAAATTATATAACAACCCTAAAAAATAGATATTATTTGCTCACTTTACATGTGAGAAAACTGTGGCACTAAGAAGTTAAGTAATTTTCTCCTATTAATACAGCTGCTTAGTGACAGAGATAGATTTTGAACCCAAGCAGTCTGGCTCCAGAAATACTCCTTAACCACTAAGTCAAACTGCACACCTTATGATGTGGCAATTCTAATCAACACGGTCTCAGAGAGTATAACAACTGCCAATATTCTCTTTTTGCTCCTGCCCTCACCCCAGCCCCCCATGGGGAAATTTTGCTTTGCTTTTCATGTTACCTCAACTGTCCTCTTAGGGATCATTCCTACCTTCCCATCTTTGCTAGTGATGAACAGTGTGGCATAAGACAAATTGCGTGACCTCTTTAATTCTGTTTCCTCCCCTACAAAATAGAAATTATATCCACCTAGCAGGATTGTTATTACTGTCTGCCCCAGCCCATACCAAACAACTCCAGTCAACCCACCCACACGCTATTCAGCTAGCAGCCAATAAAGCCAGATACCAGCCCTCAGGGCCCTTTTCATGGCCATCACCTTGAACCCACTACTTTGCTCCTACTCTGGCTCTTCATTCGCTCTAAACTGGTTCTTATGGGTACTTGCTTCCTGATCTTGGCTCTGCACCCTGTGTCTGTCTTCACACAGATCTCCCAGATTTGACCATTTCAGTGCTTCCTAGGCAAAGATTAGCACTCACCCTATGGTTCTGCCTGTTCCTGGCTATTCCAGTTACGTCCAGCCAAGCCCCAGACCTAACTCCCAATGAGGCAGCCCTGGGCCACTGCCAAGGGCCATCAGACTAAACCTCTGCTAGTACTTGTTGTGCAGCAACATGACAGGTTTTCCCAGTTTACTACCATTGAGTTCCCATTCAGGATTTTTTTTACATGTTGAATGCACCCTTAACCTAGTCACTGCAATGACAATTTTCATCCTTGCCACTTTACTGCATTACTAAGCACCATCCCAACCATGTAAATTCCAAGCACTTGGGGAGAAAATGCAGATAGCAGATCCCATCCAGTTTTCTTCCCGATAAAAATAAACATTACCATTTATTAGACATTTACTATACGCCAGGCACAATGCTAAATATTTTACATGCATACACTCACATAAGCTGTTCAACAACCTTATGTGACAAATATTATTACCCTCATTTTCCAGCTGTAGAAACTGAGGCACAGAAAGGTTGAGTGACTCACCTAGGATTACACAGCCATCACATGGCAGAGCTGGGATTTGAGTTCAGGTCTACATCCCACACTTTTAACCGCTGAACACTATTGCCTCCCAATTTACATCACCTCCACCCTTCTAAGTGCTTGAAGACCTTGCTGGAACTATTTACAATTCAAGAAACTGTGAACCATTTGACTTTTCTTTTCTACTCACCCTGCCCATGTAATGGGTAGGTGGCTTCCAGCACTCTTGAATAAGCCCAACCTACCCATATCTCTCCCTATGGCCCCATGTCCTTCCATGACAGCTAGGGACTGGGGAAAGAGGAGGCGATGAAACTCTCAGCTCCACAGTGCTAGTTGCAGGAGCTGGTGCAAGAGGAAGGCTGTGGATTAGCAGAGTGCTGGTGGGAACCAGCCTCCTACCTCAAGAATGCTCTGGAGCAAGTCACAACTTCTCACTGGGCAAACCAGGAGAAGTCCCGGATCCATGTCATTATACTGGGCCAACTCACCCACATACTACACAGCAGGTGGCCAAAGAAAATGAGTCACAAACCTCAGGCCCTCCTTCGAGGCAACTACCTCGAACCCTCTCACTTCTCTGCTGCCCTTTCTCTTCATTTCCTGCTCTGTTCCATTGCGTACTTGGCTTCAAACCTTTTTGGAACTATCTCCTATTTGTAGCCCTGCATTCACCCCTTAGGCTTGCCATGCTCAGCTTCTGACCCTCTCAATGCTCTCTAAGAACAGGCTTGCCCTCATCCTCCAGCTCTTGCTGATCTTTAGTCCTAGGTCACTACCCTGGCCAATTCTAGCTCCTGTCCCTGGAAACTCTACCCTGGCACTGGCTCACCTGACCAGTGCCCCAGCCCTCAAGGTGGTGAGGGGTTGGGAGAACAGAAAGGGGGGTCAGAAAGTGATGAGAGATCAATGAGAAAGATGCCTAGCCAGTGTCCCTATCCTACTGTAAACGCCTCATTCATGGTATACTAAACCCTAATCCTCTTTCACTATTTGGAAACTTCCTGTGGCCAAATCATTTTCCCGCAAAATAGACATGATCCAGGAAACTGAGAATGCACACCGCTGCCATATTCTTTAGACTATAAATTAGAATACATGAACTGATGCTACGAATGTACTTATGACAACAACACACGGAATGTTTGAATTCATTACTGCCCTGGAAAATCTTTGATGTGCCATAACCATGCTTATATAGTATGATGGAAGGGTACCACATGTGCTTGTGTGCTCAAACACAATGCCTATTCCCTAAGCATTGACATGTTGACATATACCCTACCACACACGGCTCATTCCTTGTACTCTGGCCACACTCATCTGCCTTCAGTTCATCATATTTGCACCACTCCCTCCTGCAACAAGGTGCAAGCTATTTCCTTTTCTGGCAAGTTCTTTCTCTCTTCTTGAAATTAACTCTCCATCATTTTCCAGATCTTACCTCCATCATCACTTCTCTGCAGGTGTTTTCCCTGTCTTCCTCATTAATAGTATCATGATCTTACCCATTGGATCCATTGTAGCACTTATGACAGTTGCAATTTTGCATTTATTTGTATAATGTGATTAATGTCTGCCTCCACCATTAGAATAAAAGTTCCATGAGAACAGGGACCATGTCTTCTTGTTCACCACTATAACCTTGGCACTTGGAATGGCCAACACCAAGCAGATGTGGTTTTTTGTTCGTTTGTTTAATTATGCAACAAATGAGTAGATTGAACTGCTCACCAACCAAGTCTTCCAAAGATCTTTGGCTATGTGCATGAGTCCCATGGGAGGAGAAGGAGGGTCCTGGAGTACATTGGGGCTGGTTTTCTCCAGTCAACAAATTGGTACCTACAAGTTTAACAGATGAGTAAAATGCAGGCTCTTAGCAAATGGTATATAGGCTATGTACCTTTCTAGAATAGAGAAATTGTGATAGGCAGGACACAGAGAAGTAAGCAACATGCTCAAGTTCACTTAGCTAGTAGATAGAAGAGCCAGGATTTAAACCACAGCTATCTGGTTCCACTTGACTAATCTTGCTGAAACTCTGTTTTCTCATCTGTAAAATGGGAGCAATCAATGGTGCTAGCTTGCAGAGTTATAAGAATTAAATGTGATAATGTATGGAAAGAACTTGCACATAATAAGTATTCATTGTATGGTACCTATTACTATTAGTTTCTTTGAAAGTGAAGGGAAGGCAGAGAATCTATATGCTAAGATGTGGAGAAATAGCCGTCCTTCCATAAAGACCTCACCCACCCTTGTCTTGTTCCCCCCTCTCCCTTTTCCCTTCTCTGTCCTTCCTTTCTCTCTCTCTCTCTCTCTCTCTCTCTCTCTCTCTCTCTCTCTCCAGCTATAATCTCCAGAAGAGATGCTTTTAGGGGTTAATAAAGGAAGAGAGGGGAGCAGATGGAGAGAGATCAGACTTATGAAGAAAGAGGCTGAAAAGAACACTAGAAGGAGGAAGAAACAGAAGAAAGGTAGGAGAGAAGGGACAACACATGTAAGATGGTTACATTTTTCCTCTACTAAATAAAAGTATGGCTGCACACAGCTTTACTACAGGACTTTCTTTTCCTTTTTAAAAAGGGATGGAGAAAGTGGGAGCATATAGACATGGGCTTGGAAGGGTACTGGCTAAAAGCCCAATTTAATTTATGGTCAGCTCTGCCCTAAATTTTTTGGAAAGGACAAAAGGCCTAGAAAAATTGCCTCAACTTATGTAGCTTTGAAACACACACACACACACACACACACACACACACACACACACACCATTGTTCAGTGCTGTCCCTTTAGCATTTCCCAGTCATGTCGTTCATATTTGTGTGTTTGTTGGTTAAGCGTGTCTCTGGCCCTCATAGAACAGGAGCCCCAGGAGTCAAGGGAATGTATCTTTTCCTCTGCAACCAAGTGCTTAATGTTTTCTGGGAATTGTGATGAAAGATGGATGAGGGGAATGGCTCTTCTGATGGTGGTAACACAGGCAGCTCCCCTTTCCCTACTGGGTTTGTTTAGCTACGCCTCAGATACCAGCATACCTGGGCCTCTTAGAAGACAAGGACCCAATTGAATAGATCCCCTGGAAGTCCAAGGGGCAGAGTGCAGCAGGAGAAGTGATTTTGGGGAGATTGCTAGGCCAACTTGGCAGACTGGAGACTTGGGAAACCTCTGGGGTACATATCCAAACCAAACTTGTGAAATACTGGCTCATCCCCAGGTCCTCTGTTAGGGCCTTTGGGGAAAGTCCTAAATGAAAGCCAGTCAAGTTGAACATTACACTATTTATAATTATAAGGCAGGAAAAAAAAGACAGGAAAAAGGGGAGGGGAGACAGAAAGCAGGAACATAATTAAGGCTTGGCTAGCAACAACTTGGATACAGTATCATTGAAAGTAAAGCATGCTTCTATAAATCAATGAATGAAAGCTTTTTTAAAAAAAAATTTGTTAGCAAGAAAGAAAATGAATGTGCAAAAGGAACCATTGTAGTTCTTAGCATTTCATAAAATGAAAAAGATACTTGTATTCAAAGGGAAATGTGCCATGGAAACACATAAGAGATGAAATGCTGCAGGATCTTAATCATGAACATATGCAAAGCATTATTATACTTAGCATTTTTACAATTCTATATGAAATATAATTTAGTTGGGGAGGGTGGAGTGGGGGCAAGCATTTTACATCTGATGAGTCACCATAATGCTACTTCCCTATTCCTGCTTATGGTGAACTGACCATCTTTATATCAATAGTATGCAGAGTTGTCTAAGATTAGGAACAAGACAATGGTGCCCACTCTCACCATTCCTATTCAACATATTATTAGAAATCTTAGCTAGAGTAATCAGGCAAGAAAAAAATAAAAAGGTAGTAGAATTGAAATGGAAGAAGTAAAATTATCTCTATTTGCAAGTGACATGATTTTATATATAGAAAATCCTAAAAGCTCAACCAAAACACTGTTAGATCTGATCAATGAATTCAGTAAATTTGCAGGATACAAAATTAACATACAAAAATCATCAGTATCATTTGTATATACTAATGACTTTCCTGAAAAAGAAATAAACAAATTGATCCCATTTACAATAACATCAAAAAAACCTTAGGAATAAATTTAGGAGGTGAAAAATCTCTACTCTGAAAACTGCAAGACCTTGATGAAAGAAATCGAAGAAGACATGAACAAATGGGAATGTGTCCTATGTTCATGGATTGGAAGAATTAATATTGTTAAAATGTCAATACTACCAAAATCTATCTATAGATCCAATGCAATCCATTGTTTACAGGAGTAGAAAAAAACACTCCTAAAATTTATATGGAGCCACAAAAGACCCATAGCCAAAGAAATCCTGATAAAGAAGAACAAAGCAGAAGACGTCACACTTCCTGATTTCAAGCTATACTATGAAGCTATAGTCACCAAAACAGTATGGTACTGGCCAATAGACCAATGGAACAGAATTGAGAGCCCAGAAATAAACCCAAACATATACAGTCAACTAGTATTTCACAAGGGAGCCAAGAACATGCAAAGGAGAAAAGACAGTCTCTTTAATAAATGGTGCTGGAATAACTAGTATTCAGAATGAAGCTGGTAATTATTAGAGAAATGCAAACCAAAACTACAGTGAGGTATCACCTCACACCAGTCAGAATGACCATCATTAAAAAGTCTACAAATAACAAATGCTGGAGAGGGTGTGGAGAAAAGGGAACTCTCCTACACTGTTGGTGGGAATGTAAATTGGTTCAGCGACTATGGAAAACAGTGTGGAGTTTCCTCAAAAAACTAAAAATACAGTTGCCATATCATCCAGCAATCCCACTCCTGGGCATATATCCAGACAAAACTATAATTCCAAAAGATCCATGCACCTCTATGTTCATAGCAGCACTGTTTACAATAGCCAAGACATGGAAACAACCTAAATGTCCATCAACAGATGAATGGATAAAGAAGATGTGGTATATATATACAATGGAATATTACTCAGCCATAAAAAAGAATGAAATAATGCCATTGGCAGCTACATGGATGGAGCTAGAGATCATCATACTAAGTGAAGTAAGTCAGAAAGAGAAAGACAAATACCATATGATATCACTTATATGTGGAATCTAAAATATGACACAAATGAACTTATCTACAAAATAGAAACAGACCCACAGACGTAGAGAACAGACTTGTGGTTTCCAAGGGGGAGGGGGACGGGAGAGGGTTGGATTGGGAGTTTGGGACTAGCAGATGCAAACTATTATATATAGAATGGATAAAAACAAGGTCCTGTTATATAGCACAGGGAACTATATTCAGTATCCTGTAATAAACCATAATGGAAAAGAATATGAAAAAGAATATATATATATATATATATATATATATGTATGACTCAATCCCTTTTCTATACACTAGAAACTAACACAACATTGTAAATCGACTATACTTCAATAAAGAAAAGAAAGAAAAAGAATGAAGCTGGACCCATATCTTATACCTCTCGTAAATACTAACTCAAAATGGATTAAAGACTTGTATGTAAGACCTGAAATCACAAAACACCTAGAAGAAAACATTGGAATAAATCTCCTGTACATGAGTCTTGGTAATGATTTTGTGGATAGGATACCAAAAGCACTTACAACAAAATAAAAAGATAAGCAAGTGGGACTACCTCAAACTAAAAAGCCCCTGCACAGCAAAAGAAACCATCAATAAAATGAAAAGAAAACTTATGGAAAGGTAAAAATATTTGCAAACACTATATCTGATAAGGGGTCAATATCCAAAATATATAAAGAACTCACACAACTCAATAGCAGACAAACAAATAACCCATTTAAAAAAATGGGCAAAGGGCAGCAATAGACATTTCTCCAAAAAAAGATATACAAAGGGCCAACAGGTATGTGGAAAGATGCTCAGCATCACTAGTCATTAGGGAAATGCAAATTAAAACCAAATTAAAAACTCACACTTGTTACAATGGTCATCATCAAAAAAAGATGCTGGTGTGGATGTGGAAAAAAGGGAATTCTTGAGCACAGTTAGTGGGATTGTAAATTGGTACAGCCACTATGAAAAATAGTATGGAGGATCCTCAAAAAATTAAAAATAGAACTACCATGTGATCCAGCAATTCCACTTCTGGAATATATCCAAAGGAAATGAAAACACAAAATCAAAAATATATCTGCACCCCCATATTTATGGCAGCATTATTTATAATAGCCAAGATATGGAAGCAACCTAAATACCCATGAATAGATGAATGAATAAAGAAGTTATGATTTTAAAAAATATACACTGGAATATTACTTAGCCATAAAAAAGAATGAAATCTTACCATTTGCAACATGGGCAGACCTTGAAGGCATTGTACTAAATGAAGTAAGTCAGACAGAAAAAGACAAATACTATATGATCTCACTTACATGTGGAATCTTTTAAAAAAAACTCATAGAAAAAGAGATCAGATTTGTGGTTACCAGAGACATAGGGGGAATTGGAGGAAGTGGTCAAAAAGTACAAACTTCTAGTTACAAAATAAGTAAGTACTAGGGCTTCCCTGGTGGCGCAGTGGTTGAGAGTCCGCCTGCCGTTGCAGGGGACACGGGTTCGTGCCCCGGTCCGGGAGGATCCCATATGCCGCAGAGTGGCTGGGCCCGTGAGCCATGGCTGCTGAGCCTGTGCGTCCAGAGCCTGTGCTCCGTAACGGGAGAGGCCACAACAGTGAGAGGCCTGCGTACCACAAAAAAAAATAAAAATTAAAAAATAAATAAGTACTAGGGATGTAATATACAATGTGATGACTATAGCTAACACTGCTGTATGATATATAGGAAAGTTAAGAGGGTAAGTCCTGAGTTCTCACGATAAGGAAAAAGTATTTTTTTTCTTTTTTTCTTTCTTTGCTTTTTATTATATCTATATGAGAAGATAGATGTTAGCTGAACCTATTGTGGTAATCATTTCACAATATATGTAAATCAAACCAACACGCTGTATGCCTTAAACTTATACAGTAATGTATGTCAATTATTTCTAAATGAAACTGGAAAAAACAGAGAAATAAAACAATGATTTTTAAACATTGGACAACAAGGCCTCACAGGATCCCTGAGAGAAGGGAAACAAATAAGGTGAGCCCTACAATTGCCCTAGCTTCCTTCTGGGAAAGAGTTTCCAGGACATAATGCAGGAAGTGAGAAACCGGAAAGAGTCTGGTATTCTCACTAAGTTGAGGAGACAGGATGGAGGATTTGAGGAGGCCAAGGTGTTAGAATATGCAGGGCAGAGTAATAGAGAGGAGGAGTCTATACAGAGTAAGAGCTCTGGAGACACCCAGAAGTTTCCCTTTCCAGCTTTCCAGTGAGTTCTGATCATGTATTGTGAGGAAACTACCCTCAGACCATCAGAAAGGAGCAGGCAGACCAATTCTTGGAGCTCAAACAGAGCTGTTGAGAGTTCACATTCCCAAAAGCCAAAGTCAAGAAATGTCCTAATAAATGGGACATCAGATAAAGTACACAGAAGGATATTATCTCAGTAGAGAGGACAAATTAGCCCCAGACCAAAATATTTTGGTAGCTTCTGGTATCACCTAAAAACTCTTAAAAGCAAACCTCAAACTGATCGAGCTGTTTCCAAGTATCTTAATTGTGTCTGAGATCAAGGCTTTCAAAAAAAAGGAATTAAAAAAAGTCCAGCACCCAACAATGTAAAATTCACAATGTCTGGCATCCAGTCAGAAAGTACCAGGCATGCAAAGGAGCAGGAGAATACAACTCATAATGAGGAGGAAAATCAATCAATATAAACAGTCTTAAAAATGCACAGATAAGAGAATTAGTAGACAAGGGTATTAAAACAGCTGTTGGTAAATGTACTCTACATGTTCACTGCCTACTCACAAGATCATAAATACACTCTTTTATTAACCTACATGGGGTGAACTTTTGTGTATCTGCAAAATAGAAGGCAAGATTCACTTTTTTTTTTTTTACACTATGTGGATATCCAATTGACCAAGCATCATTAATTGACAAAGAACATTCTTCCCTTGCAATGCAGATGTAACCTCTGTCACAAATAAAGTGTTCATATATGAAACAAAAATTGTTTTCAGAAAGAAAATGAATATGCAGAAGGAAACATTGTAGTACTTAGCATTTCATAAAATGAAAAAGATACTTGTATTCAAAGGGAAATGTGCCATGGAAATATACAAGAGATGAGATGTTGCAGGATCTTAACCATAAACATATGCAAAGTTAGCATTGTCACACTCTATATGAAGTTCTTGGAAATACCATTTAGTCAGGGGTGGGGGGCGGGCATTCTGCATCTAATGAGTCACCATAATGCTACTTCCCTATTCCTGCTTATGGTGAATTGACCATCTTTATATTAGTAGTATGCAGAACTATTGAACAAATGGAATTTCCTTTCTCACTATTGTAACCAGGGGAATGAAAATTAATCTCTTAGTATAACAAGAGTTAGAATATTTGAGTTATGTTCTTACCTTCCTCCTCATCCTACTATAGAAGCTCAAAAAGTCACTTCACCTCTCTGAATCTCAAACTCTCCATCAGTCATTTAAATTTAATGCATGGGGCTTCCTGGTGGCGCAGTGGTTGAGAGTCTGCCTGCCGATGCAGGGGACACGCGTTCGTGCCCCAGTCCGGGAAGGTTCCACATGCTGCGGAGCGGCTGGGCCCGTGAGCCACGGACGCTGAGCCTGCGCGTCCGGAGCCTGTGCTCCGCAACGGGAGAGGCCACAACAGTGAGAGGCCCGTGTACCGCAAAAAAAAAAAAAAAAAAAAAAAAAAGAAAGAAAAAAGAAAAATTTAATGCATGTTACAGATGGTGCTGGCTTTTGCCAAAAGGGTATTTTCTCCCAACATATATCATAGTCGTAGGTCCAATACAATGATTTGGGAAGTCCTGAAGATCAATACAGATCTATGTTTCTAGCCCCTCTCCAAGAAATCTGTATGAGCTTAATGAAAGCTAGCCAATGGCTTCAAAAAATGTGACTTCCTTTCCCTTTGAAGTCAGTAAGCATTTCTTGAGTATCTACCATATGCACAGGAAGCTGAAGTAGTACGTGTAGAATTTGGAGACCACTAAACTTTCTGAAGAACTCTCAGAATGGCCTCTTTACCCTCATGCACTGACCCCACTACCTCTTTCTGACTTCTTTAACCACTAGGACTCTGCTTAGTTCAGGGGGGCCAACAGACTCCCTGGCCCTTTCCTTCTATTCATGCCGGGTAAATTTCAGCAGCAGCAGAACTCTGGATGAAAGAGGCCAACTGAGCCTAGAAGACTCAGAGTCCCTTTGAGCCTGTGGGAAATACCTGACTTTTGAAGCATCTATGACAAAGTGTTTTCTACCTATTACTCCAATCTCCAGGAGGGGAGAGAAAAGGTTAGAGACAGGGAGTCCTGTTCCCTACCTCCCCTTCACAGCAGCCCTTTGGGTGCAAAGAAAGGCATGGTTCTCCTAAACTTCCATAATCTGTACGGAGGTAACTCCTGATACCAAAACACTACCTCACTCCTATCCCGCACCAGCCTAGTACGATGGGGAGTGGGAAAAGGAGGTCACTATTGAGAAAGGAGGAAGGGCTGCTGAGTAAGGTGAGATTCCTTCTGTGCTGTCATCTTCTTTGTTTGTATTGCTATCAAAGCTCCACTCTGGGGCTTCCCTGGTGGCGCAGTGGTTGAGAGCCCGCCTGCCGATGCAGGGGACACGGGTTCGTGCCCCAGTCTGGGAAGATCCCACATGCCGCGGAGCGGCTGGGCCCGTGAGCCATGGCCGCTGAGCCTGCGCGTCCGGAGCCTGTGCTCCGCAACGGGAGAGGCCACAACTGTGAGAGGCCCACGTACCGCAAAAAAAAAAAAAAAAAACTCCACCCTGTGCTGGAGAAGTTCTTATAGCCTATCAGACAGGGTAATAGGGAATAGTCTGGATACCAAGGAGAAGCAGAGAAATTCTATTGTAACAGGTCACCCACAGCCAAAACAAATTATTCCCTCCAACTCCACTGGAAACCAGAGCCCAAACCAGTGAGCAGCTACCAGGGCTCCCTGTGCAGCTCTGGAAAAACATACAAAGCATACAGCTGCTCACCATTAACTGATGAGCTGATAATGAACACCGTGTATGTAGACTTTGGGCACAATATGTGACTTGATTTGTGAAAACAATGTCTGCCAGCAGCCTCTTTGGTTCTGAGGCACCCCAGCTGGGACTGGGATGGGGCCAGAGGCAAAGGAAGACTAAAGAAGACCACTGGCGTCCTTGAAACCCAGTCAGGGGAGAAGTCAGGGAGAGGAAGGAATGGGAGCAAGAGAGGAGACAAATAATGGAGAGGAAAGAAGGGAAGGACAAAGGAGAAAAAGAAATAGGCAACACATCTCTCAGAGGGCCCCAGACAAGGTCTTTGATGTCATGGAGCTTGCCATCCCTCCAACACTCCCACTCACATTCACTGCACCTTTATTCTTGTTCCTCCTGCCCTGCTCTCTCTCCATACTCATTTTTGGGGGTAACCAAACCCACATATTTACAAACAGAAAGACATGTCAAATCATTTTTTGCTTAAAAGCTAGCTGTCACCTACCTTTTAGCGGCTGACAAAGGGGCCACATTACAAGTAGCTCTCTTTTGCTGCCAAATCTCTTGCCGCCATGCTACTCTCTGTAATTGTGTCACTCAGTTCTCTTGCGTGAGCCAGGAAAGCTGAAGGGTTCCTTTTCTAAGAGTCTCCTCTGTGCTCATCTCCTAGTACAGCAGGGCTGACTGTCTTTGGTATCCTTCCACCTGTCCTTTCAGCACCATTGTCCTCCTTGATCCCGATTCCCTCTATCCGGCCTCCTGGCTCAAGATCCCTCTACTAGATTCCTTATCCTAATTCCTCGGGGACCTGCTTTCCCTTCTGCCAAAGAGCAAATGAACTCCACTGAAGGTGTTAAATGTAGTTGGTGGCTTAATGTGTCACTCTTCCCTTGTATGATTGTTGCATTTTCATAAGGGTTAAACCAAAGGAATAGCCCTCATATGGCAGAATCATAAGCATGATGGTAGATAAGGAAATCTGGGGACAGGAGACCTCCTTATTCTTCTTCTGCGAAAGGCTGATCTTGGACATGAGGATAGCACTATCAGGTCACCAGGGATATTTCCCCAAACTGAAACATTGCCCTGTAGTTTTCTTATATTGGTTAGAGGGAAGAGAGGGCAGAGCCAATGGAGGTGAGTTTTACTTCTTGACCTGTTGCTCAAATTCTCAAGAGCGCTTACATTCAGGAGTTCCACTTAATGGCTGTCTCCTGCCATGGGATTTACTCAGCTGAATAAATTTTCCAAAGCTGTATTAATGACAAGGCCAACCACAGAAAAGATAGATTATCTTGGACCCAGGGTTACTCCCCAGAATCATGCATAAACCATGGTTATTTCCAAGCTATGCTCTTGATTCAACCCACAGACTAGCTGGGCAAAGCAAGGTGATTTGCAGGCCGATCAACATTCACAGAGATAAAGAGAGAGAATTCAAGTCAAGTCCACTCTGGTTTACCCCTGGGCTAGTCATATGGGCCTGCCTCTGCACTTTTTGGCCACACATCTCCTGTGCCACTTGTTCCACTGAGTTATGAGCCAGACCAGAAAGGCAAGTATATCACTTCTTCCAAGTGAGATGGCAGAGTTCCAAGTGCAGGAAGGAAGCAATCTTATCAGACTTGTGGCCCATTGATAAAACCACAGAAGGAAATCACTGAGTTTCAAATTCAGAAGGGAAAGTATTGGATAAAACTAGGAATTAATTGCCTAGGGAGTTTCCACTTTAAATTCATTTTTTCCACATCAATAAAAAAAGCTTTTTATTGTAGCTAGGGTAATGGTCTTAGAGCCAAAGTGCTGTCTGCCTGTTTAGAGCTGTTTATAAGGTCTTCAGTATAAACTAGTCCCTTCCACCTGTCCCCCCAAAATAGCCATTCTTTTCTCCACCCCACTTCCTTTTTTAGATCCATCAGGCCTTTTCCTAGAGGCACTGAGTTCTTCTCTCAGATACTCTCTGAGGATTCCCAGTACTTAATTTAGGTTTCACAATAGAGCAAACTACCAGATGAGGCAAGGAGACTGGCTGTACCACATATCAAAAGAAATTATGGAATTGTTTTCATGTAAATATGTTCATGCAAAGGATTATCTATTACCCATCTGAGTCTGTCTAGACTATATTACTCCATTTCAAGGTCCTTTTTAACACTAGACTTTGGGAATTCTCTGTAGTGTTTTGGTTTTGTTAGTTAGCTAGCTTGTTTGTTTTTGTATGCAATGATATTTGTCTTTAACAACACTCAGGAAGAGACCAGATACACTGAGGAGAGTGGCCTGGTGTAAAGGATGAGGTGGGTATACACTGAGGCCAGAGAGACTTTTCAGATAGACACACAATTGAAAGGAACTTTTGTGCTAAGCAATGATCTTTAGCCTTCCTTGCTAACTTAAGCTGAATTCCTAAGGGACAGTGGCCTAAAAGCCTTTTCAAGAATGAAGGATACAATAAAGAACTAAGTTTTTCCCAAGTTTGGGAAACAATGCAGTATAGCGAGTTATGTCTGTTTTATAAATTCATTTTGAAATAGTTTTATCGAGATAATTTACATACCATGCAAGTGAATCATTTAAGGTATACAGTTCAGTGGCTTTTCGTATATATCCACAGAGTTGTGCAACCATCAACACTATCTAATTCTAGAATATTTTCATCACCCCAAAAAGAAACTTTCTATCCATTAGCAGTCATTCCCCATTCCCTCCAAATCCTTCTCGCTATCTTTGGGCAACCAACCACTAATCTATGTTCTGTCTCTCAGATTACCTATTCTGGACACTTCATATAAATGGATTCATACAATACTTTTAACAGCTTTATTGAGATATAATTGATATACAAAGAACAACACATATTTAGTATGTACAATTTAATGAGTTTAGACATAAGCAAACATCCATGATGACGTCCCCACAATCAAGGCAATAGACATACCCAACAACTCCCAGAGTTTCCTTGTGTTCCTTTGGGTTTGTTTGTTTGTTTGTTTGCTTTAGTGTGTGTGTGGTAAGAACACTTAACATGAGATCAGCCCTCTTAACAAATTTTGAAGTGCATGATACCATATGGTTACTACAGCAGATGTCTAGAACTTATTCATTTAGCACACATAGCTGAAACTTTATAGCCAGTGAACAACAACTCCCCATTTCTCCACCATCCACCCCCTGGCAACCACTACTGTATTTTCTGCTTCTACAAGTTTGACTTTGTATATACCTCATATAAGTGGAATCAGGCAGTATCTGTCCTTCTATGACTGGTTTATTTCATTTAGCCTAATATCCTCCAGGTTCATTCACATTGTCACAAGTGGCAGGATTTCCTTCTTTTTTAAGGCTGAATCATATTCATATATATATATGTGTGTGTATATATATATATATATATATATATATATAAGTCCCTTAGTAAATTCACTTAAAAAATAAACTAGGGTTTTCCTGGATCGCTGTTTTATTTCCCACATTTCTTCCCAACACCTAACATAGTTAGACAATCTGCCTCCTGCTATTTATTGCTTTTAAGCTGCTGCCTCCTTTTCAGGGACACAGTAACACCTCTGGCCACCAATGATTTTTTGCAATGGATGACAGGCCCTACTTTTGGTATCTTGAGGTCAAGCTTACCCAAGACACTGGACGTCTTCACTGTCCTCTCTGCTTGCCAACTAAAAACTGTCTACAATTCAACCTTGAACTGTAAACAAACAAACAAGAAAAAAATATAGCACCCCCATTCCTCTACCCAAATGACTGAACAACTAAAGAAGTACATACCAACCTCCAGCTAAGCTGATGGCTGACGCTGACACCACAATGGTTCTAGCTCCTCTCAGACATTAATCAAATCAGACATTTCAGCACCTTGAATCACCTCATGAAAATATCTTGCCCTACTTTCATTGATATCTCTTCCACAAGATGGTATCTTCCTCAAAGAAAACAGACAGGGCTTCCCTGGTGGCGGAGTGGTTGAGAGTCCGCCTGCCGATGCAGGGGACACGGGTTCGTGCCGCGGTCCGGGAAGATCCTACATGCCGCGGAGCGGCCCGTGAGCCATGGCCGCTGAGCCTGCGCGTCCGAGCCTGTGCTCCGCAACGGGAGAGGCCACAACAGTGAGAGGCCCGTGTACCGCAAAAAAAAGAAAGAAAAGAAAAGAAAACAGGGAGCCATCCACGGTGACCATCTAAACTACCAGTCTTAAATGAAAAGGTTTACAGGGGCTCAGCAGGTAATCTGATGAGTAAAGCCGCCCAAGTGTAGGATGTGCTGAAAGCTTTGGGAAACTGGAAAGCAAGTACCAGTATAATGTGTAACCTGGCCCCAGCTGACTTTGCCATGCAGGATTGAAGTTCCCATGTTGCCAGATATTTTTTTTAAAAGAAGCTGGAAAGTGGAAATTTTATGTGAAAAATTTCTTTTTAAATACTGGCAATACATTTGATATTTTAGAAAACACTGTGCAGGTCAAACAAAACATGTGTGCTGGCTGGATCTAGCCCATGGGCCACCAGTTTACAATCTCTGCTCAAAACACTACTTAATTCTTTCTCCTACGTTCCCTGTCATTGGCAGCACCAACCTAGGATCCCATTGCTGCCCACATTCTTAAGTCTTTGTCCTTCAGACTGTTAGCCTTTTATTAAAAAACACTTTTCTTCTAGCTCTTCCTTCTCTGTGTGCACACTCAGCTGTATCCATCCTTAAAGAGTAACTTGATACACTAATGAAGAGCATGAACTTTCGCTGGAGTCAGTGAAATCTGTGTTCAATCCTAGCTCTGCCAACTACTAGCTATGTATCTTTGGGCAAGTTACTTTACCTCTCTGAGCCTCAGTTTCCTCATCACTAAAATGGGTATCATAATCTCTAGTTCACAGGCTTGTTCTGAAGCAATATATTTAAAGAACCTGGAACAAAATAGATGCTTAATACACATTATGGGTCATCCTTCATCCTTACTTTTTCAGTAACAGAATCTAACACTTGACACACTTAACCGCATCTCTTTTCCCCCTTTTAACATCAGCTTCTTGTAGCAGCACTGTTTATACTCACGTTGCGAAATTCACAAGCCCCAGCATTTATCTGGACCCCGTCCACTGTCATTTGAGACCCCGGATCCCAACCCTAAGCTCCATCCCAAACGATGTGTAATTTTCCCATACATGTTTTTCATTGTTAAATCTAAATGACAGTTGTTTGTTTTCATGCTTGTCAATCTCTCTGAAGCCTCTGATAGAACAAACCTCATATACCCTCCCAAGCTCTTTGTTTGTTTTTTTAAAAATTTTTATTAGAGTGTAGTTGGTTTATAATGTTGTGTTAGTTTCTGCTGTACAGCAAAGTGTATCAGTTATACATGTACATATAGACAATTTTTTTAGATTCTTTTCCCATATAGGTCATTACAGAGTACTGAGAAGAGTTCCCTGTGCTATACAGTAGGTCCTTATTAGTTATCTATTTTATATATAGTAATGTGTATTTCTCAATCCCAGTCTCCCAATTTATCCCCCCCCCCACTTTCCCCCCTGCCTATCAAGCTCTTTGAATGGGCTTCCAGGACAACAGTCATCAGACATCTTGGACTACCCAGTGATCTCTATCTATTCAATTTTGTATCATACAGCTCTCTTGCTTTTGTCTTTATCCCTTAAGACCTAGATGGAATTCATTTGGTCACATGGAGTCTATTTCACAAAGGGTAGAAAGTGTAGAAGAGTTTCATCTAACTCCATTTGCAAGCAAGCAAACTCTGGCAGGATGATATATCATCAACTCAAGATAAACATCAAAATGAAAAGAGGGTGTTATACCTGGGAGAAGATCCCAGAGGCCATATGGATCTCTCCACTTTTAATTAAGATGGCTCCATTTACTATATTGGTGTCGGTGGTCACCTCTCCAGCTTACCAAGTGCTCATTAAAGGTGGTGGCTAGGAAGCCATGAGTCATACTCCAGTCTTCAGATCCCTTTTACATTGCATCTAGTTATTTCCACTTTCTCTCTTAAAGGAATGGGTGCAGTCTGCACGTTTGGCTCTGAAGGCTAGACCAGAAGAGAATATTCAAAGGTATGTTGGGCTTCATTAAGAATCTAGACTCCCAAGATGTCTGCTTTGAAGAGGACAACACTGCGGGGATGTAAAGTACTGGTATGTTTGTATCAAAAGAAGTCACATTCATCACTTTATGGTTACACCTCATGTGTGAAGGCACACCTGTTTCAGGTTCCCTGCAGGCACATCTCACTCCCACCTCTGAACTTTTTCCAAAGCAATATATTCTCCCTGGAATACTTTTCCTTCAGGCAGTCAAATGGTCTTTCCCATCATTTAAACAGCTTCTGAAATCCCATCAATCCTCCAGTCTTCTAAGATAGATTGGCCAACGGACAGGTTTTTTGGTTCAGCCTGGACATGAAATACACACAACTATTTTCCCTTCCCTGATCATGTACTTAGCCCTCATTGCCTCACCTATACTAAAGTACATTTACCTTTTCTTTACATTGGTAAGATTGGTTCTGGCCAAAGATTGAACAGAGAGTAATGTCTGCTGTACAAACGAATAGCTCATAAATCTGAAACTCAGAATTCTACCCATAATGCTATTGTACAATGCATTAATTGAGTAGCTTAAGTAAAATCCTCGGTTTTGGTTACAGATATTAGGGTATAAAAGTGTTGACAGAGGCTAGGTCCCTGTTGTGAAATACAAATGCAAAATGTAAATGCATATATGTAAAGTAGAATGCAGTAACATTTACTAATATTTACTAATGATCTTGATGAAGGTAGAAGAACACAGTAAAAATTAATAATATATTACATCTAACAATATAGGTGAAGCTAGGACTCACATATTGATCATTGGTGTTTTTCTCTGTCATATACATTAAATAGAGAGTAGCAAAGTAGTTCAATGAGAAGTCTACTCTGTAGACCACCAAGTAAAATTAGGTCGTTAAACTGCTTTCTGAGAAAGTAGAAGTTAGAGGAGAAGAAGACAGGGAGGAGAGGTAGAGGTGATTTCTTGCGACCCCTACTCCACCACACCTCCAGGGTGATTCATGCCCTTCTATGGCGCCTAGCAGCCCTTATGTCAAGGGAATGCCTATGGCATCTTGCATCATCACAGCATGGTTGTGAGGCTTGTTGAAAACAAAAGTGAGCGCCAGAAGAACTGGGTGAATATCAGCATATTATGAGAATTGGGAAGAAAACATTAATTGCTTATATGCTATATCTTGAGAGGCCCAGAAAGCCTGAAGGGTCCCATATTGTTGTTTAATGCCTACCATTTGAGAATTACTTATTTTTAACAAGTTCCCCTTCGAAATGTATATTTATTTTGGGAAATAAACACATTAAGCCAGATATCATTCACATCTTAAGTCAAGTTAATTTAATCAGAATGCTTCCTCACTACCACGTAGATGGTCTCCACCATGGACAAAATGGGCGATTGGCTCCAGCCATTGTCAGAGAGAAGATTAATTTCAGAATGTAGGGGCACTGCTTAAGTGTGGGGAGGAATTCATGAATCTGTCCCCAGGCCCTCTTTTAAAATGCCAAAACTCGTGGGAAAGGATAACCAACACAGTTTATCATTGGTCTATCTGATCTGCTTTGCTCCTAGCAGCAATGAGGAGGGCTTAGCGTAAAGACTGCAAGATGGAGAGGAGAGAGAGAGGAAAGAGATGATCTTTTTGTATCTGGACCCCACATCCAACCTAAGGACTTCATGTGGTCAGTGCTTGATAATGGGCTGTTGACTTGAAATTAGGGAAAGGCAGAAGGAGGAAGGCAATAATTGTTTGTCCTTAATGCCTCCCTCCCATCAGTGACAATTTAAGTTCCAGCAGAATAGTCCTGGAGGTTCCCAAGACTCTTTGGAACTTGAGAATATAGGTTCACCAGGTGGGACGGAGCCTTGGCACACTTTAATATTACAGGGGTGCCACAAAGCTGGCTGCAAAGCTGTGTCTGCAGCACAGGGAAAAGCCCGGCCAGACACAGGACCTAATGGTGGACTTTCAGGTTCTATGACAGGCCAGTGTGAGAACAATTTCTAGGTGGAGAAGACTTCATGGTTATTCTAAGATCAAACCATAAAGGTAAGCACCTGCCTCTCAGTTTGTCTCTGGCGATTCTCCAACCTTTACATTCTTCCTTTTATATGCGAATCTGCTTCTCCAACACACAGGGGCCCAAATTTGAGTTCCCATTGAATGAGTTCACAGTTTGTTTCAGAGTCAAGGACTGCCGTCCCACCTGCTTAAGGTGTTCCTCCCCCTGATGTTAGTGGGGTGAAAAGTCAGTAAGGTTGCAGACAATGAAGGAAAGGGAAGGAAGGAGCAGGAAAAGAAAAAAGGAAGCAGGAGAAAGGAAGCAGCTAATTGTGCCTAAGGAGCTATTGGTTCTAACACACACGCATACTCGCAAATCCATAAAAGAAGGAATCAACCAAACCACCTCCACTACCTGGACCACCTAAACAAGGATGAAATCAAGGCCAAAGAATTTAAGGTATTGCTGGAAGTGGAAGAGTCATGCTTAAGGTGGTCTTCACAGCCTAGTCTGAGATCATGAACTACACAAAGCACAGCGATATACATTCATTCATGCAGATATGGCATAACTCCTTCATACACACACAGACTCTCACTCAGTATATGCATAGATACAGCTGCATACCAAGACTACTGCACTCATACAGATACAGAGAGAGATACATTTCACCAAATACCAAAATATACATCTATATACCCAGGTAAGTACATGGATACAAAGTCAGATACGGACACCTGGAAAATCTAAACATGGAGATATACACAAGAATACACAACTGCAAATAAGATATCTATGTAAAATGGAATAGATTTTACATAGATATGTAAGCCTCCTACTACCATTTATCAGGAGTCTACTATGTCCCCGGCACTTTATATATGTTGGCTCCTTAATCCTCACAAACACTCCTCCGAGAGGGGTATTATTAATCTCGTTTTACAGTTGAGGAACTAAAACTTAGAGGAGATGGTAACTTGCCAAGAGTCAGGCAGTTAGTGTGGCTTATAGTAGAGCAGGAACTCAAACAAGGTCATGCTACCTGAAAGGCTGCAAGTCTCCAACACCCTTATGCTGCGGCCTCTCCTGACAGCTCAGAGGCAACCACAAACAGACACACATCCATTTACAGGTACTCATGCTCCCTGGTAAAGAATGTGATTAGCATACTTCAGGGTCTGTTATCATCGTAATCATTTGTTTGAACTAAACAATGTGGAATTCCTTTGGGTCATTAGTACCCGTCAGTAAATTATCACGTGTTTAAATTACCTCTGGAGTACTTAAATTTAAACACTCTAGCATCTTGGTCCAGGGCCAGCCAATATTTTAAAATAATAACACTATAATTAAAGCTTAGGGTAAGCTTAGGATCTCATTCAAGTTAACAAAAGATTACTCTTCACACTAGAATTAAAAACAAGATTCTAATTAATTAATGTGCTAATTGTTCTTCCTTTTTGCAATCGGCATGGCAATTTCATCTGAGAAGACACTGCAAAACACGAACACAAAACCCCCAGCTGATGCCCTGGTTGGATGCACGGCCCAGGGAGCTGTCTCATCTCCTTGTGCTGTCCTGGGCAACTGTGGGCACTCTGTGATGTCCAACATGGGTCTAGAGTAGGGCCCTCAACTGTGAATCCACACCATCAAGTTTTAGAGAGCTTTATCTCCAGGATAGGGAAACTAGCTTTTCTAGTTTGCCCAAGACAGTCCAGTTTACTCCTATTGACTTGATTCGGCAAAGAGCACTCTAAAGAATGTCTTGATTTGGCTGATAACTTATGTAGGGACCCTACTTCAGATCCTTCATGGAGCCATGAATCTTTCTAGCAGGGGAGGAGAATAGGAAGTGCTGTAGACTATTGACTTTCTCCTTGAGCCTCCTACTAGCATTGGTATTTGTGCCACAGTGTGGATTTCCTGTCACCACTCCCTACTTTGTGCAATAATAACCACATACAGCCCCAGTTACTAGGGGCTTCCTTCTCCACCAGCACAGCCCAAATTATAGTGTTTCCTGAGAACTAGAGCCTTTTCTTTCTTCATGGTACATATAAATTTTAGCACCCTGAAACTGTGGTGATAGTGCTAAGGAATGGGCATGGGTACAGCTTTGAAAAAATAGTTCCTCAGTGCTTCACAGTTCTGTCTGGCCTGAAATTGGAAGATGATAAGCCGATATAACATATAGACTCTTCAGAGGAAAGAAAAGATTTGGAGAAAATTCCTAGCAAATTATTCAGGGGAAGAAGATTGGAAACACTAAACCAAAACACACGGGTTGTGTCAACGGAGAGCAATCCTGCCTGAACAAGCAAGGAGTTGACTGCTCTCCTGGACTTTTTTCAAGTCTAACTTCTAAGGACTTTTCTCCTGAAGAGACTGAAAGGAGAACAATGGGGGTCAAACTGCAAAACATATAGCCAGCAAAAGCAAATCCTTTTCATGAGATCCTCGAAAGACACTGAGAAACAGTAACAACTGAGATCCCTACAACTTCCTTTTGAAAAGCTTGCTCATAGCTCCAGAATTTTCTATCGAATTCTCTTGACATTTGTATAGCATAGGCATGCAGAAATAGAGGAAATTTCCCTAGGTCTCACAAGCCAGTGCCAGAGCCAGAGTCAGAACTCATCTTTCCTGACTTCAAGCTTAGGAGAGTTTTAATGTTTTAATTAAACTCTGTGCCTATGGTAAGATTACATTAGTATAGTGGCTAAATAAAAGGACTCTTGAGCTTGCCAAGGTTTGAATCCTAGCTCCACCACTTATCAGCTGTGTGACCTTGGGCAAGATCCTTCACCTGTCTGTGTCTCAGTTTCTTCATCTATAAAATGTGATAATAGTAGTACCTCCTTCAGAAGGTTGTTGGGAGGATTATATATTACATATGAAACCCGTAGAGCAAAGCTTGACACATAGCAAGCACTCAATAAATGTTAGCTGTTATATATAAGATAGGTTTGAGAAACCATTTGGGGTCTTTTACTAAGCAAGTGGTTGGATAGTCACACATAAATAAATCTGATAATATCCATCAAGTGATCAACCCAGGTTTGGGGTAACCAAAGTGGATCAGATTAACTGTGAGACAATTTGATGATTGGTCTCTTGATACAATCAGAGTTTAGGCATTCTGCCGAACCACATGTTTCTGAGCTCTTTAGGCACCAAGAAAGGAGTCTCCATTATCTGGATATGTCGCAGGTTCCTTTCTAGAGACTTAAACAGGAAGGGAGTCTTCTTTAAAAGGTTTTTGGGGACCCGGGAATGAAACTTACCCTGAGCTAAATTGTAGGAAAAAAAAAAACATGTTGGGAAGGACATGATGTGACTGAGTTTTCCTCCTGGAGATTTTAAAGTATATGATGTTTTACACTCAGTTCTAATGCTTCTTTGCCAAGGAGCAGGTTGGAGATTCAGGACAGTGTATAAGCACCACTCTCTCTTTCCTCCCCAATCCTTGCCAGAGACCCCAGGTCTGGCAGCTTTGGGCTGTGTGGGCCTATCGTAGATGCAGTTGGGTGGTGGGTGGTATGCTGGAGTGTACTTGCACCGCCCTCAAGGGCCATTTGTGTTCATTGCTTTCCAATTCCACATTTAGTGACGTCATGCTGTTAGCTTGCAATCAATCATGGTGGGAGTATTTTCACCATGGAAATTGGCAAACACAGCAAATCGGGGCTGCCCCCCCCCCCCACAGAGCCAGTTGTTAAGCATTTACCAGTACATCTCTGGGCAGGATTAACTGTCATTGCGTCAGATACAGCTCCCTTCTATGCTCAGGTAAGGTGGGACCCTTTCAGCTCCTGGCAAGTGTCAAGAGCCTTTTACCAACTGAAGAGCTTCACTGGGCTGGGACTAGACTGCTTTGGTTCAATTTCTCATTTTAGGTTTGTTTGCTGTAGCTGTCCTAACAACATATTCCCAAGGGGCACTGGATTACCCAGCCTCCTCAAACATAAGAGGTCTCAGCCCATCAGAGAGGAATTTGAGGCCCAAGATGCTGGACACTTCTGTAAAGAGAAAATCCAAAGGAAGGTAAATGGTAGGAAACTGAATACAATGAAGGAACAGTAACTAGCCTGCTTTCAAGTTTCCAACCATCATTTTGGGGAGTGAGATCGATTCTATTATTAAAGAAAGAAGGGGATTGTACACAAAGCCAGGAACCAATTTGAAATTTAATGACCAAAACAGAGAGAATTGGGTTAAAGCCAATTTATAGAACCAATGAAACGGAGGGAAGTTGAAACAATACAGGCACAGAACAAACAGGCTTTAGGCCACGTGTAAATCTAGGCAAATACAAAACACATGGTGTAGTCTCAGCACACAGGCCTTGCTCTCTGCCTCTCCCTCCCCCATACTCCTTCCCTTAAACTTGGTCAGTGACATATTGATAGTACTGGAAGAACAGAAAGTTAGCTATTGATACTCTAAGGTCAACATCCAGTTCGATCTCTGGCACTCTCATAGAATCCTCAAGTATGAGTGCTAGAAGAATATTGTCTACTGTAGTCCCCTCCTGTAACAACTTTGGAAACTGAGGCCCAGAAAAGTGAATTTCCCAAAGTCTCCAAGCTAGTTAGTGGCAGAGCTGAGCCAAAAGCTCAGGGCAAATGTGTTCTTATAAGCCACAAGTCAAGTGTTTCTTAAGGGTTTCCTCTTGTAACTGTCCCTGTAAAGATGGAGTATGTTCTTATCAAGTTGGGAAGACCCTGATCTTCTGGTTATTGCTCCTAGCTTTCCTATTATAGCCCAAAGTCTATAGTTCTTTCTCCAGATCACAGAAGTATATACAAATTGAACTCACATGCAGACCAGAAATCTTGGCTTTAAAAAATTATTGATAGCAAATGCTTGACACAGGAGCATCTGTGAACAAGGTGAAATTCTATCCATGTGTAGGGGGAAAGCATGGGTGGGGTGGCTTTTCTGTATTCATATAAGAAAAAGCTTCTACCTCCTGGTGGTACTTTTTCTGTCTGAAAAAACAATATTGGTTCAAAATGACTGAGTACTTGAGATATAATTTACCTCTGGATGTAGAATTCTATTACTGAGGCCTTCCTCTTTGCTCTTCCATTTCCCAGTTGCCAAGGTAGTCCCAGTGACTACCTTGAGGCAGCAAATCCTTTTGTACAGAAAACCAACATGTCTGCAGAAAGTTCCTCCAAGGACACATTTAAGGTCACTCCAACCATTTTGACTTATACAATTACTTTTTCTACCAACTCACCATGATGCCACATTTCAGCAGTTAGCTGACCATTGTTATCCTTGGGATTCTTTGACTTGAGGATTTTTCCTGGGTTTCAACATCACAGGGTCAACTTGCAGATATCAGTTTGCAATTCTACTGCTGTAAGGAAGGAGGAAAGGGAATAAAGAGCAATGAACAACTATGTGCGGACAAGCTACAGATTGCCTGCAGCCTGGAGAATCATACTCTTTCCACAAGACTCAGAACAAGGGAGAGTCCTGGATCTGCTGGAGGAGATAGAGCTAATGTTTGTTGAAAGCCTTCCATGTGACAGGGAAGTTAACTTGGAATCTTCCCCAAAATTCCATGCAGTACAAGAAAACTGAGGCTAATAGAGGTCAAGTTACTCAGGTAGAAGGTAGCAGAAACAGAGTGAGACTCCAGGTCCTTTGGATTTCAAAGTTCATGATCTTTCCATAAGATCTGCCTCCATAAAGGGAGGGAGGAACATCTGAGCTGAGTCCTAACCAAACTCTTGTCACAGCGCTTCTTGAAGAAAGGGATCTTCCTCGCTGTGTTTATAGGCTCATTTGCTCAAGTCTGGGTTTGGCAGCTGCCAGCCTAGAAACGGCATCAAAGGCAGCGGGAGATGGAGGCATCAGCCCTCCAGGTGGAGAACCCAGGCTGAACCCCTTGGCCTTGCTTTGGAGCGTTCCCACCTGCTAACATTTTACCTAGGACAGATGAATAGCTCCTTGCAGATCTGACTGTCTTCACTGTACCTCCCTGACATAAAGACCATTTGCCTCAGAAAAAAATTCTAATTATTCAGGCAACAGAGTGGGCAGTCGAGTCTTGTGCAAACTCTTGCTCACACCTGTGGAAAGGGAAATAAGCAAAAAATCATTTCACCTGCCTGTGAGTTTCTTTGCTGATAGCACCAAATCTTGGCATTCACTCATGCAACCTACAAATAATGAGCTCCTAATATGTGCCAATTATTGTGTTAATCTCAGGGGATATGAAGACAAATGGCATGCTCCCTTCCTTCGAGGAACTCCTAGCTCTTAGTAAAACTGCAAGCTCTGAGAGGCAGTCTGGTTTGATGGCCAATAGCATGGACCCTAGAATCCAACTGTCAGGCTTAAGTCCTGACTCTACCACTTACTGTTTGTGTAGCCTTGGGCAGGTGACTTAACTTTTCTGTTCCTCAGTTTCCTCATCTCTGAAGTAAGGGTCGGTAAGATTAGTTAGCCCAGGTAAAGCCCTTATAACAACACCCAACAATTGTAAATCTCCCATAAATATCTATTATCATTACCACTACAAGCCAAAGCAAATTCTTCCAAAGCCTGCCATATCAGAATGAGTGTATTCAGTGAATGAGGTAACTTTAGCTATCTAGAAAAATCAGTCTCAATGTGTGGATAGAAACAGAAGCCAGAGGTGGGGTGGGGAGGTGGTGGTCTTCAAATGAGAGGAAAATGTATCTCCTTATCCAGTTTATTTTGAGAATGTGTGCCAATTAAAAGCAGGTAGTACTATTGACATTTTATAAACAATTAATTACCCTAACAGCCTCAGATATGTGGAGAATTTCCTTAAAACAACACAGCTTGGGCCGGACACTTCCCTTCTGTGGGCCTTTATTTCTCCATCTGTGGGTTAAGAGGGTTTGAGTGAACTGATTACTAAAGGCCTTTCAGGTTCTGACACTCAACATTTCTCCTATTCTCAATGCTCAGTTGTTATTCCTGGAGAAATAAAAACATAAAAGCTTTGTTGGAAAGTTCCAGAAAAGTTTATTAGAAAATTTCCTGTTGTGATAAGCTACATGGCTAGGGAAGAAAATTCTGATATAGCAACCATTGATCACTGATCAAAATATATGACGTTATTATAATTATATACCAGAATCATATGCAGTAATGTAAACATTTGAAGAAACTTTAAATTAGATCATCTAGACCAGGGTTCTCAACCTTGACACTATTGATGTTTTAGGCCAATATTCTTTGCTTGGAGGGTGAGGCTGTCCTGTGCATTGTAGGATGCTGAGCAGCATCCTTGGCCTCTGCCCATTAGATCCCAGTAGCCACCCCCATCCCCAGTTGTGACAACCAAAAATGTCTTCGGACATTGCCACATGTCCCCTAGGGATAGGATTGCCAGATTTAGAAAATGTACTTTATCTGGCAACACTACTTGGTGAGGGGGGCAAAGTTGTCCCCAGATGAGAACCATCAAAGTTCTAGCCTCTTGCTACTCAAAGTTCAGCATGGGCATCACTTTGGAACTTGTCAGAAAAGCAGAATCTCAGGCCTCAACCCAGACGTACTGAATCATAAAGGGCAGGTATTTTAATAATTTCCCCAAGTGATTTTGTATGTATATTAAAGTTTGAGAAACCCTGATTTAGTCTTAACCAGGTATACATATATCTGATTTACTGGTGATGCTTTAAAAAACTATAGATACTCACCATGATATACTCTAATTCAGTAGGTCAGGGGTGGATACAGCCCTAGAATTAGTATTTTTAATTCCCACTGGTGCTTCTGCCCAGTGAGTCTAAGATGCAGCAAGATTTAGGAAACGTTAATCTAGTTAGTCCAACCCCCTCATTTCACAAATGAAGCTGAGGCCCAAATGAGGCAAGTGATTTTCTCAGGTCACAACTCAGTTGAAGAACCATTGTTAAGCCTCAGAATTAGACCCCGAGCCCACTGACTTCTCAACTAGTATTCCTCTTCTTTTCCACTACTTCTTCCACTGTCATTAATGTTGTCCGCCAAAAGTTGACTCTTCCCAAGAGAAGACAAACTAAGCAGAAGTGTTGCAAAATCAGTGTTCATCAACAGATGAATGGATAGAGAAATTGTGATGTGCGCACACGCATGCGCGCGCGCGCGCGCACACACACACACACACACACACACACAGAGTGGAATATTACTTGGCCATAAAAATGAATGAAATTTTGCCCTTTGTAGCATGGACCTGGAGTGTATTGTGCTAGTAAAATAAGTCAGACGGAGAAAAACAAATACCATATGATTTCACTTATATGTGAGATCTACAAACCAAACCAAACAGAAACAGACTCATAGATACAGAGAACAAACCAGTGGTTGCCAGCGGGGAGTGGGGTAGGGGGGCAGATGAAGTAGGTGAAGGGGATTAAAAGGTAAAAACTTCCATTCATACAATTAATAAGCCATGAGGATGTAAGTTACAGCACAGGGAATATGGTCAATAATATTGCAACAACTTTGTATGGTGATGGATGGTAACTGGACTTATTGTTGTGATCATGGACATATATACGCTACTAAACGTAAGGTAGCTAGCTAGTGGGACGCAGCCGCACAGCACAGGGAGATCAGCTCGGTGCTTTGTGACCGCCTGGAGGGGTGGGATAGGGAGGGTGGGCGGGAGAGAGACGCAAGAGGGAAGAGATGTGGGAACATATATATATGTATAGCTGATTCACTTTGTTATAAGGCGGAAGGTAACACACCATTGTAAAGCAATTATACCCCAATAAAGGTGTTAAAAAAAATATATTGAATCACTATGTTGTGCACCTAAAACTAATATAATATTGTATGCTAGTTTTAACCAACAAAAATTTTTTAAATAATTTTAAAGAAAATTTTTTTTAATTTTTAAAAAGCAAAATCAAATAGACTGTTGCTACTCCAAAAACGTTAGGAGTTACCGGCCTTGAAGACAGATGGCACCCTGGTAGGAATGCTGATTCTGGTCCCTATCATCAGCTGTAAGAAACGTTGCAATTAAAAGCAGGCTGACCTAAGGGAAATCCACATCTCAACTCAGTTCAGCAGAGAATATCGCAGAGGCTAATAGATTCAGGTGCATTTTGAAATGAAATGAGCAAGCAGAGAACATCTTAAACGGTACGACAATGAGCCTGGATTCTACTTTAGGTCAGTTACAGCACTGAAAATCCACATGACTGGCCAGTGCTACTAGCAGGCTACCATCCCTGAGAAGGAAACCCTCTACATCCCAAGATGTATAAGTATACCTTCTGAGTAGGAATATGTAGGCTTGGCACAAGGTACCACGGGAGCCGACAGTCATCAGAAGAATTTAGGAAACACCTCACTTCCCAGTTTGTATTAGAATACTCTAGGATGAATTAGAACGAAGCAGTCTCTTGCTAGGTTTGGGGACTCCCAAAAGTCACTGAAATTGGTGAAAAAAAAACCCCAGCACACACCAGTATGTTCTTGACCGAAGGCCAGGGCTGGAGAATATACTGCCTCCAGAAATCAGCTTGAATTCTAATATCTTCATATTCCAGAAAGAATGCAACACTCACTGATTAGAAGGAGAAATCTGGGAAGGGCAAGGCAAGAAGCAGTCTTTGCAGGCCGCCCAGCCCACTGTAATCCACATAGCCCAGGGCAGAAGCAGATGAAAAAATTAATGCGTTCATTTGACAACTTTTCCCACCAAAGGCTAGGTCCTGTGATTCATTTTTTAAGCCCCTAAGTTATTCATCAGCAAGTGCAAAGAGCACCCAAGGGACACTGCTGGGTCCGATTTACCTTTAGAGTTAAAATGACTTGTTAGGATTTATGAGTAATGTCTTTAACACCAGTTGATTATTGGGTTGTCTTAGAAAAACAGAAAAAAAAGCTCATTTGTAACAGCTTATGCTTGCCGATTTCCCCACCTGGAATCAATCAACAAGTCATGTAATGTTTTGAGTGCCTACTATGTTCCCCGTGCTGTGCTGGGCATGATAGAAAATATAGGGTAAAAAAGATAGGATCTCATCCTCATTCTTAAAGAACTTACAAATAAATTCTATACACAAAGGACAGTTACACATTAAGCAGCGTGCATTCAAAGGTCAGAAAAAGAAATGGAGTTACCTGAGAAGACTTCATGGAAAAGGTGGAACTGGAGTGAGACTGTATAGGAAGTTGTGCCTTTATGCCTTCCCACATCATAAACCATTTCTAAAGCAAGTAGTAATCTATATGAGATCATTGCTTTAAAATAATGTCCAATCACCTATTTGGGATTTATTGATATATAGCTTTTTTCAAATGTTATGACATCCATTCAACAAATATTTATTGGCCCCATTGTTCTAGGAGCTGAACATATACCAGTAAACAAGGCAAGAAAGTCCCTGCTTTCCTGAAGAGTCCATTCTAATGGGGAAAGAGACAATAAGCGTATATTCAAATAATTATGAAACAGGATGAGAAGATAGACAGTGACAGAGGGTATGACTTTATATAGGGAGAGCCAGGGAAGATCCCTCTGAGGAGGTGACATCATTAAAAAATCAGCACGAAAACTATTGTAGATACTATTAATAATACAGGCTATTATTAATAGTGTCTAAAAGAGACATTATTATATAGACACTATTATAGAGGAAGAGGTCAGGTGGATACCTGGGGGGAAAGTATAGACTTGTTTCCCTGGTCACTCTTGCCTCGTGTGGGCATCAGTAAGCCTTTGTAATATCCTGCTCCCAAACTATACCTGTTGCCATTCGAGATGGCTGATTCCATCTGCTCCACTAATCCAGTACACCTGCTTCTGTGCTAAAAAAAAAAAAATGTTCCATCACTCCTTTGAGCTGATGGATTCTTGATACCAGCGAACACACTGGAAATTTTGGTGAGAGTTGGGTGATCATTTTAACTAATGTCAACTTTAGAGTAATGCTAGAAGATGTAAGTGGCTTACTTTTGACCCAGGCAGTTTCATAACCACTGGCTTCTTTATTTCTGCCAATCATTTAATAATCAGAACTAAAACTATTTTAGACACTACTATTAATCCAACTGTATTATTAGACTGACAATCCCTTTTATGAAAACAACTGGAAAATGTTTCTTAAACTGAAACTTAAAAAAGCCTTCTAACTTCTGTTTTGATCTTGATAGTTTATTTTTAAGAGCACATTATATGTACTTTATACTGTGAGTCTTATGAAGGCTTCAGACCAAAAACAGTAAAATTCTGGACGGATCTAAATGCCTTCCTTCCCCTCCATCTCTCCAATTCTTTTCCACGCCAAATCCTCATAACTCCATGAAGGCTGCTCAACCAGCCTCATATAAGGTTTTCCTCCTCAATAGACTATCCCAAGGTAGGGGCTACATCTTACACTTCATGCCACTCTACTGTACCTAACAGAATGCTTTGCCCTCAGGTACTTTATAAATACTTATTTTTTGATCAACTAAATGTAAGGACTAATTGAGGTAAGCTTGGACAGAAGTCATAGTACTATAGAAACTCTTTCCAAGTTCTCTGTTGGTAAGTTCAGTGATATACTCTCTGACAACTCAAGTCCTAGGGATAAAGGGAATGAATGACCCCATCCAAAAGGGTAGCTTATTGGTCAGACACTGAGTCACTGTATGGCAATCTATCTGCCCAGGAAACCAAGTCATCTCTTACATACACAGGTCACTGCAGAAACATTTGACTTTCTCTCCTTCTGGGAAATGCAGAGGCACTCGTTTGGGAAATGGAATAATCATTCCAATATCCTATCTCTAACACAGGATTCAGTGTATTCCTAACTCTTTGGATCAGTGTCTAGCATGACTCGGGCATTTCATATAGAGCTATTATTAATCATGAATGGAGAAAAACTTTCACTTAGGCTGATGGAAGAGGGTATAGAGGTTGATGGACAGTGGCAGGAGACGTTTTGAAAGAATAGACTAGGTAATTGATAGGCTATGTGGATAAGGCATATGTTAAGTGATATGCTTCTAATATGGGGCCTGGGAGAACGCTGACGTCTTCCTTTACCTTAAGCACTGCCATCAGTTGTCAACCCTAACGCTAAAGGGCCAGCAGAGCATGCATCTCTTCTCAAGTTACTACCATCACCTCCAATGTTGGCCTCCAAGAAGGCTGCATTTAATGACACCTCTTCCATCCTTCTGTTTATTGGTTTGAAAGTTAAGCTTGTTTAGTTCTCATTGATTTGTTGTGGGGTTGTCAGGTGTGATTTATCAGTAGCTTGTTCATGGTGACCTTAAAAATACAACCATGTTATAGCAGCCATGCCATTTTCTCAGTATCAGGGAAATGATTCAATTGACCTAGTCATGCTCTTTTACAACTTACTAAATGCATGGGGTGCTGAACGCTTTCTGTTTGCTTCTGTTTCATCAGAACTTGGTAACATATTAGCTATATATTAATTAATCAACATTTAGCCTTGAAAGTTAATTTGAACATTTTAGATCTGAGTATGACCTAAGAATAGCTGTTCCTCAGCCCCTCACCAGGCATTGGCTCTGTGGGAGGTCTATAGCCAAGCACAAAAACTCTTTCCCAAGTTGGAGTTTAGGAGATCTTGTGAGTATAAAATGGGAGCCCAAAGAAACGTGGGTCTCATATTAGAGGTTTTGGAGTTAGTCACCCAGGGTATGGGCTCTGTGGGTCATGAAGAAGATCCTTAAGTCCTCGAATAACTCCCCGTTGAATTATGTCGCCAGGCTCTATTTTGGGGGGTTAAGCATGTGCCTGTCTGTCTCTCTGTGTCTCTGTCTCTCTCTGTGTCTCTGTCTCTGTCTCTGTCTCTCTCTCTCTCTCTCGTGTTGGGGGAAATGCTCTTTAAAAAAAAATATAGCTAGAACAAGAAGGGAGTAAGTGGGAGTGCTAGAAGCTTGGGAGAGAGCCAGAAAATGTAAGTTTGGACTGATGAGGTCAAAACTACCAACTCTGGGAAGGGCTGGCTCAGAGCTTGTTTGCTTGCTCTCTGTACTCAGTGTGAGAGCTTAGGACAGGGAGCATCTATCAAACCCAAGGAGGCATAGAACCACAAATGCCCTTATATTTGTCTCTTCAGGATGAAGTCGGAAATTTGTTGAGCGGGAAACAGCTTGGTGCATAGAAAGAAGTAATTTGGGACTCCTCTTACAGAAGAAGAAAAGACCTGGGTAAGCTATGGGCTCCTGCTGGCCTGAACTGCAAGTATCTTTGGGCTTTTAGCACTGTGAAAGGGGGGAGCTCCTGGCAGGGGAGTGAGGGAAAGGAGTGGAGATCATATGTTGTTAATTAGAAAAGAAGGAATGAGAAGAATGCCACGCTTTAGCTTAAGCTCTCCTTGTAGGTTGATGACAAGCCACATATAAAGTTTAAGATGGGTATTTTTGAACTCATCCTTCTGCCCCACTGGAGCAGCTCCAGCTGTATGGTAAAGAAACAGATGTGGCAAAAGAACAGGATGTTTCAGGCTTTGGGTTTCGAAGGGCCAAAGAGAAGTGGAGATCTGGTCCTTTGGTCTTCTGAACACTGAAGATTGAAAGGTTTGTGGCTCTCTGGGGCTGTATTTCTCAGCCTGAGTAAGGGCCCTGTTTTTTCAGGTGTGACTATAGGACAGGAAAAAAAAAAAGAGAGAGAGAAATCAGGTTGAGTAGGCCCTGTGAGGGGAGAATATGGGCTTTCTCAGGTATAAAGGCAGAGATAAGTGGCCATTCCTGGGTCTGCCAAGAATCCTTGGGTAGCTCACTGAAATTGTCACTCAAGATTCCCAAATGGGACAATCTGCAAGTCTCCAAACAGAGAGAAGGTATTTCCCTGTATTGAAGGCTGCTAGATTCCTAGATCTCCTCTGGATAGAAGGAAGAGGGAAGACGCTTGACTGGGTACGCCTTTAACTGGGGAGAATATAAGGAATTTTAATGACTTCCTGTGTAAAGTCTTCAGGGGCCTTGTGTAGCCAGTATAAACAGGAGGCATTTCAGTTGATTGGATTTATGTTTCTGAAATCAGGAAACAGGCGAACATGGGCCTCTCTGTTTAACTCCGTTCCATGGGATTTTAAGTTGGAATGCAAGGAGATGCCGCCTCAGATTTCATCCTATAATCAGTGGCTACTCTGTCTACTTGGTTTTTATCTCAGCTACTTAAAAATATGTATGTGTGTGGGTGTGTGGGTACGTATGTGTATATGTATTTACAAACTATCTATCAATCAATATAGTTGCCTCCATTCTCAGGGAGGTTGGGGACTGTAAGAGGGTCTAGCTTCCATGGTTGGAATGACTGAGTCACAAAAGGATCTCCTTCAAGCCTGAGATAATATTTCTGTAAGGTGCGGGAATTGGACCAAATGGTCTTGAACATCCATTTCAGAAGATCCCTTGTGTAAGAAGCACAAAGGGCATTCAGGAGATTCTGTACTCCATTTGCTAGCCAGATCTCTAGAGTTTAGGCCACTTTATCTCACACTCACTTCTACCTTGTCTTGTGCAAAGAATTTGACACTTAAAGTTAGCTCTGGATTCCGTGTCGGGCTTTGCCACCAGCTAGCTGTATAAACTAAACAGTTCACTAAATAATGAATTGATCGATTGAATGCTTACTTACTACGTCAGCCCTATGCTAAGTGCCTTACACAGATGATCACATGTCATCCTCCCAATAACCCTAGGAGGTAGAAACTATTATTATCCTCAGTTGAGGAGGATATTGTTCCTCTGTTGAGAAAACTGAAGTTCAGCGATTAACTCAAGGTCAATAGCTAATCAGCGGAAAGTCCAAATTGGAATCCAGAACTATCTCCAAAGCCCATGTTCCTGAATACTATGGTAGACTTCTTCCACCCCCATACACACTGTACTCTTTGTGTCCTGGGTCCTTGTAAAATAGGAGTAATACCTTGATTAATACCTTGTCTGCCTTTTTACAAGGATGTTTCAAGGATAAGATGAGAGGTTAGCCATTCCATTCCATGAACATTTATTGAGTGTTATGGGTGAGGCGTTGTTCTAGGGTTTGGGTATTCAAAAGTAAATAAGATGGGGTTCCTTCACTCCAGGAGATTATTATCTGATACGAAACTGCCTTGAAAAGCATAAAGCATTGTACAAGTGCCAGTTTCCTATGGTACAGTTTTATTGCATGTACAGCGAAGGGAAACTAATAGCCATAGGTACAGAACAAGCTAGGGTAAAAATCCCACATGGCTTTCAGCTGCTCCCTACAAAACTTGGCAACTAGCTGTTGCCAATCCCCATTGAGAACGAAAGGAGAGGAAACAGGCAATAATTTGAAATATGACCATAATGTAATTTGACTGCTGCTTTTTCACAAGCATATTAGGACGTGCACATCCAAGAGAGTGGTGTTCCCTTCAGACTAGCACCTTGGGAGGCTAAATCCCTGTACATTTAGTGCAATGATGTCGCCATTGCTCAAAACGTTTTTTGGAGCTCCTCTTTAGTAATTGAGTTCAGAGCCTGCGGCACATTCTTTTGAATATCCTCAGTGGTGATAAATCTTTGTCCTTTGAGGGTGGGTTTGATTTTAGCGAACAGCCAAAAGTCACACAGAGCCAAGGCTAGAGAATAAGGTGGGTGATCAAGCTCAGTGATAGAGTTTTTAATTAAAAAACAACCCACTCCCTCTCTTCGCCATTCCTTTCCCCAACTTACTTCCTTCTACCTGCCCTCTCTCCCTCTCGCCTGCCCTTCCTTCCAAGTATAACTGTGAACCATTAAGACCATTTTTCTTGCGTGGTTCATAACCTAGTGCAAACAGAGATTAAATGACCTCTGCCAAGGTCACAAGTTTAGGTAAGAAGTGAGCTAGGACTAAACCCTATGTCTCCTGCAAATCATAGCATGAAAAACTTCAGCTAACAGAGAAACTTGATGATGACAAAGGGGTCTAATTAATGGAAATGGATGAGCCCAGGGCCATAGGCTCTCCATTGCTAAAGGTCTTTCCAAATCCCTCACAGGGAACATAAATATAATGCTGCTTGATGGCAGCAGGAATGCCCTGTGATTTGATGCTTCTCTTCATGCAAATCCAACTGGGGATAAGCCAACATCTCTGAAAACTGACTTTCCAAATAAGGTATAATTAGAAGGAGGTAAGAACTCTCTACTTCCTTATCCACTCTGGAAACAAAACAACAACAAGAAGACTAGAAACTCCAGGGCTGTCCCCGAGTAAGATTGTAAGGCAGGAAAATACGCATCCTTGGCAACCATTTTTCCAAATCTGTACCCTTCCCCCATCACTTCTCCCTATTTCTCTATCCTCCAGTTAGGGAGAAGTACGTCTGATTAGTGCATTCACGCAAAGGGGTTACACAGATCATCTGTGTTTCAGAAAATGACATGGGAGCTGGGACTATCCCAAAGGAAGGGAGACCAGACTAAGCAGAGGCTCTTGATGCATCAATGAGGGGATACTTTTAGGCAAGGCAAGGGTATGCCAAATCACCCCAGTGAGACAATATCCACTACTCCTGTGCGTGAAGTTATCCCTGGAGTGAGCTTTCTCATAGGCTGCTTTCCCTCAAGTGTTGTCCACTGCCTAAAGAGCTGGACTTTGAATCACAGAATTTCAGAGATGCCAAAGCCCTTAGAGAGGAGGCTGTTCCCTCATTTTGAAAGTTGGGGCCCAGGGTAGATGGGAAAAAAGAAGCAGGGGGAAGAGTAGCCTGCTCCCAGATCACACAAGGAATTCATGGCTCCGCTGGGGCTAGAGCCCAGGTCCCTAGCTTCCCACCACACCAGAGGTCCCTTCAGTAAACGCCTGGCCTTTCCCGGGCCTCCTCTGGCCAGCAGTTGTTGGCAGAAATGCCCAGCTTCTCATTCAGTGTACCCTGAAGGCTTTTTGAAGTAGATCACGGTTCCCGTGCTAGCTTCCCCTTGCTATTGATACAAGAAGCTCTTGTGTTTCTCAGGGGAGGAGGGAGTGAGAGAAACGTCAGAATCCTGTATCCTTTCCAGAGGCGCAACAGCTTCTCTCTTTTGAGGACAAGCAATCCCCTTGGGAACCCAGGTGACTTGCTTTTGAGCCCAGGCAGCCAGCATCCCTTCCTCAGCACCTTGAGTTTGTATTTCCTGTTGAATCCGCAAGCTGAACTATTGGAGAAAGTATTCCACCAATTATGTTTCCATGGGGCCCAGAGCACATGGTCTTGATTAGAATGAGCAAGAGCACAGCAGATTTCCCCCTGTGATGGTCTGAAAGCAACTTGAAATCCAGCCAATGTTGTCTGAGCAGCCAATGCCTGGCTTCCAGCTGCTGCTTGGTGAATTTTCCAAGCTCAAGGAGATGATACCAGGAGGGGTAGCTGGAGGTGCAGAAGGCAAAGCGAAGGAGGAAGAGAACCACAGGAGGACTGCAGTTAGAAGAGTTCTAGGTTATGGCTCCCCGCCACACCCCTCTGTCCCAACTCCAAACCCCAATACACCCAGGCAGGGCTGATTGCCAACCCGTCACAGTATGGGGCTCGATGGTGAGTCTCACTGGATACTAGGTCAATTCCCACGTCCTATACAAAGTCTTCCCAAGCTCTTCTAGCTCACCCGGAAGCTTCCATGCCCTCTCGGCTCTTTCAGCAAGAAGGTTGCTGGCAATTCTCTCTTCACCACTATATCCAGTTTTTCAGTCTCCAGTGAGTATGTTAGCCTCTTCCTCCTCAGCTCTGTTGTGAGATTCCTGAGCTCAGAACCTGTCTCCTCCTTCTTTCCACAACCCATAGTGCCTCCCTCAGTGAAGGCGCCACAGGTGATTGACCGCAGAGGAGAGTCTGGACAGAGCACAGAAGCACGAACAGCCCTCTCAGCTTTTGCTGACCTTTTCCATCCAGGTTGCCACTCTGACCTGCACAGCTATGCTGGCCAGGAAGAACTGGAGGAGAGGCCAGCCTCTGCAGGAGCCACCAGACAGAAGGCAGGTGGAGGACAGGTGAGTGCTTTAGTGGGATGTGGCAGTGAGGCCAAGCAAGTTGGGCACAGGGCATGGAGAACACTAAGAAGAGGAACCTAATAGCCCTATTTTTATCTAGGGATGACCTTGCCTGGAGGAACATCTGTGGGAGAGGAGAAGAGTCTAACTTCCTTAATCCTGATGTTTGCTATTCCAGATATGAGCCCTATAGCTCTTATTTGGGTACACCTGGGAGGCCAAGCTTTGCTTCCATGGCTGTTTATGTGTGTGTGTATGGGAGGGGTGCTAGGGAGGGGAGGTTAGGAAAGCCCAGAACCTTGTGGATGTGTGGATGTGTGTGCATGTGTCTATATATTTGCACTTTCTTTTATTTTTCACACTGTGTCCCAGCTTGGATGCTGCTAGACAAACTAATGCTTCTGTCACCCCTCCTCTGAAATGTCACTAACAGGTCCCAATCCACACAGCTTCCACCACCAGTAAGGTGGCATGAGAACAATAGTTGACTGCCACATGCTAAGTGGAAACACGTGGCCTATCATTCAAACAAGAATCCCTATTTCCTCTGAGATGCAGAGCATTAATAGAAAGGGAGCCCCAAGCTACGTGCAGAGAACTGAAAATAACCCCTCTACAGACAAGCTGGAGAAAGAAGCTGCTTTCTCGATTGGTTTTCTGTAGCTGTGCCAGGAATCCCTGAAGTACCCAGGAAACAAAGAAGTGCTCTGACTCTCGAGGACTCCTGTAGGACTACTCAGAGATAGCGAGAGCGAAGACGGTTCTGAACATTTCTTGGGCAAGTGTCACACATCTCAGTGGGATCCCCTTGCTACTTCTTGTTAGCCTGGCCTGTCATTCCCTCAGACTGAGGCTCTGAGCTGTCCAAACTGCACCCAGATTCTCTAGTAAGCAGAGAGGGTGACCACATCTTGGAGGATTTCCTCCTTTGTATACCGCATAGTGCCTCACCCAGGACAGCCGACTCATTACTACGTACATCATCACCCACAAACCGAGAAGTAAGTAGCACAAGGAATAGAAGTCAACCAAAAGGGAGCACTTACAAACAATAATTAAGGGAATTTGTCAAGAAATTTAAAAAATAGGGGTGCTGTGGCATCTGCCTGGGGTGGTTTAAATGTGACTCTCGTTCTCAAAGTCCCTTCTTACGCTATGACCTTGTCACCTCAATGCCCTTCTTCTTAAAGACCCAGAGGAAAAACAACTTTAATCCAAGAGGCGCAATGCCCTACATCCCATTGCCCGCTTTCCTTCAGGTCATTTTGCTTACTTGCTTATTTCAGACACCTTTCAGCCCTGATGGCTTTGTTGACAGCGCTTGTAAAAGGTGGAAGGCAACATAAAGAGCAATTTCAAGTGTGTGCTGGGGGGTACACTGGCTTCAGGAATCCCTAGAGTTCGAGCCTATCTAAGCGGGTGGGTTGAGGGTGATTGGGATGGGGGGCACCTTTAGGTGGGTCTCTATAACTCTTCAGGAATCTTTTGTCTTTGGAAAGAAATAGACACACAGTTATAGAGACGTGAGCACGTGCACATGCACACACGCGCGCGTGCACACACACACACACACACACACACAGCATTCTCAAACAGGCTGACTACTACAGGGAAGCTGAACAGAACTATGCCCTTATCATGGAGGGCAAGAGTTCAAGTTTAAATTTTTCTAAATAAAAGTTTTTAAATGATAGTACTAATTACAGGATTTTGGAACTGAAAGAGATCTCGAAGAAAAAACAATCACATCTGTTCCAGCACCCCTGCCCTCAGGTCTTCAGAGAATGTGCTTATTTCATCTCTATCCATTGAAGATGTACCTGCTACTTCCTTTCAGTGACACCAGAAACAACACAGTTCCTCATAATGTAGGCCTTAAAGTCTCCCGGGCTGTACTGAGTGTAATGGATACTGGGTTGCTGGTGTCTGGTGTTTCTCCAGCAACCTTAATGAGGTATCAGAGCTCCACAAAGCTGCTGCAAGAGGAAGACTGTGGCTGGCTCCAAGGTGGAGCCAGGTAGCAGTTTGGGCCAATAGGAAAAACAGTGGGACTTGAGAAATCCAGTGGTCCATGCCCGGGTTGGGGTGCTAAGTTGCATGAGGGAAATTATCTAAGCACTTCTGTACATCCACCTGGACTCTATTGCTTCACATCTGCTATGCTTTCTTGGAATTGTCCTAAAATCCTTTTGCATATGTTTAGGTAGCAGGAGAAGGCACACTAGGGCAGGGAGGGCCTCCTGGTTTTTAAGTTCCTGCCATAATTTCAGAGCTCTGAATTTACCAGGCACACACATTCTGGTTGTCTAGCTATGTGCAGATATAATCTCAACACGGCTCATTGTCATGTCCCAGAAACACTCAGAGGCAAGGTCTGCTTCCTTTTATTTCATTTCATTTCCCCTTCCCCCCCTTCCTACCTCCCTCTCTCATTCTTTCATCCTTTCTTTATATTTCATTTCAGTACCTCTTTTAGGATCAGAAACTAAAGGCAGTTCTGGGAAGTCTGCACTGCATTCAGCACGGCTGCGTGGAAGCCAGTGTGCTCGCCTGGCTGCAGTGACTCCTGCATGGCACAGAGCTGACTGGCCTGAGGACTGGCCACCTGACTTGTCAGGTCAGGGAAGCCCTGCCGTTCTTGCACTCTGCCCTCCGTTGCTCTGGCTCAGCTCGAGGCAGAGCGCAGTGGCTGGCTTTGTGTACTTTGGCAAGGCAGCACTGTTGTAATAGGCCAGGATGAGGTTTTCCTCAAGCCACTCTACAGTCCCTTGGGAGACTGTGGATGGCCCAACCTAGCTGAGAATTCACTTCCTCTTCCGACTTCATCGAGAAGTTGTAAAATCGTCAATGACTTCCATAGACATTGGAAGGAATACAGCTGCTGTCAGGCTCGGAATACTCACTAAGGGAGGCTTTCCAAAAAGGGAAGTTTTCCTAGGTTAATGAAAGGCAGTTAACTCAGCATCCTAGGGGAGAAGCTAAGCTGGGTGGAGGCAATTAGCCAGAATGGGTAATAGGCATTCCCCATTTCTACTGACAACAGCACGAAAGGAAATGCTCTTAAACTGTAGCATGTGGGCTTTAGGGGAACTTTAAAGCAACAGCCTGGATTGCTGGCAGGCAATGGCCCAGGCTTAGAGGAAGACATGGACAGCTGTTCCAGCGTAGATCTTTGGCAGTTCAGGGGCTAGATGTGCATACCTGGCATGACATGTAGAGACCACTCTCCAGTGTAACATTTGGGGCCTCTGATCAAGAGGACAACCTGAATGGGTTGGCCCATGGTACCCAGCCAGATGAGACTTCTTTTTGTCTATTCTTAGGACATAAAACAGGAAAATTCCTTTTTTCTAAGGAAGATTTAAGGGAAAATACACTAAATGATCTGCAAAATGGCTTTTAGCTCAAGGGGTTGCTGAATATCGGCATCTGCTCAACCAGGATGCGATTAACATGTGAGCCTAATCTAAGTTATTGTGAATGTTCTCTCCCAGCATTGCTCTGTCTTTCTGGATGGGGGAGCAGCTTCAGCAAGAGCTGAAGATAAGGTTTCTTCTTACCTGAAACAAGAAGCTTAGAGGGCTAGGCATCCTCAGGTTGTTTTGATCTTCACAAACCCCCTGCACTGGCTCCCCAACCTGTGTTACTCCCATCCGTGTTGTCATTCGTCTATTCCCCCATGCGTGACAGGCCAAACCATTTCCCCTGTCATCTCTTTCTTTACCTACTCTTTTGAGTATGCATATATTTCTAACTATATATGACTGATATATACATTAGTCAGGATAAGATCCGCTATGTGACAATAACAAATAGACTCTTACATCTCAGTGACTTGGCACAACTAAAGGTTATTTCACATGGACATAAAATCTGATGAGAGTCATCAGGGGCTCTCCTCCAACTTGGGCAACGTGGGGATCCAAGCTCTTTCCATCTCAACATGGGGCTCCAAGCTCTTTGCGGCAGGGGAAGAGAGGGCTGAAGGTTCCCGTGAAATATTTTAACGGCCAGCCTAGGGAGTAGTTCACATCACTTCTTCCACATACCACTGACCAAAACACAGTCACATGGGTCCCATCTAACTGCAAGGAAGTGTGGGAGATATAACCTTCCTGTGAGCCCAGAAAGAGGAAAATTAAACGGGACTTGGTGAACACATAAGATTGTCTCTGCCCGTGTTTATGTCTGTGGTTTTGTGCCTCCTTTTTCATCTTGGTGTTTGGCCCCTAGGGAAGTACCTTACCTCCTAACCCATACACATAGAAGGATGGATGTAACTAGCTAGCTGCGGACGTGAACCTTACCTCAAAGCTAATGTAATACGTAGAGCATGGCATCACCAAGGCCACAGTAACACATGAAACTAATCTGTGTCTCTTTCTCTAATGGTAAAGTGCGGATGTAATGCTTATCTTACAGCGCTGTCAGGATTAAAAATACCATATGCCGTATTTGAAAGTTGCCAAGAGGATAGAGCTTAAAAGTTCTTATCACAAGAAAAAGAAAATTCTGTAACTGTGTGTGGTGATGGATGGTAATTAGACTTATTGTGGTGATCATTTCATAATACATACAAATACTGAATCATTATGATTATGTTGTATACCTGAAACTGATATAATGTATGTCAATTAAACCTCAACGTAAAGTTAATTAATTTTTAAAACACCATATGCCAGACATAGGTAGGAAATAGATACCCTTTCAATCTTCACTTTGCCCTAGTGAAGATTCGTGATCCCCGAAGGGGTTCCAGAAGCGTTCAGTCTGGCTTCCCCAGGATGTAGTGAGGCCTAGAGCATCTTACAGTGAGCTCTTCTCTGATACGTAGGCTGAAGATGGCTCCCTGCCTGTCACTGTCAGCCTGGGTGTATATATTTCACCTCTCTGAAGAGACTGGCCTGTTTTCTGATAGGCATGCCTAGCTAGGGAGACTAGCCAGCTCTGCCCAGCAGGGCGGTAAGGGTTTCATTAAATAGCAATAGAGAGCTCCACAGAGCTGCTTTAAGGAATTGCAAGAACTACCATTTATTGAGTGCTACTTTATATGTATATTCTCGTCTAATCTGTATAAACATCCTCCCAACTTTACAATTGTGGGAAACTGAAGCTCAGAGGGGTTAAGAAAATTGCCCAGAGATCATGCAACTAATAAGTGACAGAGCTGGGGTGAAAATTCAGGTATGTCAGTGCCCTTTGGGTGGGAGTATAGAGTGAGGGGGAAAATAATGCTTGGAAGAGTGGACCCTTCTGTTTCAACCACATTTATTCCTTCCTCTTTCCTCTGTTTGAACTCCCCCTTTCTCTACTCCTTTTGGTCTTGATAGCACAGCTCCAGCAATATCTAATGGAGGACAGCAATTAGGTTTAGAAGCAGCCTCCGGATCATAGAGTCATCCACTCTAAAAGGGTTTCTGGACCAAAGGCAATCTTGTCTATCACAAATGGACAAATTGGCCTATTAGAGGAAAAGCATATAGCCAGAGAGCCATGGACAATTAGTGAAGTGACCTTGGGTTCTCAGCTAATAGACCCCAGCATGAAGCACTCTTTGGTGATATAATGCACAGCAGTAGGGGAAACGCAGTCCTGAGCCGACCTTGCTGAACTGGTAATGGGGCAGGAGAAGAGTAAGAACAGGGTGAGGAAGCCTCCACCACCAATCCAGCAGGGACCAGATAATAAACTTGCTGGTAAAAGAGGGATGAGCTACCAGGAAAGACTCCATCAACCCCAAACTAAGCAGCGGCCATGGAATAAACAGAGACCAGCTTGGGTAAGGGGTGGGGTAGTGTGGGGAGGATGACAGAGTTACATGGGCCTATAGACATGTCTAGTCCAACTCCCTCATTATCCCCGTGAGGAAATCAAGGCTCAAAGAGAGGAGGGAACTTGCCAGAAATCACACAGCTGACTAGTATTAGAATCAGGCCTGGAATTTGAGTGTTTGGACTCTAAGTAGAAGGCTCTTTCACCCTACCAATACATAATGCAGGCAGCCAGTATTTGGAAAAGAGGGGGCCTCCTAAGTGTGTGTACATTTGGAGGGGTGGGTTAAAGACCATGCTGTGGGAAGTCTGCTTGTGCTACCTTGCTGTATCCAGGAACTATACCCGTTTGTTACTGGAAAACCCTCGATTTGTCTACCCATAGGACATTCCTGCTTTTAGCACACCCTCATGCCCCAGAAGGATAGTGAAAAGAACCTTCCATCTTCCTGCCTTTTTGGGCCCAGAACTTTCCTACCCTTCCTCATACCTGTCTGTTCTTCTGGAAAACTTACCAGTGTCACTCCAGACCAGCAAGTAGGTGCCTCCATAAGTCTGAGATTGTTAGCTCTCATATAGACCAGAACTGTCCAAAAGCCAACGTGTGGACCAGTCCTAGTCTATAACTGTGTTTCTACTGGTCTGTGTTGAAATTAGATGAATCAGGACCATGCAAGGGTTTTTTATGAATTACATTTACTTGAAATTTATTCTGTCCTTGCTACCTTTTTCGAGTTAAGTGTCATCGATTAATGAAGTGGTGGAAATTTTTGCTTACAGAGGTTTTTCTTTTTTAACAAAATAAAAGCTGACCACCCTATGCCATTGCCAAGTTAAATGATTTGTACTCTTCTATGAAATTCTAAATTCTGGGGATCGCTGGCGTAAGCCACCCATCCTGTTTCCAGTAATATATCTAGCCCCTCACTCGCCTTATTTTCTCTGCTTGCTGCTTATTTTCTCGACTTCGCTTCCTGCCCTGAAAGGGCAGATGCCAGGAACACAGCCAGTGTCAGGTATTAGTGACGCTAATGCTAATCACTGCTCTATCAAATGCTTAACGAGATGCCTCAGGGAAGGCACACACACCAGGCCTGTTTGTTAATGGAACTGAAGGTAGCCACAGTATTATTAATAAATTAATTGCCTCGTGATGTGAACCTCACACACCCTTAGGCTCATCTTCCTAGCAACTGGCAAGATTAAAAGAAATAATATGTTCCACCGGGGACACCCCAAAGGGGAATTTGATGATAGCAAAGGGTGCGGTTAGAAAGTTGCTCAGGGTTTTTACGACCATTATCATCCTCCCACCTCAATGTTCTAGTCTGAATAAAAGTAATTTCTTCTCATGATAGAGCTGGGAAGGAAGACAAATACAAAGCTCTTAGAGGAATGGAAACCTGAAAGCTGCAAGGCAGGAGAAGGACCCCTTCTAATGACTCAAAGCCCTCTGGTCTCTGATAGGCCAGTGGTAGCCACAGGAGGGGATGGATGACATGCCTGTGGTCTGATGAGACCGTGTGCCTTGGTGTGCCTTGGTGTTCCCAGGTCTAGGGTAAGAGCAGGGAGACTATATTACGTTTGGCCCCTTCCAGCTCTGCCACTCTGTGGATCTATACATTATCACCTGCAAACTGCAGTGATCTTTAGACCTTCTGATTAGACTAGGACCTACCTGAACAAGGCAACATATTTCTTAAAACAGTGAGTTTTCTTACCTGAGCTTTACAGACCCTAAGCCCAACCCTACCGGGCTGCTTGGCGGCTATCCACATTGGATAAAGAGGAGTCACTTCCCGTTGTGCAGCACTTTTAATGTAAGATAGAACAGCTGAGGCTCCTGACTTCCTCAGGTCCTTGGTAAAATGAAGCGGGGAGTCAACGAGTGAACGCTTACAAGCAGGCCAAAAATCCGACTCTACTGAACACAGTTCTGAGAAGCAGACATCAGGGTGTGCAACTCTCGGCTTCCACTAGTTCTTTCTCCCATTGCTGGGTTTTCTGTAGTCCTTATCACAGGTTAAGTACCTGATCTCCACCCTTTCCCTGCTTCTTCACTGGTGACCCAAAGAGGACAACAGCTTATGACATCTGTGAGGCTGTGAGGAAGTGGCAGGGAAAAGTGCTTAACGGTGGAAGACTGGAGCGTGCTCTGAATGAAGGACTAAATGTAAAGATCTTAGACATTCCAAAAATCTCTGACGCATGCGTCTTCATCCCTTCCACAGTAAACTGGCTTGGTTAACCCCTAACCATGAACCCCTCATGTATGTATGTCACTTTTCTTGGTTGCATCTGAGGCTCTTCTACTAAGAGCTTTCCATTGACTAAGTTGACCAAGGCTTTTTGTTTCTGGGAGAGGGGCCAGAGCAGAGCAAGCAGCAGTGTAAGAGGCACCCATTTAAAAAATCAATATTTCATCAATATTTCACCTTCACCAGGAAGACATTTTATCTCTCAGGCTGGCATGGATGTTTGGCTTCAACCACAACCCAGAGTTTGCCGGGTAAGCTAAGAATGCTCAGCCTAGGTTCTAGGCTGCTTCAGTACAGCTTCCTGAGGTATAGGTGTCCCACGTATGTCTCAGCAAGCACCTCATTAATGGACAGCCAACTAGTTATCCAACACATGCATTGCCACCCACCAGCAGGGGTCTCAAAGAGCCATGCCATGCTACCCAGGACTTTTTCACCTTCCCTAATTATCCTGTGGTCTGTAGCATCTGGCATTACCAGAATTCAAAATTGAATTTCCCTGGAAATTTTAATGATCTGCTTGAATTGCCTGAACATAGAGTACACAGAAAATTGTCTGGAACTAAACGTACCAAGCCACTTATGGCATTTACCCCTGGGGCGGAAATTGGGGGATTAAAGGGGACCTTTCCCATTCTAGTTTATACACATTGGTATTGGTTGAAAATTTGTCAACAAGTATGTTTGTCTTTTGTAATTTAAAATATTTAAAGTAACTTTATCTGTGAATGTAATTTTGGTGCCAATTTAAACTGGTTGAAGAAGGAGGGCAGGCTTAGGCCATAAGACACCTGCGAGGGAGAGGTGCCAAGAGTACTTAGATCCCTGAGCCAGGGATGGGTGTGGTCAGCTGGAAGCAGAGCAATGAGGGCCCCTCCCAGGCTGGACAGGGGTTACGAGTTGCAGTTGAGGGGCGCTAATGGACTTGTTTCATCATCACCACCCTACTCCCACCACCCCCAGGAACAAAAGACCAAAGGGACGAGTGGCTGAGGCAGAGCTGGAATGCGGTGGGTTGTGAGCAGGGAAAATAAAGAAGTCTATTTCCTGTCCCCTTTCCCCTATCTCAGAACCTACCCTTAAGTTATCTTAGACTCAGAGGCCTTAGAGATCAGAAAACTCTTTAGATGTGCCTTTTTCTCTTTTATTCACAAGGCAACCTCAGCTTTTACCCACTCTGTCCACTCTACCGCCTTCAAAATCTCTTGCAGCATGAAGTAGTAAGTCTCATTTGGGGTATTAGCTAATGGCTGTGCAGTCGATTCATTTGAAACTTTGGGGGAAAGCAGATTTGTTTTCGTACTTCATCAAAGTAACCATGCCAGCCTGCGATCCCTAAAGGCATGCCCAGGTGATGGATGGAAAATGAATAAGAATCTTTGTATGTACAGACTATATAGCACCTTTCACATAAATTTAATTCAGAGACTTCATCAACAGCTTGTTGTTTAGCTGTATTGGATTTGGGCTTGGAGCCGGTGAATACCTGCCAGGACACCAAGATATCTGGTGACTTCTGATGACTTGTTCAGTGTATGTCCATGGCAAGCCAGAGGAGGGCAGAACAGGGTGCCAGGAAAGAAGTCAACGGCTTACTTCCTTGCGCCTGGTTGTCCTAGGCCATTTGAAAGACTGATGATTGACCAAATCCTGAAGGATTAAGGGGCCTCCAGCCTGGCACATGAGGTGGCTGAACCAAATAGGTCATTGCTCTTGAGTCCCTGTTTCAAATGTGCAGCTCATTCCCAGGACCAGCGCAAGTTTTGGCAAAGAGAATCAGTTTGCATTCTGGCTTCAGTTAGACTGGCCTTTTGGCCTTTAGGCACATTCTGCCAAGGAGTAAGGCTGGCCAGGCCCACTGACTAGTAGCTTATTTGCTTTTCGTCCCCTGGAACTTACCTTAGTTTAGGAATACGAGGCGACAACATGACAATTGCCAGAGGTTAAACAAGTGAAAATGGCTTCTTGCAGAAGACCTGACCTCAACGGTCTGAAGGGAAACATACACAAGTCTAGTACCCTCTGCTTTTCCAAGGACTTCCATCTATATCATTTCTTTTGAATCTCACAACATCCCCATGAACTAGGTAAAGAAGAATCAAATAGTCCCACTCCACCAGAGAGGAAACATGATTTGTCCCAGACCACAAGTTAATGACAGAGCTTGGACTATATCTGAGGGCTTCTGACTCCCAGAGTTATGTTCATTGGAATATGCCATATTATTTTATGTCATATTTTTCTTTTTTCCCCAAATGTTTATTGAACACCTTCTAGGCACTATTGAAAGAACTGGGATAGGGCAGTGAACAAAACAGTCTTTGTTCTCATGGAGCTTACATTCTAGTGGTGGGAGAGAATAAACAACTAAAAATAAAAGTATAATTTTTCAAGTGGTGTTGGATGCTATAAAAAAATATGAAGAAGAAAAGTATGATGGGTGCTGTTTTTGATGAGGTAATCATAGAAAGCATTCTCCATTAAGGTCACATTTGAGTAGAGACCTGAAAAAAAGGAGAGAGCAAAGTATGTGGAGGTAAAGTCTTCCAGGCGTGTGCAAAGAACGAGGCAAGAGTATACACGGTGTGTTTAAGAAACAGCCCTGTGTGTTTCATATCTTATAGTGACATTCACATGCATCCTATTGTATTTGAAAGCAGACAATTCCACCTTATTCTATTGCTCATGCTCTCTCAGAACGTGGGTGAGTTTAGGGGTAATGTGACACAGGGGTCTTGACCGAGTTGCTCAGTCAAAGCAGAGCTGAGCTCTCTAAACACAGACTAGGGCTCTAGCTCTAGGATCTCAATGGCATCATCAGTCAAGGACTGAAGCTGACTGGACTAACATGTATATCGATTAAATTCAGGTTTAATATTATGTACTTTGAAATTCGGTGTTAGTTTGGGTTCGGTCACTTCAGAAAATATACAGCATTGGTTCCAGTTTGAATAAATTCACCGTTTGTTAAGAAAAGAAAAACAATAACAACAAACTTTGGTTCAGGTCACAGTTCAGTGAGAATATTTGGCTTCAGTTGGTGAAGTACGGCTTAGCAAATGAGTGTGGCTAGTCCCGGCATTTGGTTCCTGGTTTGGTTTCATCCAAATTCCAGTATTCAGTATCCATCAGAGGCCCCTTCTGTAAGAAAAGGTAGACCGTCTTGAAGCATTGATGGTTTTAGTGATATAAAACTTTAAAAAATTTTTGATTCAGCAGATTGTTTTTCTTCTGACTAATGCTTTAAAACAAAACCTCTCTAACAGGCTGAAATTTCAGTTAAGAGCAATGTGATTTAATAGTTTGTGTTTGCTTATTTTGTTTCACATTCTGAAGGAACTCATTTCTACCTACCCAGCCAGGCAAAACACAGGGAGCACACACTCTACCTCTGGTTGCTGAATATGCTTGCCCCCCACCCTTATGTGTTCTCCAGTAGCTGCCTCATCCATCAAGTATCTGTCGAACCACGCCTCAAAGCTAGGAAACTGTTCCCTCAAGTGGGAAATAAATTCCTAGAATTCAGAATTCCAAATAGTCCACTGCCTTACAAAGTCTGCAGTGAAAATGTTATTTTGGTCTCCTTGGATAATTCTGCCTCATTTGAGTATAGTAGAATGTGAATCTGGTTTTGATTCCACTCGCCACTTACCACCTTTGTGGCCTTGGGCATTTGTTTACCCCTTCTGAGCCTGCTTCTTCATTTGAAAATTGGAGTTAATAATAGCACCTGCCTCCCAGAACTGTTGTGAGGATCAGGAGAGATCACGTATGTACAGTTTCTGCCACATAGTAGGTACACAGTGATAGTGCTTTTGATCATGATGAGATTTTCTGCTAAAAGGAACAGATTAGCAATTTCCTGATCTGAAAATGACAGGTTATCTGGCTCTTCAGAAAGCTAATGATGCCTGGAGTTAATAGCCACAGTTGATGTTTACTCCAAGGATGATGAGCTGAAGTGGAAATATGCTTTGGAAATTCCACAGTTACCTGATTGCTCACAAACTGACAATCCAGATCACTTCAGCACCCCTACCACAAACAAAACTCCACTCTGGAAACCATTTATCTGGTCTGGCTGCTTCTGCAGACCTGATGAACGGAGTATTTTCCCAGATCTCTTTGCCATATGTGTCATCCTTGCATTGATTCCTTGGCTCAGAGATGGGATTGGAAAAGAAGCAGAGAAGAAACTCCAACTATTGCCCATTTGCCAGTACCTCTTTGACACTATGATAAAAGAAAAAAATGACTGGAGAAACTTCCAAGCACATTCTCAGGGTCACCAGGCTGTATGAATATCCAGCTGACCTCACAGGATGCAGATTAACCAATGAGTCACTTTAACGAGTAACACCTTGGACGGAATCTAGACAACTGCCTCTTCCAAATTGTTCTACTGCAGTCAGGTAAGCGAATGGTATATTAGACCTCTGGGTAATAGTCTGTTTACTGGTTAATATTCAGTATATTAAATCAGGCTTCTGGAAGTTAAGTTTATATTTATAAGGGACAAGAAGGACAGGTCAGAACTGCAGTCCCACTGAAGTTACTGTTGCCATTGCCTACAACTGACTTTGAATACATTCAATTCTCTCTTTCCCAGGATAGATAATACCACTCTGGTGAGTGTCATAATTAAGTGAATTAGAACTCACTGGCACAAATACAAGGTGGAATTTTAAAATCAGGTAACCTAATATCATGAAGGCATTGTTTTAACAAGTTAGTCTGAAAAACTGTTATGTGGGAGATCTGGCAGCTCTTAGCAGATTCTTGTTCTAGTTGTAACCTTTCACAGTCAGAAGATTTGGGTTAGTGGATTTGGAAGCTAATTGGTTGATATGTGATCCTAAACTGATCCATAGATTGGCAAATTCAAGCCTCTCTCCCATGGGGGAGAAGAACACTGAATAAATACATTATTCACATAAGTATGATTTACTTCCTTGTAAGGTCTAAAGACTAAGTCCATTTAGAAAGTATAAGTCAGGAAATTCTTAAGAGTGCAGACTAAATAATCAAAAGTTGAGGCCTTTCCTTTCTACTGATGTGATATAACTAACCAACTGAGCTCGTCCAAAAAATAGTTTGTGTAGCTTTTTCAATCGGTGCCAAAGACGAAGGGAGAAAATGCAAGATCGTGGAGCAGGCTAGAAATGATAGTGCCATATGAAAACCTAATTAATCACTAATGATTCGTCTGCTTCATAATGGAAAGGGGTCAGAATATATTGAAGTGAAGTGCAGAAGTTATTGAGGACACTTGGTGCCTTTTCAATAGTGGATATTTCGCCGACAGCTAGTGTTTGAATTTAACAGTAACTATGCACCTGAAACAAAGAGAAAGGAAGTACTAGTCCCAGCTCTGCCACTAACCAGCTGTGCAAACTAAGAGAGGGTACTTTCTTCTCTGGGAATAGTTTACCAGTCTGTGAAATAAGAAGTTGAACTAAATGATCTTTGAGGTCCCTTCCACCTTTGAAGTTATATGAATCTATTTATTGGCACCATAAAAAAAAAAGGTATGAAAACTGAATATTGGGGGGTCTGTAGGCGAGATATTTGGGTAGATGATTAAGGATAGATATCATTTTCATCACCGTTAAGCTTGACCTGCTTTTTCATTAATACATGCCAGAGCCTTTGCTAAGTGCTTTAGACATTGTGCCAATACTGGTATGAAACCAGAATGCATATCCCATCTGGTATCAGCATCCCATGACTTACATGAAATAGCAAGGTTAGAGTGACTACTAAAGTGATTTACATTGTTAATCTGGGAAGAATCTTGAAGAAATCTACACATAGTGTATACTTCTTTACCTTTCTAAAATGTACAGAAGCTGGCGTTTCTTTAACTCTATAGCCAGTGTTTTAGAGCCATAAATGAGAGGATGAAGATGTTTTCTCCACATCTTTAAGGTGCTTTCAACTCAATTTTCTTTCTCTTAGCCAGAATCTTTACCAACAGGGAAGAATGACTGGTGCAATCAGTTACCAAAATATCTACATTTGGCTTTAGAATTTGGGGTTGGATTTTTGTTTGAAGAGGTGTTCCTAATGCTTGGGGATTTCATACCACAAGTCAAATATTGAAGCTGCACTACAAAGGGAAGACATAGGAAACACTGGGAAGTTTAGCCAACTCCTCCTTGCTCCTTCTACATGCTGAAGATGACATCTCTTAGAATGATGTATACAACCAGTCCAAGAGGAACCCCAGCCTTTCCACCAGGCTTGCTACCTTTTCTCACCTCATCCACAAGAAGGTTTTGTGATAATCAACTATTGTTTCCAAAGGTCTTTGTTTCCAACTCTTGTGGGAAAATCTATTCTATAAGTTGGAGTGAAAAACAAGAGAAATTGGGTTAATAACAAAAGAGAGTTAAAGTGAGTTATTCTGATGATCCATCTGTCCATAATGAAGAACAGACTAAATTTCCATGTCATGGTGTGATGGAGTGAAAAATTATGCATGTGTAGATGTTAACAATCTTCTGCCTCTCCCAGTGCATCAAGGAGAAGCTGAGTTGTATTTTCTCGGATTCTCGCCATTCCAACTTCTCCCTCCTATGTTTAGCAAAATTGATCTTTGGCCTTTTGCTATACACAATCAAGAAGAGAGAGCAAGAATACATGAGAGGCAGGGGGCAAGGATTTAGGCTGCATTCTAAACCAATATACATAATAAAGTGCTTGGAGAGAGGAAAATATTGAGAAAAGAGGATTGCTCTGCCTGGAGGTCCAGGGAAAGTTGGGAGTGGGGTGGATAAATTGAAGAGAAAGACACTGGAGACCTGTGGAATATGATGCAAGAAACAAACAACAACAACAAAAAAACCCACACGAGATAAAGGGGAATTTAACAAGCTGCTCTGAATCTCCTTCATGGTTTTTTATTAGCGCAAGAATTTGAATTGTTTTGAAATTACTTTTGGTTGCTAGACTGTCTTTGAATAAGACCTACTCTGATACTGGACAACGAGGGTCCTTACTCTATCAAAGCTTCATTAATTTCACAAAATCATCTTTCTGTGAGGTTGAATGCCTTGCCCCTGTCAATATGCAATGGCACTTCATAGCAGATCTCACAAATTGGCTTTTCCCAGTAGCTAACTACCAAAGCCCTGCCAGAGGCCTAGGCCCTAGTGAGATGCAGTCTGGTGGCAATAGCACTATCCCTCACCCCTGACATTTGGTTAGATATTGTAACTTTCCCCAGTGCTTCGACATCAATTTTCTCTTCTTCCATCCTCACGGCATCCCTACTGGGTAGGTAGGACCAGGATGCATATCTCTATTGTCCTTTGCCAGCAAGTAATTGGCAAAGACCACAAATCTTTAGGCTCCTAATCTCAATCCTCCTTGAGAGACCCCTCAGAGAATTCAACAATGAATTGTCTGTGATCGAAAGGATCACTTGATACAGGAGACACCTGAGAATAGATAAGGATCGTGTCAACTGTCCATTCTTCTAGGTTCTCTGTTCTGGGTCTCCATATTGAGGCAGATCAACAGAAAGCAACTTACCTTAACCATAATACCTTAGTGTTCTGACAGAAAAAGGCTCTTGCCGGCTTAAGATTTGACAGTTTACACACATCCCCTTTTTTTGAAGGGGAAGAAAAGACATTTCCATTTGAAGATTATATCTGTATCTTTTGTAAAACCACGTTGTCCATTATAATAAACACTACCTATTGTACAAGGAATTACATAATATATTCCTCTTAGAATTCAGTGGCAGGAAAAAAAATCTGGGCAGATGAACTCACAGGCATTTTTTTTTTTTCTCGACAGAGAACCATATGACTCAATTTTGTTGTTTTCTTCCATTTTTACCTTAACTGCCAAGAAACTCAGAGTAAAACTTAGTGGTCAAAGACAGTGATTTATCATAGGGCTGTCTGAACTTTCTAGTTCTACTTCCTGTAATGTTTTCTTCTGTTTTTAATTTGAATTGATCTGTTTTTATATGTTCTTAAAATTTGAAAACCACCTTAGTCTATTTTAAGTAGGCATGCTAGGGAATCATAGACCAAGAGACTCTCAAAGTAGGAAGAGATCTTCAAAGATCATTTATTGCAACCCCCCTACAAACCTAGAAATATCATCTACTCTATCCCCACCACATGGCCATTCAGCCTCTATCTGAATACCCCTAATAACAGAGAACTCACTGTCTTTGAGACCCACACATTCATTTTTGGACTGCTCTGTTTTCTAGGAAATTCTTCCTTATATTGACCTTATGTTTCTAGCTTCCATCATTTGATTCAGATTCTGTCTCCTGGGACCACCTAAAACAAAGTGAAATCCTGCTCTTCACTGTAGCCTTTCACATATATCAAGACAGCTATCATGCCCCACCCCTTAGTTCTTTAGTCTCCACTTATCTTGGCTAGGTATTATAATTCCTAAAATTGGTTCCTCTCAGTGCCTTAAGAGAAAACCATAGTAAACAATAATTGGATTCTTTTCAAAGCATGAATGGAGACCATTTTTGCTATCCAAAGACAGTGGCACCATCACCTTGATACCAAAACCAGACAAGGATGTCACAAAGAAAGAAAACTACAGGCCAATATCACTGATGAACATAGATGCAAAAATCCTCAACAAAATACTAGCAAACAGAATCCAACAGCACATTAAAAGGATCATACATCATGATCAAGTGGGGTTTATTCCAGGAATGCAAGGATTCTTCAATATACACAAATCAATCAACGTGATACACCATATTAACAAACTGACAGAGAAAAAACATATGATCATCTCAATAGATGCAGAGAAAGCTTTCGACAAAATTCAACCCCCATTTATGATAAAAACCCTGCAGAAAGTAGGCATAGAGGGAGCGTTCCTCAACATAATAAAGGCCATATATTGACAAACTCACAGCCAACATCATCCCCAATGGTGAAAAACTGAAAGCACTTCCACTAAGATCAGGAACAAGACAAGGTGGCCCACTCTCACCACTCTTATTCAACATAGTTTTGGAAGTTTTAGCCACAGCAATCAGAGAAGAAAAGGAAATAAAAGGAATCCAAATCGGAAAAGAAGAAATAAAGCTGTCACTGTTTGCAGATGACACGATACTATACATAGAGAATCCTAAAGATGCTACCAGAAAAATACTAGAACTAATCAATGAATTTGGTAAAGTATCAGGATACAAAATTAATGCACAGAAGTCTCTAGCATTCCTATACACTAATGATGAAAAATCTGAAAGGGAAATCAAGAAAACACTCCCATTAACCATTGCAACAAAAAGAATAAAATATCTAGGAATAAACCTACCTAAGGAGACAAAAGACCTGTATGCAGAAAATTATAAGACACTGATGAAAGAAATTAAAGATGATACAAATAGATGGAGAGCTATACCATGTTCTTGGATTGGAAGAATCAACATTGTGAAAATGACTCTACTACCCAAAGCAATCTACAGACTCAATGCAATCCCTATCAAACTACCACTGGCATTTTTCACAGAACTAGAACAAAAAATTTCACAATTTGTATGGAAACACAAAAGACCCCGAATAGCCAAAGCAATCTTGAGAACAAAAAACAGAGCTGGAGGAATCAGGCTCCCTGACTTCAGACTATACTACAAAGCTACAGTAATCAAGACACTATGTACTGGCACAAAAACAGAAAGATAGATCAATGGAACAGGATAGAAAGCCCAGAGATAAACCCACGCACATATGGTCACCTTATCTTTGATAAAGGAGGCAGGAATGTACAGTGGAGAAAGGACAGCCTCTTCAATAAGTGGTGCTGGGAAAACTGGACAGGTACATGTGAAAGTATGAGATTAGAACACTCCCTAACACCATACGCAAAAATAAGCTCAAAATGGATTAAAAACCTAAATGTAAGGCCAGAAACTATCAAACTCTTAGAGGAAAACATAGGCAGAACACTCTATGGCATAAATCACGGCAAGATCCTTTCTGACCCACCTCCTAGAGAAATGGAAATAAAACCAAAAATAAACAAATGGGACCTAATGAAACTTCAAAGCAAAGGAAACCATAAGAAGACCAAAATACAACCCTCAGAATGGGAGAAAATATTTGCAAATGAAGCAACTGACAAAGGATTAATCTCCAAAATTTATAAGCAGCTCATGCAGCTCAATAACAACAACAAAAAAAACCCAACCCAATCCAAAAATGGGCAGAAGACCTAAATAGACATTTCTCCAAAGAAGAGATACAGGCTGCCAACAAACACATGAAAGAATGCTCAACATCACTAATCATTAGACAAATGCAAATCAAAACTACAATGAGATATCATCTCACACCAGTCAGAATGGCCATCATCAAAAAATCTAGAAACAATAAATGCTGGAGAGGGTGTGGAGAAAAGGGAACACTCTTGCACTGCTGGTGGGAATGTAAATTGGTACAGCCACTATGGAGAACAGTATGGAGGTTCCTTAAAAAACTACAAATAGAACTACCATACGACCCAGCAATCCCACTACTGGGCATATACCCTGAGAAAACCATAATTCAAAAAGAGTAATGTACCAAAATGTTCACTGCAGCTCTATTTACGATAGTCCGCAGATGGAAACAACCTAAGTGTCCATCATCGGATGAATGGATAAAGAAGATGTGGCACATATATACAATGGAATATTACTCAGCCATAAAAAGAAATGAAATTGAGCTATTTGTAATGAGGTGGATAGACCTAGAGTCTGTCATACAGAGTGAAGTCAGAAAGAGAAAGACAAATACCGTATGCTAACACATATATATGGAATTTAAGAAAAAAAACTGTCATGAAGAACCTAAGGGTAAGACAGGAATAAAGACACAGACCTACTAGAGAATGGACTTGAGGATATGGGGAGGGGGAAGGGTAAGCTGTGACAAAGCGAGAGAGAGGCATGGACATATATACACTCCCAAATGTAAAACTGAGAGCTAGTGGGAAGCAGCCGCGTAGCACGGGGAGATCAGCTCGGTGCTTTGTGACCACCTAGAGGGGTGGGATAGGGAGGGTGGGAGGGAGGGAGACGCAAGAGGGAAGAGATATTGGAACGTATGTGTATGTATAACTGATTCACTTTGTTATAAAGCAAAAACTAACACACCATTGTAAAGCAATTATACTCCAATGAAGATGTTGAAAAAAAAAAGACAGTGGCTATCAAGATAAAAAAAGGTTAAGCAACAATGGCATAATAGAAATGTGACTTAATTTACCTCTTGGAAATTTTATGAGGGGGATATAAAAACACTACTGCTTTTCAAATGAAAAGCAAGATATTTAACCTCAACTTAATAAACACAACAAATACAAAATACATTTTTTATAATGGTTAACTAAATTATATATATATATATATAAATTTATATAGAGATACAGATAGAGAAGGGTGGTGAGAGGTAGACAGATGGATGGAAACACCGGAAAAACATTAAATAAGAAAGGAAAAGAGATGAAAATGCACAGAGGAAAGATATACAGAGAGGCATAGAAACATTCATTTATTCATTCACCAAATATTTATTGAGTGCCTTTTATATATGTCAGGCACTGTGCAGAGTACAAAGATGAATTGAACATGGTTCCTGCCATCAAGAAGCTTGTAACATTTTTTTTCTCTCTCTAGAATGAAGTATAGTAGAGACAACAAGACAAATATACAAATAGCTAGAAAACAAGTTAATATTATATAACTTTTAAAGAAGTATAGGTACAATTATTACAGGACTTCAGAAATAGGGACATATCACTAGTGGGAAAAAGGAAGGCTTTTTGGAGAAAGTGATATTTGACTAGACTTTGAAGGATTGGCCTCCTATGGTAGTATTCAGAGGGAATTTCAGGTAGAGGGAGAAGCATGAATAAAGGCATGGAATCAGAAAAGGTCAGGGGAAAGAGCAAGCGCTAGGTTTGGGCTAGAGCATAAACTGTAGAAAGAGGATAGAGAAGATTATAAGATCTGAGCTTTAATCCCAGAAAGGTACACAGAAATATAGATAGAGATATACACAGAGAGGGAAAAAATTTACTTCTCTGGAGTAACATAACCATCTTTTGACACCCTTTTGGAACACTGTCACTACAAACCATTAAAGTAGTGTTGCGCTTTATAGGCATAAATAAGGATATTTCATGTTAATATTTGTCCTTTGGGGACAAGAGACCAAGTCAACCCAAGTCTGACCTATGAGACAGGTTCTGCAGACTCACAACCATCCAAGTGAATTTAATCTGACCCTAGATTGCTCCTGGACCGAGGGATACCCAAAAGAACAAGCAGGTCTTGCTTCTTAGTCACATCAAATATGTCCCAATTAAGTTAATATACTGCCACGTATAAAGAACCTACCTCCATCAGCTAGTCCCCTAGAGGATTCTAAGCATTTGCTTGGAGCAATTGCTTTTCCTTTGATCTCTCATTCCAGAAAAGCATGGTCATGAGAAATTCACCTGGGACTACTTCCCATGCTGGGCTCAATCATCCTGAGGTAGCTGGAGCCAGTGAGTGCACGGGCAAAGTCCCTCCCTGGCCAGACTATTCCCACTGGGTACAGAACTGTACCCACAACTCAGATTTCATGGCTCTGGAGGAGAAAGGTGTTGTCAACAATAGTAATCAGAATTGGTTCTTATCTCGTTTTGAAGTTTGCAGGCTTGGTTCTCCTCTGACTTCCCTCCTCATTTACTGGAGCTCTTATTTGGATGATGGGCACAGTGAAAATGTTCCTAAGATGTCCTCTGAAGTCAGGCCTCTTCTCAGGTATTTCTGAGACCTTAATTCTATAAATAGGACTAAGACCATGTGCTTTCAACTAACAAATGAATCCATAAGGCTGGGCAGAACTGGAGGTTTGTTTTTCATCCACTCGGGCCAAATCAACTTAGGAACATGTATGGCTCTGGATGAGATCCTGTCTGCATGATAAAGGTGATATAGTGACCAAGGAATCTGCAATTTTTTTTCTCTCTCTCTCTCCCTCTGGACTGTGATGTCAATACAGTCACCTAGCTCAAAACACCCCAAACCAAAGTATTCCTGCCAAGCTTATGCCCATACGTACACTTAGGGGTCTTTCCCCAGGATCTCTAAGGAGTGTTCCTATGGGTCAAGGGTTGTCCTTGATAACTCAGATCTCTTTTTGACTTGGTAAGAGCAGTTCCTCTTTTGCTAACTAGATGGTGACTTTAGGAAGATAGCTTCTCCTCTCTGGACCCTAATATACTTTTCCACATTTCAACACGGTTGATGGTCTCCAGGGCCCTGCCAGGTCTATAACTCTATGTGCGCACGTTCATTTGCTTGGAATTGGGTCACCTTTGAAAAATCTTTAGTGGCATCTGGAGCCACTCTAATTTGCAGTGAGCCAAAGTTAGAATACAGATTAATAGTCACCTCTGCTCTCAGTGCCTCTTTGAAAGAGATCCACTATTGCTTGTCCTGCAGCAAATCCAAACTGGAAAGGAGGTAAGATAGCACAGTTTTTACAAACCACTCCAGAGAAACCCAAACAACATACAAATAACAGATGTATTGTAGGTTTTTAAAAGGTACCTTGTGTCTATGTCTGTGGTCTACCTATCAGTCATCTTGAGCTGAGAAGACGGCATGGACCAGAGAAGGGGTAAGAGAGAATCGTATTGCACAGATTCCATTATTTTAATGGGCTAGGAGAGTAACCAGCCAGGTGGGAAATGTGTTTGATTAAGTCGACTAGCTTTGGCTGAAGAGGAGGCTAAAATAAAAGGGCCAATCCATTGTGGCCTTTTGTCTAATTAATGCTTACTTGATTCAACTGAGTTTTCAAGTTACATCCAATTGTTTGATGTCACATAGATGTGACCACCCAGTGTACGAAGTATTACCATTTGGCTGTTTGCCACCTCCCACTCCTTGCAAGTTGATTCCACTTGGCTTAAGGACAAGAATGTGATGAGATGAGTAGCTTGGTAATAAAGTTGTTTATACTAAGTCTAAGACAAGGTAGGCAGAATGGGAGTCCTTGGAACAACACTTTTTGGTAGAGTAGTTTTGTGTAGTAAGCCAAGTTACAGATGAGGTAGATAGCCATCTGCTATCTCCTCCTGCTTAGCTACATCGAGTGAAATAAGGAATAAGTGGATCACTGAAAGCTGCCCACAATCTAAACAGATTCAGCCTCCGCCACCAGACATATGAGTAACACTGCCAGCAATAAAATAAAATAAAAGTAAAGTGGACTAATTTGAGAATCAGGCTGACTTCAGGTATTCTTTGGCTGGATGGATGTTATAATAACATGCAATAGTCTATGAAGTGAGCCCAAACAGGAAGGATAAAATAGAATAAATGATCTAAAGGGATTTTGAGCAATGTTAATTTCCTTTGTGCCTTTCTGTGTTTTCTACATTTTCTACAATGAACATGTATTGCTGTTGAGATCAGTAAGAAAAAAAATCTAAAGAGGTTTAAATAATCCCCCATGGGATGACCATTCTGTTACATTACATTTGTAGAGTACAGTCCAACCTCAAGTAAGCAGAACCCAACTTGAAGTTCGTCAGCATTTGGCTTTCTTTTTCCAATAATCCATTTTGAGTAGAGGCAAATCACAAGAAAACAAGCAGATATAAGGGATGTGGTGAAACTAATTTAAATAGCTATTTGAAAACCTTGTTTAAGTTGTTTCCTAAATATTTTGTTTTGCGCAAAGAATATAGTTTACTTAGGAAAACATCATTTTGAAAAAATTATTTTGGTCCCTCTTAACCACCAACTCAAGCTCCTGTGTTATTAGTGACAGATGAATAGAGAAATATAAGAATCAGGCTATACTCCACTAAATAAATCAAATGGTACATGAAAGTAGAGAGTGTTTTTCTTCTCCATAAATAATTAAAACACTAAGGCAAATTGAAGAAAGCTTAGTTTTGGTCAATGCAGAAGGCCTTAATGGAAAAGAATCCAAGAAAGGATGGATGATTTTAGATAGAGGTTCATGATAGAATCAAGCAAAGGAAGATGTGATCATGGCCAAGACAGAACTAGCAGGCTAGACAAGGTAGGCTTGGTTGGCATGCTGGACTAGAGAAATACCAAAGGGGGAACTAGAGGGTAGGATTCGATACAGAGCTAGCGATCACACTCAGTGGATCTTATGGCTCACTAAAAGACTTTGGCTAGTCAGTGCTCACTTTACAGGGCCAGCCCAGGGGCTAGACAGTCCCTGGGGCTAAAGCACTACACGATGTCTGGGAGAATCCTGATCCATGGCACCTACAGCTGCAGCCTCATTCCCCCTACCTTGCCCCCCAAAATCCTTCCATATTCATATAAGAAGGCAGTACCACCTCCTCTAGGAGAAGTAAAGTCATGTTTTAAGTTGGTACCTTTCTTTGAAACTTCCCTCAGGCTTTGCCTCTTTCTAGAAGTCTTAAAAGTTCAGCTTTTGACTGAACCTTGCCACCAGTAGAAGATGATATTTCATGTCTCCTCCTCCACTGCCATGTCTAGAAAAAGGGATTAGAAACTCAGTTCGAGGAGACTGAAAGGCAACTTGAGCCTTTTCTGCATCCTCTTGAACAGCGTTAGTACAGTAAATAGACCACCCTGAGGCTGAGAGAAGTGAGCTTCTGTGAAGAGAGTAGTAGTCCAAGGGCGCTTTGACTGAAGATTGAGGGGAAAATGCTGGGAAGAGCTTGTGACTCAGATTCAGGGTGAGCTGATAATGGAAAAATTAAATATTAGTGAGAAAGGTATCAAATTATACCTTAGGCATTTCTTTCTTTAAAAAGGCTTGTTCTAAAAGAATTAACTGCTTTACTGGCTGATATGTTTGGGTTCAGCTGTTTTAATAAAGAGATTATTTTTTATAATAAAAGAGAGGAAAAGCTTGCTTAACTATTTTAAACATGCCTGTGACTTAAGCCTTATTGCTTCGGTCCATGTGACTGTGGCAATCCACTGCCAATAACCCCTTGAAAGTAGGAAAACTAAAAGAATAAAGTAAAAGCAAATGTTCAAAGGGATTTAGTTTAAGGGCAGGGGTAGGGGCTTGAAAGGCAGGGTGGACAGGGGAAGGGAGGGAAAGTACCAAACTGTAAGGGAATTGCTCAACTCAATCTACGACCGCTATATCTTTTACCCTAACAATATCTCTTACATCTCTTCCGTCATGTTCAGAATGTGACCCTGAGGCCCAGTGAGATACTCACCTAGCAAGGACAATTCAATTGTGTTGCCTAGATTCTCCTTACTTAGACAAGAAAAGAGATCATGACAGTTTTGGAAAGATTTTGAGTAATAAGCAATCAGAAAACAAAGGAACTTCTTCTTAGCCCCCAGTTATCCAAACAACACAGTTAACCAGACTCTTCTCCCCCCCTCCTCTTCCCTATGCATTCCAGCCAACTGAGGTCACAGTGCACTGGGATTCAGATGTATGTTTGCTAGAAGATGTTTTTTCCTGGCACTAATCTCACAGTATCTGAGTTGTAAATTGTGCTCATTAAATACTTTCTAGAGATTCAAACGAAATGAAAAAGAAAACATAGTGCCTCCTACTTTTTTTCTGTGAAAACAGAGAGCTTCTTATCTTAGTCCAAGTAGGGTCTGCTCTTTTAGAATGACTAAACTTGGAGGTGGTTCTCTGCCCTTCCTTAGGGTTCACATCCATTGTAGTATACGTTGAAATGGCCTTTGGGTGATAGCTGTGTAGTGAGCGAAGCTTATTAAAGTTACTTCCCAGGGGCCCCCTTACAGTGGAATTAGGCTTGAATAACCCTAGACATTGGTCATCATCCTCAGAGGTATAGTCATTCACTAATTTCTTGCCCAGGCAGAACAATTTGTTGAACTGGAATGAGCTTTTCCATTGCCTCACCAAGAGAAGATGCCAATCTTGGAGCCATTTGCTCCTGGGTGGGAGAAAGAGAAAACAGTAAGTATACCTTCTCCATCCTAGGCCTTTCACAGGATTTCAATATGAATGATTCCAAGCTCTGCAACATCATGCTACTCCACCAGCAGTCTGCAAATTGCTAAACTTTCCTGGGTTGTTGAACAAATAAACATTATTACATTTGTCAGGATTCCATAATTACAATTGCATAATGTTGCTATTTACAAGGTTTTTACAGATTTAACAAAAAAAAAAAGAGGAGGCACATTAATACATAGGTAATTCTCAACTTCCTAATGAGATGTGTCCTAAACATTTATAAGTCAATGACTTGGAGTTTGGAATGCCTTGCTGCATAGAAACTGTGTTACATATGTGGTGGTCAGGTTTCTAGGCCAGTACACAAAGGCTGATTTAACCCACATGAAGCAGAGTTATACTAGCCCTCTGGCTGAGGTCCTAGGTCCTGAGAGCAGAAGGAAAAGCATTCTTTCTTCCCATTCTTTGGGTCCAAGGAAAACCCAAAGCAAAAGTTTTAAAGTAGAGGAATCTAAACTGACTTTTCCACCCTCATACTTGTTTCACCCTTCACACATCTCCTAGGGATCCACTGCTCGTGTCTTGTCCCAAGCCTTCCACTATAATCCTTCATTCTTCAAAACTGCCAACTTCGGGCTTCCCTGGTGGCACAGTGGTTGAGAGTCCGCCTGCCGATGCAGGGGACACGGGTTCGTGCCCTGGTCCGGGAAGATCCCACATGCCGCGGAGCGGCTGCGCCCGTGAGCCATGGCCACTGAGCCTGTGCGTCCGGAGCCTGTGCTCCACAGCGGGAGAGGCCACGGCAGGGAGAGGCCTGCGTACCGCAAAAAAAAACAAAAAAACAAAAAAAAACAAACACACCTGCCAACTTCTTCATTTCTCCTAGTCCTGATGAAAATGAAACTTCCCAGTCCTCCTGAGCATCTAGCTCAGTTCACCTTCATTATGATATTAGTGATGAATCCCCCCTTACCCTCCAAAATGTATATCTATGGTTGGAAGAGGAGGCTTATGAACCCCAGTTGGTGAAATTTAAGGGAAAGTAACAACCTCTAGGAAGTTTTAGGAAGTGGTAAATGTTGGAGGACAGGAGGAAAAAGCTATTAGGTAGGCAGCAGGGTGCAGCCTGAAAGGCAAGCCCTGCAGTCACTTCGCCAAAGCTATACCCCCTTTCACAGCATCTTTCCTTCCTCCCTGTCTGACACCACAATGCTCTCTCAAGGTTTCAAGTGTCTCCTCAATGGCTTCCATGGTAGTGGCAGTGCGTGTGAGGCATTCCTAGATCTTGTGGGTATTTTATAAGTTGAGTCTATCTCACTAAGAGTCAGCCTGAAACTTCATAGAAAGTTGGAAACATTCTGGAATAGGTGGTGTTAGTCGGTGGCATCAACATAGGACATTTAATGAAAGGTAAGTGAGATGTCTGGGAGCTCTTGGATTTAGGTCAAGCCTTCTGAAATTTGTTAAGGGGGCTCTTTTTTGAGGACTTTTGTGATTTGTACAGCCTGCCAACGCCATTGTGGTCAATTAACACGCTGGTTAAAGCACAAGTGCTGATGAGGCCAGGATCAGAGGTCAAATCAATCCACTTTGGGGCCAATTGGCTTCAATCCGTTCCACAGATGCACAGCCCACGGAATCTTGCCCTCTATCAAGGGGATCCAGATGAGTGAGTGTAAATGGCCTCAGCTACATCCATCTCCAGTGCTGGGAAAGCGCTACCAAGCACACAACCAATGATGGCGAGTCAGCTGCAGTGTGTTCTGCGGCAAACTCCAACACGTTCTTAGGAATGGATAGGTTCTTGTGCGGTACCTCCAATGCCTGTGCCACCCTGCCAGAGGGAAAACCCTTCAAGAGCTTCCAAACCCTTTCCTGCTGTGAGACAGAGACAGAGGCAGAGGCAGAGGCAGAGGCAGAGACTGACTGTGTGCTGTGTGTCTTGGGTGTTTCCTTCCCCACAGGAAAGAACAGAGCCGGGTCCCAGGTGGCAGGGGGCCACAGGGCAGCCACATGTTCAGTACAGAAGCTTTCTGAAGCATAAATGTTATGACACATAGAGGGTACCTGTGATAGTCACAGAAATGAGGATGCATTGGGTTTTCTTAGGAGAAAAGCAGTCATCGAGAGCTGACAAAGTCAACAAAGGCTAGTGGAAATATAGGAAGAATGTGGATGCCTTTGGTAGCTGCTGTTGGAATTGTGATTATTCTGGAACATGTTAAAAAGACAAGGGAGCAGGAGTGTGTGGAGATGCCCTAATGTTTACTTTAGAATCGTGTGATTTCCACGGATATGTGGAGAGAGCGATGGGTCTGAGGGTCAGTGTCTCCATGAAAGAGAGAATAAGAAAGCAAGATAAAGAAGAGAAAAGATACCGACAGGAGCCCAATAAAGCAATGGATTCCTCAGAAATAAATACATGGGGAGAATTCTTGATAATTAGGCTGTTGTTGCTGCTTCTAGTAGGGGAGGAGGGATGAGGGAAATTGTCCTGAATTCAAGCCAGGCAGTCAAGGAGTTGCCAGGCAGAAGCAATGGGGCAGGGCCTGCAGAGGAAATGGCATAAGCATCCCCTCGAAGATGATCTTGCCAATAAATCCTGGGAAAAGGGGGTCGTTGCAATATTGCTGTGTGGCTTAAATAGAGGTGAGTCTCTAAAGACCAGAGGTGGCCCACCGTGAGGCCCAAGTGCTCACAATGAGACAGATGGGTGCACCTGCCTGATAACTGGATAACAAGGCCAGCCTCATTAATATTCAATTATATTCATTAATATTCAATTAATATTGAATCAATATCAGTGAGGAGGTGAAGATGTCTCTAAGGCCGGGGCAGCTGACCTCCCTCAGATGCAGCTTGCTCTGCAATAGGCCTCCCCACAAGGTTTGTGCACAACTCAGTGGAGCTTGGAGATTCACCAACTCCATCACACTCGGCCAACAGAATGTAGGCTGAGACTGGCATCCATGCCAAAGGGAGCCCCAGCTTTGAATATCTGGCCAGTTCCTGGGCTCTGTTTTCCTGCTGGCCATTACCTTACGGCTTGTTTCTCACCAGCTGCTTTTCTGCTTTTCTTCTTTGGAAGGCTGCGATCTCCACTGGTTGCAGGCCATGGCCCACTTGCCTGCGGGGCAGGAGAGACACAGAAATAGTTAACGAAGAGAGTGTGGCAGAGAGGGGCATGGGACGATGCTAACTAAGTGTGATCTCCACTTACCCATCTTTGCCCACTGGTGGAGGCACGGGAAGGGGCTTCGTGAAGCCTTTTTTTCCAACCAGCCAGGAGGTCTCTTCTGTGCCTTTGCCCTTATTATAGAAAATACGGAAAATCTTAAACGTGCTATAACCAATTTTCCTAAAGAAGTCCTTCTGTTCAATAGGGTGCAAACATTCTGTTTGGCTCAGAAACTGCCTCTGCTTTCCCCTTATCACCACTCGCTGGAGTCTTCCTTCCTACACGGCTTCTTTGCCATATATACCTAAGGCTCAGACAAGCTCCATAGGCTGCCACAGAGGCCAGATGAAAAGCGAACAGCATTTCAAGCTGTCATCCAGATGTTTTGTCTACCCGCTGACACGCAGCTCCATCTTTGGGAATACGTGGATGTTCCGCTTCATAGCAACCAAACATCTGTACGTTCAATCAAAGATTCCGTTTGTCATATTTGCCATGATCTTTTGGAATTAGGCAACCCATTGTCTTTTGTATCTAGAGTACATACGTTCAGAGTCCACCTCCATCCCCAACACTCCACCATCCAATGGCTCTCACAAAACCCAAAAAGGGAATAGAAATGGAAAGCACACCATGCAACTTTGATCTTAAGCCCAGGGCATCCTGGCTGCTTTGAGAAGTCTGCATTTCTGCAATGTTCTTTTCTTCCTGCCAAGGGAGTCTTACAGAGAGAGACCCCAAGGAGGCCTCCACCTACAGCCCCGTTAGTTGACTGTCAAGAACCACAGGTCTGAGAAGAGGAAGGGAATGTAAACTCAAGTTCATTGCCCCAGAGCCTGAGTGATGACCTCAGAAGAGCCAAATTTTCTGCCTCTGCCCTGTCCTCCCCTCTTTCCAATCAACCCTCCTCAACAACATGGTTCTCTCTCCTCCTTTCAATTCTCTTTTCTCTGTCCTGTCATTTCCCCCAATCCGTAAGGAAAAACTGTGTTTACTAAGACTGAGAAAAGTAATGGGATGTGTTTCCAACTCATCTGAAATATGGTCTCACTCTTGGCAGACCTCATTTGGAACAGCTCTAAATAGTTTAACTTAGAGATTCCAGTTAGGTTTGCCCCCCTCTAAATATCACATCCGTTATTCTCTATTTTACATCACATGTATCCACCCCTTAACAATCACGACAACAACCATAATAATAATTAGCACATTTAACTGGAGACTCTCAAAGCGTTCGCAAATATGTGGTTCAAGGCTCTGAACGAGCCCTCCACGAGGCAAGTAGGAAGAGAATACCACAACAGCCCAACCTCCATGAACAGGCAGCCAACCCACCCTAAACCTAAACCTCAAATAATTGGACTGTTTGGGGCCACTCTGTTTTCAGAAGAAGTGAGCAACTTGAAAATATGCTCCCATCACTCATTCTTACATTTATTCCACCCTCGTTGTGTCAGGGCTGGGAATACAGAGATGGCTCTGTCCTTAAGGAGCTCACAGTGTAATTAAATAAAAACAATTATCACCGGCTTCCCTGGTGGCGCGGTGGTTGAGAGTCCGCCTGCCGATGCAGGGGACGTGGGTTCGTGCCCCGGTCTGGGAGGATCCCACATGCCGCGGAGCGGCTGGGCCCGTCAGCCATGGCTGCTGAGCCTGCGCGTCCGGAGCCTGTGCTCCACAACGGGAGAGGCCACAACAGTGAGAGGCCCGCGTACCGCAAAAACAAAAAACAAAAAAAACCCCAATTATCAGGCCATGTCTTGGGCCCTAAACAGAAGCCCAACTCTTCTGCTTCCTCAGCTCTTTATTTTCCTCACAGAACCTAGTACAGTGTCTCGTACAGAACAGGTGCTCAGTAAATAGACTGTTCCATTAACTGGCACTCTCATTCCTTGAGTACTTGGAATACTCAAGGTGTCGTTGGACCTCATTTTGGTAAAACATACTCTCAAAACTTGACCCCAACCCCCAACCACAGTTGACTGTTTTTCTTGAGCTCTAGGGGCTATCAGGACACTATGTCAATCCCCAAGGGAGATTTGCAGATGCCAGGATTGTCTAGATATTTGGGTGAGTCCTGGGACATACTGGCATGCCAAAACCAATGGTTGCAAAATAGGATGGAAGTGTTATGGACTCAGGCAAGCTTCCAAATCACAGAGTATGCTGGGGAGCTCCAGGGGCTCTCTGAGGTTTTGGAGCCCATCCAGGAGAATTCTTAGAATCCTAGCTCTCTGTTTACCCACCCTACTTTCAAAAGTCTGCTGAAGGGAGGTGGGGTGGGGGGAACAAGTATGCAACAACTGAAGCCTAAGGCGAACTCTCTGACTCAGTATCAATCCCTAGGCAGTCCCAGAGATCTCCCAAATAATAGCACCTTACTTTGGCCTGACACTTTTAAGATACTTTGGCACCTCCTGTCTTATTTAATCCTCACAAAAACTGTGGAAAGTAGGTTTATTATTAACCTCATTCTGCAAATGGGGTCCCTGAGGTTTATGGTGATAAAATGACTTGTCAATAAGCAGGCATAGCTGGGACTCGAACCCAACCCTAGTAGACTACAAATTTTATTTATTTATTTTTTACTATGACTTTGCTATATTTTATTGAGGTATAATTGACATACAACATTATATGAGTTTCATGTGTACAACATAATGATTCGATATTTGTATATATTGTGAAATGATCACAACAAGAAGTCTAGTCAACATCTTAGACTCCAAATTTTAAGTGTTCTTCCCTCTACACCATATAGCTTTTCCAACACACTGGAGTCAAGGGGCAGGTCTAGAGGCCAAAAAGCAACTGCAGGGAATTTTAAAGCTTGTGATTAATGATCTGCCTGATAATCACAGGTCAGAAGAGGCCTCCATGTTGAGAAATGGAAGCACAGAGAAGATGAAGTTACTTGTCCAATGTCACACATTGAGTCATTGATGGGACAAGAATTATGGACCAGACCTTCTGACCTTCATGACTCTGTCAATACAACCTCATTACTTCTTAGCTCAGTTGCTGGTGTGTAAATGTCCACCTCTGGCAAGGACAACAGAAACCAGCTAAGAACAACCATTTGGGGAAATCTTTTCAGAATGTAAAGCTACCTAAGAGGCCCTGGCAAATATATGTGATAAGCCTAGATATATACAAAGTCTCAGCAAGGAGCTTCAAACTTGTTGGGAAAACAGTAACTGAAACAGGACTCATTCATGTAAGAGAAGAGGTAATAAGATGACTTATCGCCAGGCCATTAGGAGAAAAATATTGAAAAAAGCAGAAATGGCCCGTTAAGCACTGATGATTCTGTGCCAGTATAGTACAAGAGGAGGTTGGAGTGGGCAGGGGAACAGATTCCCAGAGAGTATGAGCTTCTTGTCTCTAAATGTGTCCTCCTCTAAGCTTCCTCATTTTGGTCTCTTTCTTTGTACCCCCCTCCCACCCAATTACTCAACTTCTCTGTGTTCTCCTCTCTCAGCCAATCCAATCCACATCTTTGATCCCACTAAAAGAAACAACTTAAAGCGTCATCACTCCAGTGAAGGAAATGGGATGGGGGGTAGAGGGGGGAAGAGTGTTGTTGTTACTGGATCCAAGCCTTGAGCTGAAGAGAAGAGGCTCTGATGGAGGAATTTTAAGCATCAGCCAGCTGGAAGGAGAGGATGTTTTTGGCCATCAGCTTTGAAATCACACCTGGCTGGCCATCAAATGTAGTCCTTCTGACCCAGGCACTAGAGCGATTCTTGCTTTCCAGCAACACAGTGTGGATGGGGGAGGGGGGGGGCGGGTGGTGGTGGAAATGTTAAATCAGAATTTCTAAAGTGTGCTGGTGATGTCGTCTTATTGGGGATATTTGCATGCCCTCAAGGGACAAGGAATCTTCTGTCCCCAAGTCCCTACTAGGTAATAGCCAATACCTGCCTCTGGCGGGGAGGTAGAGGTACAGAGACAGAAAAGATCTCCCCTCCTCTCCCTTCCTTTCTGTGGGTCTTACTTCTTGTCCTTATCCTTCTTTTCATTGGCCCTTCCTTTCCCCTGGGGCACCCTCTTCTTCTTCTCTCTCAGTATCTCCCTCTCAATCTCTCTTCCTCAGGAGGTCTCTGCCACCCCAATAACCAAGGCCTGACATGGCCTTAGGGGAAGCCTCTCCCAGCCTCTTCCCCCAAATTCCCTGGGGTAGGGGAAACTGTGAAGTTGCAAAGGGCCCTTCTGAAGTAGTCCTGCTTTTGTACGTGAACCACCCAAAGATGTGATTGCTCCTGACTGGTATTTGGGGGGCAATAAAAACCATGGGGATGGGGGTATATTTTTCCTTTTCAGTTTCAAAAGTGGCACCTCTTCAGCTCTTAAATTCTCTCTTAAATGAGGGAATCTGTGTCTAGTAATACAGGCAGGCAAGTGCTTCAGGAAGCCAAGCCACCTTTGTCCTCTTCTGCTGAGAAATGTCCAAATATATAGAGGGATCACAAACGCCTTGGGTGATTTGATTCATTGCCTAAGTACTATCGTCCCCCACATCCTGTCTTTGCATTCTCTGCAGAGGTGGGAAAGAAACCTCTGTCCCCTAGTAAGTGACCCATCCCCCCTGCTAGAAGATATTAAGGATCTATTGGAAGGGACAATCTGGGACTAGCCATTAAGGGAATTAATTGATCAACTAGAACCAGGCCTTCCAATCTTTGACTTCTGAAATCCTCTTATATGTGAATTGCCACTATTTGGGGTAGGCATGCAAATGACAGAAACAAATTGTGCATCACTCAGTGCCCGGATTTTGCTTTGCCTAAGAATAATCACTGAGGAAATAATTTTCATGGACAATGGTATCATAGAAAGACTACTGAATGGGAAGTCAGGCTTCCTGGGTTATGGCTTGACTCTGCTATCAACTGACCATATGACCCTGATCAAATTACTTCACCTTTTTGGGCCTTGGCTCTTCATCTGAAAATGGAGTTAAATTATCAAATCTCTAGAGTCTCTTACAGTTGGGACGACCAGGGGCCCTGGGGTACCCAGAGGAAGATGAAAAGAATCCAGTGGAAATGGTGAAAAAAGAAAAAGGAATATTACTATAATCCTGAATCCCAGATCAAGTGATAGTTCTAACAGAGAAAAGGCACTATAAAATGTTTGTCTTTCATCAGAACTGACTGGTCCTTGGGGAAAGACATAAAGCCTCTCTGTAAACAGGGGGTCAATGTTGTGGATGAAAAATCAGAAAGGAGAGCCACCAAGCAGATGGACAGAAAACCCAAACTCCCCAATACTGTAGCACTGCCACATACTAAATGAAATGGAAGTTAGAAAATGTAAATAATAGTGCCGCTCACTGAAATGCCAAATTCTGGGCAATTTTTTAAGAGAGAAAAATGCAACTCCTAGTCAGAAAAATGCAGAGGGATTTTAACGATCCTTCTCACTGTAGCCATATTTTAAAGGAATGAAAGGTGAGGCAAAAAGGAACAATCTTTTGGGAACCAGAAATGGAGCTGGAAATTCTGCCCAAATTATAGTCAGACACCCAGGTAAACTCTTTCAGCAGACCATGACCTCTCCAGGAGCAGGTGTGTCCAAGTGGTTTGACTCAAAAAACAAAAGGACATTATACCTTGAGCTCTGTCCTTCCTCGAAGCTCCACTTCATAGCCTTCACTCAGGGTTCGAAGAATTGTCACCGTGCTGTGACTGACGTGAATGCGGTAAGCTGTAAAAGCAAGAGAGGCATGACTTTGGATCTTTTCAGGTAAAATCAGTGAGAAAAATATTAATGTAATAAATGCCCCCACTTCTAAATGAACTAGACCCTAAGCAAAGTCCCTGAGAGAGAGAGAGAGAGAGAGAGAGAGCGCTTTAGTTAGAGTTTCACAGGAGGAGGGGACGGAGATGGATGGCCTTTCTCACCAGGCCAAACACCAAATAAAACATTAGCTGTAGCACCTATCAGCCTCCTAGACACTATCTCAGATGAAAGACCATGCAATAGAAAGGTGTTCATTCAACTTGAGGTTTGAGATGAAGAAAAAAGCAACCACTACTTTGCTCTTAGCTGAAGCGTGACCTCCTCTGAGGGAAGTTAAGCTTCACCAGCTACTCTCACAGGCTGCTGCTGGATCTGAACCCCCAAGGTCTGCCCATCCTACTTAAGGGGCAAAAGGGTGTCTCTTCCATATACATCCATCCAACTGTCTTTCAGTATTGCTGAACTTAAAACATCAGTGAGAAATGTACCAAGACCTCTGCCAACATTCTGTGGTGACTACATCTATAGCTGTCCTTTGGGTGGGTGGCTCTAGCTGTGTACACACATGAATGGATTATTTTCCAACTAATAATCCCAAATTAGGATGAGAGCATTATATGAGGAACTATGACTAAAACTTCTTTTTAGAAATTAAGTGTAATTCTTTGGTGAAGAACAATCATTTAACTGAGGTAGGATCCTTAACTGTCCTGAAAACTGTCATCCTATGAAGTAAGACCTTGTTCAAGTTCTGTTCAATAAAAGTCCAAGACAGTCTCACACACACTTGAGAAAGTAATTCTTTTAGAATCTGAGTACAATCTGAGTAGCAAGTCACGGCTGAAAAGAACTGCAAGAAATTTATGCTGTGTTCTACAAATGACTTTCCTTCTCTTGACAGCTCAGTATTGTTTGTATCTTCCACACTACCTCATGGTCACCCAAAACCTCTGCTCCGAAAAGGTTGTCCCATCCTTAAAATTCAGCTAGTGTGTCCCGAGCCAGCCCTATGTGTGACATTCCACTAGCATCTTGTTGTGAGGGAACATTTCAGTAGAATAATCCTACTGATGGGGAGCACACAGCTCAATACAGAGAGATGGCTCATGCCAACCACCATCCAGTTGTGTGGCAAGGAAGGTCACTCCAGGGCTGGGTTACTAGTCACTTCCACTCCAGAATCAGTAGATTCAACTGAGCATAAAGGAGGTATTGATGAGATTGATTTTTTTAAAAAAATAGACCTATGACACGTCCTAGTCTCATATCCAACGTGAAGTTAGTCTACCTCTTTACAGATCTTCACTCAGGAGTGGCGCTTAACGTCCTATTTCAGTCACAGTCATTAGCTTCCAGAAAAGCACTCTAACCGGTTCCTGTAGTGCAGAGACCACATATGTATGCGTCTTTGTATCCCTCACAGTGCCTTCCTTGCATAGTCAGTGCTTAATACACACTGCTGTGCATGATTCACTCCATTTTCTCCTTCCTAGCTGATCACTGGACGAGGTGCTGCCTGAACCTGAAAATTCACTTTCTGCTCTCAACTCTGTATTTCCAACGTGAAATGTGTGGAGTGAGTTTCCCTGGTGCAGACCAGAACATGACTTCAGTGTTCTACAAGCTTACATCAGTCCAGAGTACTGTACCAAATCTGCACTGCGTTTCCATGATCAATTTCACTTCATCTTGGGTTGCACTTCCAGAGCAAAGTTATATGCGTGCGGCAGTTCCTGGATGACTCCTTCCATGGCCTCTGCCATATCTGTGGAGTTCGAAGACTTTCCCAGATGTCAGAAAATTTATTGTGACAACAGCTTCTAAGTTCCATGCTGCCTCCTTAATCATGGCTGCACAGACTAGATTGACTAAGACTGGACCCATTGTGCAAGGCTGTTTCCACACATGAGTGATGAGGAGTGGGGGTCACACAGGGCACCACCCACTGTGATATAGGCCACCATCATCAGGGACTTGTTTACGTGTATTGCTGAAGTTTGAGAAGAGCTTGTCTTGCTTAGTAGCTGCCAGAGCCAGGGCTGCTAAGGGCTTAAGTGGTTTTTTTAAAATGTAAAATCCATGAAAACTATATATAGAATCTATTGTGGTTCTTGATGCTTTTTTTATACTAGCTTGAACAAATCGCTTTGCTCAACCATAACATAGGTAAAGCACATTTTGATTCTGACATTGCCTTAATAGTAGCAGGAAATAACCAAGGAAGAGTTGCCAGCGGCGCACAAGTGACTTAATGGTTTGTACAGTTTTCTTCTCAGAGAAGTAGGGAGAAATGGTATCTTTGATACCATGCCTGTTTTGATAGAAAGAAGCTAAGAGTTTTATATACAGGCAAGTTGAAATTAATTATTTCAGAATTCCAAGCTCCTTAGATTGAGGGATTATTGCTAGCTAAATTTGAGGGCACTATTGGATGAAGCCAGAACTCCTGGGGTCGTAACGAGTTCAAAAAGAGGACTAGAGCAGCAAACAGAAGCTGGCTGAGAGACAGCTGGCTCTGGGTGTGTCTCCACAAACTAGCTGAAAAACTGAAAAATGTCAGTCCCTTACCTATTTCCTTTTTCAATATGACGCTCCCAAACCTACCGGGTTGGCCAATTTGTTCCTTTACCCAAAGGATTTTTTTGAGTTGTTTTGATCAAATTGTCTGGCTGTTTCAGCATCACCTAGCTACAGCTTCACGTCTAGAACAACATCATGTTCAATCCAACATCACCCCCTGCTGGTTTGTCATTAGAGACCAAAATAATGTGTGTTAAATCTTCCAACTTCTCAAGTTATCTTTGATTTTTCTTTGAAACAGTAAAACATCTCTCTGCTCTCTTTCCCCTCTCTTTTTTAAGAAAATATTTATTATTTTTTTTACTTGGCTGTGCCGGGTCTTAGTTGTGGCTTGGGCGGTTTTTAGTGGCGGCACGTGGGATCTTTAGTTGCGGCACGTGGGATCTTTAGTTGCGGCACGTGGGATCTAGTTTCCTGACCAGGGATCGAACCCGGGCCCCCTGCATTGGGAGCGCGGAGTCTTAATCACTGGACCACCAGGGAAGTCCCTCTTTCTCCTCTCTTGACGAAGAATCACTTTGTCAGTAGCAGGAGGTTACCATCCCATCCATCCCTCTAGAAGTACTCACGTAACCCTGTTGATTCCATCCGAGAAGCTGTGTTCACAGTGTCTCCAAATAAGCAGTATCTGGGCATGGTGAGGCCCACCACTCCAGCAGCAACCGGCCCTATAGAGTAGCAGGCAATTGGGAGTATAGTCAACAGGTATGCATCCAATGCTAATAGAGGAACACTGCCAAGGGAAGGAATGCAGCTGCATAAAAGAATAAAGTTGCCACTAAATAGCTCTGGGCATCTGAAGGAAGTCTTACAGTGAGTAATGAACTCTTTGCCCTACCAGAAAGCAAATTTATAATGATGAAGAAATGATTACCCTTCTGATTTATACCTTTGTTCCAAGTAACAGTTACACCCAAGATGCTTATATCTGTCAACAGGGACAAATAAGCATTAAACCCAATCAGAAAAGCCTGGGCAGGGATTCAGGATCCAAACGTGTTTGTTGCAAGGGAAAAAATGTGACTCTTTCTCGTGCCTTAGGGTTGGAAGGAGGGATCTCATAGGGCTGTCTCACAAATCGTGTCTATAAAGAGAATTATTGCTAAGACAGTTGGAAAATCTGAAAAGAAGTAGAGTTGACATTCAATCATTTGTGTTAGAGGCATGGAAGAGTAGTATATAAAGATAATCTGAGAATATCTTCTATTTGCCCTTAGAATGGGTTTTGTTCTTGCATTTTAGTACGATCATGTTAAGTGTCCAGAGAGTGAACATTACTTGAAAAAAATCTCAGCAACCATACTGAAAACCTAGTTCAAGATGATCTAGAAATTTCTCCACCTTCACCTTTCTGGTCTCTGTTCTGTTTCTATGTGAAAAGTGTTCAGCATTATCTTTTTGCTGTTTCCTGAATTAGAGAAAATAATTAAGTGTTTTTGCTTCAAAAAGTTCTTTCTGAACATTAATTTTTAAGAATAAAAGTTATGTTTCTCATTTTAATTCGTTTCTCACCCATTAAGCAGCATTCATTAAGCCCTGAGTTAGGCACCAAGGGGAATAAAAAAATGTAGCACATGGTCTCAGTTCTCCAGGAGTTTATAATCTAATTGAAGAAAAGAGACTACCAAACTGGAAGCAATTAAGCAACAACCCAAGACAATGTATGGCTGAGGCAAGATAAATGGCACAGGCAGAAGTGCTCTAATAGTTTAGAAAATGGGGGAGAGGTTGCTTATTAAGACCTGGTTCAGTCAAAAATGGCCCAGTGAAGAAGGCAAGGTAAGGTAAGGTTTGTGGTTGGGACTGAGCATGGAATTTTGGGAAGCTCTTAGAGAAAGCAGTCTGCTTAGTTCATGTGCCTAAGGAGAAACTAGAGACAAGGTTGGCTATTGGGTTGTACAAGATGGCAGACCTTGACTCATTAGAGAAGTTTGAGCAGGGAATTACATGATGAAAATCCTTTTTCTTTTTCTTTCTCAGGTCAGTGTATAGAATGCATCGAAAGGGGAGACAGGAAAACCAGGGAAAACCGTTAAGTGTAATAGCAGTAATTCAAGCACAAGGTTGTAAGTACTGGAAAGGAGGTGATGATGGACGGAGGGCAAAAAGGAGTGATAAAAGAGAGACACCATCAAAGGAGAAGTGTTGGCTGTCTGATTGACAACCGTGAGGAAATTGGCATGGGCTTATGAGCTTACACTGGTTTGTGGGAAAAGATGACTTGAAGCTTTAGATATGCAGAATTTGAAGTAATGGTGAATTATCCAAGAAGAGATGTGCTGAGGGGGGTTGTTGATATGAAACTGAAGCACAAATGGGAGATGAAGGCTTTTCTTTAAAAGAAAAATACTGAAAACCTGCTGTGTGCTAAGCATTCAGGATACAAAAATGAGTAAGATCTGGTTCCTGCCATCAAGGAGCTTACAGTCTAATGGAAGGACAGGCAAGCAAACACAGATGTGGTGATGACCATGAGAAGGACGGATGGAAAGAAGCAAGAGTGGAAGCAAGAAGATGCTATTGCAGTGATCCAGGCAAGAGATGCTGGCGGCCCAGACTTAAGACTTAGTAATTGGTTGAATGGTGAAGGTCAGGGTGAGGGAGGAGTCGAGGAGGATGACTCTCAAGACTAACTGGAATAACTAGGTGAATGGTGGTGACACCAACTGAAATAGAAAATAAGTACAGGAAGAGGAGGCTGTTTATGTGGGAAGAAAATCATTCTGTTTTGGATCTGTTGAGTCTGAGGTCTGTGTGGAACATTCAAGTGGAAATGTCAGTAGCAAGTCTGCTGTATAGGGCTGACGCTTAAGGGAGAAGACCGGTGCTGAAGTTGTAGAGTTGGAAGTCATCAGCACACGAGTGGTAGTTAAACTACAGACATGGATGAGATGACCCAGAAGAGCATATAAGGGGAGAGAAACAGTGGATGAAAGACAGAACCCTGAGGCATATCAATATTTAAGGGACAGATAAAGACAGAAGAGATTATCAGACAATGGTAGAAATGAAAGCCAGGTTGGAGTGGGTTGAGAAATGAATTCGAGGTCAGGACATACAGAGAGCAAGGAGATCACAGCTCAGAGCTTTGCAGAAAATGTGGGAGCAGTTAGAGAGCAGGGATTGCTAAGAGAGCCAGTAAATGAAATGGAGAAGAAGAATTCAGAGACTGAGGAGGAGGTCATAAAAGCCAATTGAGGGAGAATCGTCAAGAGTATCAAATGCTGCAGAGATAAGGGCAGACTAGGACCGGGAAAAGTGGTAGGGCTAAAGCCAGATTGCAAAGGGGTTAAAGAGGCAATGGATAGTGAAGAAATGGCATGATAAATGTCAATCATTCTTCTACAAAATTTGGTAGGAAAGGGATGAAAATGATGGGAGAAGAAAAAAAGGAACCTAGAAGAACAAAGCAAAGATAAAGAGGAGGGGAGTAAAGAGGGGAGCAAGAGGCTAGTAGGTGAGAGACCTGTGAAGATACCTATGAATGTGAAGATAGGTGGAAAGGGTACAATGAAGGGGAGTCCTGAAGGTGTTCAAGCAAGTGAAGAGGCGCGTGGGAGAAAAATACTCCAGGAGTTGAGATTTTAACGAATTAAAGCAATTATCCTAAATACCACATGTGCAGGTTGGTCTTGTATCATAGTCAAACATGGAACTGTTGGCTCTAACAGGAAAGGTAGCCTGGAAGGGTTTGGTACCTAGAACAAGGGTTGCTGCCCACTGGGGTAGGGCAGGTGCTGGGAAGAGAGTTAACTTAGAGAGACATAAAGGAATGATGTAGCACTAGACACCTGGATAATCCAGCTGCCAATAATCAGGGGAGAGCTACCCTCTTCCTCCCGTTTCTAGCCTTCCCTTGAGGTACATGGGAATGTCTTCTCTTGCTTTAGCTGCTGGTTGTTACCTGAGTGCAGGCCTATTCGAATCCGGACTGGCACCTCTGGCATGTGCCGCATCTTGAAGGTACCCACGGAGCTGAGGATATCTAGGGACATGTTTGCAATCTCGGCTGCATGCCTCATGCCATTCCTCTTTGGGAGGCCTGAGGCCACCATGTAAGCATCTCCAATGGTCTCTACCTGGAAATCAGGGGAGATAGAATTAGCAAGTAAATAATGTGTGTATGTGTGTGTGTGTGTGTGTGTGTGTGTGTGTGTGTGTGTGTGTGTGTGTTTTCACAGAGCTTAAAGGGTATGATGGAGGCCAAGTGTTCTTGTAAAGTGAGGAAGCCAGAGAGAGGCTGTCACTGCTTCACAGTCCTGCCTGTACATTAGAATCACTTAAGGAGCTTCACTTAAAAAAATACTGATGTCTAGGTCCCATACCTGTAGATTCTGCAGTTACTTCTCAGGTTCCTGTCTGACCCTAGAGAATTATCAGGCTCCAAATAATTCATCCTAGGAGAAGGTGCTTTCCCAGCAAGCATTTCTCTAGATGATTTCGGGTCAATAAGCTAGAACAGCCTTAAGGAAAGCATAGGGAAAAGGAAAGGAAGGAGGTGAAAGATTCTGTTCCTTCTGCTTTGCCTTGCTAATATGATGGAGTTAGTTTTGCAGTCTCCTTGGGTTCGTGAGAACTCAGTCTTTTCCCACCAGCTCCCTCCTCCTGTCCTACTGCCACCTCTCAAAGGAGCAGCAATAGTAGCCCTCAATTGCTTTGCAGGGGCAGTTAGAGCTGGACACCTGTAAATAAAGGCAAATGAACCCGTGCTCGTCTTCCCCACAGAAGTGTACTCACTCTTTTAGGTGATTAGTAAGGTGAGACTTTTCAGGTAAATCCGAAAGATAAGCAAGCTGAAGGGACTTCTATGAAATGTGCCTGTCAGACTCTGCTAGTACAAGTTTGGATCCAGTTAAAATCTATGTTCTCCTAGAGAACTGAACTCACAGATTGCCATAGTTAAGAGCATGAAATTCTGAAGTCACACAGCCTCGTTCAGAATTCCAGATGCACCATTTACAAACTGTGTGGCTTTAGTCACGTAATTTAACCTCTCTGCGCTTCAGTATCCTTACCTGTAAAACAGGGATAATGACAGCACCTACCTCCTAGAATTTTCTAAGTACTAAATGATATCAAAGCACTTAAAACCTGTCTGGTGGATAATAAGTGCAAGCCATTAGCACCACCGCCATCATTATCACATCATCATCGTCGTCAAACTGACGTGTCTTGAAACAAGTCACAGGATTGTGCCTATGACTCAGCTCCAGAGAAAATTTCGTAATTGGCAATAGGCCCCTCATCATGACTTCCCATGTAGCCAGTAACAGCGATCCTTTGCACCTATGGTACTTTGTACCTCAGGATGCTTCCATTCAGGGCCTCCTATACCTGGTGCAATTTGAGAAAAGGATCCCTGCTCTCAGATAAGCATGCCTGCCCGCACAGAGGAAGGCAACAGTTCAATGCAAATACTATATGGGAGGGAGAAACTCACTGGCTGGCCATCATCATTGACTGGTGGTTGACACTTCAGCTTTAATGAGTCAGTCGTCCAGGAGCCCCCAGGAATATGGATGAGAAAGTTAGAAAGGCAGGGAGCACGGGCACTGTTTGGCCTTGGTGTGAGACTGCTGTGGTGAACTGTGGGTTGCATAAACCAGCATAAGGACACAGAAAGGGAAGAGGAGGTATAGAAAGGGGTCTGGTTGAGACGGAGTGGTAGTAGGAGAACTGAAACTGAAAACAAATCACTAACTTCATAATTTTGCAGCAGCCTTCTTCCTTCCATTTCAGATTAGCAAGTGCCAGGGGAGGTGACTCCAATTTTACAGGTAAGGAAAATGAAAACACGAACGGTTTTGGTAACTCGCTGCTGGTTCAATTTTTATTTCCTTTGCACTGTGTTGTTTTTATTAAAAATGACTGAAAACTTAGATTCCATTTTTGGATTTATATAGCCCGACTCTGTCCTGAAAACAGCCCACTAGCTTCTTACTGCAGCCGTGAAGTATCAAAATACCTAACAATGTCATTCCCAAGACCCCCAACAATTGTCTGAACAGTATCAGCTGGATTGATTAAACCAGTGGCTGTGTTACTGCCCACACTGAGTCACCTCTGATTTTAGTTTCAACTGAATTAGCTTTCAGTGATTTGTTTTTCTCTTCAGGCTGCTTGAGTTCAACAAGTTAAGACAGGTAGTCTGATTCCATGGATTTTTCCTCCACCGTGGCTTCCATGTGTGCCTCTTGATTAGTTTGCAGCTCCTGCTGATTGACAGGTATGATGTCTATTTCTGAGCCCTATTTAGGCAGCTTGGCCTAGCCCCGAGGCTCTCTACTTGACCTGAAAGGGCCCTGTCTAATCTGAGATAAACACACTGCCCTGTGTGTGATTTGAGAGTTGGAACATTTCAGACTACTGTGAAGGATCCAATGAATGGAGCTACTCATTCTCCAGCTCTACCTGGGCTCCTGGGACAGAGGAGCTGTCTAAAGTGTGGGATGCCTGGGGCATCTTTCTCCATCAATAAAACAAGTAACCATGTTGCAGACGTGGAAATGTTCCTATGTAGCTATGAGATTTTTAGTCATTTTCTGCCTAGAGACAGGACCGCACATACAGTCAAGGGTAAAGAAGCATGGCACCGAAATGAGTGAATGTAGTCATCTGTTCTGCACTCATCTCCTGCAACCTTTGAAAGGAAGAGTGGAAATTGACAGGCTGGGGGGTGGGGGGAAGTGGAAGCAGTGGGTTGCAACCTCACACTTAATCACTTCCCAAGACCTCAGACCACTAGGTGGGCTTTAGGTTACCCTATAGCAATCCCAGAGAGCCTCAGGTCCAATAGCTCTTTGACATGTATAATGCCAGAGTTCCCTCCTGTATAAAAACGGTACCTAAAGGAGGAAACCAAGTTTTAACAGCACGTATTAGATGTACACAAACTTTACCAGGATGAACTCTGTCATAGTCATCAACTATGGGCCAGACACCAGTACTTTCTGTATCCCCTTCCGTGTCTGCACTGTGGGTACTTAGAAACTGAAGTGCAATTAATGCTTTTTGGCCCCAACCTCTTCTTAGTCCCAGTTCTAGAAAATAGCTCAAAAGAAATCTGACTGGCAGTCTCTTGCCGGGTTGAGATCGTTGTTTTGGAAAGTGTGAAATTCTATGCATCCTATTTGGCCTTCATTTCCAATGGGAGACCAATGGAAGTAGTGTACTATTTACATTTTAATTCCTAAATAACAGCATTCAATACAATTGCATCCTTCCTTCCATTTGGGAGTACACATAGGTGAGCCTCATATCAAAATTTCTCTCTGGAATATACTGCTCTGCTAAGTAACGTACCTTGTATACATCGTGACTGCCAATGATGGCATCAAAGAGTGTGTACAGGTCATTGAGAAGATCCACCACCTCGATGGGCTCACTCATGGCTGAGATGGTGGTGAAGCCCACAATGTCGCTGAAGTACAAGGTGACCAAGTCAAAGCCCTCAGGTTCAACCGTGCAGCCCTTTTTGAGGGATTCAGCAACTGACCTGAAAACAGACACAGCTATTCCTCAGAGGACACAGGTCTCCCTCCAGGCCACACAAAACATCTGCTAGAACACAACTTCTCCAAAAATCACCACCAAGTAAGTGATAGGGAAGAAAATGGCACCTGGATGCAAACACTCATTCTTTCATCTATTTTACAAATAGATATTGAGTGCTTACAGTGTGCCAGGCACTGTGACAGGTGCTGGGATGCAGCATTGAGCAGAGAGCCCTGATCTGTACCTTTGTGGAGTTTTTTTCAACTCTCTATCCTTCCTCAGTTCCCCCCACCCAACTCTACCCCACCTGAGGGGGAAATGTTCCCAGGCAGCTGCCTTTGCATGAGACTAGCTTCCCCAATTATCTCCTAGAAGATCACGTTACAACATGATAAGGTGCCTTGGAAAATTTGGAAATTGTAGCAACACATAAGGCTTTCACCTAAGGAAGGAAAAACATAGAGAAACAACCCTGCTACTTTCCTCTAGGAGCTAAAAAATCTGCCTCCTTTTAATTGGTCAACTTCCAGGCAAAGTCATGAAGTGACACATAGAAAAACCGAGGCATCAAAAACTTAAATGACTAGCATGATCCACAAGCAGTGGAAAATTAGGAAGTGTGCTCTGCTCCCTTGGCTTTCCAATTCTTCTTTGATTTGAAGGTGTGACTCAAAACTACTGGGAGTAGAGAGTGTACAGGACAGGGGGAGGGAGCAGTTAGTTGATGGGTAATTTTTTTCTATTTTTAATAGAACACATTGTTACAAGCATTCACACTCCTCAGGTGTTCACACATACGGTGGTAGCATCTGTGTTAGAAGCTTTTCCGTCTTCTGTTTTTCAATTTCCAGCTCTTCAGTCCGCTCCCGGATCAAATCTTCCAGGTTGCTAGAATATTGCTCCAGCATCCGAAGCATAGAGTCAATAATATTAGTCTTCTTCCCTTTATTGAAAGTTTTAAACTGGAAGTAAACAGAAAGAGGAGCCAGGGAATTCTTACTTCTTAAACTTAGAGATGATGGAACAGGACCCCCTTATCATAAACCCCTTCCTCTAAAATGAAAAGGCAGGAGAGGTGACCCCAAGTATAAATAGGAAAAGTCACTACCCACCCTTATTGTCACCCTGGCCCACTCACAGGGCTCTTTTTCCCTGAGTAGTTCTTCCCCTACCCTTCTGGTTCTTTCAAGTCTAAGCAAAGGTGCTCTCCAGGCAGGATCCTTCAGTTCTGAGATGCTAGCACATGAATAGTTAGCCATTTCAAAGGCACCAGGATTTGGTCTTGAGCTCAGGCCAGTTGTGAGTGGGGTCAGGGGAAGAGGGCAGGGAGTGTTCTTTTACTCTTCTAGATCATCAACCTATAAAATCATCCTTATCTTCTAATGCTACCATGTTGCCAGTTCTCGGACAGTGGGAGGTTCTTTGACCTCTTAAATATGACCCAAGCTCGACGTGGTAAGATCTACCCCTATTTCTTACCATGGGGTCCAAGAATAATGGTGTCTCCTAGCACTTGGCCTTCATGTCAGTCAGGGTCATGTAGAAATTCAACTGGTCTTGCCCCTGGTCCTTTAGAGGTGGCTGCATGCCACAGATTTTCAATATGCCCTCCTGGGACCCTGTTCATTTACAGAGACAAGGAGCTTGGCATAGCATTGGAATCACGAAGGGTAACCCCTCCTTATTGCTGTATTCAGCATGCAAAATGCTGGGTTGACAACAAGGGAAGACTGGTGGTAATTTTGCTCAGCGCATGCCTAGGAATCTGTCCCAACGAACCCTTTTATACAGCTGAGCCACACGTGCTCCATATAGCACTCAATGCCCCAAGGCTAACACTAGGGGTTTCCTTCTTAGCCTGGTCCAGATCTACGTGTCCACCAAGGTCCTACAGTGGCCAGCTCAGATGCTTTGGGCCCCCCCTATTGCCTAACCCAGGGAGCCTCCCTCTCTTCCTCTTCCCATTTCAGTTTTATTAGCGGCAGGGAGTTGGGAGGCTACCCTTGTCTTTCAGACAGTCCAAACTTCCACTGAAGCATTTCAGTGAGGGCAGCTCCAAGCAATCTTGTTTGAAGGTCGTATGATGTGCACTCCTTCTATCTATCACCGGCTTCTCTGCTGCCTTCTGAAATAACATCTCTAGCATCAACACCAGGGCAAATGCTTTTTCTCCTGCCTCATGGTAAGTTTTCAGAAATTTGACCTTCATGGTCCTTTGCCTTTTCCATACTATTGAATACCTGTTTGAGTGTCCTCAAAAAACTCAGCCGGGCTAATGGAGGCATTGTTACCTGGGGACACGGATGACTTCATATTCAGGGCCCCTCAGGCTTTCAATCCAAGTCTTTCTTTTTTCCGCCTCAGATACCTGCCACTCACAAAGCATCTCAGTGCTGTACCCTAGCCAGGCTCAAAAGCCTCTCCGCCAGAGCTGACACAGCACTCCCAGAGAACACCCTCAGCTTCGGTATCCTGTAGTTTGAACAAATCCCTCAACAGCATGCTCCAACAGAGGAACCACACCCTAGCAGGGCTCCCTTAGCAGGGCTCTCTCTGTCCGCTCTCCATTTCCCCCTTTTAATCCCCAACTCTAGGGAAAGCGTCAACCTCTTTAGAAACTCAGTATCTTAAGGAGAGAGCTTATCACTTTTCGTGCACTCCATTGCCTCAAGTCATTCCCTAGAAACCTAAGGAATCCCCTGCTTTTGTACTCCACATTTGCACTTCCTTCCATCTGGAACACTGTTTCAAACACCCCATATTTTCCCTGACCCTCCAAAAACAATCTGGCTTCACTTAAATGGGATACTCATCAGAGTTCTCTGGAATTTCCAAAGCAAAGGGGGCTCTACGAGGATCCCCATCTAGTCCAGGATATATCTATTCCATCTTCTGATGGTCTCAATGCCATTGTCTTGCAAGTGCCTAGTGGTTCAACTCCATCTTTGAAAGGTTAGTTAGATCGGATTGTGGATGGTCTGGAACAGAGGTTCAGATAAAGAGCACAAAAACCTATCCTTGTGCTCTTGGAGGATGTGCTGGGGATGCTCCAGCACCAAAGGCCTTCAAATAGCCAATTCCATGCTTCTTCCCCAAGACGAATGCCTTTTTCTCTTGCAAGAGGTTCCACAGTGTGATGACAACCCACGGAGTTCATTTTAGGTAGGCTGGTTTCAGTATGGCTTCTGGGCTGTGAGTGTTAAGATTCACGGAGTCCTTACCTGGTTAAATATTTCCTCGAAAGTTGGTCGCTGTTCTGCAGCCTCAGCCCAGCACTGCTTCATCAGCTGGAGACATTCAGGAGGGGCGTGCTCAGGAGGAACCACTGGTCTGTAGACAGGAGGAGGCTTCTTAAGTCTTTCTATGATTTCTGTCCAGAAGCAAGAAGAAAAAGGTCTACAGATTGTGGGGAAAGCACCAAGCTCTGGCAAAGATAATTGAGTTTTAGCCAAGAATAGGGTTGGTCGGGAGAAATTACAAAAAGGCAATGTCTTTTGCTTTCTCCTTAGGTGGCCTGAATATAAATTGTATCTGAACAAAGGCTACATCAATCAATTGAGGAAGGACTGAGAAACTAATCAATTGAGCTATTGGTATCATTTAAGCACAGCTTTATTCTGCTTCTGCTAGATACTATTTATGTTTTCATTGAAGTATAGTTGATTTACAATGTGTTAATTTCTGGTGTATGGCAAAATGATTCAGTTTATATATATATATGTATGTGTGTGTGTGTATATATATATATATACATATATACACATATATATATATTCTTTTTCATATTCTTTTTAATTATGGTTTATTACAGGATATTTAATATAGTTCCCGGTGCTATATATTAGGACCTTGTTGTTTATCCATTGTTTCAGTGATCTGGCTCCTTTCACCCACCCCCAAATCATCTAAGCCTCTCAATCTCTACAGTAGACCCAATTAGCCCCCGCTGAAGGCCCAGGCCCAGCCCAGTTCCAGGCTATGGGTCCTGCCTGGCCCCTAAGGTAAGGGAATTAAGAACTCCAGTAAAGGGACTTCCCTGGTGGTGCAGTGGTTAAGAATCCACCTGCCAACACAGGGCACATGGGTTCGATCCCTGGTCCGGGAAGATCCCACATTCCGTGGAGCAACTAAGCCCACGTGCCACAACTACTGAAGCCTGTGTGCCTAGAGTCCGTGCTCCGCAACAAGAGAAGCCACCGCAATGAGAAGCCCGCGCACCGCAACGAAGAGTAGCCCCCGCTCGCCGCAACTAGAGAAAGCCCCTGCACAGCAATGAGGACCCAACACAGCCAAAAATAAATAAATAAAAAATAAATTTAAAAAAAAAACTCCAGTAAATAGTTCAGGGCCTCAATGGGATCCTTCTGGCCGCTGGTACTTGAACCCCACTTTCAGTGGAACATTAACTGTGTATCAGACTATGGGCTGAGCACTTTGCATGGTCTCTCTGCTTCCAGCCTTGCCTTCAACAAACCATTCTGAAAACATGGATTTGGCCGTGTCACTTTTTTGCTTAACATCTCTTCGTGGATTTTTATTACCCACAGGATAAAATCCAAGCCCCGACTATCTCTTCGGCTTATTTCTTTTTTTTCTTTTTTTTTTTTTTTTTGGTTGAAGAAAGATTTTACTGCACATGGAAGTTGGAGCTTCCATTTTCAAATTTAATGTTCCACATTTCTCGGAATAGCTTTATTATTTATTATTTTTACAGGTGTATAGTTGCTTCAGCTCATTTCTTACCCCTAGTCCCCTCTCCACACCCCTGACTTTAACATCCTCATCATGAACCAAACCTTGCTTGCACCACCAGTGTGCCTTTCCCACCCCTGCCTTGGCTGTAACACTCCAACAGCACTGCTTTATACCGTTATAAGTGTCCCCTTGCCTCCATGAAAGAATTTCAGTCGTTGCCTCTGACTTCTCAGCTCCTTGTGACACCACACCTTCTGCTCTGTTAACCCAGGTTGGCCCATACCAGTAATGGTTTCCGCATCGCATCTCTCACCCTGCCCCCAGTGCAATAGATTCCATGGACGTCGACCCCTTGGAGTGCAACCGCCCCATCCAACTCTCTGGTAGACGGAGTCCCTTTCTGAGAACACCAACGAGTGAAATAGGTCACCTCTCTGCTTAGGCCCAGCATGATTTATGTCCTCGAGGAGCTCACAGTTCAATTGGGAGGACAGACAATGACCAGCAATATAAGTGCTCTAGCAGATATACGCACATGAGAGCACAGAGGGGACACCTGACCCACACTGAAAAGGTCAGAGAAGGTTTCCCAGTGGAGGTGACATGAGTTGGATGAGGCAAGGTGGGGAGAAGGTAGGGGCAACATGTGTGGAGGCACAGAGGTGGGAGGTAGTGATTTCAGGGCACTGCCAGTCACGTGGCTTAGCTGGAGTATGGGGAGTGACAGAAGATAAGCCTAGAGAAGTGGCTAGGGACCAGATTGTAAAGGGCCTTGTACCTCATGTGAGGAGACTGGGCTTCATTTAACTCGTGATGAGGAACTGTTGGGGGGTTCTAAGTAGAGGAGTGAACTAAAACTCCGAGTGGGGCAAGAGACAACTAAGTATTTTAGGTTTGGTTTGGTTTGATTTTGCAGCTTTTAAACCTTTTATTTTGAAATAAATTTAGACTTCCAGAAAAGTTGTAAAAATAGTACAATAATTGCCTATATATCCTTCACTCGGTTTCCCCCTAATGTTAGCAAATTTTTTTTTTCTTTTTTGGCCATGCCATGTGGCATGTGGGATCTTAATTCCCTGACCAGGGACTGAACCCGCGCCCCCCTGCAGTGGAAGCGTGGAGTCTTAACCACTGGACCACCAGGGATGTCCCCGAATGTTAGCAACTTATAAAACTGCAGTACAAAGGAAGTTAATATTGGTACAATACTATTACTAATCTAGAGTCTTTATTTGAATTTCATCAATTTCCCCCTAATGTCCTTTTTCTGTTTCACAATCCAATTCAAGATCCCATATCGTACTTAATTGTTATGTCTCAGTCTCCTCCAATCTGTGATGGTTCCTCATTCCTTCCCTGTCTTTCAGGACTTTGACACTTTTGATGAGTACTGGCCAGTTATTTTGCAGAATGCCTCTCAGCTGGGGTGTGTCTGATGTTTTCTCATGGTTAGATTGAGGTTATGCATTTTGCGGCAAGAATACCACGAGGGTGGTATTGAGCCCTTTTCAGTGCATCATGGCAGGGGTACATGAATGTTGATGTACCTTGATCACTTGGTTAAGGTGGTGTCTGCAGGATCCTCCGCTAATAAACTTACTCTTTTTCCATTTGTAATTAGTAAATATCTAGTGATTTCATACTTTTAGAATACGTAAACATCCTGCTTCCCCTCAAATTTTGCCTGGTAGCCGAAGATTCTGATGGGAGATAAGGATGAAAGACTATGGCATGTCACAGGGAAAGAATGGGAGGACTTTTGACATCCAGGAGCATCACTGAGGGGGCACTGAAATGTCTGGCAGGGGGTGTCTCAAAGGAGTAGTAGGGGGCTGCTAAAAAAGAGGACTAACGTAAGTCCTGTAGGCCCTTGGCTTATGTCACAGTTTGGAAAAGGACCAGCTTCTTGGGTGAGGGTTATTTCTTCCAAATGCCTAAAGCTGTCTGGCTCCAAGTCCCACCTACACACAACAAGGGCTGCTTGCAGACCAGTGGGCAGTTAGCACAAACACGGAATCGTGTTCACTCTTCTGGCAAATCGCAGCAGCCTGGGTTGGCCTGATGATCTGGGTCATGGTGGGCTCCTGGTACCCTTTTCTCACCTCCCGCTTACCTTTGGCAGGCAGATCCATCATGCAGAATGGGGCGCCCCGGACCATCACTTCTTGCATGATGATGGCAAAGCTATAGACGTCTCCTGCAAAAGAACGTAACCTGCTGCCCCTCGGGGCTCTCAACAGTTCAGGGGCCATCCACAGCAACTCTGAAAAGAAAGCATTGTGTGATGAATACAGGGCGGATTAGCTGACAGCATCTGCAGTGCCCTCGAGGGCTCCAAGGGTGCTGTTTCATTGACTGCTTTATATTGGTATTAAGACAGACTGGCATGCTAGTGCCTCCGCGCCCCCCCTCCCCCTGGAGTCTGCATTTATGAATCTAAGGAATTACTCTCAGAGAAAGCATTCTACTTTCCCCACACCAGGACCACGCAGGCAGACACAGCGGAGATGTGGGGAAGGGCAGAGAAGCTCGAAATAAAAAAACTATCTGGTGCTGACTTTCTTGCTCTCTTGAGCCTGCAAGTAGCAGTTGGCAGGCTTCCAGGGAAAGGCGAGTGCCCTGCCCGACTGGTTGCCATGGATTTGCTGTGTGCTGAGATCTATATGTGTCTGATAATTTGACTGTGCTGGGGCTCGAGGAGTCATAAGTTGCTCTCTCCAGGTCTTATCTAAGAGGATTAGAGGATCCCCAAGTCTCCTCTGTTCCTTGCAGAGCAAAAGGGTGCAGCAATTCCTTCAACTCAGTTCTGCAAATACTTATTGAGGATTTACTATGTACCAGGCACTGTGCTAGGGACAGGGGCAGTGCCAGAGATGAATTAGACCTTGCCTTTGCCCTTGCAGAGTTCACAGACCAGTGGGCAAGACACATACGTGTACCCCTAACTGCAATACAACAGAGATAGTGATGAGGGCCACTATATAGTGTAAGGAAATGAATCTATTAAAAGCCACTACTGAGAACCCACTGTGCGCTCTGCTGCATTTCAGACCCGGACAGAGAGTTATGGCAGAGACTCAGAAATTTGGGGCGAGGGCCCCTTAAGCAATATATAAAGAAATACCAGTTAATAATATAAATTGAGTAGTCAAAAAATTGGAGGGAATGCTTCATATTGAAACATATGAAATTCCATTTCTGTAGATCAAAAATGGTTCAATATTGGCAATTCCATGAGGTTCAAGCTAATAAAAAAACGGAGCTGATCAAATTAATCCAGGAAGGCTTCCCGGAAAAGTTAAAGGAGCTTGTTAAGAAGGTCAAGGATGCAGTTTCCTAGAGCCGACGACAGGGTAAGGGCTTTGCAGGGAGAAAGAACAGTATGTGCAAAAGAACAAGAGGTAGAAAGGAGCAAATTGCGGATGGGGGTGCTGGTAAGCAGATTAGCTTGGCTGAAGAGAAGGGCTCTGTTAAGGAATAATGAGAAATGAGAAATGGGGTTGATGAAGTGGGGGAGGGAGGGTGGCTGGAAGAATGAGGGCAGAAGGTGAGAGGCCCTGAGAGCCAAATGAAGGCATTTGGAGCGAATACAAAAGGCAGTAGGGGTGCTGGAGCTGGAGAGGGATTTGATGAAAGCCGTGTTCGGGAAGATTAATCTGGCAACCTGCACAAACTGGATTGAAGAAGGAGAGAGGCTGGAATCAGGGAGACCGGCTAGGAAGCTATTACAGTAAGAGCCAGAGGCGAGGTGAAAGGGGCCTGAATGGGGGCAGGGGCGACAGCAGCAGGATGGGGAACGAGATACATAGGTAGGCTACAATGGACAGGGAAGGGACAGGGCTGGGGATAGGCTCAATATGCTCTTCCGAGGGGAGAGAGGTGGAGTAAACAGCAGGTTGATGTCCAGATAGGGAGGCTGGAAAAGAGTGCCTCCTGAGGGTGAAGGTGGCATGGGGAAAGCGCTGGCTAACTTTTCATCTTGTCAAATTTGGGGTATTGGGAAGGCAGCCCAAAGGACAAGGTCCTATGAAGCAAGAAGGAGGATAAAAGGTCAGAGATGATTTTGGTTTGTTAGTGAAACCCAGGAAAGAGAAACTCGCCCTGGAAATTCTTACTTTGAGCCAACTCTGATCAAAATGGCGGAACAGGGAATTCTAGCCTCACCCCGAATCACATACTCATCTCTCTTTGCCCTCCAGGTGTCCCCAGCCTTTGTCCCCCAACTCGCCTGCCCCACCACCCCTGTGAGTCTCTGATACGCTCACTATAGTGGTTTTGCCCCTTCTATCTCCTTACCTAGGAGAACTGATATTTGCAAATAAAGCCAAAAAGACTGAATGACACTTTAGTCAAAGGAATACATTTCTGACCATGGGATTTCAGGCATACGGTTTTGGGGGGAGGGAAAATGGTATGCAGCTGCTTCTTCCTGGCATCCTCTCTCCCTGCACATTTAAAAGCACAAGAAGGAAAAAAAAGCACAAGAAGGGAAAAGAGGACATGACTCTCTGGTAAAAAGCTGGGTTATTAAATACAATCACTACCAAATAGTATTTTCAGAGAGCACTTACATGTATGTTGTTAATGGCTAAAATGAGGCTTTATCTGCACTATACTTATGTAACTGAGAGTGGGCAGTAATGAATACACTTACAACCTGCCCCCATTTCCCATTCCCACTCCAGAGCCAAGTAAGAGCCACTACCTACCATTAGACTTGAACTCTCAGGAAAAAAAAAAAAAACTAGAAAAATCACTTTGGCTTGTTTTGTGTTTGCTGGAGCTACTACTAACTCTTGAGCCCTGCTATGGTGATAAAATCAACCTTGGAGAGCCAGTGTGGTGTGGTACAAGAGAACACATGGCGGAAGTCAAGAGACCTGGGTTCACAATCTCAACCTGGTCACTAATCAGCTCACCTTTCTGAACCTCAGTTTCCCCATCCATAAAATGGAAATTGAGCCAGATGATCTCCAAGGGCCTTCCAATCATAAGATTCTATTAGCCCTGTCGTCTAAGGTAGGGAGCCTCAAATTTCTTTATTTTATTTTACTTCATCCATTCATTGATTCAACAAACATTTTCTCCACCAAGTATTGTGAAAGGCACCGAGGGAGGCAAACCTGTTTCTCACCTTCACAAAACTTACAGTTTGGGGAGGGAGAGAAGACAGCTAATTAAGCATGTAATACCAACAAAATGTGGTATTACAACAAAGTTCAAAGCCTTAAAGGATCATAAAGAGGAGAATTTAGCCAAGCCTAAGGGGTCATGGAAAGTCTCTTGAATCAGTGGTATTTAAGTTGAGCCCTGTGCGAGGAGGAGAATCTAGCCAGGCTCAGATGAGTGGGTAACAGGGTAGGAAGGGAAGAGTGTCCCAAGCAATGGGCACAGCATGTGTGAAGTTCTGGAAGTAAGAGAGAGCCTGGTGCAAATAAACAACTGGAAGGCAGTCAGCATTGCTGGAGCATAGAGACAGAGGAGGGAGTGGTTAAGCACAAGAGGTCCTCACGGCCCAGACCATGAAGGGCTTTGTAAGCCACGTAAGAGAGTTTGAACTTTATCCTGAGAGCAATGGGAAGCCATTCAATGAATTTTGGCACCGTTGTAACATGATCAGATTTGCAGTTTAGGAAACTCCCTCTGGCTGCAGTGTGCAAGGAATGGATTGAGCATCCAGATTGCCCTTGCAATTTGGAGAATGGAACGAAACGTTAAGAGGGAGAAACAGGGAAAGAGACAGACATAGTCCACCAAAAATAAAATAAAATAAAATAAAAATAAAAATAGGGCTTCCCTGGTGGCGCAGTGGTTGAGAGTCCGCCTGCCGATGCAGGGGACACGGGTTCGTGCCCCGGTCCAGGAAGATCCCACATAGCACGGAGTGGCTAGGCCCGTGAGCCATGGCCGTTGAGCCTGCACGTCCGGAGCCTGTGCTCCGCAACGGGAGAGGCCACAACAGTGAGAGGCCCACATACCGCAAAAAAATAATAATAAAAAAAATAAATAAATAAAAATAAAAAACACCCACTGCAGCTAGCTTTCCTCACTCTAAAACCAGAGTTTCTTAAGTTTGAAAGAAGCCAACCTGTGAATTCAATGGAATTCTGGGAAGCTGGACATTGTGTTTTATCTTTTATAGATGAGTAATTTTGACAGGAAGCTAAGTACTTCCCACTCTACAGCGGTCGTCCCAACATCCTAGCACTAACACCAGGCAACTACTCCAAGCTTTCAAATTGGGATTAGCCAAATAATAACCATACCACTAAGTCGTCAACAAGAACAGGCCCACAGAGAGAAACAGACGAAGAGAGAGACAGAGACAAACAGAGACACAGAGGAAGACAATAGCACATGTTGCTATTGTGATTACCAGGAGCTTCAAGTCCTTCAAAGCATGGATGGGCAGAGAAAGAGGAAATTGTTATTAAATGTTTTAATTTAGCTGGGTGTAGGAGCTAGTCTTCAGAAGATCTGAACTGAATTCCTGGAACTGCTTGCTGCTAAGTGGCTGCACGATTTGGGCAAATCTTGAGACTCAGGTGTCTCATCTGTTAAATGAGCAAGTTGGACCGGATGACTCCCTAAAATTTCGTATTCCACTAGCTTTGTAAAGCTCAAAGATGATGCCACTGATGACTGGACTGTGTCTCTATCCGTGCGTGTGTCTCTCTGTGTCCTGCATTCTTCATTTCTCCTATAAAGTCAGCAATTTTAAAGCTTATAACACCAAAGATCATTTTAAGAATATGAGTATATGTTGTCATTTTGCATCTCTCCCTCTCTGTGTCTCTCCTGGGTTGTCTGTTTCTCTGTGTTTTTGTGTCATTATTTCTCTTCTTCCCCCTTGCAATACCAGTTAAAACTTTTAATGTGCAAATTTCCTATATGTATTTAACCCTATTCATTTTCTCTCCTTACTCTTTCTCTTTCTTCCTCCCTCCCTTCCATCAATTCATTCCCTCATAGTTCTCAATCACCCACTCCCAAGCCCCATCTCAGGTTTCTATTTCTTTGATCTGTTATGACCTCTACAGGCATTGTTTGGTGTTGCCACACGTGCACTAAACAGAAGACAAAAACACAAAGTGGACATTACAGGCATGCCTACTGATTTACTAGAAGGCCATAGTTCGGTCTGAAGCCATCCCACACAACCCACAGAGCATTTACTTGCGGCCGACCCCCCCACCTTGCTTCTTTCTCTCTGACAGAGACAGTGAGGGTAGGCTCTAGTGACATCCCATTCCAGAATGGGCTTTGTGGGAGTCCAGCTACCAAATTACCTTCCATTCAATCTGACAAGTATTTATTGAGCACCTACTGTGTGCCTAGCGCTCAGCAAGTTCCTCCAGGGACACCTGGGGTCTCCACACAATATAACCTAATCCTGCCACAGCAGGAACTCAACATTATTGCACTGGCTTTGTTCAGAAGGCTTGGCTGCGCTGAGATTACAGCCTGCAGACTTCATTCAACTCCTTTGGCTTGGAAATGAGGCTGCTTTTCAACAAAAGTGGGGAGTTGAATCAGCCTGAGGCTTTAATTCAGGGCATGTTCTCATTTGAACTTTGGAGTTACCTTGTGTGCATCAGAAGGGTACAATACATCGCTTACCTTCCGCAGAAGGTTCCTCTTGGGAGAGTCTTAGCGTTTCCAAGATGTCATTAAAGCCATAATCTGTCACTTTGAGTACAAAACGCCCATCTACCACACAGTTCCGAGACTTCAGCCTCCCATGAGCAAACTCTCTGTGATGTAAGTACTTCATGCCCTGCAGATGATACAAACAGGATTTATTTAGCAACTTACTTAACTATTTGGGGCTTTTAGAGCCACTTTCTGAGACTGTTAATGGCATGAGCTATTATGATCTAGAATTCAGCCTTTTTCTCTTACACGCAGGCAAAGCAAAACTTTGACAACAAGAATCGTTTCCAGGTCCCTTCTAGCGCTAAAATTTTACGTTTTGATGAAGAATCATATCTTGTGGGCATAAAGAACCGTGTGTTATTGGAAGATTTATTGACATTTCAAACACAGATCTATACATATATAATTGCCAAGAATTTGAAGATTCTGATTTTCCCCCAAAGGGTCTAGCCAAACTCTCATCTACTACTGGCAGGAATGGAAATTGGTACAGCCTTTTGGGTGGGTAATTTGGAAATAGCTATCAAAATTGAAAGTATGCGTACCCTGTGACCTAGGGATTCTACTTCTCCAAAGAAATGCTTGCACATGTGCACATACACAAGAATGCTCCTTGCAGCTCTGCTTTATATTATATAATTGGATGTATAATAAATATCAAGAAGGGACGTCCAAATTGTGGTACATCCAACCTATGGAATATTCTGCAACAATTAAAAATAATAAGATCTTGTTATAAAGCAGAAACTAACACACCATTGTAAAGCAATTATACCCCAATAAAGATGTTTAAAAAAATTAAAAAAATAAATAAAAAATAAATAAAAAAAAATAGTAAGATCAATTTGTATGTACTGATAGGGGACCATATCTAAGCCATAAAGTAAGTGAAAAGGAGTAAGTTGCAGAACTATGTGACAGTATGTATTTTAAACAACAAACAAAATCTATAATGTATGTAAATACACGAAAAATGAATTGCAAGGCTAATCACCAAATTGTCAACAGTGATTAATTTGGGGGGAAGATATGAAGGAGGATTGAGTAATTGTCAGTATTTTCCCAATATATTTATATCACTTGATTTCTAAATTTAATTGAATGCATTATTTTTATAATTAGAAATGTCTTATTTTTATAATTTATATAAAATATATTAAAATTATATAAAATATATACAATTTATTTTTTATATATTTTTAATTAAAAATAGACAATAAAAAAGAAAGCTGAAAGCAAGAAAGCTGATACTGACTGCTACAGTTTGCTTGGTAACCTTATATGACATTCAAATGTGGTCTACCAGGACTTTACCAGATGGGTTTAATCATTCACATATAAATACATCCATTTTCTAGTGCAGTCATCTTGGGACTGTTTATGCTGAGTCCTTTTAAGTATCTGGCTCTATTTTGCCACCTGACACCCCTTTGTATTTGTATGCTTTACATCTTGCACCCTAGGAAATTCTGTAGTCCCCAGTACTTCCAAGCAGAGTCTATAGTGGGGGAGATTTCTCCCTAGGTGTCTAATGCTTGGGTTTCATTCATCACGGGTCTGAGAGGACTCATTTAGAGGACTCTCCCTTAACTCACGGGACTTTGCTTACAGAGTGAGTGGAAAGAGTATTAGAATAGGAATTAAGAGATTTAGATTCTATTATTAGCTCTGCCACTTAATAGACAGCTGGTAAATGTTTATTGAGTATCTACTATGCGTGGTAGACACTATATAACAAAAACCTCATTTAGTTTCTCTGAGCCTCTGTCAAAGGAGGATAATCACACTTCTTTTATAGAAAATTGGAATGAGATAATGTCTATAAAGCTACCTTGAAAAGAGTTAGGCCACAATACAAGGGTCAAGATTGTGATTAATATACAGGAAGCTCAATGACTATTGGCTATCCAAATCAGCCCACTACAAGTGCACACAGACACAATTTTCATATCACTCTAGGGAGTTCATAGACTCCACTGAAGCCCATCCATGGACCCATCTGTGAACCCCGTTGGCTGTAAATAGTCCTTGCCTCTGAGAATGGAGGTGCTGCCTGGTAGAACCGATGGTCTTTTGGCTTTCTGGTCATGCTGAGTTCCACATCTATACCTATAGTATAGACCTATGCAAAGACCCATCACCTAGTTCTAGACTGAACCACCTTTTAGAACGTGAAAGCCAGGAGATGGGGCTAAGCAGAACCAAAGAGCCTGGGAATGAGCACTTTCCCACATCCAGAAGGCAGAGAAATGGGATGGAAGAAAGGATTGCTTAAGGCAGAAGAGTGCTCAATAGCTATAGGAAGTAAAGACAAATCTGGCCCTCAAACAGGGGAGCAGGAGAGGAGCAAGCAAATTCTTTCTGTATCAGGACCTTATAACAGATATGGACAAAAGGGCTATGAGAAGAAGTGAGGGCAGGCACAGGGAAGGAAGGTGGAGGAGTGACAGCATCACAATGATCCAAGGAAAGTGAAACATCCGAAAATATTGAAGTTCTAATCTACAGAGAAAATCCTGGATTTTCAGTCTTTCCATTAACCTTGATGAGATCCAGCAGGAGTGATGATTTAAACATCCAATCTAGTTTCACATCCTGATTTGTCAGTATGTCTTCCAGGCTCCTTCGGGAACAGAATTCTGTCACAATGGCAAACATCCCCAAATCATAGAAGAAGCCCACTAAAGGGTTAATATTCTCATGACGTAGGTCCTTCATCTGGAAACAGAGGGAGAGAAGAGAGTCACAGCTGTTCTGTCTCAATTGGAGCTGGGGCCTTCTTCCTGATTCTTTAGGGACACTGTGGAGTGGAGCTCAGTGACCCAGGAATACTAAAGAGGTTAGTACAGTAAGAGGTGGAATAGATTGTCTTTCCGTGAATATTCATCTATGCAGCATCTATTAAAATAAATAGCTTACATAAACATCAGGCCAAAGCTTACAAAATTTGTTTCAGAAGAAACACTTCGAATTTTGACTACATTTTACCTTTGTGTCCATTCATTTTTTTCCACTAATGTGAGAAGCATTTAGTGTGTCTCAACAATGTCCAAGGCATTGGACTGCATGCTAGTGATATAGAGATAAACAAAATGAAATCAATATCCTGAAAGAGCTCACATTTAAAGAAGGGTGATAGACAAACAAACTGACAGCTGTATTTCCCTGTGAAGTGGTTTCTTATGGGAGAACGGGATGCTGGTAGAGTTCAGATGGTAAGTATCTAATTCAGTCTGGGCGATCTGGCTTCCCTGAGGAGCTAATGTCTAGACCATCATGAAGCGCAAGTAAGAGCTGACCATGTGAAGGTGACATGGTGGGAGGGGTTGAGAGTGAGAGCATGTTATGCTGAGGAAATTGCAGCAGGTTTAGGGTGGCCAGAACACAGTGCAAAGGAAAGAATATGAGACACAAGGCTGGAGAGATAGGCTTCCCTGGTGGCGCAGTGGTTAAGAATCTGCCTGCCAATGCAGGAGACAAGGGTTCGAGACCTGGTCCGGGAAGATTCCACATGCCACGGAGCAACTAAGCCCGTGAGCCACAACTACTAAGCCTGCACTCTAGAGCCCATGTACCACAACTATTGAGCCCACGTGCCACAACTACTGACACCCGTGCACCTAGAGGCTGTGCTCTGCAACAAGAGAAGCCACCACAATGAGAAGTCTGCACACCACAACAAAGAGTAGCCCCCACTCAACACAACTAAAGAAAGCCCGTGTGCGGCAACGAAGACCCAACGCAGCCAAAAATAAATAAATAAATTTATAAAAGGCTGGAGAGTTAGACAGGAGCCACATCCTGTGCAGCTTTGAGAACCGTGCTATAGAATTCGAAATTAATATTACGGTCACTCAATAATTGTTATCTATTATTATTACTTTTTAATGGGGGATGAGAGAGAAAAGGGCTCCATTATTGCTTCTAGATTTCTACTTGGATTCCTGGATAGATGGCAGTGATATACATCAATATAAGAAATTCAGGGATGTTTTAGTAGTGGATATGTTGGTGCCCCACCTATATCCCCTTTACAGTGCATCCTGTAGCTGCTGTAAATGTTGGCTGGTAACTCACAGTTGCTCCATTCTCTGGAAAATTGTCCTAGAGGCTAAGCCAAAGGGGAGCTATCTTACTTGAAAGGTTAGGGCCCACCCACAGACCTCAGCTAATGATTGACTGACTGGGAAAGGTACAAAAGTTCAACTCTCTCGCCTCAAAGTGGAACTCATGGTATAACTTGTGCTCCAGTATTTCTCCCATAAAATCATACTGAAGCTAGTCTCAAGCTGAGATCACATACTTGCTGAGCTTTTACTTCTGCCTTATCCTGCATCCTCACTCCTTTTCTCTTGAGAGCATTCTCTCAATGAGTAATTTGAACGAGAATCTCCATCTCAGGCTCAGCTTTTAGAGAATCTGACCTAAGACAGTGGGAAAGCAAATTTTGGGTGATGGGGACAGCTGATTAATTCAGTTTGAGACACATTAAGAATGAGGTGCCCGTGGAACATCAAGGTGGAACTATTCCAAGGAGATAGTGTGTTCCAGATAAATAGACTTGGGAATTGTAAACATGTAAATGGTAGATGAAATTAATGGGAGTGAATGAGATAACCCAAGGGAAGCATATAAAAGAAAAAGAAAAGCGGGGGGTGAATATCAACATTTAAAAGATGGGAAAAGGAAGAACATCCTGCATAAAGACTTAGAAATGAGGCTAGAGAAGTGGAGAAAGGCTTATTTAGAACAACATTATGAACACCACAGGAAGAGTTTCAGGGAATTGAGGTAAATGCCAGAAGGAATTTCAGGAAAATGTGATAAATACTAGAGAGGTCAGGTAAGATGAAGACAGCTACACCTAGACACATCATAATTAAACTCCTAAAATCTAAACTTATGCAGGCAGTCAGAGAATATACAAAAACCTCTTGATGATTAAAAAAAAATTCACAGAAAATCAGAAGTCAAAGGGACATGTGTGAAAAAACCTTCAGGTAACATCAAACCCAAGAGTAAAACATTAAATTCTTTTCCTCTAGAGTCAAGAGCAAGACAAGGATGTCTTCCTTCACCATTTCTACTCAATATTGTATAATAGCATCAAAACATTGATGAGAAAAGTTAAAGAAAACTTAAATAAATGAAGATCTATACTACATTAATGGACTGGAAGGTTCAGTATTGTTAAGATGTCCATTTTCCCTAAATTGATTTATAAATTCATATAACCCCCTATGAAAAATTCCAGAAGGCTTTATTGAAGTAATGAACAAGTTTATTCAAGAACTTATTGAAAATTAAAATAAACTACCCTATCCAAAACAATCTTGAAAAAGAACAATTTACAGGAGCTTATACCACTTAACTATAGGAGTTACTCTGGAGCTGTGATAATCAAGATAGTGTGATATTGGCAGTAGGGTACACTAATGAGTTAGTGAAATAGAGTACAGAGTCTAAAAATATACCCACACATATATAGTCAGTCAACTTTTCACCAAGTTGAAAAGTTAATTAAGTGGAGAAAGGAAAGGCTTTTTAAAATAATTGTTACTGGAACACTGGATATCGCTATGGAAAAAAAAAATAACCACGACCGCTATCTCAGTCCATACACAAAAACTAATTCAAAATGGATCATAATCCTAAATCTAAAATCTTGGAATTGGCAAAGATTTTCAAGCCGCAAAATAAAATCATAAATTGGATTTCCTCAAAATTAAAAATTTTGCTCATCAAAACCATTAAACAAACAATCCACAGACTGAGAAAAAATATTGTAAAACATATATCTGACCAAAGGAAGGTTATATAAAGAACGTCTACATTTCAACAATTAAAAGGCAAAACTCTCAATTTTTTTAAATGGGAAAAAATGTGAACAGACAATTCACAAAAGAAGATATACAAATGAATTATTAACACATGAAAAGATGCTCAATAACATTAGTCATCAAGAAAATGCAAATTAAAACCACAATAACATTTTATACGCCGTAGAAAGGCAAATATCAAAAAGACAAATGTTGCTGAGAATTTAAAGCAACTGGAACTTTTGTACATTTCTGACAGGAGTGTAAAATATTGTAACCAATTTGGAGACCTGTTTGGATGTTTCATATAAAGCTATACGTACATCTACTCCATGACTCAGTGTCTATTCTTAAGCATTTACCGAAGAGAAGTGAAAATATATGTTCACAAAAATATCAATACTTGGACAAAAATGTTTATAGTTGCCTATGAAGAAATACTCAACATACTAATCATCAGAGAAGTGCAAATCAAAATTACAATATGATATCATCTCCCACCCATTAGGGTGGTTACTATAAATTAAAAAAAAATAACCAGATAATAACAAGTGTTGACAAGGATGTGGAGAAATTAGAACTCTTGTGTACTGTTGGTAGGATTGTAAAATGATGCAACTGCTGTGGAAAACAGTATGGAGGTTCCTCAAAAAATTAAAAATAGAACTACAATATGATCCAGAAATTCCACTCCTGGGTATATAGCCAAAGAATTGAAAGCAGGATCTCAGAGAGATATTTGCACACCCATATTCACAGCAACCCAAATGTCCATCAAGAAATGAATGAATAACATAAAATGGAATATTGGTCAGCCTTTAAAAGGAAAGAAATCTATTCACACTTTACCACATGGATGAACCTTGAAGACATTATGCTAGGTGAAATATGCCAGTCACAAAAAGACAAATACTATATTATTCCATTTATATAAGGTGTCTAAAGTAGTCATATTCATGGAAACAGAAAGTAGAATGGTGGTTAACCCAGAATAGGGGGAGGGGGAAAAAGTGAGCTGCTATTTAATGGGTACAGAGTTTTATATTTGCAAATTGAAAAAGTTCTGGCGATGTGTTTAACAACAATGCAAGTATATTTAACACTGCTGAATTGTACATTTAAAAATAAAGATGGTAAATTTTATGTTGTGTGTTTTTTCTTAATTAAACAAATATTTATAGTTGTCTTATTCGTAACTCCAAAAAACTGGAAACCCAGCCAAATGTTCATCAACAGGAAAATTATAAACAAATTGTGATATATTCATAAAATGAAATACTACTCAGAAATTTAAAAAAATGAACTGCTACTGATACCTGCAAAAACGTGGATTTAATCTTAAAAATACTATGTTGAGAGAAGAAAGTCAGGCACAAAAGAGTATATAGTCTATCATTCCACTTATACGAAATCCAAGAACAGAAAAAATATTAATTCATGATGATAGATATCAGAACAATGATTGCCTCTGGGATAAAAGAAATGACTGAGAAGGGAAACAAGAGAACTTTCTGGGGTGATAGACATATTCTGTATCTTGTTTTGGGGAGTGGTTACACAGATATATGCAATATATGCAATTATCAAAATTCACTGAACAGATAATTCATTCATCAAATTATACGTAAATAAAAAAATGTCTTTTTGAAACACAATGAGACATTATACTATGTGAAATAAGCCAGTGACAAAAAGAGGTATCTGAAGTAGTCAAATTCATAGAAGCAGAAAATAGAATGGTGGTTATCAAGCGCTGAGGGTGAGTGGGGAAAAGGAGAGTTTTGTTTAATAGGTACAGAGTTTCAGCTTTGCAAGAGAAAAGCTGTGACAATCTGTTGCCAAAAAATGTGAATATACTCAAAACTTAGAGATGGTAATTTCTGTCATTTTATCATAATTTAAAATTTAAAAAACACAATGAGATACCCATAGAAACCCACTAGAATACTAAAACCAAAAAGACTGACAAGACTACATCATTGGTGATGATGTAAAGGGAGCTCTCATAACTTGCGTGTAGGAAATTAAACTAGGAAAGGTTTGATACTGTCTTATAAAGTTAAACATATACTATATTTCAACATAGAAATTCCACTCTTAGGTATTTACCCAAGAGAAATTAAAATATGTGTCCATAAAAAGACATAAAAAGCATATTCGTATCAGTTTTATTCACAATAGCCAAAATTGGAACCAGCCTAAATGCCCATCAGCAGGAAAATAGATAATTACATTGTGCTATATTCATGCAATTGACTACTACTCAGCAATGAAAAGAGCAAGCTATTTATACACATGATAACACGAATGAATCAGTCAGTGTGCTGTATGATTCCACTTATATGAGGTTATAGGATAAGCAAAATTAATGCAAGATAGACCCAAAACCCAGAACAGTGGTTTTCTTTGGTTGGGGGGGGGGGACGCAATAATTTACTAATGAACACAAGGGAACTTTCTTGAGAGAAAGAAATGTTTTATATCAGGGGTCAGCAATCCTCTTCTGTACCTCTAGTAAATATTTTAGGCTTTGCTGATCATGTATAGTTTCTGTTGCATAATCTTTGTTTTCTTTTTTTACAACCCTTAAAAAATGTAAAAAACATTCTTAGCTCCCAGGATGTAAAAAACAGGCCAGGATGTAAAAACTTTGCCGACCCCTATTCTATATCATAATAGAAGTCTAGATTATATGGGCATATCTCTTCATCAAAATTATATATCTATGATATGAGCATTTCAATGCATGTAATTGTACCTCAGAAACACAGAACTGCAAAATAACAACAATAATAACCAAGTTAGAGATGTGAGAAGTGGGTGGAGGTAGAGATGAAATAATAATGGTAGAATGTTGATAATTGTTGAAGTTGGGTGACGGGCATATGGAGTTTGTTTATATCATTCTGTTTATTTTGTGTGTGTTTGTTATTTTCTATAATAAAAGTTTTTTAAAAGAAAAGAAAAACTTCCAGGATGTAGCTGAAGCAGTACTTAAAGGAAGTTTTCTAGCTTTAAGTGACTGTATTGCAAACTAAGAACGGTTAAAATCAACTATAAAAACTTCCAGCTCAAAAAACTAGAAAAAGAACAACAAATTAAAAGCAAAGAAACTAGAAGGAAAGAAATAACCAGAATACAAATCAATGAAATAGAAAGCAGGCATACAATAGAGAAAAATCAACAAAGCCAAAAGTTGATTTCTGGAAAGGATTAATAAAATTGATAATCTTCCAGCAAAACTGATCAAGAAAGAGAAAACACATATTGTCATTATCAGAAGTGAAAATGGGAGCATCACTACAGATCCTAAGGCTACTTAAAAGATTGCATGAGCATATTATGTACAACCTTATGCCAGTAAGTTCGACAACATATATGGAATGGACAACTTCCTTTTAAGACATAACTTACTGAAACAGGTATAAGAAGAAATAGAAAGTTTGAATAGTCCAATATCTATTCAAGAAACTGAATCTGTAATTTAAAATCTCCACACAAAGAGAAGAACAATAGGAATCTAATTAAAGAGATTCAAGCAGAGAACTGACAAGATCAGGTTTGATTTTGATTCAGATTGCAATGTGGAGAAAAGATTTGACAATGATAAAAGTGGATATGTGTAAAGACAATTGCCAGTGGTTGCCAGGGTTTATGGGGAGGAAGGTGTGAATAGGCAGAGCACAGAGGATTTTTAGGGCATTGAAACTATTCTGTATGTTACTATAATGGTAGATACATCATTATGCATTTGTCAAAATGCATAGGATGTACTACCCTCTGAACCCTAATGTAAGCTATGGACTTTGAGTGATAATGATGTGTCAATGTGTGCTCATGGATTATAACAAATGTACCGCTCTGGGTCAGGATGTTGATAGTGGGGGAGGCTCAATTTTTCTGTGAACCTAAAACTGCTCTAAAAACTAAACTGTCTCTTTAAAAAAAAAAAAACCAAAACAGACAATTGCCGTAGCTCTTGTGGGTGATGATGGTGGCTTGGACCAGGATGGTAACAGTAAAAATAGAGGAAGAGAACATTGGACTTTTAAGGAAAATGGAGAAGCTCTGAAATACAGGTTGTAGAAAGTGAATTAACTAATGAAGTATTATAATGGACTTAAAGGATAATTTTAAGGGACATTTTAAGATGGAAACAATATACCTTGTTGCATGACTTTCTGCCATAATACTCAGCTGTTCAGATGCAGGCACAAAGAAAGTTAAGAGTTAGGGTCATCCTGAATATGAGTTTTATGTGTGTCCAAAAAGACAGAAATAAGAATGTGTTCAAACGGTCAACTATGAAATCTAAGGTGGGCATGAAAGAAGATAAAAGAAGGGCTTGTGGGATGGGAGAAAGTAGAGGTCAGTAGACAGGAAGACCCAATGTAAAATATAGGCACAGTTGAAAGAAGAGAAGGCTATAGTCAGAGAGTGTGATGTTTGAATCTATGATTTTGGAAGTGAAGCATTTTCAGTAGCAATTATAGATAACGACAAACCCCAAGGTATAATGATAGTAGTGGATGGCCAAAGTGAAATGGAAGAGAAGATGATTAGAGATTATATGGCAAGGAACTAAATAGCCAAGGTATTAGAAGGTACAAGGAGTATGCCACTCAGTTCCAGATGATGGGAAAGAACATGAGACTGGGAGATAGATACAGCCTGATTTTCCTGCATACGTCTTTGGAGAAGTTGGGACCCTAAAAGATGTTGGAAGTCATCAGTCCTTTGGCCTTCTGACTCCAGCTGTTTCCCTTTAAGGAATATCTATCCGACTGTACACGACTCCCTTCTATAGCTGGCTCACCAAGATGTGTTCTCCAGTCTGGCCCCTGATACTCAGTCCCAAAATTTTAAAATCATGAAGGCACATAGTAGTCAAAGCAGTGCTAGACTCACAGTGATAGCATCGTCAGATCCACTTCCTGCTTCATAAAAGTACTAGAAAGGAATTAGGGCCTTTCACATGGTAAATTCTGGAAAATTGGCCTTCACCCTAGAATTGAGTTACTATCTGCACCTGACATAGTAACACAAGTTAGTAAGGGGACACAAAAAGATGTCATGAGGATAATGCGAGCCAGTTTTCTAACTGTTGGAGAAAGGAGTTACAAATACGGAAAGGGAAAGGATAGAAGGAACTCTGTGGCATTCAATTACAATTGGAGGTATTAGATGGATGATTGATAGATGATAGATAGATATAACTGATAGATAATTGAATAAAATTAAAACCACTGGTATAAATGTATGAATAAATAAATAAACGGTAGAGAAGGTAAGGCTCCTTCTTACAATACAGAGCCAACAAATAAACATAGAAAGAATGCTAGAGTTAGAGAATCATCAATGGATGCTAAAATTAGTAGGTAAAAATTTGATCAAAAAAACAGGCTATTTATACAGACTCAAATTATCTCTCTACAAATTATGTATTAATTACAATGAGGAAAAAAATAACAGTAGCTCTACGGTGGCAAAATCTGGTAGACACCACCTAAACCAAGCAATAAGAGTTAATATCACTAATAATGGGACAATTAACATTATGTGTTTCCTAATACAAAGCACTGAAAAGAACACTGCATCACTTCTGTAGCATTCTGGCTGAAGATGCATAACCTAAATCTAACCATGAAGAACATGGAAAAAACCCAAATTGAGGGACCATCTACAAAATAACTCAGCTGAATTCTTCCAAAAATATCAAGATAAAGAAAAACAACAACAGCAAAAAGCTGAGACTCTGTTTCAGATTAAAGGCAACTAAAAAGACATGACAACCAACTACAATGTGTAAACTCTGATTGGAAACTGGCCCAGGGAAAAATTAGCTATAATGTATTATGACTAATGATAAAATTAAAATATGAGCAGTAGTTTAGATAATATTACTGTATCAATGCTAAATTTTCTGATTTTGATGATTATACCATAGTTATATACAAGAATGTCTTTGTTTTTAGGAAATAAACACTGAAGTATTTAGAGGTAAAATGGCATGATGTCTACACCTTACTCTCAAATGGTTGAGAAGAAAAGAATATATAGTCAACCCTCAGTGTCCACTGGGGATTGATTCCAAACCCAGGAGGATACCAAACTCCATGGACGTTGAAGTCCCTTATAAAAAATGATACAGCAGTACTTTGAATTCTGCCTTGAAGTGGTTGTAATATCTTCCTGATTCCCTTATATATTTAATGATTTAAACAAAACCTTTGACATGTATTCATTTTGTATTTGTGCGAGAATCATGATTTTATCCTTTAAAAAAATAATAGTTAACACATAATATTGGTTGTTATCAAACAATGTAATAAATACTTGTCAACTTAAAAAAAACAAAAATAAAATAAAATAGTACAGTGGGCCCTCCGTATCCGTGGGTTCTGCAGCTGCAGATTCAACCAATCTGAAGTTGGTCAAATCAAGGGGTGCAGAACACATGGACTCTGAAGGCCGACTGTACATAAATTTATAAATAGAGAATGAAAAGCACTAGGAAAAATGTAAACAATTGCTGAATCTGGGTAGGATATACAGTAGTTCCTTGAATTATTCTTGCAGCTTTGCTGCAAGTTTGAAATTATGTCAAAATTTTAAATTACCCAAAAAAAGGTATCATGGACACACTCTACCTTGGGTCTTCTTATTTCCATACTTCTAGTTTATCAGCTCCCCCAGGTTTGGCATTGTTTGGCTCCATACTTTGGATCTAGCTCTCTGTTTAGCATCCCAGATCATCAAACCAGTGTGGGACTGCTTATTCTAGCTCTGACCTTAGTCACTCCTTCTGGATTCATCTCTCATTATTTTTCCTTCAGCTCCAGGCATCAAAACCACATGTAAGGGAAATACCAAATCATAACATCTCATTCTGATCCATGAGGCACATTGGGTCCCTCATGGGCTGCACCTCTTCCATTTCCCCATTTCCCTTGTTTTCTCACTTGCACACTTGTACAGTCTGGATGTAGCAGGTGTCTCATTCAAACCTATTGGATTGATCTGAACTTGCCTGATTCATAAATGTGAAGAAATATATCATTATCTTCTAGAAATCCCACTTTCATGAGTCTGAAGGAACCAGACAGTTCCGTAAATCTTTTATGAACTCAAAGTTCAAGGAGGAGTCAATTTTAAATGGTTTGAGAGGAAGCATCATCATCTCTGCCTTATGTACAGACTGCTTCCTTAAACAAACTATCCAAGGACTTTTTTTTTTCTTTTTTTTTTGCGGTACGCGGGCCTCTCACTGTCGTGGCCTCTCCCGTTGCGGAGCACAGGCTCCGGACGCGCAGGCTCAGCAGCCATGGCTCATGGGCCCAGCCGCTCCGCGGCACGTGGGATCTTCCCAGACTGGGGCACGAACCCGTGTCCCCTCCATCGGCAGGCGGACTCTCAACCACTGCGCCACCAGGGAAGCCCCCAAGGACTTTTTCAATATAATTGGTGGGATTGGGAAATCACCATTTTTCTTATGTAAATAGAAATTACCAGATGACTTTTCCAGGCCTGGCAAACGGAGATTTTGAATGATTATGGGATATGTACTTAATAATAATCAGATACCATTTTACGAAGAAGCTATATGTCAGGAAATGTGCAAGATGCTTTACGTGTATTATCTCAGCCCTGGGAAGTAGACATTAATATACTCCTTTTACAAATAAGGAAAGTAAAGCTCAGGGAGTTTAGGTGACTTTTCCAAGTTAATATATCTCTTAAGTGGTAGAGCTGAGAAGTGAATCCTTCATGTCTTTCTGACTCCGGAGCCCATACTTTTGCCATTGCATCACACGGTCGTAATGAGTCAGTAGCTACCCTATAGTTTCCCTGCACTGATCTGTTAAAGGATCTTCCTAACAGCTGGTATTAGTTACTTTGGAGAAACGATTGGTGGTTTCAGTGGGAATATATATAAGAGAGGGTTTCTCATACCATTTCAAACATATCACTTGCACTTGATTTGATGGATTTAATGTCTCCAAAATCTCCAGAGGGGAACTTTTTCAGCCACACCCAATCACCCTAGAAAGAAAAGGTAAAGATTGTTGGTGAGCCTTAGTTGCCAGCAGCTTTAGAGCAATGTCCCTTCCACATGAAGAGTCTATAGTTAGACCATCAGCCTAAACAAGCGTTGTTCCTCCTCTCTCACCCTCCGCCCCATGGACATTCTGTATTCAGAGCTAAAAAGGAGGTCACACAGAGAAGTTAAAGTTTAAAATTCCAATTAACTAAAGCAGGGAAACAATTGCAGGGATGCAGATGTCATCAAAGGAATGATACTGCTCTCTGCAACGACTTCCTTAACTAACTGCAGAAAGTCCCGGGTCATTTCACTCATTCATAGCTAAGTGATGTAGCACCAGGTTTCCTGCGATTAATGGTGATGGTTAGTGGCTGCAATTCTCACTGCCTTGAGGCGTCTATGTCGAGAGGTGTAGGGCAGGAGATGTAGTGCAGCAAATGTTTCCTGCATTTACCTTGATCCATTTTTCTCTTGTGGGACAGGTCATTTTGGGGGCCTGTTATGCTTTAATCATAAGCTGATTGGCTTAAACATCGATTAAACATTTTTTATTTGGATGTACAAATGTACTACCATAGTAATAGAGTAATCTAGACTCTTTCAGAAGTCTATTTCTGACTTTTTAAGCACAAAACAGCTATTTCTAAGGCTGCTGTCAAGTCAAAGACAACAATTATTTTACTGTCTTCACTTTAACACCAGTGCCTGATAGATAATTTTCTTCTACGTGCATAGCCTCAAGGATTCATCAGTCACCAAGCCCTATTTAGTTTCTGTCCAGCCCAAATCTGAAAAAAGCAATACACAGATTCCTTTTTCTCTGTAATAATAATAATAATAATGCCTTACATTTGCACAGCGCTCTCTCCTCTTCAAAGTGCTTTCACATCTATTACCTATAGCCTGGAGATTCCATTTCAGGCTGCACCAATTTGTCATCAAGTAGAGATAATAAAGCAGAGAGCCCTGTACAGTCAAATTCCGAGAATAAGAGAGTGTAGCCACTCTCTTATTATGGAATATATCCAGCTGTGGCACTACATCTGGAGACCAGCCGGAGGCAAAGGCTAATAATGGGAGCTGCAGGCATCTGAGTTACTCGCCGTACTGTGTGTTAGAGGGTATCTTCTGGCCAAAGAGCTCAAAACCCTTTAACTAGGAAATGGCTTCTAGAGACCTTCAGCAGCTGAACAAAACTGTGTCAGCCAGGCTCACGCCCACAAAATTCAGACAGGTAGTCCAGGACCAGTGCCTGTCTGTAGCAGATTGGTCAAAGTACCAAAGGCAGCTTTCCTGGTCTCTTGCCCAGCAGTTCCCTGAGTGTGGCCCTAGACCAATTACATCATAGTCACTTAGGAACTGGTTAGAAAGGCCCATTGTAAGGCCCCACAAAATCTAAAGGATTTTGCCCTTTAGAGGGATCAAAGGCTGAGGTTTAATCTGAAAGTTTACAAAGTCAGCCCATGTGTGGGTTATACACTGATGTGTATATAGTAAAGCCTTCCCAGCACGTTTGCCATTATATTACATGGACCATGGTCACCGCTAGCTTCTATGGCACCTTTGTGCTAATTAGCAAAGGGTGCTTTCCCTCAAGTAAAAAAATAATGTGAGAATATTATTTTGCAGCCTGTGGCAGCCCTGTGATGTTGGGCAGCAGCCCCAGCTGTATATATCTGTGCATGTACCACACTCTCGTTGACTCATACATCCTTCAGACACCAGGGAAAACACTCCACTAGCAGCTTCAGTATTCTGCGTACCACCAAGCCCTGCCTGCCAGGTAAGGCCTCTTTGTCAGGTCCGCTACCTCATTCCAGAACTAGGCTGAGAGGCCAGAATCTCTTTGCTCACTCCTGCACCACTCTCATATACGTTACTATATGTCTACAATGTGAATAGTACCCTCTTAGAAGTGGTTCCCTTGTGCAGTGTACAGCCTGAATATCAGTGCTGGCAGCCCTGACTCTGCCTATAGCCAGTGCCTAATACCTTCTTCCTGGAGTCCACCCTATTGCAGATATGGGTCCGCTTTCTCTCTTGCTTATTAACTTTTACAAGTAGTTAAGCAGAACTTTTTTTCCTCCCAAATCACCGAATTTGAGGGCTTCATGTTTAAAGTAATTGAAGCCTGAAGAGATTAAATGACTTGCCCAAGGTCAGAAGGTTAGGTAGTAACAGAACCAAGATCTTCCATCTCCCACTTTGTTGCTCTTTCCTCCCATGGGCTTTCTTTGGTTTGGGGGATTTGTGTGTGTTTGTTTCAAGATTTAAACAATTCTCATGAACTTTATAAGCAAATGTTTATTAAGTCTGTGTGTATCCTACTTTATGAGTAATGAGGAAAAGGGAGGATATGGGCCGGTGTTATCTTTACCGTGCATGCACTATTTGTTTTGTTTTTTCTTTTAAGAGAAAGAATGATAAAATACTTCACTCATCATTCACTTTTTAATTAAGAGGAAGAAACATCAAACTCTATCTACTAAAGTTTTTAGAAGTAATTTAAAGTCCATCAGTTTTGCACTAGGGCCCTGTTGTATTAACTAAGAGTCAAGAGAATTAAGTTCTAGACCTGGCTTTGCCTCAAATTCAGGGGTGGTCTTAGGGTAGCTACCTCATTGGCCTGAGCCTCAGTTTCCTCACTGATAGAGCTGGACGACTTAGATGATTTCTAAGGTCCTTTTCAGCTTTGATGATCCAATTCTGTGATGAGAGAGAAAAGATGGTTGGTGCAAAGGAGAGGAGTGGAGAGAGAGCTATATGGGATATAGAAGGTGGGAAGATAGAAAAAAAGGCTCTGGAAAAGAGAGATGAATGGGGAGGGTGTACGGGGGAGAGACAGAAATGGGACAAAGAGAAAAACACAGGGACAGGTTGAGGGACAGAAGGAGTCAGAGAATAAAAAGGGAGGATCAGTTCAGTGGGTTCTCTCTGAGTGTGTCAGGGCTGCACTACTGCCCACCTCACCCCCTCTCCCCTAGACTGTGGCTATCAGAACAGATCCTGACACGTCCCCATTGCATCGGCCAGTCATTGCTCTTTCCCCAGCAGTCTGCTCAGCTGGCTTTCCTTTTACATCTCACAGAGTATCTCTGAGATAAGGGCTGATTTTCCTGTACAGTTCCGAAGGCTATGCATCTGTGTGTCCCATCAAAGTGTGAATCTGTGTCAGTGTATTACAATGTTATGGCATGTCCTAAAGAAGCCTGTCCTCTGTTATTAGGTATCTGCTACTCCAGGCACATTGTCTGGAACTTCCACACCTTCCAGTAAAAATTCTTATGAAAATTCGGTTTATTCTAAACAGAAACTAGATAATGAATCTTTAAAACACTCCTAATAGAGGGCTGTTTCAGAAGGCACACTGGACCTCTTTCTTTGGTCTGTTGATTCGATTGACTACCGCTCTCTCCCGGAGTCCTCTTTAGCTCTAGCTAGGCAGTTTTCTAGCTTCAACTGTCTTCCTTTACACCCTGCCATCAGCCTAATCTTGACCTCATGGTGTGGTATTATTCTCACTAACACCTTCCTTTTGTGCAGATAAAGTCCTCCTTTGGCCTACACAGTTCAGAAACACCCATGATCTGACTGACCAACAACAGGCATTATGGGAACTAACTCAACTGACTGCTTCCTTCCAAAGTGAGGAAATATCTGACAAATTCTTAAAGGCCAATTACATACAGATGTTTATTTTCTCCCTTCTTAATTCTACACTATCACCTTCCAGCTCCACCAAATAAAACATACCACAATTAAACACATAAATTCTTCCACAGAATCAGAGATTCATAGCATATCTGGGCCAGAAGAGGCCTTACTCTTAGTTCAGCAATTCTCAACCCTGGCTGCACATATAGGGGAACTTTTAAAAGAAATACCAATGCCTGGGCCCACCCCATACCAAATGAATCAGAGTTACTATGCCTGGGCATAGGTATTTTTTTAAGTTTCCCACAGAGATTCTAATGAACAGCCAAGATTAAGAATTTAGTTCAACGCCTCAATTTACAGATGAAAAACCAAGAGACTGCCATAGGTATTGAGATTTACTTCAGAATCTTAGAGATGTCAATATATTTGTAAAGCCATCAGCCCCATTCCATTTGACATCCTGAAGATTATCTTGAGATTATCTTGCCTTTGGTCTTTGAGAGAGTAGAACTGTCAATTCCCCAATACCTCAAGTTTACATTTGAATCAAATCTCCTCTTTGATTAAATTAAGTTCAAGGCAAGATCCAGAGGTTTCCTGCTCCAAATGTAAGTCAACACACTTCAGGTACAATGAGAAAATATATGCCATGCTAATCTTGGTGTTTTTATGTAGCTATAAATTATTTATCCAATGAAGGAGAGCATTCACTTGGAAAATCCAATGGTGGACAACCTAAAAACTCATTCTGGCCTGTTTTGGACTTTCTTTGTAGTTACTATTGAAGTTGAGAGTGCTTGCTGCTTTTGGGAGTATCTTCAAACAAAACAAGGAAACCATACTGGGAAGGCCTTACTTAGGAGGGACAGAAAGGCAGTCTAGTTTCCCTTTTACCCCCTGCTTAACTCTTTCCTGCTGAGAAGAAACAGTTCGTCTCTCTAACTGATGCAAGATTTGTTCTGGTTGCCAAATTCCAGTATCTTAGAACAAGGGGTTGGGGGTGGTCTCTTAAAGCATGAAAGACAGAAATTTAAGTGAAATAAAAAGGATTTCTATTTTAGACATCAGAAGGTAACCTTTTACTGCAAGAGGAAGTACAGGCTGAGGAAAGGAAAGAAATGAATAATTTTTTAAAGATTTCAGTAATATCAGAGAATAACAGGTAAAGGAAGAACAAGCAGTATTTGAAGGGAAGAGCTTGCCCCAAGCCTTACTCTATATAAGCACGTCTCTAGACATCCCATCACAAACAGTTCACTCAGGAAGTCATTTCTTCTATTATGATATCTATGTCTTCTGGAATGAGTGACATGGTTAAGTGTTTGGGCCTCACGAACTTTTTTCTGCATTCATAGTAAATACATGGTGTTGAAAGATCAATGAAGTTAGAAGTAAGTAGATTAGCTGCCGAGGAAAATCATCGTCAAAAGTGTCAACCAAACAAGTCTGTAAGGGGATAATGGACAAAAATACTTATCAAAAGGAAAGACTTACCAAAGGCCTCAATATTTTGGCACAAAGACTAAGTAAGTCCTACGTCACTGCCTCAATTTAAAACCCAAGAAGGCAGCAGATTAGATAGCTGTTGGATATCCTACCTCATAAATTGCTATGTTGGAGTTTTCATAGATAGCTGGAGTTAGACTCCCTGAAGAAAAGGAGAGCCTTGGGTACCTTCCACTTTGGACCTCCGACGTGATCTGGAAGCTTACACTGACACGACTTCCTCTCTGTGAAAGGATTAGAAAAGAAAGTTTATGAACAAAATTATCGTGATTAAGGACAGAGCATTGAGCTATGGTATAGACACTATGCTTACATGGTATTCTTTTTCTTTTTTAATTCCTAATCGAGTAACTCTATGAGTTGAGCTCTATAAACATGAGATTGATTAATTTTTCCTATCCCCAGCATTTTTTAATGCTAGGATTGGTTCTGTGCTTCACCTCCGTATACCACAATTCACCTCCATATACCACAAAAGAAAGGCAAAGCTCTGCAGATATTTCCATCTCCTAGAGAAGATTAGAGCCATGGATTTTGGGGGACAAGAAAGAACGCCTGTCATAATTTAATTTGGGACCCTCATTTTATAGACAAAAATGAGAAAAAGATGAGAATCTAACATTTTGAAAAAATCAATAGAAAACTTAGGACAGAATCCCACTGTTCTGGCTCTTAGGCCTAGCTCTTTATGTTATACCATCTTGAATGGCATCCTTTTTTGTGCAGGAAAGATTAATGGCAGAAGATATCTCAGAAAGCTATAAGATGGTAGAGAGTGAAAAGATCATCTGCCCATGATTTATAAGTCTGATGTTTAAATAGGCCAAATTTCTTATTCCTTTATTTGTTAATTAGTACACATAAGTCTGATAAGAGAGGGCTAGGAAGTGTACAGTTGAATGACAAAAGGAAGGGTTATCTCCAATCTGTGTTAACTTTTAAAATTGAACATCTTCAACTGAACTTAATATCTTCAACTGAACCAGCAGACGTACTTCATATGAAGAAATAATAAGTCAACAAGATCCTCATACCCTTTTCCACTTCTCTAAATATACCTTTCTTAAAATTATAGCAATTCAGAGTTAGCAGTTACATTTGGTATTGTCTAGGCCATTCCCCACCACCAACTCCAACACTCTCACTTTACAATGAAGAAACAGAGACCCAGAGAGGGACTTAGGGACTGGAAGAGGAACGTAGATGTTATGTTTCCAGTCTTGTGTTCTTTGTACCACATCATGCTTTGTTTCTCTCTTGCTTGCCAATAAAAATTAATCTTAAGTAGTTTCACACACTCTGCCCTTAACAGTCTTTGATAAACTGAAGATCACCAGTTGATTTAGCCCCGAGTTCAGTTCATTCTACCAAGACAAGACAATCACAAAGCTCCAAGGCAATAGTAAGCTATACTTAGCCCCTAATGTGTTGAAGTCCCAACAGCTCAAGATTCAGACAAGGTGGAAAACTTGACTCTTCACATATCCCTTGCATCAACCTGAACTCTCCTCAACAGAGCAAGGCCAGAGAGGAATCCACTTCCCTTTCATTCTTTATTTTCATATCTCAGCAGGAGCACCTAGATCTGTATATTGAGATACAAACCTCTCCATGAAGGGCAAAGGAGAAAGCAAGAGAATCTGCCAAAATCCACATATATTTGGGCTTCAGCTTCACTTTCTTCTAAAAACTTCCTTTCCTGACCTGACTTCTACTGACCTGCCAATTTTTCTAGACTGAATTAATTTTTTATGCACCAAGAGTTTACACTTTCAGACATTCCATTTGGATGGAATTCTTGCCTTGGCTTCTTGACTGATTAGACACAGCCAGCTGCACGTTTGTGACTACACAGCAGTTAAGGAAAATATATGCTCCCCTTATCTTCTTCCATAAGAACCCATGATACAAGCCAAGTGCCACAAAGGATCTGGAGGCCAACCACCTGGGCCAATATAGCAAAGAAAGAAGGAGGAGGAGAAGAAGAAAAAGAAGAAGAAGAAGAAGAAGAAGAAGAAGAAGAAGAAGCAGCCCTGTAAGGCTATCTATCCCTGTTGCTATTAATTTTTATCACTCATATGGTGAGACGTGGTGATGATTGTTTTTTTTAACTCTCATTATGTCAGAATTTATGCACAAGTAAAAGAAAAGATCTATTATCATGAACAAGATTTTACAACCTTGGGCACTTTGCTCATCTGAAGGTAGCACTATTCTGCTATTTATGGTGATTTTGTGAGAACTGGTATGAAACCCAAATATATTTTGTGTCTCAGTAGGAAAGAGAGAAGGCATAGGTGGAGGAGGTTTTATATTTACTGGACTACTGCAAGGCCTATAAAAAGGAGAGGCTAATTCAGTCCAAAATTGAGCTATGTTTATTGTTTTGACACTTTACACCCAAAACATCTAGTTATATTGAATATGACAAATCCAGACAAATTCCACCACTTGAGTTCCAGTGTCCTCTGGTGGCTTCAAAAATAGAGACTAACATCAATAAGTTTTGATGGCATAAGGGTAGAATGTAGCTTTCAGCCACAGTGATCATTTTGGCATTCAGCAATACATTTCCAGGAACATGATATCAACCTTACAAAAGGATCTGGTGATTTAAACAAGTAAGAGTTAGGGTTGTAATTGAGACTTAAAGCAAACAGCTGAACTTTTCATTTGATTCCAAATGCACAGGGTATTATCATGTAAATCCACTCTCACCCAGCCAACTAGTTAAAGCATACCTTTTAGTGTCACATTTAGGCAAGTGATCAGTTCTGTCACAGAGATAATTAATTCTCAGATCTGGTATGCTGGTGTAGCAAAAGTAAATAGCACATAAGAACAATGTGAGGTGTGGGAATCCTCTCCCTACACCCTGCCACCACCATACTAGAATTGGCAAAGACTAATGTCTTTATTTTGACCACATATACTGGGCACAAAGAGGCACAGTCTCCTACTACTAGCTGCATTGGACAAAACTCTTCCCTACACATTTTCTTTTCCAAGCTCTTGTTTGTGCTGTTTTCTCTGCCTAGGAGGCCTATAGGGGCGAGGCAGGTAATATAAATTGATGAATTAAGTTGAGTATTAAGACAATAGAGAGTGATGGGAACTGTGTCAAACTGCAGACACCGTTTTTGCAAATTCTTCCCAAAATGGCAACTACTGAAGAGTTTCAGCCAGTTGCCACAATGATGCCCAAAGTTGATAGATCTTCCAACCTATAAAGAACATCCAGAAACCCAGGTTTTTATGTATAATCTCACAATTCCAAAATTCTGGCTACAATTTTTTTTAAACCATAAATGTCAGACAGAAGTGGTTACCAGTTTGTGACCTGGGACCTAGACAAATCCTCTCCCGCCTTCTTTAAGACCCAGATTCGGTGCTGGGTCTCTAAGAAGCCTTCCTCCACTGATCTATCTCCTCTTAAGTTCTACCATATTTCTAGTGTCCTTTGTACAATATGGCATCCACCGACTCGTATGGTATGATTTGTCTCTCTGACTTGACTGTAATCTCCATGAAGGCAGGGACTACATGCCATCTCTTACAAAGCCTAGCCCAAGGCCAGGACATAGTGGCAGGCACTCAGTGAAAATAGCCAATTACGACACAATCACAATCAGAAGAGGACCCCTGGTGACGCTTAACTTTCTTTCACTAGTTGATTCATTCACCACTTTTAAGAGCACCTATTACACTATCAGCACCACATCAGGTGCTATGGGCTAACATTAAAACAAAAAAGATGTACCCCCACCATTGAGGAACTAGCAATCACATGTTGAGTCCAAATGTACAAAAAAGGGCTATATGTAGTCAAAGCTACACTATTGCCCAAAGTGCGCTGCATCACTTTCTCAAAACTAAGACAGCACTATCCAATAGAAATGTAACATGAGCCACATATGTACTTTTAAGTTTTCTAGTAGTCACATTAAAAACCCTAAAAAGAAACAGGTGAGGTTAATTTTAGTAATATATTTAACCCAATATATCTAAAGTATTATCATTTTGACATGTCATTAATATATTTTAAAATTTTAATGAGATATTTTACATTTATACTGTCTTCTAAGTCCAACGTGTATTTTACTCTTACAGCACATCTCAGTTCAGGCTAGCTACATGCCAAGCGCCCAATAGTCACTTGTGGCGTGTGGATACCAGCTTGGGCCGTGCAGTAAGAGCAAGGGATGCTCCTTACCTTACTGCCAAAGTGGGGATTGATAAACGTCACATCCTCCAAAGTCAGGAGAATTCTGTTGGGTCCTTTAATCAACTGGATTTTATTTATACGACGTCTGAAAGAAGCATACAATCAGAAGGTCACAGGGGGCTGGATGTTTTGCAAACCAGGGGTAAATTTGCCCTATGACAGAAGTTTAAAAATATACAAGATAATTGAGAGAATAACCACACATAGATGTTTACCACAGTATCCACAGCAAAGAGAGAGAACAAGCCTGGTCCTCATCACTTGCAATGTTACAAAGACCAAAAGAGAAAAGTGAAAATGCTATTAAAGAGATATCAAAAGGGAAAGCGCTGCATGGGGATGATATCTCAGACTAATAAAACAGTGATTCCACATCAAGGGTACATTCAAAACAACACCTCTGAATACTTTTAAAGAACTCAACAACTTTTCTCATATGCCATAGTATATATTCTGATAATACCAAGGCCAAGAATCATTAATCTCCATTTTATAAATACAAAAAAACACATTAAAGAAACAAAACAAAATTAAGCAAATTATGTGAGATTCCATAGCCTGAGGCAGAGCTGGGACTTGAATCCTTGGTGTCTGGCTGTGGGCCCAGATTTCTGCCCACAAGACCACTTGTCTTGCAAAGTTGCATCTGTACGTTGCCAAAGCAACAGGTTGAAAAGTGGAAAAATTCAATCAGTTGGTTGCTTTGTCTACATGATTCCAAACAAGTGGGCTGACTGAGTTTTTTTTCCTTTGACTGAATTGGTCTCTTGTTTAAAGAGTCTTGTCTCACAGTTTAAACCTGATTCTCTCCAAACATGCCCATTAATTTGCGGTGAATGCAATTATTTCTTACAAATCAATTACTAGACACGTAGGAGTTTATGATGTCTACCCACACAGCCAGGTGGGTCCTCAGTTGAGCTAACTGAGCAACCTGAGGACCTGAAGGGAACCTTGGATTAGTCCGTGTGGTTGTTTTGTTCTGTTTTGTCTTGGGGGCTCTGATAGCTACAGTTTGGCTTCACTTTTTCCATAACCCCTTAATGGTCACCCTGTGGAATGTATTAAAGCCGACAGCCAGAATGGGGAAAACAACCATTGAATGAAACTGCTTTGTCAAGTTGCTCTAAGAAGTCTACAGTGTCACTGTAGCTTTAAGTACCGGTAACCCAGACAGTTTTTCTCAGTGATTCTACTGATTTGTAAACAAACAATTAATGTGTTTCTAATTGTCTGCCAACAAATATGTCCCTTATCACTGTGGGAGCTGCTGCCCTGCAGAGAAAATTAAAAGAGCCCTGTGGTGAATTCTTGGGTAGAGCACATGAATCTTTTGGCAAAGTAAAGCATCACTCCCTAACTTATCTATTTCATATGTGCAGTGAATTGTCTTAAAACAGGCACACCTGTAAAAATAATCATGCTACAGAATACACTCTAGTAGAAAAAAAAACTGGACTCTCAATCCAGATTCTGTCATTAATTAGCCAGATTACCTTGGATAAATAATTTAACCTCTTCATGCCCCAGTGTCCTCATCTACCTCGCCAGATAATAGTCCTTGCATTACTCGCTTTATAGAGTTGTTTTGAAAATCAAATGAGATAATATATGTGAAAGTGCTCCGAAAAGCACGAAGCACTATGAAAGTATAAGAGCTCATTATTTTCATTATCATCATTAGTATTACAGAGCACGGGAGAGCTTTATAGAAAGGCGAGACAATCTGGTTCAGAGTAGGGAGAAAGGAGGAGTTCAAAGAATCCTTTGTTTTGGGGTGGTTGGGTTCTTTGCACGTCTTTCTTTCTGAAGAAAGAAAAAAACTTAAACAATCAAAACAGAGAAAAGGAAGGAACAGAGAGCCACTCTCCTGCAAGTAATCACCATCTATTACAGAAACTCATCAGCCACTCAGCTCTTCTGATTGCAGCCGCGGTGGGCAGCGAGAGGCTGGAAGGCAGCAGAGAGAGGGCACCTTTTGTGCTTTGTTAACTGAAGAACCAAGGCCCAAGTGACTCTGGGAAATGATGTGCCTCTCTCCCATCTCTGAGTTTTCTGTGACCACTTGAAGTACCAACTGTCTCACTCATTTTCCTCTCCAATCATTTTCCTCTCCAGTCTTCTTTGCCCTTCAGCCCACAAGATCCAAACAAACCCCCTCCCATGACTTTTTTTTCTTTTTTTCCTTCCCTTCCTGAGAATTGCAGGTTAGGCTCACTCTAAGCCCAAAAAACCAGTCCATTCCATGGGGAAGACCAGTGAGATCAGTCATTTGGGGGAGAGTGGGGGGGGCTGACAAATAAACAGCTAAGTGACTCCATTTTCCACCTGGCCATGGCATCTTTTGGCATTGGGGAACCAGAGCCTATTACTCTTCAAATCTCCCTAGAGGGGGAAGATTTTGATTGGAGGGCATTTATTTTCACTAAGTATCTCGTGATGTTAATTAAATACTTTATTCTTTGGCAGCAGCTAAAGACATTAAATTTCTGTTCTGAGCAGAGATATGTCACAGTCACAGAAATTGAAAGAAAAACTTCCTTTGAACTACACTATTGTCTTTATCAAGTGTGCTTTAACAATGCATAAGCTACCTACTATTTTGTGTGGCTTTATCAAGTTTCTAATACTGGGGAGATGGATAATAGTGGTTTTTCATAGCGATGCTAACATTCTAACACTAAGAGTAACACCTGTTATAGTTTCAATCCAGGATTTTGCAGACTCATTAGAACATCAGAGCTGGAAGGGCTCTTAAAGTTCATCTAATCCAATTCCTTCACTTTACAAATGAGAAAATTCTGGCCAAGAGAGATTTAGTGTCTTGTCCAAATTTACACAGCTACTGGGGCTTCCCTGGTGGCGCAGTGGTTGAGAGTCCGCCTGCCGATGCAGGGGACACGGGTTCGTGCGCCGGTCCGGGAGGATCCCACATGCGGCAGAGCAGCTGGGCCCGTGAGCCATGGCCGCTGAGCCTGCGCGTCCGGAGCCTGTGCTCCGCAACGGGAGAGGCCGCGGCAGTGAGAGGCCCGCGTACCGCAAAAAAGAAAAAAAAAATTTACACAGCTACTTAATACACTCTAGACATTTTTCTTCTTGGAATTTTCCAAAGTAGCTCCACTCCCGTTCCCTACCAAGTTCTTGTCATATTGTTGTTAGGACCACCCACAAAGAGATAACAAAGGTGTGGTTCACAGGGTGGAAAGGGTAAAGTGGGAGGGGTATGGCTGATTTCATTTTTCATTTTTCCCAAATCATCCTAATGTGGGGAGGATCCAACTGTTAAAATGCAAAGATTATAAGAAAGGGATGTCATATTAAGCCATCTTCAGCCATTTATCCCTGATCCTGAATTAGTTCCTCAGAGTAGTTGGTCATGTATTAAATGATCTGAGGGAGAAAAACAAGGACTTGATGATGTTGATGATCAGCTAGGATAGTTTTTGTCCAAGGAAGAAGGACAGTAAAAATTTGGAATATGATACCCTGGGCAAAAGAGATTACTGTCGAAGTGAGGATCCTGGGCTCCCAACAATCAGCAGGAGAGTCCCACGTGCTTGGGAAGCAGATGAGATCTACTGTTTCTTGAGCACCTACTGTGAGTCAGCTATTGTTCTAGGTACAATACTTGCTTCAGTTTATTTAATCCCCACTACAGTCCTGTGAATTAATACCATTATTCCTAAATCTTAGATTCTAGCCAAAGTCTGCCTAATTCTTGGAACTTGTTAAAATATCCCAGTCCATACCTACCAGTCCATACCATTTGAGGAAGGAAGTGGTTATAGGAGACTCTGCCAGTGGAAAAGGGAGCACAGCTAGGGAGTAGGCAGGCCCTAAAGTACTAGTTCCCTTATTTCACGATAGTGTTGACAGCCAGATCTACTCACAGGCGACAACACTGACAACACAGCTGAGGAAGTTATTCTTGGCATCATGAAAACACTTCACTCTAAATGGGCCGGTAGGGATGGTAAATCACTACGGAAAAAAGAAAATCAGTGGGTCATGTAATGAGGCAATTATACTGAAACATGACTTCCCAGAAATCAATATTAACAAGGCTATAATGGGCTTGTGTTTTTACCTACTAAAAGAAAAAACGTACCTTATAAAGTAAGCAAATCCATTAATAGATAGCAGGGCTATAAGCAAGGCAAGGCAGACCATCACAGCAAAGGCAGGGTCGATGCCTGCAGAGAGGAAGAGGAAGAGGGAGAATGGTATCAGAAAGAGGCTGTAAATAAAGGGCACCACTGAGCGACTCCTCGTGCTTTCTGGTGACTCTAAAATCAAGCTACATCTACCTAACTTAATTCTATTTTTCTCCGGCACAGTCTGTCTTGTTGACTTTATGGACACAGAAAGCAATTTCACTGTTCTGAAGCAAAACCACTCACCACTCTGACAATAACAAATCACATGAATTAAGGCTGACCCGGGTGTTTCTTTGGAGAAAAAAAGTCCACGAATGGAAAACTTTGAGTACTTTAAGTTGGACAGCAATAGAGTTCTTGAGAATAAATATATTATCTCACCTGCGAAGGGTATTATGTTGGCTTCATAAAATAAAAGACCTTTTTAATTCACCTGAGCCCATAGACCTCGTGAGTTATAGATGAAAAACGTAACACTTGTCCTTCAAGGGTAAGTCTGTTTTTGATAATTAGTGTTTTCACTAGGATGTAAATTATCCTCTGTAAAATCTAAGTATTTGGATAGATTACTAAGATTTCAGAGGGAAATATATGATGAGGCAAGTAAAGAGGTAGCTGGGTATGTCATGCTAAAACAAAATAGAAGTTGAAGTCTATTTCAAATAGATGCATTTGGTTTTAGAAGGGTGTGGGGTACACTTGCATAGGAATAGTATAGATCCTTCCAAATTTCCCCTCTGGCTCTCAGAGACTAGATGGAGTTTCCCCTCTTCCACAAACTAGAGGAGTTCCATCAGTCAATCAAATGCAAGTATTCATGGGATGCCAACTGTGTTGGGTGGTTGGAGGGTATAAGAATTATTAGCTCTGGTCCCTGCCCTCAAGAAGCAGTCCATTTGGGAGGAAGAGACACAATCAATACACAAGAAACAACTGAAAAGCAATTTTGTGCTAAGCTGTGAGGTACAGACTTTTAGTTCAACGAGAGTTCAGAGAGGAGAGGGTGGAAAATGGTATTTCTGTGGTGGAACCTGATTGAAAGGATTTGGATACATCAAGGGAAGGACAGGTGAATTTTCTAGCAGGGGGAACAGTCACAGCTCACAGCCTACAAAAGACCAAGAAAAAGCATCATGCCTTCCTCTTATTAGAAAAACCTCTTTGGGAGTGGGATCCTTTTAAAAACAGGTAGGGGGGGCTTTTAAATTGTGGATGGTTATTTAAGGCTGCAAAGTACCTATCATTGTCCTTATTATTTTAAATTAACTGTGTAGAGTGCCAAGATGTTTATGTCACCTAAATGCAAATGATTGATTCTATGAGTGTCCCAATATTAAAATATGCCTTCTCCTAAAGAGGTTCCCTATAACCCAAGCTGAGCCAAATTGACTACCATTGATTTTCCATTCCTTACCTCCTTGGCAGATCTTCCCTTCTGCAAACCAGCATTTTGCATCTGCTTGAGGGGGCCTGCCACCAGGGAAGTGAATTGGGGTCTCTCTGAATCGTAGGAGCTCTGTTTCCATGTCCACAGTGTAAGTACTGTGGAGTTCCCATTCTTTCCAGTTGGTGTCCAGGATTACATATTCTGAAATTCCATTTCCATTTGAATCTGTCCTTATCAACTGGTTGAATCCATAGAACTGCATGTTTCTGGAATGCTGAACCAGGCTGGCAGCGCTAGCCCGTCCATTTTCTTTCATAGCATTATTCATGGCTTGTGCAATAAAGTAAATTGAATTGTAGATGGTTCCAAACAACGGTGAAACCTATTTTTAAAAATTACAATTATCTTGAGCCCTAGTCACCCTAGAGCAATCTCAGAGTGTATTCCAAGCCTGTGTTCATTATTAAGGGCTGCACGTCTGAGTGGAGGTGAGCTCTGAAGACCCAGAGGAAAAAAAAAAACAATTGTTTCTCAGGACTTGCTTGGTTTCTCCCCTGAATTTTTTCTGGTTTTCTCCCCCAGGCCTTCACATCTTTAAATATATCAAATATGACAATTTTATGAGCAAACCAAGTCATACACAATATATTTTTATGCTCCTAAACTAAGATAGTGATTTAGAGTTATAAAGGGCGCTAAAAAAATAAGTATGAAATAGACAAGAGGCACGCAAAGGAAATTGACCAGGTTAATTACTAGCGCATTATGCACGGTAAAATCTTTTTTTAGACAAGAGGCACGCAAAGGAAATTGACCAGGTTAATTACTAGTGCATTATGCACGGTAAAATCTTTTTTTTTTTTTTTTTTTTTTTGCGCGGTACGCGGGCCTCTCACTATGGTGGCTTCTCCCGTTGTGGAGCAACAGGCTCTGGACGCACAGGCTGAGCGTCCGTGGCTCACGGGCCTAGCCGTTCCGCAGCATGTGGGATTCTCCCGGACAGGGACACGAACCTGTGTTCCCTGCATCGGCAGGCGGACTCTCAACCACTGCGCCACCAGGGAAGCCCAGTAAAATCATTTGGTTGGCACTACTAGAGTGGTAGGTGTATGTGGTAAGACTATAAATAATGTGTCTCCACAGTCCAGGTCTGTGTCCCGACTTAGTTCAAAATGGCTATTCTCGGGCTTCCCTGGGGGCGCAGTGGTTGAGAGTCTGCCTGCCGATGCAGGGGACACGGGTTCGTGCCCCGGTCCGGGAAGATCCCACATGCCGCGGAGCAGCTGGGTCCGTGAGGCATGGCCGCTGAGCCTGCGCGTCCGGAGCCTGTGCTCCGCAACGGGAGAGGCCACCACAGTGACAGGCCGGCGTACCGCCAAAAAAAAAAAAAAAAAAAAAAAGGGTATTCTCCTAGACACATGCTCCCCAGAGAAAGTGAACACTAGAATACAGTTTTAAACATATACCCCAACTCATACACATGCAGACATGCACACTGACACACACACACCCACAAATACAGAGCCAAATGTTGTGTATAGAGAAAGTAGGTTTTAATCAAGAAATCCCATATCCTATTGCTGTGCAAAGTGGCAAAGCTTTGGTGAGAAGCCACTGTAAAGCAACAAGGCTGCTACAATGGACAGCATGACTCTTCCTCTCATATAAATATGGTAAAAGCAACAGCATTTGTGTCCTGTGTCTGATACCCTGGCTCATTAACCTGGTAAGTTTATTTTTGGAACAAACCTTGTATTCTTTTTCCAAAAAGGTGGGGAAGAAGAGCAAATGATCCCTCCATGCTTCCTCCCACACTGGCCATGGCTTCGTGGCTTTTCACAACATTTCACTTCTGGGATGGAGTTCAAGAAAGCTATGGTCATGCCATTTTACTGAGCTTCAGGGAAAGCTGATACTTGCTAGTTTGGTTTCATAAGGTCTAGAAAGCTATCCTCCTGTAACAATCTGCATCTGAATAAAAGGGTTTAAAATTGAGTGAATCATTTTTGTGTTAGAAATACAAGTCAAGATGCAGAGTGGTGTAGCAGCTAGCAAAACACTGCCATGCCTTGTAAATGTAGAGCAGAGGGTTTTCAACCCTGGCTGCACATTAGAATTACCTGAGGAATGTCAAAAATACTAATGCCAAACACAACCCAGCCAACAAAATGAGACACTTTAGGTTAGGAACCCAGTAATCAGTATTATGAAAAGCTCCCCAGGGATTCTAATATTCATACAGGGTTCAAGACCAACAGTATAGAAGAAGACACACTGGCCTGAGGTCTTTTCCTAATGCCAGTATGTTGGGCGAGTTACTTATTCCCTCTCTCTGGACTTCAGTTTCTTCCTCTCTAAAATGAGGATATAGAATCATGAATGTCTAAACCTTGGGAGTCATCTGGTCTAGCGATCTTACTTCCTAGATATGAAAGAGAGACCCAGAGAAGTTAAGTGATTTGTCAAGGTCGATTAGCAAACACTTAGTCCTGTCCAAAATAGTCATAAGATTTTGGTCCATGCCAAAACGTCCTTGAGATTTGGTCATATTTAGTCCTATCCAAAATGTCCATAAGACATTTGGTCCACACCAAAAGGTCCTGGAAATTTGGTCCTACCCAAAATGTCCATGAGCATATTTGGTCCATGCCAAATGGTTTTGGAGAGGACCAAATATCAAGGACCTTTTGGCATGGACCAAATGTCTTATGGACCAAATGTTGATGGAAGTTTTGGTCAAGACCAAATATCAAGGACTTTTTGGTGTGGACCAAATGTCTTATGGATATTTGGGACAGGATCAGATGTCCTGCAGTGGTCATGGTCACTCACCTAGGCATAAAATCAGGACTAGAACCCAAGTCTCTTGGTTCTTAGTTTATTTTAGCATTCTTGGTTGAAATAGATGTTCTCCGTGGTCTCTTCTAGTTCTAAACTCCTGTGAAACTTCCCAAATCTTGATCTAGTCCAGGGAGCAAATTTAGCTTGCAGACTTTTTTGTTTGGTTTGTTTATAGTTTCTTCTTAATTTCTCTGATCTTTTAACATTGGCGTGCCGCACAGCTCAGTCCTTGGTCCTCCTCTCTATCTACACTCACTCCCTTGGTGATCTCTTCTGCTCTCATGGCTTTAAATACCACTCTATGCCATAAATGTCAGGTTTACACTTCCAGTTATGACCTGTTTCCTAAATTCCAGTCATATAGTCAACTGCTTACTTGGTATCTCTACTTAAATATTAAGTTTCAGTGTACCCAGAATCAAACTCCTGATCTTTACCCCAAATCTTCGTGCTCCATTTATGAGTTTTTCCCATTTTTGTTAAAAGCTACTCCATTTTTCCAGTTGTTCAGGCCAAAGACCTTGCCCCAGTAACAGAGCATCTAATAGCAGAGTAGAAATCAACATCTCAGTCTCCTGAGTTTTATTCCAATGATCTCCCTTCACCACCCTGCTTTAACACACACTATAGATATAGGCATGGTGAATGGATGACATGTGCTGCCACCAAGGCACCCACACTTAGTTGCCTAGCACACACTGAGGTCCCTTCAGGGGTTTTTACTAACTCCCCTTCCTGACGTTCTCAGATGATCCATTTAATTGTATTTAGGATTGCTGGAAGAGTCTGCCTGTTTACTGGGGCTTTGGTAGGTTATGACGATAAGTGAAGGCTGGAAGGTAGAGTATAAAATCAATACTAGTAAAACAAATGAGTAAAAAACCACAGGGCAGCAAGACCCTGAGAGCAGGGAGAATGCTAGTATTCTGTTTTGAAAGGCACAGAGCCTTCTGGGAAAGGGACTGCATCTAACCTACAACAAAAAGCAAAGATTAAAACGCTTAAAAACATCATCCTCACCTCTGAGCTGACCCATCGCACAGAGTTTTCAGCTGGCCATCTCGGATTGACCCCTGCTAGAGCTGACTGACAGCAACTCCCCAAGATGAATGAAACCTGAAGCTTGTTCTTCAGGATTCTCCAGCCTCCACCACATACCACACACATGCATGTGTACACACACACACGCGCGTGCGCACGCGCGCAGAGCCACAGAAGTATGGTAGGGGGACTTGAAGCTAGGAAAGAACATAGCTGTAGCAACAGCATTTGGTTGCAAAAGAGGGGCTGTCACCATGCCCCACTCTTGCTATGAGGCCTTAGATTTGTGTTCTAGCTGGTTTGTGTTGCCATTTTACCTGCTGTGCCTTTCAGCAATGGTAATTGCCCCTTCCCATAAGCCAAAGGCATACTCTGTTAGCGTTGGTAACAAAAGCTCTGTAGTTGCAACTGCTGCAAATAATGAGAAAAAGAGATAGAGGATTGGACAAGGAAAGTAAGGACACTCTTTACAACCCTCTGTCTTGGTTTCTGACTAGGTTCTAAAGAAGCAAGACAGGATTGGCAAGACCTTCTGTCGGGCAGATGGCCTTGTTATATCACAGGCCAGAATGGTGAAACCACTGATGACTCAGTCTATTGGTTTGGAGTGCTGTATAGACCTGAGCCTGAATGAACAAATGAATTGTGAATAAATGAATGATAATGGAAACTTATCTTTCATTATTATTCAGTGACTTTAGCTAGCTCTACCCTAGGCATTTTTGGAGCCTGTATCCAAGAGAACAAGGTCTGGGTCAGCAGCAGTGATATTTGAATTTGTTCCGTTTAATGGCTCACGGTGTCATCAAGCTGACTATCATCAGTTCAGATTTACTGTGCTTAAAGGACACAAAACGGATTTCCAAAGAACTTTGTCCTTGGAAGTGTACATTAAAACACCTGGCTTGGAAAGCACCACTTGAAGGACAAAATGGCAACATCACCTTTGAACAAAAAGCCAGGTGCATACAGAGACCAAGAAGCCAAAGGGTAATTGAATTCTTGTTATTAAAGGTGGTACCTCCAATAATGCATGATCTCAACCCTTGGACTTAGCCAAAAAATGTCTAATAGCCTAATCTGTTTGATATGATGATACTCATGAAGATAACACTCTTATTTTACATAGAATGCAGTACAAAGACAATTGTAGCCACTGTGAGCTGCAGGCAAGCTTTTCTGACAACCTGTCTAGTGGGCCCCATCCTGGAATGTTCCAGTCCTAACCACATCACCTTTGGCCTAGCATCCCCCTGCCAAGCACCCATATTTATGGTAATGGAAAACAATAGGTGTAGGAGCTTAAGGTCCCCCGGGCTGGCTGAGAAATCCAGAGGATTTCTTTTGCTTAGCCAACTAAGGCCACATTTGGAAAAAATATCCAAAATGTGTGTTCTAGCAATACGCATTTGTAGCCAATAGAATTTCATTGAAAACAAGCATTGGGAATACAATGAAAGAGAAGAATGCAGGAACTAAAATCTTATTTCAGAAGTCTTTTTGTGCCAAAATATAAAGGTACAAAGTGATAATCCTTGCCCAATCATGCTGAGGCCAAATTAGGAAGTTTTTCACTGACGTCCCACCCCCGCAATCTCTCCATTCTGATTTATTTTTCTCTTTTCACGGGTCCTCATAAAGCCCTATCACCTCCTATATCAGAGGAAAACAATCCATTCAAATCAAATACCCATTCAAATCAAATACCCATTCAAATCAAAGTATTAGTCACTTAGCAATGTTACTTTGAGTAAAGCACTAGACATGGGACACGATGTAATTTTTTTTTAAGCCTAATGTGTGGTTAAATGGTCAGGTTGTATTACTTCAGGTAGTAGGCTTAGGTTGGAATTCCAGCTCTGCCACTTGCCAGCTGTATGACCTTGGACAAGTTACCTTGAGCCTCAGTTTCATCATCCATAAAATGGAGTTGATAATACCTAATTTGTAGGCTTGGTCTGAGGATTCAATGGAATCATTTACGTAAACTACCTGGTGCAGAATAATCACTGACTACATGATAGCTGCTATTGTTTGCATTTAAGAAGAGGAACACAGGGCTCTGGTAATATCATCATGGAAGTTAGTGTTCAAGACCCTTGTCTCAGTCTTGAATTTGTCACAAATATGTAATAGAGTGCCAGTTTTGGACCCAGTGTCCTTAGCACCCTGAAATGGTAAAACTGTTCCCCTTCACTGGAGGAAAGATCTTGCTTCTATTTTGTTTTCCATTATATCACCAGCAGAGTGCCAAGGCCATCATAATAATAAAAATAACAACATTAACAATAATAATGAAAAACATCATATTGATGTTAGGTGCCAGGTAAGCTCTTTATGTGTATTAACTTATTTAATCCAAAAATAATGAAAAGAAGATACAGAGAGCTTAAGTAAGTTTACAGCAGTCTGCCTTCAGAGCCCATGCTCTTAACTACCATGTTATATCTGAGCTTAATAAATAAATAAATGCTAAGTTAATTCATGGACTGTCATTAAACCCACCAATAAAAGAATATCATATATACCTTTTGTAACTTCTTTTTTTCCTTTCATGACTTCCCGATTAAAGATAGCAAAATCAAGATTTTTTTCCTTCACTCTCTTCCTCCTCTCAAACATCACTCCCAAACAACAAGGAGAACAAGAAACAGAAACAATAAACCACCATATCTAATGGCACTAGAAGATAAGTGGCACTAGACCACAGAATATGAAGATAGAAGGCTGCTACAGGAGTGGTAACTGATTTAGCAGAGTGGAGAGTGATTAAATCTAAGTATCTGAAGAGGGGAATATTGGTAAGCAGCAAGCAGATTTGCTCCCTGTGAATCCTGGAAAGGCTTAGGAATTAGAGGCACTATGTACAGAAGTGGAGGTTAGGCAGAGCACGAAAGAGGGATGGCTTTGGATGTCTGTGTAAGGAGCAGTTAGACTTCTGCCATCCCACTTGTACTAAGGAGAACCAGATCTCTGCAGGAAACAGGTTAAACTGATTCAGAGCAGCTCTAGAGCTGGGACACTTGACCCAAATGACGGTGAGAGTGAGGTGGGCCATAAAAAAAGAGTGATGAAGTTAAAGTCTTCATACTTAATGATGAGAATCCCAGTCTACTTCCCCCAACATGGCTCCTAGAAGAGTGACAACCAGGATTACAACTCCCAGGAAGGAGATTGAAACATTCTTCTCTGAAGAAAGTGACTGGCTCAAGAGGCAAGATCTACAGGTATTGGGAAAAAACAAACAAACAAAAAAAAACAGCTGGCAAGCCAATTGCCCTATACTGAAGCCTACAGGTCAACATAACCACCATGTACATACACTTTCAAATTCTCCTTTTAAAGCTTCACTCTTAAAAACATACAGATAGCCAGGATCATCAGACATTTAAGGAAAGCTTCCAAGATTAAATAGAAAGACCAAAACAAAGAAGCATGAAAAATTAGGAACTGAGGGAAACACAAAGAGCAGAAGAAAACTTCAAAGAAATTATAATGAATATCTTCAGAGAAATATGAGAAAATACCATATTCAAAAACAGGATGCTATAAAAATAGAATAATCAAACAACTAGAATCAATTATTGGAACTTAAAAACATGATAGCAAAAAATTTTTTTTAATCAGTAAAAGAGTCAGAACACAAACTTAAGGAATTCTTCAAGGAAGAAAAGCTTAAAACAAAGATATGGGTGATACAAGAGAACTAATAATACAATTAAAAAATCAACCCAGGCAATCTTCTACCCAACTAATAATATTTTCAGAAAGAGCAAAGACAATGTTGTTGAGGAAATTATAAAAAAAAAATAACATAAGAAAATTTTCTAGGCAGAATGAGCTTCTAGATTGAAAGGTCCCACCAAATATACAGCATAATACATGTCAAAGACCCAAACATAATCATGAAATTTCATTACTTCAGGAATAAAGAGTTAACCTTAAAAGTTTCCAAGGGAGATAAGGAGGAGTGAAAACAGGTTGCTTCAAAGGATCAGGAATAAGAATGACGTTGGAGTTCTCAATACCTACGGTGGAAATAAGAAGACAATGTGCCATGTCTTCAAAGTGCTAATAGAAAATAATTTTTAACCTAGATTTATATATTTAATCAAACTATCAATCAATAATGAAGCTAGAATAAAGACTCTCAGTGCAAAATTTCAAAAGTTTACCTCCTGTATACCTTTTTCAGAAGCTACTAAAGGATGCACTCAACGAAAATGAGAGAGTAAACAAGAAAATGGGAGTCATGAGAGTCATGAATAGTGAATCCGGCACAGAAAAAAGAGAAAGCAAATTCCAGGGTGATGAAAAGAGAGATACTACCATAACAGCTGTACAGCAGCCTTAGGGAACAACAAGTTTAGATTGGAATAGGAGGACAGAGAGCCTCAGGAAAAACAAATGAAATTGATAAGGGATTTAACAGATTTTACTGTGTATAAAATTGTTTTTATGTTTTTGTTTTTTGTGTTTTTTTGTTTTTTTTTTTGCGGTATGCGGGCCTCTCACTGTTGTGGCCTCTCCCATTGCGGAGCACAGGCTCCGGACGCGCAGGCTTAGCGGCCATGGCTCACGGGCCCAGCCACTCGGCGGCATGTGGTATCTTCCCGGACCAGGGCACGAACCCGTGTCCCCTGCAGCGGCAGGCGGACTCTCAACCAGTACGCCACCAGGGAAGCCCTAGTTTTTTGTTTTTTATAATTTTTGAATGGGCAAGTGTATAAACTAAAAGAGGATGCAAACCACTTCTATAAGCAATATAGCCTATATATAGAAATTTCAATTCCACTGGAAGTTATTGGGCAAAGGAGAAATATAGCCATCTTTCTCATACATTTGTTTACTCATTTACAATCTCTCTTTCATTAGAATTTAAGCCCCATAAGAGCAGGAACAAGTGATATGCTAGTAAATGTTGGCAACAGCTCTATGAAAAGGGAAAAAACTCACTACTGACAAAAATCCTGTCTTGTTTACTGTTCTATCTGAAGTTCAGCATAGTACATGGCACATGGCAGGTGCTTAATAAATAGTTGTTGATCTGTTGACTGAATAGGAAAAATCAACAGGAGCCAAGGGATAAGCAAACATTGAGCTACGTAATTTGATCTGAGAAAATACCATTTGGAATTCTGAAAGTGAGATAATTTTGAAAGCTGGAACTATTGAGCGATTCTGTGCCAGTAATCATAAAACTTCAAGAGAGCAGGAAGTTGAGGTCAGACTGTAACTTAGATGCTAGGTCACCATCAACCAATAAGGTCATCCTGGCCCCCAAAAGAAAAGGTGGAAAGGAAGTAGCTATAAGCCAGGCACTCTGCTAGTCACTTCACACGTATTACTTTGTTTAATCTTCACAAAAATCCTAGAAGCTGTAGATCACTAACCCACTTTACAGATGGTAAAATTGAGACTCAAAAGTCTAAGTAACTTGCCCGAGGACACGCAGCTAGTAAGAGTGAGAGCTGAGATTTAAACCCGAGTTTGTCTAACTCCTTATCATATATTCTTTCTGCTATACTAGCTCCCTTCAAAAATACCTTTTAGCAAGGTAATTTAGGAAAAAAGGGGGTTTTGTTTATCAGAGATGTGAAAATAATTGTCTCACTCTTCTATCATTCTTTGGTTATGAAAGTAAAGCCAAGGCACGTGCAAAGTGGGGGTGGAAATGTATCCAAAAAAGCTTTTTTTTTTTAATAAGCTTTAGAGTCTTTGTTTTCACTTTCTCTATTTCTTTGTCTAAAGTAGCGTACAGGCTGCCTAGCAACCACACTAATGGCGTCTTTTTTTACCTTAATTACCTTATGTTTTCCACAAGCTCAAAGAGATTGGATCAAACATTAAGAGTAGAAGGTCTGAATTTTTTTTATCAAAATATCTGCTCATACATATGATACACACACACACACACACACACACCTTTCTATTTCCCTCAATCCTGTGATTAAAGTAAAAAGATGACTTAGTCTTGTATCTATGTGATGCGATATCATTGGATAAAAAGTACAAAAATTCACCATATGATTGCTTGCCTATAAATACACCAAACAACTGGTTTGAGCAATCATTCTTAGCAGTTTGAGGGATTCTTGCCTTTCTTGACCAAATCAATGAACTGTTTTCAATTAAACATGTGTGTGTCTCCTAAAAGAAAGATTTATTACAAACATATCTGTGGCAATAAAGTTTAAATCCAACACTGTTAATATCTCTGCTGGTCACTTTTTTTATTAGAACAAGAATCTGCAAAATCTTTGTTATCAATACTCAGGACAGAAAGAGATAAGAAAACCTAAGTTTCATCTGAATCATTTATTCAGATAGAGAGGCAGTGCACAGGATAAAGGAATAAATAGTATACAAAAAGGAGAAGATCATGGAGAATGTGAGTGTTGGGCACAACCACCAGCCTACCTGATAGCCTTCTTCCTTGCTAATGGAATTTCAATTTTTTGCACACTTTTCCAGCAGCCATAAGAGTCAGTCACGATGGTCTCATTCCTCTTTCTAAATTATTAGTTTGGGTATGGGTATGGGACACAATTGTGACCAGGAAAATGTGGGGAGAAGTCTGCTTGAGGAGCATTTGGGCAAGATTTCGTCACTCTTAAAAAGAGACACAAGAGAGGGACATTCCCCATTTTTGTCTGTAGACAGTTGCACTTGGACATGATGTCTGGAACTGTAGCAGTCGTCTTGGGACCAGAAGACCCAGATCATGAGGGCAATCTAGCATGCTATTATAAAGTGGAAAGATGAAAAGAACCTGGTTCACTGATAACATCACTGAGCAGCTGAATTAACTGACCCTAAAGCCCCCATATCTTCCAGTTTTGAACCAAAAACAACTACTTGGGCCATTTTGTGTTGAGCTGTCTCTTAGTTACAGCCAGAGCATTATAACTAATACATTATAACTAATGTATTAGTTATAACAGAGCATTATAACTAATACAATATGTTAGCAAATGCTAGAATTTTTAAACTTATTGATGGGCCATTCTGAAAATGACTGCCTTCTACATCTGGCCTCTAACCTATAAAAACCCCCTCTGTATTTTTTCTAATCTAACTATCTTTGGCCTTCCCCTCTTCCTCTCATATTCCTTGTCTCTTTTGTATTTTTCCCTCTTTTTGTCTTTTGTCCATTTTACTCTTGTCCATTCATTTCCTTGCCTTCATCCTGTCCCCACTGCTTTTCCTTCCACTAGCCCTCAAATGGCTGTGACTTGATCTGAAATACGTTTATACATATATTCATCTATACATACACAAATATTATTTCTTGTATATTATTAGGGAGGAATTCTTCCCCATTCCAAATGATTCCTTTCATATACAGATAGCTCTACTAACAAAAAACACCTGACCTCTTCAACCCTTTACTCATTCCTTCCCACAAAGGAGTGACTTAATCTGACTGGTTAGTTTGGAAGGAGAACTAAACATGTGTAGCCCAAGCCTTCCTAACTTCTTTCTCTTGGGAGCAAGCTCCACTATGCTCTTTCAGGCTGGACGTTTTACAAAAGGCATGTCCTCACGGGGCAGAAATATAGGGGTCCAGCAATGCTGGTAACTAGATGGAGAAGTCTGATCAACCCCTAGATTCAATACTGGGAAACTCAAATGCATATAGACAGAAGCCGCATTCTCCAGCACCAGCTTTATCAATAATAATGGTAATATCTTCCTATATACCAGCTCTCCTATTGTTGAATTGGTTCCAAACTCGAGTGAGAAACAAGATTTCTTTTTACTAGGCCCCCTTGAACGGCACTAGTATATATTAAAGTTTTGTTTCCCTGTTCTGAAACACATTTTATTTCTTCTTCATGGCTGTATATGTTATCATTGCAGGTTGCTTGAAGATTTAAAAAAGAAACCTCCAATAATGTATCTTTGTTTTATAAATGTTTTCTGCAAACAAAAGGTGTTTTTAATTTGTGTGTGGTTGCCTGCTGTTGACTGAGTTTCCTATGGAATAGAGGCACTTGATAGGAAAAATATTTACCTTCCTGATTTTTGAGGTTTTCTGTTCATGATTAACTTGTGAATCTGCACTTACTTGATCTGACTCCAGCTTCTCAGGAATTTCACCTCTACCTGCTGCCTCCTTAAAGGCTTGATAGAAGGTCTTTTCTTGGGACTCCACTGTAATGGTCAACACAGCATCATAGGCTTCCCGGAGTTTTGGATTGTTCCTTAGAACCTGGTAGGGGGTATGCTTATAAGGTAAACTGTAGAGCAGGGCGTCATAGGGAACAAAGACATAGGTTCCATCAGTCATTTTCAGATCGTGAGCCCATTCCAAGAGATGCGTCTGAGTCTCTCCCCCAATCAAGGTCGAATGCATACACATGATGATTACTGAAACCGACAAAGCAGGGAGGTTATGGTGGCAATATGTTAGTAAAATATAGTACCAAAAACTACAGACTGGGAGAAACAAATAATTGTATTATAACCAATTTGTAAATGATATCTATCTTATGTCTTTAAGATGAACAAGATGTTGAAACCCTGAGTTGAGGCTGAGGTATTTCAGGGACTCTAATTAGGCAATAGGGAAAAATCAGACACGTCTACAGGCTGCAGAGACTGGTACTAGACTGAAATAAACAAACATAGCAAGTGGGAGGTAGCATAATTAAGAGGCTTTGGAGTTGGAAAACCTAGGTTTATATCCTAACATCACCAGTTACTAGCTGTATACCCTTAGGTAAATTACTTAACCTCTCTCTGCCTCATTCATAAAATGGAGATAGTAAATATGTACTTCGTGGGGTGGTAGTGATGACTGAAGGGGGAATACATACAATGGGCTTAGCACACAGCGCTCAATAAATGGTAGCTATTATTATACCTAAGAATAAGAAGGCTAGAGGGAGAAGATGGGTGATATTCCCATAGCCACTGTTGCTTTTTATTGCCTACCTCCTACAGACATACATTCTAACAGATGTTGACCAACTGTTCCCACCCTTACCAAGGCCATTATAGACAATGAATGGTACTAACTCACACTCTGCTATAAATGCTACTAATATTACGGGTGATATGTTCAATTTTAAAAAATCCAACTTCCCTATAATAGGAATTACTTTGCACTCACTTTAATTCTTCCTAGACTTATGAAACTATGTTGTTTGGCAAGGCTATGCTAGATTAGAGTGGATTAGTGGAGGCCACAGTTGAAGAATGACAGCTAGATCATGAGACTGAAAGTCTTGTATCCAATTTCGCCCTTGGCATGTTAAATGAGTTTAGTTTAAGCCCACTTGTGCTTCACTGCCCACATCTTTAAAATGTAGATGCCAATGCATTTCACAGGTACATTGAGTAGTTTAATTAGATAATGCCTGGCAAGTATTCTGAGCTCCTTGAAGAAAGGCAAAGACCCTACTGCCTTTGGTAACTATTAATTATACATGCTTACATGGAACCTTTAATCTCAGGAACTGAGTATGCTTAAACTACGTTCAATGACTGGTCTTTGGTATTTACGTATTGCCTCATCTATTTTCAAAAACCTTCTTTGCACTTGTTAGATACCCTCAGAAAATTTCCCCTTTGAGCCAGAGATGGTACCCTTTATTTTTTAAGGTGTACCTAGTAAGTTATGAAGTTGATTTAGATACCAAACACACACACCATAACTTGAATTTTCAAAATGACCATTAACTCCTTCAATATAATTACCCTGAGAGGTTCTACACGTATTCTGATGCGCAAACCTTCCTTTGAATACTCTAGGGATATCTTTGGAGCTAGTTCTTGAGCCACACAAGGAATTCAGCCTCCCTTGTTCATAATCACACATTGTATGATGGGAAAATGGAGTGACAGAGAGGTCCAACGAGGCAATGATTGGATTTAGAAAGAGAAACTAGAACCGAAGGCCCCTAACTCCCTAAGTTTGGCTACACCATTAAACATGAATCACTTTGGTCAAATTAATTCAGTAACATGTCCATTGAGGGGAAAAACTGAGTTTAGTCAGGTGCTTCGGGTAGCTGGTCAGTTCTTCCAACAGCATCCTTGGCAAGCGGGTCAGTATTGGGATCTTCTACAAAAACAGAGATTAGATTATGAGACCAAGGTTACCCAATAGAGATAAAATTCATTTAATTAACTTAAAGGAATATTAAAATTACTCCCCTGGATGGGAAATGTTAAATAGAACTAAGTGCTTTGTGTTGGTTGAAATACAGCAAATATTTTAACATATACTATGTGTATTGGGCGCTGCGGTGTGCCAGTCAGATGCAACCCTCAGGAATGAAGCATTCATTCTCCTAGCTGCTGGGAATGTTTGGAGATAATAGCTGATACCTCTCAGGGAATTGCCCTCAGCTGAGGAGAACCACCATAGTGTGTTGGGAGCTGGCTTGTGCTGGTTCATAAAAGACTATGGTTAAATTTTCAGGGATATTATGAACTAGTTAATGTCATGTTGGTAGCTTGAAATTGGCCATGGTGGGTGTTATAACACCATGGAAATTAGCAAATGCTACAGATCAGGGCTTTCCCCTCCTCCCCCGATAAACTGGCTATTAAACAATTATTATCACATTGCACCCCTTTCTCTGTATCTGCCTGTACCCAATGACTGGTCAATATGGAGGCATAGAGGCCAACACTCCTTAATTCTGGACAACACTGAAGGGCCACCCCAGCTCCAGAGCTCCCACAGGGACTGGCTGGGACCTTTGTTGTGACTGCATGACAGTTTAATTTTTCCAATCCTACTGCTGCCTCTCCTTCACAGGTGTTATCCTTGAAAGCATTCCCCCAATAAGCTTCCTGCACACAGATCTCCATCTGCCATTCTTTTTACTAGGGTACCAACTTGTGACACTGGTTTAGAGCCCCACTGTACCCTGAACTGACTTCTGTCATGGCAGTTACAAGATTCATTGCCTTATTTATGTCAGCCTCTACTATGAAACCATGAGTTCCTTGAAGTCAAAAACTGTATTTTATTTCTGTATCCTGGTACACATTATATACCCAATGAACAATGAATGTTTGAAACAATTTCAGAAAGAGAAGTTTTGTATCTGGGTATCTTTTGTGGGTTCCTTGAGATGCGAGACATGGGCATTTTGAATTGCTAGTATGGAGGAACAATTCGAAGGGATATTTGCTGGGCAGGTAGATAATAACATGCCTGTGTTTAATGTTTAGTGTCATTAACTGTGCTCAAGACCTTACCCTCCCGTTAATTTTCCTTTCATTGGCCCACACAGAGGACATTTTAGGCAGAGTCAGAATTTTTATTACTGTAAAGACCCTTTGAGACCATCTAGCCTGTCTTACTCCCCCATTATTTTACAGATGATGAAATGGAAGCCTCAAGAGGGAATGATCACAAGCTACTCTATTTTTTGCAAGGTAAGACTTTTCCATCGAACACGATTAAAACAGAAAGCATAAATACTGAATTCAAACAGCACCATCTTAATTTAATAGATTGAGTGCTTTGTCAATAGGGATTTGTAGATGCATCTGTTCTACATGATTATTTTACTAAATAGCTTTATTATCTCAAAATGACATTCATTAAAATGGGATTTTACCTGTAAGTTGTCAGGAAAGGATTAGTGGACAGAAACCGTAAATCCTTGACAAGAGCTGGGTCAACAGGTGATCACTGAGTAACATTAATTTGTAAGTTTCCATCCTGATTGTTAACAGTCAAGCCACTCTATAGCCTAAACAAGGACCAGGAGATACATCCTCCTGAGATCCCATCTCACTAGGATATGACATTAGCGCTTTCTCTGAGCCACCTGAGCCCCAACTGAGTTGTCTAGTAGCTATGTCTTCATACTGTGGTACCCACTATGGCAGGCTGCTCAGGACCCTCTCTTTCACCCTCAATGCTAGCAGCAGGAAATGTCTAACTCTAGGAGAAGCCAATTCCCAAGTCACTCAATTCCTACCTCTCTTCCTATATTGAAATACTCTATCCAATACTTCCTCGAGGTGGAGGAACTATGTTTCTCCAAAAGCAAATTTTATTTCTCCCAGATTACTGGCTATGGAGTGCTTGGTGGAGGAACCTGAGCCCAGTCTCACACCTTGTGAGATGAAAATGGTTTCACTAGCTATTGCTGAAGAAGTTCTTAGGAGTCATATTCATATTGTGAGCCCACAATGCTGCTCCCAATCCACAGAAACCCCCCATTCTATTGTCCTTAATTTTCATTTTAATCCTTTTGTGACATTTCCTACCACTAACCTTCATTTTAACCTATTTTGTGTTAACAAGTGTTGAGAGATGGGAGAGTAAGCAGGTCAGAGGAGGAGGGGGGCATACAGTGTGGTTTATCCCAGGTCTCACATTCCCCCAGGATTCAGCCCCATCTGGCCACACTCTGAAACAAGTAGAGTCACACCTTCCTCCCCTCAGTTCTCCCCCATGCACTCTATAAAATGGATACATAAAAAGAGGGTGGGAGGCTCTGGAATCTGCATGTTTCCCAACCACTGCCCAAAGTGTGATTCAGTGCAGGAGGCCCTCAAACCACACTTTAAGAACACTGTAGTACACGATGTGTGGCTATTTCTATTGACTGAGGACCCTGCACACATTTTTGGCCTTAAGTCCTGAGACCACCACTTAACTTACCTGCCACCAGTGTCAAACTGGTCCAAGTAGCTCAGCATGCTGTCAGACACATATTACATTCAATGGCCATTCTGTCTGCATCAGATCGTGTTTTTTCTTACCCAGTAAAACTGTTATTACAAGTACTTTTATTGCCTTCACATTGCTGCCCAGCTTACGTTTCTAATATTTCTCCATACTTTGCAACGTATGTTTTCTTCAGCTTTTCCTAAACTGCTATGCAGGTAAGGCCTCCTAAATGCAGGAAGCCTAGATGTTTAGAGATTTCCTCCTGGGCTGGGTCTTCAATAAATATATCATTACTGATAGTGGACCCATTCAAGAGAGCAAGTTGTCCTTTCACCATTTACATTTACTTACACTTATCTATACCAAACTGTATACCAAATTCCCTATCAGCACTAAGGCTCTTGGCCATAGTATTACAGTATCACTATTCTTACTACTGTAGGAAAACTGGGGCGATACTTGTTACCTTGAGGCACTTAAAAGAATTTCATCAGTGGGCCCAAAAGTTAAGAGAGAAAAATGGAAGGGCTAAATTATACACCATGGAACACAGGGTGTCAAGTGAGTAAGCTTTAGGGGCATCCCTCAAGTGGACAGGAGGCAGGAGAGCATGTCTTTCATTAAACCAGTGATTCTCAAAGTATGATCCCTGGACCAGCAACATCAGCACCACCTTGAACTGGTTAGAAACGCAGATTCTGGTACCCTATCCCAGCCCTCCTGAGTCAGAAACTCTGGAGGAGGGACGCAAGCCCCCCAGGGGATTCCGGTCACACTTAGGTTTGAGAGGCACTGCTTTAGATCAACCTGAATACATATCCTAGTTTTCCCACTCACTAGCTGTGTGACATTAAGCAAGTTATTTAACCTCTCTCAGCCTCCAAAGTCTCATTCGTGAAGTGCATTAAATAGTAATTGGCCTTACTTTATAGGGAGGTTGCAAGAATTGAATGAGATGGTCCATATAAAACCCTTGCAAAATGACTAGCATATAATAAATTCTCAATAAATATTAGCTATTATCATTGCTATTATTATTATTGGTTTTTTTTTTTTATGTCAAGAATCTTCAATAGATGGAAGAGGCCAGCCAGGTCCCTGACAATGAGGTAGTAATAAAGTATCTGACTTTGGAAGAACAAGAGGGAAGAGATATGGGAACATATGTATATGTATAACTGATTCACTTGGTTAAAAGCAGAAACTAACACTCCATTGTAAAGCAATTATACTCCAATAAAGATGTTTAAAACAAAAAAAAAAAAAAAGAGAAGGACATTCTGACTGTGTCCTAGTTACCGAACATCATACTGTAATGAAGCATTCCCAATTTGGAAGGATTTAAAGAAATCCCCAAATGGTTCAACAACCTTGTAAACCCAAATTGAAAGGATTTTACAATCAGCCAAGCATTGATAGGCAAAAAGGTGAGGAGAAGGGAGGAGGGCTCGAAATAGCCATTTGAAAAGTTCTCTAAAGAGCTTTTTAGTGGGGCCTCCTGCTAGTCTTTGTTGAGAATTAGCAAAAGAACTTCTGGGTAATTGCAATCCCTCAGGTGCTCTGCCTGGTGAGTGATGCTCTTTTGTGCCATTGGATCAAAATCTCCAACAGGACTCATGGTTTAAGGAGCGGAGAGTGAACTGAATTTTGGCCCTCATGTCCACTCAGCTAGATTCCCTTGGGCAGGGAAAGCCACACACAGCAGCCCTGCCTGTAAGCTGAGTCCTTTGTCCTTGATTAATATCTCTCCTATATGACTTTGTCAGACACAAAGTTAATTGGTAATTGCCTCTGAAGCTTAAAAGAAGTGAGCTGACAATCTGGGAGAGGCTGAATCCTGAATCCCCCCTTCTCTGGGACTTCATTTACCCCATTCTTTGGTGTTAATAATGCATACACCTACCTACTTGTTGTGTGAGATTCACAGCTGTTGTAAAACTTGGAAGAAAATACCTTGCTCCTGGAAAACCCTGAGGATTAAATGACATTATCTATATGCAAATACCTTGTAAACTGTAGAGAGCTTTTCACATGTAAAGTGGTATTATGGTTGCTTTCATTGTCTCAATGGCAGCCTCTAGTAACACCCCTGCTGTTTCCCTTCCCAAGAGCCCACAACCATTATTATTGTTATGATCATCTTTACTATTAAATTTTATCATTGTCCTGCTGTTGTGTAAGCAAAATTTAGACCAGTTTCTGAGAAAGACATTCCTTCTGACTCCAGTAATGTGCCAGTGATAATTGGAAACATACATTTACAAGGAAGAGAAGTGGCATAGCAGCTCTACCCTCCCTCCCCACCACTATCTCTCACTGCCGCCACCACTGCCACTGCCACATGGGGCTTTGGTCACTGTTATAGTGAGTAGGTCAGACAAAACCAGTCTTCCAGCTATTTCCATTACTTCCAAATATTGCCAGTCCTCTCCAAAGGAAGGGATCCCTTTCCACTATATTTTCTACATCACAAAAGGTCCTTCTCTGAAGGTTTACTTGGCGGTCCACAGTGTTAAGAAGTAGTCTCATACCCAGCAAAATAAGGAAGAGGCCAGGCACTGCCTTCCTCAGCCCTTCTCAGCTGAGGTCCCCACAAAAACCTCAGTGCTCTTTCAGTCCCAATAGTCAACAGCTAGGAATACTTCCACAGGCTCATTCCTACCAGTTGAAAGGGGCTAGAAGATCAGCTAGAGATTTGATCTAGTAGATGCTGGATATGGTGTATTGTAACCGTCCTTACTGCTCAGTTGGCCCAATCCATACTCATTAACTTCTAGCTCAGTTTCTCACCAGATCTCCCATTCTCTGATTGGACTGGAGATGTGCCCTGAACCCTAGGCCTCGTGGCTAAAGTCCCGATACTCTATTTATATTCATACTCTGAATCATACTCCTATTGGCTGAGGCACTAGTCTCAATGGATGATCAAGTGGACAACAAGCTTACCTTAAGACTCACTCCCCTTCTGCAAGTCCTCCTGTCATATCGCACCCATCACTTGGAGTGCCCTCAGATACCAAAAACTAGCTGTGCCAAGTGTGAGTACTACGCACGCTTTTGGACAGTGCACACTCAGGTGCCCGAGGTCCTACTCAGGCCGCAGCTCAGCCAATGGCTCAGTTTCCCTGCATCCGCCCCAACCTACCCACGTTCTGATTCATAACGCTGAGCTCCCAGCACACTTCACCTGAGTCTGCCTATGTTTCGTCAGAAACCCGGGGCAAAGTCTTGGAGAGCAGAGCTTTGTCTTCACTCCCTTTTATCTCCCTGAGTCCCTACTGCGCTTTCTGCTGCTTTTCTCCCTACCCAGGGTCTTTCTTTGCTGCATAACCACATACCTCCCTCTCTAGGCTTCCAGCCTCCTACCCCCTTACCCCCATCTTAAAATTTTCATTCTCTTAGTGAGCTGATCCACACTGCTATACAGAAAGCAATCTGATTAAACAAAGTCATATTAAGACAAAAATTTGTCTGGTTACTTCAAGTAGAGAACATTTATTTGCATTTTCTTGAACTTGAAGCAGTGGTTCTTGACTCTGGCTACATTTTACAAGCACCTGGGAAGCTCTTTAAAATACCTTTGCTGGGGCCTCACCACAGACCATCAGAATGTCTGGAGGTGGTACTCTGGCCCCAATCATTTTGAAAAGATATCCAGGTATTTCCAGTGTGCGGCCAGAGTAAGAACCATTGACCTAGAGGAATGCATCTCTAATAGTACGGTGATAATATGTACATTTGCTACCTCCCTGCCTCAAAAGAATTGTGGGTGGTAAACACTCAATCCTAACTTCTCTCAGTCTGACAACCCGAAGAGCTTCGGGGCCTGGATTTATTTAACATTTCATGGTAGAGGCCAAAATGTCATTTCAAAGAGTATACTATTTAGAATGGGTGGGATGTGAAACACTCATGGAATGTAAACTTGCAGGAGACACTGGGCTTCATGAAGATTTGTAACATATTATAAAGTTATGATATTAAGTATGTTAGCCTGTTTCTGGCATGATTCCTCCCTGGAAATGGTTGTATATCTTTAAAAATAATTCTGTGCTCTGCTTTGAAAGAATCAAGCTCTATTATGAAGTAATCAGAGCCACACTGATTGCTTAACATTTATAGGATCTTGTAGACTGGAGCTGGAAGCAGACTACTATAGTTCCTGGAACTAAAAATTCTTGCCCTCATCCTCCCATAATGATCATAATTAAGGTCCAATACTGGAGACACCTGAAACTTAAAATGGGCTCCTGGGTATAGGCCAGCCCTAAGCTGGACCATTCTCTAACAAGTCCATTGCTGTGTTAAGGAAATGACTGGGACCAGGACTAATCCTAGAAGTAATCAGTTTGACAAGTAGTTTCTGAGCTATCTGTCCTAAAGCGATGGAGTGACTGCAAGAGAGGATGAGCAGTGTTCCCACAAATCACTGCTACTTTCCAGAAAAAAGGTAAAGTGGAGATTAAAAAATTCAAATAGAAAAAAAATCAAAACCAAGTGTCACAAAGGCTTGCAGTATGTATATGTAAAAGACTTCCATCTGATTTAAGAGGACCAGGAAGAGCCCTCCCCTTTCCCAAAATGCACCCAACTCGCCCTGGGTCAGTGGGTCAGTCCTTTGCTTTACACTTGGTCCATGATCTCTGCAAGAATCATCTTTGTTTGTGTTTTTTTTTTTAAGAATCATCTTTGAACATAAAACTTCTCTTGGGAGGGGAAAGGTTACAATTTAGGCAGGCTTCTCATTTTAATATGCTTTTATGTATCAGCTAGCTCCCTCCATATCGGCTTGTTGTGTGCTGCAGAGAGAGAAGCCCTGCTTTCAGGGAGTGGAAAGTGAGAAGGGGTGGGTGTGCATTTTTGAGTCCAGAGAAGACAGGTTCTAAGTGAGATGTGATGACACAAGGGCACTGAGCACCTATGAGGGAAAGTACCCAGAAGAGAATCAACGGTAAATCTCCCTTCAGTGACTAGACCAGACAAAAATAGAGCTACAAGAACACCGCTTCTTGGTTGATCTGAAACTGCTGGGGTCCTAAGGGCATGGAGGGTGTGTGACCACAGTTGCTCTTGATGCTAATCTTCCACACCCAGGTGCTGAGATAGGCTCTGTTGAAGCAGGATAGTCTTGGGGCCCGAGTGTGATTGAAAGGGAGCAAATGCATAAAGAACTGGAGAGTGATGTGCTATCCTAGGGTGTGAGGATAGGAAAATTTTGGACATTGTCATATCCTTTCACTGAAGCCACATTTAAAGCTGAGCCAGGAGAAGGCACTCACTGAGAATTCTGTCTGCCTGGCGAATCCGCTGTAGAGCTTTCTGGATGCTTTGGCTGTCTTGTCCTGTGGTCAGGACGACCCCTACAGGTAGGCCGCAACTCCGAAGAGCACTTGCAACTCGATGGGCTGTATGCACCCAAATGTCTTCATCTGAGGAAATGACTCCAGCGTGAGCCCACTGGAAATATTTCATGACGGTTACCAGCACCCGGATGGGAGAAGGGAGTGTCCGAGAAAAGGTCGGGTGGCTATTTTTATTGTCTAATTCATAATTCACACAGGCCCAAGAGAAAATCCCTTTGTCCCAGCTGTTTCCCAGGAGTGAGGCTGCCTCGCAGTAGCCAGGGTTGGCAGGGCCAATAAATCCTGAGGCCATCTGGTGGTGGGAAATGAAACTGGATAGAGCCCTGGAAGCCTGGCAGTCTTCGTTGAGGATCACATATTCAAAAGAGTAACCCAGGTCAAACGATGGGTTCTTGTTGATCCGCTCAATGGCTAACCGAGCGGCAACCTCGGGCAGGGCCTTTGAGAACAACGGATCACAAGTCCAAGGGCCCACCACCCCTATCTTGTAGGGGGGTGCCCATATCCGCTGTGGGAGGGATGTAAGGGCCAGGAGGCACAAACACCACAGGAGCTTGAAGGATGCAAGGCCATGGTGCCCTCGCTGTCTTCCGGGAGCCGCAAACCAGAGCATAAGGTGAGAGAAAGGCCAGGGTCCCAAGAACAGAGCTCTCCTGCTTCCAGCAGGCTAATGAAGAAATACTGGAAGGTGAGTCTGCTGTCCCGAGATGGACACTGTTGTTTCCAAATGCCTGTCAATCAGAAGAAAAGGTATGTTACTCACATTATTCCTGAAACTTCTGGAAATAACAGTTATGAAAGAATGGCAAAGGAATGGCAGTCCCTACACTAGAAGATTCTCTCCCCTACCCTGACCAAAAGTCCTCCTCTTCCTCTACTTCCTGTAATCCTTATCTCAGGAGATGGTGCCTCCATCTACCCTTCACCTACTTGCTCCAGTCAGAAACCTGGTAGTCAGCTGAGACTCTTCCTTCTTCTCTGCCCCTCATTCAATCCATCACCAAGTACTGTTGATTCAACTTCAGTAATAGTTGCTCATCTCACAGTGTTGTAAGGATTACATGGATTAACATACAGCAAACACTTTTAACAGGGTTTGGCAGGTCATTAACTTTATATTAGTGATATTTTTATCATTATTATAGTTTCAAATATGTCCATGTTTCTCCACCACACTGCCCTCTTGGGGACAGACACAGATGTAAATAGATAATGGCAAAGCAGAGTAAGAAGTGCTATGACTGAGGTAGCCCAGACAGAGGAAAACAGAGAGGATCACCCAAACCCAAATTTCAGGGGAGGAGAAGAGGGAGGGGGGAAGGACGTCTCTCTGAGTTAAGTATTGAAAGAAAAGTTAGCCAGGTGAGTGGGGTTGCAAGGGGTCGTTGCTAAGAGCCTTCTAGGCAGAAGGAACAATATACAGTAAGGCCCAGAGGTTGAAAAAGGAAAAAGATATACATTTGTTCTGCTCAGGTCTGTGATGTCAACCAAGGCAGGGGCCAGGTCACCAACAGTCCTATATGCCATTCATAAGTTTTTAGATTTAATCCTGTAGATAATAGTTTTAAGCAGAGAAATGATGTAATAAGATTTTCATTTTCTAAAGATTACTCAAGTAGCAGTGTGGAGAATGGGTCGGAAGGGGGCAAGACTGGAGGCAGGGAGACCAGTTTGGAGGCTGTTGTAGTAATCCGTATGAGAAATGATGGCAGACCAAGAAAGTGGTAGTAAAGACGTAGAGGAATGGAGATGAATTCCACCAAGATTAAAAACATCAAAGAGATTAAGAAGGTAAAGCCAATAATAACTTAGTGACTGACAAGATGTAGAAGGTAAGGGGGAAAAAGGAGGACTCCAAGATGATTTTGGGCTAGGCAACTGGTTAGAAAATGATATAAGTCTCTGAGATAGGGAACACTAAAGGAAGGGTTGGGAAATATAATGTATTCTATCAGACACGTTGAACTGATGATGCCTGTAGAATATCCAAGTAGCAAGATCCAGTTGGCGATTTGACATACTGGATCTTGTAACAGAAAGCTGGGCCAGAGATATAAATTTGAATGTAATCAATTGATAGAGGGTAACTGAAGACATGGCAGTGTATAAGATCAACAAAAGAGAGTTGCAAAGTAGAGAAAGAAGTCAGAGGACAAAATCCTGAAAACCCACAAAATTAAAGGTCAGGCAGAGAGAAAGGAGGTTATAATGAAAACTTCCATGAAAAGTCCAGAGAAACAGCAAAATCCAGGAGACAGTGATATCTTACAATACAAGGAAGATGACACTTTGAGGATGAAGATTGTTTATCACATTTCACACTCTGTTGAGAAGTCAGGTGAGCTACATATAGAAAGGTCTCTGTCCATTAGATTTGGATTCAGAGAGTAAGGCTGCAAGTGGAAGGACCCACAATGAGTCAAAAATAAATGGGGATGGGCTTCCCTGGTGGCGCAGTGGTTGAGAGTCCGCCTGCCGATGCAGGGGACACGGGTTCGTGACCCGGTCCGGGAAGATCCCACATGCTGCGGAGTGGCTGGGCCCGTGAGCCATGGCCGCTGAGCCTGCACGTCCGGAGCCTGTGCTCCACAACGGGAGAGGCCCGCGTACCGCAAAAAAAAAAAAAAAGAATGGGGATGAATGAAGTGGAGTCAGTAAATGTGGAGAGTTCTTTCAAGATGATGCATGCAAAGCCTTTCTCCACTTGGCCCTTGTCTTTCCCTATACCCCCCCATCTCCCTGTTCTCTCCTGATGCTATAGTAAATTTTTTGCAGTTCTATAGACATATGTCACATAGTCTGCCAAGCATAGGATTTGGAAAATGCCATTCCTTCTGCCTGAAATGTCCTCCTCCTTCCTCCCATACTTCACTTCCAGATTCTCCTGATGAACTCTACCTTCGAGACCCAAATAAAGTGTTCCCTCCTCTGTGCAGCCTTAATTAACACCCCCAGGTTGAGTTCATTGTTTTTCCACCTGTGCCTTATACCCATTAGGAAAGGCGTTCCTCTGATTTATAAACTGTCCCTGTTTCTGGTCTGTGTTGTGACAGAGCTACCGAACTGTTTGCTATCTCTGTATTTACAGGACCTCATACTTTCAACTACAAGGGGTAGGCAACGAGGGCAACTCTCTATGGGGAACAGAGCCCACTGTACTGGGATTTCCTAAGGATCTTCTTCATCGCACTAATGCCTAGCCAACACATAGTAGGTACCAGATAAATGTTTGTGAAATGAATTAATAAAACACTAAAGTTGCTCCAAGGCCAAGAATAACCTCACTAGATATAAAAAGAAGAATTAACTGCTTGGGGGAGATAGTAATGAGGAAAATCCTTAGTGAATTTTTAATTCCAACCAAAGATCAAAATAATGGCATGGCTCTCTTCAGGGTTAATAATTGGCTCTTGTGTGACTGGGCTTGCCAGCAATAATTCTGTCTGGGCCGGGTCTGTTGCTTATCACCTTGACTTTCACCCCTAATTTTATGAGAAAGCCTGACTCTTCAAGAAACCAGTCAGTGGCACATCTGCTGGATCTTACAGACGTACCACAATAGTATGCCCCATCATTTGTACACAGGTTAAAATGGAGCACTACTCAGCCATAAAAGAAGAACAAAATAATGCCATCTGCAGCAACGTGGATGCAACTAGAGGTTGTCATACGAAGCCAAGTTAAGTCAGAAAGAAAAAGACAAATACCATGTGATATCACTTACATGTGAAATCTAAAATATGGCACAAATGAACCTATCTGCAAAACAGAAACAGACTCACAGACATAGAGAAGAGACTTGTGGTTGCCGAGGGGGAGGGGGATGGGGGAGGGAAGGACTGGGAGTTTGGGATTAGTAGATGAAAGCTATTATATGTAGGATGGATAAACAACAAGGTCCTACTGTCTAGCACAGGGAACTATATTCAGTCTCCTATGGTAAACCATAATGGAAAAGAATATAAAAAAAGAATATGTGTATAACTGAGTCACTTTGCTGTACAGCAGAGATTGGTACAACACTGTAAACCAACTATACTTCAATAAAAAAGAAAAGAAAAGCAACTAATGATAGTAATGGCTAAGTAAAATAAATAAATAAAATCTACTCGTCGCAGCCCTTTGAGGTAGATACTATTATTACCCTCATTTACAGATGATGAAACTGAGGCTCAGAAAGGGCAAGTAATTTGCCTGAGGGCACATGGTAGCAGGATGGGGATTTGTATCCCAGTTGATCAAGCACTGCCTGCCAACAGCCCCTAATCTATGAAGTCACTGAGACAGTCCTTATTATACCTTCTATGCTACCCAGATAGAGCTCGAATGATTCGTTGGTGGTTTTTTAAAAATCCCTTTGTTCCCTATGAAATAATAAATTAAGTAATGAGGGGGAGGGATGGAGTAAACTAGGAGGAACAAACAGAAATTTATTATCCAACTAGAAGAAATTTGCCACCAGTGTTCCAGCCAAACCTGGGGACCCCTCACTGAGGGTGCAGTATTGCACAACTGGGGGTGCGGGCCTCCAATCACATTGTACTCTATGTGAAGCTAATCCTAGTCTTTGAGAACAGAAGTCTTGGGAGTACGACCTTTGGCACGTTAGTTCTGTTTCTTAACTGCTTCATCTACAAGATGGAGGCAAATTTAATTGAACGCTTTTGAGGTAAGGGATTAAATAAGATAGAATGCTGAGCACGCAGTTGTCCTTCAGTAAATACTAGTTCTTCCTTGCTGTTTGGAAAGAGGACTGCTTTGGGAATCGGAAGGCCTGGATCTTGAACCCAGATCTGCCACTGACTCACCATGTGACACTGAAGATATTGTTCCCCCTTCTAGGTCTCTCTTTTTTCTCCCTCAGCTGAACTAGAGGATCTTCAAGTCCCTTTCTTCTCTGATGTACATTGATCCTGGGATTCTGTACTTCTTCCAAGCAGTGACTTTTCTAAACCTCTGCACTATGAAACTGCTTTCTGAATTCATTCAACATTCCCTAGGCTCTGCTGTTCTAATTAGATTTTGCTGGAGTGGTTTGCACTTACTCCCATCTGGCAGATCTAGTTCCTGATCATTTTAAATTTTGGTCTAGAATCCTCTATCAAGTACCTACAATGTGAAGTGCCACCCCCATGCTGTAGTTATACTATACTGAAAATCTGGATTCCTAAAACCATTCACTATCTTATCACTATGAGCAAGGATACATTGAGAACCTGTTCTGTGCTAGGCCTGTAGCTACAAAATAAAAAGTGGGGGACTATAGGGCCTGGCCAAGAAATCTTACCAGGAAAAGAAACTATGTACATCAGGAGGAAGAGAGCAATAATATCCACCAACATGGCTCATGTGTAAAAGGTCAAATTTGTAAGTTCCCTGCTTGCTTTTGCTCACCATGGTATCTCCAGGGCCCTGCACAGGGCCTGAAACATAATAGGTACTCAGCAAGTGTTTGTTGAATAAATAGTGAAGAGGAGACATGGAGCACAAGTGAAAGGTTTTATTACCATGTTCTTGAACAGGCTTTTGTTTCAGGCCTTGCAAACTCTTAATGGGAATGTAACATGGTGTAGCAGCTATGGAAAACAGTATGGACATTCCTCGAAACATTAAGAATAGAACTACCATATAATCTAGTAATCCAACTTCTGGATATACATATCTAAAAGAATTGAAATCAGGCTCTCAAAGAGATATCTGCACTCCCATATTCATTGCAGCATTATTCACGATAGCCAAGATATGGAAACAACATAAATGTCCGTCGATGGATGAATGGAAAAGAAAATGTGGTAAATACATAAAATGGAATATTATTAAGCCTTTGAAAAGAAGAAAATCCTGCCATATGCAATTACATGGATGAACCTGGAGGATATTATGCTAAATGAAAAAGCCAGGACAAATACTGTGTAATTCTGCTTATGTGAGATGTCTAACGTAGTCAAATGCATTGAAGCAGAGAACAGAATAGTGGCTGCTGAGGGCTATGGAGAGAGGGAAATGGCAAGTTCAATGAGCAGAGAGTTTTAGTTCAGCAAGCTGAAAAAGATCTAGAGATTTACTGTACAACATAGTGCCTATAGTTAACAATATTGTATTTTGCACTTAAAAATTTGTTAAGAGGGCAAATCTCATGTTAAGTGTTCTTATCATAATAAAAAATTCAAATTTTGCTCCTTTTGTGTAGCATTTTTCAAGTTTACACATTTACAACATGGGTCCTTCCTCAAGCCACACACACGTCAGAGAGTACCTCTTGCTATTTGTCTACGTTGTTGTTGCCCTTTGTTAAACAACTCCCAAGCTGAAGATTTGTCTCTCCGTTCTTCCTGGGCTCTATTTCATGCATTGGGTGGTGTTTCTAGCTCTGCTAGCACTCCCTTGAGAACCAGAAAGTTCTGTGTTGCTCTAGAATGTAGTCTTGATCCCTGATCCCAGGATTCTGCAGAAGGAAACTTAGCCTGAAAAAAAAAAGTAAGGAGACAGAGAAGAGAGGAAGATGAAGGGAGGAAGGGAGGGAGGGAGGGAGGGAGGAAAGAATGAAGGGAAAAAGGAAGGGAGAGGGAGGGAGGGAGGGGGGAGAGAGGATGCCCTAAGCCTTCTTTTTTCCTGCTGATTTGGGTTTAAAAACAAAATTATAAAGCTCTTGTGTAAAAGACACTGTCTTCGCAACAAGCCTGCTGAAGCCTTCTTTGGGATTAATGGGAAATGTGGACATAACCAGAAGTTTGAAGGTATGAAATTTTGAAAATAGAATACTACTGACCCACAGCTCTTCTGGGGCCGTTGCCTAGGTAACTCAGGTTTGAACACCTGCATGGAATCGGGCTTCCATGGAAAGGAGCATAGGGATGCATCATTTTATTTCAGGTAGCTTTCACAATGTGATGCAAAGCCTGATTTCAAAAGGGAAATGACTGTTCTTTAAACATGTACAAAGAAAGACTATGACAAATAGCTCTGAGGAAAATGGTTCCTCATCCTAGCTTGTCAAGCTGGGGACTTCTATGGATGATAGATCTTCGCAGTTACAGCCTGAATCAAGTTAACAGCTTGTGTAAGACAACATCAGGATGAAATAAAAAAGAATCACGAGAAACTAAATGAAAGCTTGGATGAGAGCCTTTGAGCCCAAATCTTTATTTAAAGTGTCTTGAAAGCTCTTTTTCCCCCTCTCTCTCATTCTTTCTTTCTCTCTTTCATTTTTTATTTTCTTTTTTCCCGCCACACATTGCAGTAAAACTGATATATCTCAGTCAGAAGATTGAGCTCCCAAGTGGGCTATGTTTTTTCCCCACTACAATATTTCTAATAAACAAGAGCTGTCAACTACTCACCATGTAATTCACCACTCAAAAGTCTTCAATTTACCATCTGCGCATGCAAATCTCTGGCTACCCCGTGTGTCCATTTCAGGGCATCCTCTATGCGTTCACAATCCTGCCAAGGACTCCAGTCTGTTGATAAATTCCATTAATGGGGAAATAATTGAGAGGGAGAATAAACCTTTTTTTAAATCACTCTTCAGCATCCCCAGCCCAAGACCAGGATTAGGATTTAGAGAGACACTTCTAATCCTTTAAATTGATCCCACCTGTAGCAGAGTTAGTGCTGACCTAAATGCATTGACCCAGAGATTAACAGAGTCCTCTGGATAAATGCATCCTCCACGGACTACTGCCTACTTCTACCTTTCAAAGTTGGACTCACATACCCTCGGATTTTGCCTCTGTGTTCTTCCTTTTTCTCTTCTGTCCAATAATCACACATGATGTCCTTTTTCCAGGATGGCTTTAAATGCCAGAACATTCATCAGTTGTGATTCCAGTCCAGGATATGAAAGATGATCCAGGCTGACTCCCTGCAAAATTCGAAGTAGGTGAAGTTTGTCTCCTGTCCTCCTTAAATGCCTCACTGCCTTTCCTTCCAAGAGAGACCCCCCAACTCCCTCTCCCCCAACTCTGCACACACGCCCATACTTTAAATCTATCCCCTTCCCCTTAGCAATCCTCTTTGTCGCGAGCATCACTCATTCAGGGACCTGTTCTGTATTCCTAAGGTAAGAGCTGAGGGGTTGGTGGCTAAAAATGATTTCTGTTAAATTATGGTTACCATATGGCAGACATTTAAAAAGCTAACAGCTTTATTGAGACATAATTCACATACCATAAAATTCACTCTTTTAAAGTGTACAATTTGGCGGGTTTTGATATATGTAATCGCAAGGTTGTATAACCATCGCTACTATCCAATTCCAGAGCATTTCTATGACCTGCCACAAAGAAATCCTGTATCCATTTAGCTGTCATTCCCTATTCTTCCCCTCCTCCCAGCCCTTGTCACCCACCAATCTACTTTCTGTCTCTATGGATTTGCCTATTCTGGACATTTCATATAAATGCCCATGTACAATATGTAGTCATCTGTGACTTAGCACAATGTTTTCAAAGGTCATGTATCTTGTAGCATGCATCACTACTTCATTCCTTTTTATGGCTGAATAATTTTCTGCTTTATTGCATATATCACATTTTGTTCACTCATTTATGAATGGATAGACATTTGGGTAATTTCCACTTTTTAGCTATTATGAATAATGCTTCTATGAACATTGTGTACAAGTTTTTGTGTGGACATATGTTTTCAATTCTTTGGGGTATATACCTAAACGTGGAATTGCTGGGACGTGATAACTCTATGTTTAGCTTTTTGAGGAATTGTCAAACTGTTTTTCAAAGAGGCTGTACCATTTTACATTCCCACCATCAATATACGAGAGTTCTTGTTTCTCCACCTGTTCTTGCCAATGGTCATTATTTGGCTGCCGGTTTTTAGTATGGTAAGCATTTTTACATGTACATTATCTCATTTTATATTCACAACAACCATGAAAGTAGCTATTATTCCCCCCATTTTGTAAATGAGGATACCAAGACTCAGATAAGTTAGGCAATAATAATAGTTATTGAGTACTGATGATATGGTAGGCATTCTTGGAATCCCTATATCTCCCTTAATCTGCACAATGATCCCATAAGATAGGTACTGTTTGAATTGCAGAAGTAAAGAGAGGTTAAAGTGACTGACCCAAAGTCACACAGCCACTAGTCAGTGGAGCCAGAATTTAAGCCCAGACAGTCGGATTCTGAATAAGTGGTGGACTCCGAATTCAAACCCAAGGCCATTTGGCTCCAACAAAGCCCATTCTTATCCTTGCCGCATTCCACTAATGCATCTCTTGTGCTATACGTCCAAGGCTGCTTGCATTTTAACAGGGGGTCCAGGAAATCCTGGTGACTACCCAAAGGAAACAATCCCCAGTTGTGGAATGTTAGGTGACGTGATAGAAATATTCATGCAAGTGAGGGCCCTCTAGCCTTCTCTACCTACGGGGACAGCAGATTCTTCACAGGAGAGTTCTGATAAGGGCTAGGATGCTCAAGGGGCCACATTCAAGGAATGCTCCAAAATCCTGAATAGGCATGAGATTCCAAATTTATAGGTAGGAGTAGCTGGGAATTAACATATAAATAAAACTTCTAAAGCGATATTTTTTTATTGAGTTCCACAAACACTTGTCTCTATGTTAATAATTATAGCTAACAGTTATTGAAGGCTCACTATGTGTTAGTCACTGCTCTATGGGCTTTACATATACTAAATTGTTGAATCATCACAATAGTCCTATAGGGTTTGTATTATTATCATCCACGTTTTATAGATGAGGAAACGGAGGCAGAGAAAAGTCAAGTAACTTGCCCAAGGATACACAACTAGTATGTGGTGGAGCCAGACTGTGAAAACAAGTGGTCTAGTTTTAGACTCAAGGTCCTTAACGACTGCCTCTTAAAAGAAACTGTAGGGCTTCCCCGGTGGTGGTGGTTGAGAATCTGCCTGCCAATGCCGGGGACACGGGTTCAAGCCCTGCTCCGGGAGGATCCCACATGCTGCGGAGCAACTAAGCCCATGCACAACTACTAAGCCTGTGCTCTAGAGCCCGCAAGCCACAACTACTGGGCCCAAGTGCTGCAACTGCTGAAGCCTGTGTGCCTGGAGCCCGTGCTCCGAGGCAGGAGAGGCCACCGCGGTGAGGGGCCCACGCACCACGGCTAGGAGTGGCCCCCGCTCACCGCAACTAGAGAGGGCCCGCGCGCAGCAATGAAGACCCAATGCAGCCAAACATTAATTAATTAATTAATTTAAAAAAAAAGAAATTGTAGGGTAGGGCCATTGGATTTATCCATAGGCTCAAAAATACTCATTGGATCTCTAGACCTCAGTGACAGTGTAATTAATGATGATAAATGATAATGATTCAAAACCACCAGGGTTCCTTGTGAGTCTAAATTTTTACAAAAACCTTAAGTTAATTCACGAGTACAATCTTAGGGGTCATTCCTATGGACCTTTTAGAATCGCTGTGTCAGAAACATCAGCTACACTGTCTGGTTAAATATTGTCCCTCAGGGGTCTTGTTGGAGAATATTAGTGGGATTCTACTGGATTTTATTGAAACTTATATCAGTTCCCATTCTATGTTCCCTATACCGAAGCCTAACAATTTATAGAATTCAAGCATCTCTGGATGATCTTTACTTCCTAAGGAGCCATGGAACAAGGATCCAAAATGGCACCCTCTCTCCCCACAAGACTGATTGTGAAGCCAGACACATGTGTCCAGGTTCCCTCTTAACTTTAGCTGCAAAGACAGAAACACAGCCCTTTAATATTTAATATTTTTTTTCACTACTAAACACTACAGGAAACCCCCAATTATATACATCATGGGAAAGTGGGAAAGGATTTCCATGACATTAGCCTGGGATCTATGTATTCTTTTTGAGACTGAGGCACAGGATGAATAATTCTGCAGGGCTGGGGCCTGGGCTATAAAAATAAGTCCAGAATGGTGTGTTCCTAGTTAATCTCCCACTCTCTGTCATCTTCCCCCACCTCCCTTGCTCCCTAGGTTCTCACGTGACTTCCTGACTGCAAATGTCCACATTTTGCCACAAGGGCTGCCATGTCACATATAACCCTGCTGAAGATAAGGAGGAAAATAAAATTTAACAGTTGCTGTGAGCTCTACATGCCAGTCACTGTGCTACAAGCATGAAAGGTGCTCTCTCGTTTCAATCATCACAAAAACTCTATGACACATGTAATTATTTTCTCCATCTTTGACAAACGAGGCTTAGACAGAGCAGGTACCTTGCAGGCTTAAGCCAGATTCAAAGCCAGATCTGCCTGATTTCAGTGCAAGCTCTGAAGTGCAATTTTCCACCTCTCTTTAAATGTTTCATATAAACCCTAACCCACTGAAAGTTCTTTTGCGAATTCAGTAGCAATAACAAAGTTCTCTCTGGTTATGATGCTCAACAAGATACATATTGGTTCTTAAAGGAAGAATAGCTTTGGGTAGCAGGCAATATAATAATTACCAATTATTAAGCACCCCCCAACTAACACTATAAGTGTATTATTTTATTTCTCTCAGAACCCTAAGATGTGGGAGACAATTCTTATCCTCACTTCAGAGATGGAGATAAAGATAAGTCCAGAGAAGTTGTGTGACTTGGCCAAGATCACATAGCTAGGAAATGGTGGAGTCAGGCCTCAAATTCAGGTAGCATGGCTCCAGGGCTGCGAGCTTAGTAACTTTGCTATATTGCTTCAGGATACAGAGAAGCTATTAGAGGGTGTTTCATTTATCTATTTATTTATCCATCTATCTATTCTATTTCTTTATGAGTCAGTGGCAGCTCTGCTTCTTTTTTTTTTTTTTTTTGCGGTACACGGGCCTCTCACTGCTGTGGCCTCTCCCGTTGCGGAGCACAGGCTCCAGACGTGCAGGCTCAGCGGCCATGGCTCACGGGCCCAGCCACTCCATGGCATGTGGGCTCTTCCCAGACCAGGGCACAAACCTGTGTCCCCTGCATCGGCAGGCGGACTCTCAACCACTGCGCCACCAGGGAAGCCCAGCTCCGCTTCTTGTGGTCTTCTCTCCAGGACCCAGCTGGTGGAGCGGCCTGTCTGGAATATGCCAGATAAAGGCATTAGTGACCTTTTTCCTAATGTGGATTCCTGGCAATTTTGTGAAGCTTACAGACCCTTCCCAGAATAATATTTTTAAATATAATACAATTACATTGAACTATATTTAAGTACAATTGCCAAAAAATGACATTATAAATGGGTTTATTTTTCTCCAGTTTTGAGAGGAAAGGTAGAATCCTGACCTAGTTTTCGGCCACATTCAGCCCAGGAATCTTGACCAGCATGAAGCTCAGTGCTGCCTTCTAGTAGTCAGGTCCCAAACTGAAATTAAAACTGAGACTGTAATGAACCCACACATAGCCACAGGATGTCACTATTATACAAGTATTCTCAAACTCCTCAATTTTTTTTTTTTTAATTAAAGTGTTGCATGACTTGTAAACATATTTTAGAAAATGCAGAGCAGTAAAAATCAGAAAAATTTTGTTTTTAATGAATACTGTATTTTTTTCTAAAAATCACAATCAAACTACATATACAATTTTGTAAGCTCCTTTTAAAAAAAAATTGATACCATAACATACATAAATTTAAGGGCTCAGGATTTGGATTCAAGCCAACCCGTCTTCAAATTCCAGCTCTGACTTTCCTAGCCATGTGACCTTGGGCTACTTGCATAAGTTCCCTAAAGCCTAGGTTTCCTCCTATGAAAGAAACGATGATTAAACAGAGCTACAACCCAGCACTGCTGTGGGGATTAAAGATGATGCATATAAAGTGCCCGGAACACAGTAGGTACTCAAAACATGGCATTTCTTAGGCAGAGCATTTTAAGACCATGCTAAACCCCATGTACTCTTGCTTTAGGTGGCCTCACCCAAATCTCTCCATTTATACTTTAACATGTACCCACATCCTACATTAAATATATTTTTTGCTAAATTGAAGTAATTTTTAAAAATTTTGCTTTTGAAATGTATTAGTTATGACTTCTTAGCAGAGATTATATATACTCAGGAACTCTTACAAACTGATTCAATCTAACCAACAATTTTTCCAATGTACTGAAATGTTTCTGAGTACAAAAAGAAGTAATTCATAAAATCGATGTGTTACATTTTTTGACATTTACTTAAACATTTATTGACTTTAATTTTGCAATTACTTACATATTTTGAAGCCAATAATATTCATCACGTGTCAAACACCTTTGCAGGTCTTATAAAAGTTCATAGATCTTAGACATTGTGCCTATAGTGCTTGATGGATTAAAATAAAAGTTTCTGGCTAACATTATTATCATTACACTTATGCATTATTTTATGGCTGTGGAATACTTAATTTTGTGTACGATCCAAAATTCACTCAACCATTCCCCTATTATTATATATTTAGGCTGTTTCCAATTTTTTTCTATTATAAGTGATGTTATAACAAATATCTTATAATATAAACTTCTCTTCAGTATATTAGCATTACTACCTTAGAATAGATTCCCGGAAGTGAAATTACTGGGTCAGAGTATATGAATATCAGTAATGATTTTTGACATGTATGGTATTCATTTTCCAAAATATTTGGGCCAATTTATGCTCTTTCTAACAGTGAATAAAATAAAAGTGTCCTTTTTATCGCTCTGTCATCAGCTCCAGCTTGTCTCAAATTTGTATTTGTTAATTCCACAGGCCAAAAAAGAAAAATCTAGCTTTAATATGCATTTTTGGATTACTGGTGAGTTGTTTAAACATTCTTTTGCCATAATTTTATAAGTCATATGCATTTCCTGTTTTGTAGAGTGTCTCTTTGTATCTTCCCCCACTTCTAAGGTCCAGTGGTAGACAAAGAATAGCCCAAATTGGTGTCTTGCCCAGCATTATGCAGAATTGGGTAGTTAGTAATGCTATATAATAACTACAGACTGTGGCTAACAGTGTGCATTGGTTTACTCCACTTGCATTCCACCCCAGAGTCCCATCCAGCTAGGGCTTTGCATGTGAATTAGATATCACCCAGTAGATGCACTTATGTGAAAGTCTGGCAGACGGAAATCGGCTGACAAGCTAGAAATTGCAGTCCTGCCTGTAGAAATGATTTTCTGCAGTGTTTCTTCTCCAGCTTCCCGGGTATCAAGAGGAACAGAGGGGTTACCCCCAGCAAAGGCAGTAACAGCAGTTTCTTGATGTGGTTTCTAATCCCTGGAGCGCAGTTATGGATGCTCTTCGTCTAGCTCCCTGGGTATTCAGAGAAAGCTGCAGAGGTGACAATGGCAGGTCCTTGATTCTGGCAGGGGTCTAGAGGTGACATCAGAAGTAAGAGCTCCCTTGAGGTTTCAGTTCAGTATTTTTTTGTAACTATTCTTTTAAATCCAGCCTACACCCCACTCCTTTAGACCTTCCAGCAATTCTGTAAGTACTCAATTCTCTGTTTTAAATTCGTTGCTGTAAATTGTTATGAACTTTCTGGAATGTAGTTTAACTATCTATTATGGTTTTAAAATATTTGTACCCTTTGACCCAGCAGTCTTATTTGGAAAATTCTATTGTACAGAAATAAGAGCATCAGGGTCCATTGCCACAAAGACATTTATTGCAGTGTTATTTTTAGTGGCAAAAAAAAAAATCCTGGTGACAACCTGAATTTCCATCAATAGGGGACTGGCTAAATTCATACAGTACATCTCACTATGAGATATTTTAGACCAAACTGAAAAAAATGTGGTGTGTGTACTGACATGTGTATGTATGTCATGATATATGATGTATTCAATACAACAGGTTGTATAATTCTATTTTTGTAATAAAGAGGTAGGGACATCTCTTCCTGCTTAAACTTCTTAGAGTGGCTTCTGTTTCCTGCACTAAAATCTGACTGATACACACACTGTAACATTGTCACCATCATTAAACATTACATATTTAAGGCGTTGTAAACATCTGGTTTCCAATTCAGTTATGGGCCAGATAAATGAGGTAAATATATAAGAAATTTCTTGGAGGCCCAATACTTATTAAAATATTGTACCATACAAGGGACTTCTGCTTCAAGATGGAGTAACTTGTAGCAGACCAATGTTGTTGCTGAGAATAACTAGAAAAATCAGGTAAAATTCCAAAAAACAAAATCCTTTTCGAAAATATCAGAGAACCAGGACTTGAGAAGGGAGATTCCAGAAAGAAGGGAAATTCATCAAAGCAAGCCCAACTTCCTACATGTTGTTTTTTCCCTTAGGATATTTGTCAATTCGTGGCCCAGACACCGGGTAGAGGGTGACTCTGAAGAGGCAGAGAGGCCACCAGAGCTTTAGGTAATATCACAGGACTGAAGCGACAAAAATTGGGGTTTAAGTTCTGCCAAAGCCAACTAGGATTTGAGTGGCCACAATCTGGAGGGAGGAGAAGCACAGAAAAGTGAGCAAGACACTCAGCCCAGGTTTTTCCTTTCAGGAAATTGCCAATTAAGTTGCACAGGGCAAAATATTAGAAGTCAAGCAGAGTGGCCAAAAAGTAGAGTGGAGTTTGGGGAAGTTTCAGAGAGCTGAGGAAATAAAGGTCGGAGTCCAGGACTTCTCGCAGAGGAAGGTCCCTAGGAAACATCCAGCCCCTGGCTCTCATTTGGGACCCCGTAAAGAGCTATATCCTTGGAATGGGGCAAACTAGAGGTAGGCTGAGTCTGGCAAACTAGAGGTAGGCTGAGTCTAGCAAGCGCTGTAAAACAGCCTCAAGTCACTTCAGTGGCTGATTGGATTAAGGTAATTTGCCCTTCTGCTGCCTCGCAGAAAATGGGGGGAAACCTCTTTGGAGGGACACACGATCATCTAGAGCCTGTATACCTTTGCAGGCACAAAGTCTTGCAGTCAGTAAAAAGTTAACTGACATACCAAGAAATGAGTCCAAGAAGAGAAAAAAAAACCAAGCAATTGAAACAGACTCATAGTGATCCAGTTATTGCAGTTGTATGACAGGGACTATAAATACTCAAGAAAATAAACGACAACATAGTGAATTTCACCTGAAAGCTAGAATCTATAAAAAATAATCAAGTGAAAAATCTGAAATTGAAAAATACAATAAATGAAATTAAGAATTCTCCATGGACCACATAAAGACTAATGTTTACTGCTACTTTTCAGGACATTACAAGCGCCAGCTGTGTTATTCCCTTTGGAAGACTCCCTTCCCCCATTGTGTGTAGCATTTGAAGGACGGCCAACCAATATATCCTGCGCTTCTCTGGTCAAGAGGCGGGCATGAGGTCCAAGCCAAATCAACTGGATCCTCTTAGGAATTTAAATTTTGAGCTGAGCAATGCAAAGATGGGAAAGAGTTGGAGCTGATTCATAGTGCCAGTGTGCCTAGAAAAGTGGTCCATTAGTTCCCTCTATCTAGATCCTGCAAGATGCCTTGTTTCTGAGACCTGGTTGTTTACTTTTTCCTTCTGCGAGCTAAATCATTGCCTTCCAGGTGTATTCCTTGATTAGCCAGTATATTCATTTGGGTAAATAATAAACAAACTCCTAAATCTTTGTGGCTTAAAAAAATGTCTATTTCTTATTCATGTCCAATCCAAAGTGGGTTAGCAGGAGGACTATTCTCCATGCTACTCAGGGACCTAGGCTCCTTCCATTCTTTGGTTCTGCTCTCCTCTAGGTCTTAGGAGTTGCTATGACTGAATTGTTGTGTCTCCCCCAAAAATCATGTGTTGAAGCCCTAATCCTCAATGTGATGGTATTTGGAGTTGGGGCCTTTGGGAGGTAACTAGATCATGAAGGCGGAACCCTCATGAATGGGATTAGTGCCCTTATAAGAAGTGACACAAAAGAGATGATCTCTCTCCACCATGTGAGAATACAGCAAGAAGGTGGCCATCTGAAGACCAGGAAGAGGGACCTCACCAGGAACTGAATCAGCCAGCACCTTGATCTTGGACTTCCCAGCTCCAGAACTGTGAGAAAGAAATTTCTGTTGTTTACATCACTCAGTTTATGGTATTTTGTTATAGCAGCTTGAGTTGACTAAAATAGGCATCCTCTGCATTCAGCTGGCAGGATCAAATGTGGGAGGATTTTATGGAAAATAGCACATGTCAATTCTGTTCATATTCCGTTGGCCAGAACTCAGTTACATGGCCACACTTCACTGCAAGGTGGGCTGGGAAATGTAATCTAGATGGGCATCCAGAAAGAAAAGAACACTGATATTGATGAGCACCTGCAGTCTATACCACAGCCAAAGTTAGTTCTAATGCTTGCAAAGGACCCTAATCAATACAGATACATAGGACTTTAACAGACAGAGCTTGAAGAGGGGGGCAATTAAGCTAGAGGAACTAGTGTAAACAAAGAGAACAGAGCATCATCTGGTTTGGCTGGAGTATTAAATGGATGATTGGTGTTGGAGGAGGTCATGGAGAGGATGTGACTACCAGTTGACCTGCAAGCTGGACTCGGGCAACTGGAAGCTCCTCACCCCCGCCCTTATCTTTGGAATGTGCATTCTGCTTGCTTTCCCCACGCTACAAGCTATCCCAAGGACACAGCCTTGAGATAATAATGTGTTGAGACCATCTGGAGCACATACGTGACCAAACCCAGTTAAGGCCTGTATATAAACTTGTAAGATTCTGGAGAATGGATGCAGAGATCTACTCATCTTGCGGACGCCCCCCCCCACCCGCCCCAAAGATAAGCCTAGTATGTAAGTTCCCTTGCTCATTAAATCTGTCACCTACCAATGTGGAGTGCTCTGCCGCTTTTTTGATGTCTTTTTGCCCTCTGTGTACAGGGGTCAGTCTGTGAACCAACAATTGAGAGCAAGTGGGAACCAACAACTGAGAGCAAGTGGGAGGCAAGGTTGAAAGAGGCAGGTAGGGACCTGAATGCCAAATTGATTCTGTAGGCCAAGGGTTGACAAACTCTGGCCTGTGGGCCAAATCTAGCCCTCCCCAGGCTTGGCTTTATAAGTAAAGTTTTATTGGAACACATCCACTCACATTGTATTATGTACTTTCTATGAATGCTTTCACTATACAATGGCAGGGATAAGTAGTGGCAATGGAGAACGCATAGCCCACAAAGTCTAAGAATACTTACTATCTGGCCTTTTACATAAAACATTATTAGCCTACCCCTGCTGTAAGTCCAAATACAAGTTTTACCATTTGCTTTCTATATGACCTTGGGCAAGTTACTTAACTTCTCTGTGCCTCAGTTTGCTTTTTAGTAAAATGACGGTGATATCAAAATGATACCCTCTAGGGTTCTGGCAAGGATTGAATGGATTACTGTACATAATGCACTTAGGACAGTGCCTGGCATTTAGTAAAGACCATAAACACATTTGCTCTTCGTTTTGCAAACCTCCAAATCTTGGCATGCCCCAGAGCTTAGTCCAAGAGCCTCTTCTCTTTTCTAGCCACACTTCCCTTATGACTCTAAGATTTCTTCCTCCTATGACACTTATTTTCCATTACCCTGTTTTGTTTTCATCAGGGTACAATCTGAAATTATCTTTTTTATTGTTTTGTTCATGTATTTATAATCTGCCTCCCACAATGGAATGTAAGCTTCAGGAAAGCAGGAGTTAGTCTTGTTCATTGCTGAATCCCTAGGGGCTAGAACAGTACCTGGCACAAAGTCGATGCTCAGTAAATATTTACTGAATGAGGGCTTCCCTGGTGGCGCAGTGGTTGAGAGTCCGCCTGCCGATGCAGGGGACACGGGTTCGTGCCCTGGTCCGGGAAGATCCCACATGCCATGGAGCGACTGGGCCTGTGAGCCATGGCCGCTGAGCCTGTGCGTCCGGAGCCTGTGCTCCGCAATGGGAGAGGCCACAATAGTGAGAGGCCCGCGTACTGCAAAAAAAAAAAAAAAAAAAAAAAAATTACTGAATGAGGGAATGAACTCATCCAAGAAAGTGGCAGATATAGAATTCAAACCCAGGTCTGACTGAGGCCAATGTCCATGCTCTTCATCACCATGCTGCACACTATAATAGCCAGGAGACTAGAGAGGGGAGAGTGGATGGAAGAAACATTTAAGAAGTAAAACAGACGTAACAGCAACTGATTTGGTAGCAGTGGAAGCAGGAGCGGGACAGAGTTGTGAGTCAGATATGACTTTGAGATTGAGGCCTGGATGACACTGAGCTGTAGATGTGGGTGTCATCTGCTTATAGGAAATAGCTGAAATTATAGTAAATACCTACAATTAAGGGAATTGGAGAAGGAAAAGGACAAGACAGAGGGGGAGGAAACAAGGAGAAGGGACATATTAGGGTTCCAATACAAAATGGATGACACACTCAAAATAGGAAAATTCAAGGAGGGTTTAATAAAGGGATTGTTTACAAAGATATAGGCAAGGGTGTGGCAAAACCACAAGGGATAACATTATATGTTGGAGCTGTTAAAACCCCTAGATTGGAAGGAATGAGGGAAGTGATTACCAGAACTCAAAAAGATTCCTGTAGCAGGACCACTCTGAAAAGAATTGTGACCTTTGGTAGATTGAAAGAACCTGCTCTAGGTGATCCTACAGGAAGGAGCTGGGAGTAATAAATAGCCTAACCTCACTCCTCCATCTCTTTATGATATCCTGCCATGGACTTCCAATGGACATATCTAACTAGAAATTAACTAAAGGACAGGGATCCTGTTGATGTAATCCATAAAGGTCAGCCTCCCAGGGATTAGAGCAGAGTGAAGAAAAGTAGAGGAGTGCATCTGGAGGAGCAAGTGGAAGCTATCCAACACAGTCCACTCCTCATGCCCCCGCAGTATCCACTCATCATCCTTCATCTAGGTGAAGGTTTTGTTTCACAAGCACAGGATCAAAGTCCCACCAGCTACTGTATGACCACAGGGTGATGTGAATCCAGTCAAATTTCCACCTGAAACCTAAAACAGTGGTCACCACTACTGCTTTTTACATAGGGTGGTGGGGATCAAAATAGGGTTAAAAAAATAACATAAAACATAGCAGCTGCAATCTCTGGTTTTTGTACTTTGCTTAAGATAATAATCAAAGCTGCCTTCTTCCACCACCCATTCTATATTCCCCTTTCCCTCTGCCAGCATCCAGGCTAGACCAGGTTCTTAAATTCACGGGAAAACCAAGTTCTTTATGTCTATAGGATATGAGTTCGTTATGGTATTATCTATATTATTGGATTGCTTCAGTTTCCATTTGTCCAATATAATTAGGCAAAGGAGTGTAATAAAAACTCAGTGAATCATCTGGGTTCCAAAAATAGTCCTCCTTTCTCCCACTGTGTGTCAGTCTCAAGTACTTGAGTCCCATCACATTCAATCCTGAATCCTGGGAGAGTACACCTCTGTCAATGTATTTGCCTTGACCAAACTTACATTTCCTTCCCTTTGATCTAATAAATTTAGAAAGTGGTAAATATATGAGTAAGCCAAAATAAACAGTGAATGCATAAAACAATGTCTAATTTATGGGGTCAAAATATAGAACAAAAACTCTGGTCAATAAATACCTATAAGTCAGAACAGGGCAATCTGAGTTAAAGTGTTCTGTGGTCCTTGCATTGTTTGGGAGAATGGCAAATACATTGATTTACTTTAAACTTTTTTTTTTTTGCTGTACGCGGGCCTCTCACTGTTGTGGCCTCTCCCGTTGCGGAGCACAGGCTGTGGACGCGCAGGCTCAGTGGCCATGGCTCACGGGCCCAGCCACTCCGCAGCATGTGGGATCTTCCCGGACTGGGGCACGAACCCGTGTCCCCTGCATCGGCAGGCAGATTTTCAACCACTGCGCCACCAGGGAAGCCCTACTTTAAACTTTATTAAATATGCTTGTTAACATTTCTAGGTAACCACTAAAAGAATAAAAACATAGCATATAACTTCCAAATAGAAAAAGTAGTTGAGATAAACAGACACATTTTAAAATATCAATCCAAATGGAAGCAAGAAGTAAGGTAGCGGAAGAGAAACGAGTAGCAGGACAATGAGAAATATCAAAGTAAGAGGTTAGAATGTATAATTTAATCCAAATATACCAGTAGCCATAATAAACATAATAAACTAACCTCTTCAGTTGAAGTCAAAAGCTGGATGGGAAAAAAGACTTCCAATTACAGCAGTAAGGGAGTAGCTTTTAGCAGACTAACTTTCCCACTGGAAACAATTATAAAAATTACACAAAATACATATTTTTAAAAGTGCTTGGAGATGTTGACAAGCAAACAATACAAGCAGGACCTTATATGCTACACTCCTTAAATACGGGATGCATATATGGTTGAAACAAAACATACCAAAACTTATGGGATGCAGCAAAAGCAGAGCTACAACATGGATGAGCCTCAAAAACATTATACTGAGTGAAAGAAGTCAGACACAAAAAGTCCTGTATAATATTATATGATTTTATTTATACGAAATATCCAGAATAGGTAAATCCATAGAGACAGAAAGCAGATTGGTGGTTACTTGGGGCTAGGAACAGGGGGAAATTAGGAGTAACTACTTAATGGGTACAAGGTTTCTTTTGGGAGTGATGAAAATGTTTTGAAATCTGACAGAAGTGGTGGTTGCACAACATCGTGTATATACTAAATGCCACTGAATTGTTCACTTTTCCCCTCAGCTTTATTGAGATATATTGACATATTACATTGCATAAGTTTACGGTGTACAATGTGATGACTCGATACAGGTGTATATTGTGAAATGTTTACCACAATAAGGTTAGCTAACACATCGTTTACTTCATGTAATTACTTTTTGTGTGTGTGTGTGTGTGTAATTACTATTTTGTTGTGGTGGTGCTGGTGGTGAAAACATTAAAGCTCTCCTCTCATAGCAACTTTTAAGAATATAATACAGTATTGTTAACACTAGTGACCGTACTGCTCACTTTTAAATGGTTAATTTTGTGTTAAAAGAATTTCACCTCGGGCTTCCCTGGTGGCGCAGTGGTTGAGAGTCCGCCTGCCGATGCAGGGGACACGGGTTTGTGCCCCAGTCTGGGAAGACCCCACATGCCGCGGAGCGGCTGGGCCCGTGAGCCATGGCCGCTGAGCCTGCGCGTCTGGAGCCTGTGCTCCACAACGGGAGAGGCCACAACAGTGAGAGGCCCGCGTACCGCAAAAAAAAAAAAGAAAAAAAAAAGAATTTCACCTCAATAAACAAGAGAGATTTTCAAATAAAAGTTGATTTTTTGCCAGCAGATGCACACTACAAGAAATATGAAAGTAGACACTTCAGGTGGAACGAAAATGATCACAGGTGGAAGCATGAAACTTCAGGGAGGCGCAAAGAGCACAAACTGTTTAAAACAATGATAATGTCTTGTAGGGAGTTTTGTATTGTGATAAAATATACATAACGTAAAAATTAACTCGCATAGAGTTTTTACATACATAGAAATGAAATATATAACAAAGATAGCACAAAGGATGAGAGGTCAATAAATGGAGTGAAACTGTTATATGGTTCTTACGTGTTCAGCAGATGGTAAAAATACTAATTTAAGATGGACTGGAATAAGTCAAGGATGCATATTATAATCCGCAGGGTAACCACGAAAGGAATTATAAAAGAATATACAACTAAAAAGTAATAAAGGATAAAATAGAGTAATAAAAATATTTTAATAATAAAAAGGCAAGAAAGAAAAACTAAATAAAGAATAGACAGAACAAATAAAAAACAAATAGCATGATGGTAGCTATAAGCCCAACTATCTTCAATAATTACTTTAAATGCAAATAGACTAAACACTTCAATTAAAATACAAAGATTATCAGACTTTTTCTTTTATAGAAAAAATGCAACTACATGCTGCTTAAAAGAGACTCAGATTAAATAACAGATACAGAAAAGTTAAAAGTATAAAGGGTGGGAATATATACAATGCAAACACCAAAAGAGAAAGCCAAAGCAATTGTATTTAATGAGGCCAGCAGAACACTGTTACCAAAACCTAACAAGGACACAACAAGAAATGAAAAATGCAGGCCAATATCTGTCATGAAGATAGATGAAAAAATCCTAAACAAAATATTAACAAAAGGAATCCCGCAATGTATGAAATGAATCATGACTAAGTGAGGTGTATCTCAATAATGAATCTTGCTTAAGTATTTGAAAGTCAACCAATGCGATTTATTATATTAGCTGAATAAAGGAGAAAGCTGCCAATACTTGCAGGACAGGTATTTGATAAAACTCAACACCTGATCATTATTTTAAGAAAAAAAAACATACACACCAAACTAAGAATAGAAAGGGACTTCTCTAAATCAGGGGCATTTTTTAAAAGCTAGCGTATTATTTAATGATGAAATATTGAACTCTTTTCCCCTCAGATCAGTTTACTTGTCCATTCTCCCATTGACTGACATTTGTGTTGTTTCCATATTGAAGCTCTTATAAATAACGAATGAACTACCGCTAAAATGCAAGAACTTGGATGCTCTCACACTAATGTTGAGTGAAAGAAGCCAGATGTTAAAGAGTACATGCTATATAAATCAATTTATATGAAGTTAAATAACTGAAAAAATTATCTATAATCATAAAAGTCATTACAGTGGTTACCTTTGGGGAATATTGACTGAGAGGGGACCGAAAGGAGCCTTCTGGGACACTGGAAATATTCTGTTTTGATGTAGTTAGTGGTTAGTTATATGGGTGGATACTTTTGTAAAATCCATTAAGCAGTACACTTAAACTTTATGAACATTACTGTAGGTAAATTATACATTTTATTTTTTTTTGTTTGTTTGTAGATTTTTAACATCTTTACTGGAGTATAATTGCTTTACAATGGTGTGTTAGTTTCTGCTTTATAACAAAGTGAATCAGTTATACATATACATATGTTCCCATATCTCTTCCCTCTTGCGTCTCCCTCCCTCCCACCCTCCCTATCCCACCCCTCTAGGTGGACACAAAGCACCGAGCTGATCTCCCTGTGCTATGCGGCTACTTCCCACTAGCTAGCTATTTTACGTTTGGTAGTGGACTTGAGGATATGGGGAGGAGGAAGGGTAAGCTGTGACAAAGTGAGAGAGTGGCATGGACATATATATCATTTTAAAAGACAGATTATCAAGCCAAAAACAATACAGCTATATGCAATTTACAAAAGACACACCTCAACATAAGGACTCAAAAGGTTGAAAAGAAAATGAGAAAAAGTTTTGTCAAGCAAATACTAACAAAAAATTTTGTAGATCTATGTTGATATCAGGAAAACATATACTTAAAGGTAAAAAGAATAGAGAACAATTGAGTGACTGCATTAAGCCCCTAGCAACATTTTCTTTCCTTTCCTTTTTTCTGTGGCAGGGGGAGAACTTTTTGTTTTGTTTATTTTTACTGAATACATGGGAGCAGAAAAAAGGTTGGAACTAGATGGCAGGGAGAAGGTAAGAAAAAAAACATAGGTGTTTAGTATGAAGGAGACTTCTCAGATAGAGCCAAGTAAGATAAGAAAACTTGCAGATCTTAGTTTCTCATCTTGTTAATTAAATGCATGCCCCTGTCTGAAGCTTACATTATGATGTCTTGACAATGATAATTCACATTTTTCTAAGAAATTTTCAGACTGTTTGAGCCAGAATGATAGTGGGACTTCCCAAAACCTGAGAGCTCAACCAATACAAAAGCCTTATTGTATGTTTTGCTTCCAAAAATAATTACTTGAAGAAAAAGTTTCCAGCAGAGTTGAAAGACTTGTTCTCTCCTGAAGATAAGACTTGTGAATATCCCATAAAGGAGGCAACTGAAAAGTAATGAGGTGAAAATGGATTATTCTCTCACTTCTATCATGACAGGAAGAAAAAGTTCCCTTTATAAGAAATTAGGTCACATCTTCACTTCCTTCACAATGGATTCAGAATGGGGATAATAAAAAAGGATGAAATTTCATTTGGTCATTCACTTTTTACCACCTACTCCATGTAAGGTTTTTACTCAGTACCTGTGGTATGAGTGAGTGTTTAATGTATGAAAAACACATAAGGTTAGCCACAGGAACTTAAAACCTTGTAAAGAATATAAATATATAAATAATAAAAGGCAGGCTTTTGTTATTTATTTTTTATTATTAATGTCTTCAAAAAGATATGCATAAGGGCTATCTAGGCTATCTAGGCAGGGTTTCTGGAATGCCAGTGTGAGGACCTCTGTAAATCCACCCCTCCATAAAAGCAATAAAAACACTAGCAAAAATTGTCAAAATTAATGTTTCAGAGCTCTAGAAATTAAGCAAACACTTGCAAAATCTGAGGAATACTTATTCAAGAAAACCTGCTGAACATCCATAAAGACAGCAGGGTTTGTAGTGTTATAACTTGACCTACTCACCTATTCCCATACCCCTCTCTACAGCTCCACAGTAGTGAAAAGACAATCCACAGAATGAGAAAAAAGGTTTGCAAGTCATATATATGATCAGGGACTTGGATCTAGAATATATAAAGATATTTAAAACTCAATAATAAAAAGACAAATAACCTAATTTTTAAAATAGACAAAGGATCTGAATGTACAGATTCCAAAGAAGATATGCTAATGACCAATAAGCTCATGAAAAGATGCTCAGCATCATTAGGCATCAGGGAGATGCAAATCAAAACCACAGTGAGATACCACTTTGAACTCACTAGGATGTCTATAATTAAAAAGATAGACAATAACAAGTGTTGGTGAGGATGTGGAGAAATTGGAACCCTCATGTGTTGCTGGCGGGAGTGTAAAGTGATTCAGCCACTGTGGAAAACAATCTGGCAGTTCCTTAAAAGTTAAACATATGTTTAAAAATGAGACAACAGCACCAAAATGGAGTTACTTATGCTAAGCCTCATGTCACCAGACCAAGACTTAATTACAGTTTGGGGTCTCCCAAAAATGGAATATTAAACCAATCAATCAAGAATCACCTGATCATCACTAGTTAGGTAATCTGCCTGATAGACCTCTACCATCCCCTAAAGGAAACTAACCTTGCAATAACCAACTCGTTTTTTTACCTAGTATAACTTCCTTATTCCTGCTCCCTTCCGACTATAAAAGTCTTACATTTCATATAGCTCTTCGGAATTTGTTTCTGTCTGCTAGATTAGATGCTGCACAATTCATGAATTGTTGAATAAAGCCAGCAAGATCTTCAAAATTTTACTCAGTTGAATTTAGTTTTCTAACATATAAATTACAATATGATCCAGAAAGTCCATTCCTAGGTATATACCCAAGAGAACTGAAAACATGTCCACACAAAATGTTTATGGAAGAATTATTCATAATATCCAAAAAATGGAAACCACCCAAATGCCCATCAATGGATTAATGAATAAATAAAATATGTTATAGCCAAACAGTGGAATATTATTCTGCAATTAAAAGGAATGGAGTACTGATACATGCTACAACATGGATGAACTTTGAAAACATTATGCTGAGACACAAAGAACCACATATTGTATGATTCCATTTATACAAAATGTCCAGAATAGGCAAATCTATTGAAGTAAAAAGTACATTGGTGGTGCCAGGAGCTAGGGTGAAAGAGGAATGGGAAATGACTGCTAATGGGAAAGTGATTTCTTTTCAGGGCATTGAAAATGTTCTAAAATTTCATGGCGATGCTTGTACAATTCTGTGAATATACTAAAAACCACCAAATTCTACACCTTAAATGGTCGATATGCATTGTATCTCGATAAAGTTGTTTTTAAAAGCACTACTTAATGTGAACAGGCCAAAGGTACCTGGCTAACTTAGCCGGTAGAGCAGGAGACTTAATGTGAACAGTCTGGTTGCCAGTTAGAGACCTGAGAAGAAGAGACTGACTGCTCAGATCACTTCCCTGATTGGTCTAGACTAGTCCTTCTCAAGTCAAGAGCAAGGCGAAGGTTGAGATAGGAATATTGGTAACTCCAAAGAGGTTTATTTCCATTAGGTCTACACTTGACCAGGAGAAATGGCTGCACAGAATAGACACAGCAATCCTAATCAACCCAATTTATTGCTCCTACAGTCTGCTCTTCCAGACCCCCCAACCATCTCCTGAACTGTACTGATGCCTCTCAACACACCAAAATTTATCTAATCTGTCCCAACTTCGTACTCTCAAATAGGGGGCTGGCTGCATAATCTCTGCCATGGGTAGGAAAATAATATTCCTCAAGCAGGGACTGTACACCAGGCACTGACTCATCTAATTCTCACAACAATGTTATGAAATATGTATTAATATTATTATTTCCATTTTATAGATTGGGAGACTGAGGTTAAGTAATTTGGCCAAGGTCACAGAGCTGCTCAGTGGCATGGCCAGGATCTAAACCCAACTGGTGCCAACAACAATTTATTTAACCAAGATGCCATTCTATGTTCCAAGAAAAGCCCTTTCACACCCTTCCTAATCACTCTCCCCACTTTTTGCACATGTGCAGTTATTTAGTGAAGACCAATTCTGTGTTTTATTCACCTGGTTCCCATTTGTCCCCCCAAACATAGTTTTCATATGGTTTAAATTCATTGCTCTGACCAACCAGAGCCCAACAGTGCGTTTTGTGTTTGTTACCAAACCAAACATGGGTCCATTTGCCCGACATGCAGCAAAGTCAATCTACTGACACCAGGTTGTGGTGAAGGAAAGTACAGTGTTTACTGCAGGGTCAAGCAGGAATGGGTAGCTCATGCTCAAAAGGCCCAAACTGCCAGATAGCTTTCAGGGAAGGGTTTTTAAAGGCAAGGTAAGGGAGAGGGTCTCAGGGTGCCTGATCAGCTCATGGACGTTCTTCTGATTGGTTGGTGGTGAGGTAACTCGGTGGTATTTTGGAAGTCAACACCAACATCATCAAACTTCTGGTTCCAACTGGTCTGGGGTCTACATGTTGGTGGTCAGCAGTTAACTTCTTCTACCTGATGGGGGTTTTAGTATCTGCAAAACAACTCAGGATATTATCTATAGCCCCTAAGGAGGAACTAAAGGTCTTTGACTTTGTTTTATGGCTACATTCTTATTATTTTGTCTTACCTGACTGTTTTCCTTTGTTTCTTTATTTCTCTGATTAAATTTGTTCTTTAGAACACAGGGAAGGGGGACTTCCCGGTGGTCCAGTGGTAAAGAATCCGCCTTCCAATGCAGGGGACGCAGATTCGATCCCTGGTCGGGGAACGAAGATCCACATGCTGCAGGGCAACTAAGCCCATGCGCTACAAATAGTGAGCTCGCACACCTCGGCGAGAGAGCCTGCCTACCGCAAACTACAGAGCCCATGCGCTCTGGAGCCCATGTGCCACAACTACAGAGCCCACATGCCCTGGAGCCCTCACGCCACAACTAGAGTGAGAAAACCCACATGCCACAACTAGAGAGAAGCCCACGTGTCGCAACTAAGACCCGATGTGGCCAAATAAATATTAAAAAAAAAATAACTCAGGGAAGGCCTAGGATGCTAAAGCTTTTCTACAAACAAGAGGCAGGGAGACATAGGATGTTTTGTCCCCAGGAAAGCCCCTCAGGGTCCTGCTTGGTTTCATGTTATCAGTTTACCCAACCTCCCATCCTTGTAGCACATCAATAAAAGTGCACAAAATTCTGTGCAAACATTCAGTGCAAAACTCTAAGCCTTCCCTTTACCTCTAGCTCAGTTGTCCCTTTTCAGTGTTCCAAATGCTCCTCTAGCTCCCAGCACTATTGCCCCACACCAACAGCCACTCCTCATAGCCAAAGGACAGGTCACATCTTCTGGGGTTCGGGGGACATGAAATGAGGGATGGCTTCATGGAGGAGGCTGTACCTGCCCTGGTCCCTGAAAAGCAGTTGTAAATGGAAGGAATAAACATTCCAAAATAAACATAGTATAAGCAAATGCATGAATAGCAAAGTGTATAAGAACAGAGATTCTGGGATCAGACAGCTGTGAGTTAAAATCCCAGCTCCACTAGCTGCGTCACCTTGGCCAACTTACTTAACCTCTGTGAACTTCAGTTTAAATTCTTAAAAATGTAGATAATATTTCCCTCTCCAGGGGTTGTGAGGATTGAATGAAATCATAATAAATCCAGACACATTCTAAGCTCTCAATCAAGAAAGGCAATTACCTATAAAGCAATAAACATGAGTCACTTTTGGTAAACAGCAGTTTAACAGCAGTTAACTTTGCCAATGTTGGTGAATAATGGGAGAGAAGTCTGGAAGGGTAAACTCAGACCAGACCAAGATAGGTCTTTAGAAGATTAGGAGAATTTTGGAAAAATCAGGATAGAGCAATCAAAGTCAAAGTTTGTGTACAGAGGAGAGAGAGAAAGAGGGGAGTGAGAGAGAGAATTTCTTGAGAGAATGGGCAGAGGGCTTCCCTGGTGGCGCAGTGGTTGACAGTCCGCCTGCCAATGCAGGGGACACGGGTTCATGCCCCGGTCCCAGAGGATCCCACGTGCCGCGGAGCGGCTGGGCCCGTGAGCCATGGCCGCTGAGCCTGCGCGTCCGGAGCCTGTGCTCTGCAATGGGAGGGGCCGCAACAGTGAGAGGCCCGCGTACCGCAAAAAAAAATAAATAAATAAGAATGGGCAGAGGGCTTACCTGGTGACGCAGCGGTTGAGAGTCCGCCTGCCAACGCAGGGGACACGGGTTCATGCCCCGGTCCCAGAGGATCCCACGTGCCGCGGAGCGGCTGGGCCCGTGAGCCATGGCCGCTGAGCCTGCGCGTCCGGAGCCTGTGCTCTGCAACGGGAGGGGCCACAACAGTGAGAGGCCCGCGTACCGCAAAAAAAAATAAATAAATAAGAATGGGCAGAGGGCTTACCTGGTGACGCAGCAGTTGAGAGTCCGCCTGCCAATGCAGGGGACACGGGTTCATGCCCCGGTCCCAGAGGATCCCACGTGCCGCGGAGCGGCTGGGCCCGTGAGCCATGGCCGCTGAGCCTGCGCGTCAGGAGCCTGTGCTCTGCAACGGGAGGGGCCCCAACAGTGAGAGGCCCGCGTACCGCAAAAAAAAAAAAAAAAAAAAGAATGGGCAGAATTGGGCAAGTAACTTGGAACTCCTCTGTAGTTCATTGTTTTGTTTTTTGTCTATGACTCCCAATTACATTGTGAGCTTCATGAGGGTACAGATCATGTCTATTTTGCTCACCACTGTATATCCAGAACCTTGCACAATGCCTGACCCATAGTGTGCGTTCAATAAGTATTTGTTGAATGAAGGAATGAATTATGGTGATGGCGGGGGAAGACACCAAAAAAAATATTCCAAGAATTCAAGCATAGATGACTGAAAGAATACAGAAGATTAGAAGCGCAGAGGAAATAATGCGTTTAAATTTTGGACTCCCCGAGTTTGAGAAGCCTGTAGTGCGTTCCGGTGTTCATGCTTAGGGAAATTCAACACTTCGAATTGGAGCCCAGAGAGGAGGTTGAGGGCGGTGCTGGCGATGTATTGAGACTCAGTAGCAAACAAGTAACGATTGAGACCACCTCAGAGGAGTGCGGTTTCAAGCGGAAGTCGCCACCGGAAGTGACGCAATAAACGGGGCTCAGAGCGGGGCGCAGGGCATGCTGGGAAGTTGCAGCCGTTAGAGCCTGAGGAAACTGAGGAGAGGCCGACGCGGAAAATTCAGGTTCAAGTATGAGAAGGTCCAGCAGTAACTCGTCTCAAGGAGACAGAGGAAGACACCAAGGAGGCAGTGGTGATAATGCTTATGAGCAGCCACACACCAGCCATGGGCGGTAAGACTGTCGAGATATCGGGTTTGTTGGGGACTTTGAGATGAGCGGTTTTGAAGGACGCTGGGGAGTCGAGTCCGGTTGAAGTGGTAAATTGCTTGAGCTTGAATCCCAGTGAGTTTGTGACCCTAAGCAGGTTGCTTAATCACTGTGTCTTAATTGTATAACAGAGATGATTACCTCATAGCGTTATTGTAAGAAGTGAATATGGGGTTCAAATGCTTAGAAAAGTACCTTGCTTGCGGTCACCACTCGGTAACATTTTAAATATTTTTAGAGGGTGCGTTGTGGAAGGTGGTGAATGGCCCTAGAGACTAATCTTCATTTGAGGTCTGCAAGACCTTTCAGAATAGAACTAAACGAACCTTTTCCACAGAATAGTGCCAAATCAAAATAGTGAATGATTTTAGGACTACTACTGAGACGCTGGGGTTTAATTCGGTGAAGATTGATTTTTCCAGAAGGCTCCAGAACTCTAAGCAGTTTGTCTACCAGGCATGTGCAGTACGGTTGCACGCTTTTCCCCAAGCTTCACCCTTTTTTCCGGTTAGCTACAGGTCAGGCAGGTCTCCTAGCGTTCCTCGCTGGTGTTCACCTAGCCCTGGCCCCACCTCCTGGAGCAAAGAAGTCTCCCCATTGGACGCCTTAAATAGGTCTTTTTTTTTGCTGTCCTTGGGCATGTTGGAGAAATGGATACTTTTGTTAAAATTGTCCAGCTGCAAAAGCAGAGTGTTTTTTTCTTCCAAACGAAGTTAATATCAAACGAGTGAATACATAAGGCGGATGGCAGGGTATGGTCGGAACTGAACAGAATTGAACTTAAGGTTGGTACATCGGGGTGCTTTTAACAGCGGACCGAGTTGCTTCCGGGAGAGAATGGGCGGGCAGAGAATTCTGTGGGTTTGGCGGGTTTCTCTGTCTTCCTAAGTATTTGATCATCCCGCAGGCAAGAGAGCAGGACACGACGGGACTCAGAGAATCCGGCGGAACAGGCTGCTGGCACCACCCCGATGGCCAGGCCCATGGTGAGTGCCCCGGCCGCGGCAGGGTGCCCGGGCGCGGGCGGCTGAGGGGAGGGGTTCTGGGGCGGGCTGGCTGCTTGTCACGTGGTCAAGCGGCGAATCAGGGTCCAGCCCGCCAGGCGCCGGGGGCGGGGCCCGCTCTCTGCAGCCCCCACTATCCCCCCGACCGCCCACCTCCAGGGCCGTGCAGTCGCTTTTCCGATCCTGGAAAGGACCCTGAGATGGGAAATAGCGAGAGTCCGGAATGTTGGGGTCTGCTGCTTATGGCTTGTAATCTTTTCTCGATCTAAATAACTTTAAGTTGCCTGAGACAGAAACGAAACTAGTTCTTAATTCAGATAATAGGCTGGGCTGGTAAATGGCTGGGGAAGAAAGTACTTAATCTTCCTGAAGGAGAAAACCGCAACAGCATTTATTTGCTTCGGTTTTAAAATCCTTTACAAACGCCGGTGAATTTTTACATAATGTGAGGACGTTTCCTAGGTACCTAGCTTTTCAAACAAGTTCATTGAACTTGTTCTATTTTTTTTCCCACTCAACTACTTTTGAATAACTTCTCGCTTGTTTCCTAATTTATTCAATGGCAATCCGCGCCCGCCCCCCGCCCGCCCCGTCTCTCTCTTTTTTTTTTTTAAGGTTCAGACCGCATAATTTTTATTAAGGTAAATGTTTTGTAAAATACTGGGAGCCTAAAGTACCAGTTGCCAAGCAAAGATTATAAATTTATATTTAAAGTAAGAAAAAAAGTGAAATTGACTAATCAAGGATGAATATTTCCTAAAGATACATTCTTAAAAATAATGAAAATTGGAAACTTGAGCCCTAACGTTAAAAATGTCCAAATTTATGTGGAAAAATGTGGACTGTGTATGGAGCTACAAAGTGATTGAAATAAATCATCAGCTTTTGTTGGTGATTTTGTGTTTGTGAGGGGTTGGAGGGGTGGTAATGTACACTTAAATGAAATTTTTCTTGTAGGATTTTAAAATTTATGTAGATCAGGCATGCAAAGCTGCTGAGGAATTTGTCAATATTTACTATGAGACAATGGACAAGAGAAGACAGGTGAGTGTTATAGACTACTACTCTTTATTAAATACCAGTTCTTTCTTTCTTCTTTTTTTTTTTTCTGATCCAGCCATTCATCTGACTTGCATAAGTGATAGCTGTGTTCTTTAAAAGCACATTGCTTAAGGAAGGGTTGGTATGGCATTATGGAAGTGTGGACTCTGGAATCATACCCCAGCTTTGTGTTTGCCAAGCTCTGTGACGTTGGGCAAGTTGCTAACCTCTCTTAACCTCATTTTATTTTTAGGGTGGTAAATGGGAATTAACTTATCGTGGGACCCAATGTATATTTACTTAAATATGTTACATTTTGTTTCTTCCATTATATAACCAATATGGTTAAAATAGTATTCATGCTAGTGAAGGGGGTCTGCATTACAGGGACTGTTCCCTGATTTGCCCCTTTAAATTCATATACTAATTGATAATTTTCAATTAAAGCTCACAGCTATAGCTGGCACTCACAAACAGAATCTGCATGGCTTGGATACTTTTAGTCTTCAGCAGAGCAAGTTCTGACTTCATCAGCTTTTTTCATTGTGATTTATCCCTGAGCCACATCTTCTAAGTAACTATTTCAGTATGTGCTGGAGAGTCTTGCCTAGGTCTCTTATCGGAATAGAACTATGATTTAGAGAACTTTGTCTATGCTGTAGGTACAGAAGTTAGTATCTCTAAAAACTATTTTGTTAAGGCAGAAGATTAAAAAGTTCTTGATACTGAAGTTTGATGACAAGGGACAGGGGCAAGTGATGTAACAATGGACGCTTATTGTGCCTTGGTGCCTTCAAAGACAAAGTAGCCCCCCCCAAAAGGAAACATAGTTCATTTCCAGAGTCCAGATGTGTGTTGGCCCTTTAAATTAATCAAAGTTAAATTTTAGAGCTAAGCAAATGTGTCCTGTGACACACTAAATTCCTGTGACTGACTCCTGGGACTAAAAAGTTAACTCTTGAATTCTGCCTTATTTGAGCTTTAACTTACTTGACTTATCAAAGACTCTGCTTTAGCAAGTACTCCTGATTCTTTTGAACTAAATGAGCTATTTCCATAGTGGTAAAAGGAACGAATGCTTCCTAACACATACAACATGAAATGGTTCAAACATTAAATAACTCACATGTATATAAACACTAGGATTGAAGTGTACAGGTAGGGCCTGATTGACAAGTTTGTTAATTCACAGAATTAGAAAAGGGAGGGAGATTAAAACTGGTTCGGGGCTGCATGGGCTTGAAACCTGTGATCATTTAATTTATTTTAATACAGAGAGCAAAATTTAAAAAAAAGACTCTTCCAGTTTGATACACAGTTTTCTCAGTGTGGCTAAAGTGAAATATGAAAAAAAAAGTATTTAGCTAGCTGCCTAGTTTATTAAAAGCAGGGTAATGTCTATTTAAAGCCAACGTTATAAGGCACATACCTTGTTGACACGGTCTTCCCATGAGAGGGGGCAAGGGAAGGAGAGATGGAGGAAGAACAATAAAAATGTTTAGATATTACCTGTAACCTTTCAATCCATTTCTATAAAATACCCAGAAACAAAAAACTTTCCCTTTTTTTCTTTTTTCTTTCTTTTTAGGCACTAAGCAGGCTGTATCTGGACAAGGCCACTTTAGTGTGGAATGGAAATGTTGTAACAGGGCTGGAAGCCCTAACTAAGTTTTTTGACGTGTTGCCTTCTAGTGAGTTTCAGGTCAATATGCTAGATTGCCAGCCAGTTCATGGTAAGATCATGGTCTTTTAAGATACTTCCTTTGTTTTCCTTTAGTGAGCAGTGAACTTTAACACCAAAAGCAGCTAGCGACTTTCAGTGGTAGAAATAACTACTTTTTTGAGCAAATTAAATATGAAGAATTTAGCTGTCAAATCAAACTTTTGGTCTTCCTTTAGATGTATCTCTCTCCAGAGGACCACTAGTAGGTTTTGGTGGATTGAGTGATTATGGCTTAGTAAAAGTCATGTGACAAATTGAGCCTTAATATGATTTTTGTTAATGGAGAGGAACGACTATTTTCCCTAAATAAATTGTTGCCTTCTGTACCTTGAAATGTCTCCAGAGAAAAATTATACCTTATCTCTGATTAATGTGTTTTATTATCTTACAACCTATTAAAATTTCACAGAAATTCACTCTGTTATGTGAAAGGATGACTTTTGGCAAGACAGAATTTGATTCAAGGTAGTAGATTGATGCAGTTTATAAGATTCACCTCTAGGTGGGGTCCTAAGCATCTTAAGTAGTAGTTGAGTGTGATTTTTTTATTCCTTTATGGTTCTTGAAAAGAAAGCTTAAGAAGCAAAATACGACAAAACTCTTTTAGAAACCCAATGAAATATTAATAGATACAGCAACCAAATGGTCCTATTCTAGATATAAGCTTTTTATTTTTAAACTTTAGAGCACCCAAAATCTTTCTGGACTGAAAATAATGTTAATATCTTTGAAATGATTATTGAGTTTTCTGGCTTTGGGTGCACATGCTCAAGATAATGTGCAAAGTAAAGAAAGTTTCTGAAACTTTTTTTAGTGTTAAATTTTAGGCAGTGTAGTTTAAACCTGAAAATCTGCTTACTTAGAGAGAGAATCCAATCTCTTCTCTTTTTCTGTGTGGGTGAAGAGCAAGCTACTCAGGCCCAGGCTACAGTTCTTGTGGTGACCAGTGGAACTGTGAAGTTTGATGGAAACAGACAACACTACTTCAACCAGAACTTCCTGCTGACTGCTCAGTCTACTGCTGACAATATCGTGTGGAAGATTGCAAGCGACTGCTTCCGTTTTCAAGATTGGGAAAGTAGTTAAAGGGGGCAAAAGTCCATTCTCTTTTGGTCCATTAGTTCCAGCAGTAGAAACTTATAAGTAGTAGTTCATTGCATTGTGGAAACATTAAAAACTAGTATGTGCTGAAATTCAATTTCTTTAATATTTTTTATTCCTAGCGGCACCTTTTCTAGCAGCTGCCAGTTTAGATCATTGCCCTTAAGAGCTTTAATGTTAGTTTTCTACATGCCTTATATATGTTTCACTAATGACATTCTTACAGTAACATTAAACCCATGGTCTCTGTACTAATATACTCACTGTGAGCCCAGTGTATTGCAAAAATGAAATCCCTTTATAGTACTGTCTATGGGATATCAGCACAATGTAACTCTCTGGGAGGAAGTGGTGTGTTTTTTTTTTTTTGTTATTAGGCTAATTTTGTAGTACAACATGTACCTATTTTTGGTAAACACTGGTAATGCAGTTTAAATATGAGGCTTTTTCAAATCAGTTCAATGAACACATTACTAATTTAGGTTTACATAAGTACTCTGACATACTAGAATGGCATGTAGAGATGTTTAGTAGTCTTTTTATGTTAAGTAATGTAGGTGTTTTTTTTTATGTTGGCATGTTTTCTTAAGTGAATTAATCTACTAGAGAGGTGTAAAATGTTCTCGATTGATACCTGAGTGTTAGATACACTCAGTGGCTTAAAAGCAAAACTTCTTAAGAAAGCTTTTTCTTGGCAGCTCCAGGTCTATAACTTTAGATGGTGAATCGTAGTAGTACTAAGAGCTTTAATGGGAGAATGAGAAGTGAGAAGTGTAGAGATCCGAGGTTGGGCAAAAGCAAGGCGGGGTGGCCAAGTGGTACACTTTTGGTACTTGTTTCTACCTCCTAAAAATGTAGCCTAATTTTAGGATTTAAGTCATTAATAAGTATCCTAACCAAATGGTCATGAAGGCCACTTTTGTTCTAAGAATTATTTTTAAAGATTCTTCCAGTTCACCTCATACTTATCACTAGTATATGTCTCAGTTTGTTCAAGAACTTATGGGGGTAAAATGTCAGCAATAAGCCTGACCCTCCAACAGGGTCTGACAGGAAAGTTGGAAACAAAGCCATCACTCCCTCTTTGGGACCCTTAACTTCTAAGTCTTCCATGTGAACTTCAGGCCAAAAGTCTCCTATGTACTACCCACCCCCAAAGTGAGTGATTTGTTCTCTGTGTTTATACACTGTCAACTGCATGGTCTTTTTACTACTTAAAGTTAAAATTATTTAATCTCATGATTTGTTCTTCCATATGGCATTGAGCAAATAGATCTGTTATAAAACATGTTCCTATTATGTGGCTAACACTTTGTCTTTTTAGAGAAAACAGAACAGCAGATCTTCATAAGCCCATAAACTTCAAAAGAACCAGTTGATTCATTTTATGTCTCAACATCTAAAGAGAAAGAAATCTAGCTTTGGTTTTTGGTTAAGCTTTAAATGTTTCTCCATTCTTGAATTTATTGTTTTCATGTTTTTACACTAGGTGTGCCAGCTTTGTTTCTATATTGCAACTCAAAGTTAATGCTTCTTGTCATTTAATTTGAAAAGTGGTGATTCATTTACTCGTCGCAAACTACACATTGCATTTCTGATATATTAGCAAAATAGAATTAAGTAGAAGGGGATGGAAGTGAAATTTAGACCACACCTTCCTACCTTCTTGTAGTACTGACTAAACTTTACACATTATATTCTACTCAAAGTAAGTTTACTCTAATTTTGGATTGGCTTTTTAAAACCACAGCTTTAGCAGCAACAATCAGATTGCCCAAATATTGCCCTTTCCCTTAAGAGGAAGAGTTTCAAGTAAAAGCTGCGTATAACAAGCAATAACTGAAATGAGTGGTTGTGTACTGTTTATGAACTCAGTGTTTTAAGACTTGTATATTAACTGCTTTTTCCAAATTCTGTATAACTTTTAAATGGCTGGAACTACTCTTATATGGACTAGACTGTATTTTTGACATGGACATATTTTTATAACTTGAAAAAAATAAAATTTGCCTTGTTAGAGTTTTCTCAAGCCTGGTTTAAGGTCTCTTGATTTTTTTAAGGCTCCAGAACAGTTGGTTGTTGCTTTTTACAATATAGCGTTTTTAAAAAAATTTTAAGTTAGAATGTTGAAAACAATGGTTGACAACTTGGACTTTGTCTTTTCTCTAGTCTACCTCATTCTTCCTCTTTTCCTACCAAATATTCACATTCCTGAGATCACCTGTTTGAAGTAACGGTGACGTTTTTGGCAAAATGTTGGAAATTTCAACCTTGAAAAACTAGCCAAAATACTATATCCAGAAGGCAGTGAAACCAAAAGTTCATTTTCAGGAAAAAAAATGGTCCCATTAACTTTAATTCTACATTAAAAATATGTCAACAGACACTTGAGGAGTGAGAAGAGGCAACAGCCTTTAAAATCAGCTCCTGTATTTCATCTCTTCAGTGAGGCACGTATAAAAATGGTTAGGAATCTACTTCCGTGTAAATTTGTAGGCATTAGTGGAAGGAAAAGACTAAGCTTAAGAGGCTAATGACTCATGACAAACTCTGTCACCAAGTTATTTGCATTTCATGTGTAGCTCATAAGGCTGGAAGAGCTGCAGACCTTATTTAAGCATGTAAGTGCTTTGGTGAATTGGAATCAGCATTTTCCTAGTTTTTGGAAATTTCCTAGTAATGTATGTAGTGTGTCTAAAAAGATACTCCCAATGAGGTTAAAGGGTAAATGCAGTGTTTGGTCAAGGAGCAAGAAGTCAAATAAAGCCAAGAAGGTACCCTGAGTTCTTTTATTCTGGAACGTTGCTGGATTGACTTGCCCGAAATTACTAATGTAGGAAATTTGTTAGCAGGGGACTTCATTTGCTGATTTTTGTTATAATTTGATTTAATATAGGATAGAAAAGATAAGCATGGATGTGCTTTAACATAATCTTACATATTTAGGGGGAGATAGTAGGGCATATTTAGCTTTTTTATTTAACAGTTGTCTCTACAATAAAAATATTTCATCAAAACACTTGCTACCAAAAACAAAGCAAAACAAAAAAAAACACTTGCTACCAAACTCTGCTGTATTAAATATTTGCCCTTCTTTGTCAAATGCATCTTTCTATACAAAAAATTGCTCGGTGACTATCAGTGGGCTCTATACATCAGTCTTGCTTCCTAGAGGAGCACTAAAAGGGAACTGTAGAATATTGTTGGAATAATGTGTCAGATGGAGGATCTTAGGATACAGACTACCTCTGGGGTTGAAGTATATATACCCTCTAGATCCGTGGTTTTCAAAGTTTTGCTCTAACCCACAGTAAGAAGCGTAAAATGTCACAATCCAGTATATAAAACTCATGCTTACTATTTGCAATGTGTTTCTACCATTTTCTACTTCATTTTATTAATTTTTAAAAATGCTGTTCATAGCCTGCCGAATTGATTTTTACAACTTCCTAATAGATTGTACCAGCAGTTTGGAAAGCATGAAAATAGAGGAAGCATAATATTTTCACCACCACTTTCTAGTGGGTGGGGTGGGTAGGGTCAGCTTCTGAAAAGCAGTGTCGTGTCAGTGATGTCACCTTGGCTTAGAAAAGATCAAAAACTTCCTCTCAGGTATGTTGTATTTGTGGAGGACCATGAAGGGCAGCCCTGTTTTCCTCCCATTCCTTATCTTGTACCCAAAGTTCAAAGCTAAGAAAGCAACTGTTTAGGCTAGTCTTTAGGCAGAATCTGGGAATAGGATGTGTGGCAATGAAGTTGAAACAGGAAGGAGGCTGCCCTGTTTCAGATGTGGAAGCAGAGAACTGAGAAGGCATTCCAGCAGAACCATTTTTGAACATGGTTTCATACCACATGCACTGTATTTTAGCCTATTTTAAGTGAATTTCATATGTTTTTTCTCTTTCCCTCCCTCCTTGGACACCCCAGACATCTGCATTCAACCCTCCCGGTTGGGAATCCCCTGGCGGTCCAGTGGTTAGGACTCCGAGCTTTCACTGCCGAGGGCGTGGGTTCAATCCCTGGTCGGGGAACTAAGCTTCAGCAAGCTGCACAGCGTGGCCAAAAAAAAAAAAAAACAAAACTATGGTGGGCTCTAAGGTGTAAATCCTGGTCCCGGTCCCAAAGGAGACCTGTATTCTAAGGCTGTTGTGTCCCTGATGTTGCTTTGTGACCCTAGGTGAGTCACGCACTCTGGGCCTCTGTCTTCTGCTGTTGAATGGAGATTTGCCCAATCTGGCCCACCAGGAGGTTGTGAGGATCAAATAAGACAACAAATGGGAGAATATTTTGAAAAGTGCTAAGCACTATACAAATACAATGGTTCTTTTTTCTTTTTTTCTTTTTTTTTTTGCTTGGCTATTGGCTTCTCCCTCTCCCCAAATTCTGTTTCTTTTAGGTTAAAATCAATTGATCCAGACTGCTGTCCACAACCAGACACTCATTTTAAATCTTGCCACTGCCTTTGCAGGACTTAACCAGCGCCACAAAAAGCCTAAGATTAGATTGATACAGATAGAGATGGCTTTAAAAAAAAAAACAACTGTAAAAGGAGATTCAGGGCATTTTAAAAAAAAAGATAGCAATTCACAGATGTATTTTTGAGAGGTCTTTCTGTAAAGGGAAAAAAAATGGGCCTGAACATTATTGATTCCAGTTCTCTTACTCAAGGGCAAGATATCAGCAACAGGAGTCTGCAACATTTACCAAGTGCAGGTGCTGCAGTCCACCTTGGAGCCCCGAGCTGCCTGACGTGGCCAGCCTGCTCTTTTCCCCAGCATTTTGTGTCAATTCTGAAAGTGCCTTTGGGAACGATTTCTCTAATAAGCTCATCTGTCCATCAGTGGCACCCAGGATTCCCAGTGGTCCAGGTCCAATCTCATTCACTGGCTCTGGATGTGGCTTGTGCAAAAGGCAAGCCTGGGAGAAGGGACCAGAAGAGAAATTAGCTGGGGGGAGGCGGAGGGGCAGTTGGGTAATTTTGCCTTCCAAACAACTGAAAATAAAAGGGGAGGAAGTGGGAGAGAGAAACCAGAAAATTTAGCCTCCCTTGGATAGGAAATTTATAATCACTGCACGGCAGTTAAGGAAGCCCTTACATCATAGAATGAGAACTGCAGCTAAAATATACATATATACATATGTGTGTGTGTGTGTGTGTGTGTATATATATATATATATATACACACACACACACACACACACACACACACACATATATACTTACAAATCCCTGGGAGACCAGTGGCAAAACTACTAATGGGGGCCTCCTTCTTCCATGTGCCCCTTTCTCCCAACCTTCTGGGGCCCTACGTTGTTATGCTTCCCAAGATCCCCGCAGTTTCAAACTCTGGCCCTATCCTGCCATCCCCTCAAATCCCCCTTCCCATCCCATCCAAACTACTTGCCCTAAGAACCATTCTCTCAGTCTCCACCCTCCGCTTTCAAGTTAAGTTGGTTAACTTATAAACTCACCATGGAGATGTTTGGCTTTTGTCTCTTGGGGTTGTATTTTGTCTGGAAGCAGCTGGAACAATACCATAACTCAAAGGAATGGCTTACTAATCTTGACTCTTCAGACATATATTTTGTGTGTGAGGGATGGGAGAAGTTTGATTTGAAGATCAAAGGGACTTTTGGTGCCCCTCAAACTATACTTTGCAGAAGGCGAACTGATATATATCATTTATCATGGAATATAAATTAGCCCAGCATACAACCACCCAAATAGCCTACTGATTATATGTTTTTTTGACTCCTGTTCACTGTGATAAATGGTTTTCATTCCACTACTGCTCTCTCACCTAGTTGTCAGTGAGCTGAGAACACTCCCAAACCCCATTTCTGCCCCATGCTGCTTATGAGCCTGCAGAGGCCCTTTGGCAGTAGCCAAAGAAAACTCTAGAAGGTAGTTTGGTGTGAGCTAATGGGTCTGGACTCTAGAGTCAAAGAGACCTGGAGGTGAATTACAGACTTGCCAATTGCTAGTTGTGTGATCCTTCAGCAAGTGTCTAATCCTCCACCAGAGCCTCCACTTCCTCATCTATAAAAGGGAGATAATAATACTTACATTGCAAGGTTATTGTGAGACCCGAATTAGATACAGCTGTACCGTGCCTGGTACACAGTAATAATATAGCTGACCATCATTAAGCACTTACATCTGTCCAGCTATGCTGAGCACCTCACATGCATTATTATCTCATTTGACCTCAAATTAGCCTTATGAGATAAGTATTATTGTCATGACCATTTCGCAAATGAGGAAATTGAAGCTTGGAGAGATAGTCACTTGTCCAAGGCCACTCATTGACAAAGACAGATTCACAACCAGGCCTTTATGATCTTAACCATCATGATATCAGAATTACAGGCACTTCACCAACGGTAGCGATTGCTATAATTGCTGTGTTGTACATTCTCAGAGCCAAGCCTGCGGGAGACTTAGCTGCCCATGCACTCGGTGTATATATGGCCCACTCATCATACATCTTGTCAACATCTTATTCCTTACCTCCCTGGATGGAAAGCTCCTAGAGCCAAAGGTAAACATGGAGAAGCATGTTCACTATATATATCTCAATTGAGGGTGAAGCTTGGGCTAATATCTGGAGGGGAAAATACAGCAGTACAAGATGGGACCCCCTTTCACCCCCACTCCTTGTAAGGTAAAGGAAACCAGTCCAGGTTGCAAACCCTGTCTTGGAAGTGTCACAAGGTGTTACCTCAAATTATCTAGGGTGATCTGTCTAGATAGGACCATGCTGGCTGTTTTCTTGGTGGTTAGAAAAGGTTAGAGGTTGTGGCAGCTAGGGACATGGCTCAATTCACCCTTCAAGAAAGAATTTCCCAGGATTTCCCTGGTGGCGCAGTGGTTTAGAACCCGCCTGCCAATGCAGGGGATGTGGGTTCGAGCCCTGGTCCGGGAAGATCCCACATACCGTGGAGCAACTAAGCCTGTGCGCCACAAGTATTGAGCCTGCGCCCTAGAGCCCGTGAGCCACAACTACTGAGCCCGTGAGCCACAACTACTGACGCCCCCGCACCTAGAGCCAGTGCTCTGCAACAAGAGAAGCCACCGCAATGAGAAGCCCACGCCCCACAATGAAGAGTAGCCCCCGCTTGCTGCTACTAGAGAAAGCCCACGCGCAGCAACAAAGACACAACGCGGCCAAAAATAAAATAATAATAATAATAAATAAATTTATTTTTTAAAAAAAGAAAGATTTGCCTTTCAGCTGTGAGGAAGACAGTTACCTGACAGACCCCAGCTGCAGTGCCTGCAGGATCTGCTGCAGTATTTGAGCTGAGGCCATGCTCTTCTGGGGCAGCCTCTAGCCAATGACCGAACACAGCGAGGATGCTCAAGCCTGGCCATTTCAACCCTTTGCAGAACTTCCCTAATGGACTATCTTTCCTCTGCAGCTCTCCCCTAGATTGGCCAAGACTTTCAGATCCACATCACAGGCCTGCCCAACTCTGCTTTTTTCCTTCTTTCCTCTCACGAGTGTCAGATACATATCAATGTCTGGAGACTTCCCTGCCCAACGCTGTTTCATCCCTCTATATCTTTCACAAGTGTTAACCCCCAATAAACCTCTTTTATTCCTAACACCCTCTCAGCACCTGCTTCTTAGAGAGCGCAAACTGACCCAGGGAGTTTTGTTGCCTGTCCTTTGCCGAATTGAAGCACTGATCAATCTTGAGGGTGAGTGTCTGGTGGCTTCTCAGGCAGATATTCCAGTAGCCTGCTTGACCGTTGCCATGGAAACTTCCACAGGCAAGGGGGAAAAAGAAGGAGAGGAGGACTCAGTGTAAAGCCCCACACCCAGCCTGTGGGAGAGGCTCCATAGCCACTTGGGCAGAAGGCTTGGGGTCCTGGCCAATCGTATTTGGCCTTGTGAGGATTGGAGTTGAAGAGGAGATGGAGAGATACTTAGGCTTCCCAGGCCTAGAATGCAGAGGCAGGGAGATGGTGGATGGGGAGGGGAAGGCTGGGGATTGGGAGTGTATGGCCCAGATAGCATTGTTAGTATCTGTCTATCCATCTATTTATCTACCTATCCATTTATCTATTTATCTATCGAGAGAACATAAGGAATTGGCTTACACAATTATGGAGGCTGAGAAGCCCCAAGGTCTGCAGTAGGCAAGCTAGAGCCCCAGGACAGCCAATGGTATAGTTCCAGTCCAAAGGCCAGAAGGCTCAAGACCCAAGAAGAGCCAACATTTCAGTTTGAGTTCAAATGCAGGAAAAGACAAATGTCCAGCTCAAACAGTCAGGCAGGAGGAGTTCCCTCTCACTCAACGTTTTTGTCTTATTCAGGCCTTCAACTGATTGGATGATGCCCACCTACATTAGGGAGGGCAATCTGGTCTACTAGTCTACCAGTTCAAATGTTAATCTCATCCAAAAGACCTTCACATACACACCCAGAATAATGTTTGATTAAATATAAGGGCACCACATGGCCTAGTAAAGTTGACATATAAAATCAACCATCACACCATCCTTTCTAAAAAAGCACTTCCCACATCACTCTCTATCACCCTTCACCACTTAATTTTGTTTCAGGACATTTTTCACCACTGATACATTATATATCTCAGTTTTTACTCTTTGACTCCACTCATTGGAATGTAAGTTCCAATAAGGCAAAGACTTTGTATATTTTGCTCGCTGCTGAATCCCCAGAAGCTATTACAGCACTTGGCATGTAGTAGCTTCTCACTAAACATTTGTTCAATAAATGAACAGTCAAGGTTAAGCATTAGTGAGTATGACAATTTATAGTGCTTGATCTGTGAACTGCCACTTCGTGTCCTTTGCCTGTTTTTCCACTGAAGTTTTTTTTCTTTTTCTTGTTGATTTTTATAGGAGTCCTTTAGAGAAAGTGGATATCAACCCTTTGTTACATGCGTGACAAATGTTTTCTCCTTTCTGTCACTTACCTTTTTACTTTGTTTATACCTTTGGCCATGTGGACGTTTTATGTTTTTTATCTGGTCAAACATGGTACTCTTTTCTTTTTTAACTTCTGATGTTCATAGTAAGCTTAATTTGGGGGTAGGGAAAACAGACAGTTTTCCCTACCCCCAAATTATAAATGTAGCCTCTCATATTTTCTTCAAGTGCTTACATAGCAATGTAATATACAATGTAAATTACATTGCAATATACAATGTAATAATAATAGATATCTGTTTTCCTTGGGCTTTTATGAAGTTTAGATTCATCTGATTTTTTTGAACCTTTTTCGCTAGGTATATGCTGTAAGGTGGAGATCTATTTTTGTATTCCTATTTTAGGAGAATGCATGTAAGGATCAAAGACATAACTGGGCAGCAAGCACTGAGTTCATGATTCCCATAATGGATCTTCCTGCCAATCTGTGCCCTGGGGAGAAGTGAGCTATCTTCACCCACCACCACTTTTTTCTGAAGTTAGGTTAGAAGCCAAATGATTAGGAAGCAAAGGCACCAGTTTTCCTTCATTCTCCGACAATGCTGAAAAGCTTTGGAATACAACTCTGGACAGAGGAAAGGCAGACGTTTCATTAGCATAATATATGCTGTCCACTCCCAAGTACCTGTCTTTCCCTTACACCTGTCCTCTGAGCTCCAGTCTCATATATTGAATTGTCTGATTGGCATCCCTATCCATATCTAACTTATCATGTTCAAAATTGAACTCACCATCTCCTTACAAACCTGCCCCTCCCCTGTGCATGGTACCACTGTTGACTTAGTTGCTCATTCAGAAACCTAGGAGTCCACCTTGACACCACTCTCACTTCCTACATTCAATCCACCATGAAGTCCCGTCAGTTTCCCTCTATAACAAGTGTCCCCAACCCCCGGGCCACAGACAGATACCGGTCAGTGGCCTGTTAGGAACTGGGCCACACAGCAGGAGGTAAGCGGTGGGTGAGTGAGTGAAGCTCCATCTGTATTTACGGCCACTCCCCATCGCTCCCATTACCACCTAAGCTCCACCTCCTGTCAGATCAGTGGCGGCATTAGATTCTCATAGGAGCTCAAACCCTACTGTGAACTGCACACGCGAGGGATCTAGGTTGCACACTCCTTATGAGAATCTAATGCCTGATGATCTGCGGTGCAGCTGAGGCAGTGATGCTAGCACTGGGGACCGGCTGCAAATACAGATTATCATTATCAGAGAGGTTTGACTGCACAGAGACTATAATAAATCAATTGTTTGCAGATTCATATCAAAACCCTATCAGTGAGTGGCAAGTGACAATTAAGCTGCATCTTACAGAGTAGACTGGACATAAGCAACACACTTCAGGTCTCACTGGCTCGTATCACCTCCAGATGGGACCATCTAGTTGCAGGAAAACAAGTTCAGGACTCCCACTGATTCTGCATTATGGTGAGTAGTATAATTATTTCATTATATATTACAATGTAATAATAATAGAAATAAAGTGCACAATAGATGTAATGTGCTTGAATAATTCCAAAACCATCCCCCGCCTCCGGTCTGTGGAAAAATTGTCTTCCACAAAACCGGTCCCTGGAACCAAAAAGGCTGGGGACCACTGCTCTATAGAATGTATCTCAAAAACATATGTAGCTGATCCTCACTATTCACAGATTTCATATTTGTGGATTTGCCTACTTGCTAAAATGCATTTGTAACCCCCAACTTAATACTAGCATAGAACAGGGTCTTCCCTGGTGGTCCAGTAGTAAAGAATCTGCCTTCCAATGCAGGGGGCGCGGGTTCGATCCCTGGTCAGGGGGCTAAGATCCCACATGCCGCAGGGCAACTAAACCCGCTCGCCACAACTACTGAACTCGTGTGCCTCAACGAGAGAGCCCATGTGCCACAAACTACAGAACCCATGCACCACAACTAGAGAGAGAAAACCCGCATGCCACAACTAGAGAGAAGCCTGCGCACCACAACGAAGAGCATGTGCCACAAGGAAAGATCCTACACGCCTCAACTGAGATCTGACGCAGCCAAAAAAATAAATAACTAAAATAAATAAAATATTTTTAAAAATACTAGCATAGAATGGTGAAAATGTAATTCAATCAATGTGTACATTCTCAGCTGAGGTCAAACAAGGCAATGCTCTGCCTTCCTTTATTTAGTTCTTATTCTGTAGACAAATGTCCTTTTCATGGTCTATTTTAGTGCCACATTTTCACATTTTTGTGCTTTTTGCTGATAATTTCTGTTTGAACTGGCCCCCAAGTGTAGTGCTGAAGTGCTTTCTAGTGTTGCTAAGTGCAAGAAGGCTGTGATGTGCCTTTCGGAGAAAATAGTGTTATGTAAGCTTTGTTCTGCCATGAGCTATAACTCATGTGCTGTTGGCCATGAGTTCAATGTGAATGAACCAATAATATAATATATGTTAAACAAGGTCTCTTTAAACAAAACACACACAAAGTTATGTATTCAACAGTTGACAAAAATGTTATGACCAAAGGCTTGCCGGAACCTAACCCTGCATTTCCTTTAGGAGCAGGAGTTCAATCTTTATTAATGCAGTGTTCATAGCAACTTTATAGAACATAACTATTATGAATAATGGGAATCAACTGTACTTTACTCAGTTTCCACAGCCTTCACCCTAGACCAAGCCACCCTGCCACCATCTCTTGCCTGACCTGTTTCAGTATCTTCTAGAGTGGTATTCTTGCTTCTACTCTTGCCTCACTAGAGCCCATTCTACACACAGCAGCCAGAGTGATCTTCTGGAACAGAAAATCAGATTATATTACTTCCCCCACAAAACCACTGGTGGAGGGGTGACTTCCTGTTGCACTTATAATAAAATCCAAATTCTTTGCCATGGCCTGCAAGGCCCTGCAAGATCTGGCTCCTACCTGTCTTTCCGTAATTATCCTCCTACCACTCTCCCTTTTACTCTGCTACAGCTGCTGGCCTTATTGCCCTTCCTTGAATATGCCAAGCTCATTCCTTCCTCAGGGCCTTTGCATCTTCTCCACCCTCTTCCTATACCCTTCAGCCCGCAATCTGAAAGGGTTGACTTCTCAAAGTTCAGAGCTTAGCTAAAATTGGCATCTCCTCAGAGAGGACTTCGCTGACCACTCCGGCTAAAGTATGCCCCCTAAGTATTCACGATCATACCACCCTGTTTCTTTCTTGACAAGAAATATCACACTTTGTGGTTACATATGTGTTTCCTCATGTAACTCTACTGTTGCACTCCATAACAACACTCCTGCCAGAGTGCTCAATTCATGACTGTGAAGATTGTGCTCTTTCTCAGAGGCTTGAATACCCTCAGATCCCAGAGGATGATGAGATACTTTACTTCGGTGCTTTCATTAAGCTGCCTTCTGGCCAGCACCATGTTCACAGCACATGGCCCCTAGAAGTCCCTCTTTTTTATTTCCCACTTGTCTTCATTTTGTACCCCCCTTCCCTCTCATTTCATCCTGAAGTTGTCTCTTGTGTTTAGGGTGGTCAGTTCCATTTATACCTCCCTCTTTAAGCTCTGTAGAAGGATAAATTTTTTTGAGATAGGAACTTATATTTTTCTTTTCTCCCTGTTTTCCTTATTCCCCCCACTGGCTGGTTCTCTTCATTTAAGCAAGTAATTGGCCCTGTTCTCCTTGACTCAGAGGAGGGATGTGTCAGAGTGCTTTTTCTGGCTCCCGGTGTTATGTTGGACTGCCAGGGCCATCGCAATCTGCAACTTAGAACCTACCTTTCAAGGTAGCTGCCTACACGTGAGGCCCTCATCTCACATCTAGCTCCTTCTGAAACAAAGCAATTTGGGCTTCCCCCTGAATGGAAAGAAATAGTGAGTGAAGCTGGTGTCATCTCTCTTGCTAGTATGAGGAGTAGGGATTCCACCAGTGTGTTGCCTAGGATCCTCTGGATCCCTCCAGAATGGGCTCCTTGGTGAGCAACATTTTCCACCGATTGCATCCAGTCTACTTGTCAACTTTTTCTTGGATATTCTTGATCATTTTGGTTCAAACAGCAACCCCTTAATTAGTTCTAGCATTTCTCCATCCCCCAAAACACTTCCCTCGGCACTCCGGGGCTTTCTTTCTTAGGCTATAGTATCTACTTCCATTGTCCATCTAAGGGACAGTATAGTACCCTACAAATGGACCATCCATTAGTGATAGCTCTTCTCATTCCCACAAGAAGAACTCTTATGTCTGAGGAGTAAACACATATCTTCCCCACCAGCAAGGCTCCTTCTTTTCCTCCCACCTACTGACTATTGCTCTAACACTACCCACTGATCTCTGTGCCAATCCTCCATCCCCATCCAATGGAACAATGATCAGTTTAGGATTAATTCATGGCTGACACTGTTATCATAGTCTTTCCAAGATAGTATCTGTGTGTAATATAAAGGGCATATTAGAATCCAAAAAAGTCTAAAATAGTCATTGACTAGTTGATCCACTGGCATCATACATGCTTGCTTGCAGTCTGCCCACAACCTGAAACCTTTACGCCTCTGCAAATCAGTTGTACACAGACCCCAGTGTAACGTGGCAGAAACTGATAGTTGATCCCCAATATATACTCTTCACTTCTTTAAATAATAGAAACCTCAAGTTTTAGCTAGGTACTTGGCTTCCCAGCTGAAAACTACATTTCCCAACTTCCCTTGCAGCTACGTTGAGGTCATGTGACTGGAGTAAAAGCAGAGGTGATGCTGTAAGCTTCTGAGAAATACCTTTAAAGGGAAGGAACATATGGATATGATGGTAAGAGCTGGAGAAGCCATCTTAGATTATGAGATGGAAGCTGGGTATTAGAACATTTTACCTCCGTTTCCCATTCCTCTGACTTTGTTATTGTCATCATGTACTTAAATTATTTCTACATATTATTTTGAATTCTATAAGATATTATTTTTATTGTTTGATAAGTTGCTGTTTATTTGGATTTATCCTTTCCACGGCTATTCCTTCCTTCCTTCATTCCTATGGTTTCATTTGGGATCATTTTGCTTCTACCAAAGAATGGCTTTTATTTCTTTTAGTGTGGCTCTGCTTGCAACAAGTTCTCTCGGGTTTTGTTTGTTTGGAAAAGTCTTCATTTTCGAATATATTTTTACCATGTATAGAAGTCAAGATTTGCAGTTATTTTCTTTCAATACTACAGCCAGCACTTTGTCTTCTGGCTTTCATTATTTCTGTTGAGAAGTCAGTTAATGATTTATTGCTCCTTTGAACATGATGTCTTTTTTTCCCCCCACTGGCTGGTTTTAAGATTTTCTCTTTAGTTTAGTTTTCAGAAATTTGAATATGATGTATCTAAGTGTGGCTTTCTATGTATACTTGGTGTTTGTAGTGCTCTTGAGTCTGTGGTTTTATATCTTTAAACAGTTTTGAAAAATTCTCAATCATTATCTCTTCAGATATTGCTTTTGCATCAGTTCCTCTCCCCCCACCCCGTCCTGGGACTTCAACTACACATGTGTTACACTTCTTCACCATGTTCTATATTTTTCAATCCTTTTTTTTCTGCTTTCCAAATTTCAGCCTGAGTACTTCAACTGATCTGATCCTCAAGTTCATTCATCTCCTCTGTGTCCAATCTGCTATTAACCCATCAATTGATTCCTTGTTTTTATATATTGTATTTTTTAGTTCTAGAATAGCCAGGTGATTCTTCTTTGTGGATCCTAGTTCTCTGGTGATGCTCTCCACATTGTCACCTGTCTTCTTAGACATAGTAATCACACTTATTTCAAAGTCCATGTCAGACAACTCCCATGTCTGGGTCACTGGGTCTGTTTCTATTGTCTTTTTTTTCCCTTTTGGTCCTGTTTCTCAGTATACCTGCTGATTTCTTATTCAAATCCTGGAAATTGTATATGAAAAGTTGTATACATAATTATACTATCTTTCTCTAGAGAGGGTCACCCTCTCCTCTAATAGTCACTGTGAGAGGACAAAACTCACGTTAACTCAATCAGGGACTAGGCTGACTTGAGGCTGAGTCTCAGTGTTTGCAAGGCTCAGTCTTCCCCTGGTTCCCTCTCATTTGTATGGTGTAGCCCTTTAGTAACTTAGAGCTTGAAGGGTCTACTATGGCTCTCCCTCCTTGGCAAGTACTGAACTTAAATGGTTTCCACTTCAGTATAATGGAACTTCTGAAAACTCCAGTCTACATTTCAGTGGCTTTCTACTTAATTCCTTAGCTTCTTGGCCTCTGCAGCTCAGGAATTTGGCAAATATCTTGAGTCAGAAAAGCACTGAGTGGGGCTTCCCCGGTGGCGCAGTGGTTGAGGGTCCGCCTGCCGATGCAGGGGACACGGGTTCGTGCCCCGGTCCGGGAAGATCCCACATGCCGCGGAGCGGCTGGGTCCGTGAACCATGGCCGCTGAGCCTACGCGTCTGGAGCCTGTGCTCCGCAACGGGAGAGGCCACACAGTGAGAGGCCCGCGTACCAAAAAAAAAAAAAAAAAAAAAAGCACTGAGTGACAGGCTAAGGTGTGCTTCACCTCAGTCTGGGATATTGGTCCCTTGGCAGCTCCAAATCAATTTTTATCTCCTCAGCTCCATGAGGTTTCTGAAATCTCCGCTGCTTTTTTCTGCTTTTTGACAGAGAACAAGGTCCAGGTTCTAAATTTCTTGCCCGCACTGAGTCAACAAACTCCCTAAGAGTTAAAGCAGTGGCTTACCTCCCTGTGGTCTCCTTCTCTCCAAGATCTCAGATTCTCAAGTTCTGCCTTTCTGGCAGCTCTTTATGTCTTCAAATAGATGGCTTTTCCAAGTTCTTCGCATGTGTTGTTCTGCAACAAAATGTTCCATCATAGCTGGAGGCTGAGATCCTTAATTAATACATACAGATATAAAGCATTAATAAAAAGTTCTCTTATATGTTTCTGATGTATGACGGTCAGCATCCTAGAACGTTCCCTAAAATATCAAATGATCTGGGATGTTGTCCAGGGCTACTCTCTTTGCACACATCGCATATCTCACTTATGACAAACTAATTTTTCCCCTAAGTGCTTTGCTTCCCTTTCAACCTCTTTTCAGTCCTTAACACAATAGAGGAATCTCCACATTTATAATTCTCTCAGCTTTGTTCCTGGGCTCCTTTCTCCACGTAGCCTTTGATGAGATTTGTCAGAGACTTTCCTCTGGTATGTCCTGCTTTCTATGTGATGGTTGCCTTAGCACCCTTGGCAGGAGTGAAGAGACTAGAAGATACTGCCCCTGGTCAGTTGCTAAACCATACCTGAAAGAGACGAGAGTTGGTTCCAATGAACTCGTGTATTAAAATCAGACCTGCTGGGTCTGAATACATCAGTACCCACCACTTCACTGATGCCCCACCTCCCCGTGTCCCATACTCCCTATCTTTGCCTTCTCCCCTGATCTTCAGGAACTCCAGGCTCCACACAATTTATGCTAGGTATGGGAAGCTCTGCACCCAGACTACAAGACCTAACCCTGTCTGGTCTTCTAAGTGACCATGAGCCAGATACTCTTCATAAAACAACCAAAATATAATAGCTATTTGAGACTCACTCTATAATAGTTCACCTTGGCATAAACTTTCCACCATTTCACTGCATCAGTAGTTCTCAACCCTGGCTGCACATTGGTATCATCCATAGAGCTTTTAAAATATGTCAGTGGCAGGCCCCCTCTCGAAGATTCTGATTTAATTGGTCTGGAGGAAGCATCTTCACCTGTAGTCCCATTAGCCTTATGGAGAAAGACTGAAGTTGCAAGGTGAGAAATCTGGTGGGAAGAAGTTGGACTGCACCTGAAGAATTGAGCCGATCATTTCTTGGAACCCAGCTAGCTCCAGCCTGAGAGCCCCAAGCCTATTTATTCCCAGACCACTCTAAACATTCATTAATATTTTTCCAGCTTTAGGGAAGCATTCCCTCTCCTGCTACATGCAATTTGCTAGCATATACTTCTCCTTACTTCTTTGCCGGGGGCAGGGGGGTGGGCAGTGCACAGGGGAGATGGCAAAATGATGAGCTTCCAGGCATTACCTCCTGGCTTTCCAAATCTCACGAAGATTTTTCTGAATCTAATTCTTTTTCTAATTTTTTAATTTTATATTGGAGCACAGTTGATTCACACTGTTACGTTAGTTTCAGGTGGACAGCAAAGTGATTTAGTTATATTCATATACTGTATCTATTCTTTTTCAGATTCTTTTCCCATATAGGTTATTACAAGATATTGAGTAGAGTTCCCTGTGCTATACTGTAGGTCCTTGTTAATTATCTATTTTACATATAGTAATGTGTATATGTTAATCCCAAACTCCTAATTTATCCCTCCCCCACCCCACCTTTCCCCCTTATCAACCACAAGCCCACCCTCTAAGTCTGTGAGTCTGTTTCTGTTCTGTAAACAAGTTCACCTGCATCATTTTTTTAGTGAATCTATTTCTCTTCCATGCAGCTGCCAACACCTTAAAGTGCCACTCTACCATTAGTCCTGCCTGGCCTACTAGGAATGGGTGCAGCGCTCAAAGTTCTCGCGATCCTACCTTTTTTTTCTCTCAAAATTTTCAGCGTTTCCCCTTCCCACACTCCACATCCCTCTCTACCTTCCCAATTTGATGACAAAAACAGAAAAATGGAGGGAAGCACGTACTCCAAGACCTCTTCATGAGCCCCAGGTTGGCTGGCAGACCCCTGGCTGTACTCTGTTCCCTGGCACTTTTTTGATCCTCACCTGCTCACATGATTCCATCCCACAGTCCCCCTCTCCATATCTCCACAGAAAAATGGTAATAGTTCTCTAACCTTTTTTTTTTTTTTTTAAGTTCTATAACCTTTTCACATGTTTCTCCTCTCTCTGTAAGAGGGTCAAGAACTTACCATGCCTTTCTCAGCATTTTCCACCCTGAGCAGCCAGAGGCTGTCTTTTACTCTCCATAATTCAATCCTCTTCCCCGGAAACTTTTTAAACCTCCATACAAATCCTGAGCTTTCCTTCTCTGGCATCATCTACCATAAACCCCATTGCTTGTCCCACCAAGTCAGCCCAAGGACCCAGCAGTGTGAGAAGAGCTAGATCCAGTGATAACGTCGGTTTGGCTCAGGAGAGCCAATTGTGCACATCTCCTCCTAACTCCGTGTTCAGTGACGTCACTTTGGTAACTTGAAATCAACCGTGGCAGGAGTATTTACATCATAAAACCTGGAAAATGCAACAAACCAGTGCTTTTCTTCCCCTAAAGAGCCAGTTGTTAGACTTTTACTAACAACCAACAGAGCTTGGCCCTGATGCCCCCGTCACTGCTTCTATTCAATACTGTAGTGGAGGACTAAGTATGTGAAGTGAAACAAGAAAAACAAATTAACAGCGTATGGAATTAACAGTGTATGAAAATTAACGGTGTATTTTCCTCCTTTCTAAAAAGGAAGAAACTAAGACATCATTATTTGTAGATGAATACAAGCATCTTCTTACAAATCTACAAGTGATTATAAATGATAAGAGATTTAGCAAAGTGACCTACTATAAGATCAATATTCAAAAATGATCTGCATCTCTATATTAGCAACAAAGGGTTAGAAGTTTTTCTAATAAAAACCACCATTTACAATAGCAATGAAAACCATAAGGCACATGGAATTAAGTTTAACAAAAGATTGCAAGACCTAATCAAGAATATTATACAACTTTATAGAAAGACATGAAAGAAGCTCTAAATAAACAAAGATATGCACCATGTTCATAACTAGTCACACTCAATAATCATAAAGATAACAATTCCTCCCAAATTAATCTCTAGATTCAATGAAATTCCAATCAAAATTCCAACAGAATTTTTCACTGAATTTGGCAACTGATTCTCAAGCGAGAGAGAGGCATGGACATATATACACTACCAAACGTAAGGTAGATAGCTAGTGGGAAGCAGCCGCATAGCACAGGGAGATCAGCTCGGTGCTTTGTGACCGCCTGGAGGGGTGGGATAGGGAGGGTGGGAGGGAAGGAGACGCCAGAGGGAAGAGATATGGGAACATATGCATATGTATAACTGATTCACTTTGTTATAAAGCAGAAACTAACACACCACTGTAAAGCAATTATACTCCAATAAAGATGTAAAAACAAATTTGTATAACAAAGTACCAAAAATAGCCAAGACAACTTCTAGAGAAGCAGAATAAGGTGGGGAGATTTGCTTGGACAAATATTGAGACCTACTAAAAAGCTATAGTAATTAAGACAATATGCTACTGTTCCAATTGACCAATGGAACTAAATGGGAGTTCAAAAATAGACCCACACATAAATGGAACTGTGATATATATGAGAGTTGGCACTACAAATTATTGAGGAAGAAGCGAATGAAATAGTTACACTAAATAATACAGACGGATTTTAGTAGCATTATGTTCAGGACAAAAGAAAGTCCAGGAAAAAGACTATATACAGGAGGATGTGATTTATATACCTAAAACAATTCTTTAGGCATGCATAAATATGTAATAAAACTATTCTCTAAAGCAAGAGTAAGGAAAACATAGAATTCAGGATACTGGTTATCTCTGGGTCTAGGGAAAGAGTGGGATGGTATATATAGATATTAATTATTAATAATGTTCAATTTTTAGTTGGATGGTGAATTAATGGGTATTTATTATATTGTTATGAATTTTAATACACATATATGTATATTTTAATACACAAGTAGTATACTTAAAGAGATAGAGGAAAATTACGTGTGAGGAATAATTCGTATTTCAGTATGTACATACTTGGTTATGATTTCACAAAGGAAATATTGAAGTATTCAGTTGTTTACACCTTTATGTTGAAGCAACAATGACCACAACACCAAACTGATAAAGATTTGTGGTACTGTCAACTCAAATATCATGACTGATCGGTGTTGTGGTTTTCCAAAATGGTAAATAATTCTTCACAAAGTTCCAAAGAAAAAAAGCACAGTTTTCTCTCAATTTGTGTAGTAGTTAACTGTAAGGTCGGATCTTAACAAACGGCACCACAAAACAGAGGAAAGCTTCAAGTGAGCTTTATTAGGGAGCGCTCCCGGGCGAGGTTCACTGGTCCGAGAGAAAGGGGCCAGAGAAGTCGCACCCGGGCGAGGGTTGGGCAAGATTTTATAGGGGAAGAAGGGAAAGGGGTGTGGTGAATCTGGGAGGGCGCAGGGTATTCCTTATTTGGTGGTCTTTTCGGGTATTCTGGGGGACCGTTAGTCCCGCCCCTTGAAAGGTGGGAAGGCTGGGCTGGGTTCAAAGTCCCCAGGTCAGTTCCTGGAACTGGGTGGTCCGGAAAGTCTCCAGGTCAGTTTCTGGAACTGGGTGGTCCGGAGAGTTTCGGTCTGATGCAACCTGTGAATCTGATTGTGTTCCCCTGCCTCGGGCCAGTTGGCCTTACAGTAACAGTCTTGGAAAATTCAATATATATCAAAAGCTTTTAAAAGCTCCTTTGTGTTTGTATTTACCATAGTGTTAGATCCTAGACTCGATCATTATAATCAGGTTTTGCACCCACTTGATTCTCCAGCAGAACGTTTGAAAGTCTTATGGGACAATGCTCTGTTGTGTGCGAATGTGCTGAGCATTACTAAAGTTAAGCGTCCTCAGCCCTCATCCATTTAATGCTAATAATGTCCCACAACCATTGTGAGAACCAAAAACGCCCCTACAGATCTCTAAATTGCCCCCTAGGAGGAGCAGTATCACCAGAACCACCGCCCTCGTGGAAGGGGGTGAGGGTAGGAAACCACCAGCTTTTCCTTGACTTGGGCTCTTACTTGAATAAGCCAATTAGCTCATCAGAGAAGCTTCCACACCTGGCCATCAAGAAGTGATGTGAATAACCATTTTTTCTTTTAGATTCTCTATATATGTGTTAGCATACGGTATTTGTTTTTCTCTTTCTGACTTACTTCACTCTGTATGACAGACTCTAGGTCCATCCCCCTAGGGGCAGGACAGGAGTAAAGACGCAGATGTAGAGAATGGACTTGAGGACACGGGGAGGGGGAAGGGTAAGCTGGGACGAAGTGAGAGAGTGGCATTGACATATATACACTACCAAATGTAAAACAGAGAGCTAGTGGGAAGCAGCCGCATAGCACAGGGAGATCAGCTCGGTGCTTTGTGACCACCTAGAGGGGTGGGATTGTGAGGGTGGGAGGGAGTCGCAAGAGGGAGGGGATATGGGGACATATGTATATGTATAGCTGATTCACTTTGTTATAAAGCAGAAACCAACACACCATTGTAAAGCAATTGTACTCCAATAAAGATGTTAAATAAAATTAAATTAAATTAAAAGGTGATGTGAAGTGAGAGAGAGTGTTTAGTTTGAAAGATAAAGTGGGCAGGGGCCAGAACAGAAGAAGGCAGAGAAAGAAGACTGAATGCCAGTTCCCAAAACTGGGAAAGTTAGTAAAGAGAGTTGCCGCAAATCTTCGATCTAACACTGTAAAGTGCGTGTCCTATCTACCAGGACCACTTTAAGACCTAAGGGGACCTTAGGGGCACCTAATGGGGTGGAGAGGAAGAATCTGTACCTGTGTGGGAGTTGGGGGGTGCAGAATTGGATCCAGTCTGCATCAGGGGGAAATGGACCTCACCGTTACAAAACTTTATTAAACGTGTGGGGATGTTGTGCCCTGAGCAAAGGAGGCAATGAATCCAACATGTGTCTTTCCTGGCAATGCCCACGGATGACACCAGGAAGGACTCCACCAGCTTTACTCCCCCTTCACTCATATTTGCACAGGAGCCCCAGCTGTCCACTGACCTCAGCTTCGGGAAAGGGGGCAGGGTGAAGAAGGAAACAGGCTTAACAGATATGCAATTGAGCTGAAGCATAAGGTGGCCCAGAATAACCTAGCAAGACAAATAAAGCACTTGATATACAGGTGCGGTGCCAGGAGTCAAGGACCGGAGATTGGGTCCAGCTGCGGAAACTGGGCATCCTGAGTCTGTCTAAGATAGCTGAGCATTGGAAGGGCACACAGTATGTGGTAGGGAAAACAAGGATGACTGCCAACATATAAAGTCCAGCCTGGGGGCAGCCAGGAATGGGGGGAAGCAGCTGTCAAGGTGATGTATTGTAATAATCATCTGACCATTAGGCAGCTGGAAGGGAGAGGTCAGGTGAATACACTATGAGGCCACGGTTACTGGATCACAAGAAATAAGTTACGTTATGTTAAAAGGAGAAATATGAATCTGTCTTGCAAACAAGATTAGGGGATGGGTTGTCAAGAAGGAAATTCATCCTTGTAGAATCCACAGTCTAGAGTGGGAGGCTTCCTCCCCACACATTAGAGTTCATTCAACCCCGCCACTCACACAATCAAAAGACAATGCATTGACATACTGTTTGGAGGGGCAAGTTGCAGAGCAACGTATAGGGTAAAATCTCATTTAAATATTTCACCTACCGTGGGGAAAACAAACACGTGCACACATACGCATTTGTAGGAATGTAGAGAAAGGTATGAAAGGACATACACCAAACACTGGCTACTTTAGGGGGTGTGATTGGTGATGGGGATGGATAAAGAGGTCTATATTTTTCTTGACACACCTCTATATAACTTGACTTGTTCAACTACCATGTGAAGAAAAAAAAAATTTAATTAAATCTGGTAGATTTGAGCTTACCCCTCCCCTTTGCAAATTCAGCAGAAATTGGGCAAGGGAGGAAAGTCGTTGACATGCAACAAACACCGGAGGCAGCAGAGACATGGGACATGATCACTTCTGTAGGGAGGGGTGGGGCATGTTCCCAGAAAAGGGGAGGTAGGGACATGGGGGAAGAAAAGGGTAAAAGGGAGAGGACTTAAGGAGGGGATGAAGAAAGGGGCAAATCAGTGAAGGAAGGCCATCCTCTGGAGGCCTGGGGAGCTTCTGCATGTGATGCCCCCAAGGACCAAGGCAGTGAGGCCTTGTACCTTTGTAAAGGAATGAGGTAGCTAGGCTAAGGGCGTAATGCCTGCCCTCATCCTCAACTTGGTATGGCTTTGGATCAATCACCTGAGCTCTGAGAACTGCTTAAACCTCCTTCAGGGTTCAAGGTATATGGTATACTTTAGAGAAAGGCAAATGTGGCAGCAGAAGAGGGAGCCAAAGAGTGAAATAGCTGCTTACTCCCCTCCATGGATATTGACAGCACCCTCACTGTGGACTGTGGGGTAGCAAGGAGTACCTACCTGCAAACGACTGTGGGCGACAGGGTTTCAAGGATTATCCACCCGTGGATGGCGATCCAGCTGGAGAGACAGTAAGGTCCATTTCCCCTACTCCCCCCACCGGTGGTAACTAGAGACTCAGCTTGAGGGCCAGAAAACAGAAGGAACCACCACCCACGTGCAGCTGCATCCTGAAGCAGACCAGATTCTTAAGGGCCTTCTGCATCATCAATGAAAGAATGATCTGTTTGGGTATGGTTCCAATGTTGTTTTTTGGTTTTGGAAATTATTAATGCCATGTATCAGCTCAATAATTCTCCCCAAGTGAAGGGTGTTCAGATTATCTGAGAGAGTGTGGGAACGCTTTTTAAAACCAGATACTCTGGTTCCCAGCCCTAGGTGAGAATCCCCGCCTTTGTGAGCCATCGCTATGAGGAGTATGTCATAACACTCAGATGTGTCAGGACAGAAATGAACAAACGAAAAGGTGAGAATTGCTCTTCTAGCCCTATAGTTCTCAAAGTGTGATTCCCAGGCCCGCAGCATTGGCATCACCTGGGAACTACGTAGAAATGCAAATTATTGGGCCCCACTGAAGACCATACTGAATCGGAAACCCTGGGGTGGAACCCAGCAATCTGTTTAACAAAACCTCCAGGTGATTCTGCTGCATGCTCAAGTTTGAGAATCACTGCTCTAGCCAAATTCAAAGTCCTTAAATATTATCACTCTCCTTGGCTGACCATTGATCTCCACACCCCCTGTAATAATTGAAACCATCAACCACCGCCTTTTGCCTAAATATCTCGTCCTTCAGTTTTTCTGATTGCTCCTGTCTTTTATTTCTCCTTCAATGTCTCTTTTTCCTCTTCTCTTTCACAAAATGTGAATGTATGTCCAATGCTCAGCCATCTGCTGTTACATCCCTCCTTCTCCATTCTTCTCCCTTCATCCACAGTTATGATTTCAATGATCATTTCTATGTTGATGCAGCTTGACATCTAAGCCCTCTGTGACCAAATACCTACAGTCTAATACTAAACAGTATTTTCCACCAAGTGAATTATCTAGTCACTGCTTCAAATTCAACATGCCTAACCTTCCCCACTCTCCATGGTAGCCTCTCCAAACTAAAAAAATCTCATGTTTACCTATGATGGCTCCTTCTTCTCTTCTCACCCAATCTATCCAAACATCCTATTTAATGGTTCTTCACAATGTCTCCTGGATATGTCACTCTCTATTCCTTTTCCCTACCCAAGTCTAAATTCTCAGCATCTCCCAACTGAACCTCCTAAAGACTTTCAAAACCATTTTCAGTCTCCCTTCCTTCAGTCTTTCCAAACTACTGTTCATAATAACATTGTTTGCATCATACTACCTCCCTGTTCAAAAATCTATTGATAGCTTCCTATTATTCACTGCTGCAAATCTAAATTTCTTTGTACGGTTTTAAGACCCAGCAGAGGGACTTCCCTGGTAGTCCAGTGGTTAAGACTCCGTGCTTCCAACACAAGGGGCACGGGTTAGATCCTTGGTTGGGGAACTAAGATCCCACATGCCGAGTGGTGTGGTGTGGTGTGGCTAAAAAAAAAAAAAAAAAAAGCCAGCACGGTAAGACCCAACACAATCTGGCTTTTTTCTTCCCACCCACCATTCCCTCATCTAGTGAGCATGTCCATATTGTAGGTGCCATATTGTAGCAGGCGCCTAAACATTAGCCATGACTACGACAAGCAATCTCTCTGGACTATTCCTGGTTTTTCTTAATCAGCAACCTCTTATCTCCCTGCATCTCCAGTCTCTGACCCTTTCTCAGTGTCTTCTTTCAGCTCCTTGGTTTTGATGAATTGGTCCAAATCTCCTCTCTGCCTTACTAGACTCAGCTCCCTACTTGACCCTTGGTTCTGTATACTGCTCTGGCTTCAACATCACTCTCCAACAACTTGGGGAAAGTTTGTTCCACCAGCATTGGTCCCAAGGAATCCTTCCAGCCATATGACTCATCTTCCATCTCCCACTCCTTTCCCATTAGAGGACCTTCTTGGATTTTGCCTCTGTATTAAACCTTCTATTCCAGTAAATCTGGCTACTCACTGAGCAGCATCCCCCCACACACACACTTGCACACACCACTCTCATCCTAAGGTGAGCCCTTTGATCTTTCTGTTCTTCTCATATCCTATCCATCTTTAAAGACCCATCATGTTCAACCCGCGTGAATTCCTCACACTCATAAGGTAGACTGGCTTGGGTACTAGCTGGCAGACCAGAGTCTGAGGTTGGTTTCCCAGGGGTTACAAAGGCAGGTATGCTCTTCCAGGTTGCCCATATGAGGAGGAGAGAGAGAGAGAGTAGTAGGTCCAATCCAAGCCCAAGTCTTTGAAAGGGAGAAAAAATGTTAAGAACTAGTGAGACAAGACACAAACATCCAGTTCCAAGGACTAGAACAGGGTCATAAATAAGACATTGATTTTCTTAACTGGATTGTTACATGTTGTAAATAAACAGCAGGTCAGAAAAAAATGAAAGAATATCTTGGAGCAAGGGGAGTGGTGGAATATTTGCCAGGAAAATTGTTGGACATTCATGGCTCATTCTATAGGATGGCAGAAGCATGAGAATGACATGTTGGCTTAAATGTTCAAGGTTGAGACAGATACCAGTTCCACATCCTTCTTGCCTTCCAGTTTATGGCATAGAACTTCTTTTTTCCTGCTCACTGGAAGTTCTTTTGTACTTGTAGTCTGCATTTAATAGTCAGCATCTTTATTTTTTCATTCTGTCCCTCTCTCTAAATATCACTTCATTTTTTCTTCATAGTCTTAATAACTGTATTGGATTTTATTATAAAGCTAATGATAAATACAATTTATATGTACTAGATTTAAATAGAGGACATTTAAAAAAGTAACTGAAGATTAAAATTAAATTATTGACAACTTTAAACTTCAGTAGAGACATGATCTCTGCTGAAAACAAAATTAGTTTTCCAGAGGATGAACTGGAGAAATAACCCACAATATTAGAGCGAAAGCACAGGAAAATTGAAATTATGACTGAAAATATAAGAGATAGAGACAGAGATAGAGACATATCCAGAAAACCTGTTATATAAAAAATGAACAGGTATAAAAATGATAATCAAGAAAATGATAGAAGGAAACATCCCTGCACTTACAAATTCCACAGATAAAAAGAAAAATCTTACAAGCTTTCAGACAAAGAGGTTTCTTTTCATTTGATTTTGTATTTACCAAGGAAAGAAGCAGTCTAGAATCAGAGCTCTCACCTTCCTCAGTGAAAGCAAAAAAAAAAAAAAAATGATGGAATAATATCTATAGACAACTGAGAGAAGAGGACTATCGTTCAGTAATTTTATACTCATTCAAGATATTATTCATCTGTGTGGGCAAAAGCCATTCTCAGACACTGAAAGACAAAAAATTACTGAAGAAATTCCTCTAATCAAATTAGAATGAAATCAAAACAAAGATTTCAAGATAAGTAAAGATTTAGGGATTTAATGTCTAAGAAACAGTGGTTATAATATTTACAGCTAAGTATAAAAGATGATGATAATATGACAGTGTAGTATGTGTTAAGTAAGAGTGCTTGAAATGAAAAATACCACACACACACTCCAAGGAAAAATTTCTTACCTGAACTATAGCAATTACTGCCTAATTGGTCTCCTCACTTCCTGTTGAATTCTCTCTAATCAATTCACCTTTTGCAGTAGCCATTGATCTTTGTAAACTGTGTGGCAGAGTGAGGAGAACATGTTTATTATTAAATGTTGATATATCTAAAGGGAAAATAGCTTAAATATGATTGTTAAAATAGGAATGTAACCACTAGCAAAATAGAGCTATATTTAGAGAATTTCTAAATTCCTTGGAGAAAAGGAAAGGGTAAAGAAAGATTTATTTTAACTTGATAAATCTAGCAAAAGTAAGGAAAGAAGAAAAGGAGAAACAACAAGTATAAAAACAAACCATGAGAGAAGAAATAGATCAAATATATTTGTTATCGCAATAAGTGAGGATGGCTTAGATTATTCTTTCCTCAAAAAAATAAAAAGGACTCTCAGTTTTTGTTTTTAAAAAAAAGCAATGATATGGTATTTACAATGAATACTTCTGAAAAAAATAACAAAGAAATACTAAATGTAAAGCAAGAGGAAGACTGTATGAGATGAGTGCAAGCAAAAATAAAGCAATATTAAAATCAGATAAAGTGAAATTCAAAGCCAAAAGAATTAAACAGAACAAGAATATGTTCATTTAATGATAAAAGACACACAGAGAATTTATAAGTCATAAACTTCATGCACTAAACAATGTAGCAGTGAATACATAAGGAGAAAAACTGGACATACAAGGACAACTTAATAGAAAGCCATAGTTATAGTGAGAAAATCTATATACTTCTTTAAATAGTTAACAAATAAATGAGACAAAAAATAAGCAAGGATATATAGAATCTGAGTAAGACAGTCAACAGTTCAATTTAATATAAAATCGAACCTTACAAAGAATACACATTCTTATCATATATCCATAGAACATTTCTAAAAATCAGTCATGTGCTTGGCTACAAAGAAAGTCTAATACATTTCAAAAGGAAGAAATGTATATGCTGCATTCTCTGACTAAAATAAATAAAACAAGAAATTCACAAAAAAGATAACTCCAAAATTTAATATTTGGAGATGAAGAAATCCTCTTCTGAACAGTCACTGGATCAAACTGGAAATCAAAATTGAAGTTACAATTTATCCAGAAATTATTTAAAGAAGAACACTTCATAAAAGGAAATCTGTAAGATGTGGCTAGAGTTAAACTTTGAGGAAAATTTATAGCTTCAAATATTTTTGTTATTAAAAAATAAGCATGAGGTCTTCCCTGGTGGCGCAGTGGTTGAGAGTCCGCCTGCCGATGCAGGGGACACGGGTTCGTGCCCCAGTTCAGGGAGATCCCACGTGCCGTGGAGCGGCTAGGCCCGTGAGCCATGGCCGCTGATCTTGCATGTCCAGAGCCTGTGCTCCGCAACGGGAGAGGCCACAACAGTGAGAGGCCCACATACCACACACACAAAAAATAATAACATTAACTTAAAGAATGTGGAAAGAGGGAATTAATCAAGGCAGAAGCTAAAATTAAAGAAGTAGAAACTACTACCACTATACAGCCCCACCCATCCCCCACAGACACAAAGGAGAATGGGTAAATAAAGCCAAATCAACAGACCTATAAAACAAACCACTTCCTTTAGCAACCTAATTTAAAAAAGAGCAAAGATTAAAATGTACTATTAGGAATGAAAAATGAGATATAACCACTTAAATAAAACATTGACATAATTATAAGACAAAATTATAAGCAATTTTGTCAATAATGAAAATCTAAAGCAAATGGACAAATTTCTAGCAAGACATAGAATATCCTAATTAACTCAAGGAGTGGTAGGAGATCTGAACAGACCAGTAATCATAGGGGAAAAAATAGGAAATTTCTGAGTTCTATCTAACCTTCAAAAAACACTTCTGTTACTCAAACTGACCCAGATTTATAAAGAGCACCCCAATGTATTCTACACATAACCTTTTTAAAACGTGATGGAAGGATTCAACAAAAACTGTAGACCACTTTTACTTATGAATATAGATGCAAAATGTTTTAATAACATATTAGCAAATAGATTCCAGAGTAGTAGTAAAAACCTAATTCACTCTGATGAAGCAGGGTTCATACGAGGAATGCAAATATGGTTAAATTAAGCAATCTATCAATAGAATTCATTACATACGCAAATTAAAGGAGATGAGTGTTATATAATTGTATCAAAAGGTAATGAAGAAGTATTTGATATGACTCAGCAGGCATGGATAATAATAAAACTTTTAAAAAACAAACTTAGAAAGAAACCACCTCAATCTGATAGACTGTTTAGCAAACTCCAGTGAATACTGTAAGAGATACTTTGAGTAGAAAAAGTAACATCAAGCCTAGGATGTTCCAGGCCTGTGTGAGAATGACCTCGGTCTCCCACAGAGTTGGAACAGAAGAGTTAAGATAAATGGGAAATGTTGTGTTTGTTGTGGTAGCTGTATGGAACTGCCCCCAGGTTTGGCCATTTGTGACTTGCCTCAGGTCTACATGGCTAGAACTGAATATAAGAGTAGCAGACACTGTTTTTCACTAAGAAAGAATGTCCTTTGGCTAGATAGCTGGGATCAAATTGTTAGACTGTTACCTTGTGCCACTCATAAAATAAATTCCAAATGGATTAAATATTTAAATTTTCAAATGAAAACCTTAGAAGAAAATTTTAAAAAATAGTTTTAGAACCGCAGGGTGGGAGAGGCCTTCTTGTGCAAGACAGGAAACTTAGAAGCCATAAAGATTGACAAGTTTGACAACATAATTTAAAACTTGTTGTGGGGCAAAAGACGCAGTAAAATGTCCACTGAGAGAAAATAGCTGCAATTAAATAAAAGAAAACATACTCATAACCCTATAATATAAAAGGAACAGATTTATAACCCTACAATATAAGCATAAACCCTATAATATAACCCTAAAATTTTCTATTGAAAAAGCCAACAACCTAAAAATTGTGGCAAAGGTTGTGAAGAGGCAAAATCACAGAAGTAGAAATACAGATACCAAGCATGAGAAGTTTCCAACCTCATGGGTTGTCACGGATATAAAATATTATAAATGATGGGATAGCATTTCTTTTACCCTTCTGACTGACACCATTTTAAAATATTGATGGTATTCAGTACTGACAAGAAGATGGGCAAACAGCAACTCTCTTACACCTGTCTTTAGTAGAAGAAGGTGTTGCTACAACCATTTTAGAAGGTAATCAGATAGCAACTATCAAAAATTGTAAATGTGCAAACCTTTGATCTGGTAATACCTCATACAGAAATGTAACTTAATATGTTATTTTTACAAGTGAGCAGAGACCTATATGCCCAAGGATGTTCACTACGGTTGGCAGTGGCAAAATAAAGGAAAACAATCTGAAAGTCCATCAAAAGGGTAATGGTTGACTAAGTTATAGGAGTATTGAAAAGCTGAAATCACGCATGAGTGCTAGCTCTGTATCTGTCAGCCAGGAAAGCTGTTCATGATACATTGTTATTGTTTTTTTTTAAAGGTGCAGAGCATGGAGCATAGTAAGAAGCAATTTTTATTTTACAATAGGTGGGGGAAGGAGCCATATATCCCTGGGCATTGAGCTGAACTCCTCTGAATTCGACTCAGTGCAGTTCAAGCTACAACTGAACATTTGTATGGGAAATGTGCCCTTGTCTATCAAACCAAAATGCTTCATTTCTGCCACAAGATTGTGATATTGTGGGTATCTTGCTATATTTATTAAAGGAACATGTAATAAGCCAGAAGTTTTCAAATAACGGAGAACATCTGCAATTTTGGTAAAGTCTTTGAGTCTAAAGAAAGTCTGTGTCAAAACTTAAACTGAGGTGAGTGTGTGTGTGTGTGTGTGTGTGGAGAAAAGTGTTAAAGGACACACAACAAACTGTTAACACTGATTGTACTCCAAAAATTGTATAGGAAGGGGGAAGTTTTTTTCCCAATACATCTTCGAATTGTTTGAGAGCAAGCATGTAATCTAAAAAAACGCTTGGCAAAAAGAAATTCTGGAAGGCGAGAAAAAGAGAAAGCAAGACAGAAGCCAGCATGAGAGATGAAAGGAGAGAGAGCGAGAAAAGGAAAGAAAGAAAGAGGGAGGGAGGGAGGAAGGAAGGAAGGAAGAGGAAGGTAGAAAGAAAGAAAGAAAGAAAGAAAGGAAGAAAGAAAGAAAGAAAGAGAAAGAAAGAAAGAAAAGAGAAAGAAAGAAAGAAAGGAAGGAAGAAAGAGGGAGGAAGGAACGAAGGAAGGAAAAGAAAGAAGTGGATGGAAGAAAGAAAAGAAAAGGGAAAGAAAGGAGGGAGGGAGGGAGGAAAGAAGGAAAGACGAGCGGGCAAGGCGCGCAGAGGCAGGCGTGCGGGAGGACGGGTGCGCGGAGCCGAGCGGCGCTGGAGGTCAGCCTCAGCCTGGGAGCTGCTAATCCCCGCGCGTCTCGGGCCAGCTGCCTGCAGCGGCCTGGACTGGCGGGCGCTCCAGTAATGTGGGAAGAAGCGGGACCTCATATAGTCATTTTCTGAAGGGAAGGAGAGCAAGCCTCTGAATGCAGGCAGATGGGAGCGGCTGCTGCCGAAAGCAGAGCAAAAAAGACAGGCAGGTGGAGTCCGGCCGCCAGTGCGCAGGAGCCGGGTCGCCGGAGACGCCCCCGTGGAAGCTCGGACGGCAGCACATCCTGCCTCCCGCCCCTTGAGCCATTAAGCACAGATACAGGAAGCACGTCTTGTCACAAGGGGGTGAGAATCTGGAGGAGGAGGTGAGGCAGCGTAGAGGATCACAGAGGACGGGAGCGGGACAGAGGCAGGCCAGCTATTCCCGCCCCGCTTCCCACTGAGCCCTGCACTTTGGAGGGGAGTCGTGGAAGGCTCCTGTCCCTGTGCCCCGGCCGCGGACAGGCCCTGGGGCCTGAAGATGGGAGGACTACTGTTGGGAGATGGCGGCAGGGAGGCCTGACTCTGAGAAGGAAGAGCGTGGAGCTGGAGACATCATTTAGGAACTGAGCCCCCGCATCCTGCCAACCCTGACCATCCACACTGAGGCCTTTCACACAAGGCAAGAGGTTGAGCGCGCAGGCGCTGGATTCAAAACCCAGCTCTGCCACTTGCTAACTGTGACCTGGGGCAGGTTAAGTAACACCTCTGGGATTCAGTGTCTTATTTGTAAAACGAAGGCAATATTACTACCCATCCTCTAGGGTATTGAGGAAGGCGAGAAAGAGAGAGAGATTCAACATGATAACACTTATGAAGTCTAGCTCCTGGGAAAATTTAAGTGCTCGATAAATCTTAGTTATTCTTAGAACATTAATTAATGTGTCATTTGTGGGCAGAGCCCTAGACCAGGTGCTGAGTTTTAATAGCCGCAGAGGCTCCTAGATTCCATCTCCTTCCACCATTTCCAACCCCTCCCCATCTCTTCTTCCTGCCCTCACCAGTGCCGGATCTAAAATTCTCTCTTGCCTTGGAGCGTCTCCAGCTGTTTGCTCATTTTCCACCAGCTCGCTGTGGGCCCCCCGCACACATTCCCTTGGGGCACACCTTCACTTGGAGGGTGAAACACACACACACACACCCCCAAGCCTCCTCTCTTCCAAATCCCTGTGGAACCGTGGGGTAGCTGGACGGATTGGGGTGGGCAGTCTTAAGCTGCCAACAGACACCCAGAGAAGATTGAGAAAGGATACCGAGCCCCTCTTGTGAAGCCTTCGGGGTGCTCAAGGCGACCAGCAAAGAGCAAGCGCATAAGGTTGGTTTTTTTCATCAAGGATCTGCAGTTGCTGGATGTAACCCTAGCCTCCTTCCTCCGTGAAATGTGTGAATGCCCTCTCGTCAAGCGTTCCGCGTATCGATTCTCTCACATTTCACTGACTTGATCCCTCTTGCCCCCATTAACCCCGCGTCATGGGCACTTGCTCTTTCCAATTCAGCTCAACCCCACTGATGACCAAGTGCTATCATGGTTAACCAGCCGTCCCGTGCTCTCCATCTCTGCTCAGAATATGCCATCCTGTAGACGAAAACGTGGAGTGTACGAAGGAAGCCAAGGATTATTTCTTTGAACCTTCGCCTGTTTTGCCAAAGCATAAACATGATGCTGCAGAATATGTCCAAATGTTCCCAAAATAGACCCAGTGCTGAGGCTGTGTTCATGCCTGGACATTCCCAGAACTGGTCTCGCTCACCAGCTTCAAGTCGCTATCTGCGCAGAAGGTGGTGAGGAATTCTCACTTTATGCGGTGCTGAATAGTCAATCCTTCGAGATTAGAAAAGCTTCTTCATTTAGGAGACATGTGTCATGGAAAGATCTCAGTCCCCTTTGAGGAATCTTCTTCCCTCAAGCCCCCACCCCCAGCCGCTTCTCAGGCAGGTTATAGGCAAGGCAAGGATGTCCCCACGTTTGGTCAGCCCGGACCACTCTGGACAACCGTAACTGTCCACATATTCCTTTCTTTTCTCCAAGTTGCACAAAGTAGACGTGCTTCTTTTTAGTTACTTATCGTCTGCTGCCTCACCCTCATCATCACCACCCGCCATCATGCCTTTAGAATATACATCTTTATTAAGTCGGATTACGAAAGTTAAACATGATTATTATAATCATGGAAAAATTACAACACCACAATCTAACCATGAGAAACACATCAGACGAGCCTAAATTGAGGGACATGCTATAAAATGGTTGACCCCTCCTCCTCAAAACTGTCAAGGTCATCAAAAACCAGGAAAGCCTGTGAAACTGTCAGAGCCCAGAGGAGTCAAAAAAAAAAGAGATAAAGATGCAGATGTAGAGAATGGACTTGAGGACACGGTGGGGTGGGGGGAGGGTAAGCTGGGACGAAGTGAGAGAGTCGCATGGACATATATACACTACCAAATGTAAAATAGAAAGCTAGTGGGAAGCAGCCGCATCACACAGGGAGATCAGCTCGGTGCTTTGTGACCACCTAGAGGGGTGGGATAGGGAGGGTGGGAGGGAGGGAGATGCAAGAGGGAGGAGATATGGGGATATATGTATATGTATAGCTGATTCACGTGGTATCCAGGATGGCATACTGGAACAGAAAAAGGGCATTAGGGGAAAACTAGTAAAATGTGAATAAAGTGTGGGCTTTGGTTAATAATAATGTATCAGTATCGGTTCATTAGTTATCACAAATACACCATAGTGATGTAAGATGTCAACAATAGGGGAAACTGGGTGTGGAGGTATACGAAAATTCTGTTCTACCTTTGCAATTTTTCTGTAAATTTGTGAATATTCTAACGTTAATAGTTTATGTAAATATTTTCAATGTTGCCAAAGGGGGTGGGTTGGAGATTGGGATGGGCATGAGGAAACTTCCTGGGGTGATGATAACATTCTCTGTCTTGACAGACATTTGGGTTACACAGGCATATTCGTTTGTCACACCTGTGGAATCATTTACTTAGATTTGTGCAATTCATTGTGTATAAATTTTATCACCAAAGGAAAAACTGTAAATAAATATAAATCCAGTAAATAATATGCATGCTGAAGTATTTTGGGGGAAAATGTGCTGATGTCAGCAACTTACTTTAAACGTAAACTGAATTTAGAATATATGATGGATTGAAGGGATGGAGAGAGGGATAGATAGTTGGAGAGATGCATGTGACAAGGCAAGTAAAGTAAAATGTATGGCGGAAACTAGGCGTGAGAGAACAGGTGTTCACTGCACAAGTCTTTTTCTAATTTTCTGTACATTTAAATTCTATTCATGGTGCAATGCTGGGAAAAATTGCAGACAGACATTAAGTAGAAAGTCATTATAATCCCCCTCCCAGGAGTAACCACTGTTAAGTTTTTCGTGTATTCCTCCACATATTTTCCTACTATATACATATATTTTTAAAGGGGATAGAGTTATACACATACTGTTCTGCACTATTTTCATTTAATCATTTATCTTGGGTTATTTCCAAGGCATTCTTTTTAATATGGCTGCATAATACTCCATCGTATGTTACATAATCAATTTTCTTTTGAAGGAAATTTTAGTTCTGTACAAGGGTTTTTGTCTGTTGGCTTGTTTTTTAGTGTTACAAACTTCGAAGCAGTGGATATCATTGCACATATATCTTTGTGTATTTGTGTGAGTCTATCTGTAGAATAAATTGGTAGAAATGGAATTCCCAGCTTAGAGATATTGTGCCAGCCTGCACTCCCACCAACACTAACTATGAATGATTTGTTTTAATTTTTGTAAATCTGATAGGTAAAAGTACAAGAAATTGTTGTTTGTTTAAATCTTAATTTTTTATTAGTGAGGCTTAACATCGTTTCTATGTTTATCACTCTTTGTCGTTCTTCTTCCATTAATTGCCTACTCATTCTTTTTTGCCCATTTTTCTACTTTCTTTTTGATTTGTAAGAGCCCTTTGTGTAGTAAACCCATTGTAGTATGTGTTGCAAATGTTTTCTTTTTTAAAAATTTTCCCACAATTTATCTTTCAAGGTGTTTATGATGGAGCTGTTTTTCCTTTTCTGTGGTTTTACCAGTCTCCTTTCTTTCACATAACAACGCTTTGAGGTAGATAAGATAAAAGATAGAAAAAGGTCACGTTAGCTGTCACACGGTCACACAGATGACGATGAAATGCTGCACTTGGACCCAGGCCTCTTCAGTCCTAATCCAGGACCTTTTCCATGACCAAGAAAGAGCAGAAATAGTTACTTCCACTTGAGAGAAGGGTGAACTTCTTTCTCCATGCTTGTTGCTAGGCGCTGCTGGAGAAACACACAACTGGGCAGCTTTTTACATACCATCCAGTCATGACTACCAATCTCAACTGGGTCCTTCCCGCTGCCACACAATCTTTTTGGTTCCCTAATTAACTTGTTCAAACCTCCTCCACAACGTTGCTGTCTGCAAGAGAGCACTTGTTCTCTCTACCTCTGTGAGGTGGGCACTGACGTTGGTTGACAGTCCCAGGAGACGAACTTCACGAGTGCCACGGTATGCCTTGAGCACTGGCAGAATTTTCCCTGGGGAAAGCGTGTCTCTGATAAACTCCTGTTGGTCCTGAACTTGGAGATCTCAAATAACCACAAGTCTGTCTTTAGGTCATCGTGCACTGAAGTTTGAGGAGAAGATAACAGGGGAGACATTTTTTTAATAAAAGCAAATTTCGAAGAGTGACTTGAGGTTGATGCAGATTGTGGAAAATTTTCTGCAACTCATCGAACCTCTGATCATCACCCCTCGCCTCCGCCTTCTCTCGTTTCATAGAGAGAATCGAAACTATTGGGTGGGAATGCTCAACTTCCTACCCCACCACTGCTAAATTGTCACAAAGGGGAGAGGGGGTCCCACCCTTTGCCTTCCACTCCAGGTCCCGGCTCCAGCTATAACCCCCTTCATTCCTGTGTCTTCACCTTCTCCCTGTCTACTGACCCTCCTCAGAACATTGAAACATGCTCAAGCCTCTCCTTTCTTAATAGAAGCAAACATGAAATCCATTTTCAACCCTAGCTCCTCCTCCAACTTGTTCCTTATAACCATACAGCTGTAAAAGCCAAGACAGACCCAGCCTTGGAGTGGAGGTGTCTGAGATGTGTGTGTGTGTGTGTGTGTGTGTGTGTGTGTGTGTGTGTGTGTTGCTACAAACCTGCTTTGAAGGTGAAGGACAAAAGAATTGCTTCTGGTAGCAGAGGCGAGGCTGCTTTGGCGGGAAGAAATGGGTTTTTAGCTGGGCAGAGAGGAGGCTGACTTGGGAGAATGGTCGGGCTTCTGATCCCCTTCTGGTCCACTGAGCTGGTTTTAAGCCCCTCTGGTGAGAGGAGTGGCCAGAAACCAGCAGAGTCTTTGTAAGTGACTGTGTGAGCACTGGAGCTCAGAGGCTGGGAGAACAATTCACTAGGGAATTGTTTATGAGACTCTAGGCATAAGCAGGCCTACCTTTGGGCACCACTAACCTAGTGTAGAAGAGAATTGGAGAAGGATGGTTTGTCCAACCCATAACTCAGCTCTCCAGTGGCTCACAGAGGAGCCTGTAATACCAGGAAGTTCCCTAGGTATGGACACACATATGCCCCTGATGGCTACCCTCAGCCACAATAGGCAATGTGGACAATGGGTTCTGGAGTAGAAGAAAAAGAGCAGGGTAGTGAGCACAGGTGACAGAACTGAGAATAGGCACATGGCAGGCATCTCTTTTGGGGATTCTCAGAAACAAGTGGAGGAGTTTCTTAGGGGGCCAAACTACTACCTGGAATAGCTGAGGAGTGGGGAAATATAAAAACTTGAGCATAACTCTAAATGTGACCCAGAGTCACGGGCTGGAGGTGCTGGGAAGCCTCTGAGTCACAGGACTATGCTCAGTCACTCAGAGAATCTCCAAATGCAGAACTGACATTACATCCAGAGTCGAGGGCTCTACCTCTCCAAGACATCCTTTCTTCTTTCCGAAAAGGTGACCAGCACATATTGAAAAGAGGGCCCAGCAGCCTGTAGATGGACCTTTCTGCTCCCCAAAGGAGAGGTAGACTGCACATTGTATTTGGATTGGGCCTGGGCTTGGAGGAGAAATGCTGCTTTTCTCTAGCTAGATGAGAGCAGGCTTGTTTCACCAAAGCCTGGGACTCCCTTCTGATCAGCTGACAGGGCTCAGTGGCAGGGTTCCCTGAATCTGCTATAGAAAACTCTTGCCTCTACATCCCCCCTTCCAGGCATCTTGCTTGAATTCCAGTTCTCTGCCAAAACAGAGTCCCACTTTAGGAAAGCTCTAGTCAGTGTCACCAGATATGCACAAGTAGCCACTTCAGCCATGGGAAAGAGGTCTTTTCAACTGGAAACATCTCTGAGACTGACCTAGGTGAGAGGGCAGGAAGGGTTGTAATTGTGGGTGGTCACTCCAAAGACTCAAGGGAAAGGAGCAGGAGAACAATGACAAGGGAGGTAAAGAAACTGGGGTGGGGTTGAGAGGGAAAATGCCCAGAAGAAGCCTAACATCCCTTTCCATGTGAGTTGCTTTTAGATGGAAGCTTCTAGAAGCCAGGGCCTACATGTTGCTCAAAGATCACTGGGTCAGCACTTGCTCTCTGTGTCTCTATGAGGTGGGCACTGATGTGAGTTGCCAGGCCCAGGAGACGAACTTCACAAGTGCCACTGTATACCTTGAGCACTGGCAGAATTTTCCCTGGGAAAAGCGTGTCTCTGATAAACTCCTGTTGGTCCTGAACTTGGAGATCTCAAATATCCACAAGTCTGTCTTTGGGTCATTATGCACTCAAGTTTGAGGAGAAGGTAGCAGGAGAGTTGTTTGTTTGTTTTTTTTGGCGGTACGCGGACCTCTCACTGCCGTGGCCTCTCCCGTCACGGAGCACAGGCTCCGGACGCGCAGGCTCAGCGGCCATGGCTCACGGGCCCAGCCACTCCGCGGCACGTGGGATCTTCCTGGACCGGGGCACGAACCCGCGTCCCCTGCATCGGCGGGCTCTCAACCACTGCGCCACCAGGGAAGCCTGAGATTTTTTTTTTAATAAAAGCAAGTTTCGAAGAATGACTTTAGGTTGATGCAGATTCTGGAAATTTTTCTACAGCATATAGAGATACAGACCTGAACAATAGATGCTTCTGACCTCTGAGATCTTGCAAGATCCTTAAGTGCATTCGGAATCCTGAAAGAAAAACTCAGTAATGTTTAGGAGAGTTTTGGCGTTACATGTATCCCATTGTATTGTCATGTTTTTAAAAACATTTGCATGGAGTTCATGGAGATTTTCAAAGGAAGAAAGAGAGACGGTGGGGAGAATTTCCCATGTTGCAAGTGGGCAAATCTCCTTAAATACCTAATGCCAAGAAGCTTAGGTTTTTGTTTTTGTTTTTGTTTTTGTTTTTTGCGGTACACGGGCCTCTCACTGTTGTGGCCTCTCCCGTTGTGGAGCACAGGCTCCGGACGCGCAGGCTCAGCGGCCATGGCTCACGGGCCCAGCCGCTCCACGGCATGTGGGATCTTCCCGGACCGGGGCGTGAACCTGTGTCCCCTGCGCTGGCAGGTGGACTCGCAACCACTGCGCCACCAGGGAAGCCCAAGCTTTAGGTTTTATTTGCTTCCTCAGATGCTTAGAGAAACCAGGCCAGGAAACGGTCTGTGGTAAGTCACTTCCCCTTCAAAGCTCTGGTTCTCTACCTAGTCACTGTACAGAGAGGTAACGAGTTGAAGGGCCATCTGTCTTTAGCTGCTGTGGTTTTGAGTTCAGCCTCTGTGGCTTGACTTCAGTCTGAGGTGACCCCAAGAAGATGTTCCTATCGACAGCAGTTGCTGACTCTAGTCTGGTCATCACTAATCTCAAAAACCTCGAGGAAGCTGGAGTCAGAAGTTTCCTGAATTCTCAAGATCACTGAACTAGATTCATTGACATTTATTGAGCGACAAATAACAGTAGTTAATCATGTACTCACTCTTTCAGTATGCATTTTACATGTATTGTCTCGCTTTCTAACCCTATCATAACAGGTTGTTGTTATTATTATTATATTAATTTATATATATAATTATCATTACTGTTATTATTATGAGGAAACTGAGGCTCCAAGAAGTTAAATCACTTACCCAAGGTCACCCAGCAAGTAAGTGGCAGAACAAGAAGTCTTATCTGTCTGCATGATCCAAGATGCTGTGCTGATTTCTTCCAAAACTTTATCAATCAGTTATCATTTCCTTTCACTTCATTTCCAACATTCCCAAAAGAGTAGTCCATACCAGCTGCCTTCTGTTCCTACCACCATCTCACTCCTTAACCCTGTCCCTCTGGCCTTCCCTGTCCCCCACTAACTAGCCTAGCCATCTGGAAGGTGAGCAGTGACAATCACCAGCAGATCAAATGGCCTCTTCTCAGCCCTTCAGTTGCAACACATCTGCAGAATCAGACACTCCTTCCTTCTTGAAACTTTCCTCTCCTTGGCCTCTACAATGTCCCCATTTTCCTGTTACCTTCCTATGTCTTCTTCTCTGTCTTCTTCAACGGATTCCTCTTATGCTTTTCTCTCCTCAGATGTAGATATTCCTTAAGGCTCTGCCCTCAGCCTTGCCTCTACCGTCCTGGATTCAAGTATTATCCCTCTGCAGACGAAATGACCCCTGCGAAAGGCTGTGAGCACTGACCCTAAAATCAGTCTGCTTGAGTTCCAATCCCTTCTACCCCTGTCACATGCTAGTAACTTTGGCAAATTACTCTGTACCTTGGTTTGCTCATCCGTAACATGAGGATTAACTGAGATCATGTATGTAGAGTACTTGGACCAGTGTCTGACAAGTAGTGAGCCTCATGTGTTTGCTGTTGTAGAGCCTGGACCCCCAGACCCTCACTTTCACCTATACTCCAGATTCACTCCAACTGACTGCTTCATATCTGCCCCTGCAGGTCTCTAAGAAATTCAACATGTTCATAATTGCCTTCATGTTTTCTTCATTTCTACCTGGGCAAGGTCTCACTTTTTATTTACTCACCTCTATTAGAGATCACCATTATCCTGATCAGCATGCCATCCAAACCTAATGAACTTGACCCATGCCTCTCACTCACCATCAATATTCCATCCATTACACAGCCCTGCCACTTTCACCTTTTCGAATTCTCCAATCTGGGTGATGAAAATGTTTTGAAAGTGATAGTGCTGGTGGTTGCACACCATGTGAATGTACTAAATACCACTGAATTGTACATTTTAAAATGGTTCCAAGGGTGAATTTATGTTAAGTGTATTTTACCACAATTAAAAAAAAAATCTGTCTACGGCTCTCCACTTCCATAGCCACCACCATAGTCCAGGCCACTGCCGTCTCCTCTGGAATACTGCCATAGCCTCCTAACTGGTCTTTCATGCTTCCACTTTAGCCTGCCCTCAGAGGTACTGATCTGGTAGGTCTGAGGGTAGAGCCTGGAATTCTGCCCTATTAACAAGCACCCCACAGACAGCTGACTAAAGTTTGGGAATCTACCTACAGGATGAAGTTCAAACTCCTTAGTCTGGCAAGATCCTTCATGACACTAATGTGTCTCTCTTTCCCCTTTATTTTACTTTTTCCTATAGTTACTTTATATTTTGGCCAAAGATGATAATTGGCCATGAACTGAGGACTAGGGTTAGGAGAACCCTCTGAACTTCAAGAGAGGGAGAGCAAGAGGGAGAGAGGGAGGGAGAGGAAAGAAGGAAAGAGAGGGCTCTGGATTTAGATCTTAGCTTAAATCTTAGCTTCACCATTTACTAGCTCTATGACCTAAAGTAAGTTACTTAACCTTTCTGATCCCCAGTCTTCTTATTCGTTTTTTTTAAAAATGGTACTACGCTGCAAGCTGGCTGTGAAGATTAAGTTAGATAACACATGCCAAGTGCAATGCTTTTGTAAAATAAAATGCGTTTTTAAGCTTACAGGAAAAAAAAGAGAAATGAGACATGTTAAAAACATAGTTTTTCAACGAAAATCAGAGTTGTTTTATCAGTACTTATCCTAGTGTATGGTCCATATCCAGAGCTAAATCCTTTTTTTTTGTTTTTTAAAGCCGGGGCTGGGATCAAGCACACCGGCAGAGAGCTTAACCTTGGCAAGGTGAGGGAGTCTCCCTGAGAGCCGGAAGCGTCCGAGATGGCTATGAGGAGATGGCTCCAATGGAAGCTGAAGAAGCCCCTGTCAGTTGGCCTCAATCTTCTCAGTAATGAAGGAGGTGAAGTCATCTCCTGAGAATGAGGGGGAGGGCTGGGGCTGGGGGCTTGAGGAGAGGGCAGGAAGTTTGGAGCAGCTGCTGCAGGGAATGTGATAGGGAGCCAGCAAGCGAGGAATGAACGGATTGTTGAACAGTCAGAGGGGCCAGCTTAGGGTAGGGAGCATGCGCTGGCAGTGAACCCAATGAGCAGGGTTTCTCCAACAAGCCAAGATTGGAAACACTCACCTTCCACTCAAAGGGTCACCCAGGGCTGCAGATTGGAAGGGCAAGAGGAGGATAAGAGTTATGGTGGCTAAGGATTCTACAGTGGGCACAGGAACGGTGGAAACATCCACAAACCTGGGCTAAAAAGGAAGGCTCAATCATTCGTTCAATAGATATTTAACCACCACATGCTGTATAAATATTATACAGGTGCCTGGGCATGGGAGATGTTGCAAAGAGCCAGACACATAAAATCTCTGCCTTCAACATATATCTACATAAAGACTTGTAGACAAATGTTAATAGAAGCTTTGTCCAGCATTGTGCAAAACTGGAAAAAACCCAGATAGCCTTCAACAGGTGAATGGATAAACGAACTGTGGTACATTTCTACAATTACTCAGTAATAAAGAGAAACAAACTCTCGATACCTGCAACAACATGGGTGAATCTCAAAATCAGCATGCTGAGTAAAAGAAGTGCATACTGCAGGATTACATTTATATAGAATTCTAGAAAATACAATTTAATCAATAGTGACAAAAAGCAGACTATTGATGGTCTGGACCAGTAGGAAGAAGGCACAAAGAAAGGATCACATGGACACCTTTGGTGGTAACAGGCATGTTCATTAATGTGATTTTGATGATTTCATAGGTGTATACATGTGTCAAAATCAACCATGTTATGTGTTTTAAATGTGTGCGCTTTTTAATGTTAATTATACCTCAAAAAGTTACAAAAATGAATTTTAAATGTTTTAATTGACCTAAAAAAGCCCTGCTTTCATGGAACTTACAGCCTACATGGGAAAGATGGACAATAAACTATGATATTTTTAGACAGTGCTTTGTACTGTGAAGTTAAAATAAATAGGGTGATGGAATAGAGAATAGCGTGGGGCAGAGAAAATGGAGCAACTGCGTATAGGATGGTCAAGGAAGGCCTCCGGGGAAGTGATGTTGGAGCTGAGACTGAATGATAAGGAGGAAACAGCCTTCAGAAGGTGTGGAGGAAGAATATTCCAGGCAGAGGAAACAGAACATGCAAAGGCTCTGTGGCAGGAATGAGCTTGATGTATTCAAGGAACAACAAGAAGACTAGTGTAACTTGAGTTTACTGAGCAAGATGGAAGAGTATCAGAAGACAAGGTTTAGAGAGGTCAGCAAGGGTCAGATTGCATGGAGTCTTGTAGACCAGGGGTCTCCAACCCCTGGGCCATGGACCGGTACCACCCCACGTCCATGGAAAAATTGTCTTCCACGAAACCAGTCCCTGGTGCCAAAAAGGTTGGAGACCATTGTTGTAGACCACGATAAGGAGTTGAGGTTGTATTCTAATTGGATGGGTCGTCCAATGGAGGGCCTTAAGGAGAGATGGAACATGATCTGCTTTATGCTTTAATATTGCTCTTGCTGTTGTGTAAAGAACTAACTGCAGGAGGACCAGTTAGAAAGTGTTATATTAGTCCAGGTAAGAAATGATGGGGGTGTAGACTACGGTGGTAGAAGAGAAGATCACGAGAAGTGGTCATATTTAGAATCCTTTTTGGAAGTAGAGTTGAAAGGACTTGGCTCCTAAATTGAATGTGGAATAGTGAGGGAAAGAGCAGAATCAATATGACTCCTGTTTTGGCCTAACCATTTATAAAAACGGGGGGGTGGGTAGAGATTAATGCATTAATGCCTTCCAGCTAACAACCACCAGGAACAAACCTGCAGTTGAACAAGTTAGCTTTATTACTCATGGCAGGAATGAAGAATTCACAGCATGGTGAACCATGGGTATCTAAGTAAGAAGTGTAAGAAATATTAGAAAAGACTTATTATTGGGTTGGAGGTTATGTTAGGTGTTTTTAGGGTGGGTCCAAGGAATCAAGTGTTCACTCTAGGTTGGATGCGATTAGGCAATGAGGCTAATTCTGTGACTGGGTATCTTAATAAATCGTATCCAAAATGAAGGAAAGCTAAAGCAAGACTAAAGCTGTGATGGGTAGAGAAGTAGCGGTCACTCGGATTGGCTGCGAGAAGAGGATGTTTGGCACTGTGTGAGTTTCACAGTAACCTTGTTTTTGTCTGTACTTAGATAACATTAGTAAACATTCTTGTTTTGTCTCCTTCCATCGTAGTCACAGAAACATGTCTTGTCTTGTCTGATGTGGGTGTCCTGTGAGATGATTACTGTCTGACAGGAGAATAACATGGCTTACGTGTGAACAGCTTCTAACCAACAGTGAGGCCTAGATGCAAATGTCAGACCAGTTCCCAGATGGCAGGAAACTTTCTTTCTCAGGTGGAGGAGTAAATTTTGAGGGAAGGGAGTCAAAAGCTCTGATTTGGGCATGTAAACTTTGAGACAGGCATAGGTATCTAGGTAGAGTTGTTAAGTAGGCAGTCAGATATGAAAGCCAGGAGCTCAGAAAGAAAAGAAGTCCCAGAATAGAGCCCTGGGCATCTCAATATTGAGATGTGGAGGAGATGAGGAGAAACCAGCAAAGGAAACACTAAAAAGAAAAGGGGCTGGTGAAGAAGGAGGCAAACCAGGAGACTAAGGTGTTTTGGAAGTCAAAGGTTTCAAGGAAGGAGTGATCGATTGCATTAAATGCTGCCAAGTGTCATAGAAAACAAGGGCTGAGAATTAAACATTTGACTCAGCAGCATGCAGGTCATTGGTGACCGTGACAAAGCAGTTTCATTGGTGTGGTGTAGGTGACAACCCTGCTTGGGTTGGGGCAAGATTGGAAGCTACCATTACTGAACTTTTACCCGGAACCAGGCACTATGTTAAGTATTCAATCTTCACAACTCTGGGAGGTAGGTATTATTTCTTCCATCCATTTTACAGATGGAGAAAGGAAGCTTAGAGAAAGTCAAGTAATGTTCCTGACATTACACAGCTGATGAAAGGCAGACGATAGATGTGTACCTAAGCAGTCTGGCTCTAGAGCCCATACCCTATGCACTACACTATCTTACTTTACTGGATGAAGGAGAAAGTCAAAAGATGGGGGCTTGGGCTTCCCTGGTGGCGCAGTGGTTGAGAGTCCACCTGCAGATGCAGGGGACACGGGTTTGTGCCCCGGTCCGGGAAGATCCCACATGCCGCGGAGCGGCTGGGCCCGTGAGCCATGGCCGCTGAGCCTGCGCGTCCGGAGCCTGTGCTCCGCAACGGGAGAGGCCACAACAGCGAGAGGCCCGCGTACTGCAAAAAAAAAAAAAAAAAAGCTGGGGTCTTTTGAACTGACCAGCCCCCTGGACTTGCTAGAAGGAAAGCCCAGTACTCTGAAGGTTAGTGTCAGTTACTCGGGGCTGGGATGGGGACTAACCCAGCTGATTCCAGAGCAGCCTCCTCCAAGCAGGGCTTATCATTTGGCTGCCGCCTTGGCTTGGTACAGATGTATAGGGAGATGGCAGAAAAATAATAGGAGTTCCATCTTGACAGTTTTCAACGGATCCATCCTAATATTTCTTTTCTCACTCACCTCAGCCATTCGTCTCTGGTGTCCTGTTTGTTAAGTTAGCCTCCCAGTGTAGAGAGACCTAACTGGGGAGCAGGCCAAGGGTTTCTCACCCTTCTGCCTGTCCTAGTTACCCCATCCTCACCCCCATCCCACCCTCCACCCCAGGAGGCTCACCTGGAAATGCAGGTGCCCTCCTAGATGGCTAAAGGTTACAGTCTTCTGAACACCCCCAGAAGGAGCGGGGATAAAGAAATAGCCAAAGTTCTGTTCTTGAGCTTACCACAATGATGTGACTGTCAGAGACACCTTACCCAAATCAGATCGGAGAGTCCTAGGACAAGTCCCCGTTGACATCCCTCTCTTTCATCCAGTGTCTGAAAGCCACCATTAAAGATACATTCCTTGGATCCTCGCTGGGATGAATAGCAGATTGGATTAAATGAATAAGATCATAAGACCCTGGCAGTAGGGAAGAAACAGTTTTGCAGGACTGAGAATGTCAAGGGGAAGCTTGGAACAGGAAGGGGGAAAATGAGATAAATACCAATTCCATAGTCTTGCCAAGGGCTGGTCCTGACCACAGTGGCCCCCAGAGCAGTGGCCCCACAAGAAGAGGAGCAAAATTAATGTGCCCCCTTGTCTCCATTCTTTCTCTTCCAGGCTCGTGGGAGTTGCAACCCCTGCTAGGTCATATCTAGATCCTAAAAAGAGCCAAGGGAAGGCCTCTTGTCCTTCCAGAGACCTGAAGTGTTTTCATGAACGGACATTTTGTGAGTCAGGTATGTGGGAATTCAGCGAATTTCTACTGAAATCCAGTCATCCATGGCCACGCTGCTCCTCCCCAGGGTTCTAAGAGCATCTGGCAGTAGGAGTAGGATGTGACTTGAGAAGCTGTGGGAAGCTCAGTACACCTCTCCCCCAAGGACCTTCCCCCGCACGCATAGACATCTCCAGATAGCTCTCCTTCCAGATTCCACTGAAATTCACAACTCAAGAGTCTTTCCTTGGGTTTCACCTTTACATCGCCCTGAGTGGTCTATTCTAAAGTGCGAATACCCTAGAGGGGGAGTCATCTGAGCAATGATTAAGCCCTGCTGCTTCTATATAATTTAGCTGCTTGCATTTTTCTCTGACTTCAAGGGCACTGTGACAGAAACAATATGAATGTACTTAATGCTACTGAACTATATACTTTTAAAAATGGCTAAGATGGTGAATTTTATGTTATATGTAGTTTATCACAATTTTTTAAAATAAATAAATAAATTCATTTTAAAAAATGATTGGCTAGGTGGGACATCGTTAAGGTTTTTTTTTTTTTTAACATCTTTATTGGAGTATAATTGCTTTACAATGGTGTGTTAGTTTCTGCTTTATAACAAAGTGAATCAGTTATACATATACATATGTTCCCATATGTCTTCCCTCTTGCGTCTCCCTCCCTCCCACCCTCCCTATCCCACCCCTCCAGGCGGTCACAAAGCACCGAGCTGATCTCCCTGTGCTATGCGGCTGCTTCCGACTAGCTATCTATTTTACATTGGGTAGTGTATATGTGTCTATGCCACTCTCTCACTTCGTCCCAGCTTACCCTTCCCCTTCCCCGTGTCCTCAAGTCCATTCTCTACATCTGCGTCTTTATTCCTGTCCTGCCCCTAGGTTCTTCATAACCATTTTTTTTTTAGATTCCATACATATATGTTCGCATATGGTATTTGTTTTTCTCTTTCTGACTTATTTCACTCTGTATGACAGACTCTAGGTCCATCCACCTCACTACAAATAACAATTTCGTTTCTTTTTTATGGCTGAGTAATATTGCATTGTATATCTGTGCCACATCTTCTTTATCCATTCATCTGTCGATGGACACTTAGGTTGCTTCCGTGTCCTGGCTATTGTAAATAGAGCTGCACAGTGAACATTGTGGTACATGACTCTTTTTGAATTATGGTTTTCTCAGGGTATATGCCCAGTAGTGGGATTGCTGGGTCGTATGGTAGTTCTATTTTTAGTTTTTTAAGGAACCTCCATACTGTTCTCCATAGTGGCTGTATCAATTTACATTCCCACCAACAGTGCAAGAGGGTTCCCTTTTCTTTACATCCTCACCAACTCTTGTTATTTCATGTCTTTTTGATAATAGCCATTCTACCACGTGTGAGGTGATATCTCATTGTTATTTTGATTTGCACTTCTCTGATGAGACTGGCAGATATAGAGAACAAACTAGTGATTACCAGTGGGGAGAGGGAAGGGGGGAGGGGCAGTATAGGGGAGGGGGAAAAAAGGGGCTTATTATGGGATTATATGAAATCATGTGTGTGAAACTTTTGAAAATTGTAAAGCACTATAGAATTGAAAGAATCTTTCGTTCAATTAAAAAAAACACATCTGACGAGGGACTGGTGGGGTCACCTGGTCCCATGCTCTGAGATCTAGCAGAGAAAAAGAGTTGCCTTAGTCACATTGTTTGTCTTCCAGGATAGGCTGTAGTGTAGGTTGAGTAACAAAAGGGGCTGCGAAGTGACTTTCCAACCAACTTCTTCTCTCAAAGCCATTCTGATGGGTGGTTCAAGTTCACCTAGGCTTGGCTATTGACCGATCTAATCTATTCACCCTTGGGGGTCCTCGTTCATGCTCCTTCACAGAACATTCTAGACTGTCCTTCCTCCTACCTCTCTCATGAAGCCCACAGTCTGTGATTCTTTCCCTTCATTCTCTTCTCTTATGCTCTCTCTCAGTCCCTGACCCGTGTCTTCAGTGTCTAGACATCAGTTCTGGTGGAGCCCTGAAAGTACAGTACGTATTGTCTTTTTTTTTAAAAAGGGCACTTGCAAGCCTACAGGTAAAGGGGAGTAGAGTAGGATGGTGAGACAGTTATGCACAGATTCCTAGTCATCCAAGATTCCGAGAATGGGGGGAAAAGGCTCAGAAATCTGGGAGCTAGTGGCCAAGTCACTGCAATCCTTTTCTTTATAAAATAAGAGCAGACTATGCAGTAGAGAATTTTCTCTTCCCCACTTTCCCCACACTGCCCAAGGGCACTCCCCCAAGGAAGGAAAAGGAAAATATAAACGTTAACACCTTATACTTCTATAGCTGCTGTACTTCTCCTTTCCTATATGTTATCTCACTTGATCCTCAGATTCCCAGCAAAGCCAAGGCTGGACCCCAGTTCTCCTGATTCTCATCCTATGCTCTCTCCACGACACCACAGTGCACTTGCTTTAGCCATCAGGCAAGACTGCTTGGAAAGCAGCCCATTCCCTTTCCTCTTTAATACAAATCACGTGCAGATCTTCGGTTTCTAAAGGATATGGCAAATTGAAAAGGAGATGGTAGCTACAAACAAAGGAAAGACCCCATTTATATCCCTCTAGAAAAGTGACTCGACAGCACAGAAGTGTGTCTGTAGTGGGAGAAAAGCTTCTGTTTATTTTTGCACCGTCGATGAGCACTTCCAGACATTGGAACTCAAAACATCTCCTAGCCCCACTTGGTTGAAAGCCTCAAGTTACAAGTAAGGAAGCGCGGGTCTTCTTCCTCGTTATTATTATGGAGCAAAGATCTGAACCTGAACTGAAACGGGACCTGCTTACACAGAAGAAATAGACTGGTGGGGGAGGGAGTTGAAAAAAATTCACTCTAATTGATTAGAATCCCAGTTTGTACTGTCAGCTCGCGCTATTCAGGAACACATTATTAAAACTGCAGGCTGGCCAGGCCTCTTGTTTTTCTTTCTTCTATCTCTTGCTCACCACAGTGTGATCACTTCAATGCTGTCGACACCCGCACTGGTTGGTAGAGAGTCGAGTGTCCAAACGTCTGGGAAACTTCATTATCTGGGACACAGTTGCAACCCTGAAAATGTTTGGGGAAAGTGGGCAGTTAAACAAATCGGTCTCCCCAGACCAGCTCACTTTTCTCACTGGGAAAACTCTGTGGCTACTCTCACTACATGTGCTTAATGAGGAACGTCATCATCATAAAAAGGTTAAAATGTGCTTAAAAGCAGGAATATCTTGGCAGTGGGATTCGTTTCCCACAGCACATTCATGCTTATTATGGGCATTATCCCAACTGCTCCCAGCTGCCTTTTTTTGGCAATATATATATTTTTAATGTCTATGAAAAATACTACATATGTTTACAAAATTTCAACACCTAAAGCACTGGGGATGCTTCATTATCAAACAACCTCGTGTCCCCAGTCATGCCAGACCAATGAGGGACCTTGTTGTACCTGAAATACAAGGCTGAGGCCTGCCCTCCCCCATATGCACCTGGCATGGCTGGGTATCTGTGCCCTCCCTCCGCATCCCACTCAGGCCTCCCTGCCTGGCCCTGAGATGGCTCTCACAGCATCATCTCTCTTCGTCTCGTTATCTTGGACCACTGCCCAATCCCTGGCCCCCACCTGCAAGGAAAGGAGTCAACCTTAGGGCTGGAACTAGGACTGGAGAGGAGCCAATGGGGTAAGGCCAGTATATCTTCAAGGAGTGAATCCTGGGAATGAAAGTAAGTTCATTTAACTTATTAATAGCTCCAGTAAAATACCATATGGGCTACAAGGTCAAAACCAATGCCTTGAATGAGGCTTGTGTATTATCCGTGCATTTAAGTAACGCATAATATCTTTGTCCTGCTGTTACTGAGAAACCAGTTGTCTTGAAGCAAGTTGGCTTAACGCTAAGAGGTGACTATGTGTGTTTGATGGGGCCCAAACAGCCACCATCAGGTATAAGCATTTAAGCCCTAATCAGGCAAGTTTCTGATGACCTTCAAAGAAGGAGAATAAATCAATAAGCATACACCTCTAAACTTACCCATCATTGGTTAAGACAGCTTAGTTCAAGCATCTCCTCTCTGACTTAAGATTTACACTCTTTGGTGGCTTTTTCTCTTTTAATAAGCCGCTTCTTTGGGAGAGTTATGAAGGTGGCTTCTAAAAATGAACTTTGATAATAGCTAATAGTGATGGGTGTGAGAGGTTGTTTTAATTTAAAGTATATCCTGAAAAACTGCAAGAGGTAAGTGGGAAATCCCTATTTAGCACTGTGATATTTGAAAGTGCTTCAGAATTAAGGGAAAAGGAGCGGAGAAGTAAGAAAGTAGTTATAACTTGGAAACACTTGAAAAAACAACCCATTTAGCCATACATAAACCTTTTCTTCACGCACAGTGATATCTGTTGCATTGGAACTGGATATATAGATATAGGTATCAAAACAACCCAACTCCCCAATCTAAACATTATTTCCAAAAGCATAAAGGGTTCTTCTCTATATAGTACTGGGTCTCAAGGCTGGGATCTTTGAGAAAAGAGTCTCAGGTTATTGTTTAAACGACCTTTATTACCTGCCTCTGACATTCTCCAGGTTACAGAGCAGAAGACGACTGAGCCTCATGTTCCATGGATGAAGCAGACAGCTGCCATGACAACTGAATCAATATAGGAGAGGCATTGGGAAGTATTAGGGTGACACGCCCAGCAATGGTTACCCATGGCAAAAGATGGCAGAGCTACTCAAAATTAGGCAAGTTACCTTCAGGACGACAACTGGATGCAAGAAAACCATACAGTTGGGGGTAATAGGTCTTCCCCACCCTCTGAGCCCCCCTCCACCTCCAGTCCCATTAAGTCCATTCTATGCCACAGACTGGTCCTAGTGTCCTGCTAGCTCCCTGCTGAAGGAGGAGGGAGGGAAAAGATGTCTGAGTTCTCTTCATTTTCTTTGTCTCTGTCCCTAAGGCAACAGGAAGCTGGAGCTGCCCCAGCCGGCCTGGCAGTGATGGCAAGCCCGTTGGCTCTACAGAGTGACCAGTCCCTGGCAGCCCCCGGAACAGCTGCCAGTTAGACGGCCCAGAGTTCGGATAGACTTCATTGCTTCAATTCAATGCCAAGTGTTGGACGTGTTGGATTCAGTTCCCAGAGGGCTGGAGCGTGCTGTCAGGGCCGTCTGGAGACAAGAGAGCAGAGGCAGTTTAGTGCAGTGGGTTGTGCGGGGTCGGAGGTGGGGGGTGGGGGGGGGAGAGGAGGGAGAGGCTGGCCCGGAGCGGGTAGGGTGGTGCTTCTTCCAGGGCCTTCCAGACAAGGTCTCCTGGCCTCTCAACGTTGTCCGGGCCTCAGGTGAGGAGGGCCCTGGAAGGGGAGGAGAGGAAAAGGCGGCAAGGCAGGCGGGTGCCGCGCCCAGGATGAGCGAGCTGAGGGCGCGGGCGAGCCAGCGAGCTGGGGCGGCGGCTCTAGACCCCCTCGGCGGCCCGGGCGAGGGCCGGGGCGGGCAGCCCGGCGGGGCCGGGCTGGCGGCGGTCCTCGGCGGGCGATCCGGCGGCTGTCTCAGCGTCGGCGGCGGCCGGGGCACCTCCCGGGAGCCACTCGTGCTGGGCGCAAGCCTGGGACGGCTCGTCCTTGGCCTCGACGAGCTTGCGGGAGCGGGTGTAGGCCAGGATGAGGCCTCCGGCCAGGCAGGCGTAAAAGATCATGATGAGCAGGATGTAGAGATAGGCGTCGTTGCCCTTGGCGCTGGTCACCTCGCGGCTCACGAAGGGGTCGGGCACGACCCCCATGCCCATGCTTGGGCCGGGGCCGGCGCCCAGGCCGCTGGCGTTGCCCCGGTGGTGCAGCTCGAGCAGCAGGCGGCTCAGCAGGGTCCGCAGCCGCTGGCTCTCGCTGCAGTTCATAGCTGTCGGGGAGTGACACGGCGGCTCCAGATCGCTGCTGACCTTGCCCCCGGGCCGGGCCGAGGGGATGCGGGCGAGCGGCGGCGGCTGCACCCGGCTCCCGGGCGGGCGACGCAGTGGCTGGGGGACCCCGCCGCCCGGGCCTCCTTATCCCCTCACCCCGGCGCCTCCTCCCCTTCCCCACCACGCCCCCTCGGCCCGAAGCCGCCTCTTCCCAGGCTCCGGCTGTCTCGCCGCCCCGGGGAAAGGGGACAGCTGGTGGGGGGAGGAGAAGGGGACGAGGGAGGGGGCGAGGCCGGGAGAGGGGCGGAGGGGGCGGGGGCGCGCGGAATGCGCGGGGCCCCGGGCGGCAGAGGCTGGCAGGGCGGCTCGCTGGGGCCAAGCGTAGACCCCGGGCTGCGGAAGAGAATTCCTTCCACGTTCTGGCCACCTGCCCTGCAGGCCCAGCTTTGGCCCAGATACAGCATCTGGCCCCCACGAGGCGGGTCCTGCACCGGGGTTCCATCAGCACTCACGAAACGGCAGCCGAGACCGCGGGTCCACATCTCAGGACGGGTGATTACTCCCAGGAACAAGAACCCTGGCCTATCTTTCCAGCCCTCACGGCTTCCCCTGGACCGAGGTGAGCATCTTATTCAGAAGATGCTCAGGACAAATTTGGTGACTGAAGTGGAGCAGGACGCCCGGGGCTTCCAAAAAAGGTTTCTGATATTATACCAGCCTCCTGGGAAGTACCCCTGCTCTGATTTCCTATCACATTTTTAGAGGGGCCTCCACATCTTAGCGTGTGAGTGTACCATCCATGATATGACCCTGTTTCCCGTGGGCGGCAAGCCATCTTCCCAGAAATGCAACCAAGTTCTTCCATTAAAAGGAGCAGGGACATTTAAAAGGCCCTTTGGCTACACTCCCTAGACGTCTCGGGATCTGAAAAGTGCCAGTTCTAGAGAATATGCTTACCTCCACATGCAATTAGCCAGATACTCAGTTCTGTGCCTCTCTGGGGCTTGGGAACAGGTCTAGGCTCTGCTGGCTCATGAGGCAGCCATTTTTTTTCTCAGAGGGTATCTTCCTTTAGGGGAAAACAAGTCACTAAGACAAATAAATCCATAGTATGTCAAACTGGAAACAGACTGGGATTCACAAAGGGAAAGTGCTCAAAGGATTGATTTCTAGACAGCAAGTAGGAAAAAAAATGAAGTAGTGCTGGTCGGGTCGGGTTGTGTATGATTGCCAAGTAATAGAAGGAATGAAACAAAGCTATATGCCTTTATGTATCCCTTGCAAACCAAGGTGCCTGTTCAAGACCATTCGGTCCAGGGACCATTCAATCTTCAGGGGCCATGGGTTAAAAAAAGAAGGTTTTCTGATGCCTCTGCTTCAGTCACCCTTCAGCCCACTGTCCACTCCGGGCTGTAGCCTTCTGTGTGTTGGAGTGAGGTTGGCACCAAACTATATCCAGGGTCTCAAACGGAGCCTTGCTTAACAGCCTCTACATACATCTTAGAGACATTCCACGTGCCCCTGACCACTGGCTCCCTCCTAATCACCTTGCCTCAATGTCCTCGCCTCAGAGGGGCTCAGGGAAGAATTGTTCAAGTGAGTTGGCATAACTAACGACAGAGGACACAGCTAGGAAATTCTCAAAGCAGTACCAACCTAGAGACAGGACTGTTAAGCTAAAAGACTGCTCTGATCTGTTAAAACATGCCCAGAATCTCTAGGGTTTTTTTTTCTTTTTGGTTTGGGGCAGTGGGAGGAAGAAGTCCCTTCACTGTAGCATAAAAACAATCATTTAAACGTGTATTGTACTTTTAACAGCCTTATGAGCCAGTAGATTCAAATGGTTGAGCAGCAGGTCTAGAATAATAAAGTTTGACCTTGTTCTCTGTCATAACACATGACTCTTGTCACATGGGCTGCCTCCATTTCCCCACCACTCCCTTCCCTGGAACCTTCTAGAGTCCAGCGCTTTCTGCCCAAACCACTCTCTGTAAGTAAGTTCACCAGCGGCCTCCCGGCCAAATTTAAGGGCCTCTGCTCAGTTTGCATCTTTGACCTCAAGGATGAATTTGATACCATCAACCACCCACTCCTTCCTGTCCTGCCCTTGGCTCTCATGGCATTGAGTTCTCAAGTTTCTCCTCTTATCTCTCTGACGCATCACTCTGTCTCCTTTGCCGGCCCCTCTTCTTTCCTCCTCCCATTAACTGTTGGAATTCCCCAAGACTCGATCCTCAGCTATTCTCTCTTAACGTCCATTTCCTTGGAAAGTGTCTCCTTACATGCGTTCACTTACCACCTGGCATATATTTAGCCAAATTTGAATCTCTAGCTCTGACTCTTTCTTGGTAACATCTCTCAAATCCATCCGCTCCTTCCTTTCTGGTTTTATTGCCACAAACTTAATCCAAGCTCTCGTTACCTCAGGTCAAATATGCAAACTGAGAGTCTCCTGGCAGATCACCCTGCCTACAACCCAGTCCACCTTGCTATGGCTGGAATAATCCTCTGCCAACACCACTTCCATCCACTCACCCCTGTGTTCAGAGACCCAGAGTTGCTCCCCACTGCTTCTTTAATGGAGCCCAGTCTTCTTTGATGGACCTGAAGTCCTCACCACCAGTAGACACCACCTTCTTCCTTGGCACTTGAAAAACAGCATATTCCTCGAGTTCCTCTCCAATACTCTGTGCCTTTCACCTTCCCCAAAATACACTCACAAAAGGAAGTCTTGCTTGATTCCCCTTATTTGTGCTCTCAGAGTCCCTACAATGCACCCCTCTTGATAGTGCCCCAATTCAGACTGCAGCATTCAGCGCAGAAAGTTTGGAAAACACAGAAAAACACCAATAAGAAAAGTCAACAATAGCGCACATGGACACACACACACACACACACACACACAGAGGCACTATACATCATTGTTTTGTAGCCTATTTTTTCACTTAACAAGAGACTGGTAATTTTTCCCCGTGTCAATTACTATTATTTACAACATCATTTTACTACCTATACAGTATTCCAGACTATGGATCTGCTATTATGTATTTAAATTAGCTCTTATTGTAAGATTTCTGATTAATTTCCAGGTTCTCGCTCTTAAAGATAATGTTTTAATGAACACATACAAGGCCAATTCTAACTCCATTAAAATAAATAATTACCAGAGAGAAAGCAAATTAGAAATTTACAGAAGACTGGCATAGGAAGCAAGAGATGTATAGAAGGGGGTGGAAACAGGAATGGAGACTAGTCATAAAATTTAAAAAGGCCCAACCCTCAGAAAAAAACAACAGGTGTGTGTGTGGGAGACTCTGGCTTTCTTTTCACTCAAGGAGCTGCTGGACATCCCTTCAATCCCAGCCCTGAATGGCTGAGATGCCAACCTCCTTTTCCTCCCCACACTTAATGAAAGTCCGAATCCATCAGACAAGGACTGAGTCTCATTCCTCCCCAGACTTCCAGCCCCTCTACACCTGTCCCATACCTGCCCCACAATCATCTGTTGATCTGTTGTCCAGAACTCACTTATTTCCTGAACGGTAATCAAGTGTGTTGACAAAGGGAAGTAATTTATAATCATGTATTTAGACTTTCAAAAAGTCTTGGAAAAGGTTCTGTTCCATGCCAAGGTTGTTTTAAAAGTACAATTGAGGCGCCATGGGCTAGGAAATGCTTTCACCATTCCTTGAGACTGTGAATGCTTCCTGCCAATAGTGCAGCTCCATGGAAGTTGGTTGAATTGAACTGAGTTGAGTTTGGCTAGTTGCCAAAGGACGGGCACAGATGGTAAGCACTGTTGGAGTCCAGGAGGTTGGCAAAGCCACAATGCGCTCTGAGGGAGGGGAGGAAAAAAGTCTTCGTGAAGCACCAACTACAGACCCAGAATGAATCACTCATTCATTCATTCATTTATTCAACAAACACTTGTTGCATGTTACACTGTGCAAGGCACTGTGCTGGGTCCTAGAGACACATCAGTGAACAAGTCACACTGGTGAACTGTCTGTGGCTTTGATGGCTTACAGCCACTTCTTTGTGAACGGGGGACAAGTGCCAGGATCTGGAGTGGGATGAGCAGTGGGCATGAAATCCAGCGAGAATTCTGATTTGGAGAGATTTTTTTTTTTTTCGGTACGCAGGCCTCTCACTGTTGTGGCCTCTCCTGTTGCGGAGCACAGGCTCTGGATGCGCAGGCTCAGCGGCCATGGCTCACGGGCCCAGCCGCTCCGCGGCATGTGGGATCTTGCCGGACCGGGGCACGAACCCATGTCCCCTGCATCGGCAGGCGGACTCTCAACCACTGCGCCACCAGGGAAGCCCTGGAGAGAATTTTGACTCTGGACCCAAATACTGGAGTCCAAAGCCTTGTTCGAAAAAGGAAGATCCCTCTTTATTCAAAAGAGGGAGGAGAGTAAATGGGATAGTTCCTGGGTCCAACTGGGGCTTCTCAGTTGCTTTATGGGAATATATGCTCTATTTGGGGTGGGGGGACTGGGGTTTGATAAAGATCAATATTTATGGGTTGGAATGCACCCCAGGGGCTTCGAGTGCCTAACTTAAAGATTTCTTGGGGGTCTTGGTGGGCTTGTGCTGGGGTCACCCTATATCAGGCCACATACTGGAGCATTAAATATAGTCCCTGATCTCATTTATCAAATGCCTAGCATGTGCTATTAATTAACCTTACAGCAACCCTATGATGTGGGTAGGGTTGATATTAAAACTATTTAACAGGGACTTCCCTGGTGGCACAGTGGTTAAGAATCTGCCTGCCAGGTCAGGGGACATGGGTTCGAGCCCTGGTCCAGGAAGATCTCACATGCTGCGGAGCAACTAAGCCTGTGCGCCACAACTACTGAGCCCGCATGCCGCAACTACTGAAGCCCACGTGCCTAGAGCCCGTGCTCCGCAACAAGAGAAGCCACCACACTAAGAAGCCCGTGCACCGCATCGATGAGTAGCCCCCACTCGCCGCAACTAGAGAAAGCCCGCGCACTGCAACGAAGTGCGCAGCCAAAAATAACGCAGCCAAAAATAAATAAATAAATATTAAAAAATCTATCTAACAGCCCTATGTCTTGGACACTGACCAATCAGAATGGACTAGCAAACAATCAGAATAGATGCTGGCTGTAAACAACCAGTATAGCCTTACAGAGGCACAACATCATGGGGCAAAGAGGTAGGAGAGGGGCACAGACCAAATAGCTTCCCGTTTCCCAGAAGATGAAACCAAGATCTCATCTCCTTGGACTTCAGAGCTGTCCCAGGTCTTTCTGAACCCCCTTCCTCCCTGTGGATGCCTCCACTGCTCCCTGTGTTCATAGCAGGTACATGAAAAGATCCCTCGCCTGCTGACTCCTCTAAAGCAATGATATCTACTGCAGCTGCCCCTTGCTCCCAGCAATTTTCTAAGGATGCCACTTGTTGGCTCAAAATTCTTGAATGTGCCCCATCAGATTGACAAATTATCACCTTAGTGTGGACTTCAAGACTCTCTGTGCTCTGGCTTGAAGACGCCTTCCAATCATACTTGCAGCAATAACTACCCACATGTCTCCAATACCAGAAACCTTTTCTTTTTTTTACAAATTATTTTTTATTCATATATAATTGACATGTAACACTGTGTAAATTTGAGGTGTCAAATGTGTTGATTTGGTACATGTGTATTGCAATATGATTACCACCGTAGCGTTAGCTAATGCCTATATCACTTCACATAATGATCATTTCTTTTTTGTGGGGAGAACTTTTAAGACACTCTTTCAGCTAGATGAAATCTCACTGTCCTTAGCAACTCGACAGCATAGGATAACAGTGATATGTGTGCTTGTCAGATGGCCCCAACAATCCTTTTGAGGGCAAGGGCTGTATTCTTCCTCTTCGTATTCCTCACCTAGCCTGAAACAGTGCCTGGCATTATAGTAGGTGATCAGGAAATATTTACCTGGGTTTGAGGTCTGCCTTCCTCCAACGAAGGCTTTTAAATTTGAAAAAAAATTGGCTCCATTCAGGATATGGAACTTTGTGGATACATTTTTTTCCAAAAATTTATGCAAATTTCAAACATAGAGCAGAGTTGAAAGAATTTTCCAGTGGTGCCTTGTTACTAGCCAGATTCTACCGCTAACATTTTCTGATACTGGCTTTATCCATCCCTCACCTATCCATCTGTCTCTCTATCCAGTGTCTTTTCTTTTTGAAGTTGCAGACATCAGTACACTTCACCCGTAAGCACCTTCCACATACCCATCCTTAACTAGAGTTCAATATTTGTTTATTATTCTTTTGTTTTCCTTTTGAAGTAACATATATGTTCGATGAAATACACAAACATTAATTGTATATTTGCTGAGTTTTGACAAAGGTAACCGCGTAACTTAGCTCCCTACTAAGATGTAGAACATTACCACCACTCAAGAAAGTTTCCTCTTGCAGCTTCCCAGGCGATCCCCTCCCTTCACCCCTAGAGGCAACCACTGCTTTGATTTTTTTCCATCATTGATTAGTTTTGCCTGTTACAGAACTTCATATATATGAAATCATATAGTATGAAGTCTTTTGTATAAGGCTTCTTCTACTCAGCCTGATGATTTTGAGAATCATCCGCGTTGTCACATGTTTGTTCCTTTTTACTGTGGAGTAGTACTCCATTGTATGACAATACCACAGTTTGTTTATTGATTATCCATTTATCCATTATCCATTCTCCTACTGATGGACACTTGGGTTGTTTCCAGTTTCTGTCTATTAAAAGTAAAGTTGCTATGAATGTTCTCAAACAAATCTTTTTTTTTTTTTTTTTTTTTTTTCGGTACGCGGGCCTCTCACTGTTGTGGCCTCTCCCGTTGCGGAGCACAGGCTCTGGACGCGCAGGCCCAGCGGCCATGGCTCACGGACCCAGCCGCTCCGCGGCATGTGGGATCCTCCCGGATCGGGGCACGAACCCGTGTCCCCTGCATCGGCAGGTGGACTCTCAACCACTGTGCCACCAGGGAAGCCCTCAAACAAATCTTTTTGTAAACATATGTTTTCCTTTTTCTTGGGTAAATATCTAGGAGGAGAAATGCTGGGTCACAGGGAAGATGTAGTTTAGCTTTATAAGAAACTGCAAGACCTTTTCCCAAAGTAGTTGCATTTTTCTATACTCCCACCAGTAATGTATGAGGATTCCAATTGTTTGTGGTTACTTTTGCAGCTCTTTGCTTCAATCGCACACTTAACTTTGTCTTGTACACATGACATGTGTTTACTCTTATGATAGGGCCAACCCTGATTGTTTGTGGTTTATTACTTAAAGCTCCCCCCCATTTTCCTGACTACTAAATGTATAGCCAAACTCTAGATGGAGTTGCTAAAATGTGAATTAACTCTATGAGATAATAGCTTTTCCTGAAAGCTTATGTGTGCCGAGCATTGTGTTAAGCACTTTATATGCATTATCTCACTTAATCCTTACAGGAACCCCATTATACAGATGAGGAAACTGAGGCCCAGAGAGGTTAACTTGCTCAAAGTCACATAGCTTGTAGGTGGCCAAGACTTGAACCAGAGTCCGTAATCTATTACCATCATGCTATAATGCTGCTGCCTAAGGTCCTTTGTCCAGAGGCTAGCAGGAAAAAAAAAAAAAAGAGCTTCTGTGTTCCCTCATCTAACCCCCTTATTTTTCAGCTGAGGATACGAAGGCCCAGAGAGGAGAAAGGACTTGCCTGTAGTCCCCTATTAGTTAATGGCAGAGCCATCAGAATCCAAGTCTCCTGCCTCCCAGTCAGGAAATCTTTCCACTCCAGTGCACAGCCTCCTTCAATGCTTTGGGCAATTCGGATTTTATTTCTAGCTTTTTAGTGTATGACAAGAGTCTGAAAACCACTTTGAGATCTTTGAAAGAAGCGCGTGAATCTAGGAGGGTGGAGTAAGGTCAACCTTCCCTTTGGGGCCAAAACATAAGGTCATAAATTGTCAAATTTGTGTCAATTCATACCTAAACGTTATCATGAAAAATGTTTCTCCTGCCCACTCAGTCTTCTCTGGGAAACAATGTGAAGACTTGGGGTATTCTGTGGGAAAGGAATGGGAAAGGAAGAAGCCAGAGGGCATTTTTCTCTTGGACTCCCACATCGCCATCTGGTGGAAGCCTTGCGTTTTTGTTTTTCTTCGTTTTTCTGCTCACACGTTTGTTGCCCTTTTCTGTGCCACGCCCTGCGTTAGGAGCGGGGATCTAGATGAGACTTGCTTCCTGACGTAATGGAGCTAAAACTCTAGGGGGCGGGGGGGCTACCCAGACCCTTACAACGCCATGTGGTCAAGGCCCTATTAGAGGCAAATAAGACAGACCTGCATTTTCGTTCTGGCTTGGCTACCTAGCAGCTGTGTTACCTTGAGCAACGTCACTTAACTTCTCTGTGCTCCGGTTTCCTCTTCTGTAAAGTGGAAATAATAATAGAAAGCGCTCACTGTAGGATTTTGTGGCAAGGACTGAATAAGATAATGCTGGGAAAGCACTTAGCATAGTGCCTTGAACATATTAAATGTTCAAAAATGTCAGCTGTGGTTACTTCATTATTAACAATAAGCGTATGGTGCTGTGAGGCCCAGAAGAGAGGCATTTAACTCAACCTTGGAGAGCTCAGAGAAGACGTCCCCGCGGATGTGACATCTGAGATGTTTTGAATAGGAAGTAGCCATTCGGACCCTTTCTCCACGTGGAAAGCAATATCCGCAACGTATGAATAAGGAAAACAACAGTGTTCACCTCCCCTCACCCCTGCATCATGAGGCATGGCACAGCGTCCTTGCCTCGGGGGTGCCAGGGGTTTCAGTGAGGGCCTCTGAGCTGGAAGATGACGTGGGAACATTTAGGAATTCTTGGAATCGGGACCCAGACCAAGTGAGAAATTGGTTCCCACAGTGGGTAGGCAAAGCCTGACTTGAAATTAGATGCTAAGAGAAAAATCAAGACCAGTTGTGTCAACTACCACGTGTTTGTTTTAATTTTGACTTTGTTTGGGGGCAATAATGCTTCAGTGGCTCTTTATTCATCCAACATTATGTTCAATAGGCATGATGGAGCCTGCTCATTTCCCACTGCGTCAAAACATGAATAATTCTGGGCCCCTCAGCTGCTCTCGAAATTTTGCCTGGCATACACCATGACCACATCTGATTCTGTTCATACTGTTTTTCCCTGCCAATGCTTAACCCTTCCACATTGTCCAAGTTTTACTCATCCTTCAAGGTCTAGACTTTCTCATTTGTTCATACATTCATGAAATATTTTCTTTTTCAATTAAGTTATAATTGACCTATAACATTAATTAGTTATAAGTGTACAACATAATGCTTCGATATTTGTATGTATTGTGAAATGATCACCACAATAAGTCTAGTTAACATCCGTCACCACACAGAGTTACACATTTTTTTCTTGTGATGAGAACTTTTAAGATCTACTCCCTTAGCAACTTACAAATATGTAGCACAGTGTTATTAACTATAGTCACCATGCTGTACATTACATGCCCAGGACTTATTTATTTTATAACTGGAAGTTTGTACTTTTGACCCCCTTCACCCTTTTCTCCCACACACCTCCCAGCAACTACCAGTGTTTTCTGTATCTATGAGCTTGCTTTTTTTTTTGTTAGATTCCACATAGAAGTGAGATCATGCGGTATTTGTCTTTCTCTGTCTGACTTATTTCACCTACTCCATTGTATATATACACCACGTTTTCTTTATTCATTCATCCATTAATGGACATTTAGATTGTTTCCCTATCTTGGTTATTGTAAGTAATACTGCAGTGAACATGGGGATGCATATATCCTTTCAAATCAATGTTTTCATTTTCTTCAGATAAACACCCAGAAGTGGAATTGCTTGATCACATGGTAGTTCTATTTTTAATTTTCTGAGGAACCCCCACACTGTTTTCCACAGTGGCTGCACCAATTAACATTCCCACCCAACAGTGCATGAGGGTTCCCTTTTCTCCACACCCTCTCCAGCACTTATTTCTTGTCTTCTTGATAATAGCCATCCTAACAGGTGTGAGGTAGTAGCTCACTGTGGTTTTGACTTGCATGAAATATTTTCTGAGAATGTACTATGTGCTGGGCACAGTGGCAGGCGCTAGAGATATAGCAGTGAACAAGACAGACACAATCTGTCTACCTTCCCAGAGCTGACAGTCTGTCTGAAACTACAGACATGAAAACAAAGCACTGTGACCATGTGTTACCAGGGCTTTCTCAGACAAGGGATATATCTAGAATAGTGCTTTCCAATTGTTTTCGCCACATAGCACACATAGATAACATATATGACCCCCTAGGATAAGTGGATGAGAAAGCAGCCTGCCAGGGAGCTCTGGCCACTCCAAGGGCAGAGGGCATCAATACCTCAGGCACACCTAGCATCTCTGGGAGATCTCTGGTTGAGAATCTCAAGCTATGGCCCATGGCATTGCTGTTGCTCTCACCCCACTTTGTCCTTGCAGGCTGATGGGCACAGAAGGGATGCTGCTGCAGGTGGATACACGCTCTTTGTTATTAGCTAGAAGTTGTAAGAGTCACTCTTGCCTCTTCAGCATTAGGCGCAGACTGGAGGCTCCAAGGAAGCCTTCCCAGACAACTGAAGCCTAAAAGGATCTCTGTCTTTTCCAAATTCCTACATATTTAGAGTCTTCAGCTCACAGTTCAGCTTCTAATTCACCCCCATAGTCTGACATTGTATGCTGAGAGCATAAGACCATCTTTTGTCTCCTCTATAGCAATACTACACATGAGAGGGCTCAGAAGTACTTCTTAAGTGTCATGTTTCAAGACAAAAGAAATCTTATTGGAACTTAAGAGGGCCTTCAAATGGAAACGGCTTTGCTATCTAAGAAAAGTTCAGTGCCCAAGCCATCTTTTAAAACTTCAGAGAAAAAATCCCAAAGCTGTAAGAGAATGAGGTCATCCAGCTCCAGGCCAGTTTGGAGTTTTTCTTCTCTGAGCACAACCAAAGGCCAACCAAGATATCCCACAACCCCAGGAGATGGGGTCGAGAGAGCTATTGTTTATATCATGAGCAAAAGGGAAGAATTCACAAGCAAAGAGAGCCAAAGGGGCGTCTTGCAGAGAAAACAAAGACTCCTGCTGAAATGAAACAGAAGAGTCCACATCTTTTCCTTCACTGGGACTCCCTGAGAAAGGTTAATTCTCTCAGCATCAAGAATCCTGATGGCTAATGAAATGCAGATCCAGTTTAGAAATGATGCAACCTCCAGGAAGGCTGGGGGGCAAATCTGACGAATTTTAACTCATCTCTGTGCATTGCTTGCTCAAATAGTTCGTGATTCAGTTACTAGGCAGGAAACCTTCCTGATTTCCCTCTCTGGCCCCGTCTCTCTCCCACTCTTGGGAAGCTACATTGCTACTTTCCTATACTGACACATACAATTCACCATCCCAAACTGAACGTGGGCATTGGAATGCCTTATCCTAAGGAATGTCAAAGATACTGCTAAGGTAGAGCTGTTAACCATAAAGAAGAAAATGTGTGTGGACATGTCTGTAATATATACATACATATATATATATATATATATATATATATATATATATACACCTTGTTCTGAGCTTCTTATAACTCTACGAGCTAGAAAAAGCTGGGCACAAGAAGAAATACCTGACTTCAAAAGAATCATTTTCATAATTCTGCTTCAAAAGTCACTCTGAAGAGATACATGGATGGGTCAACATATTCTCTCTTCTTTTCCCTTGTCCCTAGGAGTCTCTTGACTCTTTTTTATTATTGATTTCTCACAGCCCCAAGGCAAAAATATGAATTAGGGAAAGTTGATGTTTAGCACTTCCAAGCGGTTCCACCCCTAGAGCCCGTTTCTGATTCTTGATACCCTTAGGAGTATCTTCTAAGAAATAAAATGGTTCTAGACCTCATTCTCTCAGAATCTCTCAGGTTTTCAAGTGTCAAAGGAAATAGCTAATCTATCAACACAAAAGAAAAATCAATCCCGTATCAACAGGCGAGGGTTAGGGGAGCCTACGGTTAACCAGGAGCCTCCTTCTTTGGTAACCTGTGAAAACTGCCCTCTCTTCCGCGAATTATTTTGTAGTTTAATCCTAAGGACAGGTGTTAATAGGGGAATTTACAGGTCCAGCAAACAGGTCACTGTTGGCCAATGAGAGAGGACGAGGCACAGGTACTGTTTTTTGTTTGTTTGGGTTTTGGTCATTGTTATTGCTGTTAACCTTCCCATGTGATTCCTAAGTGCAGCCAGGGTGAAGAACAACTTGGAGGGATGAGCTTGGCAGATTGGAGAACACAGAAGTGAAAGAGAATGGAGTTAAGGGAAGACAGGTAAAGAGAGATCTTCTGATTCAGGGACTTGAATACCAACCTGACATTTTGATTTGAATAAGAACAGCATCAACGAGGTGGTATTTTAAGAAGGTAAGTTTGGCAGATCTCTATACAAGATGGAGTATACTGAGTATACTGGCAGTGATGGAAAGAAAAGACTTGCCAAGAAACTAGTTAGGAGGTCGGTATAGCTCTTCGAGGTGAAAAGGGGTGAAGGTCTGATCTAGGGTGGTAATAGCGGGAAGAGAGTAAGAAATGAACTTTAGGCACATGATGTCATGTCTCTCCAAAACTAAGCCCAACTGAGACTGAAAGTGGGTGCAAACACTGAAATATACTGACATACTTCAGGTATTTTAAGTTCACCCAAGTTGTCTGTGTCCCTCACTTCACAGCTACCTAGGTCTACTTCCTCCCAATCAAGCCCACAAAGATGCTTCTCATCAGATGAACCTTTCAGGTTCTCCCACACCCTTAATTAAACACGTTTGTTCCAAAGACTGGTCAGTTTGATGATTAGTACATGCTGAACAGAATACGATGAACCCGACTGGCTCGTCCTCTTCTCCTCCAACACACCGAAATACACCCAACTTTCAACTTCTCCTCCATATTATCAATCTCACCTGCTCATGCCAGACATGTCTGACCCCACCTACCCTGGATGCTCATGTAAACAAGATATGGGACATTTTCAGCATGCCAGAAGATTCCCTCATGCCCCTTTCCAGGCAATACCACTCTCTTCAGAGAAAACCATTATCCTGGATTCTATCACCATAGGTCTGTTGTGCCTATTCTCGAACTTCATATAAATACAATCATAATGTACTGTGAATAGCTTCTTTCGTACGTCATAATTATCTGTGAACATAATTTATCCATGTCTTTGCATGTAGCAGTAGTTTACTCTTTTTACTTGCTATGTAGCATTTTCTTGTATGGATATACCACAATTTCTTTGTCCATTCTCCTGTTGATGGACATTAGTTATTTCCAACGTGTGGGTCATTATGAATACTGCTGACATGGGATCAACTTATAGCAAAGCTTTTTTAACAAGCCCCACCCACACTGTTCTGGGAAATTTTCTTTAATTCTTGTAATCCCTTTTTTTGGTTGTTATTCTCTCTCTCTAGAACTTCTGTTATTCAAATGAGGAATCACTTGGGCTGATCCCTTAATATTCTTATCTTTTTGTTCCTAGTTTTCATCTTTAAAAAATACTGTTTGGAATTAGATAGTGGTGATGGTCGTACAAAACCGTGAATATAATTGTCACCTAACTGTACACTCAAAAATGGCTAAAATGGCAAACTTTATTATATATATTTTACCACAATAAAAAACATTTGGCCCCTCCAAAAGTTCTACTTCCTGAGAGATTTCCTCTACTATTTCAACCTTTCTCTTGAATTTTTCATTTCAGCCATCATGTTTATAATTTCTAAGAGATGTTTTGATTTTTTTTGTTTCCTATATATTCCTTTTTTGCAGCCTTCTGTTCTTGTTTAATGGTAGTTTTAAAAGTTTTTTTTAAAGCTTTCTTTATTTACCCTGCGGAACCAATTTACTCCAATTTGCTTTTTTCTCCTTGCTTTTATCTCTAGTCTTCCAAGGTTTGGTAATCCTTGCCTTCTCATTTAAGAAGAGAGTACTAGTACTGACTGGGAGGTCTAAGAGTGTGGTTGCCACTGAGGTAGAGGAGGTGGGAGTATGATGGCAGGGGATAGCTTTCTTTCATGGACATCGTAGGATAGCTTTCAACCTGTGCTTTCCAAACTGTGGCTTGCAGACTCTCTAAAGCCGTGCTGTCCAACATGGAAATGAAATTAAAAATTCAGTTCCTCAGTCACACTAACTACATCTCAAATGCTCAATGGCCACACATGACTAGTGGTACTATAATGGATAGCACAGATATGGAACATTTCCAACCTCACAGGAGTTCCATCGAACAGCACTATCTTGCGGGGTCATGAAATCAGTTTAGAGGGTGACAACCAACATTTAAATAAATGAAATAGGAAGTCTCATTAGTATTGTTTTTTCACATAAACATTGTTTTCACATAAACATTTCACATAAAATATTGTTTTATATACACATAAGCATGTGTGCAAAGCATCGTGGATCACAGTAAAAAAAAAAAATGAAAGCACTGCTTTAAATTATATGTGCACAACTCTGATTTTTAAAGAGAGAGAACATGAGGATAACAGAAATTCCTTGTTCCTAGTAGAATCCTCACTTCTTGTGATGGCATCAGCCATAGCCCCATATCCCTATAGGAAACTTGGGACCTAGGGCATCATTAAAAAACAAACCAAAAATCACCTTGGGACAGCAAAATCACAATATGAAAGCTAGATGTGATGGGCCTTAGGGACAAATACACTCCCTATTTCTTCTGTCATTCATCTTTCCCTTTTTACAAAGCGTCTTTTTTTGAAGTCCAGTCTTTCTCCCTCTCTCCCTCTCTCTCCCTCTCTCTCTCTCTCTTTCTTTGATACAGGAAGAAGAAACTAAAGCTAAGGGGGGTATTTTGAGATTTGTCCATGGCTACAAAACTAGTGATAGAAAGAGCCCAGGTCTCCTCACCTCTAAATCCAGAAGTTTTTCTTCAAAGTCTTCAGGGGCAAGCAGTCCTTTAAGGCCCTGAGGTGCAAACCAATATGTTAAGTAACTTGACTCATGAATGTTACCCGGATACAATGATAATGATAACAGCTAACATATGTTTACTATGTTCTAAACACTTTATACGGATTAACTCATTTTTACCCTCACAACCATCCTCTGAAGTAGATCCTATTTTATCAATCAACCCCATTTTTCGGGAAGGAGAGACGCAGTGGAGGGATGTTAATGAATTGCCCAAAGTCACACAGCGAGTGAGTGGCAAACTCAGATAAGTTAATTTCTCCCTAAATTTTAATTAGCCTAAAGGTAACAGTTACCATTTATTAGCGCGTACTAATGATCCCCACAACATGACTATGCTTTGTCCCACAGTATCAGTGCTGCAGAGGGATTCTACTCTATTAACTGTACGAAAGTTAACAGCTTTGGGTTCAAATCCTCCGAACTAATGGATATGATTTATACAACCCAGGTTATCTGCTTAATGCGATTCTATAAACCTAGAGAGGAGGACTTTTGAAATATGTGTTTAAAAGTTTGGCTAGTGTTCTTCAAACCTGCACATTTTATCTTGACGCATAATTAAGCACAAACTGGCTTGATAACGTGGGTGGATTTATTTCTTAAGATTCGAGTGCAAACTTAAAAACCAGAACAAACGAAGCTTTTCATCAAGGAAAACGTGAAAACCTAAGTAACAATCCTGCAATCGTGCATTTTAACAGAGAGTAGAAATATGAATACATCCTAATTTGTAACTACATTTGAAAATTAAAATATTTCTCTCCGAATCCCAAATACCACACAATCTTTCATCTGTTCTCATCTTGTTACTCCAGAAACATCTGTCACATGCTAGCAGGAAAATATAGGCGAGGATTATTAATCAGTCTTTATGACCAAAGAAACATTATTCTCCTTAACTTCTGACTTTTTGAATCATTCATGTGTATCTCAGTTCCAGAAAGTGACACAATTATACCTCCATTCCAGAAAAAAAAAAAAATCAATACGAATATCAAATATCAAGGAGGCAAGGTGCTTTCATGTAGTTAAAGCAAAGTCACAAGTGTTCGTCTTAAAATGTACATAATTGCAGGAAATTTTTTAAGTACAACTTTATTTGATGGCTGACATGTAATAACAACAATGAACAATTTAAACAGGTATAAAAAAGGTAGGATCAAAATCTTTACGCTCAAATACTTGAAAAGTCACTATGAATATGGAAAGATCTGTTTACATAAACACGTATATTTGCTGAGGAAAAATCAGGGGGTAGTGGCATCTCCCTGGTCCGTTAACAATATTTGGATTTTCGCAAAGAATTAGCAGCACCCAACCTTAAGTGTTAATTACGCGTTTCTAAAGGACCCATACAACAGATTAGTTGGCAGTGTTCTAGCTTTTGGGAGATGGGAGCGGGTGAGGGTTCAAATATCTGAGTACGCATGCACTCACACATTTAAAATCACCATTCCAAAAGGAGGGGACTCACATACTGGAAAAGTCTAAGAACATCATCCTTAGAGGATCGACAGTGGGCCAGAACAGTGGAAGCTGAATAGTAGTCTACTTGGTAAGAATGGTTTTTCACTCTTAGAAGGCAAGTTGGGAAGGATGAGAATACTCACATACACATAACTCAGGGAGACCTTGCTTCAAATTTTACATTGCAGAACACTGAACATTCTTGCTTATAATAACACCAGATGATTTTTCCTTTATACCACCATATACATAACATTTAAATATTTTCTTTATAAATATTCTAGAGCAAACAGAATGTGTTTTGTTGCAGTGGTGGCCCACATCTGTACAAAGCAATGTAAGCAACATATATATATAGGTGTGTGTATATATATATATATATATATATATATATATAAAATGACTAAGAAAAAAGTGCAAAGATTAACAGTATTAAGAATTTTTTTTTTTTTTACAGTAACTATGGTTCAAGTGTGAATACCTATCAGGGATATATAATCCCAGATTTTAATTAAAGATTCAAAAAGAAGCCCACATACCAAGTTACTGCACAAGTATCAGTCCCTTAGTGAGTAACTTCCCTTCTCCCAAATCCAGCATTTCCAGTTTCTGAACTCTTCTCAAACAGAAAAAAAGTGGTAACAGTGTGTTCTTCCCTTTAAGTTCCTAAAAGTCATCAAAGTTAACTAATAATTCAGAGATTAAATCAAGATAGTAGGGAAGTCATCATCATAACCCGCTTTTGCTAAAATTAAAGCAAAATGAAAGGCTTTTGGTAATACAAATAATTGATCAAGAATCAAATCAGCAACAGCAAACAGACCTTAAATTACAAGTGTGATTTAATACACTTTAAAATCAATCCCTGCTATCAAAGATAAGTTCAAAGTCTAAATCCTCTCCCAGGTTCAGTGCTGTGCAAGGGTTGGAATTCTAAATACTTATGATTTCATCACCTTTTCTAACAGAGAAAATGCTTCCTGTTAAAATTTGATTAACTTTCTATTATTTTAACTCTTGGTTTGTCTTATTTTGAACAAACAAACGCAATGTTCAGCATTTTTTAAGATGTACTTTTACTCTTAAGTCATTCAAATAATTACAGTTACTGATTTCACATCTCCAAGTTTCAAAAAAGCAGTTGAATTTCCCTTTAAGTATATTACTAGATAGTTTTTGGTGCGTTTATATTGTTTTATTCTTACTTCAGGCACTGTAATTATTCACAATATTATAATGATTCTATGTGTAACCTACACAACAATTATGAATGCTAAAATGGTTTCCAAGGTATTACTTGATTCTGTATATTATGATTCAAGACAAATGGCTGGAAGAGAATTTTAAAGCCCTGCAGCACTTCTGCTTTGAGTAGTGTTAATATATTTTTTTGGTCATGCTTAATATTTGAGCATCTTCTGAACTAGGAAGACAACAGACGTTGGAAGTTGCAAATTTCCTCAAACTACATTCTACTCCAGCTCCAACTTATTTTGTTCAACATTAAATATTTTTCTTTAATGAAACAAGTATATCTTAGGCTAATTTTTAAAAACAGGAATTTTGCTCTAAAATTAATAACACAGCTACAGGGAAATAACTTTTCAGTTTCAGCTTCACTAGAACTATGCAAAACTAAGTCAAAGTAGACTCGACAACTATTTTAATCACTTTGGGTTTTGTTTTTTTATTACCATGATTTTAGAATGATACACTTTACATTCTAACAGACAGCTCAACAAGGCTGAAAACTCCAGAACTGAAAAACCACCAGGCCGCCTCCTGCACAATTCTAAGTAAGAGAGCAGCATTTTATTTGCCCCCATACATTCGCTCAATGTCTTTGAGGTAATGGTTCTTCAGTTCCTTCCTTTTGAGTTTGAAAGCATCAGTGACCAAACCAGTTTCAGGGGTCCAGGGCTCTGGGCTTAAGCGAACCTTGATTGGAGTTTCAAATCGCTCCAATTTCACTGAAATGAGAAAGCGGGGGTAGGAATGAGGGGGAAAGAGGGAAAGAGAGGGAGAGAGAGGGGAAAGAAGGGGGAAGAGTGATGAGGGTTAGGAAAATGGGGGCGAGTGGGAGAGAGAGAAACAATAAAACATGAATTTTGCAGGATTCACCTAGATGATGCAGGTGATGAGGCAAACTTAGTGGTATGTTAGAGTTAATTAATGATACCACCACCTTACAATTTCATTTTATATTTCTCAAAGTACACATCAGTTGTTTCAGTTGAATGGTTTTGGACTATGCAGTTTTTTTTCCTAATATATATGTAGACACCCTCCTCTTCAGAGTCTTTCTATCTGTTGCGCCTTCTGCCTGGGATGGCCTTCCCTGCTGTAGTTGCATGGCTCACCTCCCTACCCCATCCACGTGTCTGTTCAAATGCCACCGCCCCAGAGAGGACTCCCTTGACCACTCCTAACAAAACAGAAGTCCCTTTGTCTCTCTGTATCCTCTTATGCTATGTCTTCTGCAAAATACTTATCACCACCTCATATATTATATATTTATGTCACCTACTAGAATGTAAGCTCCATGAAAGCAGGGGCTTTGTTCTGTTCACTGCCATCCATAGGCTACACTGAGCCCTCAAGAAACGTACATATTTATTCATTCATTCTACAGAAAATTAGCCTCTAGACAACTGTTCTTCGCAAGCTTTATTTTAATTCAAATAAGAATCAAAAGGGGGGTTGTGAGTTTCATACTCTTAAACGATATAAGAACTGATGCAGCACATATTGGATTTGAGTTAGACAACACAACACATGTTGAAAGAAGCGTAAGAAAATGGTGAAAATAAGGACATAGGAGCAATCCATACAGTACTCAATAATTTTAAACTCAATAAATTATATTCAATGAAGTTACTTATTATTAATACAAGGTCATCCTTAAAATTCTGAAGGCCTACTAACAGTAATGTTAATCTACAGATGAGCTTTATTTTATATGCAATTATTTAAAATAGCAATTTCGAAGAAGCAAACATCTGCATGTTTTAAAACTACTGCTAAACAGCCTAGGTAACCTGAGAAACAACTTGGTTTTCAGTGATAAGCACAAAGAACTCAAATTCAATGAAGTTTTTGTTCTAATGCTAGTCTGAGCTTTATGAAAGCTTGGGTGAATTAGCGAGTTTCTCATTAAAATAAGAGAAAAATATAAAGCTGAGTGTGAAAAGTAATGTTTCAAATTACTTAGAACCAACTTCCTAAAAGTAATGCCTAAAAATGTAATAAAGGAATATAAAACTTGTTCAAATTAACCATATCTACTCTGATGATAGATTATAGCTCAGTTATACAGAGGTGCCTGAAATAAGGTCACATTTGGATCTCAAGGGAATAGTTAAATTCTCAAATACTGATCTGGCTCCAAAACCTTTTATTTCGTATTACTTTACCTACTTACACAGGTCGTATTCCAGAAACACTGACAACAATGGGACAAAGCAGGTACGTTATTTCAATTGCGCACAAGCAAATTAAGCATTTTTTTTTTAATGCTGCATTAGAGGTTTCATGGTTTTGGAAACTCCTAAACATTAGCTAGTACCACAAGCTATAGAGAGCAACGGGCAATCACACAGTTTCCTATAAATTAAATAAATTTATAAATTGCAAACAAGTGAAAAAGATTAGGGGAAGAAAAAAAACAGAAACAATTTTACACGTGGCATTTTATCAGAATTACCTAGGACATTATGAAATGTGACCTGCAGGTGGCAGCAAATGTCAATTTTTCTAGCCACTGATAGTTGTCAAATCACCCCAAAACCATTATTTTGCATTCTTATGATACTATCTATACCTTGCACTTATATTTAAAACGTGAAGAGGCCTGCTATGAACGATGTATGATTTCAGGCAGATTTAACTGAAAACAATCAAAACTATTTTATACCTTTTGGCCTAAGTCTCTGAAATTATAATTTGAAGCAAAAGGTTAGCAAAATAAATCCTCTGTGGCACACACGAGCTTGAGTTATTTAGATTTAGCTCATGATTAGTGTTCATTATCCAAATCATGAATTGTTCGATTTCACGCCTCAATCCAAGCACAGGAAAGTTATGCAGGCCTAGCAGGTCCTAGAACTGTATTCCATTTTCCAGCCCGAAAAACTTCCCCCACTGTTGCTTTTACACAGGTGAATATTCAATGACAAATTATTCAAGTCACATTCTGCTCCATTAGTACGTTCAGAGAGTGACTAAGAATAACAGCCTATTGGCTGAAATACTTTTCTTTTTTCCTTTTTTTTTTTGTGGTACGCGGGCCACTCACTGTTGTGGCCTCTCCCGTTGCGGAGCACAGGCTCCGGACGCGCAGGCTCAGCGGCCATGGCTCACGGGCCCAGCCGCTCCGCGGCATGTGGGATCTTCCCAGACCGGGGCACGAACCCATGTCCCCTGCATCGGCAGGCGGACTCTCAACCACTGCGCCACCAGGGAAGCCCTGAAATACTTTTTAAAATACTACATTTAAAGAAAAAAATGAGGATTTGTATCAAAGAAAATTCTGGAAGCCTGGTGATATTAACATTAAAAAGTGTGATATGTCAGTAATACTATAATTAACAAAACCAACTTTAAGAAAAGAACTAAGCTACTGTCTTTATGCTTATACAGTAACTTACTTTGCAGATTATGTTAACAGGTAACTGCTATTTAAAACTTTACAGTGACCAGAGTTAACTAGAAGAATGTTCTTCTTGGGGAAAATAGTTTTTCAACTTCAACTTGCTAACAAATGTTACAAACTATATTTTTTAACCAAAGTGGAACCCAAGTAGTTAATTTAAAAAATAAATAACAGTAGCCTAGTTAGGGAAACAGGTGTGCTCATGTATCTCTGACAGGAGTATAAACTAGTCCAGTTTTTCTGAGGGGAAGAGGGAGTTATTTGGCAACATAAGAGAAAAAAGCTTTTAAAATATACATTTTTCTTGACTCAGATAATCCATATTAAGAAAACAATTACATAAGAAAATAAATGAGAGTAAAAGATATATATTCTGTTTGTTTACAGTGGAGGGAAAAAGTCTAACAATAAGGACTTAAGTGGACACTCCTTTACTGGAATACTGTTTAGCTTAAAAAACGGTAATTCAGTTCTATATCTACTGACTTAGAAGAAAGTCGATGACGTTGGTAAGTTAAGTATATATAACAAAATGTAATGTCACCATCCAAAGGTAACTACTATCAAGTGATTTTTACTTCCTCCTTTAAACTTTCTGTATTGTCCAGTACTTTATAATGAATATAGGCACCTGTAATCAGAAAAATGACATTTTCATTTTTTAGGAGGGAAAGCAATAGGTTAAAACTAGGTTAATCGCTTCCAATTAAACATGAAGAGTACACAGTTTATCTCTGCTCCCCTGGAAAATAAACAGTTTAAAAATAATTTTTTAAATTCAAAAGGTATTAACCACAAAGGAAACATAGAAATGAGAGAAAGAGGACACTGGGTGAGAAGGCCCAACAAAATCTTAGAAGACCAAAAGCAAACAGGCCAGCAGTTAACTGACTGGGGGCCAAGAGAGCTAAAAGCTAACTGCCCACATCGAAGAACGCCAACAAGAGGCAAACCAATCTCCCAAACCCGTAGACAGAAGCTGAGGGACAGAAGACAGAGATGAGGGGCATGCTGAAAACAGCAGGGCTGGCCCTCATCTGTTCAGAGGATAGTTCTCCCTCATCCTGCTCTTCCCCAACCAGGCTGGAGATAGATTTACCTTTTGGAAAAACTGAACTAAAGAGACTCTGGACTCAGGACACTTACAATAGAGGGAGGGAGTAAGGCTGAAAACCTAAAGGTTCAGTGAGGGGAAGACCTACCCACCCCAGCCCCAGCCCCCTTCCAATGCCCTTATTTTTTGGCTACCAGAATATTGGCAGTCATGCTAATATCTCCCAGGTAAGAGACTGCAGAAGTCTCCTCTGGAGAAGTGGAATGACTCAAGACACTAACATTTGAATAACTTTTCAGTGAAGCCCAGCAAGCTTTCCAAACAGCTTTTTAGAACCTCATTCTCAAATATGAATGGACAGACAAGGATCAGCAGATATATGCAAGGCCGACCAAAGCAAGCAGAAAGTGGAACTTGAAGGAAACAGAAACAATAACAGGAGAAGGAAACTTCATAAAAGGAATCCCTTCAACATCCTCAGAGGATGACTGCACCCATGAAAGAGCAACAGGATGCTATTAAAAGGACACTAAGAAAGCAGGAAAGAACTCTTGAAAATTGAAATTCTGATATTGGAAGTTGGAAGCTCGATAAGACTGAGGCAATGATAAAGCTGAGGGATCTGCCAGAATGTAAAACAAAAAGGACATGATATAAAGAAGATGTGGCACATATATACAGTGGAATATTACTCAGCCATAAAAAGAAAAGAAATTGAGTTATTTGTAGTGAGGTGGCTGGACCTAGAGTCTGTCATACAGTGTGAAGTAAGTCAGAAAGAGAAAAACAAACACTGTATGCTAATACATATACATGGGATCTAAAAAAAAAAATGGTCATGAAGAACCTAGGGGCAGGACAGGAATAAAGACGCAGACCTACTAGAGAATGGACTTGAGGACATGGGGAGGGGGAAGGGTAAGCTGGGACGAAGTGAGAGAGTGGCATGGACATATATACACTACCAAACGTAAAACAGATAGCTAGTGGGAAGCAGCCGCATAGCACAGGGATATCAGCTCGGTGCTCTGTGACCACCTAGAAGGGTGGGATAGGGAGGGTGGGAGGGAGACGCAAGAGGGAGGAGACATGGGGATATATGTATATGTATAGCTGATTCACTTTGTTATACAGAAGAAACGAACACACCATTGTAAAGCAATTATACTCCAATAAAGATGTAAAATAAATAAATAAATAAATTGCAATCCTCCCACCCCCAGCGCAAAAAAAAAAAAAAAAAAAAAGGCAAGATAGGTTACAAAAGAAAAAAAAAGATAATAGAATCAGGGGATGAAAGTAGGTCAACAACCATATAAAAGTAGTCCCAGATAAAAACATGAACACAAAACTCAGAGGGGAAAAGCAATGAAAGAAAAGCAAACAAACAACAAAAGGTAAATGGAGATTTCCCAGAACCACAGGGCAGAGATCTCTAGATTGAAAGGGCCCACACCAAGTAAGTATATGCAATGATAAATGATAAAAGATTCACACCAGGGCACATTAGTATGAACTATCAGAACGAAGATGGACCATTCCAAACACAGACTAGATGACCACCTAGCAGGGATGCTGTGACATGCAACAAAGAACTAGTTAGGTTATTCTACCATATAACATTTAAAGATCCTTCCAACATGGAAATTCATTATGTATATTTAGGAGGCAGGTTTTTTAAAACACAACATAGTAAATCGACTATACTCCAATAAAAATTTAAAACAAACAAACCAAACAGACATCTTGAAGAGTCTAATGCACAGGACCTCATTAAATAACTTTTAGGGACATCAACAGATAAGCCACTTCTTACTTACTGGTATTTGCAGCCTCTCTAATCTCTTTCAGTATTTCAGCTTCCATGGCAGGGTCATTGCAGATATCAACCCAAGTGCCTTCCACCCCTTTCTGTTGTGCCAAAAGCGTCAACCTTTGCTGATTAGGAACCACAAAACTTATCACATAGGACTGGTCACTAAAAAATTAGAAAATAAAACAAACTAGGAATTAAAACATTGATAACAATTATTCATAAATTATGCAAAGAAATAGTACACATAATTCTGAATATATTTTTCTCTTATTTGTTACAGCTTCATTAAGAAGTAATAATAGCCCATAGTACTGTCATAACGACAGACACATAGATAGCCCAATGATATAGAGAGTCCAGAATAAACCCTTGCACATATGGTTAAATGATCTTCAACAATGGTTCCACGACCGCTCAGTGGGGACGGTCTCTTCAACAAGTGGTATTAAAAGAACTGGATATCCATATACAAAGGAATTAAGTTGGACCCTTACCTTATAGCACATACAAAAATTAACTCAGAATAGATCAAAGACCTAAATCTATAAGAGCTAAAGTTATAAAATGCCTAGAAGAAAACATAGGGGAAAAGATTCACGACATTGGATTTGGCAATGCTTTCTTAGATATGACACCAAAAAGCACAGGAAACAAAAGAAAAAATAGATGAAGAGTACAACAAAAATAAAAAATGTTCTGTGTATCAAAGGTCACAACGGAGTGTAAAAAGGCAATCTATGGAACTGGATAAAAATATTTGCAAATCATATGTCTGATAAGGGGTTTATATCTAGAATGTATAAAGAATTCCTACAACTCAACAACAAAAACAACAACAAAATAACCCCATTAAAAATGGGCAAAGACCTGAAACCATAAAACTCCTACAAGGAAACACAGGGGGAAGCTCTTTTGACATAGGTCGTGGCAATGACTTATTGAATTTGACACCAAAAGCAAAGGCAACAAAATAAAAAAAAAACAAGTGGGAGTATATAAAACTAAAAAGCTTCTGCACAGCAAAGGAGACCATCAACAAAATGAAAAGGCAACCTACGAAATAGGAGAAAGTATTTGAAAATCATATATGATAAGGGGTTAATATCCAAAACACATAAAGAGCTCATACTACTCAATAGCAAAAAAAAAAACCAATCAATTAAAATATGGACAGGGGAACTGAATAGACGTTTCTCCAAAGAAGACATACAGATGGCCAACGGGTACATGAAAAGGTGCTCAATATTACCAGTTATCAGGGAAATGCAAATGAAAAGCACAACAAGATATCACCTCATACCTGTTAAAGTGGCTATCATCAAAAAGCCAAGAAATAACAAGTTTCGGTGAGGATGTGAAGAAAAGGGAAGGGAACCCTTGTGCACTGTTGGTGGGAAGGCAAAGTGGTACAGGCACTATGGAAAACAGTATGGAGACTCCTCAAAAAATTAAAAATGGAACTACCATATGATCCAGCAATCCAACTTCTTGGTATAAATCCAAAGGAAATGAAAACAGGATATCAAGGAGATATCTGGTCCATGTTCATTGCTGCATTAGTCCATAATAGCCAAGATATAGAAACAACCAAGTGTCCATCAACAAATGAATGGGTAAGGAAGATGTGGTGTATATGTTCAGTGGAATATTACTGAGCCATGAGAAAGAGATTCTGCTATTTGCGATAAAATTGATGAAGCTGGAGGGCATCATGCTAAGTGTAACAAACCAGACAGAGGAAGACAAAAACTGCATGGTATTGCTTAAATGTGGAATCTTAAAAAAAAAAAAAAAGTCAAATTCATAGAAACAGAGAGTAGAAAAGTGGTTGCTAGGGGCTGGGGGTGGAGGCTGATAAAAGGGTACAAACTTTTAGTTATAAGATGAATAGGGTCTGATGATCTAATGTGTAACATGGTGATTACAGCTGATAACACTGTATTGTATAATCAAAAATAAGAGGGAAAAAAATTTTAACGAGCAAAGGACTTGATTAGACATTTCTCCAGAGGTGATATACAAACAGCCAAACAAGCAGATGGAAAGATGCTCAAACATCACTAATCCTTAGGGGCAAGATATCCCCTCAAACTCATTACCGTGACTATTATAAAAAAATTTTAAAAGTAGGAACAAATGTTACTGAGGATGTGGAGAAATTAAAACCCTTGTATACTGTTGATGGGAAGGAAAAAAAAATAGTGCTGCCATAATGGAAAGAGTATGGCAGTTCCTCCGAAAATAAAAATAGAACTACCATATGATCCAGCAATCCCACATCTGGGTATATACCCAAAAGAATTGAAAGCAGGCTCTTCAAGAAATATTTGAATATCTATGTTCATAGCAGTATCATTCACAATAGTCAAGAGGTAGAAGCAACCCAAGTTGTCCATTGATGGATGAATGACTAAACAAAATGTGGTCTATACATACAATGGAATATTATTCAGCCTTAAAAAGGAAGGAAATTCTGACACATACTACAACGTAGATGAATCCTGGGGAGCATTCTGCTAAGTGAAATAAGCCAGTCACAAAAAGACAAACACTGTATGATTCTATTTATTCAAGGTAGCTAGAGGAGTCAAATTCACAGAAACAGAAAGTAGAATGGTGGCGGCCAGGGGCTAGGTGGGGGGAGGGGAAATGGGGAGCGGTTTAATGGATATTGAGTTTCATTTTTGCAAGATGAAAAGTTCTGGAGATTGGTTGTACAACAGTGTGAATATACTTAACCCTAGTGAACGGTACACTTAGGATGGCTAAGATGGTAAATTTAGGTTTTGTGTTTTTTATAATTAAATTTTTTAAAGGGAGTAATAAAGCCCAGAAAAATAAACCATATTAACACATAAAGAAAGAAAATGGTTCAATCTCTCAGGTTTTTTTATTTAGAAAACTTGTACTAGCTGTGTTACCCTCTTGGGAAAATTACCTATGCTAAATTTCAGTTGTTATGGATGTTAAATGAAATAACTGTTGTGGCATAGCTAAGTATTTAGCAAGACATAGTAGGTGGTCCAGTAAACAGTTAAAATGCCTGGATTATCTCAAATGACCTTTAAGCTGTTGAATTCAAGAACTTTCATAAATTTCTAACATTCCCCAACTCTGAAAGTTGGATGCTTCCCTTATGATTGTATCAATTTTTTCCCAATTATCCTTTTACTGTAAGTATATGAAACACAGATGCAACTTTAAAATTACCTTTTGGCAAAAGCACAGATGTTGTCAATAAGTGGACAGTTCTTCAGTGCAGCTTCTACTTTCCCAAGAGATACATATTCCCCTGCTTGTAACTTCACCAGATCTTTCTTACGATCTGTAAGTCATGAAGCATGTTATGTTATCCATAGTACATTGATTAAGGTATGTCCAATTCTGATTTTCTTTCAGTCTCATCACCTTAATCTTCATCTATAAAGATATTTCTTTTAAAATCTTGTTATATCTAATGTTTGCCCAAACACATCAGTTAAAAAGAAAACGCCTAGTTAAAGAAGTACTGGCTAAAATGTTATATCCTACACCAAAAGCTTTAATATCTTACTATAATGTTTAATATTATCATGAATTTAATAGAAGGAACAAAGGCTTTGGGGCATTAGATTTGAATGGTAGCTCTGCCCATTACTAGCTATGTGATCCTAGACATGTCATTTGACCGCTCCAACCCTCAAATTTTATCAGGGATAATGATGCCTACCTCATACTGGCATGTAGCACAATGTCTGACATACAGAACAGTCAATAAATGTTAATTCCCCATTTTCCAGATTTGTCATTATCTTGTTAAAATGACAGTGCACTAATAACATGCTGGCATAGGATGGCACATCATCAGGTTGCCTTACATCCTTTGTGTGAGTGCTGACTTGCCTACCCATAGGCTGGGAACCCAGTACACATGCCACCAGAGCCAGCCTTTGATTCCAGCACAATTAAGGATCAAGGGGAAAAAGGCGGTGGTGGTGCAGGTGGGGGAGTTACTGGTTCTAGACTGAGCCATGTTTCCTGGGAATTTCCCTGGCAGATCAAACTTCTAGGCGAAGAACCAATTTTCCCAGGAAATCTCTAACTATATTCAGGTCACATATGGGTCCAGAGACAGACTTAAACGGACCACTAGAGATAATGACTGGGGAAATTTTATGGCTTGAAAAGGATCTGAATGGGACCCAACAGAGCGGTCCTTATCGGCTAGTCAAATTTTTAACTTTTGCCTGATTAAAATGAATAGTGTAAGGGCTATTCTGGAGTAGCTGTTAACTTAGTCTATTTCAGTAGGCTCAATAAGGGCAGTGCCAAGCCAACTGACATTCTCAGAAGAACCGATTAATGTTGAGGACTGATATTATAATTTTCTAAGAGTCCAGGCTACTTAGAGTCATATAAATGGCCACTAGGGAAAATAACATGTCCACAATGCTTCTTGGGTGGGGAGGTAAATGGTGAGGAAGGCCTAGAATAGGGTATGTTACAGTAGATGGTTATACGGAACCAAATGTATCAACAGTTGACCAAAAGAAAACAAAACAAAGAAACAAACAAAGAAAACCTCTTCTGAGCAATTTTTGTTTTCTCACTGCCAACTGCTATTTTCCTGCCCGCCCTCCCTACCCCAATGCTGCTTCTGCTACCACTTAGTAAGGTGCAGGCACTGCCCTGCTCTAAACATTTTACATGTAACAACTCATTTAATCCTAACAAAACCCCTACCAGGTCAGTACTGTTGTCCCTATTTCCCAGATGGAGAAGCACAGACCAAAGTTAAATAACTTTTCTAAAGTTTAAACCAATGGAATCATCAACCCTATTAATGACCTGCCCAATATTACCTTTCATATATGTGGAAGTTGCAAAAACTGAAGAAAAGCACAAAAAGAGAATACACTGACCGATAATCTGTAAACACCCATCGGGATGGAATTCTCCAATATCACCAGTGCAAAACCACCTTTGGCCATTTTCGTCCACAGAATAATCCTCAGCTGTTTTCTCTTCATTTTTAAAATATCCCATGGAGATATTCTGTCCACCAATTACAATTTCACCTCTGGGGTTTGGTTTGTCGTGAACTGTATAACCACCTGGAAGTCATAAAAGCAAATGAGTTATTGTTCTAAAACAAATTTACTTGTATTAATTCCTAAAGATCCTTTGCTACTATTTTTCTGCTGATCAAATTTTACTTCACTTTACGGGAGCATATTAGTTAATATTTCCCAGGATCAAAATTTCACACTTAGAACATCATTAAAGCTTAGGGTTCATAGAGTTCTGTTAAGATAAAATCACCCCCAAGAAGGGTAACACGTGAAGTTTTTAGAAGTAAATTATTAATATGTTGATATCAAATGTGTTTCAGATATATTCTAAGGTTTTAATCAAAGAGCATACATAGGTAGTTATAAATTTAAAACTATTCAATATTTCAGTATGACAAAACCCATTGTACACAAAACATTAAACTCATTATATAAAGCAAAGGTTCTTTCACAGCAAGGAAAACTCCAAATATGGACCCACTCCCCAAAACTGACATTAAAGCCCAGTACCAGAAAAATTAGAAAAATAAAAATTAAAGGCAGAATTCTCCTTACCAAGTTTTACAATCCTTGTTTCTCTGATTCCACTGCTTAATAAATAACCCATTTAGTAAAGCAGTATTGATGCTGATGCCCAATATACATAGACACACACCCCCTATATTTTTTAAGATTTTCATTCTAAAATTGGAAAGGCATTACCATGGGAGAAAGGAGGACTTATTCCCAAGATGTAAAACGCTTGGGAATAAATTTGGCCTTTCAGTGTGGTATTTAAAAAGGAACGGTTGTTTGCTCATAGAGCACCACGGTAATGCACATAATAAAAAGTCACATAGGAGAAACACTTTTTGAAACTTCAAATTTATGTCAGACAAAGCTCATTCATTTTCTTGGGTTCAAACAACCTAAGGGATGTGTCCTACAAGGTAACCGGTCCTTTAAAGGTTCAGTCTATGGCTCTTTACAGACAACAATATTGTACTATATTCATCAGACTTGTTTAGAGACTAAAACTTAACTATCCCACCCACTAAAAAGGCAATTATGTAATGTAATAGAGATGCTAAATATCGCTATGGCAGCGATCATATTACAACATGTAAATGTATCAAATTAACATGTTGTACACCTTAAATTTACAGAATGTTGTATGTCAAATATACCAAATTGAAAAATTAAAGAGGGACTTCCCTGGTGGCTCAGTGGTTAAGAATCCACCCTGCCAACGCAGGGGTGACAGGTTTGATCCCTGGTCTGGGAAGATCCCACATGCTGCAGAGCAACTAAACCCGTGCACCACAGCTACTGAGCCTGCGAGCCACAACTACTGAGCCTGCGTGCCACAACTACTGAAGCCCTTGCGCCTAGAGTCTGTGCTTCGCAACAAGAGAAGCCACCACAATGAGACGCCCGTGCACCTCAATGAAGGGTTGCCCCCGCTCGTTCCAACTAGAGAAAGCCCGTGCGCAGCAACAAAGACCCAAAGCAGCCAAAAATGAATAAATAAATTTTAAAAAATAAAAGAAAATCTTAAGCTTTTTAATTACTCTTCCTTTATCTGGCATGGCTAGGCTATTAATTATTTTGCAGTTAATGAATATGTTTAATATTTTTCACAATTTCATCATAGGAAGACTGCTTTACTTTTGCAGATTATCACCAGTGTCTGTAAAGCACAGGTTTCCTCTAAGTGGCTCGCCTTCTGCAGTTACTTATAAAAATTAAACTATACAAATAGCTGGACAATTGATTATCAACTATAAAAATGTTTCCTGGGGGCAACTGGGATTGACATGTATACACTGATGTGTATAAAACTGATGACTAATAAGAACCTGCAGTATAAAAAAACAAACAAAAACAACAACTAATACGAAACTTTCTTTGGGTTATTTGTATGGAAATATGTTAATATAAATGTTTCAGACATTACATGAAATTTCTAAAAATCTTCTATGTTCTGGTATAATGTTATAAGTCATAATTCTAGTTATTACTTTAAAATGTATATTAGAAATAACTAAATTTCCTTGTCAATTGCATTATTATGAACTTTCATCAAATCTTTAACCGTGGTCATTTTTAAGTCTTTTGTCATTTACAGACAGTTCTGGGTGCACTGTGATGCCTTTGCAAAGATGTTCCTATAAAAGGGTTTCATCTTCAAGGAATCCATGGAAAAGACTCTGACAGGTACAGGTTTCTGGTAACTGACTATACTGCTGAACTGAATGAATAAGCATTTTCAGAACTCTAGTGGAAAACTGATGAATTCATAAAAGTGCTAACAAAAGATCAAGATGAAAAAAAAAATTAATTACATGGGACTGAGTGAACTGATGAGGATGATTACAATTTTTGTGACTTTCTGTTTGAATAAAAAAAAGTCCCACAAGGACTCAGAGGCAAAAAATATACAAATCAATTTTCACTGCAGAGTAAAGGAGCTGTTACAGTGGAGGATTCCTGGACTGAATGTCAATATTATGACCTAGTATGAGTGTGTTTCGTAATTGCAATCATCGTTGCTTTTGTTGTGGTCATCCATTTACAATGCTTGGTGCCAGTTTATTTATCTCTCGTAAAAATAAAATACAGTGTGTGTGTGTGCAAAAAAAAAAAAAAGCTGGAAAATTCCAAAATACTTGAAGGTTAAATGGTTCTATTCTAAGCAATACATGGATCTTGCTGTCTGTATGTGAACTGAATAACACGCACAGTGACCAAGCAAAAACAAAAAAAGAAATACAAATTATCAGGTCTCCTCAGATCTACTGAATGAGTCTTTCTGGAGGTAGGGTCCAGGAATCTGTGTTTTATCAGCTTTCTAGATGATTCTCATGCATGTGAAAGAGTAGGAACCACTCTTCTATATGCCAGGTTCTGTGAAAATCTGTCCCCATTGCTACATTCTCTGTGAGGTTATAAGGCCATATAGATAAGACAGGGAGTAAAGAAGGTAGTTTTTGAAAAGCCAGTAAAAAATTACTTAATACTGTTTACATAATGCTGTTTGTTAACTTCCTCCTTTCACTTAGTTGTTTGGAATAGCAAATAAGTGAGTTTAAGGTGCACTGGTGAATTAAATGCAAAACCTGGATTAAGTTTTAGATTTTCTTACTCCTTGTTCAGACCCAATCCATTCTTTTTATTTTCCTCCACAAGGTTCCCATTTGCCTCGAGTAATCCAGTGGAACTGTTTTTGCCTTACTAAACTTCAGGATGTACCAGGAGTCAGGTCCAGGAAAATGTCTTCAAAATAATTCTCTCCTTGGTATCTTTTCTGATATAAGGTCTTGCCAAGAGCTTGTTCTCCACTGCAAAATCATATGGTGATTCACTGTTTACCAAAAGTTTGATTGAGCCAAACCAGGGATGTGACTTAGGAGACAGCAAAGTATGGTAGAAAGTGCATCAGTTTTAGTGTCAAACAGTTCTAGGTGTGACTCATGGTCTGCCACTTACTAGCTGTGCAATTAATGTCTCTGAATTTCAATTCCCTTGGCCATTGAATGTGCTGCGTGTTAAGTAATTCTTAATTTACTTGTTTGTCAGTCTATGGGTTTATTTGTATATGCCTATCTCACTACAAACAGCTGATGAAGTTAATGAAACAATTCACATCAAGTGTCTAGTCCTTTGCCTGGAACCTATAAGATATTTAATTAAAAGTTAACTCTTTAAAAAAAATGTTTGCTGGGGTCAAGCTCTAAGAAGTTGGGGGGTATGTGTGTGTGTGTGATTAGTCACTCTACCCCCTGAAAATATGGGGTTTCATTTCCCAGCCCAAACCTACTCACCAGCAAAATCTAGCTTCAAAAGACAGGATATACATCCTTCTCCAAATCCAGGGAATGCCCCACTAAGAATTTTTTCCTCTTTACCATCGAGTATTCCCAAGTTCAGAATCATCATGCCTAGATTCTAGGGATTTCCCTTTCCTCTTGGGAACCTAACAATGTTACTGAAGAAAAAGAAAGCACAGGGAACAAGCAACAGCAAAGACTCGCTTGCTACCGCAGACAACCTAATGCTTTTTAAAAATGGAAGTCTGGAGGCTCGCGGTAGGTTTTAGCATATCTAGAAACACTAGAGCTTGTCATAAAATGCTTACCTTCCTGCCAGTCTTTTAGCTTAATTTCACAGCAAATAAGAGGGGCTCCAACTCTGCCAGTAGTATAGTCAGTAACTATAAGGGAAAGAGCAACAAAGATATTAATTAGTGTAACACATTTCAGACTCCCACTAATGTGATTACAGGAATATTAAAGTTGGAGCCAGATTCTGAAAGATGACAAAAGAAGAGGCCATAGCGAGAGGAATACAAAGCGTGACCATTTTTCAATAATTCAGCTTCATTTTTTTAAATTTATTTATTTTTGGCCACACCGTACAATGTGTGGGATCTCAGTTCCCCGACCAGGGATCGAACCCGTGCCCCCTGCAGTGGAAGCATGGAGTCTTACCCACTGGACCGCCAGGGAAGTCCCTTCAGCTTCATTTTAACAGTGTAATTGATTTCAATGTTGGTACACCATTTTGGCTTCTCATGGCTACATTTCAGATAATTAAGTATAAAAATCTGTTAAGGGAGGAGAGCTGGCTCCACCATTATCTACGTAGGATTCTGGTAAGACAGATTTTGATTGGAAGTCCTCCTCTACAACTCACTGATTGGATGTATAAATTGGACAAGTTACTTAACTTCTCTAAACCTCCATTTCCTCATCTATATAAAAGGGGATAATAACAGAACCCATTTCATATAGGGATATGCTGTGAGGGTTAAATGAGATGATTCGTAGACGTGCTTAACACTTCTTGGCAAAAAACAAAGTGTTCAATAAATGTTAGCAGCTATCATCCAACATGACGATGATGATGATATTATCCTTTTGTAGTTTGTGATTATTGCTCGCAGTAATCAAGTATTTACGGACAACCTGTTATGTACCTAGCGTTATATTAAGCGTTGTGAGGAAAACACATTAAAGGTAAGGAGACCCTGCCCTCAATGAGCTTACAAACAAACTACCTGGAGAGAAGAGCACGTGAAATAATCAGAGCACTTTTAAATACTAAACTGCATGGTACTGATGGTGAGGACAGCACCTTGGAGACTAGAAAGATCAATGTAAGATGAAATGTCTGGGAAACACTTAACTGAAGAGTGGCACATGAGAAGATGGCTGTGACCAGATAGCAAAAAGGGCATTGCAAGAGAAGGGAACAGAAAATACAAGAGAGAGTAAGAAGACTGGCTTATTTGGAAACAAGAATCCTGGTGTGTACACAGGTGGCAAATAATGATGAAGAGGTACAATGGTGCCAGGTTAGAGACGTCTTGAAAGCTACGTTCACCAGGTATGAAGTAGTGTTTGAGGTGGATGTGTCTAACAGAAGAATAGAGGATGAAGCAGAAGCAATATAATAGAGGCAGACACAGCAGCTGAAAGGCTGTTACCACAGGGCAGTGTGAAGTAATAAAAGGTTAGATGCCAAAGGTGGCAGGCAGTGGAGGGAGCAATCCCATGAAAAAGTGGGAAGATCTGGTGAAAGTTAAAGATATTAAAAATAAACAATCAGATGACTTCAAAGCTAATGCCCTGAATGATTTTAAGGATGGTAATAACACTGTCAAAACAATTTGGCAATGGAAAGATGGTTTTGGATAATGGCATTGACTTTGGACATAAGTTTAAAGTGAAAGTGAGATAGTAAAACGATTACTATACCGCATTGTTTCACAACCTAGGGTGATTTGCCCCTTAAGGGATATTTGGTAACATCTAAAGATATAATTCACTGTCATTATTATCTGGCAGCTATCTAGTGGCTAAACATCCTACAATGTGCAGGAGAGCTCCCAACAATAAAGAATTATCTGGTTCAAAATTTCAGCAGTGCTGAAGTTGAGAAACCCTGCTATAGGCTGTTGAAAACAACAGAAAGCAAACAAGAAGTCAGGGCAGGAATATAGATTCGAGAGGGAACACAAAAGTGATGCCTTATTCCAAGAGTGCAGTTCTCCGAGGAAGTGATCATTTAGAGAAAGAAGATTACAAGACCAGGGTGACAGAACTTTCAGGACTGACAATGTGTCATAAGTATTTACGAGGCTTAAAAATAAAGGGTACACATGACTCAACTACAAGTTTCTAAAACTAAAATATATAGATTTTCATTGAATCTGATTATTACTTAAGAGGTATAAAGTTACCATGGTTCCCAAAGGCAATGCAAATTGGCCTTACCAGTAGAAATTAACATAATTATTTGCCACATTAAAAATGCTTACCTTCAGTAACTGTGCCAGCACCACACGATTCTGTCAGTCCATAACCCTGACCAACCGGGCAGCAGAAGCAGACATTCATGAATCGTTGTGTCTGCGGAGACAGGGGTGCTCCACCAGACAGCATCATACGGACATTCCCTCCTAGCAGAGCCTTCACCTTTTTAAATAGTATCCTTGATAAAAGGGGTGATAAATGATTTTAATATATGCACAGATTATTCTTGGTGACACACTAATTTATAGGCTCTGGAAAAGATTTCTCAACTTTGGTTGAACACCTATATTTCAGGACCATTGTGATAATGAGAGGTGAACAAAGCAACAACTAGTAACACACTGAAAAAAATGCCAGAAAAACTCTTAAAAAGGCAAAAAGAAAAAGGTATGGTGTCAGGAAACTACTTTGACACACAGTAAATGAAAGAAAAGGATGATGTCAAAGGAAAAAATGTAAAGTTACCTTTGGAACATTTAGTCATCTATCTTATTTCCTTTCCAGTGAAAAATGTTTCCCCATCTCAACTCCCCAGCACCACATTTAAAATAACCGTTATATTCATACACTTAATATGCTATTTTATGAATACAATAAATCAGAAACCTTCACGCCAAATAAATCTTGAAAATCACTTTTTTGAGTTAGAAATGGCATTTTTTAAACTCAATTGTCTTGACACAAAAGTCTACTCTAGTTTTTCTTCATGAGACCAAATATTATAATTAGCTCTTAAATATGTACTCAATTATTAAAATTTGTTAATTTGCCAAGAGCAGAGTTCAAGGTCCTCTGCTTGCTATATAAGCAATGAGGCTTAGAAGTGAATAAAAGAGAAATTCAACGTTATGATCATGGTGGTGATGCTCAAACTAAATTAACTTGTCATTTACTTACTCATCTTCCCGATGTAAAAACACAAAAAGATTTAGAGGCTCAAACTACAGAGTCTATGAGATATACTTACAGATTGCAAAGCGGTGCATCATATCCCTTTTTGATCTGTTCCAATTTGTAATCATACCCTATCTTGAACAGAGTTTTCTGGATATAATTCATCTCTTGGACTTTGCTCATAACATTCTTATAAATTCTATCCATGATTTCCTAAAAGGCAAGCAACATATTAAATAATCTGAAAAGAACTACACCAACACCGAGACAGACAGTCTTAGTCGAAAACACCTTATTTACAATATCTTAGGTGAAAGTCTTTAGTAGAATGGAAGTATTTATTATATTGTAGGATTAATTTCACTAACTTGTTCACTATTTCAAAAACACTAAGGACAAGTATAGGGGTTTCTTCAGTTCGACACACTAAGTTTATCTAAAATTTTTTAAAAATTGACTGGAGAATAAATAGTTCATTCACCTATCACATAAAGATAATTTTTTAAAAAATTCTTTTCTTCAAATATATTCACTTACTCTCAAATAGCACTAAAACATCCAACTATGTTGAATCTAATCCTGATGTTTTTCTTACTACTACCTTGTGACTCTTACAGCCTGGCAGAGAGTTTTACAGTTTCTTAAAATTCTTATGTCCCTATAATTTAGGCATTTCTATTCCATTTTAATAGAAGCTAAGATAACAACAACAAAAATAGGATTCTTGTTCACAGCTCCTTGGAAAATTAGACGTAGGACTAGGTTTGGGATATACTGACCCCCAAGCTAATACATGCAAAACAGAAAACAAAAAAAACACCAAACAAACCAGTAAAAGCCCCAACTATCACTAAATGATGTTTTCTTGGCATTACTTCGCACAAATTAACAAGAGTTATTGCATAAAACACACCTATTTATAAATACCTAGTTTTAAATATTTAAAATAGCAATTAATGTAAATTCAGTTGTGCTACAATGAATAACTCTATGGATGGCTCTTTCAATATTAGAACAGAGTCATTCACAAATGAGGACAGCAGAGCCAGCCCTTGCATTATGCTAAGTGAAATAAGTCAGACAGAAAAAGACAAATACTACATGATCTCACTCACATGCGAAACCTAAAAAAGATGAATTCATAGCAAGAGAGAGTAAACTGGTGGTTGGCCAGGTCTAGGGGGTGGGGGAAATGGGGAGATGCTGGTCAAAGGGTACAAACTTCCAGGTGAATAAGTCTAGAGATCTAATGTACAGCATGGTGACTACACTTAACAAGACTGTATTATATACCTGAAAGTTGGTAAAACAATAGATCTTAACTGTTCTCGTCATAAACACACGAATAGTAACCATGTGAGGGGATAAATGTGCTGATTAACATTACTGTGGTAATCATTCCACAATATATATGTATATCAAGTCATCACACTGTACACCTTAAGCTGACACAATGCTACGTGTCAATTATATGTCAATAAAGCTGCGGGGGGTGGTGCATGGCACAATGTTGTTTTCTACATTTCCACAAAAGGTATCACTGCTGGCTAACTGAAATCTTTGTTTATATCTGTGACTGAGAAATCCCAGAAGTTCCCTAAAAGGACTTCAACATCCTATAACTATCCTGCTTTAAAAAGTGTATGGAAACCAGACAAGGATGTCACAAAGAAAGAAACCTACAGGCCAATGTCACTGATGAACATAGATGCAAAACTCCTCAACAAAATACTAGCAAACAGAATCCAACAGCACGTTAAAAGGATCATACACCTGATCAAGAGGGGTTTATCCCAGGAATGCAAGGATTCTTCATTCAATATACACAAATCAATCAATGTGATGTACCAATATTAACAAATTGAAGAAGAAAAACCATATGATCAACTCAATAGATGCAGAGAAAGCTTTTGACAAAATTCAGCACCCATTTATGATAAAAAACCCTCCAGAAAGTAGGCATAGAGGGAACCTACCTCAACATAATAAAGGCCATATATCACAAACCCACAGCCAACATCCTTCTCAATGGTGAAAACCTGAAACCATTTCCTCTATGATCAGGAACAAGACAAGGTTGTCCACTCTCACCACTATTATTCAACATAGTTTTGGAATTTTTAGCCACAGTAATCAGAGAAGAAAAAGAAATAAAAGGAATCCAAATCAGAAAAGAAGAAGTAAAGCTGTCACTGTTTGCAGATGACATGATACTATACTACATAGAGAATCCTAAACATGCTACCAGAAAACTACTAGAGCTAATCAACGAATTTGGTAAAGCAGCAGGATACAAAATTAATGCACAGAAATCTCTTGCATTCCTATACACGAAGGATGAAAAATCTGAAAGAAAAATTAAGGGAACACTCCCATTTACCACTGCAACAAAAAGAATAAAATACCTAGGAATAAACCTCCCTAAGGAGACAAAAGACCTGTATGCAGAAAACTGTAAGACACTGATGAAAGAAATTAAAGATGATAGAAACAGATGGAGAGATATACCATATTCTTGGATTGGAAGAATCAACATTGTGAAAATGACTATACTACCCAAAGCAATCTACAGATTGAATGCAATTCCTATCAAACGACCAATGGCATTTTTCACAGAACTAGAACAAAAAATTTCACAATTTGTATGGAAACACAAAAGACCCTGAATACCCAAAGCAATCTTGAGAAAGAAAAACAGAGCTGGAGGAATCAGGCTCCCAGACTTCAGGCTATACTACAAGGCTACAGTAATCAAGACAGTATGGTACTGGCACAAAAACAGAAATATAGATCAATGGAACAGATAGAAAGCCCAGAGATAAACCCACGCACGTATGGTCACCTTATTTTTGATAAAGGAGGCAAGACTATACAATGGAGAAAAGACAGCCTCTTCAATAAGTGGTGCTGGGAAAACTGGACAGCTACATGTAAAAGAATGAAATCAGAACACTCCCTAACACCATACACAAAAATAAACTCAAAATGGATTCAAGACCTAAATGTAAGGCCAGATGCTATAAAATTCTTAGAGGAAAACATAGGCAGAACACTCTATGACATAAATCACAGCAAGATCCTTTTTGACCCACCTCCTAGACAAATGGAAATAAAAACAAAAATAAACCAATGGGACCTAATGAAACTTCAAAGCTTTTGCACAGCAAAAGAAACCAGAAACAAGACAAAAAGACAACCCTCAGAATGGGAGAAAATATTTGCAAATGAAGCAACTGACAAAGGATTAATCTCCAAAATTTATAAGCAGCTCATGCAGCTCAATATCAAAAAAACAAACAACCCAATCCAAAAATGGGCAGAGACCTAAACAGATATTTCTCCAGAGAAGATATACAGATTGCCAACAGACACATGAAAGGATGCTCAACATCACTGACCATTAGAGAAATGCAAATCAAAACTACAATGAGGTTATCACCTCACATTGGTCAGAATGACCACCATCAAAAAATCTACAAACAATCAATGCTAGAGAGGGTCTGGAGAAAGGGAACCCTCTTGCACTGTTGGTGGGAATGTAAATTGATACAGCCACTATGGAGAACAGTATGGAGGTTCCTTTAAAAATAAAACTACCATACGACCCAGCAATCCCACTATTGAGCATATACCCTGAGAAAACCATCATTCTAAAAGAGCCATGTACCACAGTGTTCATTGCAGCTCTATTTACAGTAACCAGGACAGTAGCAACCTAAGTGTCCATCGACAGATGAACGGATAAAGAAGATTTGGTACGTATATACAATGGAATATTACTCAGCCATAAAAAGAAACGAAATTGAGTTATCTGTAGCGAGGTGGATGGACCTAGAGTCTGCCATATGGAGTGAAGCAAGTCAGAAAGAGAAAAACAAATACCGTATGCTGACACATATAAGTGGAATCTAAAAAAAAAAAAAATGGCTGTGAAGAACCTAGGGGCAGGACAGGAATAAAGACTCAGACATAGAGAATGGACTTGAGGACACGGGGAGGGAGAAGGGTAGGCTGGGACAAAGTGAGAGAGTGGCATGGACATATATACACTACCAAATGGAAAATAGATAGCTAGTGGGAAGCAGCCGCATAGCACAAGGAGATCAGCTCGGTGCTTTGTGACCACCTAGAGGGGTGGGATAGGGAGCGTGGGAGGGAGATGCAAGAGGGAGGGGACGTGGGGATATATGTATATGTATAGCTGATTCACTTTGTTATACAGGAGAAACTAACACAACATCGTGAAGCAATTATACTCCAATAAAGATGTTAAAAGAAAAGTGTATGGTATGCAAATGTCAAATCATGAAGAACACCTGAAACTAATATAATATTATACATCAACTATACTTCAATTTTAAAAATCACCCCGAAAGGAAATAAATAAATTGTACCATGTGTACCCTACCAATAAATCATGTGTATGTCATTTTTTTAAAGAAAGTATGTTGGGTGGAAGAGAGCATAGGGGAGTGAGACAGATGTGTGAGAACCACTTCCAGCGCTCCTTCCTATACTATATACCAATCACAGGCACAGAAAGGGCTTAATGAGTAAGGAACACAACACAGTTGCGACAAGTTGGCAGGGTTTATTGTTAGCACATTCAGTCACCCTTTACCTCAAGCTAACATTGCATGACGTTCGGTGGAGTCACTGCTTATCAGCAGCGATTTAGTCTGAATTCTCACCCCGTGAATATGTGACCATTGCAATACTACATGGATCTTTTATTCTGACTCAGGAAAGAAACAAACTCAGAAGATAGAATCTATCAAAAACAATTGTCAATAATAAGATTTTTTAAAGGCCTATTTACAGACGAGTGGGAGGAGCTAAGGGAGCCAATAAGGTTTGGTGAAGCATCAATGGACTAGCAACACAGGAGGCCATTTACTATTCCTAGGTCTGAAGAAATAAGAGGAGAGAAGTATTACTGGCCCCTGGTAGAGGATGGTAACCATGGGAAAGACCTGGTTAGAGCCAACAGGAAAGAGACTGTCCAATGAGCACCTGGCAACAAGTGCCAAAAATCGCAGCCCAGCAGGGAGAGGCAAAGGCAGTAAGTATGCAGACCTCTCTCCCTGCCCTCTGAACTTTCATGAGCGCCAACAAGTGGCTAAGCCCCACCAGAAATCAGAAGGCAAGCAAGTCCTCCTGGTAATTCATCCACAGAACTTAGCCTCCCAAGACACAAAGTAAAGAAGAATGAACAATGGGTAATTAAAGGATACATAGCATATCAGCTAACTCCTGTTTATCTTTCAGGCCTAAATTCAGACATTACACTTCCTAGACTCCTCGGCCCTTCCCGCTCCCTAATTATGTTCTCTGATACTGTTTCCTAGGAACTCCTGGGTAATAAATCCAACATATTGCTTCCCAAAACAAAACACAATCCTAAATAGACAGCCATAGTGGTTAAGAAGTCTCTGCGATCAGACTGCTAAGAGTTCAAGCTTTAATGACCACCTATGGGCTCTGTGACCTTTGGCAAGTTTTTTTTTTCTTTATAAAATGGGGACAACAGGACCCACCTAGCAGAGTCTTAGGGGGGATTAAGTGAGATGATCCATCTAAAGCACTTTAGCACAGTGTCTAGAACATACTTAAGTACTATGGTACCTATTATCACCATTGTATTATGCTTTTAATCACAAGCCTCTCCTTTTAGTTTGTAAACTTGCTGAATTCTATGGCACCTGGAAATAAAAAAGCAAAGGCTACACTGATCCGTTCTAATTCTTTCGTTACTTGGTAATTTCGTAATTAGAAGCTAAAAAAAAATTATCTTCCATCTGTAATTCTTAGAAAAAACTGAACACTTCATTGTGTAATCGCAGGCTTTCCGTGTGCAAAAAACAATTCTTCGAAAGATACTGGGATAAGATGTAAAGTCTGATCATGAAACAAGCAGTGGTGATACTCCCACTGGAGTTTCAGAAGCCTAAAGCGCTAGAATATATTTGATTATACAAGTTAGAAACACTGTGTTAAATATCTCATAATTTATCATTATAAGGCTATAAAATGTAACATCTTATTTTTATAAAAGGCAATATTTCACATAAGGATTTTGAATATCTAGAATTCAACTTTTTTCTCTGGGAGTTCTCTCAAATGACAGTTTCCTTACTCTTTCTTAGCCACCATAAGGGTCAGGAGGCTTGGATTCTAGAATCAGCTCTGCCATGAATCAGCTCTGCAACCTTGGGTACACTGCCCCAGTTCTCTAGGATGGCCTAGGTTGCCTCACTTTTGAATGAAGTCATTAAACAAAATGATCTTTAGAGTGTATTCTACCTTTAAAATATTATGACCAATTCTCAGACTAGGTAATTTGAGCTAGGTCAGTTTCATCACTTAATTTTCAGGAACTGGCAAACCCTAACAGGCATACACTTCAGAAGTTTGCCATTTCATCTTTTCCCAGTGCTTAGCTAAGATTTTAAGGGACACGTTTGGCCATAATTTCCCCAAAGTAAAATTATTTTAAAATGTAGAAAAATACCTAAGAGTGTTACTTTTTTACAAGTCCAAGTGTAGGCAGTGAATAACATACATTCTGTACTCACCGGGACAGCTGCCATGAGTGAAGGCTTCAGTACAGTACAGTCTCCTTTGCTTCCCTTTTTAATTTTGCTGGACTAGAGTAAAGAAAAAGTAAATAGGATCAAGGAAAGCAACTTTCAGCAGAAAAGGTTATAATTCAAGTATTAACAAGAGCAAACACAGACATTTTTTTAACATCTTTATTGGAGTATAATTGCTTTACAATGGTGTGTTCGTTTCTGCTTTATGACAAAGTGAATCAGATATACATATACATATATATGCCCATCTCTTCCCTCTTGCGTCTCCCTCCCTCCCACCCTCCCGATCCCACCCCTCTAGGTGATCACAAAGCACCGAGCTGATCTCCCTGTGCTATGCAGCTACTTCCCACTAGCTATCTATTTTACACTGGGTAGTGTATATGTGTCCATGCCACTCTCTCACTTTGTCCCAGCTTACCCTTCCCCCTCCCCATATCCTGAAGTCCATTCTCTAGTAGGTCTGCGTCTTTATTCCCATCTTGCCCCTAGGTTCTTCGTGGCCATTTTTTTTTTTTTTAGATTCCATGTATATGTGTTAGCATACGGTATTTCTTTTTCTCCTTCTGACGTCACTGTATGACAGACTCTAGGTCCATCTACCTCACTACAAATAACTCAATTTCGTTTCTTTTTATGGCTGAGTAATATTCCATTGTATATATGTGCCACATCTTCTTTATCCATTCGTCTGTCGATGGACACTTAGGTTGCTTCCACGTCCTGGCTATTATAAATAGAGCTGCAATGAATATTGTGGTACATGACTCTTTTTGAACTATGGTTTTCTCAGGGTATATGCCCAGTAGTGGGATTGCTGGGTCGTATGGTAGTTCTATTTGTAGTTTTTTAAGGAAACTCCACACTGTTCTCCATAGTGGCTGTATCAATTTACATTCCCACCAACAGTGCAAGAGGGTTCTCTTTTCTCCACACCCTCTCCAGCATTTGTTGTTTGTAGATTTTTTGATGATGGCCATTCTGACTGGTGTGAGATGATATCTCATTGTAGTTTTGATTTGCATTTCTCGAATGATTAATGATGTTGAGCATTCTTTCACGTGTTTGTTAGCAATGTGTATATCTTCTTTGGAGAAATGTCTATTTAGGTCTTCTGCCCATTTTTGGATTGGGTTGTTTTTTTTATATTGAGCTGCATGAGCTGCTTGTAAATTTTGGAGATTAATCCTTTGTCAGTTGCTTCATCTGCAAATATTTTCTCCCATTCTGAGGGTTGTCTTTTCGTCTTGTTTATGGTTTCCTTTGCTGTGCAAAAGCTTTGAAGTTTCATTAGGTCCCATTGGTGTATTTTTGTTTTTATTTCCATTTCTCTAGGAGGTGGGTCAGAAAGGGTCTTGCTGTGATTTATGTCATAGAGTGTTCTGCCTATGCTTTCCTCTAAGAGTTTGATAGTGTCTGGCCCTACCATTAGGGCAAAGACAAACATTTACACATGGAATATTATCTCTACTGCTCTGTGAGTTATCTGTTCCAACTAACGTAACCTACAAGTCTGAGGTATGAGTGCATAAGTGCTTTATGATGTAGATTACTTCTTCTAGCACATTTCAGCCTTTCTTAGAGGAGAAACTCTGATCCAGGATAAAAGAAAATGGGATATTTTGGTAAACTGAGCATTTTTATTAATAACATCACACATAGCACAGACCACCCATTTTCAAACAAAAAGAAAAACAAAAAGCAAAAAACTTCAACTAAGGTAGATAAAGCACTGAAACAAGCCTGAAGATAATTTTAACTTTCTTTGATTAGCCAAAAGGCAAAGCCACATCTCAAAGTCACCACTATGAACATCAACTAACGTCACACAGAAATACTAATTTGATAACATTTTGGCTGATAGAATACTGAAGACAATGGAAGTAATTATTTGTCTCAAAATAATTTTAAAATATGTAAAATAAAGCAATGCTAACAAATCCTCAAGGTTATTTACTACAGCTGCATACTTTTGAAGCCAAGGAGAAAGTTTTAGCTGAATTAAAATATCTCATGTTTTAGTAATCTATTCTCAGCCAAACACTGTAACTTAGTATGATCATGCCAATATACTGAAAAGCTTGTCACCTGGTCAGAGAGAGTAAGTGGAGAAGAATATCCAATCCTACAACCATAGGTAAAACAAGATATCTCTGCTGTCAATTCTAGTACATGAGCCAAAGGCAGGTAGCCAATATATGTGTCCTTTGGTCTAAAACAAAGTAAGAGAAACATTTTAGCCATTCTTACAAAGACACAATTAGAAACATCAATGACCTTATCGTTTTAATACAGACTAGAGAATGCCAAACATGAGCTCTGATTTCTAAGAAGAAAGCTGAATAATTCTCTCTTACCCCAGTCCAGGAATTCTCTCACACTGGCCTGTCATTCCAGCTATCAAATTGCTATGATGCATCATCACTCCCTTAGGTCGGCCAGTAGAACCACTGGTATACATGACGATAGCCAAGTCCGAAGGAGTTGGTCTATTTGGAGGAACGCTTGCTAAATAAATGACAAAGCACCAAATTTTCTCTAGTTTACAAGTCAAACTGCTAAGCAAAGATAAGACTTTCAGATTTTGGCGTAATGGTAAACTATTTAAAACAAATACTCTCTACTGTTAATCACCACGAAAATGGTTATCAAATTCTGGTTACCTGCAATGAGAATTTCAAACTCAATCTGGCCCATCTTCTGGATGTTTAACCTAATCCCTGTCTGTTCATACCTCTCCACAGTGCTGTTTACAGGGCCTTGTTGTGGAAAGATATCTAAGATTCGGACAATCAGGAAGATAGAGTATTTTGTGTGAGCTCCTCAAGCCTCCGTTTTCTCATCTCTAAAATGAGACTGTTGGACGAGATTATGGTTCTTAACCACTGGTGGGCATGAGAATCACCTGTGGAACTTAAATAAAATACTATCTCTGGACCCTAGTTCTGAAAATTCTGATTCTATATGTCTGAAATGGATCAAAGGCTCCACAGGTGACACTCGTACACACTCCTGATTGAAAACCACTGGACTTGATTTTTTCAAGGTTTTAGAAAAATAATTTTATTTTAAAATAATTGAACCATGGATATTGAATTAGAGAACCATTATACATTTAACGTATTTTTATTAGATTCCAAGTAGCAAGTAAACTCCAAAGGATATCAAACCCAAACGATAATGTCTACTGTTTTGATTGTTGCTTCTTGAAATCTATACAGGAAATCATTGTTTAAAAGTATTGAAAGTGCAGTGAGATTAAAATTATAGCAGGAGATCCTTTCTCTCTGCTACACACACACACACACACACACACACACACACACACGCTCACTCACTCCTGCAGTTAGAATACTTAGTATGTGTCTGGATTGGGGATTCTTTTGCATCTCCCAGAATTAGTGCTTTTTCCCCTATCAGGGCATACCATACTTTGATTCTTTTTAATCAAAATCAGACAGGAATTTTTGGAAACTAAGAAAAAGAGACAGTTTAAAGGGGTTTACAAGCCCTTCATTTCCTACCAAAGGTAATATCTAAACAGTTTCTAAACTTCGTTTCTTCTTGCCCTCTGTCTGCAGGTAGGAACGTTTAATCCTCTTAAGGGTCCTGAGCCCCAGTGCCATCTCTGCTTATTGAATGATTGGGGGAGGGAAATAGAGAGGTCTTCCCAACAGAATACAGTCAGCCATCTTGAGCAGGAATCTGCAGGCTTTCTTTGCAAAGGACCAGACAGTAAATATTTTAGGCTTGGAGGGTCATATGGTCTGTGCCCAAACTACCCAACTTTGTTGCTGTAGAGTGAAAGGAACCATAGGCAGCTGTTAAACAAATGGATGTGACTGTGTTCCAATCCAACTTCATTTAGAGAAGCAGATGCAGGCTGGAGCTTGTTAACCTGTCTGTTAAGAGTTGTGCTTCTCAAACTATTGCTGTGAGGACCCTTTTTTCCCCTAATAATTGATGGATGGGTGCATTTGTAAAATACAATAAAAATGAATTACTGGAACAACGCAGTTAAAAAGACATAACGTAGAAGCTTAAAATTTTTAGATGAAACAGGCAACAAATTACATTTCAGTAAATATAATTAGAATAGTCACACACAGGGAAAAAGAATTAGAGAAACTGTAAATGTTCCTTGAAAGTATCTTTCAGCCTATTAATAAAGAGAACTGCTATTACAAGACGTAACTTTTTTTGTCATTCCACGATATTAACTAAACAAAAAGTTGAGTGAAATTTCAATTCCCCATTTATTAACTGCCTACATGCACACTCTAAACAAACACTGTGTGTATATATATATATATATATATATATATATGTGTGTGTGTGTGTGTGTGTGTGTGTGTCAATATTTTAAATTTTAACGTGACATGAATTTGCTTCCAGCTCTTAATCTATCTAACCTAGGTTGGATGGACAACAGTGCTGCTCACAAGAGATAACGTATATCTAAACTGTTCATATAGTTTTTTAATAGCTTTATTGAGGTATAATTGATAATATAAAGAACTGAATATATTAATGTGTACAATTTGATGACTGACCATATAGAAACATCTGTGATACAATCACCACAATCAGGGCAACAGGCGTGTCCATCCCTTCCCTAAGATTCCTTGTGTTCCTTTGTTGTTGCTGTTGTTTTGATTTGATCTTTAAGGCGACATCAACTCTAAGATTCTAACATGCTAAGTTTTAAACAGCACACTGGGGCTTCCACTTTCAAGACAGTGTATTGTGCCAACCTAGTAATCTCCTTTCCTTTCTAGAATACACCAAAATAACGAAGAATCCCCAGGTATATGATCGCAATTAAATAAATAAAAGTTTAATAAGGTTGTTGGATGCTAAAAAATGAGTTTATGCTCTGTATGATACTATAATGATAATACATGTCAGTATACATTTGTCCAAACCCGTAGGATGTGTAACACCCAGAGGGATCCCTAATGTGAACTACGGATTTGGGGTGATAATGATGTCAATGTAAGGTCATCAATTGTAACAAACATACCACTCTGGGATGCTGATAATGGGGGACGCTGTGCACGTGTGTACCTTCCCCTCAGTTTTGCTGTGAACGTAAAACTGCTCTACAAAATAAACTTTTTTACAAATCAGTTTATAAAATGAATCACACTTATATATACAAGTTAAAATAACCATTTTAAACAGTATGATTTAGTACTGAGATAACCAAAGATAAAGCTATACTTAAATGGGGTAATGTTAGTGCTCCTTAAAGGTATCTACTGTCATAGTTTATAAATCAAGCAAATAGGGACTGCATCCTTCTTCTGATGACTGATGGAAGCGGCAGCAGCAGATATGTTAAGGTCTTCTCAGGCTAAGCACACAATGTGACACTTCACTTCTTGTCATCATCATAACAACTGTCTACTCAGGTAAAGTATCACCCCAAACATATGTGTCTTATTAACTGTAGAGATGAGTGGACTAGCTGGGACCTGTGGTCTATCATGTTCTGGCTCACACAAAATTATGAGGACCAACAGCCCCCACAGTTTTGTGCCAACAAATCCCTACCAATCAGGACTTCCCAGCCAAGTTTACCGCGATCTTGCAGGGTCAACCTGGTGTTGAGAGATAATTCTCCACGGGTCTCTTGAGTTTCTGTACATCTTGCGAGCAGAGGCACTGACTGTTCCAGGCTGTCTTTGCAAGGATGACTGCACAGTGAACAGCCTTGGAAGACAGAGAAAGTGTCTCCCTCCAGAGCAAAGAGCAGGCATGTTCACTGTCCAGTACAATAAAGATAATATCTTTCCCCGGAGCAAAGGGCAGGCATACTTATGCCTATGATAAAAGACTCGGATTCTACTCATCTAGTAGAGTATTGTGATCTTCTCATTAAACATGAGAAAGAAAAATATTTCAATGGAGTACTTCATTTGCTCAACCCTCTGTCCTGACGACCAACTGCCATTTTGATATAAGACACACTTAACTTGTTTCAAACGAAATACCAACTACCGTATCAGTGGTAGAATAAGCCAAGTATGGTTTTGGCAAACAGCTCTGCAACCTCTGAGACGTGATGAAAATCAGCAGCATTAAGCATTAAAAAAAAAAAAAGTTTACTGAATGGAAGGCCTGAGATCTTTGCCTTACGTGAGTCCAGTTTGGAAGGTTACAGTGGGTTTCTTTGAAAAAAGAAAAGTTTGGCAGCAACTGCCATAGGCCTCAGCCATTTAGTAACATTTCAAATAGTGGTTACCTTTTGGAGGAGAAAGGGAGAGAAAAATCTTAATCGTATATGGTCTTGAGAGTTTTTAAACACTTTCAAAGTTTTCTTATTGAGTTATACAACACTTGTTTTAAATCAGAGAACTTTACAGCTTTCACTTGCATTACTGCTTTTCCTAACCTACTGGAATAACAAGCCTTGAAGAGATTAATACATTTGTTTTAACTGCTTTACTTACAGTTTTCTGGCTTGGATCCCAACTCTTCTACTGATTGCATGCTGTGAATCTCAAATCCTTCAGGGTATTCTGCCTTATTGATCGTCTTATTATCCACATAAATGATACGTTTAACACAGTTAATATCTAACAATGCAGTCTGTTGAGCAGAAAGAAAATCCAGTTCTTAAATATGGGTATGCAATAAACTCAATTCTTGAATATTCTCCTATGCTGTCAAACACTGCCATGAATTAAAAGAAAATTTCATACTTACCTTAAGTTTACTCTCCAGAAGTTCAACACTAGTAATCAGATAGGTAGCCTCAGATTCATTTAACCCGTGAACTACAGCTTCTTTGCCAAGTGTGGCATATAAAGTCACAACTACATAATAAAAAATGAACACAAAAGTTAAATGATAAACATTTCTTAGATATATTATTTAAGTCAACTTTTAATGACAGATATACTCACAGATGCAAAGACATTTTATAATCTCATTTGATTTCATAGTCTCTGCTATTACCCTCCAACCTTGCCTCAAGCTTCCTGGTAGTCACAAATCTTTCTTACAAATTTTCGGGATTCTAACTTTTTAAACCTAAAGAAACCCAGAAATACTGGAAGTGCCACAAACTGGGCAAAAATCATCAGTCAATTCAGTTTCTCAAGGCCAATAGGTTCTGGCTGAACACTTGCTTGGAAAACAAGAGGATCTCAGGACAATTTCACATGTAAGCCAAGCCCACTCTCTCCCCCTCCAAAAACACCAGGCACTTACGAGGAAAGTTGTACTTAAAGCAGGTCTGTGCTGCAATCATCCATTCAGCCCTGGTCTCACAGAAAATGGCAACAGTGCTCTTTGGTTTCAGTCCCAATGCAGCGAGTCCACTACCAAAGTTATTCACTCTGTGGTTCACTTCGAGATAGTTCATCCATTTATAATTCCCAAGAATTAACTGTTAAAGTGAGACGTTCTGTAATATTAGCATATGTACTCAAACAAGCAATTAACATACTATTCAAAGTGTAGAACTCGAAAAGTACCCTTAAGTGAATTACACAGATGCTGTGAGCACCTTCTGAGAATTAGTTACGGGCACTATAATGGAATGCCAGCATGTTTTAAATGCGCTTGATTTATAATAAAGCGCACCTTCCCCTTTAAAAACAATAGGAAGCGCAAAAATGCTTTACCTTCTTAAAAACCTTTCCATTTGGCTGCATTTCATTTTCTTCACTTAGGATTTCCCTGGTCCCCAGGCTGTCCTTCTTCCCAAACTTGGATACGGCATGATCGAATAATTTATCCAGGGTGTCTGCTCCAGGGATGTCTATGACAGCTAGTGAGTCGAAGTGCGTGACAGACCGATACGGACTTCCAGGTTTGTCTGAGGTGGGCTTAGCTTTTATTCTCTTTGCCATAGCGTTTTTCTTCTTGGCATTGGTAAGAAAATACCACGGAATAAATACAAGGGCACTGTATATTGTTATTAACAAGTGGATAGGCAGCAAAATAATGGTGAGCACATTTTGCTTAAGTTTCATAGTGGCAAGGCTTCTAAAATGGTGTTTATTTCTTGTTATTCTTTGGCTTCAGAAAGCCTGATTTTGCTGAAGAAGGCAATAATGGAAGCAGTAGTGAGAGTGGCAGAAGAGTCAAGGCAGTTCAATGTTAATGATACAGATAAGAGTTAGTAATCTTTGGAAGCCGACAATAAAGTACACCTGTAGGTGAAGACAACGAAGCAGGCAGAGAGCAGGGAAAACAAAACAAAACAAAAACAAAACAAAAGAGTATTAGCAAGTTGATAGACCATTGATTTAAATACTCAGGTCTTTATTAGTTTCTATAATTGATTTGATACAAGAAAGCGGAAATAACTGGTCTGAAAGACTGGCACTTTCCAGTTTTAATCATTCTGGCCATAAATTTTAAATTTAACTTCTATAGGTTTTTAGGTATACTACACATCACTCTGTAAGTCAGTCGTGTAACACTTATAGTGCCTATATGAGTGCAGGCATGTGGCATTTAAGTTTGGCTAAACTTCGGGAGAGTAGTGAATGCCAATATTGAGGTTTCTCTTAAATATGTATATGTAAACTGGACAGCTTTAAATAGGATTTGGTTTTGTTTCCAAAAGAGAGAAAAATTCTACCAATTTTGGTTTATTTCTCACAGATCAAACCAGAAGTATTATTCTGAGCTCTTCTTTAAAATAATTTCTTGGTAATGCTATTCACTACCTCCTATCCCCCAAGCTGGAGCAATACAATCATAAAATCATTTCCTACTTGTCCACTTTTGTGCTCAAAATTGCACTAGTTGCCTGGGAGTGGTAGTATTAAGTCCAAAGTAGTGTAAGTCCTGGCCCTTGCTCATTACGAGTTAACACTTGTGAGGCCATCAGCACACAAGATAGATCCAGTGTTTTCAAACTTTGTTTGCAGGAGAAGGTGGCAGCAAAACCATTTCTTCAAATAAACACTCATGCAGACTTCCCATATATAGACACTAAAGTGGAACTGCTCTGGCTGAAGCAGGGATTGGGGGTGCCCAGAGTCCCACCCTGGACTTCCTGGAATCCCACTCCCAAAGTGACCACTGGACCCTTTCCGATGAAAAGCCTGTGGAAATACCTAAGTGCTATGGTGTGCACTGCAAGCAATAAATGCGATAGCAGTTCAGAGCAAGTGCAAAATGGTCCACAGTTACTAGGGGAGGCTTTGTGGAGATTAGACTTAAGCTGGACCTTATGTCAGGGATCTGGAAACAAAGGAGAAAGAATGGAGGTCATTCTGGGCTGGGGAACCACATGATAAAAGATAAAGAGGTAGAAATGAAAGGACTTCGGGAGAGGAGAGACTGCCAAAAAAAAAGGACACTCACCTGAGTGGGGCACAGAGTACTCGCTGGCTAAACAGGCCACAGTAGTACAGGGTCTGACAAATCAGGCAAAGTAGTTTTGATTTGATTTGACAGGAAACTGGAGGCCACTGCAGGTCAGAAAAAACAGTGCCAAATGGAAAGGAACTGCAGAAACAGCCTCAGGGAGAATAATGTCTCTCCAGGAACTTGCCTTCAGCTGAGAAAGCTATTTTGGAGAGTGGCAGTATATTTCAACTACAAAAATTAAAATATTAGTTCACTTTGAGGAGACAAATTGAAGTGCATCCTTCTGCAACTCTTGTGGAAATGGACTACTGACCCCAAGAGAGTTGTGCGTTTTTACACCAACTACTATAAAATGGTTAGCTTAATCCTTAATCCTGCCTCTGCTTTTGTTCATGTCCTTCAACTGAGTGTGGTGAAATGAGCAAGAAACTACAGGTGAAAAGACCTGGGTTTCAGACCCCATCTCTGTCACTGACTGGCGGCTGCATAACCTTGGGCAAAGCAATCTGTCTGAGCTTAGGATCTGACTAGATCAGTAGCCCTTAACTTCCTAGAGGTGATGGGCCCCTTTCAGCATCCAATGAGAACTATGAACCCAGTTCCCCTCAGAAAGATATGCAAAATGGTATACACAAATTTCAGGGGATTCCTGAGTTCCCTGGAATCCATCCATGAACACCAAAGGGTGACACCACCCTTACACTAAAAATTTCTGGCCTAGATGATTTCCTGGGGCCCTTCCAACTTTAATTTTATGATTTACTGTACCTAGAAATTGCTTTCTCAGTCTCTTTGACAAGTCTGGTCATTCATTTTTTCAAGACAAGGTACATCAAGTGTCTATCATAGTGCCTGATCCTCAATATGCAAGATTCCCTCTAACAATCCTCTCCTCCATCAGACATTCCATGACTACCCAAATCCTTGATAATCTTTCCTTTTTCTAATTTCCCACATCACTTGAAATGTCTACCACTCATTCTGATCCTTGATTATACCATCATTTTTAAACATCTAAGCACTTAAGTACAGGGCACAGACCAGGAGTTCTCAACCCTATCAAACCCAACACCTCTTTGTTATAACAAATACTTCATAATACTCCTTTATAAACCTTAAAGGACAGTCACAGATGACAGTCTACCCACACACACAATTTTTTAAAATAATTCTTTACTGGTAAATATAAAGAAGTACTGAAAGAAAATCAATTCAAAATAAATACTTATTTCAATATGTAAATTATCAGGGACAATACCAGAAGTACCGCCTCAGGCTCACCCTTGGGGCTGAAGAAGTAGAAGACAGCTTTTGAAGAGCTTACAATCTAGCTAGATTTAAACTGTATTGTATGTGTTCAGTCATTCATGTTGTTACATACACTTAATTTTTTAAACAGATTTGCCTTAAGTCTTGGAGGTAGGGAAACATCTACTTAATCCTCGTAGTACAGAGACACATACACATAAACACACACACACACACAGTACACAAGGCTCAAAGAACATTCAGGTAAAGAGAGATCAGAGAGGTCATTTAGTCCAGAAGTTTTCTAATTCTTTCTGGTGGTATTGGGGGCAGGGGGCGAGGCATGGCTCATTCATTTGAATAAAATCTTATGTGGACGTGAAAACACAAGTACAGATAAAAGCAAAAGGCAGAGTTGCTTTGGTGGGGGCACACTGGAACCTCCATTTCAGCTGAATATTTGAGCCACTGATATTGTCTGATCTTTCATCTCAAAGAGAAGCAAATGTTGTGACAGTACAAACTGTAACCAAGGCCTGTCCCCAGTGTTACATCCAGCCTATTGATACATTCGTTAAAAAAAAAAAAAAAGATCTGAACACCTACTATGTGTACGTTTTGAACACTTAACACAAAGATGAGTAAAACATGTTCTCAATCCTTTACATGCACGTGTGCATGTACATATGTGTCCATATGTATGGTAGGGTGCAGGGAGATGAGTTCACAAATATATACAGTAGAATGTGATAGATCCCATCAGAGAAACAAGAATGAAACGCTAAAGGTATTCAAAAGAGGGATGAGATTACATCCAGTTTTGGGGGGACAAAAAGAGGGAGGAAGGAGAACCATCCAGAAAGGTTTCACAAAATAGCACAGTATTTGGAGTCGGTATGAAGGATGGATATGTTTTCAAAAGGAGAGGACAAAGATTGGGAAATGAGGACAGTCCTCATGGACTGGGGAATGGATGGGGGCAGAACTGCAGGATGCATCAGAAAACAGCAAGTAGAGTAGCAGATGCGTTCGAGCTTTCTGTGGAAAGTGCTGTTCCCCTTTTATGATCTAAGTCAATGGGAAAGTTGAATTATTTCAGAGTCAACGTTACTAGAACGCCACTATACTATAAGAGACACGTGTATGATGATTTGGCAACTCAAGACTATGCACCCCACTATTATGTTAGGGGAAGATGAATTGTTCTCTAAAGAAGAGAAAGTCTGATATCCTGGGTGGTAAATGGACTAAACAAAGTTAGGAGGTCCGGCTTCTAACCTCAGCGTCTGCTCTTATGTGTGACTTCGGATGAGATATGTGACCTCTCACCTAAAAGCTCTGTACCAGTGGCATTGCGGGTAAAACAGGAATACCGCTTGTGTTATCTACTTCGTGCCACTGTTGGGAGAATCCTTCGTCTGATCCAGCTTCGATTTCATGAGCATTAATAATCACTTCCTGGAATACACTTTCGACCTGCTTGCATCTCTCCCTCTTCATTGTACTCACTCAGCTAAACCACAACCTGGTTAAATCCTGTCCGCCACCTAATCTGCACCCGTCCCCATGCAGCTGAATTTGGCTGGAGAAAAACCCAGCTGTGCTGAACGTCCCCCTTCAGATCCGTGATTGCCCCCTCAAAGGGACCCTTGCAGCTGCACAGAAACCATGCTGCCCTAGCATCCACTAGGCCATCCAGAGGCTTGCTCTCCTGGGGCTTGCTCTCCTGGGGTTACACTTTGTTCTCTCTCTTGAGACCACCGAGGCTCCTCTGCTATCCTCACCCTCAGCTGCTGACCTGGCTTTTACCATTTGGCTGAGAAAACTAAAACCGTCCGAAGAGAATTTCCACAGACTCCCACCAGTGTGTCTCCCCATCTACTCGGATCTGTGGCCATGTGCTCTCTTCTCTCCCATGACTAGAGATGGACTAGTGATGCTCCTAGCTAAGGCCGACCCCTTCACTTGTGTGTGACACCCCTGTCTAGACCAGAAAGACCCGGCGGTGCCACTCTACCGATTCTTCCCTCTCTCTCCAGCCTCATTAATTTTTCCGGCTCGAATCGGTTCCATCAGCATCCTAACAGGCTTTTATTTCTTTCATCTTAAAAACCACTCCCTCTCTGTAGGAGAAGGAGAAGAGTTGTCTCTGTGCTCGCTCACCCAGCTCCCTCCTCCTATTTTCTCTTGAACCCACTACGCTCAGGCTTTCCCCTCTACCATTCCACAAAATTGCTCTGATCAAGTTCACTGATGACTTCCATGTTGTCAGATCCCAAGGTCAATTAGAGCTCAGTCCTCATCCCCTTTGACCCACTACCAGCCTTTAGCCCCGTTGACCCCTCTTTTCCTGCTGGAAACTTCTTCACTTGGCTTCCAGTAGACCCCATTCTTCAGGTTTTCTTCCGACTTCCCTGGCCATTCCTTCTCCATCTTCTTTGCTGCTTCTTTCTCATCTCCCTGACCTCTAAACGCTATAATGCTCAGTCCTTGAACCTTTTCTTTATCTGTGCTCACTCCCATGGTGATCTCATTTAGTCTCACAGCTTTAATTAGCATATATATGGTGATGACTCTCAAAATGTCCCCCCTTAGCCTGGAGGTCTCCCTTAGGCACCTAGGTTTGTATATCCAACTGTTTCCTCAACAGATCCATTTAGATATCAGTTACATATTCAAATTTAATACATATGTTGAAAATTGAGCCACTGATCGTCCTCCCACAAACCTAGCACACCCAGTCTTGCCCATTTCTGTAGTTCCCCAGTTGCTTCGACCAAAAGCCTTCGATGACCAGGTTCACTTTCACTCCCCTCTCTTTCTCACACATTCCACACCCAATTCAACAGCAAATCCTACCAGCTCTACTTACAAAACAGATATCAAACTCAACTACTTCTCACCACCTCTACTGCTACCATCCTGGCTCAAGCCACTATCCTCTCTCACCTGGATAAATGCAATAGCCAATCTGATCTCCCTGCTTCCACCTTTATAATAAATTCTAAACTCAGCAGCCAGAGTGCTCTAGTTCAAGTTAGACCATACCATTCCTCTGCTCAAAACCTTTCAAAGAATCCCCATATGACTCATTCAGAAATACAGTCCTTACTCAGACCCAGGAGACGTGATCTGTCCTCCACCTCAAGTTTCCATCTTCATCTCCGACATTTTTCCCTGCCTCAGTCTGCTACCGTCCCACTTGTTCCTTGCTGTTTCTGGGACACACCAAGCATGACCCTGCCTCAGGGTCCTTGTACATGCTATTCTCTTTGCCTGGAATGTTCTTCTAAGATACCTGCACAGCTTATTCTCTCACCTTCTTTTTGTCTTTACTCAAATATCACCTTCTCAGTGAGGCCTTCTCTAGCCACTCCAAAATCGAACCCCAAGACCTCCTATCCCTTTCTTGCTTTATTATTCTCCTTAGTACTTGTAACTACTATGTCATATGCTTTATTTTTCATGTTTATTATGAATGCCCCCATTAGAACATAAAAGCTCCATGAGGCAGAGAGTTTATTGTTTGCTGCTGAATCCTCCTACAACAGTACCTCTGTGTGTTAACTGTTCAATAAACTTGTTGACTGAAATAAGAATGGACATGGAGGGACTTCCCTGGTGGTCCAGAGGTTAAGAATCCGCCTGCCAAGGCAGGGGACATGGGTTAGATCCCTGGTCCGGGAAGATCCCATATGCCGCAGGGCAACTAAGCCTGTGCGCCACAACTACTGAGCCTGCGCTCTAGAGCCCATGAGCCACAACTACTGAGCCCATGTGCCACAACTACTGAAGCCCGAGCGCCTAGAGCCCGTGCTCCGCAACGAGAAGCCACCGCAATGAGAAGCGTGCACACTGCAATGAAGAGTAGCCCCCGCTCGCTGCAACTAGAGAAAGCCTGTGCGCAGCAATGAAGACCCAGCGCAGCCAAAAAAAAAAAAAAAAAAAAAAAGGAATGGACAAGGATTGCTCTGAAACTATAAAGTAAAAATGGACGTGAGTGCAATAGCCGGAAGACAACCAACCTTAGTCATCTTCTTAAAAAATCACTTGTCCATGCCAACACTCTAGGAAATGGTATACTCTTAAAAGTCCCTGGTAATTAATTTGAACACGTATTTAGTTGCTTGAGAGAAAATATGAAACTGGAAAAACTGCCTGTTACATGGAGGGAAAGGACAGTTGTTATAAAAGCAAGAGGGTTACAGAATTTTTACTATGTGCTTTTTCAAGGATGCCTTTCAGAGAGGAATGCTGTCCTGCCATGTATGAAGAGAAATACCGCTGTCCCACCAGGAGGACATAAACTCTGAGTTGCGCTTCCTTGAAATCAAGTGATGCATTTGTATTTCAGCTGTAAAAGGGCAGGGCATCAGCTTCAGTCAGGGGATAGCTAATCATTCCTGTTGATGTTCGGCATTCTATATGAGAATCAGATTAATAACCACTTATTGAGCCTGTACTAGGAGCTAGGCACTGTGCTCAGTCCTTTAGATACATTATTTCATTTAGTCCATCAGAAAACCCTTTTGAAGTAATACCCTGATGACATAGCTGATGATATAACAGTCTCAGACAGATCATTTGCCCAAGTTAACACAGCTAAGTAGGGATTTGGACCCAGGTCTATCTGATTTTAAAGTCCATACTTTCAGCTGTACTGTCTGTGACCTTGGTCATACTGGTATAATCTAAATGGGTGAGAGTGACAAACTTTGTATATGAAAAAAATCCTGAGGACAACTTTGAGCCCTGATCTGTCCTACAGCCTAAGGTATTTTTATAGGGGAAAAAAAGCCCTTTAGGTGTCTAGTAAGTCCTAGAAGTGTAAGTGAAAATCAGGTGCAATTTTTTTTAAATTTTGAGGTCAAGTTTAATGTTAAGTATTTCATTCCAGTTACTTCAAACGCTCTGAGATAGTTAGGTTAAACACAAAAAGCATTAGTAATACATTAAGCTCCAGTACACAAAGTAAACAAACACTACATACTGATTAAAGTCTGAATTTAAAAGATCTCATCTCTCCCAGCAGCACAGAGAAAAACTAATAAACTGAAGTCAGTGCCAAGACACTTTTTTCCAAAAGTTTTATAAAATAGACTAAACCAAGGAAGGATGCACACATCTACCAAGCTGAAACACGTGGTAGGGCAAATTAACTTCATCTGTCCTTGATATAATAATACCTTATGAAAACATACAAAATATAAACTTGATAATCAATGATTAACTATGTCAGTGCTACTTTAAGAAATCACATTTTCAAATCATACCTCACTTAAGGGTAATTTAAACACCAAATAAAGAGATAATTTGCCTTCTGAAAAGGATAAGCTGTATTCACTAAACTGTAAATCAGAAAATTATAAAAAAAATACAAGAGATTAAACAGGTAAGCATACCGGTTGCACTTTAGAAGATCATACTTCTACATAGATATTACATCACTAAGACTTCTGTAAAGGGCTGGGGTGCTTTTTAAAAAAATCCTATTTTCTTTCACACACTATTAAAAAGCTCCAAATGATTTTAAAACATATAGGAGAAAGCTCATATACATGTTAAAGAAATTGGTTGCCTTTGGTTCATGAAATGAAACTTTACAGGAGCTACATTACAATATAATTAACTTTATATTTTAATATTAAAACTTTTAACATTAAAACATTTGTAGACAAATGACTTATTTAGCCATTTTCTTACAAAATGGCTAAGTAAGTCACTACAACTCAGCTACCTGGCCACCATGATGTGAAACTGTATCATGGTAGAGAACAAACAAAAAAACTTCACTCTGCTCTTCAGCAGTAAATATACCTTATAAGTGAGATTAATAAAAGAATTCCAAGACTGATGAATCTGTTGAAGACTGAAATCTTACAGCCATTCAGTCAACCCTTAACACTAAAACTAAAACATTAAAATTAACATTTTAACATTAAAACTTTTTAAATGTTAATATTTTAAGAAAATAAAAGTCATTAAGAGTAGCTAGCAGGATCTTTTGCTATCAGGCAGTCTACAAGACTGAATAATCATGTGAAATATACATCCGTCTGCCCCTTGTAAGTCTCATCTGACTCAAAGTTAGTAAGCCAATATAATAAATATGAAATAGCTAATACAAGCAAACTTTTAACCTGGTATACAGTAATTATAATAAATACATCTGAAAACTGAAAAAAGCAAAATAAAAACACCTAGGGTGAATATATAGATGCTCTCTAACACCACATTGCACCTGTGCCTAGCTACCTTGACTAGGAGTATCTCACAACTATGACTGATCTTTGGGTTTGTCTCTAACAAGATTAACCAAACCTGTTTACTTCATCACCTGGACAGGTATTAACTCCTGAAGTCGCCATCCTGCTAGTCTCTTCCCAGCTTTCCCCAGAAAAGAAAGCACCTCAGCTGCCATGTTGAAAATGCTCTTTCTTGTTCTAGCACGTGTTCCCTCCCATAACACCTTAAGAACATCCTCAGCATTCATTCATCAGATAATGTTTTTTCTAGGTCATCGGATAGTATATAATTGGGACCCTACTCACATGTGTTAAAGAGATCTAGTATGTTGAAATGAGATCTAGGAGCCCATGTTGTGCTTCTGCACTTCACACACACTGTGTATGTATACACACACTGTGTATGTATACACACACTGTGTATGTAACACTGTGTTACATATCTCTTCCTCATTTTAAGTGATCGCAACACACGATTTTTTTAACATCTTTATTGGAGTATAATTGCTTTACAATGTTTTGTTAGTTTCTGCTGTATAACAAAGTGAATCAGCTATATGTATACATATATCCCCATATCCCCTCCGTCTTGCATCTCCCTCCCACCCTCCCTATCCCACCCCTCTAGGTGGTCACACAGCACGGAGCTAATCTCCCTGTGTGATGCAGCTGCTTCCCACTAGCTATCTATTTTACATTTGGTACTGTATATATGTCAATGCTACTCTCTCACTTCGTCCCAGCTAGCTTTCCAAAGTTGAGAGTGGGCTGGATATAATTTAATCCAAAGCTTACATGTAAGGAATTTTGAGGATATATCATGCTAGAAGTGGCACCTACTGACAAAGCATGATGTTACAATCCAACTTTATCAGACATCATGAAAAAGGGGAGACAAACTAAGTTTTAGGAGTTATGTGTTCAGTGCTGTAGAAGGGAAGCAGCCAGCACAATGACAATTCCAGTGTTCTACAGCTGCTGCTAAAGAGGATCTGCTACAGGTCCCTGTAGACAAAACCCTGCGGCTACATTAGATGGCCCATCACGCATGGTGTAGACTTTAATTTTGTCTGTAGAGTCTTCCATTTACTGGATATTTTTTCTTTATGATCGTAACATTAGTTAATCAAAAACAACTGGGCTACAGATCTGATCTTTCAAATTAGCTCACAGTTACACATGTGTTTCATCTGAGTGAGAAATATGCAGACTCTGTCATCTTACCTATTTGTTACTCATCTGTCTTCTATCATCTTATCTACTAATTATAATAAAGTAATACAACTGTGGGCTGCCAAACATGAACTCAGGTTCAAATAAAAATCTGTAACCAGCAGTGATACTTCCCACAGGAGTACCTTTGTGTTATAGGGAGAATTTTGCAACTTATATCTTTTTTGGCCACATGCCCTATCTTCCACCTTTGCTAGAAGAGGGACCAGTTTAATAGGTTGGTTCTCTGCTAATGTTGTTTCCCAGTACTTCACACTGTTAAAAGTTATGCAGCAATGTAGTCTTAAACCATTTCTTACAAAATGGCTAATTAAGTCACTACAACTCAGCTACCTGGCCACCATGATGTGAAACTGTATCATGGTAGAAAACAAAACAAAACAAAAAAGCTTCACTCTGCTCTTCAGTAGTAAATATTCATTATAAATTGAGGTTAATAAAAGAACTCAAAGAGTGATAAATCTGTTGAAGACTGAAATCTTATAGCCATTCAGTCAACTCTTAAATATTAGTGTTGGTAAGAAAAGGGCACAGGTATTCCAGACAACGAAAAATTCAATACGTATTTTTTATTAACATTATTATTAATTCAATATGTATTTAAATTGTTGACATTATTATTAATTCAATATGTATTTAAATTATTGACATTGCATTAGTGTGTGCCTGACATTTGAGAAATTAAAGAATTCTTAACTAAAGAAGGAAGCCACATGAAGTCAAATACAAGAAGCCATGGAAAAGTACTCCTAGAGATAATGTCTCCACGTTAGGGATGGGTAATACTTTCCGTTCTGTTCTCTCTTCACGTTCATTTGTTTACCTGGCCCATGCGAGCTTCACAAACGTGAGTGAGGCAAGGGAGATGAGGGAATTAGGTATTTCTGTTTTGAAGTGTGTTTGGGGATAGCCAAGGCAGAGCTATGCCAACTGAAGAGGAGTCTCCAAGGTGTCTGTTGACACCTGAACACAACTGGCCACAACTGGCCTCTCGCTAAGGCTCCTGGCAACTCCAGCTCTTCACCTTGGTAGTTTTTTCTGTTACACATCTAGATGGGCTGCAGGCCAACTACTGTTAAGTATTTATCTATGTGTGTAGATGTGTGTGGTGGGGGGGGAGAGAGGGAAAGAGAGAGAGAGAGAGAGAGAGAGAGAGAGAGAGAGAGAGAGAGAGAGAGAGAGAGAGAAAACAGACTCTCTGGATAAATAACTATAGAAGCCTGAATACTACAGCCCTCACAATTGCACTGTGGTCTATTTCCCAAAGGAAACACTAAACTTATTGGTATCTTCTTTGTCAATCATGGAAATAGCATGCTGCCTATGTAGCTGAATTCAGGGACAACTAATTCTGGCCTGTTGATGAAAATCTTTGGTCATGTTCAAGATTTTTCTAATGCAGGCTGACCAGTAGACTTTAAGCCTTAGCTTTACAAGAACACTGAGTGTTTTGAATTAGCACATAAGAACTACTAGATCTTCTGTTTCAATTTCATAATCTATTATAATGAAAGCAATTCTCAGAAGAGCAGAAACACAAGAGAGGCAGCATTGTATACAGGGCTTTGGTCCTAGCTCAGCAGCTTGCTGAGCTGCACTACCTGGAACAAATTAAATAACCTCCTGTCTGTTTCCTCATCTGTACAATGAGAAAGTTGGATTCAGATTTTAAGATATCATGGACCAATACAAGTTTTAAAAACAAAGAAGGCAGCAATGACACAGCTGCCAATTTTTGTTTTGGCCAGGTATGGACATAAAAACAAAAACCATAAACCTATCATTTACTATCACTATCATTTCATAAAATACAGAATGGGTCTAACTCCTCAAAATTAGGAGGGTGTATCTTATAATAAGAAGCAATCATTTAAATTGAAAAAGTTTAGCTTTAAAAATCTCATGGCCTGTTGTCTTTATTTTCCTCACTTCACCATGGACCAGTAAAAACTCTTCACTGGTGAGGGCACAGTCTATAGGTCAATGTTTGGGAACCCCTGGACTAGGTAATTTTCAAGGTCCAAGGCTCAAACATTAAAATTCTAACTTTAGGTGCTCTGTTGTATTTCTTTCATTCTATATTATAGTCTAGAGTAGATGCCTCAGTAAAGGACAGTTAGAGATGCTTAGATTTTTGAAGATCAGAAATATATGTAAAACAGTTTGAGAAACAGTAACTAGAATAAGCTTCAATTTACTGGAGAAAATATACACTACTACAGATTCAACTTCATCAATATTAATGAACCCGTCACTGGACACTTACACTTATTAAGCTCATTTTACAGATGAGGAAATTGAGGCAAAGGGAAGCTAAACAGCTTGTCAAAGACACACCGCCTCAGTAGCCAGAATTGGAACTCCAATCTGTGACTCCATTTTTTGGTAATACTCAAAAGAAAAAGATTGTATTTAGATTTTAAGCATCACTTCCCCTTTCATAAGTGAGTGACAGTTTAAATTTTAGAAGTTGCCCAGAGTAAAAAGCTTTCCTATTTTACTTTCCCAAATATTGCCTTTTTAACACAAACATAAATACTGGCAGGGCTTTTCTAATATAAAGAGAGGAAAAATGCCTGTTAGTTTGGTCACTTAGTTTTCTCCAAAAGCTGACAAGATGGCAAATTTAGAATTTTTAAAGGACAAATACTTACAGATTTCCTCTTTTTCTCTTAAGAAGAACCCGTGTATCTTTCGTGACTCCAATCTGCAATAAGAGACAACATTTATGTATAGTGACATGAGAAAAGATCCCCTTTAAAAAGAAACCTCGGACTTCCCTGGTGGCGCAGTGGTTAAGAATCTTCCTGCCAGTGCAGGGGACACTGGTTCAAGCCCTGGTCCGGGAAGATCCCACATGCTGCAGAGCAACTAAGCCCGTGCACCACAACTACTCAGCCTGCGCTCTAGAGCCCGCAAACCACAACTACTGAGCCCGCGTGCCACAACTACTGTAGCCCATGCACACAGAGCCCGTGTTCCACAGCAAGAAAAGCCACCGCAATGAGAAGCCCACGCACCGCAACAAAGAGCAGCCCCCGCTCGCCACAACTAGACAAAGCCTGCACACAGCAACGAAGACCGAATGCACCCAAAAATAAAAATAAATGATTTTTTAAAAATAAATAACTAAATAAAAAGAAACCTCACATGCTGTTTCACATTACCTGTGCATGATAAGCCAGGTAGTTCATGATAAGCCAGGTACCAAAGGAAAAACAAGAAATGACTAAAAGTCGTGCTATTGGGATCTCACAAAAGTAACTGAGCCTGGCTCAAAGAAACAATATTCAAAACTCTACAAGTGGGGTTTACCCCAGGAATGCAAGGATTCTTCAATATATGCAAATCAATCAGTGTGATACACCATATTAACAAACTGAAAGAGAAAAACCATATGATCATCTCAATAGATGCAGAAAAAGCTTCTGACAAAATTCAACACCGATTTATCATAAAAACCCTCCAGAAAGTGGGCATAGAGGGAACCTATCTCAACATAATAAAGGCCATATATCACAAACCCATAGCCAAATTGTTCTCAATGGTGAAAAACTGAAACCATGGCCTCTAAGATCAGGAACAAGACAAGGCTGTCTACTCTCACCACTGTTATTCAACATAGTTCTGGAAGTTTTAGCCACAGCAATCAGAGAAGAAAAAGAAATAAAAGGAATCCAAATTGGAAAAGAAGAAGTAAAGCTGTCACTGTTTGCAGATGACATGATACTATACATAGAGAATCCTAAACATGCTACCAGAAAACTGCTAGAGCTAATCAACGAATTTGGTAAAGTAGCAGGATACAAAATTAATGCACAGAAATCTCTTGCATTCCTATATACGAAGAATGAAAAATCTAAAAGAAAAATTAAGGAAACACTCCCATTTACCACTGCAACAAAAAGAATAAAATACCAAAGTGAGACAGTGGCATGGACATATATACACTACCAAACGTAAAATAGATAGCTAGTGGGAAGCAGCCGCACAGCACAGGGAGATCATCTAGGTGGTTTGTGACCACCTAGAGGGGTGGGATAGGGAGGGTGGGAGGGAGGGAGACGCAAGAGGGAAGAGATATGGGAACATATGCATATGAATAACTGATTCACTTTGTTATAAAGCAGAAACTAACACACCATTGTAAAGCAATTATACTCCAATAAAGATGTTTAAAAAAAACAAACCTAGGAATAAACCTACCTAAGGAGACAAAAGACCTGTATGCGGAAAACTATAAGACACTGATGAAAGAAATTAAAGATGATACAAACAGATGGAGAGATATACCATGTTCTTGGATTGGAAGAATCAACATTGTGAAAATGACTACATTACCCAAAGCAATCTACTTTTCAGTGCAATCCCTACCAAACTACCAATGGCATTTTTCACAGAAGTAGAACAAAAAATTTCACAATTTGTATAGAAAAACAAAAGACCCCAAAGAGCAAAAGCAATCTTGAGAAAGAAAAACGGAGCTGGAGGAATCAGGCTCCCAGATTTCAGACTATACTACAAACCTACAGTAATCAAGACAGTATGGTACTGGCACAAAAACAGAAATATAGATCAATGGAACAGATAGTAAGCCCAGAGATAAACCCACGCGTGTATGCTCACCTTATTTTTGATAAAGGAAGCAAGAATATACAATGGAGAAAAGACAGCCTCTTCAATAAGTGGTACTGGGAAAACTGGACAGCTACAAGTACCATTATATTTTAGAATGATGATAATCAATTTTAGCCAAACAGAAAATCTTTCATTTTACTCCTAAGTCAAAAATTATTCTTTTCAATGCTAGAAGAACATATAAATTGTATATCCATGACAACAATGAATATTTCTTTATGTAGTTAAATCTGCAGTATTCAGGGGTAAGTTCTTTGTTTCACTTTCTAAGTTTTGAAGCAATGTTTATTTATACTATACCCACTGTCTTTACCCTAGCTCAAAGACAGAGTCTAGTTTGAATGTGAAGAGAAATACTTCAACTCTAGCTAAGAATTCTATTATCACTCTTTCTGTTACTTAACTTCTCCCCTTATAATTAGTATGATAAATTATGTATATAAATTATATATATACGCACACACATATCGTTTCATCATTAGTATGGTTTTATATATAACACACATACACACAATTTGCATAGTACACGTATGTAAATTGTGTGTGTATAAAAATGACAAGTACCTAACCTACAATATAAGTACCAGACTTCACCTGGGACGGGAAGATAAACTACATGCATAGAAATTCCACTCCTTACTTCAAAAGTTGCACACTTTCAGAATGGAAATAGGCTTTAAAATGAGAGTAATGAACTAGTCTCTAAAAACAAACTCTCCTCCCTCTCCCCTCCAAATGGACTAAAATAGGGTCTACTTTCTAGAACATTAGGAAAGCATCTTATATGCTTCCCTACACAGCAAAATTAAGAATTTCTTTCTAATCAGTATTGATTAGTTTTACTCTTAAGGTGAATGTGGGGCTTCCCTGGTGGCGCAGTGGTGGAGAGTCCACCTGCCGATGCAGGGGACACGGGTTCGTGCCCCAGTCCGGGAAGATCCCACATGCCGCGGAGCGGCTGGGCCTGTGAGCCATGGCCGCTGAGCCTGCGCGTCCGGAGCCTGTGCTCCGCAACGGAAGAGGCCAAAACAGTGAGAGGCCCGCGTACTGAAAAAAAAAAAAAAAAGATGAATGTGAGATATTAGAAAACAAAAAAAGGTGCACTATCCCTATCCTTTTGATTACCTTGGATGAAACTAACAACAGTATCAAGAGGGAAAGGCACATTCTTTTATAAGTTCTCAATAGAACAACTGCATTTAAATAAGATTTTTTTCAAGCAACAAATATCAAAAATCTACTTGTAAGATCCACCTAAGATACAGCTTGACTATTAGGAAACCACCACTGGGAAAGAAAAGTTTTAACAGATGATAATTGCTGTCACATTGATAATTCTTGACTCAGGACCAGCAATCTTTTTTTTTTTCGCAATTTTTAAATTTTATCTTATTTATTTATTTATACAGCAGGTACTTATTAGTCATCAATTTTATACACATCAGTGTATGCATGTCAATCCCAATCGTCCAATTCAGCACACCACCATCCACACCCCCCCGCGGCTTTCCCCCCTTGGTGTCCATATGTTTGTTCTCTACATCTGTGTCTCAATTTCTGCCCTGCAAACCAGTTCATCTCTACCATTTTTCTAGGTTCCACATACATGCGCTAATATACAATATTTGTTTTTCTCTTTCTGACTTACTTCACTCTGTATGACAGCCTTTAGATCCATCCACGTCTCAACAAATGACTCAGTTTCATTCCTTTTTATGGCTTAGTAATATTCCATTGTATGTATGTATGACATCTTCTTTATCCATTCATTTGTTGATGGGCATTTAGGTTGCTTCCATGACCTGGCTATCGTAAATAGTACTGCAATGAACGTTGGCGTGCATGTGTCTTTTTGAATTATGGTTTTCTCTGGGTATATGCCCAGAAGTGGAATTACTGGATCATATGGTAATTCTATTTTTAGTTTTTGAAGCAAACTCCATACTGCTCTCCACAGTGGCTGTATCAATTTACATTCCCACCAACAGTGCAAGAGGGTTCCCTTTTCTCCACACCCTCTCCAGCATTTGCTGTTTGTAGATTTTCTGATGATGCCCATTCTAACTGGTGTGAGGTGATACCTCACTGTAGTTTTCATTTGCATTTCTCTAATAATTAGTGATGTTGAGCAGCTTTTCATGTGCTTCTTGGCCATCTGTATGTCTTCTTTGGATAAATGTCTATTTAGGTCTTCTGCCCATTTTTGGATTGCGTTGTTTGTTTCTTTAATATTGAGATGCATGAGCTCTTTATATATTTTGGAGATTAATCCTTTGTCGGTTGATTCATTTGCAAATATTTTCTCCCATTCTGAGGGTTGTCTTTTCATCTTGTCTATGGTTTCCTTTGCTGTGCAAAAGCTTTTAAGTTTGACTGGGTCCCATTTGTTTATTTTTGTTTTTATTACCATTACTCTAGGAGGTGGATCAAAAAAGATCTTGCTGTGATTTATGTCAAAGACTGTTCTTCCTATGTTTTCCTCTAAGAGTTTTATAGTATCCGGTCTTACATTTAGGTCTTGAATCCATTTTGAGTTTATTTTTGTGTATGGTGTTAGGGAGTGTTCTAATTTCATTCTTTACATGTAGCTGTCCAGTTTTCCCAGCACCATTTATTGAAGAGACTGTCTTTTCTCCATTGTATATCCTTGCCTCCTTTATCACAGATGAGTTGACCATAGGTGCGTGGGTTTATCTCTGGGCTTTCTATCTTGTTCCATTGATCTATGTTTCTGTTTTTGTGCCAGGACCATATTGTCTTGATTACTGTAGCTTTGTAGTATAGTCTGAAGTCAAGGAGTCTGATTCCGCCAGCTAGGTTTTTTCCCCTCAAGACTGCTTTGGCTATTCGGGGTCTTTGTGTCTCCATACAAATTTTAAGATTTTTTGTTCTAGTTCCGTAAAAAATGCCATTGGTAATTGGATAGGGATTGCATTCAATCTGTAGATTGCTTTGGGTAGTATAGTCATTTTCACAATCTTGATTCTTCCAATCCAAGAACATGGTATATCTCTCCATCTGTTGGTATCATCTTTAATTTCTTTCATCAGTGTCTTATAGTTTTCTGCATACAGATCTTTTGTCTCCCTGGGTAGATTTATTCCAAGGTATTTTATTCTTTTTGTTGCAGTGGTAAATGGGAGTGTTTCCTTAATTTCTCTATCAGATTTTTCATCATTAGTGTAAAGGAATGCAAGAGATTTCTGTGCGTTAATTTGGTATCCTGCTACTTTACCAAGTTCATTGATTAGCTCTAGCAGTCTTCTGGTGGCATCTTTAGGATTCTCTATGTATAGTATCATGTCATCTGCAGACAGTGACAGCTTTACTTCTTCTTTTCCAGTTTGGAATCCTTTTATTTCTTTTTCTTCTCTGATTGCCGTGGCTAGGACTTCCAAAACTATGTTGAATAATAGTGGTGAGAGTGGATATCCTTGTCTTGTTCCTGATCTTAGAGCAAATGCTTTCAGTTGTTCACCACTGAGAATGATGTTTGCTGTGGGTTTGTTATATATGGCCTTTATTATGTTGAGGAAGGTTCCCTCTAAGCCCACTTTCTGGAGAGTTTTTATCGTAAGTGGGTGCTGAATTTTGTCAAAAGCTTTTCTCTGCATCTACTGAGATGATCATATGGTTTTTATTTTTTATTTTATTTTATTTTTTTGGCGGTACGCGGGCCCAGCTGCTCCGCGGTATGTGGGATCTTCCCGGACCGGGGCACGAACCCGTGTCCCCTGCATCGGCAGGCTGACTCTCAACCACTGCTCCACCAGGGAAGCCCGATCATATGGTTTTTATTCTTCCATTTGTTAATATGGTGTATCACATTGATTGATTTGCATATATTGAAGAATCCTTGCATCCCTCGGATAAATCCCACTTGATCATGGTGTCATGATCCTTTTAATGTGTTGTTGCATTCTGTTTGATAGTAGTTTGTTGAGGATTTTTGCACCTATATTCATCATGATATTGGTCTGTAATTTTCTTTTTCGGTAGTATCTCTGTCTGCTTTTGCTATCAGGGTAATGGTGGCCTCACAGAATGAGTTTGGGAGTGTTCCTTCCTCCACAATTTTTGGGAAGAGTTTGAGAAGGATGGGTGTTAGCTCTTCTCTAAATGTTTGATGTAGTTCACCTGTGAAGCCATCTGGTCCTTGACTTTTGTTTGTTGGAAGATTTTTAATCACAGTTTCAATTTCATTACTTGTGATTGGTCTGTTCATATTTTCTATTTCTTCCTGGTTCACTCTTGGAAGGTTATACCTTTCTAAGAATGTGTCCATTTCTTCCATGTTGTCAATTTTATTGGCATAGAGTTGCTTGTAGTACTCTCTTAGGATGCTTTGTATTTCTGTGGTGTCTTTTGTAACTTCTCCTTTTTCATTTCTAATTTTATTGCTTTGAGTCCTCTCCCTCTGTCTCTTGATGAGTCTGGCTAATGGTTTATCAATTTTGTTTATCTTCTCAAGAACCAGCTTTTAGATTTATTGATCTTTGCTATTGTTTTCTTTGTTTCTATTTATTTCTGCTCTGACCTTTATGATTTCTTTCCTTCTGCTAACTTTGGGTTTTGTTTGTTCTTCTTTCTCTACTTCCTTTAGGTGTAAGGTTAGATTGTTTATTTGAGATTTTTCTTGTTTCTTGAGGTAGGCTTGTATAGCTATAAACTTCCCTCTTAGAACTGCTTCTGCTGCATCCCATAGGTTTTGGATCATCGTGTTTGCATTGTCATTTGTCTCTAGGTATTTTTTGATTTCCTCTTTGATTTCTTCAGTGATCTCTTGGTTATTTAATAACGTATTGTTTAGCCTCCATGTGTTTGTGTTTTTTTTACATTTTTTTCCCTGTAATTCATTTCTAATCTCACAACGTTGTGGTCAGAAAAGATGCTTGATACGATTTCAATTTTCTTAAATTTACTGAGGCTTGATTTGTGACCCAAGATGTGATCTATCCTGGAGAATGTTCCGTGTGCACTTGAGAAGAAAGTGTAATCTGCTGTTTTTGGATGGAATGTTCTATAAATATCAATTCAATCTATCTGGTCTATTGTGCCATTTAAAGCTTCTGTTTCCTTATTTATTTTCATTTTGGATGATCTGTCGATTGGTGTAAGTGAGGTGTTAAAGTCTCCCACTATTACAGTTTTACCCTTGATTTCCTCTTTTAGAGCTGTTAGCAGTTGCCTTATGTATTGAGGTGCTCCTATGCTGGGTGCATATATATTTATAATTGTTATATCTTCTTCTTGGATTGATCCCTTGATCATTATGTAGTGTCCTTCCTTGTCTCTTGTAACATTCTTTATTTTAAAGTCTATTTTATCTGATATGAGTATTGCTACTCCAGCTTTCTTTTGATTTCCATTTGCATGGAATATCTTTTTCCATCCCCCACTTTCAGTCTGTATGTATCCCTAGGTCTGAAGTGGGTCTCTTGTAGACAGCATATAGATGGGTCTTGTTTCTGTATCCATGCAGCTAGCCTGTGTCTTTTGTTTGGAGCATTTAATCCATTCACGTTTAAGGTAATTATCAATATATATGCTCCTATGACCATTTTCTTAATTGTTTTGGGTTTGTTTTTGTAGGTCCTTTTCTTCTCTTGTGTTTCCCACTTAGAGAAGTTCCTTTAGCCTTTGTTGTAGAGCTGGTTTGGTGGTGCTGAATTCTCTTAGTTTTTGCTTGTCTGTAAAGCTTTGATTTCTCCATCGAATATGAATGAGATCCTTGCCAGGTAGAGTAATCTTGGTTGTAGGTTCTTCCCTTTCATCACTTTAAGTATATCATGCCACTCCCTTCTGGCTTGTAGAGTTTCTGCTGAGAAATCAGCTGTTAACCTTCTGGGAGTTCCCATGTATGTTATTTGTCATTTTTCCCTTGCTGCTTTCAATAATTTTTGTCTTTAAATTTTGCCAATTTGATTACTATGTGTCTCGGCGTGTTTCTCCTTGGGTTTATCCTGTATGGGACTTGCTGTACTTCCTGGACTTGGGTGGCTATTTCCTTTCCCATGTTAGGGAAGTTTTCGATTATAATCTCTTCAAATATTTTCTCTGGTCCTTTCTCTCTCTCTTCTCCTTCTGGTACCCCTATAATGCGAATGCTGTTGCATTTAATGTTGTCCCAGAGGTCTCTTAGGCTGTCTTCATTTCTTTTCATTCTTTTTTCTTTATTCTGTTCTGCAGCAGTGAATTCCTCCATTCTGTCTTCCAGGTCACTTATCCATTCTTCTGCCTCAGTTATTCTGCTATTGATTCCTTCTAGTGTAGTTTTCATTTCAGTTATTGTATTGTTCATCTCTGTTTGTTTGGTCTTTAATTCTTCTAGGTCTTTGTTAAACATTTCTTGCATCTTCTCGATCTTTGCCTTCGTTCTTTATCCGAGGTCCTGAATCATCATTATTCTGAATTCTTTTTCTGGAAGCTTGCCTATCTCCACTTAATTTAGATGTTTTTCTGGGGTTTTATCTTGTTCCTTCAACTAGTACATAGCCCTCTGCCTTTTCATCTTGTCTATCTTTGTGTGAATGTGGTTTTTGTTCCAAAGGCTGCAGGATTGTAGTTCTTCTTGCTTCTGCTGTGTGCCCTCTAGGACCAGCAATCTTATGATACTGATTTTAGAAAATGTGTTGGACAAATCGATTGCATAATATCAAACATTGGACTTACCAAATCTCTTCCTTCCAAGTTTACTCAAGCAGTATGGTGATACATGGGTGATTCCGAATTCACAAGGCCTTTACTAAAATACTAAAGAACTGAATAATAGTTGAAAGAAGTATTTGTTAATTTAAGAGAGCTTGACCAGAAATTACTGCTGTGTAACAAACCAAATGTTCCAAAAACTTGGACTATTTTTGCCAGAAGTTACATTTTGTTTTCCAAGGCATGACTCAATAAATATACATACAGAAAGCACTAATGTAATGAACAGTAAGCACTCATGAAGCAATAATTTTTTATTAATTTTTATTGGAGTATATAGTTGCTTTACAGTGTTGTGTTAGTTTCTGCTGTACAGCAAAGTACAGTTCGTGGAGCAATAATTTTAGAAGAAAAGTATTAGCATTTTTCTCTACATTAAAGATGAGATTCATAAACTACTTGAAAAGGAAAAATATATTTTTAGAAACACAGACCCTTAGAGCTAAAATATGGCCTGCTTCAACAATTCTCTAAGTATCTGGGGCCGCCAGTTCGTTGTAGTACTACTGTTTATAATATTACATCCCCCACTTTCATTTCTGCCAGGAATAATTTTTATTTGCTGAAACAGACAGCAATGCACTGGGGGTCCATCAAAAGTAGTGCCAATTAAGAATAAAGAAATTACTCATTGTTGCCAAATGTATACAGAAAGGCACTTTTTATCCTGTTGACAGAAGTGTAAATTGGTACAAGCTTTATAGAAAGCAATTTGGCAATAGGCATCCGGACACTTGAAGTCATACATAACTCATGACCGAATAATTTCACTCTCTACTTCTACGAATATCCTAAGGAAATAGTCCGAGATGCACACACACAAAAAATGTAGACAATAGTCACCATTGTGATATAAATAACAGAAAAACTAGAAACAACATCAAATGACCAAGAGGAGATTGGTAAAATAATGATGTATCCTTATGACTGAACACTACACAGTCATCAAGTGCAGTGTTGTCAAAGATATTTAAGGATATGAGAAAACGGTCAAGATATATGAAGTGAAATTGGTTTAAGATGCAACTTAACCAAATATATGCAGGCTACAAGCTTAAATGTTAATCTCTGGGTTGTAGAATTATAGGTGATTTTTAGTTTTGTCCTTCTATTTTCCCCTACATTTTCTAAAACTTCTACAGTGAACATATTACTTTTATCATTCAATATATAAGTAGAAAATATAGCACCAGTCTCAACTAATTCTAGCGTGTGTCTGTGTATATATGTGTGTGTTGATAAGTGACAATGAGTATGGCCCTTAAGGCATTTGGCCCTGTTCACGTGGTGAAGAGATGCTACAAAAGGAGCCAAAAGTTGACTTCAACCTCACTACGGAAAGAAGATTTGACACTTATGTTTTTAAACTAGACTCAAAGTAAAATAAACTTCTTTCACTCATGTAATATGATCCATGAAGCAAGATAAAATGAGTGGGGTTTTTTCTTGCTATAACTACAATGTTAAATGCTTCCTAAAACTAAGCATCCCCGTGGTACCCTCTGTCAAAATGCGACTAACAAAAATTGACTACTACTGGCAAGTGAATAGACAATATCAAAAAGCCAGATAATCATGAGGGGCTCCATACAGATGGAAATACTGTATCAATAATTTCCTTAAAGCCCAGAGTTCCACTCACTTATCCTATTAAAACAAACAGGAACTCAAATGCCAGATGATACCAGCCTAAGATTTAATAGGTATGAGAAGAGTCATACTGGCACTCCTCTGCCCCACAAGGAAACCATTTTTCAGCTAACCAGACCCAGCCCAATGGGAATTGAGGCCTCCCAGATGAAGGTGTCACGGGCAAAAGGCACCAACTGGGTATCCCTTCTTTGCTTACCACACAGGGGATGAGAGGGACGGTGAAGGGAGGGGATTTCAGAAGTCAGCTCTCCATCAGTACCCACTTGTTTACAACCTGAACTCTGGGACCAACTACTCAGAACTTTAGAGGATATCATTTACCTAAGAATGTCTTGCTTCAGACGTTCCAATCAACTGTGGTATCAGCTTACTAATTAATGTGTACTAGCTGACTTCAAAAAGCAGTAGGAGGCAGAAAAGGCTGAATCATTTCTTTCCCTCAAAGTTTTCATTTCAAAATGTTTCGGGCAACAGTAAAGTATCATTAAGTAATCTCACTTCCTGTAAGGCCCACACAGCTCTGTGTCCTGCAATAACCTCGACAGGGCCTAGCAGCACTGAGTTCACAATGCTCAAACTTCTAAAAGGAACACAGCTGCTACACATACAATTCCACTGCAATATACGATAATACATTTACTGGAAAATTAATGGTTTTACTCCAAAGTAAAGGGAAAGCTACCTGTGGCTGCTGGTTACCTCAATTTGTGAGCTTAGCTTCAGAAGCACTGGCTCAACCCGACTGACTTAGTACTTGGAAATTTCCCAGCTTGCCTAGGTCCGTCCCCTGGTTTACACATGTTGTCCCAGAGTAATTCTTATCAGAGTGTCCCCCCGCCTTTTTGCAAAAACATCCGTAATGATGACCCCAGTAATAACCCTAACTCTGGTCGCACGGAGAACAAGGCAAGAATGTGTGTGGCTACATCAGCAAAAGCCTACCTTCACTACTGGAAAGACACTTCCAAGTACTAAGTCCTGACTGAATCCACAGTCATATACAAATGGGAAAATAAATGAAACAACCAGCTTTGTGCCATCTAACACACACACACACACACACACACACACACACACAACTTTTTATTCCAAGTGTTTCAACGATATCAAATTACAACAATCTTAAATAGTTTATATACAACTGAGTATTTATAACCCAACTTCTAAAATCTAGAATTAAACTTTAATTAATAATTTCAAACTGAAGTCAATTCCTCATCTTACAAAGCACACACTTGTATATTAAGTACATAAAGGACAAATCAGATCTGTTGTAAGAAAATATCTCCATGAATAGGTTTTTAATTCATATGACTTTTAAAGACTATAGTCCTATTTAAGAAGTTGTGTTTACCCTTTCACTAACTTAACCTAAGTCAGAGAAAAGGATATTGCCAAATCAACTTTAGCAAGCAAACAAAAATTCTAGCCTTGTGGGAAATACATACCTTACACTCATTTTTAAAAAATATGACCAATTACTACTTCCCATCTATGATTTTCTGGAAAATATGGGTTAGCAACCATAGAGTTGCACATCAAATGAGGTATCTGATTCCCAATCAATGATAAAAGACTAAAGCAAACCCGAGACTTTCTGGGCTAACCCAGATGCTGTAAGCTTAAGGACTTTTTCACATTATTTGTAAGCTCCAGTTCTTGGAAGAGGCTGTACCCAGTACAGCCTAATGTTCAGTTTACTAAGAAAGATTTAACTTGGCCCTTAAAAAGACCACAGATGAACAGGATAAGGCGCTATGCTTCATCAAAGGGTAAAGGGGCGGGGGAGCCGGGGAGGGGGGGAGGACAATGAAGCTCCAGTATCTATAATGCAGCGTCCTGCTGAGGTAGTTGTGAGCCAACGTGCTGGAGCCAGACGGCCTGGGTCCAGTTCCTGGCGCTACAACTTACTAGAGCGGGGTGACCTCGGGCAAGTTCTGTGCCCTCTGTGCCTCATCTGCTACAACTCTAACATGGAGGGAATACTACTCCTACCTCCCGGGACTGGTGTGAAACTTATAAATGAGTTGATCTCACAGCCCGAGCCATCACAAACTTCTTTTAGGTTCTCAAAAGCACGAAGCTTAATCTCTCACCTCTGCGTCTAGCACATCCTTTTCTCTCTGCCAAGAACATTCTCTTCTCCCTTTTCCTGGCTTCCTTTAGGTCTCAGTTTGAATGACGCTTCTAAACAGCCTTCCTTGACCTCCCCGCTTTACGTCAGGTGCCTCTGCTGTTTCCTCTCCCAGCACAGCACCTAAACGCGTTCAAGTTTCTGTTCCCCAGCTGGGCTGTAAGCTCTTTAAAGACAGAAGTCATCTCTGTCCCCATCGCTGCTATAATCCCCAGAACCTAGCACAGTACAGGTACACAGTAGGCGCTTACTAAATAGTTCTTGACTGAAATAACAAGTCATACTAAAGAGGAAGGAAACCAAAGAATGATTTCCCAGTTAAATCTTTCACTCTATGTATGTATGCCTCCTCACATCTGAGATACATAGGCGTGCTTCCTCTCATACACTGACAAGTTTGAAATTAAACACAAGATGGGCCACATTCTGGCAGAGTACAAATTTTACTCCCATTCTGGGTAGGAATCATGACTTCATAAACAGAGCGAATAACAGTCTGCTCAGTATGTTTACACGTATGATTTCATGTCTCATATTCCAAAGCCTTTACTTAAATAAGGATATCACAGCAAAATTATATGGCTAGTGTAGCGCTCTGATTCTCATCAGCTGGGCTAAATGAAACCCGTTACTGCAATTGGTACAGATGGAGAAAAGAAAAGGAAGGTGAGACCATAAACATGGGAGAAGAGGAAAGAAAGAAAAAAGTGAAAGTAGAGGTAAGAGCAACATCAGCTGCTCGTCTACGAGGTACCACTGGGTGGCGCCAGTGCCCCTGGCTATCCAATATAGATACAGAACCAGGACTCAGAGCCATCAGTCAGCCTGTATTTTCCAGAGCTTAGGCTGGATGCTCAGAAGTCTATTTTCAACATGCTGATGGACAGATGCAATTCACCGGAGTTCAAGTTCTCTGCATATGTCATCAACATAGGCATAAGTCTTAAGGATGTTGTGTTTATCAGAGACACCTGGAAGGTGATTTGTCAACATTTTTGCCTGGTGAAATGTTTCAGAGTCAGCTCACCATTCTAAATGCAGAGATTCTCAGTAGAGTGAGAGGCCAGGGGTTCTCAGTGGAGTGAGAATGGAGGAAAGGGATCAGAATGACCTAGAAAGCTTTTTGAAACTATTAGGTTGAACCACATAAAATTGCCAATAGTCGAAAAGCTGTTACATACAAAAATATAGCAATTTCAAATGGTTCAACCTAATACACACATATTTAGAATCACTGGGTTAATGAGCCATTGTTACTGATAGGAGTGTCCTATTTCTCAGGTTTGTTGGGGGGGAAACGTTGAGAACACCCGCATAGTTTGGCTTAAAATCATGAAGAATTAACTGAACAAAGAAATGGAAACAAAATAACTAAGGACAGGGAATTCCCGGCAGTCCAGTGGGTACTAACGACTTGGCGCTTTCACTGCCGGGGACCTGGGTTCAATCCCTGGTCAGGGAACTAAGATCCCTCAAGCCACTGGCATGACCAAATAAATAAACAAATAAATAAGGATAGGAAATAGATTAAACTACATTAAAAATAGAAGACATGGGAAGATGTTCACAAAAAATTTAAATGCCATATTAAGTGTAAAAAAGCAAATTACAAAACAGTATATAAAACACATTTTGTTTTTTAGGGGAATCCAAAAACGTTTGGGGGATATGGAAGGATATATACTAAAAAATCTCAATAGTTGTCTCTGCGTAGGGGCACTACCCGTACTTTGTTTTGTTTTTTTATCCATACATGTTTTCTAAAATAAACATGTATAACAATTTTGGATCCTGGAACAGGAAAAAAATTAAAGACTTTGGTAGTAAAACTAGGGAAATCCAAATAAATTCTAGAGTACTGCACCAGTGTCTGTTATGTAAAATGTTAACATTAGGGGGAGCTGGGGAAAAATATCCAGGACCTCTGAACTATCTTTACAAATTCATTGTAAATGTAAAATTATTCCAAAATGAAACATTTATTTAAAAAAATAAGCCATGTATTAAGATCACATTTTTTAAATCCAGAAGAAAAAATCCATTTGGTTAAGAGATTCCTACATTTAAACAAGAATATGGTGGAATAGAACTTCTTTGGTAGAAAGAAGTCTTGGAAGAAGCTACGCCTTCTAGCATGACAACCGAAAGTTGTAAAGACTTAATGACATATGCAGTGACTTTCATAATATGAAAGTGATGTTATCCTATTGGGCATAGGCTCACTGAAGCAGGAAACAAAAGGTTGAGTCTCTATTTTCTTTGGTTTTGTAATCATCACTGCTGAAGACTAACCACCATAAGGACATTTGAGGGAAAAAAATTAAAAATAAGTATAGCCAGTAACCACCCTTTTCATCTGTAAAATTTTTAAAAATTTAGTTTCCCAAATCCTGGGCAGCTACAGGTACATGCACATGCATTCGTTCAAGAAAAATTCAAGCCCACTCCTTCTGGAGCTTACTGTTCAACAGACAATATTTTAAGAGGACATGAGACTAACATAGAGAGCAGACATATACGTATAATAGGAAAAGAGGGATACCCATGAGCCAACCCTCAACCCTATAATAATAGCCCAACCAGACTTTTTAAAAAAGTTAATAATAATAGCTACCCTCTGGGATTATCCAGTTATACCTGTTAATGCTTAGGTACCAGCTGTCTTGCTCAAAATGGATTTTTTTTAATTTCCTTTAAATATTAGGGCAAGGAAAATTATGCAAAGCCTGAAAGTGAGGTTCTGAAAAGGAATAAAGGAAAGGACAATGCAGAGCTAAAAACACAAACAAAACTAAAAGGTCTGGATCAATTTCATCTGCAGACTACTATCCATCTGTTACAAACAGGTTATAACCTTCTGGTTATAATACTCCTCCAGCAAGAGTAAAATTTGGAATAGGTTAGTTCCACTGCAGAACACACACAACGGGGGGTTTCCTTACTTGTAGGTTTCCTTACTTGTAGGTTTCCTTACTTGTAGGTTTCATTACTTGAGTATTGACAATGTGTCAATATAAGGCACTTTCGCAGAAGATGAGATCCAAAACAAGAATTTCAAAAACAGATTTAAAGAGAAGCACCAGTGTACTAAAAACTCCCAAGCAGAGCAGAAGTCTTTTTCCCATCTCAATGAAACACTGTTTAAGGAAGGGGAGTTATGTGTCCCCATAAAAACGTCAGCCAAGAAACTTGCTGTAACTTCAACAGTGTTGATATTTCCGACCAGCAGATATCACCCATTTATCCCTAAAGCATTTAACTTCTGCTGTACCTACAATGTGTAATTTGCTTTTAAGACATCCCTTTGCAGTTATTTCTGTGTATAGTTAAGCGAAAATACATCATCTTTAAATTAGGTTATAATTCAATCCTCCTGGAAGCATCTGCAAACAATGTGAGCAGCAGTAAAAGGTAAAGAAGGTTCTCTTTCTCATGTACTATACGGAGCAACCTGCTGCTTACTCTTCTTCAAAAGCAAAACTAAGGTCAACACAGAGGAGGTTCTGAAAACAAACGTTCTCTGTTTGAGGCCTGATGGTTGTGTGACAGCAACAGGCCAGATTTTTAAAGAATAAGAAAAGGGATTATCAGAATGCTTCCAGCACCTCGATCTTATGGTTTCCAGGGCTGCTATGTCTGAAAGTAGAAGAGAAAGGCATTGAGGTTCGGCGCCTGGTGCCAAGTCCAGGCAACATCCTTATCTTTCATCAGCAATGGGCTACTGCCGGTAAACTCAAGAAAAAAAAATTTTTTTTTAAAAAAAAGGTCTAGCAATCGCAGGACATGTCCCCGGATCTGGCCAAGTACCAAACTCAAATTCTAAAAGTTTAGCTCATTCCACAGAACAATTTTATGCAACCCAAATATGTAACTGTATGACTTTGAAACATCATTGATTTTCTTTCACACAGGAGGCAGAGGTCAGCAGCGGAGGCAACAAATCTAAGAACTGATTTTCCATCCTAAACAGACTCCTAATCACTCCTCTCAAAGCAGAAGAAACATTTTCTCATGATCTCATGACAAAATGTTATGACATCTAGAAGAGACCAGACAAATAAAATGACCTTAGTGTCACATTAGCTAGGAATGATGCAAAATTAAAGAAATCAACTCTAGGTTGAAAAGCAATTCTTTCAGTCAAAATTAGCTGCTTCAAAATGAGTTGCTTCCATCTCATCAAAGTCATTAAAGTAACATATATGTGTTTCATAACAACAATCCTGTCTTTGGAAAAACACAGAGTTTTGACTCACTTTTGCAGATTTCCACCAGAGACTGTGATATCAGATTAAACACTGCAAGGCTTCTCAACACACTCTTAGCTTAGGGACCCAACAGGCTACAGCTTGTTTTTAAAATATGTCTCTAAAGAACAAACTGGAGTTGAGATTCCTAGTTTTCAAAACTCAAGGTACGCTCTGGCTAGAGACCATATGTTCATGGCCAACTCTCACTCCTTTGGTCATGCCCTAGTACAGCACTGACCTCCTCTTTACTGTGGGCAGTGCCCTAAGCAACATGACCCTTCAGTCAAAGGCAGGGAGGGAGGTGGTCAATAGTCTTCCTCAGTTGAGGACAATTAGAAGCTAGATTGTAAGGAAGCACTTTCTCCCTAAGAGGTGAAAAAAAAACCCTACAATCTTTAGGGTTAGGGGCTTTTTGAGAAAAAGATGAGCTGTCTGAAAGTTAAGTTAGGAATGATTCTCCCATTGCACCACATGTACTATATCACTGCAATCATAGGCCAATCACTCCACACAAACATTTCATATAACCAAATAACAACGGCTCAAAATGCAGGGTACCACTGAGACAAGATAGAGATTGGGAAGCTATCTGAGCACTGGAATATTCTTCCTCCGAGAGCCAGGTAGAATATTCTTCTACCCTTGCAGAGCCCTTAGGCTTACAGTGACTCCAGAATGACCCTACTGAGCTAGGATTCAAGTCAGCCGGCCGGGCAAGTACAAGTATCTTTTTAACCCCAATGAACACTTTGTACTTCTGGGGTTGAGGATCACCCCTCATTCAATTCTACTCAGGCCATAAAAGAAAGGCTTAAAAGTGAGGTTGGGGAACTCCATTTCAAAACATGGATTAAAAAAGGAGGTGGGGGCTTCCCTGGTGGCGCAGTGGTTAAGAGTGAACCTGCCGATGCAGGGGACACGGGTTCGTGCCCCGGTCCGGGAAGATCCCACATGCCGCGGAGCGGCTAGGCCCGTGAGCCACGGCCGCTGAGCCTGCACGTCCGGAGCCTGTGCTCTGCAAGGGAGAGGCCACAACAGTGAGAGGCCCGCCTACCGCAAAAAAAAAAAAAGAAAGGTGGGAGATTCACCAGGGAAGTTTCCATTTTACAGTTGTCTTTTCTAAAATTACTTGTAAAGAAGTAAATTCTTTGGAGGATACTTCCTAAAGAAAGCTACTCCCTTACTAACAGTTTAATATTCAACAATCTCTTGGTGATCAAGAGAATATTCAAATTAATGCAAATATGTGCATAAATTAAAAACCTGCTTCCACATAAAAACCCAGGCCTTTACACTTGACACTAAAAACAAAATCTAAACAAAGGAATCCAAAATTTTCTGGTGGAAAAGCTGTGTTATATAATGTCCTTACGAGTTCAGTCATTCTGCTTGAAAATGTAAAATGTGTAACTATATTTGAATGAATATGCTAATACTGACATTTCTTTCTATTGGGGGAAATAAACACTACACAGCTTCCCATCTGCAGGTTGCTATAATTCACCAAACAGTGAGCCTGAACCATGACTTTTCTAGTTTCCAGAGTATGGAAACCACCTGCTTCACAGAAATTCTAACCTACTCCTGTAAGGAAGTGCCTGGGCACAAACGGAATCCCAAGTATTTCACCAAAGGCTTTAAACCATACTAAACTAACCTCGCACCAAATCCTGAAGGTCTCTGTCGTTCCAAGTACAAGAATACCATTATCCTAGCCTGCTTTTCTCTTTTCTGCTCTATTTGTCTGAAACACATTCATCTGACAGTTGTTTATGGCTAGTTCTGCCCAGTTCTACCCCCCAGTCAAGTGATGATTTTTCAATTACTCTTTTAAGCTATGTCTCAACTTAGTATCTTCAGTGGTCATGGGGAACAGAGCATCTTTTACTTGGATGCGTCCCATGAGATACTAGTGCTAGTTCTGTCTTCTCTTCTGTTTCCAAAGCCATAACTGAACTTTAAGCTCATTCAACCAAGTTCCTGTTTCCTGTCTGCGGGAAATGTTCAGCTTTCAGTTCATTTGAGAAGCAGAAATGACTAACATATTCTGAGAATAACGAATGATCACCATTTCAGCAGGAGCAGCTCTGCCCATTTCTGCAGGCTTTCTCTGATGACTCACCACTCGGGTACCCCCAGGGGAGTGGTCCTTCAAAACCCTATCATTACTTTTTTTGTAGTATTAAAATGCTTTAGGCACATATTGAAGGTAATAAACAGGATACCTAAGAGAAAACAGGTATTTCACCATGCCTTCCACTGCCTTAACTTCTTAACAACCACTAGAAGCCACCATAAATATTTTCAATACCTCTGTTACTAGCCTCATCTCACACGTCCCTGTCATCAATCAAGTGAGAAATGGGAAACCTCTATTCTGACTCCCACATAAAATCTGCTAACTTCACAGCGCCTATGAAAGAAAAATCCTCTTGCTGTGAAATCAATTCCAGAAAGGCCAAAATGCACAAGATGCACAGCCTTGGAGAGCAGCGATGCTATTTCAATCGCCATAACAAAAATATGAGCAGCTACGCTAGGCCATCACATTAACACCATTGTCTACAAGGTAGAATCTTCTTTCGTTAAATACTCTATTGAATTCATCATAAACTAAGGTCTTTTCACCTCTAAGTCCCACAGCATAAACCCAGAAAAGGTTATAATGAGCCCAGGGCGGATGTGCTCAATAAATGCTTCTAGAGGACATGCGAGCAGAATACGCACATACTTGCCCAAATCAAACACAGTTCTCCTAATGTACAATTTTATATACTACAGACTGAGTTACCATACACAAAGATTCATGTTGCCACAGAGACCTAGATTTTCTTTACTTTTGTAAGTTGTGAAAGAACACAACTAAGCCCACACATTTACCAAAAATTAGACCGGTTGGTTTTTCTTTGAACCAAAATAACTGTTCAAGCTCAGTTTTAAAATCTTCATTAAAACCAAACCCCACCCAAAAGATTCCTAATGACATTTTAATACATTGCACTTATACATCATTACTAGTAACTACAATTTAAACAACATGTGCATTAATTCCAAACAGAACTGAACTGGTTTAACATTGAGGATTTTTTAGTTCCTTGGTTATTTACTTTTGGTGGCCATGACTTTAAGATTATAGTTTGTCCTAGAAACCAGTTGTTTTAGGTGGAACACTATACTTACATGGCACAGTGTTGTTCTTCTTCCCACTAAGATGTCTTTTTCACTTATTCAGAGTTACCAAACGTGAAAGATGCTCACAGTATAGAGTCAAGTTAAAGGAAGCAAATTACAAATAGGTATGCACAGTAAGAACCCATTTTTGTAGAAAGAAGATACGTATGTTTGCACACGTGCATGTATGTGTGCACACGTGTGCATGCAAGCATCCAAACATGTGTGTACACAAACGTGTACCCAGAAGTTGACAATAGATCTCCCTGGGTATGGGATTGTGGTGCTCTTATTCTTCTTTACACTCATATTTTCAGTGCAGAAAAGTTAGACAATACAAATACTACTTTAACAAAGGGAGAAAATTATTTTTAAAAACTACCTGAGTGCTGTCTAAATACAAGGCATTCACTCCATTTCAGAATCGCATTGTAATTATCCTCCAGTGTGTAATGTTGCATATGATGAATCTGTATAATTAGTATCAAAATAGTAAATCATAAATTAAAATGCATTGTAGAATTGTATAGGGTAAAATGTATAAGTATCTCTATAGTGCCTTCCTCTAACACCACTCCCTTTTGCCCTAGAGATAACCATTTGTGGTGCGTATCAATCACACTTTTTTGTATTATCCATATGCATGGTAAGGTTTTGTTCTTTTAGATAAGTGGAATCATGGTATACGGACTGTTCTATAACTCCCTCCTCTGCCCCCCCCCACCTTTAACAACATACTTTGGAACTCTTGTGTCAGTTTATATAGGTCTGAAGGGTTTCTTTCCTTTAATAGCCCCATGTTATTCCACAGAACAGCATGCCATTATTTAAATCATTCCCCTTCTGATGCACATTTAGGTTGCTGCCAAGTTTTCACTGTTATGACCAGTTTCACTGCATTGAAATCTTGTATGCATCTTTATACAAATGTGCAGATATTTCCTTAGAATAGCTTCCTACAGAATTGCTGGGCCAAAATATATGCATATTTAAAAAGTGAGAGGATTTTGGTACCCTCTATCAAAAAGCTACACAATTTGCACTCTCATTAACAGTGTATGAGAGTGCCCATTTCTTTCAAAAAGTGGATATTATAGTTTTTGCCAATGTATTTGGTAAAAAAAAAAAAAAAAAAGGTTTTCATTTCCCTAATTACTAGAATGAATTTGAGCATCTTTTCTTTTTTAATCATCATTTCAATCTCTTCTTATGTGAAAGGCCAATTCATAACCCTGTGCCACTTTTTCTAACAGGTGCCTTTTTCTTATTGATCTGTAGGAGCTCTTTACATATCATAGATATTACACAGTAGAAACCTTTTTATCTAATGTTATTTGGAACACTTGATTAGCTAATTGAAAAGGTCAACTAAGGTGAACAGTCATAAGAAAATATGCACATGACAAACATTTCATTTTATCTTCATTTTATCAGTGGTAAATGTACACTCATTCGTCAAACTTTTGATAAAGGGCCAAGAAGCCAAGACCTTTCTTTAACTCCAGGCCCATGGATTGTAAAGAAATTTAATTTGAATTCTTAATGTAGAACTTCAAAGAACTTAAAAGACACTTGCAAGGAACTATGAGTAGAGAACCCCTCAGATTTTTATATTTATTTTATACAAATCTTTTATCATTGTCTTACCCACACCTAATTATACAGTAATAACTTGCTTTCATCAACTCTTTCCAAAGCATACCATTTGTTTTGTTATAATAAACCTATCCCCCAGCTTCAACAATTATCTATACGTGCTGAATTTTATTTCTTTCACATCTCTATGCACTCCGTACCTCAACCCCCATATAATCTGAAGCCAGTACCAGACATCATATCATTTCATATGTAAATTTTCAGTAAGAACTTCAATTCCCCACTACTCAGACTGTATCACATTATAAAATATGAAAATAAATTACATATTTACAAAAACAAGAACAACGAGCATATATAGGTTCAGTAATAAAAGCATCTGTTGTACTGGTGGGTCCACAAGCCTGGCTTACCTGAGACCAACCTACTAATAGCAAGTGTTCAGTGCACAGTGTATTTTACGAAAGAAATGAGTATCATTTAATATGGTGAGTCAGTTAAGTAAAAGTCAATAAAAGCTTCCACTGCATATGTAGAAGTTATTTCCCCCCAGTCTGTCATATGCCTTTTTAACTTTGTTATGGTGTCTTGTGCTTTCCAGAAATTTTTAAAATACATCCTTAATGTATTTTTGTGTATGATGTGAGGCTGAGATCCATTTCTTTCCAAATATACAGCCCACAGTGCTAACTCAATTTCCATTTTCAACATTACTTGTAGGTAGGACGTTTAAAAGAACTAAAGTGTGAACTTCTAATGTACGAAAGGAAGCTGTGCAAACAAAATAATAAACCAGCCAGTCTTAAGGTCAGCTTATTAGGCTCAAACTACTATGTATTTAAAGATCACAGGGCTTCCCTGGTGGCGCAGTGGTTGAGAGTCCGCCTGCCGATGCAGGGGACACGGGTTCGTGCCCTGGTCCGGGAAGATCCCACATGCCGCGGAGCGGCTGGGCCCGTGAGCCACGGCCGCTGAGCCTGCGCATCCGGAGCCTGTGCTCCGCAACGGGAGAGGCCACAACAGTGAGAGGCCTGCATACCACACACACAAAAAAAAGATCACAGAAGTTTGGGGAGCAGGAGCAACAGTGCTGCCATAACTGGCTCTGTCGTTACCGCTCTAGCTTACAGCAGGATCTCCAAAGGACATCGCAACTGGACAGGCCTGCTTCTGAATCTCACTATTTGCCATACTTGTAGATTGACATTCACACTGAAATACCCCACACTTGACGACAACAACAACAACATCAACCTTCCCAACTCTCTATCCATTCCTTAATGCTGCTCCTAGACCACAGTGCCTTCAGACTTAGTTAAAGAAAATGAATACACTGTTCTGAACCACAATTTCCCATGGAAATATACCTAAAAGATACTAAAAGTCAAGGTAAAGTTTGTCAAATTTCCTTTATAACATAGAGACTCACTCAATAATTTTTAAGGTTGCGTTATCTCTGGGCAAACTTTTTGTGTAAAATTTACCAGAGAGTAAATTGGCTTTTAGGGTCATAAGTTCTCTGTTTCAACTTTGACATTGTATTTTGAATGCAGCCAGACAATACATAAATGAATGGATGTGCCCGTATTCCAACAGAAATTTATTCATAAAAACAGGTGGTGGGCAGGATTTGGCCACCGGCAGTATTTTACCAGCCCTTGTCTTATACCAATGATTGATCTTTTGCAAATCCACTACCCTGGCTATACACTTATTTGAGCAAATATGGTGACACTGAAGGGACAAGTAATAATTTCAGTACCACCTTACAGAAATGAATACTCTAAAAATCAATCACTAAGCTCTTCCTGTAAGTTCTCATAATATGAGCACATATATTTTTCAAAATATAACACTGTAAGTCACCTTAAAACTAATGCTTATTCTAAAAGATAATTAAAATGAACATTAAGTAGCTACTATAAAAGAAAAACATGCAGTCTGGACAGACAAATTCAACAGTCTTCTATTCACTATTCTGAGTAGCAAAAGCCTACTAAATCTATCATCATATTCGCAACTTCACTACTTAAAATGCAGAAGCAGACTTTCAAAGTACATTTAAATGAGAACACGATTTTTTTTCTTTGGACTACTTACCACAAATGTTGATTAGAAACTATACAGTTTTGCCAAAATATTTTAAAATTAGAAAGTGAAACCAAAAATCTCCTTGGCATATGACGTGTCTACTTAATTTTAAAATACTAATTTTAATGTTTCATTTGACTGCCTGGTAAGGCAGAAATTATATTTTAAGGCACAAAAGGATGGCAGCCATTTTAATATAGTGAGAGCATGTATGAGTATGTACACACACTGTAAGCCACCAAGACCACTAGTTCAAAGAATACATCTGAGCTCCAGGATTACTCAAAGAAAAAAATATTCACACTGCTTACAGAAGTACTGGATGTTATACAGAACAGCAAGGAATAAAATTAAATAACAAAGGTACGTAAGACCCCTTAACACAAAAGGCATGATCCATAAAAGGAAAAATTGATAAACTGGACCTCATCAAAATTAAAGATTTTTGTTCTGCGAAACTTCCCTGTGAAGACGACGAAAAGGCAAGCTGCAGGATGGGAGAAGATATTTGCAAACCATGTAGCCAACAAAGCACTAGTATTAAGAATATATAAAGAACTCTCAGAACTCAACAGTAAAAAAAAAAATCCAACTAGAAAATGGACAAAAGACGTGACCACACATTTCACTGATGAAAATACAGAGATGGCAGATAAGCACATGAAAAGATGTTCAACATCATTAGCCACCAGGGAAATGCAAATTAAAACTATGACAAGATATCACTATATACATATCTATCAGAATGGCTAAAATAAAAAATAGTGACAACACCAAGTGTTAGCAAGGATGAGCACAATTCATGCATTGCTGGGGCACGGGCGGGGGTATGTAAAATGGCACAGTCACTCTGGAAAGCAGTTCGGCAGTTCCTTATAAAACTAAACATGCAACTACCATACGAACAGCGATTGCACTCTTGGGCAACTATCCCAGAGAAGTGGAAATTTATGTTCATACAAAAACCAGTACACCATTTTTCATAGGAGCTTTATTCATAATAGGTTACAAAATACGGGAAATAGATGTCCTTCGATGGGTGAACGATTAAACTATAATACATCCACAGCATGGAATACAACTCAGGAATGAAAAAGAACTATTGATACAAGACACATTCCCTGCATGAATCTCCAGGGAATTACACTGAGTGAAAAAAAGTCGATCTCAAAAGATTACATATCGCATGATTTCATTTGTATACCATTCTTGAAATGACAAAATTATAGGCAAGGAAAACAGATCAGTCGTTGCCAGGGATCAGGGAGGGAGGGAGATGGCTGTGGCTATAAAAGGGCAACATTAGAGACCTTTGGGGTGATGGAATTGTCCTGTATCTTGACTGTGGTGGTAGTCACACGAATTTACACATATGGTAACACTGCATAGAACTAAATACACACACGCAAGTGAGTGGATGTAAAACTGGAGATCTCTGAATCAGGTGGATGGACTGTATCTGTCTCAATTTCCTTGTGACATTATGCTACAGTTATGCCAGATGTTACCACTGGGGAAAATTAAAGGGGATTATTTTTATGATTGTATGAGAAACTACAACTATCTTAAAATAAACAGTTAAAAGAGAAAGGAAGATAAAGAATATATAAGACCAACCAATAGCAGGAGTGGAAAAAATAAAGCTTTCATTTTTGCTAAAGTCTCAATAACTGAAGGTCAAGGAAAGAAAAAAAAAAAAAAAGAAATGCCAAGAAGAGAGTCTACAGGCTACAATCATCTCCTCCTCCCCTGGGGAGCCTTAACTTCCCCAGGATTTTGCTTCTGTCCCTGATTTGACTGTTGTTAATAAAAATAAACTGACATACAAACTGTCTCTCCAAAACTCCCACCATCATCACCTCCATCCTGAACTATAAAACTAAACCTTGCAGGGTAAGGATTGCCTTCTTAACCATCGTATCCTAGTGGCCTGGCACAAAATACGTGACAGATGGAGGAACAAGATAAGTTGAATGAACGAACAAATGAATGAATGACTGAGATGCCGGCATATTCTTTTCAAGCGCCTAGCCAATTACAGTTACAAGGCAGTATGTATACATTCCCGTACAAATTTCTTAAAAGCCCTGAATGTTTAAAAAAAAAATAAAGTGTGGTATGCACACCCTTCACTTGCAAGCTTAAGTTAGCAATACCTGACTTTTGTAAAATGCTTCCCAACTTATAGACTTCCACATATAGTAATTCATTTGATAAGGATGAATTAAGAATTATGCATATATAGATTGGAACCAGTGTAAGCAAATCTTTCAGAAAAACGTTCTAAATAACTAAGGATTTACCTTAGCTTAGTTTAACTAAGGATTTATGGCACAGCCTTAATGCAAATTGTGAGAGAGATATATATATATATGTATTTTTCAAATTGGGGGACTTATACGGATTATTCTGCCAACATCAAGACCCTTTGACAGATGCAAAAATGAAGAGAGGTAAAGTGACTTATTCAAGGTTATACAATCAGCTAGCACTGGAACTGGCACCTGAGCCTCTCCGGAGTCCTAATTCATTTCTCTTCTCACTGAACTGGGCAAGCCTCTCCTTTCTCCACCCATCCCACCCCTACCCAAAACACTCAAACAAAAAATCTTAATCTGAATCTCTTATTTTTAAAATAGGGGTTTTAGGGGGAAAATTGAATTTATTCAAGATGTTAATTGTTGCATTACACCTTCTGTGGATTTTTAGGTGTCAAATTACTTCTCCTATCAGAACAATAAGGTACTTTATTCTGTGGTGCGAGCAGACTAACAGTTTAATGTTTCATCCTCCACCTAAATGGCAGAGAGGGTGTTAATTATTACAGGAGTCTTACAAGTCTCACACTTCTTTTCAATCGTAAAGATGAGCTCTATTACAATCCGAGGAAGAGGCCTCACACTATTAAAATCTTGATTGATATGCTCATTGACAGTACAGTCATTGGATCTCTGCTTACAGCCTTATGTATCAAGAGCAGGTAAAACTATTTGTTACAGGCAATATAAAAGAAAAAGTAACGTAGCAACAAGCAACTACCGGGAAATGAGGATTTCATCAGGTTAAATCTCCGTTATGCTGCAACATGCTACTAAGCATGAGTTTAGAGGTCCTAGAATCAAAACACTAGAAGGAACCTTCGTTCAACATCCTCATTTTTGTAAATGAGGAAACTGAGGCGTTGATCAAACCATTAACCGATAAAGCAGACTGCTTACTTTTTCAAAGGGGTTCATTTAAATGCCATTTAGCCCTTATTCTCCATCTCGCCGTTTCTTAGAGGGATGATTTTTTAAGGTGAAAACGATTAGAGCAAAGTCATTTCAAGAGGGTGAAAAAAAATGCCTTTGAAGGAGGAGATGGCTGGAGTGAAGAGAAGAAATGACGTCTTATTTAAAATATGTAACCCCTTAATGGGGGCTAGGCAGTGAATCATATTCTCCTCGATTCTTCTCTGTGCTATTGACATCGACCACAGTTCTTTCTGTAGGGCAATCGAATGAGAGGAAGAGGAAGTGAATAAAGCTGATGCTAAATATACAGCACCCATGGAGGACAAGGATGTAGATAGGTAGAACAGGAAAAAATAAGAGCATGTTTCTGCTAGAAACCAGCCGTTTTTCTAACCTACCTAAAGATACGGAAGCTAAGAGGATATCGGAAGCTAGGGCATCCCTCAAATTCGAAGGGCGGATGCTTCTAGGGTCAGAGAGATCCCCTAGCTCTCAGATATAGAGAGACTCGAAGGGGACAAAATGGAGTTGAGGTCCAGGAGCGCCCTAAAGGTCGTTTGGAGGTCTGGCGAGCCCCTGATGTGCTCATTTGGAAAGAAAGGGTCATGGCAAAGCCTAGTACCCCGATCGGGAAGATGCTTTTGGCTCTCGGAGGGCGGTGAGCGGCAAGAAGAGGCAGGCCAGGGTCTCGAGGACCCCAGACCTCAGCAAAGGAGATGATACCGGGACCTCGGGAATCTTCCCGGACCCGGAGGAGGCGGGAGGGTAGAACGCCCGAGCTCCAGAAGAAAGCGAGCGGATTCCGGTAATGGAAACGTCCCCTCAACCTCCTCCGGGCTCAGGTGTGGGACGATAGCTTGGCCGGAGCGGGGGCCCCGGCACAGCGACAGGGCACGGGTTGCCGGGGCAGGAGCCTCGCCGGCTGGGGTTACTCACCAGAGGCGCTGCCTGCGGCGTCTCCGCAGCCGGCCAACACTCGACACTCGAGAGGCTGGTGGAAAGGAGCCGCGTGCCCGCTAGCGCTGGGGCAAGGAGGGGCACGCCACGGAGGCCGGAGAAAAAGCCGCAGCGGCGCGCGCACACACGGAGGGCCGGCGGAGGAGGAGGCGGGGCGAGGCGCAGCGTGGCGCGGGCCCGGAAAAGACGCGCCTGGAGGGGCGGGCGGAGCGGGGGCGCGCGGTGGTGTGGCACAGCCGGCCGAATCGCCGGCGAAGGCGCGCTCGGCCCACCCACGCTCCCGCCTCCGCTCACCCCGACGTCAGCCGAAAAGGAGGGCCCGAGCGGGCTGCTAGCGGCGGGGGGGGGGGGGGGCGGGGGGGGGCGGGGGGTGTTCGGTGTGCTCCGGGGGAGCTAAGCCGGCTAACGGCGCCCCGCGGGCTCACCGCAGGGTCCAGCTCCAGTCCCCGGGGCCGGGTGATTGAGCGTGTTTTCGGGAGGTCCGGGCGCCTGATTTCAGCGAGGTGCAGAACGGACCCACTCCCGCACCTGCGCTCGCTTCCCAGGACTCCACCCCAGAATGAAAGTTCCCCTCGGGTCGTCCTCCAGCTGCCCTTTCAAGATATTCATCTTCGGACTTCACTGCTCTTCCTATAGAGAGAGATCTTAACGTTCTTTGCCTAAGACATCCTGCTTCTCCAAGCCCCATCTAACGCCTCTCTTCCCTTTATCTCGCCTCTCACTACGTTAAGACCCCATCCAGCCATCCCCACTTATGAAATATTACAGGAATGCAGGGTTTTCACTTAATGCCTTGCATTTCCACGATGGTGTAATGGCAAAAGAGCTCATAACTGATAAGGAAACATCACCGCAGCAGTATGACATCTTACTGGCCCCGATTGTTGTTTCTGAGCCAGTCCTACAAATACTGTTCCTAAGAGATTCAAGAAATTGTTGTTAAAAATAAAATGCTGGCGAACTGTCTCGGGGTTTCAAAAGAGACAGACCATAATTGCAAATGAGCCACGACAAACTGCCAAGAATATATCACCAAAAGAAAGAAAATGCCAGTATGCTTCCAGTTGTCTGATGCATAATGGAGGACTAGCTTCCTCTTCTTGCTAGGAATGGACATGTCATTTCACCTGCTGTTTTGTATTTTCCCATAGAATTACTGGAGGTAACAACGTGTGTGTTTGTGTGTGTGTGTGTGACCACCTCAGGTTACAGGCTAGAGTTGTTCTTAGACTTTAGTATGCATCTGAATCATCTGGGGTGATTGTTAAAATATGGATACCTGGATCTGAGCAGGGCTGAGAAATATGAATCTTTAATAAGCATCTCAGGTGACACTGTACGTGGTTGGAGGCCCACAGTTGGAGAGCATAGAGCTACAGCCTTTGTATGTTACTTCTTTGAAGTGGGATTACTCATCCAATTTCCAACAGGCCCACCCACTTATATATAATATGCCTATGAATTTTGCTATGGCAGTCATATAACTTCCTTTTTCGAGATTGACCTAGAAAGTTCAGGACTTCAACCAACAAGTTTGTCATGTTTATTTACAAGATCTTGTTGTAATACCAGAAATAACTAATCATTTCTCAGCTATATAATTTACTGGGTACCTACAGTGACAGAGCACTGTCATGTACAATAGGGTTAACACAAATGAAATCAAAGAAATGATCATCCCTGCCCTCAATAAACTTAGTGTCTAGTGGTGGAATTAAAACACAGACACAGGGCTTCCCTGGTGGCGCAGTGGTTGACAGTCCGCCTGCCGATGCAGGGGACGCGGGTTCGTGCCCCGGTCCGGGAAGATCCCACATGCCGTGGAGCGGCTGGGCCCGTGAGCCACGGCCGCTGAGCCTGCGCGTCCGGAGCCTGTGCTCCGCAACGGGAGAGGCCACAACAGTGAGAGGCCCGCGTACCGCAAAAAAAAACCAAAAAAAACCCCACAGACATAGAACAGACCCAGTGTAGCACGTAAATCAGACCAAAATGAAAAAGAACACATAATGAAAGAGTACTCTTGTCAATTTCCTTTACTAGCAGTCACTGAGCCCAGACCTTTTCAATTAGGCAACTTCCTATGAACACTGAGTCGGTCCTAGGTTACTGAAGTTCCTCCAACTTTACAAGGTATAAAGGGAAGAGCCTGAAGCTATCAGTTTTTGTTTGTATGTATGCATATGTCTACATCTATACCTATGTATAAGGATGTCTGTAAATATAGATATAGAGGTACTTATCAGACAAGAAACTAGTTGAATTTTCAAGATCGTTATCACTTACACTATTCATTAATGCTGACAGTTCTGGCTACCTTTATCACCTACTGTACCCCACCTTTTCCTCTCCAGTTAACCACACCCCGGGTGAAGAGGATAAAAGAGCTGCATCTACAAAAAGGAAACCAAGTGTATCCACACTATTTCTAGCTGCTCTTTTTTCACTTTTTCAGGGTCAAAATAAGCCTTGCTTAATTTCTTGTCCTCAGAAACCCTCCAGAACAACTACCCAGGAACAAAACATTCCCCCAGCCAACTGTCTGACATTTTAGAGAGAACATTTGCACCATTGTTTACTAGTTTGGAAGACAGGGGATTATTATCCTGTTTACAAATAGAGAAACAGATGCAGGTTAAATGACTTGTCTAGTCACACAACTAACTAGTAGCAGAGCCCGGATTTCCTACCACAGTTCCCAAGACTCCTAGACCGGGGTGCCTACCACTACATCAGGCTTCCTGGGTAATAAGTTTTTCCCAGAACTACTAGTCCAATTAGAAACAGAAGAGATAAACATGTGAAAATGGAGAAGAGTTAGGAAAACGTACAGTGCAATTGACAGATTCAAAATACAACATAAAAGCCACCGAAAGCATGGAAATTAAACTGAAGGCAAACAGAATTTACCAAGACAGCTCTGTTAGCGGGTATTGATATAATAGGCCTTGCCCATTTTACTCTCCTGTAACAAGAAGCTGAAACAGATAGCCAGGCTGCTCTTGGCATTAGTTATTTATGGAAGGGCAGAAAACAACTGTTCTTCATTGATTGTGTAACAAGCCTTCGCATGTTAAACATACTTCACATGTTTGTAAAATAATAATTTCCTTTTTGGTCCCACTACAAGCAGCAGGACTTTATAATAATATTTGCATAGACAAATGATGTTATGCTTTGTCATTCATGAGGCCTTTTTTTTTTCTCAGACCCAATAACCAAGCCAAATATTGTCTTCAATCGCATGTCTGAAACAACTGGTGAAATCAGAAACCTAGGCAGAAGATGCTCTCACTGTGAACATAAATAATAACCTAGGCTACTCCTTTCAAAAATGGCCAAAGCCACTGCAGCTAGATTTAATGTCATTTTTTGAGAAATGACTTCTTTATCTTTTCAAACAACTATTTCTTGTCATTCCAGTACATTTCACTGGCTTTTAAATTAATTGAAAAGCCAAAACAAATGGAAAGACACTGAACGCATCTGGATGGGAAAACACAGTATAGTAAAAACTCGGTTCTTCCCAAATTCATCTGTAAAGTCCAAATCAAAATCCCAGCAGGGTTTTAATGAAACTTGAATTTACTGTCTCTCATTAACTCATTCTTTCTCTTTTGAAAAACGAATTCCTATCCCCTCTAAATAAAATCCTCCACAATATCCTTGCAAATTGCTTTAGCAACCTTCCCAAAAAGAAAAATAGATATTCATATTATCCATAAGACCAGAGGCAAATTAATGGGCGGTGGTAGTCATCAAATCTGCAAAAAGTTACCTTTTTTTATATTTTGCCCATTTTCTGTAGTGATTCTAGCCCAGTAATGTTAGGGGAAAAGGTCGTCAATATCATAACTCACCTTAAATCTCTATTTTCCTTTCCTTTTCACATACAAGAAGATTTGATTTCATCACCCATTCTTAAAAGACAAGCCAAATTTTAAAATTTAAAAAATTTTAAATGTCCCTTACTCAGAATCATTGGCTACTAGAGTCAGGAGGCCACAGAGAGTCAGAGTAGCAGGAGGAAAACTATTTGGGCTTTGGACTTGGACCACCCTAGACCAAGTTATATAACCTCTTCTGAGCCTCAGCCTCCTCATATGTGAGTTGAGGATACTAATGGTACCTCATTCATAAGGCTTTTCTGAGGGAGGGTTCAATGAAATCATGCTCCTAAGATGCCTGGCTTATGGCAAGCATGTAGAAAATTTAATTACTATTAATTACTATTAATTACTAACTTTGACCTCCTCATTTTACAGATGAGAAAAAAGGAAACTAGAACCAAAACTCGTATCCTTCCATTACACCACACCTATCTTTCTCCAGATTCTCCTATTTATTGAGTGACTTCTTTAAAGCCAAGGGCTAAATTCCTTTCGAAGTGGTCCACAACCACCACCTTCACTTTCATTCACTAAATCACTCTCTGACCTCCAAGCCAACCCCCATTCTTTTCAATCCTCTAAATATACCCTTTCTAATGCCTTCTATGAAATCCACAAGCCCCATCATTATACCTAGGTATTCACTCTGCTTAAACCTTCGAACATTCATTCAAAGCAATCCTTTTTCAAACTAAAATACTGTAAGAAATATGTCTCCTTCACTTGGACCATATATGGCAACTGGTACAGGCCAAGTTATTGTTATTCAAATGGAAAATCTTTAGCAAGTGATTGGATAATGATGGCCACCAGTTATTGAATACTTAGTATGTGCCGGGCACTGCCCCAAACACATTACATGTATTATTTCATTTTACCCTCGCAATGAGCCTATGAGGTGGATACTATTATTATTCCAGAGGAAATGTACATATGACTGAATAAGTAATGTTTCACATGTCCATCTCATTATCACATAAACCCATCTAAGAGCGAAGCAAAGTCTTATTTTGGAACATCCTACTTCTATATTAGACCCAGGGAAAACCCTTCCTATAAAAAGACATTTAAAGCAAATACCTTGAAGGCGAATTCATAGATTTTGAGAGTCACTTTTGGCTATGATATGTATCTAATACATCCACACTGGCAACTTTCAGAATCGGTGGCTAACCTCAACTTTCTGCAAGCTCATTTCAATGGTATTTATGAAAGAGTTCAACAAATCTGATTTTATTGCCCCTGGGCAAAATTTAAGTATGGCAGTCTAGATCAGTTTATGAATCAGCTCCTGCCTGAGACTATGCTCGCTCTTTATTGAGCCATGGTGCAGATTAGGTCCTATATGAAGGTGGACAAACTCTTAGTAGCTGTACACCACTGTACATGGAATAATACATTTCTGAAAGGCTATTTACAAAGCAAATTTTCACACAGCAAGCCCCACTTTCCACTGACGGTCTCTCACTGTTGTGGCCTCTTCCGTTGCAGAGCACAGGCTCCGGACGCGCAGGCTCAGCAGCCATGGCTCACGGGCCCAGCCACTCCGCGGCATGTGGGATCTTCCCGGACCGGGGCACGAACCCGCGTCCCCTGCATCGGCAGGCGGACTCTCAACCACTGCACCACCAGGGAAGCCCTGATTGTCTCTTTATTATATATATATATATATATATATATATATATATATATATATATACATATATATATTTTATTACAAATGAAGTGCGTGTTTACTTCTTTTGTTCAAATAGAAGTATATGAAGTAAAAGAATCTCTGATACCTCTCCACAGACATAACTGTAAACAATCTGGTATATATGATTCTAAATGTTTGCTGTGCATATATACAGTCACATATACTTATTTTTTCAAAATGAGATTATGCATGTTGCTCTACAAATTGCTCTTATGCACTTAATAATATATCACAAACATTATTCCATGTCATTATGTTTGTATGTAGATAGGTATCTAAAGAATTTTACCTCATCCTTTTTTCACTGTTACACAGTATTCCATAGTATGGGTATACCATAATGTATTAGTCATATCCCTATTCGTGTACATTCAGGATTTTCCCCAGCATTTTGCAGAAACTGCTTCTTTTTGGGAAATAAACAAGCTGACCTAGGGCTAAGAGAAAGACTAAATACAGAAACACAAGGAAAGCACTGATGCAAAGTACACCTGTAAATTAACAAAAAATAGCCAAGAAGTAATAAATATATGAAAAACAGGTCTTAAGTTAGTGCAGAATAGATCACTTTTCTGATAAAGTTCTGTGATCATAAAGTTTGATAGAGCCTTTATCTTATCTAGTACAGTTTTTTTTGACATCTTTATTGGAGTGTAATTGCTTTACAATGTTGTATTAGTTTCTGCTGTATAACAAAGTGAATCAGCTATATGTATACATATATCTCGATATCCACTCCCTCTTGCATCTCCCTCCCACCCTCCCTATCCCACCCCTCTAGGTGGCCACAAAGCACTGAGCTGATCTCCCTGTGCTATGCAGCTGCTTCCTACTAGCTATCTATTTTACATTTGGTAGTGTATATATGTCCATGCTATTCTTTCACTTTGTCCCAGCTTACCCTTCCCCCTCCCCGTGTCCTCAAGTCCATTCTCTACATCTGCATCTTTATTCCTGTCCTGCCTCTAGGTTCATTACAACCTTTTTTTTTTTTTAGATTCCATATATATATGTGTTAGCATATGGTATTTTTCTCTTTCTGACTTACTTCACTCTGTATGACAGATTCTAGGTCCAACCACCTCACTGCAAATAACTCAATTCTTCCCTTTTTATGGCTGAGTAATATTCCATTGTATATATGTGCCACATCTTCTTTATCCAGTCATCTGTTGATGGACACTTAGGTTGCTTCCATGTCCTGGCTACTGTAAATAGAGCTGCAGTGAACACTGTAGTACATGTCTCCTTTTGAATTATGGATTTCTAAGGGTATATGCCCAGTAGTGGGAGTGCTGGGTCATATGGTAGTTCTATTTTTAGTTTTTTAAGGAACCTCCATACTGTTCTCCATAGTGGCTGTACCAATTTACATTCCCACCAACAGTGCAAGAGTGTTCCCTTTTCTCCACACCCTCTCCAGCATTTATTGTTTGTAGATTTTTTGATGATGGCCATTCTGACTGGTGTGAGATGATACCTCATTTGTAGTTTTGATTTGCGTTTCTCTAATGATTAGTGATGTTGAGCATCTTTTCATGTGTTTGTTGGCAATCTGTATATGTTCTTTGGAGAAATGTCTATCTAGGTCTTCTGCCCATTTTTGGATTGGGTTGTTTGTTTTTTTGTTATTGAGCTGCATGAGCTGCTTATAAATTTTGGAGATTAATCCTTTGTCAGTTGTTTCATTTGCAAATATTTTCTCCCATTCTGAGGGTTGTCTTTTTGTCTTGTTTATGGTTTCCTTTGCTATGCAAAAGCTTTTAAGTTTCATTAGATCTCACTTGTTTATTTTTGTTTTCATTTCCATTTCTTGAGGAGGTGGGTCAAAAAGGATCTTGCTGTGATTTATGTCATAGAGGATTCTGGCTATATTTTCCTCTAAGAGTTTTATAGTGTCTGGCCTTACATTTAAGTCTTTAATCCATTTTGAGTTTGTTTTTGTGTATGGTGTTAGGAAGTGTTCTAATTTCATTCTTTTACATGTAGCTGTCCAGTTTTCCCAGCACCACTTATTGAAGAGACTGTCTTTTCTCCATTGTATATCCTTCCCTCCTTTGTCAAAGATAAGGTGACCATATGTGCATGGGTTTATCTCTGGGCATTCTATCCTGTTCCACTGAACTATATTTCTGTTTTTTGCTGGTACCATATTGTCTTGATTACTGTAGCTTTGTAGTATAGTCTGAAGTCAGGAAGCCTGATTCCTCCAGCTCCGTTTTTCTTTCTCAAGATTGCTTTGTCTATTCGGGGTCTTTTGTGTTTCCATACAAATTTTAAAATGGTTTGTTCTACTTCTGTGAAAAATGCCCTTGGCAGCTTGATAGGGATTGCATTGAATCTGTAGATTGCTTTGGGTAGTATAGTCATTTTCACAATGTTTTTTCTTCCAATCCAAGAACATGGTATATATCTCCATCTGTTTGTGTCATCTTTGGTTTCTTTCATCAGTGTCTTATAGTTTTCTGCATACAGGTCTTTTGTCTCCTTAGGGAGGTTTATTCCTAGGTATTTTATTCTTTTTTGTTGCAATGGTAGATAGGATAGTTTCCTTAATTTCTCTTTAAGATTTTTCATCATTAGTGTATAGGAAAGCAAGAGATTTCTGTGCATTAATTTTGAATCCTGCTACTTTACCAAATTCATTGATTAGCTCTAGTAGTTTTCTGGTAGCATCCTAATATGAGGAAACCTCTAAAATTGGAAATAAATACTAATGCAAAGACCACGTCAGCTTCTCTCATCTGAGATGACCAGCTTCACCCTTTCCATTGGCTTTGTATATTAATCCCAAGATTATGAACATGCTTTACCTACATGTAACATAACCCTTCCCAGATAGATCGTAAGCTCTTGACTCTTCATCAGGGACTAGAGTTGTCAGTTTTACTCCCCTGGCAATGGCAATGAAATGACCCAGATCTCCCCAGGTCTTGTGCCACAAGGCCTGGAAGGAAGCTGTATGGGTGGCAGGGCAGAATCACCTTATCATTTAGTATAACGTTTTCCACAAGTGAAGGGAGGGGATCGTTTCAAAACCCAGTATCTTCCTGCAAAAAATAAAATCCATCATCAGATTAAGTGAAAGTCAAGGTATCTTCATTTGAGGTCACAGAAGTTATGGAATTTAAGACTGGTAAAGTTCAGGAGGTGAGAAATGTTTTAGCCACTGACTAGGAAATAGTGTTATGTCCTGTCTGAGCCAGTTGCATTATGTTTGATAAACAAATATCTACGACACACATTGCAAAACTTAGATTAAGAAACCTCAGGGCAGAGGACAGATCACCACATGTAGAAAATACCGAGGCACTTAGCCAGTACACAAAGAGGAGTGTGGCTTCAGAACTTGAAAGCCTGTGTCCCTAGGCCTTATTTTTTTCTCCTTTTTAACTTATTCTGTTGATACATGTTTGAACTGAGGCAACAGTTTTAATTTTTATATATGCAAACATAGAAATAGTATGCATTGCCTCTGAAATTTAACATAACACATGAACCTCTCAAATAGAATTTTAGAGCTGTAATGGACTTTAAGGATAATCTAGAGTCCAATCATTCATTTATTTACAAATGAGGAAACTGGGGCTTCAAGAGGTTAAGTAATTTATCCAAGTTTACAGAACTAGTTATTTCAGAACTGGGGACCGGAACACAGATCTCCTGACTGGGCTCAAAGCTCAACCTATTTTGCTACATTGCTGACCTCATGTCAATTTGCCAGACGTTTGATAATCTAATCATAAGCAAAATTACCATAACCACATTTATTAAAGTGCCCTGTATTGCTCAGATTAAAAGAACAATCAGGAATATCATTTTAAAAAAAACAGGAAAATATGGTTTGTTCTATTTATGTGGAATGTGTCTGAGAAAGCAAGTGGAAATTTTGAGGGGAAAGATGATTTCTTCTCCATTACCTAATTTGTTCAAGAAAAAATGTAAACTCTTCCAATACATTTGTCAATTATCTGCATGTGGTCAATCTACTCTACAAAGGTCCACTCCTTTGTAGAGGAGGTTGCAACCTCCTCTTTACCCAATGGATACATGGAGTTGATGGTCAACTTGCCCCATCTATATGCCTTCCGTATTTCCTGTCTGCCACTTTTATGACATTCCTGCTATGATACAGTTAAATGTAACTGTATCAGCAAATATTCAAGGCCAGTAAGACCTGATATCAGAAAGGAACTTTGCAGTGTTATGGAAAATGTGATATTCTCAGGAGTTGAGGCCAGGAAGACATTTGGGGTATCTGCCAAATATAATTTTATAACACTAGCTCTTTCATTCCTGTTTGCTTCTGTTCTTTCTATCTTCTGCACAGTATAAAAGAAACTGTAAACGTTCAGAAATATTCTAAAGTCAGAAATAATCTGAAGATGGTGGAGTAGAAGGACATGCACTCACTCCCTCTTGTGAGAGCACCAGAATCACAAATAACTGCTGAACAATCATCGACAGAAAGACACTGGAACCCACCAAAAAAGATACCCCACATCCAGAGACAAAGGAGAAGCCACAATGAGATGGTAGGAGGGGTGCAATCACAGTCAAATCAAATCCCATAACCACTGGGTGGGTGACTCACAAACTGGAGAACAATTATACCACAGAAGTCCACCTACGGGAGTGAAGGTCCTGAGTCCCACATCAGGCTTCCCCCCTGGGGATCCAGCAATGGGAGGAGGAATTCCCAAAGAATCGGACTTAGAAGGCCAGTGGGATTTGATTGCAAGACTTCAATAGGTCTGGGGGAAACAGAGACTCCACTCTTGGAAGGCCCACACAAAGTAATGTGTGCATCAGGACGCAAGGGGAAGGAGCAGTGACCCCATAGGAGACTGAACCAGACCTACCTGCTAGTGTTGGAGGGTCTCCTGCAGAGGCAGGGGATGGCTGTGGCCCACTACGGGGACAAGGACATTGGCAGCAGAAGTTCTGGGAAGTACTCCTTGGTGTTAGCCCTCCCGGAGTCCACCATTAGCCCTACCAAAGAGCCTGTAAGCTCCAGTGCTGGGTCGCCTCAGGCCAAACAAGCAAGAGGGAGGGAACTCTGCCCCACCCATCAGCAGACAAGTGGATCAAAGTTTTACTGAGCTCTGCCCACCAGAGTAACACCCAGCTCTACCCACCACCAATCCCTCCCATCAGGAAGCTTGCACAAGCCTCTCAGATAGCCTCATCCACAAGAGGGCCAACAGCAGAAGCAAGAAGAACTACAGTCCTGCAGCCTGAGGAACAAAAACCACATTCACAGAAAGATAGACAAAATGAAAAGGCACAGGACTATGTACCAGATGAAAGAACAAGATAAGACCCCAGGAAAACAGCTAAGTGAAGTGGAGATAGGCAAGCTTCCAGAAAAAGAATTCGGAATAATGATAGTGAAGATGATCCAGGACCTCAGAAAAAGAATGGAGGCAAAGATTGAGAAGATGCAAGAAATATTTAACAAAGACCTAGAAGAATTAAAGAACAAACACAGATGAACAATACAATAACTGAAATGAAAAAACACACTAGAAGGAATCAATAGCAGAATAACTGAGGCAGAAGAACAGACAAGTGACCTGGAAGAGAGAATGGTGGAATTCACTGCTGCGGAACAGAATAAAGAAGAAAGAATGAAAAAAAAATGAAGACAGCCTAAGGGACGTTTACGACAACATTAAACACACCAACATTCACGTTATAGAGGTCCCAGAAGGAGAAGAGACAGAGAAAGGACCAGAGAAAATATTTGAAGAGATTATAGTCAAAAATTTCACTAACATGGGAAAGGAAATAGCCACCCAAGTCCAGGAAGCACGGGGAGTCCCAGGCAGGATAAACCCAAGGAGAAACACACTGAGACATATAGTAATCAAATTGACAAAAGTTAAAGACAAAGAAAAATTATTAAAAGCAACAAGGGAAAAATGACAAATAACATACAATGGAACTCCCATAAGGTCAATAGCTGATTTCTCAGCAGAAACTCTACAAGTCAGAAGGGAGTGGCATGATATACTTAAAGTGATGAAAGGGAAGAACCTACAACCAAGATTACTCTACCCAGCAAGGATCTCATTTAGATTCTACAGAGAAATCAAAAGCCTGTATTTACAGACAAGCAAAAGCTAAGAGAATTCAGCACCACCAAACCAGCTCTACAACAAATGTTAAAGGAACTTCTCTAAGTGGTAAACATAAGAGAAGAAGAGGACCTACAAAAACAAACCCCAAACAATTAAGAAAATAGTAATAGGAACATACATATTGATAAATACCTTAAATGTGAATGGATTAAATGTTCCAACCAAAAGACATAGGCTTGGACTTCCCTGGTGGCGCAGTGGTTGAGAGTCCGCCTGCCGATGCAGGGGACACAGGTTCGTGCCCCGGTCCGGGAAGATCCCACATGCCGCCGAGCGGCTGGGCCTGTGAGCCATGGCCGCTGAGCGTGCGCATCCAGAGCCTGTGCTCTGCAACGGGAGAGGCCACAACAGTGAGAGTCCTGCGTAACGCAAAAAAAAAAAAAAAAAAAAAAGACATAGGCTTGCTGAATGGCTACAAAAATAAGACCCATATATATGCTGCCTACAAGAGACCCACTTCAGACCTTGGGACACATACAGACTGAAAGTGAAGGATGGAAAAAGATTCCATGCAAATGGAAATCAAAAGAAAGCTGGAGTCATAATACTCATTTCAGATAAAGTAGACTTTAAAATAAAGAATGTTACAAGAGACAAGGAAGGACACTACATAATGATCAAGGATTCAATCCAAGAAGAAGATATAACAATTATAAATATATATGCACCCAACATAGGAGCACCTCAATACATAATTCAAACGCCAACAGCTATAAAAGAGGAAATTGACAGTAACACAATAATAGTGGAGAACTTTAACACCCCATTTACACCAATGGACAGATCATCCAGACAGAAAATTAATAAGGAAACACAAGCTTTAAATGACACAATAGACCAGATAGATTTAATTGATATTTACAGGACATTCCATCTGAAAACAGAAGATTACACTTTCTTCACAAGTGCGCATGGAACATCCTCCAGGATAGATCACATCTTGGGTCACAAATCAAGCCTCGGTAAATTTAAGAAAATTGAAATGATACCAAGCAACTTTTCTGACCACAACGCTATGAGATTTGAAATAAATTACAGGGAAAAAATATAAAAAACACAAACACATGGAGGCTAAACAATACGCTACTAAATAACCAAGTGATCACTGAAGAAATCAAAGAGGAAACCAAAAAATACCAAGAGACAAATGACAACAAAAACACAATGATCCAAAACCTATGGGATGCAGCAAAAGCAGTTTCTGAAAAAAAAATAAATTTATTTATTTATTTATTTTGGGCTGCGTTGGGTCTTCGTTGCTGCACGCGGGCTTTCTCTAGTTGTGGGAATGGGGGCTGCTCTTCATCGCGGTGTGCGGGCTTCTCATTGTGGTGGCTTCTCTTGTTGCGGAACATGGGCTCAGTAGTTGTGGCGTGCAGGCTCAGTAGCTCCACGGCATGTGGGATCTTCCCAGACCAGGGCTCGAACCCGTGTCCCCTGCATTGGCAGGTGGATTCTTAACCACTGCACCACCAGGGAAGTCCGCAAAAGCAGTTTTAAGAGGGAAGTTTATAGCAATTCAATCCTACCTCAAGAAACAAGAAAAATCTCAAATAAACAATCTAATGTTACACCTAAAGGAACTAGAGAAAGAAGAACAAACAAAACCCAAAGTTAGCAGAAGGAAAGAAATCATAAAGATCACAGCAGAAATAAATGAAATAGAAACAAAGAAAACAATAGCAAAGAGCAATAAAACTAAAAGCTGCTTCTTTGAGAAGATAAACAAAACTGATAAACCTTTAGCCAGATGCATCAAGAAAAAGAGGGAGAGAATTCAAATCCATAAAATTAGAAATGAAAAAGGAGAAGTCACAATGGACACCACAGAAATACAAAGCATCATAAGAGACGACTACAAGCAACTCTATGCCAATAAAGTGGACAACCTGGAAGAAATGGACAAAATCTTAGAAAGGTATAACCTTCCAAGACTGAACCAGGAAGAAAGAGAAAATAGGAACAGAACAATCACAAGTAATGAGATTGAAACTGTGATTAAAAATCTTCCAACACACAAAAGTCCAGGACCAGATGGCTTCACAGGTGAACTACATCAAACATTTAGAGAAGAGCTAACACCCATCCTTCTCAAACTCTTCCGAAAAACTGCAGAGGGAGAAACACTGCCAAACTCATTCTATGAGGCCACCATCACCCTGATACCAAAACCAAAGATACTACAAAAAAAGAAAATTACAGACCAATATCACTGATGAATATAGATGCAAAAATCCTCAACAAAATACTAGCAAACAGAATCCAACAGCACATTAAAAGGATCATACACCAAAATCAAGTGGGATTTAACACAGGAATGCAAGGATTCTTCAACATATGCAAATCAATCAATGTGATACACCATATCAACAAACTGAAGGAAAAAAACCATATGATCATCTCAATAGATGTAGAAAAAGCTTTCGACAAAATTGAACACCCATTTATGATAAAAACTCTCCAGAAAGTGGGCATAGAGGAAACCTACCTCAAAATAATAAAGGCCACATACGACAAACTCACAGCCAATATCATTCTCAATGGTGAAAAACTGAAAGCATTTCTCTAAGATCAGGAACAAGACAAGGATGTTCACTCTCACCACTATTATTCAACATAGTTTTGGAAGTCCTAGCCACAGCAATCAGGGAAGAAAAAGAAATAAAAAGAATCGAAATTGGAAAAGAAGTAAAACTGTCACTGTTGGGCTTCCCTGGTGGCGCAGCGGTTGGGAGTCCGTCTGCCAATTCAGGGGACGCGGGTTCATGCCCTGGTCCGGGAGGGTCCCACGTGCCGCGAAGCAGCTGGGCCCGTGAGCCATGGCCACTGGGCCTGCGCGTCCGGAGCCTGTGCTCCACAACGGGAGAGGCCACGGCAGTGAGAGGCCTGCGTACTGCAAAACAAAACAAAAACAAAAAACAAAAAAAACTGTCACTGTTTGCAGAGGATATGATATTATGCATAGATAACCCTAAAGATGCCACCAGAAAACAAATAGAGCTAATCAATGAATTTGGTAAAGTAGCAGGATACAAAATTAATGCACAGAAATCTCTTGTATTCCTATACACTAACGATGAAAGATCAGAAAGAGAGATTAAGGAGACAATCCCTTTCACCATTGCAACAAAAGAATAAAATACCTAGGAATAAACCTACCTAAGGAGGTAAAAGACCTCTACTCAGTAATCTATAAGACACTGATGAAAGAGATCGAAGATGACACAAACAGATGGAGATACATACCATGTTTTTGGGTTGGAAGAATCAATATTGTGAAAACGACTATTCTACCCAAAGCAATCTACAGATTCAATGCAATCCCTATTAAATTACCAATGGCATTTTTTACAGAACTAGGACAAAAAATCTTAAAATCTGTATGGAGACACAAAAGACCCTGAGTAGCCAAAGCAACCTGAGGAAAAAAAGAAAACAGAGCTGGAGGAATGACTCCCTGACTTCAGACTATACTACAAAGCTACAGTAATCCTCCATCACAAAAATAAGCTCAAAATGGATTAAAGACCTAAATGTAAGGCCAGAAACTATCAAACTCTTAGAGGAAAACATAGGCAGAACACTCTATGACATAAATCACAGCAAGATCCTTTTTGACCCACCTCCTAGACAAATGGAAATAAAAACAAAAATAAACCAATGGGACCTAATGAAACTTCAAAGCTTTTGCACAGCAAAGGAAACCATGAACAAGACCAAAAGACAACCCTCAGAATGGGAGAAAATATTTGCAAATGAAGCAACTGATAAAGGATTAATCTCCAAAATTTATAAGCAGCTCATGCAGCTCAATAACAAAGAAACAAACAACCCAATCCAAAAATGGGCAGAAGACCTAGATAGACATTTCTCCAAAGAACATATACAGATTGCCAACAAACACATGAAAAGATGCTCAACATCACTAATCATTAGAGAAACGCAAATCAAAACTACAATGAGGTATCACCTCACACCAGTCAGAATGGCCATCATCAAAAAATCTAGAAACAATAAATGCTGGAGAGGGTGTGGAGAAAAGGGAACACTCTTGCACTGCTGGTGGGAATGTGAATTGGTACAGCCACTATGGAGAAGAGTATGGAGGTTCCTCAAAAAACTACAAATAGAACTACCATATGACCCAGCAATCCCACTACTGGGCATATACCCTGAGAAAACCATAATTCAAAAAGAGTCATGTACCAAAATGTTCATTGCAGCTCTATTTACAATAGCCCGGAGATGGAAACAACCTAAGTGCCCATCATCGGATGAATGGATAAAGAAGATGTGGCACATATATACAATGGAATATTACTCAACCATAAAAAGAAACGAAATTGAGCTATTTGTAATGAGGTGGATAGACCTAGAGTCTGTCATACAGAGTGAAGTAAGTCAGAAAGAGAAAGACAAATACCGTATGCTAACACATATATATGGAATTTAAGGAAAAAAATGTCATGAAGGACCTAGGGGTAAGACAGGAATAAAGACACAGACATACTAGAGAATGGACTTGAGGATATGGGGAGGGGGAAGGGTAAGCTGTGACAGGGCGAGAGAGAGGCATGGACATGTATACACTACCAAACGTAAGGTAGATAGCTAGTTGGAAGCAGCCGCACAGCACAGGGAGATCGGCTCGGTGCTTTGTGACCGCCTGGAGGGGTGGGATAGGGAGGGTGGGAGGGATGGAGACACAAGAGGGAAGAGATATGGGAACATTTGTATATGTATAACTGATTCACTTTGTTATAAAGCAGAAACTAACACACCATCGTAAAGCAATTATACTCCAATAAAGATGTAAAAAAAAAAAAGCTACAGTAATCAAGACTATATGGCACTTGCACAGAAACAGAAATATTGATCAATGGAACAGGATAGAAAGCCCAGAGATAAACCCACGCACCTATTGTCAACTAATCTATGACAAAGGAGGCAAGGATATACAATGGAGAAAAGACAGTCTCTTCAATAAGTGGTGCTGGGAAAACTGGACAGCTACATGTAAAAGAATGAAATTAGAACACTCCCTAACACCATACACAAAAATAAACTCAAAATGGATTAATGACCTAAATGTAAGACTGGACACTCTAAAACTCTTAGAGGAAAACATAGGAAGAACACTCTTTGACATAAATCACAGCAAGATCTTTTTTGACCCACCTCCTAGAGTAATGGAAATAAAAACAAACATAAACAAATGGGACCTAATGAAACTTAAAAGCTTTTGCACGGCAAAGGACACTATAAATAAGACAAAAAGACAACCCTCAGTGGTAGGTATCACTCAGAGATGGTCCCTTACTGTCCTAGCTCATCAATGATACTCTCTTGAGTCTGGGGCGGGAAGACCCAGTGGAATAATGTTTTAGAAACTAAAGCAGGAACTCAGGAACCGGCTTTAATAGCACTCCTTCCAGGAACTCTGATAAAGCTGAGAGGACCCATTACTGTAGGTGCCAGGTGCTGGTACAATAATGGTATGAGTTAATGCATCAGGCAAGGCCACAGCCTAATTAGATCTTCTTTCACACACCCATTGACCGATTGAGGCAGAGATCTGCTAGTTTTTTCATTCATTCATTTACCTGCTATATGTATCACACCCTAATAAGTGCTAAGAAAGAAGCAACAGAAATTAACCCATATTCAGTATACAGATGGTGCCTAATAAACATTCTTTCACTTCCAGAAGCTTAAAATATTTTACAGAGATAAGATACTAGAAAGAGCTAAGTACATGTAAAAAGTATGCTATCAAGGCAGTGTTGCACGATAGAAAGAACATAGGTTTCTACGAATATCAAAATGTATTATTTAAAGTTATTTCTTTATTATTTAAAGTTATAGGAATTAAAATAGTGTGTTATTCATGTAAGACTAGACAGATCAACGGTATAGAACAGAGAACAGTACCATAAATAACCATGTAAATGTAGATGAAAACAACAAAAAGATACCACGTTCAGCAACCAGATTAAATGTTTCACAGCACCACCTGCTGGTAAGAGTGGTGGGAAAAGGGAAATCTTATATAGAAAGTAGGACAAATTAGAACAGCTACTCTAGCAAAGCAATTTGGCAATATTTAGATAAACCCCAAGATACTCAAACCCTCTAAACCAACAGTTCAACTTCTAAGTAATTTTTCTACAGCAACTTTCACACAGTTTCTTACACAGAAACTCCGTCCAAAGAGACACATAAAAATATGCACAATGCATCACTGGGGAAAATGTAATGTCAATTAATCAAAGAATGGTGCTATGAGGGCTTCCCTGGTGGCGCAGTGGTTGAGCGTCTGCCTGCCGGTGCAGGGGACGCGGGTTTGTGCCCCGGTCCGGGAGGGTCCCACGTGCCGCAGGGCGGCTGGGCCCCGTGGGCCATGGCCGCTGGGCCTGCGCGTCTGGAGCCTGTGCTCCGCGACGGGAGAGGCCACGGCAGTGAGAGGCCCGCGTACCGCAAAAACAAACAAACAAACAAACAAACAAAAAGAATGGTGCTATGAAAAAAAGAGCCATAGATGTAGAATTTTAAACAAAACTTGGTCATTTACTAAGAATGGCATTGCAGGAAGGAAGGAGGGAAATGCTTAATATCCAGAGGCTAGGCAAACACCATACCTCAGTTCCTTAACATGTCAAAAATCGCAAACTTTCTTTAGTATATGGCACTTCCTAAAAAAGCCCTTCAAGAATTTTTCTGGGTTTTCAGAAGCCTTCTGACATACAGGTAGATCTCATGACACTCAGCAGGGAGGGGAGAGCAGACCTCATTAACACATGTCAGCAGTCTTCAAAAGGTTATTAAAAAGATATGCTTGTAATACATGTTTGAAAGGGGATTAGAGTGTCTTTCCAATAAAACACAAGTACTTATCATTCTGTTAATGGGTAAGACTTATTTAATGAAGAAGATTTTTTTCATCAGTGGACGAATAAAATATGGTAAATTTATTCAATATATTTATGTGAATGAAATTGATCTATATGTACCAGCATGGGGACAGATCTAAGTAAAAGAAATGGCTGCAAAAAAAAAAAAAAAAAGACAACCCTCAGAATGGGAGAAAATATTTGCAAACAAATCAACAAAGGATTAATCTCCAAAATATATAAACAGCTCATGCAATTCAATATTTAAAAAACAAACAACCCTAAACAGACGTTTCTCCAAAGAAGACATACAGATGGCCAAAAGGCACATGAAAAGCTGCTCAACATCACTAATCATTAGAGAAATGCAAATCAAAACTACAATGAGGTATCACCTCACACAGGTTAGAATGGGCATCACCAGAAAATCTACAAACAACAAATGCTGGAGAGGGTGTGGAGAAAAGGGAACCCTCTTGCACTGTTGATGGGAATGTAAATTGATAAAGCCACTCTGGAGAACATTATGGAGTTTCCTTAAAAAACTAAAAAGAGAATTACCATATGACCCAGCAATCCCACTACTGGGCAAATACCCAGAGAAAACCATAATTCAAAAAGACACACGCACCCTAATGTTCATTGCAGCACTATTTACAATAGCCAGGTCATGGAAGCAACCTAAATGTCCATCGACAGCCGAATGGATAACGAAGATGTGGTACATATATACAATGGAAAATTACTCAACCATAAAAAGGAACGAAATTGGGTCATTTGTAGAGACGTGGATGCACCTGGAGACTGTCATACAGCATGAAGTAAGTCAGAAAGAGAAAAACAAATATCGTATATTAACTCATATATGTGGAATCTAGAAAAATGGCACAGATGAACCGGTTTGCAAGGCAGAAATAGAGACACAGATGTAGAGAACAAAAGTATGGACACCAAGGGGGGAAAGAGGGAGGTGGGAGTGGTGGTGGTGGGATGAATTGGGAGTTTGGGATTGACATATATACACTAATATGTATAAAATAGATAACTAACAAGAACCTGCTGTATAAAAAAACTAAATAAATAAAATTAAAATTTTTAAAAAAGAAATAATCTACACTCAAAATGTACAATAAACACAGGACAAGATGCTCAGCCTCATTAGTCGTCAGGGAAATGTAAATTGAAACCACAGTGAGACACCGCTTCACATTCACTGCGAAGGCTATAAAAAAAGAAAAAGGAAAATAACAAGTATTGACAAGAATGTGGAGAAATTGGAGCCCTCCCACATTGTTAGTGGGAATGCAAAATGGTACAGCTGCAGAAAACAGTTCAGCAGTTCCTCAAAAATGTAAACACAGAATCACCATATAATCCAGCAATTCCACCCCTGGCATATACCCCAAATAACTGTAAACAGGTAATCAAACAAATACATGTACAACCCAATTTCCTAGTAACTTTATTCATGATAGCCAAAAAAAATGGAAACACCCCAAAGATCCATCATTTTATGAATGGATAAACAAAATGTGGTATAACCATAGAATCAAATAATATTTGGCCATAAGAACGAATGAAATACTGATATGTGTTAGTACATGGATGAACCTTAAAAACAGCATGCCAAGTGAAAAAGGCCTGGCACAAAAGGTCACATAATGTATAATTCCTCTTTTTTTTTTTTTTTTTTTGGCCGTGCCATGTGGCTTGCGGGATCTTAGTTCCCCGACCAGGGATCAAACCCTGGCCCACTGGCCCCTGGCTGAGTCCTAATCACTGCACCGCCAGGGAAGTCCCTATAATTCCATTTATATGAAATATCCAGAATAGATAAATCCATAGAGACAGAACGCGGAAAAGTGAATGTCAGAGGCTGAGGGTAGAGGAGACACTGCTTAATGGGGGCAGGGTTTTACTTTGAAGTTCTGGAAATGTTTTGGAACTAGGTAGAGGTGGCGGTTGTACAACATTGTGAATGGGCTAAATGTCACTGAATTGTATAGTTTAAAATAGCTAATTTTATGCTGTGTGAATTTCACCTCAATAAGTTATTTATTAAAACTCTGCATTGAAAGAACAAAGCAATAGATGATAAACTTTCTATTTTCAAAAGATCATGAACTGAAGCATCAAAGAAGACAGTAATATCTCAGTAATACCTCAGTGCTGATAGTAATACTTCAGAAAATAAAACTAAGTAGACAACGTTCCCTGGGGGTAAAATCTATGTTCAGTGAGTTGTGAGGTATTTTTCTTGCTCACTTCTCTTGGCTTGTTTTCTAAGAGTGAATGTTTTCAATCTCTGCCTGGGATCCTAAGTCCTAAAACCTAACAGCTTCAGCATTGATGTTTTCACCTGTCCTCAAGGGTTTTTCCACTTCTCTTAAGTGGGAAAAAATCTAGGAATGAAAGTTTAATTATTTTTAATTTAATTCTGAATTTGTAATTACTTGAATAAATTCTTCACTTATATGCAATACAACAAGCATAACTATTTTATGATCTAATGAAATTTATATACCATGTAGTGTGCTCCTAAATGATGAAGACTTCAAACTACAACTAGTTCTTTTTAAATATTCTGAACTTGAAATTTTACTCCCCAATTTTCATTTTTTTTCTTAAGAGCCTACTGAAGCAAAAAAAAAAACAAAACAAAACAAAAACATTTCTTAGAAATTCGAATTTCCAGAAATTTAAAATCTTTACTCCAAACTCATTTATCCATCCATTTTGTCATTAAATAAATATTCATTTAACTCTGACTCTGTGCCAGACTGGGTGTGGGGCACACAGATACGAGCTAAACTAAAGAGACATGGTTCTTGCTCCTAGAGAGCTTGTATGTTAGCGTAGAAGACAAACGAATAAGATAACTTCAGAAAGTGGTAAGTGCTATGGACAATATAAAACTATGGGATCAAGAGTTTTGTGTGGCGGTATACTTTAGATAGGGTGATTAGGGAAAGCTTTACTGAGAAGGTGATGTCTAAGCTGAGATGGGGATGATGAAAGGAAGCCAGCCATGCTTAAATCTTGGGGAAGAGTGGTCCAGGCAGAAGGATCATCAAATGCAAAGGTCGTAATGCCAGTCTGGGCTTGCACCTTTCACAGTTGGCTGGATCAAGAGAACCAAGGGCAGAAGAGCATGGAAAGAAGACAGAAAGGTGGGGAGGGCCTGGTTTTTCAGAGTTTTATAGGCTAGCGTAAGAAGTTTGATTTTACTCAGGTGCACCTATGCTCTGAAAATGTCTTTCAGCACCAGAAATCATCTGGACAAAGAAGTAGTGAAAAGAGCTTGGTGAAACACACACATACGCTCACACACACACACACACACACACACACAATTTTAAAAGGGCTCTACCAAGGTAACTACACCTTTCTCTGGTTGTGAGAAATTAATTTGATCAAGTTGAAAGATTGTTTTCTTCCCCTCTAGTCCAGGGTTTCTCAACCTTGGCACTATTGGCATTTGGGGCTGGATAATTCTTTATTTGGGGAGCTGTCCTGTGCATTATACCATGTTTAACAGCATCCCTGGTCTCATTAGATGCCAGCACCACCCCTCCCCTGAGGTTGTGACTTCCCCCAAAACATCTGCAGATGTTTCCAAATGTTTTGGGGGATGCAAAATTGACCTTGGTTGAGTACCACCATTCTCGTACAAGGCAAGGAAGTGGAAAGGAGCCTGTACAGAGGTAGACTTTGAAGGAAATGGCATTTTCTTTTTCATTTCACCTTCCCACCTCAAGGGTCATTCCAAAGCCTCTCTTGATTCCCAGAACTCATACACTGGTGCTAAGTAAATATTCAGTAAATTCACTCAGTGCACACTACCACTCTGTACTATTCAAAATTTTTCAATAGCAGGGTGATAGGTGGAGGATACCACTGGATTTGAATAGTCTGGGTAGCTGCCTCAACTTTCCAGCTCATTTTGTACATAGTCTTAGAGAGACTAAATCTCCTACTTTATGTCTATATAACACCAAAAGAATTATTCATTTTATGTATTCCAGCAAAGTTCTCTGAAAACACAACTTTTATTCACTGACTTCAATTATGAAATTAGACCTGTATTTCCATATGCAATATCTAACATAGTAGAACATCCAAGACTCTAAAGCAGGGTTTCTCAACCTTGGTGTTATTGACATTTGGGGTGAAACAACTCTTTGTTGTGGAGATCTGTCCTGTGCATTATAGGACCAGCAACTACTGTCTCTGCCCACTAGATGCCATAAGCACCTTACCCAGACTGTTATAAAAATCTAAATGTCTGTAATAAATATTCAGGATTCCATACAAATGTAAGTGAACAATGAATAAATAAATATGGGAGAAGAGACAAATCTCCTGTACAGAATTCCAAATAATTTACGTAGATACTCCCCCTTTGACAAGATGGAGCATACCTTACCCTGCAAGGGAGGGCTACACAAGCATGTGACTTGCATCCAAAGAATAGAGTATGGGATGGGCAGGGCGGGAAGTGGATGGGAATAACTTAACAGTGGAGAAACCTCACAAATACTATCTTCAACAGGTGGTCAAGATTAACACCATTAGTGATGTCATGTTGATAGCCTTACATATGATGTGATGAGAATGGCACTTCACCTCTATTGTCCTTCCCCTTAAAAGCCCACAACCCCAATCTAATCATGAGAATAACATCAGACAAATAGCAGTTGAGGAACACTCTACAAAATACCTGACCTGTACTCCTCAAAACTGTCAAGATCATCAAAAGCGAAGAAAATCTGAGAAACTGTCACTTAGAGAAAGCTAAGGAGATATGACAATTAATACAATGTAGTTTTCTGGATAGGATCCTGAAACAGAAAAAATATACTAGGTAACACCTAAGGAAATCTGAATAAGTCATGAAATTTAGTTAATAATAATGTTGTCCATATTGTTTCTTTGGTCATAACAATGCATCGTACTAGTGTGAGATGTTAACAACAGGAGAAACTACCTAGAGGCATTCAGAAAGTCTCTGTACTGTGTTAGCAACTTTTTTGTAACTCTAAAGCTATACTAAAGTTTAAAAGGTTTCTTTTTAAATGTCTACAGACATTGCCAAACATCACCTAGGGGGCAAAACGTCTCCTGATTGAGAAACAGAGCTCTAGGTCAATCTAACCATTTGCTTTTTCGTTATAGCACTTCCCATCCCTTGTAATGTTTTACCAAGTCGAGATTCTTCTCTATGTTGTCAGCAACTCTTGATGTTCAAGAATTTTTCTTATAACTTTAAAATCTCCTGAGTCATCACCCATAGCTTCCAGAACTTTCCTCTTCTCCACTTTTGTCTGGAAATTCACAACATACCTATTGAAGTGGGGTTTACTGTTATTTCCCTCATGGGTAACAATATCTAACAAATCAAGTCTGTAAATTCTTCCATTTCAAGACATGAGGTAATTGTTCAACTATTTCTTTTTTATGGTTTGAAAATCTTCATAGTGAGATAACTAATTTAAAAGGGCTACTTGTGGAGTTTGGGTCTTTTGAACATGAGCCACCGGTTCTCCCTGCTTGGCCCTGCAATAAACCTTTCTCTGCTCAAAAAAAAAAAGGATGGGGGGAGTACTTGCATGTTTTCACTGTTGCAGTAACTGTAGTTCGAGAGTGATATTATCTTCATAATAAGTCTGGTTTTCCTGAAAAGATATCCCACTGAATTATGGAACAGAAGCCTTCTGCTTTAGATATAAAGTAGAATTAATTCAAGGCAAAGAGGTCTACCAAACTCAACATCGCCCATCACTTTCCATAGCGTTTCATGATGAAAACCCATGTTACCTCATGGTTGTTCAGCCACGAATACTAATTAATCTCTGTACTCTTCTGGATCTAAAGAGGAATGAACAAAAGAGTTTGACTCAATATTGAAACTAAACCTGAAAAAATGAAAGAGAGCAGTAAGAAAGAATGACAAAGACAGTCAAAACCTCTTTCAAGGTTGAATTCTCTTTCTGAAGTGGTGGTTCCTTTTATACCACTGTTTCCTTCCTCTGATATGCTCTTCCTATTTCCACCCAGGCCCTAATAGAAACATAGCCTATGTTCTTAATATATGTGTAAGAGACTATCTTGACTAGGCTGAAGCTAGTGCTAGAACTTTGTCTGAAAAAAATCAGTTGACACTTTCCCCTATTCCTTCCTTCACCTATTAGCCTAATTCTGCATACATGGAGACTTTGTGGTTTGGCCTGAAGAAGGAGTGATAAGTTGGGTTTTTGTTCGTTGGGTTTTTTTTTTTTTGGTTTTTTTTGCTGGGACACACAAAAGAAGAAAGAGCACCAACACTCTACCTTTCCCTCTATTCTTTGGATTCAAGGCTCAGTGTGGAAGACAGAGCCAAAAGCTGAAGAATCCATTTTCATGAAGGACCTTCTGTGATTCTAGGCTCAAATATTGCCGTTTAGGGCCAAATTGATAAAAATTAATATGGAGTTGGTGAGGGTCCCAGATGTCAATACCTCAAGGACTGGAAGCTCAGTGCTATTTGCATGAAGGGTATCAGCAACAGAGGCAGTGATGAGGTGCCTTGTCTAGTAGGCTGGACTATAAGTATATGAATGGTACTGTTATAAACACATGCGGTAAACCCTCTTGCTGAGGATGGCTAGAAATAACTGGAGAGTCTTTGGAAGGGGGTTACACTCCTCTGTGAGCCTGCAGGGCCCTGAAGCTGATGACATTTGGATAGTAGTGTTCATGTGATCTCATTTCACCCTCTGGAAAAGTCTGACATATTTGTGTTAAATAATTCTTGTCTTCAAGGCCACACTTCTAATAAAAACTGGGACTTACTAAGCCTACCTCCACCATAGAAGACTGCTACTCCTCCAGGCCTAAGCCATCACTCCCCTCCCAGAGCTAAAGGAATTCTACTGCAGTTTCCACTGAGAGTCCTTCAAGCCATCTTATCTAATGTCATTAACTGGCTACAGTTCTCATCCTCTGTAAATTCCCAAGAGTTAGTCTTCCTCAGATAGTCTCTTAAGTCAACAAGGATCCTTCTTCTCCTTCAGAGGAATCATCTGGCTTTATCCCCCGTGGTAAGCTCTAAATATCCTTTTATAAACACTTCACACAGGGAGCCATTGCTTCTTTCAGTGACCAATGTTTCTTTTTATGAAAGTAGATAGCTTCAAACCATTACATGGCTGAGAATCCAGACTTTTACAACTCTTGGATAAATATAACACTATTTTGTTCCTTGTCTCATTTTCTTTGAACCGTTTACTTAATGTGGAATAACAGGCATTCATGCTCTTTGCATTGTGACAGATACAAAAAAAAATTCAATCAACACGAAGAATTCTAGAACATATTATCAACTGACAAAAGATTTAGCACAGATTTCTTGAACCCTAGTCACTTGTCTTATTGCTAAGAATCAGATAATGTCCATAAGATCCCATAATAATATGGTCAGTTATATTGTAGGTATTGGTATCCTGACCATTCCCCTCAGTCACTAAGGATGTAAAAAAAGATTGCGTAGTAGGTCCATTTTTATCTTTGGTAGCCAAGACTAATAACCCAGCAAGGAATTTAGAAACTCGTCTTTGGGGTAAGCTTCCAATCTTCTTCTCAATAAGCATGTAATTCATACGAGATCCAAGTGCTCCTGTAGTCTGAGTGTGTGCCATGGAAAATATTCACAAGATGACGTGCAAATAATCAAGGGAATAAATGCAAATACTACTGAGGTCATTTACTGGCTATATCAATGGAAACATTACATAACATCCTAAGATAATCACGGAGATAGACAACTAAAAATTAGTGACAAATCTTGCTATCTGGACAAAGCAGAAAATCAAAATTATAAAATCGATGTCTCAGGTGATTAAGGAAGCAAGAATAGTGTTAAAGCAATATCAATCTTTAGATCAGTCCAAAGATCTTCAGAGTTTGGTCTAGGGTTTCTTTAATAACTATATCATCATTGTCTTTAAAATCAAATGAAAAACGAGGATCACCAAAAAAGAGGTCTTAGAATGAAGGTAAGTGGAATTATATCAGGTCTGTTGCACATTCTAACAGTTTCCACATAGCAGGTACAAGTTGGGTAACTATAGACAGGTAGCCCTCTCCCCAGGAAAATGCCATAAAGTCGAAGTAAAGCAGAACTCTGAGGATTTTCCCATTACTATAGAATTTCAGACATCCTCAGCAGATAATAATCAAGCAAGTCATCAACAAGCAGAAACTATGATAATGTGCCTTCCACTGTCCTAGGTGCCATGGGAGATATGAAAGAGACATAAGATATAATCTCTTACTGTGGAGACAAGACTTGAATACATAAACCAGAGGAAGCTATAAAACAAAACAAATGAGCTAAATGCCCTGGTACTGACTAGAAGTGTCAGAACAAGTGCAAAAAGGCCAAGGTAGTGGAAAGTTTTACCGAGAAGTCTGGACTTGAGCCAGACGGATCCTGAAGGAGGGCAAGAGAGGATAATAGAGAAGAAGAAACAATATGAGTGATGGCGGAAGCTGGGAATGAACATGGCATGTCGAGGAGAGTCTGAAGACTGGCCTGATTGGAGCAGAAGATTCATGTTGGGGAAGAGCTGAAAAGAAGTTTGGGAGAGACAGACTGCAAATGGGAATAGACTTTTAGAGCTGTGAACTGTGAAAGGCCACAGAAACGGCACCTAGATCTCCTTACACACATGAGTGTAGAGAAAACTGCCTCACTTTTGAGACTCTTCAATCACTCTTCCACACATGGAAGACTCCACCAACAGTGACATCTCTTAATAGTACAAGAGGCGGTGATGATGATGCAGAGATGGAGGCAAGTAATCATAAATAAGAATGGCTTAGGGTGTAGTCCCTGTCTTCTGAGAGTTAACCATTATTGCTCCACCCTTTGAGGTTGAAGTCCTTTTCTTACAAAAAAAAAAACTTAACCCTTGCCTGGGGAGAATAATAGCTATTTGATCAGTTGTACAGTTAATATACAATGAAGTGCCTGTCATTCTAGCCTGCCAATATTTCAGTAAGCAATTCACTCTTTAACACAGATCAGATTACCTTTTTGTTTCTAATGTTTGTATCTAAGCGTTGCAGAGATAACATCTACATTGAAAGGTGGCATTAAAAACATAACAGGAACTTCTGGTTTCCTGTCCAGCATGTAATGAGCTTGGAAGTCGGCACTCCATCCTGACAAAAAGTAAAAAGCTGAACAAACTGAAAAATCAACAGCTCTTCTTAGATCCACAGAAGAAGTGAGGTCACAGGGTAAAATGTTCCCTTAAAATTGGAGAGACAGACAGGCAGAGACAGAGAATCACAGCTAATCTAAGCAGAAACCTCCAGAGGAACCAGTCTGGGGTAGGAAAACCTGAATTGTAATGGATGAATTACTGGAGGCTTAGTGTGGACAAGTCTATGAGTTAAAACCTCAAGGGGAGAACCCACACTTGTGTGAGTTTTATTCCTGGAGCTCTACCAGGTTATTTTTTTTTTTTTTTACTATTTTTAAATTATTTTTTAACGTTTTTATTAGAGTATAATTGCTTTACAATGTTGTGTTAGTTTCTGCTGTATAACAAAGTGAATCAGCTATACGTATACATATATCCTCATATCCCCTCCCTCTTGCGTCTCCCTCCCTCCCACCCTCCCTATCCCACCCCTCTAGGCGGTCACAAAGCACCGAGCTGATCTCCCTGTGCTATGCAGCTGCTTCCCACTAGCTATCTATTTTACATTTGTCTACCAGGTTCTTATAGTGAGGAAAAAAGGGAAATTCCCTCAGGCTTCTGGCAGGAGGAAGGGAAAAGTATCCATTTTCAAATAGTCCAGAGCATTCTGTTTTTCTTGACAAGACTTAACCCTCAAGAGAATCTATCTTACCAGAGCCTAACCTATTAGGGTTGTAGTGGAGCCTGACTTACTTGGAGGGAATGAAATACTCAATTTTAGCTTACTCTAGCCTTCCACACGAGGAAAGAAAAATACCCACTCCAATTCCCTCCAGCCATCCTGTCCTACCTAAGGTGAGAAGGGAGGACTGAGAAACACTGATGACTTTTATAACCCAGGGATACAGGCTCATTAAAAGACTGAGACCTAATCATAGGACTATAGAAAACTTTCTCTCCCCGCTACACATTACCAGCATATCACAAAGGCCTGTATATGGAAGATCTTTGCTTTCAGTACAACATGTCTTGCTTTCAACCAAAAATTATAAGGTATACTAAATGACAAAAAAAAAATACAGCTTGAAGAGACAAAGCAAGCATCAGAACCAGACTCAGTACGGCAGGAATATTGGAATTATGACCATGAATTTAAAACAACTATGATTAATATGCTAAGGGCTCTAAAGAAAAAGTAAAAATATGCAATATAAGCAGAGAGATGGAAATTCTAAAAAAAAGAATACAAAAGAAACACTAGACATCAAACATACTGTTAAAGAAATGAAGAAAGCCTTTGATGGCCTCATTAGTAGACTGGACACAGGTGAGGAAAGAATCTCTGAGCTTGAGGATATATCAGTAGAAACCTCCAAAGCTCAAAAGCAAAATAAACCCAAAGCAAGCACAGGGAAGAAAACAATAAAAATTAGAGAGGAAATCAATGAAATTGAAAACAGGAAATCAATGGAGAAAATCAACAAAACCAAAATTTGGTTCTTTGAAAAGATCAGTAAAATCAATAAGCCTCTTGCTAGGCTAATTAAGAAAAAAGAGAGATGACACAAATTGCTAATATTAGAAATGAAATAGGTAGCATCATTAAAGATCCTATAGATATTAAAAGGATAATAAAGGAATATTATGAACAATGCCACGCCCACATATTTCTTAACCTGGATGAAATGGACCAATTCCTCAAAAGACACAATCTGCCAAAACTCACACAAAAAGAAATAGACAATCTGAATAGGCCCATATCTATTAAAGAAATTGAATCAATAATTAATAACCTTCTAAAACAGAAAGCACTAAGGCCAGATAGGTCCACTGGTGGGTTATATCTAACATTTAAGGAAGAAATTATGCCCATTCTCTGCAATCTCTTTCAGAAGATAGAAAGAGAGGGAATATTTCCTAACACATTCTATGAAGCCAGCATTACCCTAATACCAAAACCAGACAAAGACATGACAAGAAAAGGAAACTACAGATCAATATCTCTCAGGAATATATAAGCAAAAATCATCCACAAAATATTAGCAAATCAAATCCAACAATGTATAAAAGGAATTCTATACCATGACCAAGTGGGATTGGTGAAAGAACAGACAAATAAAGGAACAGAGTAGAGAGCCTGGAAATAGACCCACAAAAATACATATAGTCGACTGATCTTTGACAAAGGAGCAAAGGCAATACAATGGAGCAAAGATAATCCTGTCAACAAATGGTGCTTGAACAATTGGGCATCCATATGCAAAATAAAAAATCTAGTTACACTTTCCACGAAAATTAACTGAAAATGATCATAGACCTAAATGTAAAATGCAAAACTATAAAACTCCTAGAAGATAACGTAGGAGAAAAAACCTAGATGACCTTGGGTATGGCAAGGATTTTCTTAGGTACAACACCAAAGCCAGAATCAGGAAAGAAATAATTAATAAGCTAGACTTCATTAAAATTAAAAGTTTCAGTTCTGTGAAACACAACACCAAGAGAATGTGAAGACAAACCACAGATTGGGAAAAAAGTATTTGCAAGAAACATATCTGATAAAGAACTGTTGCTCAAAATATACAAAGAAGTCCTACAATTCAACAATATGAAAATGAACAACTCAATTTAAAAAATGGACAAAAGACCTGAACAGATACCTCACTAAAGAAGATATACAGATGGCAAATAAGCATAAGAAAAGATTCTCCACATCATATATCATTAAGGAAATGCAAATTAAACAACAATAAGATACCACCACACACCTGTTAGAATAGCCGAAATTCAGAACACTGACAACAACAAATGCTGGTGAGGATGTAGATTCTGGTGGGAATGCAAAATGATACAGCCATTTTGGAATCTAGTTTGGCAGGTTCTTACAAAATTAAACATGCTCAGTATATGGCAGAGCATTCACACACTTTGGTATCTATCCAAATGAGCTGAAAACTTACATCTACACAAAAACCTGCACATGAATGTTTATAGCAGCTTTATTCGTAATTCCCCAAACCTGGAAGTAACCAAGATGTCCTTCAGTAGGTGAATGGATGCATAAACCGTGGTACATCCAGACAATCGAATATTACTCAGCGCTAGAAAGCAATCCAGGCATGAAAAGATATGGAAGAACTTTAAATGCATATTACTAAGTGAAAGAAGCTAATCTGAAAATGCTACATACTCTGTGATTCTAACTATATGACACTCTGGAAAAGGCGAAACTATGGTTGCCATAAAAAGGTCACTATAAAAAGAGGGGAGCCAGAGTGAACGTGGGAATAAGGGGGGAGAGAGGGATGAATAGGCAGAACACAGGAATTTTAGGGCAGTGAAAATATTCTGTGCGATACTGTAATGGTGGATACATGTCATTATATGTTTGTCAAAACCCATAGAACATACAACACCAAGAGTGAACCCTAAGGTAAACTCTGGACTTTGGGTGATTATAACGTGTCCGCGTAGGTTCATCGATTGTAACAAATGTACCACTCTGGTTCGGGGGAGGCCGTGCGTGCCTGGGCACAGAGAGTATATAGGAACTCTCTGTACTTTCAGCTCACTGTTGCTATGAACCTAAAGTTGCTCTAAAAAATAAAGTCTATTTAAAAGGGGAAAAACCACAACGGACAAAATGTTAAAAATTAAATTATTCTAATGGCACTAATAAGGTGGCATTCTTTTCAATGGTTTACATCAGAAATTCCAGTTGCAAAACTCTATGCCTTTTATTTCACTGGTATTTAAATTTATGGGAGCCCTAACTAGGCCTATTTTTGGCCATCCTTGAATCTACTGTTACAAAACATGGGTAACTATTTAAACTTGGGCATGGCCATGGAATCCAGTCAGTAGCTTTAAGGAATGTAAAAAACTGAAAAGGCCCAGTGTTTGTTCTCCAGGGAAAAAAGTGCTGACCCAATGTACTTAACCATACTTAGTCATTCATTCAACAAATAATTATTAAGTGCCTACTATGCGCCAGGCATATAGTGTGTGCTAGGCGCTAGGAATACTGTGCTAAGTTCTTGCTCTCAAAGAGCTAACACTCTAGTGGGGAGACAGACAATAATCAAGTAATCACACTAACAGATGTCAAAAGGGAACTATAATAAGTGCTACAAAGGCTAGTACACAGTGCCCAGACACTTGATAACAGCTGGAGTTGACCTGCTTGGGGACTCAAAATGAGATCTAAAGGATGAATAAGAGGTGAGAAAGGAAGGAACAACAAAGAAATCAAACAAAGAAATCCGGATATGCAAAGGCCCCATAGCAGGAGGGAGCATGGTGGCATGAAGAACTTAAAGACAAATGTGGCAGTAGGTGAGGAAAGTGTAGGGGTCTGTGATAAGGCTGGAGAAATAAGTAGGTGCCAGGTCACGCAGGGCCTCGTAGGCTACATTAAGGGGTTTTCTTTGTGTTTATTTTAAGAGTGATGGGAAGCCATAAAGCTTTTAAGCATGAAGACAATATGGCATCCCTTATGCTAAGACCATTCTGGCTGCAATCAAGAGAACAGATTAGAGGGAGCCAGAGTGAATGTGGGTAGATGAAGAGCTATTGCAGTAGTCTAGGAAAGAGGTGGTAGGATGGTGGTAATGGAGGTCTAAAGAAGTGGATGGATTCTGGAGATTTTAGGAAGTAAAATAAGCAAAATTTGACCCCAGAAAAGCAGGTTTCAAAGTGGGGGAGGAACAAAGAGGTATCAAAATATCCCTAAGTACCACTGGATAGAATGATAGGGGAATCCACTGAGAGAGGGAAGGCTAGAAGAGGACCAGGTTGGGGAGCAAGTTGAGTTTGAGGGGGCGTTGGGACATCCTAGAGGACCGGTCCAGTTAGGCATTTGGATATACCAGTCTGAGGTCAGATGAGAGGTCTGAGCTGGAAATATAAATTGGGGAACTCAAGGGTGTGCATGTAGCAATTAAGCTGTGGATGTGGGTGAGTTTGCCCAGGGTGAGAGCGTAGAGATGGGAGACGACTGAGGACTGGGCCTCAGGAAAAGTCAACATCTGTAATGAAAAAGTAGCCGTGACAATATGTGGATTCTCTCTCCACTTCCGGAATTCAAAAATCCTGAATTCTTTCTTTCGCTTTGTCACTCAATCACTTGATAACGTCCAAAAAATAACTCTCCGCTCTTTAAATCAACATTCCATTTCTTGAAGGGGATTGTGCTATTTTTATGAGGGGGTACTTTTACTTTTTACCATATACCATTAGGAAGATGTTAGTAGATATACTGTTAATACTTCTCAGTAAAACTAGAAAAAAATATATATATATATACTGTAAATACTGTTAAGTTGAGAATATGATGGCAGAAGTTTAACTTGTTAAAGTAATGAGCCTTATTCATAGATGCGTGGGACTCAGAGAGAGCTACTGTACTCTTCCAGAGTGGTTTCTGGAAGAGTGGGAAAAGGGTAGCCCCTGTACTATTGTGATCTTCAATATGGTCGGGTCCTACGTACCCAACCTTTCTCTGAGTGTAGAGCTATGCTTTCAAAGTCTATAGGCTTCTGGTCAAAGATTGCTCTGGGAGAAAGAGAGACAGAGACAGAGACAGAGAGACAGAGAGGCAGAGAGAAATCCCTTGCCTTCTTACTCAAGTCTATAGTGCATTTTTTTATGCCCTTGGGAGGTAGAAGGGAGGAACAAGCTAATAATTTGGTTGATTCAACATGCTGACCTCTGAGTCAAAAAGTTACTCAATAATCCTTTTAGCAGGCGATGCTAAAAGGATTATTGGGGGGAGCGGTATTCAGAGTCAGGAGTCTCTTGCTCTAATACTGACTCATACACTGGGTTATCTTGGGGTAAAGCATATCAACTCCCTCCGTTTCCATATCAGCAATACCACCTGTCCCCCCATCTCTTGGAGTTGTTATGAGAGTCTGATGAGATCACAGATCTGAAAGCATTTTGAAAACGTCAGGCATTATCATGCCAAAAATTAAGCCATCCACTGGGAACTAGTCTGTTTTGAATAAGACACAACTTTGTTACACCATACAAGTATCAATTCCTGTTCTAATTGTTTTATTTCCAAACCATGTTTCCTTTGAAACTAAAGGTTTCTGAGCTATTGAGATATAAGCTGGCTGCTTTTACCTCTGCAACTAAGTATAAAAATATCTAAATTAAACATTATTGTATTAATCAATGGTCCAGTTTACAAATGGAAACTCTAAAAGAAAAAATGTAAAACCAAGATTAGTTTTTATCATAACATGATCTGAGCCCACTAGACCTTACATTATCTAGTTCCCAACTATCTCCTTGACCTCCCCATGTACTACCCCCCTCTTCCCTCACTCTGCTTTTGCCCTTTAGCAAAGGCCTCCTTGCTTTTCCTTGAATAGCCCAAGCACTGTCTTTCCCCACGGACTTTGCTTTGCTGCTAGTCATGCAATTCCCTCTGACATCCCTCATTTCAGTGGATCCCTAACTACCCTAACTGCCCTCCCTAAAGTAGTACGTATCCCTAACACTGATCATCCATGTCTCTCTCTCTCACTCCCTCCTCTTAACTTGCTTTATTATTCTTCGTAGGACTTATAACCACCTGACATCTTGTATTTGTTCTTCTGTTTTCCTCCCAACAAGTATGTAAGCTCCATGAGAGCAAGGGATTCTTGTCTGGTTTGTTCCACGGTTGTATCCTTAGTACTTAGAGCATATAGGTACACAATAAATAGCTGTTGAATGGAAGAATGAAAGAACATATTCCTACCACTCCTCTGGCTGGCAAAGTCCTTCCTAACACAGCACCTCAAAACCATGAACTTAAGAAATCAGAATGGGATGCAAAGTAGCAGGATGCTTCTGCTGGGCATGATCATGTGGTTGGTTTTGCAAAAATGCAGGGAGGAGCATCAGGATTACACATGGTATTTTGACCTAACCGAAGCCCTTAATGCCATCGACAGAACTGGGCTTCGGCAACTTTTGAATAAATCTGGCTGCCTCGAGAAGTCTAGCAGGTTCACAAGTTCCCTCTCACTAAAACAACATGGGCCTGTTAGTGGGAATTGTACATTTCATCTAGGTGTCCTTTAGGCTTGTTATCTTAGCAAATTAAGTGTGTTGGGGTCAGCTACAAGCTATACTTAGCATTAATTGTCAGGATAGATTCACCAATAACCAAGTCCTGGAATACAACTAGGCTAATGGCATTGAAGCAATTTGAATTCATTGCAAAACAAACCAGAGAATAGAGGACAGAAACTTACTGCTGCCAATGCTGACTCCAAATGGTGCAGTTATCAACACAGAAGGTCAAGGCAAAACTTTGTGCACAAACTGAAGCACAATATGTCCTATCTGTTGCGGGGTGGGGCGGGAATCTTAATTTTGTTGCAATTTGGGCATCTGCTCTTTAAATGATCTTGTGTCTGAGATCTTATGACCATTTTATGAGAGGAGGGGATAGTCAGAGTACATCACTGAACTAACCAGAGCCCATAAGAACAATGAACAAGAAAAGAAAGAAAAGGAAAAAAAGAAAGAAAAAAAAGAGCTAAGCATTGACTGTGGAGACAAAACTGTTTTGATGAAGTCCATTTAATCATATCAGAAAATTTGAACGAGTTAGATTTTGTACTCATAATTCATTTAGTGAAATGTGTTCTCATTATTTTTAGTATTTATAGAGTATGGCTTATTGATTCTGTCCTATAGTTAATTAATTACTGTTTGCTTCCATCTTCCATTTTGTTTACAAGGAAGAACTAATCAAAGTATTGAGATATTTCTACTTCCACTCACATGCTCAGAGGTAGCCAGATCTCTAAGCAGTGAATCCAATACTTGGAACTATATCCTCCTCCACTGGCAATGACCTAGGATGAGGTGAATCTCCTAGTGGAGAATTCTTTGTTTTCATCCTCTTCCTCTTCAATGCCATCTCACTTCCAACTACAATAAAGACATTTATTGATTGACTTTAATGTGTCTGGCAGTCTGCCAAGTACTGGGATTTTTTTTTTTTTTTTTTTAAAACCTTTCCACATCTTACCTTCAAACCTCAAAACTCTGAGTGGTCCCACTTGGAAACAACAGCACATGAACTGTCTTCATATTCAGAAATCAAAAACGGGGTGGCTTTTTTGGAGTGAAGGAATCAAATGGGAAGGATGGTAGAGTGGTTAAAAGCACAGATCCTGTGTGGAGTCAGAATCTTCCAAATCAAATTCTTGCTCAGGTACTTCCGCAAGCTGTGTGATATTGACATGCAGTGTAACCTCTCTGGGCCTTACTTGCCTCATCTGTAAAGCAGGAATAATAATAATAATCTATGCACCAAAGAGTTGTTGTGAGGAATATATGAGAAAATTCCATGTAAGGTGTTAAGAGCCTGGTTCACTGAAAGTGCTCAATAAATATTAACTATCATCATGCAAGGTACTCAAAATTTGCGGGCTCAGTAGGGCCGACTTTGGCTACAAATCAAAGAACACCTTCTCTTGTGAAGATTGTGTGGAAAGGCTACTAGTTGCCTAATATCCTTTTGTGTTAAGCCCTCACACACAGTGATCATTGTAAGTGTGTAGCTAGGAAGTCCAGCAACACATGGGAAGTTAAACGCAGATACTGGGTTTTCAAAAAGCCCGTACATTTCTGTAAAAAGGAGTTAGCAAACTTTCTCTGTAAAGGGCCAGATGGGAGTTATTTTAGGCTTCACAAGACAGTTTCTATTGCAACTACTTGACTCTGCTGCGGTGGGGCAGAAACAGTCATAGGCAATATGTAAATGAATGGGCATAGCTGTGTTCCAATAAAACTTTATTTACAAAAACAGGCCATGGGCCAGATTTGGCCCATGGGTCATAGTTGGCCCACTCCTGCTCTAAATAATTATCCTAGCCTATCAGGATTCTAATGGCCATTTCAGCTGAGTAACCACAGAAAGCAAATAAATTGCAGAGGGGAATAAAGAGAGTGAGAAGAATTGAAGAAACCAGAGGATAAGCAGTGGCTCCTCCAATGTGCCTCCCCCATCCTAAATGGTATTAGATGTCTTCCATGACAAGGGAACAGCATATTCCATTCATTCTCTCCTTCATTTCACAAGTAATGGTGAAACACTCACCGGGCCCCAGGCACTGTGCTGTGACCTCTAATGCTGAGTGAAAACAGACCAAGTCCCAGCCTTCATGTGACTTACAATCTCATCAGGTAGGAATAGGGACCAGCATCAGTCAAATAACCACACAAATAAATGGAACCCCACAACTGTGCTGGGTCCTGCCCAAGCCTATAAGAGGAGGTTTGCTGTAGTCATGGAGCTCAAGGTGGGCTTTCCTGAGGATCATAAATCTAAAACTGGAGCTGGTACCTGACAAATGAGTAGTAATTAGGGAATAGAGTGGAAGATCATTCCAAGCAAAGGGAACAGCATGGGCTCTTTGATGGTAGACAGTATGGTGTGGTCAAGGGATGAAAATAAGGTCACTGTGACTTGAGTCCAGAAAGCCAGGTGGAATGTGGTGGGAGAAGGGGTTGGGAAGCGGGGTAGAGGTCAGACCATGCAGGAACACCTAGAAGCAATCATTTATTTATTTATTCAGTAAATATTTACTGAACAATATGTTAGGCTCTGGATACTGTGGTGAAAAAAGGCAGACAATTAAACAAGCACACAAATAAATCTATAATAACAAAGTTCCACCTCTAGAACTTCAATGCCCCAAAACTCTGTCCAGTGGCCTGATATATTGGTTTTTTAATTACCTGGCCTGTTCCCAAGACGCAGTCCCAATTTAACCAAGTGCCCTGGTTAGAGCTATACATTGATATATTACTCACTCTATCCATTTCTTTTTGGAATCATGAATGGATTTGATATATCATCCCCAGGGCTCGGCCTGTGAAACACCGCGTATCTCTTTTCTGGGTGTGAGCTTCCAGACAGATGTGGCTCCCTTGTGCTGTTCATATTGACAAGTCTACGCAACTTGCCATTGACGATGCTATCATGGGCAAGACTGACAATCAATTAATCTGAGTATTTGACATATAAATTCAATTGTTTAAATCTGAGCTCTTTTTTTTTTAATTTGCCACCTGCCTCTCTTACATATTTATTCCTGTGGCAAACTCTGTCAATATATTCTAGCTTACACTTTTAAATCCTTAGAAGAAACAGGGATCTATCCTTGGGAACTGCAAGCTTAACAAATGCTTTCTGTTGTTGATGACCGTGAAAACCTAACAAGACTTTTAAACAGTTTCAAAGTGACTTCATTACAATGATACTGTTTCACTCAACTCCTTGGCCTATTTTTCTATCAAAGAAAGAAATTAAAATGTCATGGAATGACTCCCTTTATATAAAGCTGGGCTGATTGCTATCTAGTACTTGACCCCGGAGCAGTTGTGATTCTCAAAGTATCGTTCACAGATGCTTGGGGGTTCCCATGACCCTTTGGGGGCACTGGAGAGGTCAAAATAGGATTTCCTTTTTTCTGGAGTGTTGGCATTTGTGCTGATGGTGAAAAAGCAGTGGTGGGTAAAACTGCTTGTGCCTTAGTGTGAATCGAGACAGAGGCATGAAACTATACTACTAGTCGTTGTATTCTTTACCACCATCCACTTACTGAAAAAGAAATGCCAGTTTGCTTAGGAATATCCTTGATGAAGCAGTAGAAATTAACATTATTTTTCATTAAAATGTTATTTTTGTTAACATGTGATTCATTTTTATGCTAATAAATATTTTTAATTGTCTTAGTTTTAATTTCTAATTTGATCAACATGGATAGCTATAGCTCACATAAACAAAAGATCTTTAGGGTCCTCAATAATTTCTAAGAGTGTAAGAGGTTCTTCAAAACAAAATATTTGAAAACTGCTGCTCTCTTAACTTACCAAGCATGACTCTTAACTAGACAAATATTCAATTATGGGTTGTACGCAGACTTTTCATATCTTCAGGTCTATCTCTTCTTCATGACTTCTCAAAAATAATGACTAAGGGCTCTAAATTAGCCTTCTAAAATTCCTTAAACATTCTCCTGTGTGTTCACCCAATTTGTTTTTCTTCACTCTCTCCTAGCATGCTGATTTGGAAAGAGTGACCTGCATTTTCTGGAATGTTGGTGTAGTGGGCAGTGGTAGTTGTGGTTCTTGTCTACCCCACACACTTGCCCATTGTTCTTTGCCTAGTAACATTATCTTCCCTTTAGTGAACCCTCTCCCCATTCCTTGTCTTCCTGGTGAAGCTGTCAATCAAGTGCTCCCCCTTCACCCTCAACTCTGCACTACAAGAATGGGCACATGGTCCAGGCCTGGACCAACCATAGCACAGCATCTCCTGGGAAACGGTGACTGGCCGAAGGGAGAGGGCACGTGACCTAGGCTAAGCAAATTGGAATCCTTACCCAAAATTGTCTGAAGTAAAGGTAGTCCTCACTTTGATCATGACTTTTTAAGGGCATATGATTGGGGCTACTACCCACAATCTTTCCCACCATGTAAAGAGAACCTGCATATAGAAGGAATCCAAGCAGAGATAAGAAGAAATAAAGATGATTGGAGAGACATTTCTGGTAATTTTGATTCCTTATTTCAATCTCTGAGGCCCTGGTTCCTGGCAACATTTTCTCCCTTCAATTCTGCCAGGTATCACAGAGTTATGAGAACAAATAAATCCACTTTTGTGCTCAAGTTACCTTTCCAGTTGAAAGAGTTTGGAATAGTACCTTTGAGGAAGTGACTTAACCTTCTGACTTCAGTTTCTTTATGGAAATACCCACACTCTCACCTCACAGCTTGGGAGGATTTAATGAGACAGTATTAAACACATTGAAAATGGTAAAGCATTAATCAAGCGTTAAGTGTAACAAGTATTCTCGCTCTCTACCCCAGAAGCAAGGTGGCTAGCCTTCCCGCCCCAAAACTATGTTTAGACCACTAAGTACACTCATCCCAAATCTTTGGGTCCAAGAATGGCTTAAGAGGTCCTTAAATTTCTTCTGGAAGTCAAGTAAGGTTTAGAAACCCTTTATAAGACAGTTATTGTATCTAGAAGGTTCATCCTGCACTTAGGGCAGCTCAAGAATTATGAGGACACCAGGAGAGCAGTGACTATTCAAGAATCTGATTGGAGGTCTGGATTGGATCTCAGGGGACTTCAGTAAGTCCAGAACAAAAAACCACTGAGTCTTCCTTCCTGAGAAGGTTCAGTCAGCCCTGAGTGAAGACAGGCTAGAAAGTCTTCAGAAGATTGTCACATATTAACCAAAGAGGACTCCCACACAACTAAATGCCACTTAATCTGAAGCATAAATGAATGAACCGAAAAAAAAAGCTCAAATGGTGGGAGGAACACAGTCAGGCGAATCATCTATGGCAGATGGAATTTGGGGTGTAGGTGGGGGCTACTGCCATGGGAACATTAGTGGCTTCTACAGTGTGCTTATTAGCTCTAGGTTACCAGAATATTTTAGCCCAGTGTTTTCTCACTGTGGCCTGGGCTATCCAAGGACTCCATTGGATCAGAACCAAGGTGTTCTCATTCACTAGTGACTACTTTATACTATGCCTTTTCAGAAAATGGCAGAAGGAAACGTGAAGCCTCCTGGGGGTCAGTCTTTTGTTCTGTTTCGTCAAAAGATTGACTTCCTCCTAAATGACTCTTCTATTATTTCTCATTGTCTCCTTAACTGAATTTGAGTATGTGGCTACAGAGAGCTGGATTCCCCAGGTGAGGCTTCCCACCAGGAAGTGGATCATTTCAATGGGAGAGTAATTTTATTTCAATTGTTAAAATAGCAATCCTCCCCACTCATCTCTCGAAAAATTCAAGGACAGTGAGACGAGCATTTGCAGTTTATATTCCAGGTAAATACGCAGCATTTTTACTCATTAGCTGAGAAACAAGAATGGCTTTTAATTTTGAAGGAGGATTTGAGCATTAATATTCTTTGTATTGTTTTCGATTCTGCCAAGGTCCTGCCAGATGGCCTTGTTTCTAGGGGGAAATGTCTTACTCATCACTCAGCTTTCTTTTTATCAATAATATAACAATGTAATAAATCTCCTTCTCTTCTAGTAGTCCTTAGGCCCTCTTTCCTGCCATTGGTGAGAATGCATGGGGTTTCAGAAGCGTTAAATTCGGAGATGAACATAACATGCCTGTTGAAGGCCTGACTTTACAATATCATCACACCACACGCTCAAATATCATTGAGCTTATTCCCTCTGTTAAAAAGCAAATTTAATCTCTGAGAATTTTGGTTCACCTGTCTTAGTAGGTAGTATTCCCTTTATAACCACACAGGACTCAACTCTGCAGTGCCTTGAAGTAAATTTGGAACATGAAACTTGTAACTTTACCAGACCAAACTGGAAAAAAAAAGTCGGTTCGGTTCTCCACAGAGCAGGATCCTCGGCGGCGGGGTGAGTCCCCATGACCCAGATCACCTCAGCTTTGGCCCTACAGACTGAACAGACCGGAACAGTGAAAGCAAATCAGACTTTCATTAGCTCTGCCTTTCTGAAAAGCATGTTTGTTTGATATGGGGAAACAACCAGTTAATGTTCTATGACACTCAGGTGTAGCTTTATTACTTTTTTTTATACTTTATTACTTTTTTATAATGAGGTAGATTTAGCTGGCACCGGAAAATTGCAGAATAGGAAGTTCCAAGGAAGGGGCGGGGCTTGGAAGAGTTAGCCGCTTCTCTGACAAGTAGAAATCTCTGTGTGACACTGTTACAAGGCCATTTGGCACACTTTGCTTCCTGACCCAAGTCAGTCAGGTACATTATAAGCTCCAGGGCACCCTCAACGCACCCCTCCCCGACTCCCAAGTTGTTCTAGTTCCATGCATGCCTTCCAGGTCTGCTTGTCTCATGGGAAGTAGAACCAATATTTTAGGAGAAAATATTAGGCAGTACTAACAAACATTGCAAATATTGCTAGAAACAGACACAGTGATCTTCTGAGGCCAGGGTAGACCTCTGACTATGACTGTTTACAGCTATTGATGACTATGATTTTGACTAGACTACTTGTCTAGAGCTTACCCAAGAGAGTCACGTTTGCATCTCGAGGATGAACCAATGCAGGTTTGAGACCTAGTCTTCAAGTCCCTTGATTCACATGCACAGATTCTGTCATCCTCTGGGCAAAAAAAAAAACACAACAAAAAAAACCCCACAAAGACCCAATTACCCCAATTATTAGAAGATAATAATTGATAATGCAATCTGACTCATTCAAAGAACAAATTGTGGAGATATTTATTTACACCCATTTAGGCCTCTTCCAAAACATTAAGCAGAAACCTACCACCCAACATGGATATTGGTCCAGAATACAAATAACATTTATTGAACACTTACAAGAGGCTTGACACAGTCAACTGCTTTACACAAATTGCCGTTTACTCCTCATACCTACCCTTTAAGGGAGGTATTAACTCCACCACTCATTCATGGGGAATTGGAAGTCTGTTGCCAGATCCTGTGCTCTTAACCGCTATGCCACTCTGCATCATTACAGGGGGATGATGAGGGTTCTGTGAACCGAGTGGACCAGATCAATACCACTAAAAAGTGTGGGCTGCAGACCAGTGGTGGTTCATGGAGTGCTTGTTACTGGTCTGTGGTGAGATAAGTCGGATATTAAGAGTTAGCTTTTATAAACATTTATAGCAAAGCAGCAGTATTGATTATTTCTGTTGGACCTAATTATTGGGTTCATTCGTTTTTCCTGAACGAACTTTTTGGCCAATCCAATAATAAAAATTGGGGGCTTGCATTTTGTGTGTCTTTGGTTTGTATTTACTATCACTTTATAGTAACTCATTCTCATTGTGTTTTTATTGAGATATAGTTGATGTACAATATTATATGTTTCATGTGTACAGTGTACTGATTCACAATTTTTAAAGGTTATACTTCTTTTATAGTTATTATACAATATTGGCTATATTTCCTATGCTGAACAATATATCCTTGTAGCTTATTTATTTTATACATAGTATTTGTACCTCTTAATTCCCTACCCCTATACTTCCCCTTCCCTCTTCCCCACTGGTAACCACTATATTCTCTATATCTGTGAGTCTGCTTCTGTTTTGTTATGTTCACTAGATTGTTGTATTTTTTAGGTTCCACATAGAAGCAATATCATACAGTATTTGTCTTTCTCTGTCTGATGTATTTCACTTGGCATAATGCCCTCCAAGTCCATCCATGTTGTTGCAAATGCCAAACTTTCATTCTTTTTTATGGCTGGGTAGTATTCCATTGCGTATATATATCACTTCTTCTTTATCCGTTCATCTGTTTGTTGATGGACTCAGCTTATTTTTTAAATGCATCATTCAGCAATTATACTCCAATAAAAAATGTGAAAAAAATTAAAAGCATCATTCCATGATGGATTGGAATTTTTAAAAAAGGAAGAAAGAAACACTGGCCTTTCGCTATAGATAGTTTGAGAAGCACTGAACTAAATAGTGTATCTTCGTGAAGACTATTATAGTAAGGAAAATGGAAGGTGGTGAAGTCTGAGCTTCTTCATGAGGTTTGTGAGAGCTTTCTTTCTGTTTTTATCATCCGTCTCTACTTCTTCCTGATAAATTTACCCATTGTTCTGTTGGGTTTTAGGAGAACAATAGAGAACACCCCTTTTCCTCTTCCTAATTTGAAAGCAACTGAGACAAACACCAGAGTCAGATAGGAGCTGAAAATATCAGTTAGAAAGCTGGGCTGGAAGAAACAGCTGAGATGTGAGACCTCAGCTGTTTTTCTAACACCTCCCTCCACCCCTGAATTAGGGATCCTCGTCCACTTAGTCACTGATTCAGGGAGACAAGCTCAGGCTTTCTCCCATAAGCTAAGAGAAAACCACAATAAAACCCTTACACAGAAGACCTGGAAATGGCAGAGCAGAGCATTCTCAATCTCTTCTCAGAAACTCATTACCCGGGTAAGTCTTTCTTCACTTGGTAGGGTGAAGCATAAAGGAGGGTCAAGGATAGAGACCATGGGGGTCCCTCTAATCTATGTTCCCTCAAGAAAATGTGAGGGTAAAGGAACAGAGTTCCCTAACAGATGTCATTTACCCATTCATTTGATGCCCGTCTCTGAATATTCTACGAAAATATACCCAATCTCATTCTATGAGCTTCATTTTTCCCATCATTTAAACAGCTCTTAAAAGTCTATCTCCACCAGACAAGTCTTGAGAAAGTGGCAGTAATTCCTTATTCAAGCTCCTTTGCTCAGTGCTCTGGTAGATGCACATACCCTCTTGTGTGCACTCAGTGAAAACATGTAATTTATTACATTAATGTCAGGTATTAAATTTTCAAGTTCTGAATTTGTTTACTGTACTTCTGCCATGGAATTGTCTACAGCATTAGAAATCCCATGAGGGCAGGGGACCATGTATATGCTTACTTATTTGCTACAGCTCCGTGTACCAATAGGTATTTAATGACTGCTTTGATCCCAAGGATGACGAGGATGCAGATGGAGGTAAAGATGTCTCTCTTGGCTATTTGCATTTAAGTCCTTAACCTTGGCTGATAAACCAGTTTTCCCACTTCTACTCTTGTTTTCTGGTAATACCTGATTTGCAACTTTTGTCCCAGAGTATCAGTTCTCAGCCAAGTACTTTTCAACAACATACTAACATTAGGAAAATTAGATGCCTCTCATAAAATATGTGACTTGACTTTTGGAAATTAAGTTCTCCTACACAGTAATTCTTAACGTACAGTATTTGTATTGTTGGATACTGTTACAGAGCCGTCACAACTCTGTAACATGGTCAATTTTATTTTCTAATGCTTCCACTCTTCTTTTCCTGCCCTCCTTGTCACTGATCCTCCTTCTTGGTATCTAGAGCTCTCATGGCACCTCTCATGGCACTTTCCAGAGCCGCCCCCATGGCTTCCTTCTCAGGCCTGCCCTCTCTGCCTGCATTCTAGACCTTTTCATCCCACTCTTTTCTTACTCCTCTTTAAAAGATCCTGCTGCATTTTAACACGGGCCTTCTGGAACTAACTCTTTCTCCAAAGAAGTAACATTAATAGTGGGAATGTCATAAATTAATGTCGCTAGGGGGACATCAGGGATCAGGGAGGCTGGTAGTCACCCTTCGGATCACACCATGTAGGTGGCTGCATACATGGAAGGCCAAGTCTATGTATTAGTATTTGTGTCACCTTGCATAAGTACATAATTACATTTTAATGGGTGAGCTATATATTCACATATATGGATATGAATGCAACTTTCGTAAGTGCATGTCTGTGCAACCCCCTCATTAGGACATCAATAAAAACCTCTTCCTTGCTCATCTGGAACCCCTAGTTTCTGGCAGTAAGGAGAGTGCATCCATGTTGAGGTCATAAAATTAATTACTAATTTCTTTTAAAAAAAAAAAGCTGTGCTAGATATAAACTTAATTAAATAGTCATCTGAATCTCTGAACCTGGGTACTATAAAATTGGCCAGCCTGGAATACATCCACCACCATCTACCACTTAGCAACTTGGAAACCTCATCTTCAAGCCTGCCTTGAACTCAAAACTGGCTTGGCTTAGGGCAGATCCCTCTGAATGACTCTTCTTAATACAAAACAACTTCCCTCGCCCTTGATTAGGTTCCTGGTCCTAAGAAGCTCCAGACCAGCTTGGGAGCCCAAGGTATGGTTGCAGGTATCCGTAACCCCCATTTCCAGCCCCGTGGCCTGGTACCATTTGCTACTACTTCATTTGTATTCTGTTTGTGTCTATAAGTCAGATGAGTAGGGAAATTTATAATAAGCAAAAAAGATGACTGGCTGTCTCCATTGGAAACTATGCATTGTTTAGAGCAGATTCTTCCGGGCTATCTGATTCCAGGCTTTGATTTTCCCTGAGCTATTTTAAAACTCTGGAAGTTGGAGATAACTGGTAGCAATGAAAAATAATTCTTGTCCACAGACATACAAATAAGTTCTGTCTGGTGGAGGTTCAATTGAGTTTCCTCCTCCTCCCTGCCCCCCATGGAAAAAGCCAGTGTCCCATCTATTTTTAAATTCATTTCAACATTTCTTTACTCCATATAAAGGTGTGCATCTTCAACTACTCCTTTGAACTGGTTGTAGCATCTTACCACTTCTTTCATTAATAACAAGATAAATAAAATCTTTAACACATTCATTTTATACCTGTAGGAGAGTCATGATGAACAGGTGTAAGCTCCTTGTAGGCAGAGGCTCTCCTGGACCTGGAGTGGTACGTGCTTCCACTCACTGGCTCTAGACCCAGGGCAAATTACTTACCACTGTGCATCAGGACCCACCTATGGGCTAGAATAAGAATGCCTTCTCTGTCTACCTGAAGGGCTTGCCACAAAGATAGAATGAGTCTATATACAGGAAAGAATTGTAAAACCAGGAAGTGTTAAATGTAGAGTCTTCATCCTTTCCCCGTGTGCCAGAGTAAATGTTACCCACGCTTTGACTCAGCATGATTCTCGCCTGCTTTAGCCACCCCGTTGTCACCCTCCTCTCAATTCGTACTTTATTTACATGAGTTTATGTGAGCAATATCAATTTATTCCCCTCTAATGATCTCATGTGTGTTAATTTCACTGGTTGGGCAGATTGTAAGGTTCTTTAGGACTCCTTGGACTTATTCTCTGTGTTGACTTTGAATATCTGATTCTTCACCTTCCAGAATCACATTCTGTTGAATGACCCTTGCCCTGATGTCATCCGTGTCCCAGCATGTAGGCCATGGGAGGCAGTCCCCGTGTTTCTGAATACGCCAGGGTGAAGAGACAATGCCCTCAACTTGCTTTGCATTCCCTGTTGCATCTAGCAGTGTTAGATTCCTGATAGGATAGATTCCTTAATTGAAATGCAATAGTATTCTGATGTAAACGCAGTACCTGCCTTGCAAATGGTACGCGCTCAATTGAAGATGATGGTGACCTTGAAGGTGATTACATCAATCAGGAACTTACATGGTAGAAAAGACAATTCAGGAATATTCTGCCTTCAGAAAAGAAGAAAGATGAGAAGAAGAGCTAATTTGAATGGAACTATTACTATATGCTTGGCATTATTGTAAACCCTTTACATATATTAACCCATCTGAGACTCACAACAACCCAGTGAGGTAGGTACTGTTACTATCCCCCATTTTACAAATGAGGAAATTGACACACAGAGAAATTACATAACTTGCCCCAATGTCAACCAGCTACTGAGTGAAGACTGGCTCTAGAGTCTTCTACTATAATGAGAAGAAACATGAGACACAAAAGAGCTTTTTGGAGGAGTAAGTTTTACATTATTTTTGTATGATAGTCTCTTTGATCGTGAGAAAAATGAATTACAATAAGAAGATAGAAATGAGGAAGAAAGAAAGATGTTAGCAAGGAAGAAGGAACAGTAACGATAATGGTCAGGTCACCTTGAGAATATGTGACCTTGGACAAGTCATTTGACTTCTTAGTAAGATTGTTGTGGGTATGACAGGAGATAATTTATGTAAAGTGCATAAAGCAGCACCTGGCACATAGTAAGCCCTCAATAAATGGTATTGTTATTCTCTTTTAAAATTATTATTATCTATTACTATTATTAACCACAGCAGATGAAGACAGCTTATCTTATTATTGTTAAGTCTGGGATTTCACCCTACTTGCAGGCCAGCAAATTAGCTTGCTGCAGGTTCATGGATTGCTGGCAGAAGACAGGAGACTAGTTGTTCAGGGATAAAGGATTTTTACTCACAGCACAGCGAGCAACATGAGCATCACACAGTGGGTCTGAATCATTGTCGAGGAACACTGAGCTTGGGGGATTCATAGCTTTTATAGTAAAGCAGTAAGCAAGCCTGCTCTTTGTCCAGGAAGAGAAATCACCTCATCTTGCAAGGTTGTGTGTGAAAACACAGCTCTGAGAAATGGCCCAGGTAAAGGGCGGTCAGAGCCTTGCATGATTGGCATACCCAGAAAGAGCATGAAGGAAAACTCAGGGGCTAGGGCAGACTGCTTCTCACAACAATTATCACCATCAACTACTCTTATGAATCAGGGTAAAGGAAGATGACTTATCTTTTTTTCCGTTTATATCTGCACATGTTCCTACTATACCTTCTCACACTGGGCCCTGAATTTGGTCTGTTGAGGGATTATGTAGTGACTCAAGCAAAAAGGAGTCTGTTCTCTTAACTCCTCCAATTTCCTTGTCATGACTGAGGACTTAAGCTCCTCCCACTCTTGCTTCCTATTTTACTTCAACCTGAGACATCATACAGACTTTTACTTTCATTTCTTCCCCTGCATTAAGGCATTTTGAAAAGGCATTAATTGTGTGGCTCTGGAACAGGTCTGTTATCTTCTGGAATAATCGCTCAGTCTGGAACTATTACTTTCTCCACATGGACATCAATAAAGTGTCACATTTTAGACAAGATGTGGCTTTCTCCAAAATGAGCTTTGAAACGTTATGATCAGCATAAATTTCACTCGGCTACCTAGAATAGCCATCTGCATTTCACTGGATAGTAAATGTGCCTAGCACTATTAAACTACAATATCCATTAGAAATGCTTTTCTAAATCACAATCAAAAAGTGTTAGTGGGAAAAGAAAACTTAGATGTTGGTCATATTTATTTCTTAGGGCCGCTGTGAAAAAGTAACACAAACTGGGATGGCTAGAAACAACAGAAACTTATTCTCACTCTCCAAAGCTGCTAGGAAAGATTCTTCCTTGTCTTTTCCAGGTTCTGGTAGCCCCAGGCATCCCCTGACTTGCAGCTTCATAACTCAAATCTGTGTGTCTCTAGTCTCCTATTATAAAGACACCAGTCATGTTGAATTAAGGGTCCACCCTACTCCAGTATGACTTCTCTCATAATTACATCTGCAATGACCTTTTTTCCATATAAGATCACATTCTGAGGTACTGGTAGGTACGATTTCAACATACCTTTTTGAGGCAAATAGTTCAACTCATAACATTGACTAATCTAATCCCTTTATTTTACAGATAATAAAAATGAGGCACAAGAAGGTTATAAGGTACCCATGGTCACTGCTCTTCAAATTCCATGTCTTTCTGGATTTGAGACCCTTCCCCATCTTCTCCTTTAAGAACTGCGGGAGCCCACGCACCTTGCCTAACTCCTTGGACTTATTCTCTATGTTGACTTTGAATATCTAATTCTTCACTTTCCAGAGTCACATTCTGTTGAATGACCCTTGCCCTGATGTCATCCATGTCCCAAAGTGTAGGTCATGGGAGGCAGTCCCCAAGTTTCTGAATACTCCAGGGTGAAGAGACAATAGGCATTGGAGAGCATCTGTGACTTTGTTTCGGAAAATTGAGTCAAAATGAGCTTCCTGGAGAACGTGTGGGCCAGGAGGAAATTAATATAGAGAGTACTCATACATGGGAGAATTTACTACTGCAAGTCCTTTTGGAATGGTAGGCAAGATGTACCCATATAATTTTAAATGGTACAAAACAAAACTAACATATCTGAAAAAGGTCTTTTTTTCAGACTATCACAGGGCAAGTATGAAGAAATAAAATCTTTGGACCATTTCTTATCTTAAAGCCTTTTCCTGGCTCTAGGGATTTGCTCATGTTCCTCTGGGATTGTAAAATGCACAGGTGATTCAGAGCTTCTTTCACTGGATGAACGGTTCAAAAGCCAAACCCTCTAGGTAGGGAAACTTTCCCTCAGTTTTCTTGGGGATTTTGTTTTCTTTTCTTAATGCTGGAGGTATTTATCTTATGAACTAATTAGGAGATATTAATCTTCTCATCTTAACTCAACTGCAAAATACCTACCTAAATGCTATACAAAGTTCATACCTATCACTGAATGCATTTAATGGTATTGTTTTATATTGCTGAAACATGCTCGGCACCTTGAAACCTCTCTTGTTGCATTTATATTCTGAAAATGTCAACTACACAAAGAGTGGAAGAAAGACCTAAGGTTGATAATTAGCTGAATTCTTCCAATGTAGAGAAAGATCATAGCACATTCCAGATCCAAGAGACTCTTTTAAACAAAAGAAAGAAAAAATGGATTTCCACAGCACTCTTTTTTGCCTCTAGAGTTCATCACATTTCAAAACTAAGCGCAACTGACAGGATTAATTAGGTCGTTCCTGCTTGTTGGAATAGAATAGGTCCACCAACTCTACCTTAACGCCCATTCATAATTTTGGGTTAAAAAGAAAAACAGAGTGTGGCCTTCCTTTAATATCCATATTGAGCCAGTTATAAGCAGAAGCTGACCCCATTCAAAAGTAGATACAAGGCTAATGGTGGCTGCCTGGGACGGGACGGGGGGGCGGGGGTGGGAAGGGGAGGTTCTGTTTAATGAGTAGGGGTTTCCCCCGCTTTCCAAAAGTAGAGCATTCCTATGAAATCTTTTGTAAGCCAAAATGGCATAAAGCAAAGAAACAGTTACCTTAGGACATATCTTCCTGATGGATGCAAAAAATAAATAGAGATAAAGTACAGATGCCCACAGACACAGTTCAAAGCTATGGCAGCTTGATGTTGAGATGCTAAGTGTAGTTCCAGGGGAAGGAGCTTGGCAGTGCCACTCTGCCTGCTCAGATGCGTTGCTGGCTGCAAAATAAACGCTGAACGCTATTTTTGCTTTTTGCCTTTTTTTTTTTTTTTTTTTTGTAAAACTGAAAATCCTCTTTGGATTTCTTTCAGTTAGTGAAAACAGGTACTAAAGAAAAATTAACTTCCTCCCTCCTCAGGGACTATGCCCACATTTTAAAGAGCTGTTGACAATCCCACTACTGGGCATATACCCAGAGAAAACCATAACTCAAAAAGACACATGCACCCCATTGTTCATTGCTACACTATTTACAATAGCCAGGTCATGGAAGCAACCTAAATGCCCATCGACAGACGGATGGATAAAGAAGACATGGTACATATATACAGTGAAATATTAGCCATAAAAAGGAAGGAAATTGTGTCATCTGTAGAGACATGGATGGACCTAGAGGCTGTCATACAGAGTGAAGTAAGTCAGAAAAACAAAAACAAATATCGTATATTAACGCATATATGTGGATTCTAGAGAAATGGTACAGATGAACCGGTTTGCAAGGCAGAAATAGAGACACAGATGTAGAAAGCAAACGTATGGACACCAAGGGGGGAAACCGAGGGCAGGGAGTGGGATGAATTGGGAGATTGGGATTGACATATATACACTAATATGTATAAAACAGATAACTAATAAGAACCTGCTGTATAAATAAATAAATAAAATTAAAAAAATAAAGTGCACATAGATTTACATGGAAGAAAGGAATGGTTAGATAACTAACTGTTAACATAAACTAGTTTTTTTGTGTGTTTTTGTGGTACACGGGCCTCTCACTGCCGTGGCCTCTCCCGTTGCAGAGCACAGGCTCCGGACGCGCAGGCTCAGCGGCCACGGCTCACGGGCCCAGCCACTCCACGGCATGTGGGATCTTCCCGGACCGGGGCACGAACCTGCGTCCCCTGCATCGGCAGGCGAACTCTCAACCACTGCGCCACCAGGGAAGCCCTAAACTAGTCTATTTTAAATGTATAGGTAAGAAATTAGGACATAAAGCTAGATAGTATTTGTTGGAGGGGAGGAATCTAGAAAAGTTGGAAACATAGGGTACAGTTACAGGAAGAATGAGTGAGGTGGGAGTCCCTGGAATGGGAGGCAAGGTCATCAGTATGAATGCCCAAAGGACCTAAGAGCATGACTACCATGCAATTTACTTACTGAACAACCAAAGCCAGGTTGATCCTGGGTCAAAACTAAGAACATGGGATGCTGACAATATCAAGGACCAGGACAAAAGCCCAGGACTGAAAAACAGAAGCTAAGGCTAGATATCCAAGAAAACTAGGTACAAAACAGGCCGTGTCTGGTGAAGATCCCAGAAATGGATGGTAACCGGGAAGCTTGAAGTCTGAAACCGGACAAGAAAGGTCAGCAGAGCTAGATGGTGGACAGAATGAGATGCTCAGACAAGAGTGAAAGTTTAAGAAAGTATAAAGTTAGAATAGAGAGCAGTTCCGGAACACACTGAAAGAATGGACTTGAAACTCAGGCAGAGGTTACAAGGGTTAGAAACCAGATTAGAAGTTTTGGTGTCCAAAATCAGAACAGAGGTAAGAAGTTCTGGTAACAGGTAAAAGGGATGAATAAGGGCTTGACACTGGTCCAGTTTGTCTGAGATTTGGAGCTTAATATCATTCCTGTTAAGGCAAGAACCAATCCCGGAAAACTTCATTGAGACCCTGTAGGTGAGAGTCTCTGTTTGGAACTCCCCGGCTGAGATGTGAGTGTACGGGCAAGACAAAGCATAATTTTTGGCAGGAAGATTCAGGCACTTTGGTGCTGAGGAAACATGGAAAGGAAGGTGATTTTAAAAGCATAAGCTTTTAGTTATTTACTTTCACTGATTTTTAGACCTCAGTGTTTCTCACTTTGTGCTCCTAGTAAACATTAACCCCTCCAATTTTGCTGTCCTTCCTCCATTCATTCACCATTTCCCACCAGTGTCTGGACATACCAAGACAAGAGCCCATATGCATCTTATGTCTGTCTTAGACATTCTATGAGAAATGGTTTTGTAACTCTGCCTTAATAACCTGATAATTGTCATATTTTTTTTTCTATTAAGCTTAGAGTGCTGTCAAAATGTGCAAGAGTGACTTAACAACAATTATTACTTCTAAGTGGTGTTTGTTTAAATTTTATATTGACCTTTAAAGATACTAGGAGGTTAAGTGAAATGATCTGCCTGACTGGGTCATTTAGACCCCACGTACAGACTCGTTCCCACCCTGATCACAGCGACCAAGGATGGTGGTCAAAGAGATTTAACGAGCCCTAGGCCAGTAGCTCTGGTGCCTCAGTAGTAAGCCAACTGTGGTATTACTCTATATTGGATTCCCCCTTCCCTGTCAGATGGGGGCCAAAGTGTAGGACGAATCGGTTGACTGTAATGGAAGCAGAACAGAGCACAATTTCACTGTGGCTATAGTGTGAAAAGCCTGAGAGCACATCCAGGCTTTCCAGGTATCCTGAAGAGTGCCATGAACCAAAGCCAAGGCAGTTTTGTATAACTACAGAAGCGGCATTCCAATAGGTTCAATAGAGAGCAAGAGCTAAAGTCTGGAATCAGACTAAGGGCAAAACAAAACAAAACAAAACAAAATAAATGCAAACAAATAGTAACAACAAACTTAGAAGTAAAAGAGAATTGAGTGAAAAAACTCAAACATGAAGAAATCCTAGAGACAAAGTGAGTACAGAAGCCTCCCACTTTTTTCACCTAATCACAGATCAGGCTTAAATGGATTGCTGTACAAGGTTCACATAAAGTGGCTCCAGTAGAAGAGTCTGGCTTCTTTGTACTCAGATTTTGATGATTAGATTCTTGCCTTGTTTCTTTTAACTTGGCCTTCATCTTGCTCCTTTATCTCTGCGTATTTAATTTGGTCATCTCAGAATTGTAATTCCTCTAGAACTGGGGCCCTGTCATTCCTATCTGTCTGTCGTCTCTGCTTGAACTTCAATCTGCTCTACTTGTTTCCTGATACTCATATCCATCCCAGTGCTTTGGTTATAGCCAAATGCTTGTCTCGGTGAGCTCTTCCAGGCTACTGGGGGACACAACTGTAGTCCCTATTGAGGGCCCTCTGATGCCAGCGATCTGTTTACATAGTGCCTGTTGTTAGACTTTACCACTGTGCTGTACACTGGTCCAGATGTCCTCTCATTGCACAATAAATGCTTATTGAATTTAACTTCCTGGAAACTTCCCAGATTGCCTGCCCTGCTCCAGTGGGGTAAGGTTCAGGGGTTTCCAGGTGTCTGGTTTCGACAAAGACGGTTCAGCATTTGAACTTGTTGTCTGGTTGAAAATACCAGACATGTGACTATCCTTTTTTTACAATTAAATAAATCATATTGTTATGTTATCACAAAAATTGTATACACATAAGCATTGAAATCTAATAGAAGCTAGAAATTGTTATCAGTGGATGTTCTATGTCATGTCTTTTCAAAATTAGGGCTTCAGATACTTATCCGCTGTACCTAGTATTTTTGCAGACACCATTTCACAACCCTATCTAGGTTATTGTTCCTCCAACCACATTTTACAGTATGAGAAAATGTAGAGGAGAAATATTAGTCAGCTTGTACCTTAGAAAATAAGTGTAGTGGGCTCCCCTGGTGGCGCAGTGGTTGAGAGTCCGCCTGCCGATGCAGGGGACACGGGTTCGTGCCCCGGTCCGGGAAGATCCCACGTGCTGTGGAGCGGCTGGGCCCGTGAGCCATGGCCACTGGGCCTGCGCGCCCGGAGCCTATGCTCCGCAACGGAAGAGGCCACAACAGTGAGAGGCCCGCGTACCACAAAAAAAAAAAAAAAAAAAAAAAAGTGTAGTTATAGGAATGCCATTAACATCCACAAAAATATATTGAGCACCGGCTTTAGTGATTTGAGTACAGCTTTAGAGTATGCTGATATCTCTCCTTCCTAAAGGGAGGAAAAAAGACTTTAGCTGAAACTTCATTAGATGGCTTTCTTTAAAGAGAGATACATATAGAAAGATATATCAAGATAAGCATGAGCATGGTTACAAAAATAAAATAGGAGACTTCCACTTCTCAGAAGATGAAGTTGATATACTTTTCTCTATTTCTCCCACTAAGTACAACTGAATCTCCTGGATATTCTATATAAAACGAACATAAGAAGACTCTGAAAAGTCCAGAGAAGAAAGCAGACCAGCTAGGGACTTCAGAACCCAAAGAATTACACAGTGCTAATTTACCTGGATATTCTTTTTGCCTCATACATTCTAGACTTGGATCTGAAGAAGCTGGCAACCCAGAAATGCCAACAGGCACAGAAAAAAGTGTCTAAGAAGTTAAGTCTGCTCTACTTAGCCAAAGAACTGGGAAAGGGGCAGCCTAGCAAGGCAGAAAATTTTCAAACAATACCACTCTACTCTAGCTAAACAACACAGAGAAGACTGTGACCGTCATTCCCACTCATGCCAGCAAATGCCAACTGGTAAGCCTGGACTTACCTCCTCACCAGGCTGTAATGTCAGAGAAAGCCAAGTAGGGAGTCCAGACTTTCATCTTGGCTGGCCAGTAATAATCTCTCCTCCACCCCCAGTGGTGTCAATGGAGACTGATTTGGGGAGCCAGAACATCCACCCTCATGTCGCAGTAACAAGGAACCCCCAACTCAGGTGCTGACAGAGGCCAAGTGGAGAACTGGGACATCTACTTCTACCTGAAATTAATGAAGGAGACCTACCCCTTGCCCTACTAGAAGGTTATCAGAGAAAGCCAGCAAAAACAGAAGGTTTAAAGGAGGTGTTGTGTCTCACAATATACTATGAATATGCCCAAGTTTTGATCTAAAATCGTCCATCTATCAAAAACCAGGATGATCTCAAACTGAATAAGAAAAAAAAAATCAATAGATGCCAACAATGAGGCGAAAAGAATGTTAGAATTATCTGACAAAGACCTTAAAGCAGCTATAGTAAAAAAAAAATTTTTTCCACAAACAATTACAAATGCATTTGAAACAAATGAGAAAATAGAAAATCTCAGAAAAATAGAAGACATAAAGAACTAAATAAACAAGTAGAAATTTTAGAGGGTAACAACACAATAATCAAGATAAAAAGCTCAGTGGATGGGTTCAACAGCAGAATGGAGGGGACAAAGAAAAGAATCCATGAACCAGAAGATGGAAAAAGAAGAATTTACCCGATCTGAATAACAGAGAAAATAGACTTAAAGGAAAAAGAACAGACACTCAGGGACCTATGAACCTATAACAAAAGATCTAACATTCATGCCATCAGAGTCCCAGAAAGAGAAGAGAAAATGGGCAAGGCTAAAAAAGTACTCAAGGAAAGACGAAAATGTTCCAAATTTGGCAAGAGACATCAACCTACAGATCAGATTTAAGAAGCTGAACAGACCCTAAACAAAATAAACTGAAATGAAATCCACAAAAAGAAACATCATCATTAAATTTATAACTAAAAACAAGGGGAAAATCTTGAAAGCAGCCAGAGAAAAACACCTTGCCTATAAAGAAAAACAATTTGAATGACAACATATTTCTCATCAGAAACCATGAGGGCCAGAAGGAAGTAACAAAATATTTTACATGTTTGAAAGCAAAGAATCATCAACCTAGGATCCTATATCCAGGGAAAAATATCCTCGAGGAATGAAGGGGAATCAAGACATTTTCAGATGTGGGAAAACTAAGAGAATTTGTTGCTAGCCAACCTACCCTAAAAGAATAGCTATCAGATATTCTATAAACGGAAAGGAAACGATAAAAGAAGGAATCTTGGTATATCAGGAAGGAAGAAGACAGCAAGCAAAAATAATATGGGTAAATACAATGGGCTTTCTTTGTCTTCTTGAGTTTTCTGAATTATATTTAATAATTGAAACAAAAATTATTGCATTGTCTGATGTGGTTCTAAATGTATGTAGAGGAAGCATTTTAAACAATTATATTATAAACAGGGGAAGATAAAGAGATATAAAAGGAGGTGAGGTTTCTACACTTCACTCAGACTGGTAAAATAACCCTAGTAAGCCATGATAAGTTATGTACATATAATGTAAGACGTGGAACAACAACCAAATTTTCTTTTCTTTTCTTTTCTTTTCTTTTGTGTGTGTGTGCGTGTGCGTGTGCGTGTGCATGTGCGTGTGCGTGTGTGTGTGTATTTTCTTTTTTGTTTTGGTGTATTTTCAAAGTGATACACCACAAAACACTACAGATAATAAAAATGGAATTCTAATAAATGTTCAAGTAACCCACAAGAAGACAGGAAAATAAAACAGAAAGATGAAAAACAAAGAGAACAAACAGAAAACAATCAAAAAATTAAAAAATGGCATACTTAAGCCCTAACATATCACTAATTAAATATAAAGAGTCTAAATACACCAATTAAAAGACAGAGATGAGCGAAGTGAATTAAAAATATGACACAATGCTATGTTAGCTAAAAGAATCTCACTTCAAATATAACTGGAAGGGCTGGTTGAAAGTAAAAGAATGGGAAAAGTTACATTAATGCAAACATTAATCAAGAGAAAGTAAGAATTGCTATAATAATAGATAAACTAGACTTAAGAGCAAAGAAAGTGATCAGAGTTCTACAGGCACATTATATAGTGATAATAGGGTCAGTCTCCAAGAAGGATAACAATCCTAAATGTTCATACACTAAAGATAGCTCCAAAATATGTGAAACAAAAACTGATAGAACTCAAAGAAGTAAACAAAACTCAAGTATAGTTAGAGACTTTAACACCCCATCTCAACAGTTGATAGAACAACTAGAGAGGAAATCAGCAAGGATACAAAAGAATTCAACACCATTAGCCAACAGGATCTAGTTGGCATATAGAAGACTCTTCACAACAACAGCAGAATACACATTCTTTTCAAGCACCCACAGAACATATAACAAGATATACTATATCCCGAGCCGTAAAACAAGCGTCACTAAATCTAAAAGATCTGAAATCATACAAGAAAGTGTTCTCCAATCACAGTGAAACAAAATAGAAATCAATAACAGGAAAATTTCCAAACACTTGGAAACTAAACAGCACACCTCTAAATCTATGAGACAGAGAGGAAGTCTAACTGAATGAAAATGAAAATACAATATACCAAAATCTGTGGAACATAGATTAAGAAGTTTTGAGAGAGGTATTTATAGCACTAAATACTTATATTTGAAAAGAGACAGAGTCTCAAGTCAATAATCTGAGTGCCCACCTCCAGGACCTAGAAAAATAAAAGCGAAATAAACACAAAGCAACCAGAAAGAAGGAAATAATAAAGTTAAGAGCAAAAAATTAATGAAAATTTTAAAAGAAAAACAACAAGAAAATCAATGAAACAAAGACCTGGTTCTTTGAAAAGATCAATAATGTTGACAAACTTCTAGCAAAACTGACAAAGAAAAAAGAAAAACAAAAACCACCAATATCAGGAATGAAACAGAGGATATTACCGCTGAACTTGCAGACATCAAGGGATAATACGGGAAGACTACCAACAATTTTACACACATAAATTTGGCCGCTAAGATGAAATGGATGAATTCCTTAAAATACAAACTACCACAACTCATACAGATTAGAAAGGAAGAAATAAAACTGCCAATACGTGTAGATGACATGATTGTCTACATAGAAAATCCCAAGGAATCTACAGAAACATCCTAGAACAAATGAATGAGTTCAGCAAGGTCACAGGATACATGATAAGCATACAAAAACTCAATTGTATTTTATATACTTGCAATGAACACATGGACACCAAAATTTTATATACAGTACTATTTATAATTGCTCAAGAAAAAAAGAAATCTTAGGTGTGAACCTAATGAAATATGTATAGGGAGGGCTTATATGCTAAAACCTCCACAATGCTGATAAAAGAAATAAAAGAAAATCTAAATAAATGGAGAGACATACTGTATTCCTGGATTGGAAGACTCAAAACTGTAAAGATGTTAGTTCTCTCCAAACTGATGAAATGCCTAGCCAAATACCAGCAAGATTTTTTTTGTAGATAAAGACAAGATTCATCTAAAATTTATATGGAAAGGCAAAAGAACTAGAATAGGTGAAACAATTTTGAAAAACAAAAATAAAATGGGAGGAACCAGTCTATCCAATTTCAAGACTTACTGTATTAGTTTCCTACTGCTGCTGGAACAAATTACCATAATTTAGTGGTTTTTAAACAACACAAATTTATTATTTTACAGTTCTCAAGGTTAGAAATCCTAAATCAATCTCGGGCTAAAGTCAAGGTGTCAGCAAAGCTGTGTTCTGTTTGGAGGCTTTAGGGGAGAATCCATTTCCATGCCTTTTCCAGTCGCCTACATTCCTTGGCTGGTGACCCCCTTCCTCACAACGGCACTTACTCTCATTTCTGCTTCCATCATCAAATCTCCTCTCTCTGACTCTGATCTTCCTGCCTCCTTTGCAATTACATTGGGCCCACCTGAATAACCCAGAATAATCTCCCCATCTCAAGATCCTTAATTTCATCACATCTTCTAAGTCCCATTTATCATGTAAGTAACAGTCACAGGTTGGGACATAGACATCTGTGAGGGGCCATTATTTAGCCTACCAGACTATAGTAATCAAGACTATATGGTGAGGGATAGACACATAGATCAATGGAACAAAACAGAGAACCCCAAAATATGCCCAACTGATTTTTGACAAAGGTGCAAAAGTAATTCAATGGAGGAAAGATAGCCTTTTCAATAAATAGCGTTGGACACCTGGACATCCAAAAAATAAAAAATGAACCTCAACCTAATGGACAACTAGATATCCAAAAAGAAAAAAAAAATGAACCTCAACCTAAGTCTCACACTTTACACAAAAGTTAACTCAAAATGGACCACAGACTTAAATTTAAAATATAAACCTATAAAACTTTTAGAAGAAAAAACATAGGAGAAAATCTTTGGGATCTAGGACTAAGCAGTTCTTAGACTTGACACCAAAAGCACGATTCATAAAAGGAAAAATTGTTAAGTTGAGCCTCATCAAAGCTAAAAACTTTTGCTCTGCAAAAGACCCTGTTAAGAGGATGAAAGACTAGTTACAGAGTAGGAGAAAATATATGCAAACCACATATCTGACAAGGACCTAGTATATAGGATATAGAAAGAACTGTCAAAACCAAAAAGTGAGAAAACAAAAAATCCAATTCAAAACTGGGTAAAACTCATGAACAGACTTCACCAAAGAGGATATACAGATGATAAATAAGCACATAAAAAGATGTTTAACATCATTAGCCACTAGGGAGATGCAAATTAAAGCCTGAATGAGATATTACCACACACCTATCAGAATGCTTAAAATAAAAAATAGTGACAGCATCAAATGCTGGTGAGGAAGTAGAGATCACTCGTACGTTGTTGATGGGAATGTCAAGTGGTAAAACCACTCCGGAAAACAGTTTGACAGTTTCTTATAAAACTAAATATATAACTACCATATGACCCAGCAATTACACTCCTGGCATTTATTTCAGATAAATGAAGGCTTGTGTTCACACAAAAATGCGTAGATGAATGTTTATATCAGCTTTATTTATAGTAAGTCAAAACTGGAAACCACCCAGATGCCTTTCAACAGGTGAAATGTTAAACAAGTGGTAGTACATTCTTATTGTGGAATACTACTCAGGGATTAAAAGAAACAAGCTATCAATACACACATCCTGAATGAATCTCCAGAGACTCTGAATGAAAAAAAGCTAATCCCAAAGGTTACATACTGTATGATTTCATTTATATAACATTATTGAAATGACAAAAATTTTAGAAATGGGGAATAGCTTAGTGGTTGCCAAAGATTACGGAGTGGGTTGAAGGCAACATGAGGGTAATGGAACTGTTCTGTATCTTGACTATATCGGTGTCAATATCCTGCTTGTGATAGCGTGCTATGGTTTTGCAAGATGTTACCATTGGGGGAAACTGGGTGGAGTACAAGAGATCTCTCTGTATTATTTCTTACAAGTGCATGTGAATCTAAAATGAACACTCAACACTAAAAGTTTTATTTAAAATAAATACATAATAGTAAGAGATTAAAACCATAGGTAAAATAAGAATCCCTGAGTCTGTACTGAATTATATAAACAAACAAACAAATCTTAAAAAGAAAATAGTACTCAAAGGCTTAAAATGAAAATTGGTGATCTCTTTTCCTCCTCACCCCCCGTCACACTTCTCAAGGATAACCACTATCAACACTTTTAACTGGGTTCTTCTTATATTTACCTACATATTTCTATATGTAATCTGTAAGCTTATATTGTTATTTCCTTATCAATTTTTTGCATTACCTATTGAATTCCTATTTTGATACATGAACATAGCTCCCATCCTCCCAATTCATTTTTGTTAAATCAGTGGTCAGTAGTTACATTATTACGATGGAAACACCTTGCATTGTTGAAGCAAGTAGATTCTATGACGGTGTTTCCTTTCTTGCATATCCTTTTGTTTTTCCTAGAGTTGCTAGAGGGTTTTTTCCCCATTTCCTTTGGTTCTATGTACCTATCAAAATGCTTCATTAGGCCAGTCAGATGTCTACCAAATTTTTTTTCTGATCTCATACGTGTATCAGATAATTTAACAATTCCATTTCATTTATTGACAACTTCCTTCTCAGAGCTGGCTCTCTCCTCATTTGTCTGCTCTAAACTGAAATGACTGTCCCCTTGGCCTGCTGCACATTGTCATCCTGTGACTTCCCTCCACTACCTTACAGTGTTGATGTCATCGTTCACTGAACCCCATGTCTTCTTTTTTGTTTTATTACCTCATTTTGCTGCAGATCAGCGGGTGAATGAAAGGCAGACTTTTTAAGTCCTTCTATATCCTTGCATGGCTGAAAGTGACTGTAGTCTAACCTCACTGGGTGTAGAGTTATAGGATGAAAATAATTTTCTCTCAGAGATTTGAAGGTATTGCTGCACTGTCCCCAGGCTTTAAGTACTGATGTTGTAAAGTCCAATGCTGTTCTGCTTTGTTCTTTGTATGAAAAAGAGTGAAATAGGTACCTATGCATAAACTGTAGCAATTTTAAAAGCATGGAGGGATAAATATGTGCAAGTTTGTGCAAATAAATATGAAGACGAATGATCTCTTTTTAGAAAAACATAAATTACCAAAATAGGCCTAAGAACAAATAGTGACATTTAAATAAACAAATAACCACTAAGTAATTTGAATCACAACTAAAAAACTCCCCGCCAAATATACCATAGGTCCCAATTCTTTTAGGTGTGGATTTTACCATAGTTGTTTAAGATGGAAAGCTTGCAAAATTGATCTCTGAATCTATTATAGTCTTGACATCAAAACCAAGTAAGAACACTACAAGAAAAATTATAGACCAAACATCCAAGTATGATGTAAAAATCTAAAATAAAATTTTGGCAAGTTTATTTCAGCAGAGTATTCAAAAATAATCGTGAGCAAGTAGGGTTCATTCCAAGAATTTAATAATGTTTCAACATAAAGACCAAGCAGCTTAATCACTACATTAACAGACAAAGGAGAAATATATGACCATTTCAATAGATGCAGAAAAAATAGTTGATGAAATTCAATATCCATTCATGATAAAAAAAAAAAACTTCTGACACACTAAGAATGGAAGTGAACCTTGATTTAACCTGATACAGGATATCAATCCAGAACCTAAAGATAATATCATACTTAATGGTGAAACTTTAGAGACCTTCTCATTAAAATCAGAAACAAGACAAGGATATCTGCTAAGATTTCTTCTGTTCCACGTGGTGCTGGAAGTTCAAGGGACTACAATAAAATAAGCAAAAAGAAAAAAAAGAAGAGCCAAGAATAATCCTAACTCATACCACATACAAAACAAGCTGCAGATGGATTAAAGAACTACATCTGAAAAGCAAACCTTTAAAACTTTTAGTAGAATGTACAGGATGATATTCTTATGATCTCAAGGTAGGGAAGGATTTCTTAAACCAAACACAGAAAGACCAAACCAAAAAGAAATTCTTGATACATTTTAATTAATTATATTGTAAAACTACTATACAACAAAATACATCAAAATATAAAAAGACAATCCACAAACTAAAGAAGATAACCGCAATGCATATAACTAAAAGGATTCAAATCCAGAATATATATCAATAAGTAAAGAAGAAAACAACCCCAAAGGGGCGGGGGAGGACAGACACATAAACAGGTGATTCACAGAACGGGAAGCCTAAATAGACAACATGTGAAAAATGCTCATCCTCACTAGTCACCAGAGAAATGCAAAGTGAAGCAACAAGATACCATTTAACACCCATCAGATTGACTAAAAGTTAGAAAGAACTCAGCACCAAGTGTCAGTGGGGATATCGGGAAATGGAACTTCATACTCTACCAATAACAGTGAAAATTTGTAAAATTTCTTTGGAGCCTAATTTGGTGATACCTAGTAAAGTTAAAGATGTATGTCAACCAAGAGCTCGCAATCCCACTTCCTCATCTCTCATACTATGTCATTAGAGATCATCTAAAATTGATATATCAGGAAATTGAGTTAGATATAAGCAGATTCTATATCCCAGGGCTTCTCAACCTTTCATGTGTACACAAATTATCTATGATTCTTTTTAAAATGCAAGTTCTGATTCAGCAGGTCTGAGATGAGGTCCAAGATTCAGCGTTTCTAAGAAGCTCCCAGGTGGTGCCCAAGTTGTTGATAGGAAAACTTTATTTTGAGTAACAAAGAGATAAAACATAGGTTGCAAACTCAAATGCCTACGAAGGCCAGGCAGGTGGGAAAGGTGTGAAGCTGATTAGATAGGGACTGCAATGAACTAGAGAGTATACCCTGAATAGAGAGGCAACTGCTATCCAGCTTAGGCTGCACAATGCAAGTTCAGAGGTTCCAATTTCTCAAGAGAGGCTAGAAAATTGGTTTTATATGAAATCTTCCAATTTTAAAATGTTAACAACTATTTACAGGGGAAAAGAAAACACTATATAAACTAAACAAAATGCATCTTTGGGCAAGGTATGACTTGCTGGCCTTCAGTGTGCAATCTCTGATCTAGAGTTAAGATTGTAACCAATAGAAAAATTAATATCAAACTGTTAAGAGGTTGCCTCTGGTATGTGGAGCTGGGATGGGGAGAGGAGGATCTGGAGACTGCTGCTTCTTATCATAAGATCTTCTATACTGTTTGGTCTGTTCCTAGATGGGCATAGCTTTGACTTTTTAAAACTGTTTTTGGGGCTTCCCTGGTGGCGCAGTGGTTCGGAGTCCGCCTGCCGATGCAGGGGACACAGGTTCGTGCCCCGGTCCGGGAAGATCCCACATGCCGCAGAGCAGCTGGGCCCGTGAGCCATGGCCGCTGAGCCTGCGCGTCCGGAGCCTGTGCTCCGCAACGGGAGAGGCCACAACAGTGAGAGGCCCGCGTATCGAAAAAGACAAAATCTTATTGGTTTCAAATCTGGTGCAGGAGCAATTGGATATCCGTATGCAGAAGTAAATGAACTTCAACCCTTATCTCACACCAGAAACGAACATTAACTCAAAATGGATCATAGACCTAAATGTGGGAGCTAAAATTATAAAAGACTTAGAAGAAAACATAGGAATAAATCTTCATTACCTTGAGTTAGGCAATGGTTTTGTAGATATGATAAAAGCATAAGTGACAAAAGAAAATGAAAAATCGGACTTAATCAAAATTTAAAACTTTTATATGCCAACAAATTAGATAACCTAGATGGTGGACAGAATGAGATGCTCAGACAAGAGTGAAAGTTTAAGAAAGTATAAAGTTAGAATAGAGAGCAGTTCTGGAACACACTGAAAGAATGGACTTGAAACTCAGGCAGAGGTTACAAGGGTTAGAAACCAGATTAGAAGTTTTTGTGTCCAAAATCAGAACAGAGGTAAGAAGTTCTGGTAACAGGTAAAAGGGATGAATAAGGGCTTGACACTGGTCCAGTTTGTCTGAGATTTGGAGCAAAAAAGAAAAAAGAAAAAAAATCCTGTTTTTGCATAAGACAGTTATGACTAAATGTATGGTTGTTCCATATTAGCTTTGTCCACCCTAGCTATGATTTAGTTCAAGCTTAATCAGGAACATATCGTCTAATTATGTTGTTGCTCTTGTGGGAATCCAGTAACCTACTTTATAATGATCCTTCAATGATGTGATTTCAAGGAATACAACATAGTGAGAAGTAAAGATGACCCGAAGTAAGGGTGTAAAATTAATTAACTTGCATCAACAGCCTTCTCTGGGGTCTTGTAATCAGCCAGTAGTTCAAAACACATAAAAAATCTAGGATCCCAAGGCTGGATCGCCACAGAGGTCATGCTGTCCACCATACCACCAAGTACTTGAACTCTATAGTTCCTTAACTTATATTGTTCTACATTCCTGACTTCTCCTTTAATATCACATAAGGTGTAGAATACCAGGTCCAGGTCTTAAAATCTTTTTGATTCACAATAACAATGATATAGTATGAATAATAACAAAGATGATGCCTAACATTTTTTGTACATTTACAATGTGCCAGACATTGTGGCCAATACTTGATGTATATCATCTTATTTGATCCTAGGAAAACCAACTGATAGCTCCCTATAAATGACTTGTTAGTTACAAAAGGACAATATTAATGTTAGAGCGAAGAAAGCTGATGGACATCACCTTAATCAAGTGATCAGAGTTAACACTACAAATACTGGGACAATCTGACATCATATGCCTGCTAATATGATGCACTGAGAAGGACACAACATAACTTCAGTGGTATTTTTGTCCAAAACACATAATCTTAACTTAATCATCATAAAACAACAGACAGACCCAAACGGAGAGACATTCTGCAAAATAACCAGCCTGTACTTTTCAAATATGTCAATGTCATGAAATACAAATAGAAGCTGAGGAACTGTTACGGATTAGAGGACATTAACAAAACATGACAAATGGATTTAGTATATGATCCTGTTTTGGATCCTGAATTGGGAAAAGTAGCTAGAAAGGACAATATTCATTAAAATGACAAATTTGAATATGTACTATGGATAACAGCATTGCATCAATTTTAAATTTCCTGATTTAGATAAATGCACTACATTTAATGTAAAGGAATGTCTTTTATAGTATGTGAGTTGTATCTCAATAAAGCTACTTATTGAAAAAAAAAAAAAAGACAATGTCTAAGGTTTAGGCTTTCTTCACTTCCCCATAGCTCATTCCTCACTTTCCCAGTTTTCTCAACCATGTCTGACTATGTACTTTCATTCTTACTTTCCAATTTCCCTCTTGAATTTGAAGAGAACCAGTTTTGGAACATTCCATCCACAACTGGTTCAGTGATGGACACACGACCCATGTCAGGCCAATTTGTACCAGCAAGACTCCATTTAGGGACTTCCATTGCTCTACCGGGAAAGGGAACTCCACTGCTGGATTAGGCATTTTGAGATTGAAGGTACCAGGGGTCTCTAGGAAGAGCCTGAAAATGGAAACCAACCAAAGGGAAGTATCTCTGTTGGTCTTGGTGAAGTAATCTGCACTGTGGATTAAGCCATGTATGAAGTTGGCCCTAACCCTGAACTTATTAAGCTTATGGTAAGCTCTAAGTTGCCTGTTTTGATTAAGCCAGTTTGGGTCTTTTTTTTTTTTTTCTTTTTTGTCTCTTGCAATGAAAGAATCCTAAATGATATAGGCTTTTTTTCCTGGGTGCCAACCCCCTCAGGACATGATTTCAACTCATCACCCCTCACAGGACCCTGCCTGTTAGGCCTAAAATTATAGGTTCCTGCCTATCAAAGGAGGGATACCAGGCAGTTCCTATACCACAACACATGTAAATTGGATTCTCACATAACACACAAATAAATGGGCATCAAACAATTGTTACCCCATAACTGAAAAGTTGGAAAGGAGTTATTCTCTTCCTATCCAAAAGCCAGAGAGGTTATGCCGGTAAGGGAAGTCGGGGCAAAGAGTGTGGAGGACTCAATAACCTGGAGAAAGGGTAAAGAATTAGGTGGGCCTCTGATAATTAAACTAGCAGAACCCCCACACAAGGAAGGCCATTAGCTATCACTGAGAGCCAACCAAGTGAGTGTCTGTACATGTGTGACCTGAGGTTGGAAAACATGTAGAACTCCAATCAAGGTAGTCACTTCAGAGAGACCAAAATGGAAAATGACTGTAAATAAGTAACCTGAAACCTAAGTATATACTCCCCTGCACCTAGCCTCATGCTTGGCACATGGCAGTTTCAGTAAATATTTGTTGTATGAATGAATAAATCTATATGAACAAAAGGGTCAACACACCGGAGGGAAATCTATTGAGCCTGAAGTAGGCAGTCATCCTCCACGTGGCGTCCAGGGGACAGGGTATCTCAGGTAGATATACACATAGTTAGGAACGTGGATGTGGCTATGGATAGAGAAAATATAGGCAGAGACCTGGCTCTGTGTGCTTGGTTAATGTATATCCACCACTGGACTACAGACCCTCTCTCAGTGGGGGGACCCGACCTTGGACTCTACCGTGTTGAACAAGGTAAATTTTACTTATTGTGGCCTCTTGGCAGCCAGCCAGCTGGCTTTCATCTAGTGATAACCTCCGCATTTGTCATGAGCTAGGCTAGCCTTAGCACAGCGACTTTAACCTATGTACGGATCAGTGAAAAATACAACCATTGCATCAGGGAAGATGTTTAAAAAGTGGAAACCATGATAGATAATCAGTGTGTGTAGTTTTTGCTGTGTGATTCCTCCTTCTACAATCTTACACTGGGAGCACTTCAAAGAGGACTGGGTGAGACTATTGCACAAAAAGAGCACTAGGCCCTTTGTAGCACCCAAGACAAGGTCCAGTGGGCCTTGCCCCATCTCCATCAGGGACATCACATTCACATAGACACTGCTACATCTCTCGTTCCAGATAGAAACACATTCCAGATTAAAAACAGAAACAAGTTTTCCATTTCTAAACCTACTAGTTCAACGCAAGGACTTGCTTTGCTCTTTTTTGTGATTACATTTTCTTATCAAAGGAAAACACAAGGGCCTCATTGTGTCCTCTGTGTCAGTCATAACTAGAGAAAGGGAGTATGATCCCTCCTTGATTTATTCTTCCTTTTTTTTTTCTTTTTTGGTGAAAAGGTAAACAAAAAATATTTGCTCGGAGAGAAAGGATATTATGTAAATAATTAGCCCATTCCAAGATTATGTTGTACATATATATAGTAGAGTAGAAAGCTTAAAAAAGGGTGGGAATTTGCAGCGGGACTTCTTTGAGAAATAGGAACTGTCTCTCTAGTTCTGCTTATCTAGAATACATGAAGAATGGATTGTATTGGCTAGTGCATTGAGGCCCCCAGCCCAGACCTGGATTTTCAACGTGGCAAAGAATCAGAAACAAGTGAGGGAGAACTAAATGCTAATACCATACTGAACTGAACAGAATCTCCTCTTCATCAAATGATAAAAATGTTGTGCTACTGGATTATATAGACTCTCTGGATCCTTGGTGTGTACACTAATTCCTCCTCGTGGGAAACTCTAACAGAGCATTTCTGGGATAGCCAGGTAAGAGTGTGCTCAGACGGGTACCCAGGGGCATCGGGTCAGGCTCATTTTGATGACGCTTTCTTTCTCTGATTTTGTAGGCTCAACCAGAGCTTTCTCACCTACAGTTTGGTCTCCTGAGGCTATCTGAAGCATCAAAGGGTAACAATACTAAAATGTATACCTGACCGTTAACCAATGTCTCTATTCCCTTTAGGTGCAAATGGAAATAACTTTATTTTGTTGTTGTTGCTGTTTTTCCAGTGTTGTCCTCTACTTTCAAAGAAGACAGTGAAGGCTGATGAAGATCGAAAATCGTACCACCCATCAGTATTTTGAGGTCATCCAGGGTCGCTGATAGATGTGCTACTGTACCAGGAGTGGAGCCCTCTGTGGGAAGTTGTGGTGGATCTAGTGCCGCATCAGTGAGCCGCCGGCCAGTGAGAACAGGTGTCTGACACCCTTACCTTGTTCCCCACCTCCTGAACGCAGTCCATTCCCAAATGGTTTCAGGTAGCCTGATGCTCGATTCTCTCCCTCCAGAAGGGACATTTTGCTAGCCTTGCCTCTAACTCACATTTCCCTTTTGGATTACTTCTGCTCTCTCTGTTTCAGGTCAACACTTTCACTGATCCAGAAACAAAAGCAAGGAAAAGCTGGAGGGGGAAAGAAACATGGAAAAAGACATTTTGGCTCCCATGGAGGCTCTGACGACCCAGGCGAGGGACACAGACTCAGCCCCCACGCACGCAGGAGCCCCGCCTGCAGTTCAGACCGCACTTGAAGATGCTACACTTGCTGCAAGTAGTGGGGAAAATGTGGGGCAGGAAAGCATGGGTCCAAGGGAGGGTGATGAGGTGGAAAAATTGTCTGATCTCAGTCTGTGTCTAAACGTGGAAGGTGAGGCCCCATGCCCGCAGGCGGCTCCCAATCACGCTGCATGGCAGGAGGCTAACAGCAGGGGAAACGTGGGGAAGAAAAACAGCCATAAAAGGAGGAATCGAAAGGAAAGGAAGATTGTATATTTTCCTTGTCCTCTGACGCTGCAGACTCGGGCGTCTTCTGCAGCCCCGGTTCTGGGTAACGCTTGTGTCATGGGGCCTCTGCCAAGTAAGAGTTCGGAAGTTAGTGTGGGGCGTGAAACCACGGAGCAAAGGAGGAACAGTGAGACAGAAAAGACATCTGTTCTCACTCAGCCTTGGGAGGCACTGGCTGGTGCCCTGTTGCCAGAGGCAAGTCCAGATTGGCCCTCTCTTGAGAGGGATCCTCTAGTGGCTAAGGGGGAGACAAAAGCAGGGCAGAAAGACAGCCGTAAAGGGAGAAATAAAAACAAGAAGATGATGGCTAGTCCCTGGCCTCTGAGAGTACAGGTTTGGGGATCTTCCACAGAGCCATGTCAGTTACCAACGGCTCCTGCAAGGGCTTCAGAAGTTGCTGGTGATGGAGTCGACGTGGGGCTTAGAAGCAGAGGTCAAAAGGCTGAGAAGGATAAAACGTCGGTTGTTACTTATCAGACTGCTCAGGCTAGCACCCCATGGCCAGCTGTGGCTCCGGGTCAGGGCTCATTGGAGGAGGTTTCCTTTGCTAACGATGGGGGGAACGTAGGGAAGAAAAGCAGCAGTAAGAAGGAGAATAAAAAGAACAAAAGGGTCATTTCTTCTCCTTGGCCCCTGACAGTCCAGGCTTGGGCATCATTCACATACACAAGTCTGGTTCAGACTCTTTTGCAGGCCAAGTCTTCCAGGGCAAGTATAGGGATGAGTATGGGCCAGAAAAGCTGGCTTCAGTTGGAGAATAGTAAGGAAGAAGCAAAGTCCGGTTTTCCTTGTCTTGGGAGGGTCCAGGAAGGCGCCTCCTTCCCAGCAACAGCTCCGGAGCAGGCTTCATTTGAGGGGGCTCCGGCTCTGGAAGACCTACATTCCAAGCTGAGCCAAACCAGGAGGATGCCCAAGAGGGGAAATGAGGACCAAGTGCAGAGCAGTGCAGAGAAAAGCCTGGAACCCTCTCAGGGCTGTAGAGATGTAGAGAGATACTCGGAGTCTCAGGACTACTGGGACTACACGGAGACGAATTCCGCTGGGCAAGTCGACTGTCCTGACGTCTGTTCTTCAGTGGTGGGGGATGCAGGGACAAGAGAGGGAAAGCACTGAATCTCAGACAGACTGGATGGGGAAATGGGGAGGTTTATAAGATGCAGGAGAGGAAAGAAAGGGAACTAAGGAGCTCTCTGGGCCTTGGAAGAGTGACCATCTGTCTCTGTTTCGGAGAGAGAAGGGTTTAAAATGCTACTCTGAGGTAAGAGAGGCTCGCTACACAAATGGTCAGTTTTCTCCTGTTATACCATAATATCGCAATCACACGCTTGATGGGCGACTTCTCTCCTAAATCAGTTTTAAGTTTACAGGTGGTAGATGCTGTATAGTTGGCACATACAGGGTAACGTTTTAGAGAAGCAAAAGTCCCTATTCTGTCTGTCCTCTTTCCCGTAAGATTTTTCACATCCTTAGGAGAGGTCTGTTATTTATGGCTGACAAATGGTATTATGAGTCTAGAGTGTAAACCAATGGCAGAACGTGTATTGGATCCTGAGAACACTTTTCCTGACTGGAAAACGTTATTGTGTATTGTATATTAGACTGTAAATTGCCTTAATGGTTGCAGTGGGTTCCTGGACTGGCCAGTTTACAGTTGCTGAGAGCACAGACTCTAGAGTCACAATGCCTGGGTTCAAACCCCAGGTTTGCAACTCACTACCTGTGTTCCTCTGGGCAAGTCACTCCTCTCCTCTGGATCCCAGGTTGTGCTTCTATCACCTGGTGATAATAATAGCACCTGCCTCGTAGAACTGCCTGAGGATTAAATGAGTTAACACGCTTGAAGCCTTTAGAAGAGTACTTTGCATATAATAAGCCCTCAAACAGTGTCGCCTATTATTACTTTAGCTTGCAGCACTAAATTTCATGGACGGGTCTGGCAACTGTAGCATTATGTGTCTTAAAAGTTATACCAATGGCAGTGCAGACGCAAGACAGAAGATGATGCCTCCACTTAAAATTGTGGTAACAACAATTCTTAAAGCCATGGAAAAATGCTATTTAAGGGGAAAACGGGCAGTAAAACGGTAGCTATCATTTTGAAGTAGTAGGATTTCAACCATGTCAAGAAAATGTGCAGCTATACAGGCCAGGAGAGAAATATGCTACTATGTTAATATTGGTTGTTGCTGGATGGTGGGATCATGCATGGGAATGTTTTTCTGCTTCTTAATTCTTTTCTATAACTCCCAAATTTCTATATTACCACGCAATCAGCAAATGATCAAACTAAATTAATGAGGGGGAAGAAAAAGACTTCTCCACGTTGGACTTGGAGGAGAGTCACCCGACATGGGAGGTGCTGAAGGGACTGGACCTTCCCCAGTGAAGACTCCACAGCCTGCAGCTGCTGGAAAAGAGGTCCAGGTGCCTTTGACTGTGGCGGGACAGAACACAGACAGCTACCTTACAGGGAAGGAGAGGAGGGACTTCTATTTTTCTCAAACAGCCTGTGGGAACAAGGGAGGGGTGCTTACTTTTCTGCTATAACCAACCACTGCCTGATTTGGCAGGGACCGTGCTGCTCTGGCTATATTATTGCTACTGTCTGTCACGTTTGTTGAAAACTTATCTAGAAGCTTGGCTGGACAATGTAGTTGGGTATAGGGTGAGATTAAAAGGTATACTTGTTTTGACCTTTTGTATAGCCTGGCTTTGGGGTCAATTTAGTTAAAATGATGTCCTGATGCATTCCCTGGCAACATTGAAGGGGTAGATATTCATGGAAGACTCGGGGGTGAGGGTCAAGTGCCCGTTTTATGTGTCCCAGATGCTCTAGCAGGGGTTTGGGAACTTTTAGAGGAGAACCTTCTTGAAGGTACAGGTGGGACTTTTCCGATGCCCACTCATCTTCCTGCCCTGAGAGGTCCAGCTATACTCTGATCCCCCTTTAAAGGGACGGTAGTACCCCCAGTTGGTCACATGCCTTGCTGTAAAACCCATGGCCTTAACCAGAAGAGGGACTGGGTGTATGTGTGTGTTGAACAAGTGGCCGCATAATCTTACTACCCCTCACTGTAATCTCAGGGGCGGGCTCTCTGATGTACATCAAGGTTAGAATATAGGGAATGAAAGACTTCCGATGGAGCAGGGCTTTGGAAGGAAAAGAACAATGGGCTCCATGCTTTCCCCCAGGTGAGTTTTCCCCTCCACTGTCTCCCACATTAGTAGGAAATTCAGTGCAGGAAAACTACGCAGAGCAAGGGGAGGAACAGCGGAAAGGAATTGAGAAACTAGTTGCCCAGTTCTTGGTCTTGTTCAAGTTTAAAGCTATACAAGAGGGTAAAAGGGGTCTGAGGTTTCTTCATTGTCCAGCTCAGCTCACCTGGGTAAGAGACTCACAATGGATTTGAGGCAGAAGGCTGTGACTATGAATAAAGACTGCGTTTACCTAACGTATTTCCTGTGTCACATTAATCTTGGGAACCTTCAAGTACAACAGCAGGCAACTGACAAGAGTCTTGGTACCGTGTTGTGGAGGGAATCCAAGCATCTGAGAAACAAGGCAACATGATGGAATCACTCATTATGGGATAAGACCTTGACCCTGAGCTTTGTAGTCCCAACACATTATTTCTGCCTATTTCAAATCTAAATACTTCTGCCTGCCTTTCTTCCCTAAGAATTCTTGACATTTCTAGCCATGTCTATCACTGCTCCCCAATAGGAACCACCTACTTCAACCAAGCTGGCCACCTTAGTGTCCCCCCAATATGCTATGAACATCCCCACCTGCAGCCTTTTTTCAAATTCTTGCCTATGCCTGGCCTGTCTTTCTCTCCTGGAACAGAGTCCCGGCTCCCATTTCAGAACACAAAGCTCCACTAGGCCTTCCCCTCAGCTCACTGATGCATTTTCATTGTTTTATCTGGGCCTTTCTTTTCACCTGAACCAAAGCTATTTACTCTGTTGCTTCAGGGGCTCAGTGAAGTTTTGTAACAGGAAATATTCCTGCAGGATATATATTGTTCTAAAACTCAGTCAGCCACTTGGGGGGTCACTTCCTGTATACATCAAGTGGGCTGGGTTCACAAGGGACTATACTTTAATTTCACAGCTAGGTAAAGAAATTGCTGAACATCATTCATTTCCTACCAGTAAAATAAACGGGCTCCCTGGGGTGGGGATGGGGGAGCCCTGAGAAACTCAATAGCTCTTTCATGGGACCTGCCTTAAATAACAATCCTTCAGTACCCAGAGTTTATATAGTCCTTAGCTTCCAAGAGGTTCACAGTGGTCCTTAATATCAAAATATGCTGTCCGTAGTACATGAACATGGCATCAATGACCCATTGGCAGTAGGATGTGGGTTTGGAGTTGTTTTGCCAGCAGGGGTGAGGCTGCACTCAATCTTTCAGTCTCTTACTCCTTGTGACCGAAGGCAGCTATTTTCCAGCCAGGGATGTGCCTTGGAAGGGAGTAAAGCTAAATGATCCACCAAGTCCCCTCCCCTGGCCCAGAGCTCTCACCATGTCAGCTCACCAGCCAGAAGTACTTCAGTCTCTCAAGGTTCTTGCGTTCTTCGATTACTCACACGACTCCAGGAGTGTGGGCTCTGGAGTCTGACCCTCTGAATTCAAACCCTGACTCTTCTTACTAACCTGGATAAATTACCGAACCCTTCTATGCCTCAATTTCTTCAACTGTAAAACGAAACTAATAATAGTAGCTACCTCTTAAGATTGCTGGGTGGATGGAGAGAGTTACTATGTGTCAAGTGCCTAGAGTAGTGCCTGGCATGTATTTAAGTCCTCAATTCACGTTGGCTATTCCTATTATTCATTCTTCCCCAGCGAAGAAACCAGGAACTGAAGTATTCTGCCCTGCCGGCTTTGGTTTGCCCTACGACCTAGTGCCAAGTTCTTCATCTTCATCTGGTTATCAAACTAGGTTTCTTGACAACCATTTGACACCCACCCCTTGCCCATCCTGATAACATTATTTAAGTGCTTTTTTGACACTGCCATGGGTGCGTCAAAGAAACTTCAGAGAAACATTGTTTCTGCCCTCAGTGAGCTCGACATTTACTTCTGAAGATGGGCCAAAAGGAAGGTAACTTTGGCAGCATACACACCCTATCACTGTGAGCACAGCCCAAACCCATTGGATCTAGGCACATGCAGGCCCAGGCCAAGAACATGTTTTTAACCCAAAGTTGGGAAAGCCACAAAAAAAGGTCGGGCGGGGACTTCTCTGGTGGTCCAGTGGTAAAGAATCCACCTCCCAATGCAGGGGACGCAGGTTCGAACCCTGGTCGGGGAACTAAGATCCCACATGCTGCGGGGCAACTAAGCCCGCATGCCACAAGAGTGCTGCAACTAGAGAGAAACACGAGCAGACGGTGTGCTGTAACGTGAAGATCCCGCAAGCCTCAACAAAGATCCTGTGTGCCGCAACTAAGACCTGATGTAACCGAGAGAATTAAGGAAAATAAGTAAATAGAATAAATATTTTTCTTTAATTTTTTAATAAATAAAAGGTCTGGGTGATGTCTTATAAGACATTCCTGGTTTGGTTTCCTGACAAGGTGAGAAAAATCCACATCTGTTAATCACCCACAATTATGCTGGATATTGTGAGAATATCTATCTATCATCTATCTATCTATCAACCACCTATCTACCTACTTACCTGTCTATCTCTTATTTCAGCAGGGTACCAGATCCTTGCAGATTTTCCAATCTAGCAAAAATCTTGAAACAATTTTTAAAATAATGCAACAAAAGGACAAATGTTGTATGATTCCACTTATATGAGGTACCTAGAATAGTCAAATTCATAGAGACAGAAAGTAATATAATGGCTACCAGGGGCTGCAAGTGCAGAATGGGGGTACGAAGTTTCAGTTTGGAATGATGTAAAAGTTCTGGAACTAGACAGTGGTGATGGCTACACAACAACGTGAATATACTTAATAATACAGAACTGTACATCTAAAACTCGTTAATATTATAGGTTTTAAGATATGTACATTTTACCAAATTGAAAAAAAAATAATGCAAGACTATAAAATAAACTCACATGTTCAGAATAAGGAAAACCGAAAGATGGCTGGAGTAGCTCAGGAAAGTTTTCTAGAAAAGGCAAGATATGAGCCAGGATTAGATGAAGGGGGACAATTTGGAAAAGGGGGAGTGAGAGGAAAATTGCTGGAGCAGAGGCCCAGAGATAATGATGAGTATGGCCCCCAAAATGAGCACAGTCGTCCCAACAGAAAGAGGTGTGTGTGCTTACCGAGCAGTGGGAACTGTGGCCGCTTGAGTGGGGTGGAGCCTGACCACGGAGGGACTTGAACTGCAGGCAGACACTTGAATTGGGAGCTTTGGGCACTAGACATTCGTTGTAGTGTTATATAATTTAACCTTTTACTACTGAAATCTGAGCAACATCTGCAGTCTACTTAATTATAAGGAGTCTGGTTTTGATAATATGTTATAATTATGTAAGATGTCACCATGGGGGGGGAATTGGGGTGATGGTATTAGAGACCTCTTGGCACTCTTTTTGCGACTTCTTGTGAGTCTATCATTATCTCAAAATCAAAAGTTAGCAAATGAATGTTTGAGAGATCAATCTGTCATCTGTGTGCGGGCTGATTTGAAAGGAGGTGAAATGGACACAGGATGAGAAGAAGTTATTCCAAGCAGGTATTTCCTCACTTAAACATGGTTCATTCAGAAAAGAGGTTGGCCCTGGGTAAACAAAACTTTCCTTTGGGCTGTTCAGTCAAAGAGAAAATTTTTTTGAGTTTGTTGAATTTATGAGCCAAGTGCCGTGTTGCTGGATGAGGATGTTTGGTCTTGGGAATTTGGAGTTGGGACTTTCTAGTCAGCCATCTGGGGGTGAGTCAGGCTCTGACAGGGCAAACAGCCACCTGTTTATAAAGAAACTGTGAATGATTCATCTGCTCAGATGTTGAACCAGCTAAACTAGAGCTTATTCTCTAGGAAAACAATGGAAACACCTCTAAACGTCTGTAGCCTATAGAGAAGGTGCTGGGCTTGGTACAATCTTCTACAGCAAGTGAGTGGGCATCTGGCTGTACAATATGCCCATCGAGTGATGCAGACTCAGAAGTCCATCATCCAAACATAATCTGCTAATCCAACCAAGCCCACTCAGCATCTAGAATCTACAAAAGAAAAAGCTGAATGCCGACAAGCACATTTCTCCCACTTTCCTTCCTTGTATTTCTTTTCAGAAAACAGATGTTGGCTGCGGTGGACAGTGAGTGAAGGGACAGGAGCTGGAGGGCATCCTTCCAGATCGTCTCTTCTTAACCGGTAGCTAGCTAGCCCATCGTCCCTTTGCCCCCCTCCCCCAGCTGATTGGGACCTCGGAGGAGCCACTTGGAGTAAATCTGGCTGGCTGGCTTCAGCGGGTTGCCTGGATACAAGCCAAAAGTGGAGTGGGAGGGTGATGAGAAGGAACTGGAATCTCTCTTCCCTGTTTTCGTCTTCCACTTGCTCTTCCTAAAGTGTACACCCTTCATCCCATTCGGTTTCCTGCTTCAGCATTCCTTTCTGGGGGACAGGCCTCTTGCTGCCGGTTGAGTTTGTTTTCGGCCCTGCGCAGCGGCTGGCTTCCTTAATGTTTCCGAGGTAGCTCAATTATCTTGATCGTTTCAGTTTGGGCTCCCTAATTAAACCAGCTGGTCATGAATACACAGAGGATTTATCACTTAATAGCTGAACGGCTAGGTCATTAAGGAATAGTAGAGAAACAGTCAAGTGATTGTTAATCTTGAAGAAAATGTAACAAGGAGATGGCCATTTGCTTCCTGTTGTATCCTTTAAGGTTTCTGTCTGTGAAAGGATGGCTTGTGTTTTCCCTTTTTGGCCTTGGGGGTCGGAAGCACAGTTTGCGGTGAGGTAAGGGGCATGGCAGGGTGGAGGGCAAGCAGAGGAGACTGTTTGGGACCTCTGAGAGCAAGCTGTGTACTTTTGGCTTTTTTTTTTTTTTTTCCGGTACGCGGGCCTCTCACTGTTGTGGCCTCTCCCGTTGAGGAGCACAGGCTCCGGACGCGCAGGCTCAGCGGCCATGGCTCACGGGCCCAGCCGCTCCGCGGCACGTGGGATCTTCCCGGACCGGGGCACGAACCCGTGTCCCCTGCATCGGCAGGTGGACTCTCAACCACTGCGCCACCAGGGGAGCCCAACTTTTGGTTTTTGTGTATCTCCTCAGACTAGTATCCTACAAGGTTTGTTCCAAAGGTATTTGCTTGATTTCCTGGGCAGGTATTTGCATTCACCTGGGTAGGTAGCTCGATTCCAGTCCTTCCCACTGCTCCTGTGTGGCTCTCGGGAAAGCGTAGAGTGAGTTTGCCAAGGGGACTCAAAACTTTAATGTCTTCCTTCATCACATCCCAAACTCTGTTCCCATTTAGCTGGTGACTGATGAGGCTCCTTGACCTTGACCTACACCAGTGCTCCAGCAAAGCAGAACAATTACCCCAAGGCCAGGCGATACACCAGGCCAACAAAGTCACTTTTAACTCTCAAATTGTGTGCTGTGGTTGGGAGTGAGGAAGCGGGGCTTTTGAGTTCGGGAACCGCTTGAGCACCTCCTAGCAGTGGACCGTGTGATTTGCCCTGCTGGCAAGCCTGTGCTCTTTCTTCTGCGAACACACTGGGCTACAAAACCAGCCCTATGGTGAACCAGGGAGGTATGCAGCCCATTGGGGAAGGAGATGAGTGGGCATCGGAAAAGTCCCACCTGTACCTTCAAGAAGGTTCTTCTCTAAAAGTTCCCAAACCCCTGCTAGAGCATCTGGGACACATAAAAGGGGCACTTGACACCCACTCCCCCCCCCCCCGAGTCCTCCATGAATATCTACCCCTTCAATGTTGCCAGGGAATGCGTCAGGACATCATTTTAACTAAATTGACCCCAAAGCCAGGCTATAGAAAAGGCCAAATCAAAAATTTACTTTTTAGGGCTTCCCTGGTGACGCAGTGGTTGAGAGTCCGCCTGCCTATGCAGGGGACGCGGGTTCGTGCCCCGGTCCGGGAGGATCCCACATGCCGCGGAGCGGCTGGGCCCGTGAGCCATGGCCGCTGAGCCTGTGCGTCCGGAGCCTGTGCTCCGCAACGGGAGAGGCCACAACGGTGAGAGGCCCGCGTACAGCAAAAACAAAAAACAAAACAAAAATTTACTTTTTAATCTCAACCTTTACCCAGTTACATTGTGCAGCCAAGCTTCCAGGTAAGCTTTCAACAAACTTGGCAGACGGCAGCAATAATATAGCCAGAGCAGCACAGTCCCTGCCAAATCAGCCAACGGTTGGTTACAGCAGAAGAGTAAGCGCCCCTCTCCCATGTCAGGTGAATCTCCTCCAGCACGTCCATCATAGAGGAGTCTTCTTCCTCTTCCTCTCCTTCTCCTTCTTCTTCCCTCTCCTCGTCCTGTCCTCTTGCATGATCCCAGCATCCAGTAGTAACCAATATTAACATCGTAGCATATTTTTCTCCCGGCGTTTATTGTTGCACATTTTCTTGACATGGTTGAAATTCTACCACTTCAAAATGATAGCTACCATTTTGTCATCTGCTCTTCCCTCTTAAGTAGCATTTTTCCATGGCTTTAAGAATTTTTGTTATCACGATCTTAAATAGAGGCATCATCCTTTGTCTTACATATGCACTGCCATTTGTACAACTTTGGGGAGAGTAATTCTTAATGCTTTGTCTTTCAGCACTGAATTTCACAGAAGAGTCTGGTGCTGTGGTATTATGTGTCCTAATAACCCCTGGGGTCTTTGTTGAATGCCAAAGCTTACCTCCATCCTTTTGCTGAAGCTGAGAAAACCAGACCCCGAAAGTTTTCCTGTCGAACTCATGTTTAAAGTTGGAGCATCTTTAGGCCTGTGGCTTCCAAGTTCTTATGTGGCAATGCCTAATGTTGTCAATTCCATACTTCTAACATGCAGCTCTGTCCCCTATATCATAGGATGCCCAGTTCATCCAGGTTTGCCTAGGGCTTTGTGTTCTAGCACCGAAAATCCTGTCTCTTAGGAACCATCTCAGTCCTGGACAGATCGGAACAGTGGAGAGACTGTCCCTATTTTAGCACTGAGAAGTCCTGCATCTCCAGAAACCCTTCACTCCCAGGCAAACATAAATAGTTGGTCATTCTCTATAAGATTCCATAAGGAATTGGCTGATGGCATTCCTTCTACCAGAGGTATTTGCATTTTAATAGGACGTCCTCCAAATCATGAATGCACAATCCAAAGGAATGAATGGCTAATAATGGAATCACAGGTACTGGGAGAAGTTGGTGGGATAGCAACTTTCCTCCCTTCCCATGCCTTTCAGTTCTCATTCAGGTGACTGCATACGCTGCCAGCTCCTTCCAGGAGGCAACATACAGTGTTATATTACAATTGTTGGGAGTCCTTATCCCCTAGGGCATGGTTCTCAAACTGAAGCTTAAATCAGAGTCACCCAGAGGGCTTGCTAAAAACATTGATTTCTGGGTCCCATCCCCAGAATTTCCCATGCAGGTGGTCTGGGGTAGGGCCAGGGATTTGCAGTTCTAAAGAGTTTCCAGATGCTGATGCTGGCGGTCCTGTGACCTTACTGAGAACCATGGTGTATATTAGTTAGTACAGTCTCTGCAGACCAACTGCATGAGTTGGAATCCTTGCTTTAATACCAATTGGTTTCACAACCTTAGCTACTTACCTAACTCCTTGCGCCTCAGTTTCCTCATTGGTAAAAGTGGAGGTAATAACAGGACCTCTTTCATTGGATTGTTGTGAGGTAATGAAACAGTGCCGGGCTATAGTAAGCTACGTATGTGTTTATTATCATTACCCCCAAGCTAATAAGAACTGATACGTTATTCCTCTTCTTTAGACTTAAAGCAAGCTGCAGGCACTTTGCGCTCCGACAAGCATTCCTGCCACGCCCGGCCCCTGGGTAGGGTTTGCAGCTGCCCTGGTTCTTCCAGATGCTGACTGCCCCTCTGGAGAAGTTTGGCTGAGCTAGCATTTAGTATTCTCTCTATCCCACCCTGCAGGCTTTCAGAGAGCTTCCAGAAAAGCTCTCCTGTTTGCCAGGAGAATGCCCATCAGTGTATCCACAAAGCAGCCCAGAGTATTTGAATAACACATGGCCCTATAAACTCCATAGACAAAGCCTTAGTTGTTGAGGAAGAAAGACCGCTTAGTTGGAATAGACACATGTGGACTTCCTTGTTTAAGGACGGATGAGTTTATAGCAGGATGCAAACATTCAGTGTGTGTGTGTGTATGTATATATATATATATATATATTGCCTTTCTCCATTAGGAGGGGTCATTTGGCCCATTGTCCAGCAAAGAGCAACCTTCCCCAGGACGAAGGGCACATTTCTCCTCTTCCCTGCAGGAAGCAGAGGTAAGCGATTGAGTTTTGTGAACACTGAGCCCCTTCCCTGACCTCCAGGGAAGATGAGCCTCTTTTCTGTTGCCATTGATTGGGAGTCCAGTTTTAAAAGAGCCACTGAGGCTCTTCCTGGTGGGCCCTGAAGGGCTTTTGCTAGTGTCAGTGAAAGAAAGAAGTGGATCTGCAGGGGAAAACAGCCAGCCTGAGAGAGCATGGTAGATTTTAAGGGAGCAGGCACCACTCAGAGGTGACAGATATTTGCCACTTAGAAGTTGGGCCTGTGTTGTTGGATCTTAAGACTTAAAAAAAAAAAGAAGAAGAAGCCCAAACTCCAGTTTTTTAAAGGAAAGCTCCTTTTTTTTATTTTTTCTTTTTTTTTGGCCGTGCCACTTTTGGGATCTTAGTTCCCAGACCAGGGATTGAACCCTGGCCACAGCAGTGAAAGAGCTGAGTCCTAACCACTGGACCGACAGGAAATTTCTGAAATCTCCTGATTTTTAAATGTTGTTAACGAACTGAAATCTTTAAAAAAAACATACCATGTAAGCCAAACAAATATGTCCGCAGCACATACTTGCTGCCAGCATGTGACCTCCCCGTCATTATGAGAGAAAAGACACTAGGGCTTTTAGCATGGGTGGCAAATGAGGTTAGCAGCAGGCAGGCAGGAGAGGCTGGGTGGGTGGAGAAAAGAGGAACAGGAACACTGAGTACAGTCCTTGAATTGAGGGTGAGCCTGCCAGCTAGCTACCCAACCTTCAGCGGGTAGGAATAACGTGTAACATTTATTGGACACAAGCTGTGCCAGGCATTGTTCTGAAAGCTTGACTTGTATTATTTAATTCAATCATCACAATATCCCTGGGAGGTCGGTCTCATTATTAACCCCATTTTAGTTCACTTCACCTGCACCCCAGGCTTGCTCCAGTTGACTTCACGGACCAGGAGCTTTGCCCTGGTCAAAGCACCCTATGAGCCGATGCACTGCTATGGGCGTTGGTTTTTGGTTTTTTTTAAATTAATTAATTTATTTATTTGTTTATTTATTTTTGGCTGCGTTGGGTCTTCGGTGCTGAGTGCAGGCTTTCTCTTGTTGCGGCGAGCGGGGGCTATTCGTTGCGGTGTGCGGGCCTCTCCCAGCGACTGCCTCCCCCTCGCCCCCTGGCTGTGCTGCCGAGCACAGGCTCCAGGAGCATGGCCTTCAGTAGTTAGGTAGGCACCATGTTGGTAGGTACCATGGATTTCATACAGCAACACTACCCAAACCCTAAGAAACCTAGGAGTCCTGGCCAGGCATCACAGAGGAAGTCCTGAACCTGTTTGCGGGGGCCATGAACTGAGCATGCCAGAGCTCAGACAGTGGGAAGCAGCTACATTATTCTAGTTTTATCTCCTGTTGTCTTAAAAACTAGTAGCAGAGCACCAAAGGAGTAACCAACAGAACAAATCAGCTTTGATGGGAGGCAGGGCATGGGCTCTCTATGCCTTTGAAAGCTACTTCATACAGGAGATTGCAGGGAGGGATTTGGGGGGACTGGAGAAGAACATGAAGATACTGGGGACCCAGAGCCGAGAGGAGTGGAAAAGAAGGCTAGAAGGAGGCAAAGAGAAAGTTGGCCTGCTACATGACTTTTCTGAGGGCCAGTCTTGAATGGAGGTCATTAGCCTGGCTGCGAAAGAACCACAGAAGGAAATGGGGTTAGGAAATTCAATCAGTCCAAATGTTGGACTAGGGCCCCGGTCTCTTTGAACATTTTTTCCATTTCCTTTGCGTAACTGCAGCCACAGATGCGGGGAGGGGATTGTGAATCTGGCCTAAGGTCTTGGTTTATCATTATCTAAATATATATTTACCAAAGACTTACCAAACAGGGTTTTTTTTTAAAGTTCTGGGTGATGTCCTTTCTGGTATTTTCTTAGGGAAATGAGATTGTTGCTTCATCAAATGATGGGTTATTTATTGATGGAAAAAAGTAACCAGCAAGACCATTTCCCCATATTGCTTAGTAACTTTTACACACACTCCTAAGTCATATTTATATACTGGCTTAGCACTAGTAATTACTAAACAACAGGAAATTCCTAAAAGGTTTCAGTATATATAAGGCATGGACATATATACACTACCAAACGTAAAATAGATAGCTAGTGGGAAGCAGCCACATAGCACAGGGAGATCAGCTCGGTGCTTTGTGACCACCTAGAGGGATGGGATAGGGAGGGTGGGAGGGAGACACAAGAGGGAGGAGATATGGGAATATATGTATATGTATAGCCGATTCACTTTGTTATACAGCAGAAACTAACACACCATTGTAAAGCAATTATACTCCAATAAAGATGTTTTAAAAAAAGATATCAAAACATTTTGGCTTCAGAAAAAAAAACCTCTTGGCTAGAGAGTTTCATGTTCACTTTACAATGTCAAAGCTGAAGTTCATGGGTTTTCTTCTCTCAACTACTGAATATGATTACTTTGGACCCACTAGTTAATTGGTCATTCGATAGCATCTATTGGGCACTCACTGTTGCCATCGTTGTGCCTAGTAACAATAGCTACCATTTACTGAGCACTTACTAACTGCCAAATATTGGGCTAAGTAGATTATCTTATTTAATCCTAATAACTACCCTACTCAGTTAGTGTTGCTTCCTTCATTTTACAGATGAAGAAACTGAGACTTGGAGGAGTTTAGTAACTTGCCCAGGGCCATAATACAAGCCCAGGTCTCTCTGCCTCCAAAATCTGTGTCCTAAACTACAATAACAACCACAACACCGTCAGTGACAATGATTGACTTTTATTGAATACTTTACATGCCAAACATAGTACTAAGTGTTATTTATGTGTCATCTCATTTAATCCTCAGAATGATTCTGTGAGCTCAGCGCTATTGCCATTAGCCCTATTTTGCATATGAAGGAAATGAGGCTCAAAATGTCAGTCTTCCCAAAATCACACAGCTGGTAAGTGAAGGAACTATGATTCCAAATAGCTCCATGTGACAGCAGAGGCCAACTCAAAGGTCACCTCCTCCAGGAAGCTTTCCATAAACCCTCTAAAATGTTTTAGGTGTCTATGTACCAGGTTGTTGTGAGGACTGAATGGGTTAATAAAGCACAGCAGTACCTAGCAACCTAGCATTTTTATTATTATTATTGAAAGGAAATAAGACAATCCCATCCCTATCTTGAAGAAACAGTCTTACCTGCCAGTTAACCAAATATAGCAGAAAGTAAGTGTGAAACCAGCATGATGACAATAATAGACTTGGATGCAAAATCCTGTTTCTGAAAACTTCCTGTCTCCTGTTTTTGACCTGAACTCCTTGATGACTATAAGAACTCTCTAGAAGCCTCCTAACAGGGCTCCACAGCAGATGTGGTTCATTTGTCCTGCACAGTGGTTTGTTGTTTGTTTTCATTTTTGACTGTAATATATTAAGGCACAGCATGCACACTCCACCTCACTGTGGGCACCACTGTTTTAAACTCTCAACATCCCTGCTTAGCCCCTGAAGGCCTTTGAGTTGGAAACCTCTGCCCTAGTACCTCTACCCAGAGCCTTCATCAGGGACCAGCTGCCCCGGAAGGACTCTTGATTCTTCTTCGATCTGTAAGCATCAGCCTGAATGAAGGTGTGCCCCCTACCCACTCCCCCCACGTGGCACTGACCTCCTACTTCATTCTCATCTCTTGCTGTTTCTGAGCTCCTGCTCTACACTCTGGCCATGCTGAACTTCATTCAGTTCCTCAAACAAATCGTGTTCTTTCTCAACTCCTGTCCTTAGCACTTGCTGTTCTCTCTGCTTGGAACATTCTCAACCCTACTTCACTAGGTTAATTCTTCCTCACCCTTCAGGTCTTTAACATAGAGATCACTTCATCCAGGAACCCTTTCCCAACACTTTAAGTAAATTTTAAGGGCTCCTCCTCTGAACCCTCATAGTGCCCTATACTTTAGTAGCAGAGACTGGCTAGTTTTTCACTAGCCCTATTTCCTTACTGGACAAAGGGGAAGATTACATGTCCCAGTCTCTCTTACCTTTGGATTGACTTGTAGTCACTTTCGAGTCTGGCCATAAATCACGCTATGTGATACTCCACATGCTGTCTTTGCTTATTGACTGCAGAATACAGAGGATATACTGACGGACCTAAGGAGATCTATGGGATGGTGAAGCGATATGACAGAAAGAGCCTGGATCCTGAGTCCTTGAAAGACAGCTGCCTAGGAGAGCTGTTTGAACTGGATTGGCCTGTGACATGAATGACAAACTTTTATTGTGTTGAACCACTGAGATGTGAGGGTTGTTTGTTACAGCAGCTAGAAATAATTGCCTTGATTAATGTATCTTCCTTATGTCATAGTACATAAAACCCTGATAGTAACTACCTATTTACTCTTCTTTATGAGTCATTAGAATGTAAGCTCCACCAAGGCAGGGAGTTCTGTCTGTTTTACTCTCTACTGTATCTCTAGCATCTAGGGTGCCTGGCACTTTTTAATTACTCAATAAATACTTGTTGAATAAAAAAATGAATGAGCATCTTATTTCTTTTAAAACCCACTTTGAAAGAGTAGAAGGAGCCATACCATGCCATCAGGGCCATCGTACTCAGTGCTGCCTGAGGGAGAAGCTGCCTTGACCAAACACCAAGTGATGCATTCTAGATCACAGCTCTAGAACCAATCTTATGGGGAAAATCCCATCATCCCTTACATTTCTGTTAACCTCAGCCATTGCCAGTCTAAACCTACCACCCCCCAGTCCCAAAACCTCTTGCCAATGTCAATGAAGACTTCCACGTTACCACATCCAATAGGGTCCTTTTTGTCCTCATCTAACTTGATCTTCCAACAGTGTTCAATACAGTTTACTACTCTCCTCCAACAGTCTCATCTCTCAGCCTCTGTAACGTTGTAAATGAAAAAAAAAATTCTCCTATATCTTTGTTCCCTTTCAGTCTGTTTTGAAGCCTCCTCCTGTAGCTAATATCTGTTCCCATGGCATCTATAGGTTAATTTCTTCCATATTCGTATTCCCAACCCAAAGTCTCCTCTAAATGCTAGACTCACATCACCAACTGCCTAGAGATCTACTTGGAGTTCTCAGAGGCAACTCAAACTTCAGCTGTCCAAAATAGAACTCTTTATTAGTGTCCTCTTCCCTACCCCTTCGGTATAACTGTTCCTTTCCATCTTTTCCATCTCATCAAAAGGAATCACCATCTACCAAGTTACTGAAGCCAGAAACTGCTAAATCATTCTTGATTCTGCTATCTCCCTCACCTCTAACATCTAATCAGCAAGCTCTGTAGTTTCTACATCCAAAGTATACCATGTACCACTCTTCTTTATTTTCATGGCCAACACTCTAGTCTAAGCCACTATTACTTCTTGCCCATACTACTGTAATAAACTCTTAACCGATCACCTAACTTATACTCTCCTTCCTTCTAGTCTAGTCTCCACACATGAGCCAGAATAATCTTTATAATGCTTTATCCTATCAATGTACTACATAGCACGTAGCACAGTGCTTGGCACATAGCAGTTACTCTATAACGTGTGTTGAATGAAATAGCAAGCATTTCCACCTAGCTTGTGGAATTTGAAGAGGATGGCGAGGTTGCCTTCAATCCCATTCTCAAAAAACTCTCTCCATCCCATTCAACTTATAACAGCATGTGAAATCCCCATTTGAATCAATCCTTTGGGCTAAGGCACTAGTTGGCAAACTACAGCCCACTAGCCAAATCTGGCCCGCCACCTGTTTTTGTATGTCCAAACTGAGAATAGTTTTTAAATTTTTACATGATAAAAAAAATTCAAAAGAAGAATACTATTTCATGACGTGAAAATTACATGAAATTCAATTTACTTACTTATTGGAACATAGCCACTCCAATTTGTTTATGAATTATCTATTGCTAACGTCATGCTACAATAGCAGTGTTGAATAGTGGCAGCAAAGACTATGTATGGCCCTCAAAGCCTAAAATATTGACTATTTGTCCCATTACAGAGAAAGTATGCCAACCCTTGGGCTAATGTATTGAATGATCCTATTAAAATGTGTTGCCTGAGAAAAGTAGCAGAGTGAGCCATTATCTATCTGCCATCAACACTCAAACTTGGATTTGTTGATTTGATCTGTTTCAGTCACCCAGAAGGGGCCTAGGAAAATGGGTTACAAATCAAGAGAAGTTTTGTTGGGGGAAGAGAGTAAGACAGGTCCAAAGCATGTACCCCTGACCTTCTCTGGGGAGAAGAGATACATTTAAGTTGTCCCAAAATTCGAAGTCATGAGTGGGAACCAGGGAAAGGGGACAGTGGGGCTTCTGGGGGAGCCTGGTGAATGAACAATGAGGGGGGTGGTGTCTGTCCATGCACAGTGGGAGAGAGGAAAAAGAGTATCTTCTTGCCCACATCTCCTCATCGCTTGATGCTTAAAGTGCCTGGGAGCCATAGAGAAGGCCGCCCAGCAGAAGCTAAGAACCTGCCATAGAGTAGGTCAGGCTTCCCGTTCAGTGGAAACTCATGGTTTCCATTGTGATGAACCTTGGGGATGCCTGGTAACACTTGGGCTGGGGCACAATCCACCTGGGAGGGAGAGCTGGGCACAGAGTCAGTCCGAGCAGCACAGAGTATCAGGAAAGACTTGGGTCCCAGGAGGATCAGGGAAGGGATAAGGCTGAACGTCAACAGCACTTCATTCGCTATGTTGCTCTTTCCTCTCCTTCATACACATCCTCCAGATTTAGCTTTGTAATCACCAAGATCTGAAGAACCTCATTGCTATCAAGTCCTCTGTAACCGCTTGCCCCCAAACTCAAAATGTGACGGTTGGGATTGGGGCAGAGGTTTTCTACCCTCTCCCAGCTTCTTTCTTACGCCAAAGAGATGGCATGCTCCTGGGCCTCCAGAGGTTTTCTCAGGAGATTTCACTCATGTATTGGTTTAGGTAAGTATGCTACCACCCAGGCAATTGTCCTGCATGCCCACACACTGACACAGCTCCCTTTCCCTCCCCTACTGGGCAAATTATTCCTGCTTCTCAGCACGAGTCACCACATAAGAGCTACCACAAGGTCAGGGTCCCAACATGCTGTTTTTTACAAAGGGTGGGGAAAAAGGAGGGAGATAAAGAGAGTGGGTAGAAATGGGGAATGGAGCAAAGGGAGTAGACCACAAACCAAAGGGGTAGTCTGGTCCTCGACTTCCTATTGGCATGGTGGGCCCTTGGATGTGTTAGGCAGCCTTCCCCTTGCTATTCAGTTTCACTTCCCTTGCTGGTTTTGGTTTTTTTTCTAACATCTTTATTGGAGTATAATTGCTTTACATTGTTGTGTAAGTTTCTGCTGTATAACAAAGTGAATCAGGTATACGTATACATATATCCCCATATCTCCGCCCTCTTGCGTCTCCCTCCCTCCCACCCTCCCTATCCCACCCCTCTAGGGGGTCACAAAGCACCGAGCTGATCTCCCTGTGCTATGCAGCTGCTTCCTACTATTTTACATTTGGTAGTGTGTATATGTCAATGCCACTCTCTCACTTCGTCCCAGCTTCCCCTTCCCCTTCCCTTGCTCTTTTGTTCTGTTTATTCCCTTGCAGATTAAGGAGTTTATTCTATGCTACAGTGTTAGGACCCAAGGGGATCGCCAAGGGGACTTAGGGAAAGAGCCCTATATGAACATTCTCATGGACCTAAATAGGTGGAGTCTAATCCTATGAAGTTAAAGGTACTGTTGGAACACCAAAAGTGGTGTTGAAATCCAAGGGCAACGTAGAGGACTAGTGACCGTAGTAGGACAAGACAGGCTGGAAGAGCCCCTAACCCTGGTAATAATAAAAATATTAATAAATTATTAAAACACTGTTTTAAAACATGCACACACATATACACGTATAATGTGTTTAATATGGTCCTCACAACAACACAATGAGTAGGTACTGTAATTGATGCCATAGCCCAAATGAGAAAACCAAGGGCTCTCAGGTGAAGCAATTGCCCCAAAGTCTCTAGGCTACTAAGACACACAGCCAGAATTTGAGCCTAGGGACCTGGTCCCGGAGTCCATGCCCTTAACCACTAGATTGCTGCTCAGAGAAAGTCAAAGTGCTTAAATATAAAAGACTATTTTGACCCTTGATCTGAGAGAGTCCCATGGTCAATCCTTTCCTTCCAGGGCAGACATTCTGACATGTAGCTCTGAGGAGAGGGAGGGAAGGAGAGAAGGAAGTAGAATATGAGATGCTCTGCACTGCCACGTGTCCCTTGCCGTACCTCTTCATAAGTAGGTACATGCTTAGCTTTGGCTGGGATTGGCAGAGTCTCATCTGGAAAAAGTCTTGGAGGCTGGTACTGCAGCTTTGAAAAGCTCTTAGAGTAAAAGCTTCACGCTGCTTATGTTTCTTTGTGTCCGTATCGTGGATTTGTTGCTCCTTGCCACGCATCATTTCCTCTCCTATAATAGGGTTTTATGGGGCCACTCACACTCTTGGAGGACAGTATACACATTTTGAGCTTAGGAGGGAGGCTTTCTGGTAAGAGATAGCAAAGGAGGAAGTGACTCACAACTGAAATTTTTCAGCTGGTCAGAACATTCTGTCTGATGCATTCAACCACTGATAGAATAAGGAAGGAGTCTATCATTCCCATCTTCACAAACTAAAGCTGCCTGGGGTAACTATCATGCTTTCCACTGAAACAAAGTTCACCATCAGAAACTTTCTGGGGTTGACTCCTGGACGTAATTGTAGCCATGGGCGCCCAGAATTACATCAGGTTAAATTAAATTAGGTTTAATTTAACCTTAAATTAGGTTTAAGCTGTAATGAGGGACTGGGCTAAGTATTCAATGACAGCTCAGGTCCTGGAACACAGCCAGTCTACTCGTAAAGAAGCAATAATCATCGAACAGAGCCTCTCCAGGATGGAAAATAGATGACTGTCCCATACTCACACAGCTGCCATATGCTAGATTGAAGTGGGACAGCCTCAAGCAGGGTAGACAGAAGGATGCCATAAAGATGTACCAAGTCATGACTTCTAAACATAGATTGTAGTTGCTGGGGAACACTGCAACAGATGGAATACTAGGTATGCCACAAGTAGGACAAGGGCTGCTCCTCTTTCTAAGGATGGGCATTGAGAAGACCAGGGGACAAAGAGCTTCAAGCTGAAACTATAGACCAAGGACAACCTTTATATATGGAGTGTGGATGATACTAATCGTCATGGGCATGTATCTGCATGTATAACTATATAGGCGTATAGTAGCAGCTTGAAAGACCTAACAGTGATCACTATAAAGAGTATTAGTGGTTAACATACTTAGAATTTGATTAAAATGCTTACCGACCACCAAATATAGACTTTGCTAACCTCAACAGAGGAAAGTGAAGAGGAACAGGGGAAAATAACAGATGGAAATGTTACGAACCAGCTATGGTTTTCATTTTTTCAAGAAAAACTTGTGATCATCTTTAAAGAGAAGAAAATAAGATGAAAAGAGGGGAACTAAGAATGTGAAGGCAGAATTTCAAAGCCTTTCAAAGAATTTCAAAGCCTTTCAAAATGAAGGTTTGAAAAAAAGGTAATGACTTAAAAAAAAATCTCCATCCACCTAAAATTTTCTGCAAAGAATTTTAGAGGTTTATTAACTATCTGACCGGGTCTTGTGTACCAGAGGTTTTTAACCTGGGGTTTAGAGGGCCTGTGAAACCCTTGAGATTATATGCAGAACCCTACGTGTTTATTTAAAGATGTGTGCATATTTTTTCATAAAGACAGATTTCCGCCCTTTTTTATATTGGCTGGGCAATCTTGACATTAGTTGGTACGATATATTTGCCTTTAACCATAACATATTTACCATCAGTGTAATTAAGATATACATCTCTGACTTAATGGGAGAAGATATTTGCAAACGATATATCTGACAAGGGGTTAATATCAAAAAAATATAAAGAACTCATACAACTCAACATCAAAAACACAAATAACCCAATAAAAAAGCAGGCAGAGGACCTGAAGAGATATTTTTCCAAAAAAGATACATAAATGGTCAACAGGCACATGAAACGGTGCCCAACATCACTAATCAACAGGGAAATGCAAATCAAAGCCACAGTGAGATATCACCTCACACCTGTTAGAATCACTATTAGCAAAAAGACAGCAAATAACAAGTGTTGGTGAGGTGCAGAGAAAGTGAACCCTCATGCACTGTTGGTGGGAACATAAATTGGTGCGGCCACTATGGAAAACAGTTTGGAGATTCCTCAAAACATTAAAAACAGAACTACCATACAATCCAGCAATTCCACTTCTGGGTATTTATCTAAAGAAAACAAAAACACTAATTTGAAAAGATACATGCACCCCAATGTTCATAGCAGCATTATTTACAATAGCCAAGATACGGAAGCAGCATAAATGTGCATCAACAGATGAATGGATAAAGAAGATGTGGTACACACACACACACACACACACGCACACGCACACACACACACGCACACACACACACAATGGAATATTAGCCATAAAACAGAATGAAATCTTGCCATTTGCAACAACATGGATGGACGTAGAGGGTTTTATGCTCAGTGAAATGTCAGACAAAGACAAATACTTCATGATTTCACTTACATGTGGAACCTAAAAAAGCAAAACAAATAAACAAAGAGAAACAGTCATAGATACAGAGAACAAACAGGTGGTTGCCACAGAGAGGGTGGGAAGAGGAGAGCAATAGATGAGGGAGATTAAGAGGTACAAAGATAAATTACAAGATAAATCAGTCACAGGTATGAAATGTACAGTGTGGGGAATATAGTCAATAGTTATGTAATATCTTCGTATGGTGAGAGAAGACAACTAGACTTACTACCACGGTGATCACTTTGAAATGTATAGAAATACTGAAGCATTATATAGTGTTGTGGGTCAATTATACTTCAAAAACAAACCAACAAACAAACTCATAGAAAAAGAGATGAGATTTGTGGCTACCAGAGGTGGGTGTGAGGGGAGGGGGAATTGGATGAAGGTGGTCAAAGGCACAAACTTCCAGTTATAAGATAAATAAGTACTAGGGATGTAATGTACAACATGATAAAGATAATTAACACCACTGTATGTTATATATGAAAGTTGTCGAGAACAAATCCTGAGTCCTCATCACGAGGAAAAAATGTTTTTCTGTTTCTTTAATGTTGTATCTATGTGAAACAATGGATGTTCACTAAACTCATTGTGGTAATAATTTCATAGTGTATGTAAATCAAATCATTATGCTGTACACCTTAAACTTATACAGTGCTGTACGTCAGTAAAACTGGAAGAGGGGCTTCCCTGGTGGCACAGTGGTTAAGAATCTGCCTGCCAATGCAGGGGAAACGGGTTCCAGCCCTGGTCTGGGAAGAACCCACATGCCGCAGAGCAACTAAGCCCGTGCACCACAACTACTGAGCCTGCGCTCTAGAGCCCGCGAGCCACAACTACTGAGCCCGCATGCCACAACTGCTGAAGCCCGCTCTCCTAGAGCCTGTGCTCCACAGCAGGAGAGGCCACCGCAATGAGAAGCCTGCACACGGCCACGAAGAGTAGCCCCTGCTCGCCGCAACTAGAGAAAGCCCGCACGCAGCAAGGAAGACCCAACACAGCCAAAAACAAATAAATTTGTTTTAAAAAAAAGGCTGGAATAAAAAAAGATATACATTTCTGGACTGAATAGTACCCATGGAAAAAAAACATAGAAGATGTAGACTAAACAATTTCTAGAGTATTAGGCTGATATCTGGATCTTGTGGCTCAATAAGAATAATTTATCTCACTATATCGTTCCATATCATATATGGCTGGGGAAGAAAGAAGATGAACCTACACCTAAAAACCACCTATTACGTGCCAGGCACCACCATACATTTGTTGAGTCAACAAAAATGTATTGAGTGCCTACTATATTTACATATATATTTTCTTTCCTAAGCCCCACACAATGAGAATTATTTCCCATACTTTATGGATGAGGAATTGAAAGTTCAGAGAGGTTAATTGATTGCTCAAGGTCAAACAGGAAATGTTAGAGTGGGGATTTGAACCCTGGCCTTCTTGGACTCAAAGCCTGAGCTGCTACCCTTAATCCCATGTTACAAACAAAAACATTGAGGCCTAGAGAGTCAAAGTGTTTGACTGAATGTCACAAGTAACAAAGTGATGGGAAGTATTCAGGGCTGCCTTAGGCTCCTGTTCTCTGAGTAAGACCATCTGAGGAGCCAACACCTATGACCTGTCTCTGGGGCTCTGCCAATCACCCTGGCACTGCTCAGGTTGCCTTCTCCAAAGCAGCCATGCCCCTATGCTCTTGTTTTCAGCAGAACTGATGCTATTAGATTACAGGCTTCCCTGGGTGAGGTGACAAATGGCTTTTCCAACCTGCCAGCTGCCTGACTGAATCCTCCGAGGCAGACTTTCCTCACGGGGCGAACTCAAAAGAGTCAGCTATTGGTGACACTATTGTTTGACTTCACATTTTGGCCTACCACCAGCTTGTGGTGAAGGAGTCTGACTTTTGGCTAGCCATGCCTGATTTGTAATTGATCAGTCTCTCCCCTTTAGCTGCCCTGCAGAAACCTTAGACAGTATTTGATATCTGTTTCTTAAATTAGCTGATCTGTGTCCAAGTCACTCCTCCACACACCAGATCTGTTAAATGATATTGGCCTTGAAGATCAAAGCTCCCATGACTTTCGTTAGGACCCAGGAGCACTCACGCAGAGGAAATAGAGGAAAATGCTTCAGGGGCTCCCTGAGAATATAGGAGCTATAACCTGCTTCAGCGATCAGACAGAGCTGTTAGACCCAACTTCCAGAGGCTAATGGTGAAAGACTTGACACGGCAATCACATACTTTAGGATCAGAGTCATGTGCTCACACTAACACCCACAATTTTAATGTTTCCATGGCAATAGTGGAGGCACCAATGCTCTCCTGTCTCTTATATTACAGCAGTCCCAATGCCTTGTACTAGTTCTCTGCTTGTGCAGTTCCCTGGAGTCTCCTGCCTCCGTTTTCCAAACAAGATTCCAGGAGAATGTAGAAAGGAACTCTTGGGACTTCCCTGGCGGTCCAGTGATTAAGACTCCACACTTCCACTGCGGGGGGGGGGGGGGGGGGCGGGCATAGGCTCCATCCCCTGCCAGGGAACCAAGATCCCACATGCTTTTCTACTTCTTAATATGAAACCAAAAATGTGGGAGTTATTGAGTGACACCTACAGCTACTTTGCCCAGGGCCCTGTATCTCCAATCCTTGAGCTGCAAGAGGATTCTAAATCACAAGGCAAATAACAAAAAAGGCAGAAGTTAGACATTTCCTGGGCTGAGGACATTATTGGCATCCTTTGGAGCGCCAGTGTTGATCAGTTACAATACCATTACCATCAGGATAAGAATACCCTGTTTACTGTAGCATATCCTTTCTGACGCTAAGATTTCTCGGAATCGCCCCTATATTTATGGAACCACTGGGTATACTTCCTTGGAAGCCTGAACAACCCAAGTCCATCCTTTGCTAAATGACAACCTTGAAAAATCCAAGATTATCTATTTCTAGAAACCAATTCTACCAGAGGGTTGTACTCTGGATGTGGTCAGTGCTTTTGGTTTTCCAATGGTAACAAACTCCAATCCCCTCTACCCCAGCCCCCATGGTTATGACGATTGCCCTGAGTACCTGGCTGACAAACCGATAGGCACATCATTTGACCAGGCCCTCACTTTTAAAATGAGACGTTGGAACAACCATACAGAAAAATGGAACCCATGTCTCTCATGTTTGAGAGGAGAAAGCCAACTAATCTTCCAAACTCTACTTCTCCAGAGTTGTGTTTTCTGCAGAGATGGTGGAGTGGGGAGATTTAGATATGATATCTTCGATACTCCGGAGATTTTTTCAACATCTCTGAGGTCTAGACTCAGTGGTAACTGGAGTGCTGCATTTCATCCCGGTGGCCAACTGAAGAGGCCAATGACTGGTAAAAAGAATCAAGTTCCATTGTCTAGACTCCATTCTTTAAGTAAGCACACACTCATTGTGTGTCTTCTGAGTCCAACGCACATTGTCTGCTGAGTATCGGTCTACAAACATATTTGTCCCCCCTCTTTTCTTTGGTAGTCTCTCTTCCTCTACTTTCTCTTGCTCACAACCAAGCCAGAATAAATAAAGAGGATGATTTCTACAATGTGCAGGGAAAATCCATCTCAACTTTCTACTCAGCATGTGACTTAGAGAACATTTCATGGAATTTACCCACTCTCATGGAAGAGGAGGCACTAGGTCTGGCTCATAGATGGTATTTTAGCTAAATTGTACAGTAAATGAAACAAGTATGTTATGTCTGAAAAGCCAGGATTTCCCAACCCCAGATATATGAGAGTATTTTTATCTATTGGCTCTGATAACGCTATATCGTTCAGCCATCAAATGCAAGGATAGTGATTTTTTTCCTCATATAATTGCACATCTGAACACTAAGTGTATGTAGTAATTCTTAATAATGAATCCAACGCTGATGTATACTTGCCAAAGACTCTGGGGCCGTTTCGCTAGAAAGTATGGACCTTAATGCTGCAATTCACATTTACTCAGTTGACAAGCAGAAATTAGAGTTGAAAGCAAGGACTTCAGGAATTCTGAGTATACCAATGTTAAAAAAAAAAACACAGGCCCTGGACTTCCCTGGTGGCACAGTGGTTAAAAATACGCCTGTCACTGCAGGGGACAAGGGTTCCATCCCTGGTCCGGGAACATCCCACATGCCACGGAGCAACGAAGCCCGTGAGCCACAACTACTGAGCCCACGCACCATAACTACTGAAGCCCACATGCCTAGAACCCGTGCTCCGCAACAAGAAAAGCCACCACAATGAGAAGCCCACGCACCGCAATGAAGAGTAGCCCCGGCTCGCGCGCCACTAGAGAAAGCCCGCTCACAACAACAAAGACCCAACGCAGCCAATAAATAAATAAATTTAAACTACTTTTAGTTACATACCACAAATTCTGTACGTTATGTTTTCATTTTCACTCAGTTCAAAATATTTTCTAATTTCCCTCCCCCCACAAAAGAAGATGTCTTGACCTGAAAATAATCCTTTCTTTTCTTTTGCTAATAAGTCCCTGACCTCACGCTTCTTATAAAAACCTTCGATTTTGTACAACCCCTTGGAGCACCCTTCTACTTGCTAGATGTGTTGCTGCCCGATTCCTGAATCGCCAATTAGGCCTTCAAATTTGCTCAGTTGAATTTTGTTTTTTAACACCAGAGACCGCAAGTGTCTTTCAAGTAGAAAAACTTTGTGGGATAGGAAAGTACCCACCTTACCTCATGCTACTATTTTGCCAAGAAAAGGCCTCCTTTGGAAAACCAGGGGAAAGGTCAAATGATTTCTGGGTGAGGTTCCTTTAGAAGTTCATTTTTGGCCATGCTCTCTACTTTTGCAAGCTCGTTGTGCAACCCCCGTAATTCAGGAGAGGTGGCTATTGGAGAAATGTCGTGGGGCCTCACTCACTCACTTTCATTAACATCACTCAGTGAAATTCCATTAGCATGTAAGCCTAGACTTCAGGTTCAGAGGGAAAACTGAATCACAAAACAGTGTGCACTAATGCTACTGCAGCCTCCCTGTACTGCCAGTTTTTTCTCACATTTTTTTTTTTGGGTGACTCCTTGGTATAAGGATTGGGGAGCAGTCAGAAAGAGATGTCCTTGAAAGATGTACTCCATGTGTATATATGAAGCACCTCGCTTTCCCCTCTTCCTTTCTCCACTCTCACCCCATCCTCAGCTCTAAGTCTAACCCAGACAGTCAGTTAGGGCGGCGGTCCCCAACTCCCGGGTCATGGACCTGTTAGGAGCCGGGCTGCAGAGCAGGAGGTGAGTGGCAGGCGAGCAAGCAAAGCTTCAACTGTATTTATAGCCGCTCCCCATCACTCGCCTTACCGCCTGAGCCCCGCCTCCTGTCAGCATTATGGTGAGTTGTATAATTATTTCATTATATATTACTAGGCAATAATAATAGAAATAAAGTGCACAATAAATGTAATGCACTTGAATCATCCCCAAACCACCACCCCACTCCACCCCCCAGTCCACTGAAAAATAGTCTTCCACGAAACTGGTCCCTCGTGCCAAAAAGGTTGGGGACCACTGAGTTAGGGAATAAAACCAGAAGTCACCTTGAAAAGCAGTCTTTTAGAGCAGGGGTCCCCAACCCCCAGGCCACGGACCAGTAGCTGTCCGTGGCCTGTTAGGAACCCGGCCGCACAGCAGGAGGTGAGCAGCAGCCGAGTGAATGAAGCTTCATCTCCTGCTCCCCATCGCTCGCATTACCGCCTGAGCCATCACTCATATTACCGCCTGAACCATCACTTGTATTACCGCCTGAAACTTCCCCACCCCACCTCCTACCCCCTTCCGTGGAAAAACTGTCTTCCATAAAACCAGTCCCTGGTGCCAAAAAGGGTGGGCACTGCTGCTTTAGAGGATCCGTAATGCTGCCTGTGGCTCAAACTAGTTAGGTCTTATCTTCAGAACCATGGCTAATTTAGAAAACTTTGCTAAGTCTCCTGACTCATATCTTTCTTGGTAGCGCTTTAGCAAATAATACTCATGGCATGAAGCATAGAAGCTCAGGTCCATGGGGCGGTCTAGGTACAAAAGAAGTCAAAGGATTCCTCCTGTTCTTTGTCCATCAGAGTCCAGGAACCATTCTCTTCTCTTTGTCCAGAACAATTAGCATCTATGCCAGGATATTTCTTCATTGCCATATCATCCCCAGTTCACTGTGGACCCACATACCCCTCCCCAGAAGGAAGTATGCTTATTCAAACTGAATGTGGCAAATAAACATGAAGAGGAGCCTTGGAAGCCAAAGAAAGGGAGGGGCTCTCATGAAGGTGTTGCAAGAAAGAGAGGTGCGGCTGGAGAGGATGGTCACGTCCCAGATCTCAAGTGAGTCCCTGGGACGGCCGCCAAGTGTGGGTTCTTGTTTTCACGCAGGAAATAATTCAAGAGCGAGCCATAGCAAAGAGAAAAACGGCTTACTCAGGGAGACACACACTCCACAGTGTGGGTCATCTGGTAAAGCAAGAGACACCAGGGTATCGGGTTGTCAGTTTTTATAGGGGTGCGTAATTTCATAGGCTAATGAGTGGGAGGAATATTCCAGCTATTTTGGGGGAAGGGGTGGGGATTTCCAGGAATTGGGCCACCGCCCACTTGTCGACCTTTATGGTCAGCCTTGGAACTGCCATGGCACCTGCGGGTGTGTCATTTAGCTTGATGACGTGTTACAATGAGCATATACTGAGGCTCAAGGTCTAGTAGAAGTCGACTCGTCTGCCATCTTGGATCTAGTTGGTTCTAATCAGTTTATGCTGTGTCCTCTGGCTATGTCATTCTTTTAAAGGTTGTGCCCTGCCCACTTCCTGTCTCAAAGAGGTCTCGTGGAACAAGGGTCGGGAGGACTCAGAGAATGGGGAGGGTGCCATAACCTAGCAGTCAACCTCAACCTAGCTACTAATTGTAATATATTCATGAGCACATCGATCTTTTTCTTTAACCTCCAGCTGGTGAAGCCTCCAGCTTCTTTGCCCGCCCCTCACTCCACCCTCACTCCACCCTCACCCCACCCCCACCCTCACTCTCATCCCATCAACCACCTGGCCTCTGCTGCTGGGTGGGAACTCCCAGAGTGCATAGGTCAGAGCAATCACCCCATTAGCCATACCCTTGGGACAGTTTGGGTCACTGCCCTTTCAGAAAGGCCTACCTAACAGAGGGGGAGGGGTTGGAAAAAGAGCTAGGGGAGACTGTAGAAAGAGATTGAGGGCACAGGAGGGGGGAAGGGCTGCCATATGGCAGAAAGGAGACCTGATTAAAAAGATTAGCTGCCCTTCAATCAGAAAGGCTGGGGTGGGGGAGATGCATTAGAAAGCTATAAAATCACAAAAAGCCTTGTGGAGTGAACAATGAATTCCAAAACAGAAAAAAGGAAGAACCCCCTTCAAGTTTATGAGGTGAGTTTAAGCCAAATCAAGGGAAGTCTGATTTTACACAGTGGGGAGAAAATTTACAGACTCCATTACCATGAGAAATGGCACTAGCTGGCAATCATCCCCCAAAAGGCAAAGAAAGATGCGCTCTTAACAAACTCACAATAGATTATTACAGGAAAGGCAGTGACATCCAAGAAGCCAACCTCAGGCCTCCCTCAACCCATCCGTGAAAGATAAGACCCCTGCGCTGAAGAAGGGGGCTGGCCTAGCCTTTTCCATTCTTAGGCTCTTAGGCAATGTAATGAAGATCTCTTTGCATTCACAACACCTTTGGTTTCTAGATCTTCCATCTGGAGAAGGATCAACCTACTGAAAACTATACCTTCTACATGTCTTCTAAAGATTTTCCAAATAAAATTTTACAGTCTACCATGTTATAAATAACTTTGAACTTGGAGCCATAAACATAGTTATACAAACATCCTGGCCTAGGTCGTAAAAGTAATTAGTCTGAGCCCAAATGAAATCAGGCTCAAAGACCTAAGAAACTGAGTACAAGTGGAAACCTTCAACACACTTCAGTTTTGCTAAAGTGAAGGGAAGGATCGGGGCAATTACCTGGTTCTGTGGAAAACTCCACAGGCAAATTTGAGCAAGGCTGACTCAGAAGATGAGCTGCTCTCCTCAGGAAATTGTCACTTCTACAGGTCACAGGGTGGTAAGTAGCAAATGGAAAGACAAAAGGAGAGACTTATTCTCACCTTGCCTCTCTGTCTCTGACCGTCTCTCTGTTACACACACACGCATGCGCGCATGCGTGCGCACACACACACGCGCACACACACGCGCGCACACACACACACGATGCTTAGCACGTGGGAATAATGCGAGCACATATTCAGTGAGGGCCTGACTACTTACAGAATTCTACCTTGTCACAGATAATGCCAGAAACATGTCAGCCAGTGAACCGGATGGCACTCAAAGTTCGGGAAAACCTCACGCAATTACAAGATGATTATCGTGCTCTTTTAGGGTTGACTGCACTAGAACAACTTTTAGATGTTACAGAAGAATTTGAGTATTTTCCTGGGGAGCTTTTAGACTGGCTAAGACCACTTGAAGTTGCTGCCAAAGGAGACATTAAAAATGGATGGATAGTTTTGGGTGATTTTTAAGGAACTGGCAGGGAGCCTGTTGAAAGGACAACTTTACTTTGCTCTTCAGATTTATTGCCAAAGGCAACGCCATTACCTTTGCTGGGAGCAAAAGCAGTTAGCTTGGGTGACTGAGGCCAAGCAAGCTACTAGGAACGCCTGAACCTTGTTGCTGATGTCGGGGAGGAAGAAATTTTCCTCTACCTTCTAGGTTCTTCTGGCTGGTCTAAGAATTCAATTGACATGAGACAGATTAACAGGGGAAATTCAAACAAAATTTTAATAACATGTATATATGGGAGAGACCCAGAAAAGCTGAGTAACTCACCCAAATGGCAGAAGCCCTCACCTTAAATACCCTTCTCAGCTAAAGAGGAAGTTGCGGGTGGGAAGAATCAGTTATGGGAAGTTATCAGGAAAAGCAGATTTATGTTAGTGCCTTCTCCATTGATAAGAATTTCTAGAAAGTTGGTGTTCCTACCCCGCCCAGGTACAGAGAGGCAGTCACTCTTACAAATTGAGATTTCCCTTACAAATGTAAATGTTTCTTTCTTAAGGGCAAATCTTCCATGGTTTTCAGAGCACTTCCCATGTCTGCTGTTTCTCAGAAAGTAACCCACTTAAAACAATAAGCCAAAGAGACATATTTTAGGGTGACAAAATTTCTCTCCCTGTAAGGAGAGAAATTTTCTCAGTGTAACTGAGAAAATAGGGTTTTTACGAAGAATTCAGGGAGCCAAGAGGTTTCTGGGTAATGTATAAATCACAGAAGACAAATCTACTTTTTCCAGGCCAAATGTTGCCTCTCCAGTGATGTAATAAGATCAGTAGGCCATGAGGCCTTTGTCCTCTTCAAGTTGCTTTAAACTGTCCATTTAAAGACCTAATACTGTGTTTATCAGAAACACTGTCTCCATAGCCCTCAAGGAATGAGAAGGAGGTGGGAACCTCCACCCTTGGATCAGAGCTACTAAGGAGCTGCCCCCTAGATACTTGCTCTTTCTGGGAGAGAGTCCTGGCTCTTCATGAATGCCCCACGGACTTCTTGAAGCCAGCATTCTTCCCAGTGTAACCGAACAGGACCCTATGGGGCCTTCCTGGGACAGATCCTTCCCCCATATCCTCTGCTTCATCTCCTCTCTGAAGTACCGAGATTATAGTATCTGATGCATATTTCTTGAGTATTCCAGATTCTAAAACCCTCACCGAATGGAAAAAATTAACTACTTGATGATCACGAGATCTGGCGCCTAAGGATTGCTAATGTTAACCCTTGTGAAACCACCCTGTTACCTCACCATCAGCCAATCAGAGAATTGTACACAAGCTGATCACTCACCCTGGGGGATACCCCCTCCCTCACCTGACCTTTAAAACTGCTTTGCTGAAACACTTCGAGGAGTTTGGGGTTTTAGAGCATGAGCCACCTATTTTCCTTGTATTAGTGCGTTTACAATAAATGCTGCATTTTCCTTCACCACAACCTGGTGTCGGTAGGTTGTCTTTACTGCGCATGTAAAGTTTGGTTTGGTAACACCAGCACCTTGCATTACCAGGAAGTCTGTATGCACCAGAAAGTGCATTTCTGTTAACTTCATGTCTTTACGTCTGCTGCTGACATCATCCTTATCCTCATCAGTAACACAGATCCTTAAATTAAAAAAAAAATTATTACTCAGCCATAAAAAAGAACAAAATAATGCCATTTGCAGCAACATGGATGGACCTAGAGACTCTCATACTGAGTTAAGTAAGTCAGAGAAAGACAGATATCATATGATATCACTTATATGAGGAATCTTAAAAAAGGTACAAATGAACTTATTTACAAAACAAATAGAGTCACGGATGTAGAAAACAAACGTATGGTTACCAGGGGGTAAGAGGGGTGGGAGGGATAAACTGCGAGATTGGGATTGACATATACACACTACTATATATAAAATAGATAACTAATAAGGACCTACTGTATAGCACAGGGAACTCTACTCAATACTCTGTAATGACCTATATGGGAATAGAATCTAAAAAAAGAAAAAGGAGTGGATATATATATATGCATTGTATAACTGATTCACTGTGCTGTACACCTGAAACTAGCACAATGTTGTAAATCAACTATACTCCAATAAAAAACTTGAAAACAAATATGTTATACATATTAGTTGTACAAAAATAGGCACACACACACAAGGTATATACACAAAAGCATAAAGAAGAAAATTCTAAGTAGCTGTACATTCACCCCTCCACGATTACCACCATGTACCATGCAGTGGTTTTAACTTTTCCAAAATTACCAGCTATGCCCTTCACACTTCCTTCTCCAGTGGGGTGGCAAGCACCCTAATGCCAGCTCAGTCTGATCCATGATATTTTATATTAACTTCTGGTCATGAAAACAGGCCCATTCTTCTTAAGGCTTAGTTCCATTTGTTTTGCAACTTTAATCTTCTGTTTGATTCTAACTTCTTCCTCCTCACTCCCTCTCAGTGCTCCCCGTCCTGCCCCCTTTCTGGTGCTTACCCTTCTGGTGTTGGGGTTAGAAGAAGAAAGAGAAACTAGTTGAGCGCTGTGGATGCTACCACCTGGTACCTCCCCTCAGCGAGTCTGCAGCTGGGTCACTGCTGAGGAGCTGGGTGCTGAGCACACCCACCCCCAGGCACTGATGTCCCTGGCATCTTCCAGTTGTTAATCTTTCTCTGCATTCCTCTGATGTATATGCCTCTTGACTCTACACTGCACACCGGTGTGTGTGTGTGTGTGTGTGTGTGTGTGTGTGTGTGTGTGTGTGTTGGGGGACCTGTAGCTCCCAATCTCTTCCAAGCCCCTGACTCCCATACCTCTTGGGAAAGAGAAATTCAAGGAGAAGATATTTGCTCCCTCTTTAACTGGCGGTCCCATCATTCCTTGGATTCTAAAGGTCTTGACTCCTTTCCAGTGGCACTAGGCCTGGTCTACAAAGCAGGACCAGTGACTAAACAAATGTCTAAGCACTGTGGTTCTCTGAGGCCCCCCTCCAGTGGTGTGCTGGAACCAGCTAGCTCATCCCATCTCACAAAAATGGATTGCTATATTTTCAGAAAACATGTTAGCCAGTTGACATCACATTGGTAGCTTGAAATTGGCCATGGTGGGAGTGTGTACACTCCAGAGATGCCACCAGTGGGCTGCTAAACATTTATCAGCATACCATTACCTCTTTTCCACCAAGGGGAGGGGAGGTGGAGATAGGGAGAGTCTCTCACCATCACTGCAGTTCCCAAAAGGCAACCTCTGTTTTCCTTTCAATCCAACTCTAGGTGGGTAGAGGTGGCTGGCCTCAACAACTGGGGCTATTAGATTGTTTTTAATGGCTGCTTGCCATTTCATTGTATCATTGCACCATGATTTTTGTAATCATAAATCTTTGCTTCTGATGAAGTAAACTCTCACTAAATGTTGGCTCTTATGATGGTGACGATGAGGAGGATTTTTAAGTGGGGTTATCAGGCTCAGCACAGAGCAAGGGTGACGCTAAACAGCCCCTCACCCTTCCTCTTTCCCATCAACACCATTAATGCTTGCAGTCAGGCTTCTTACCCCACTCCACCCCCACCCCCTGGCAGGAAATCGAAAGGTTCCTTTCTAGGGAATTTGATTGGCCTAAGAGAAAAGACCCACAGACACTGACATACAAATGAAATGTCCAGGTCCACTTAAGGATGGAAGACCCACCAGTCAATTGCCCCAACACACACAGACACACACACACAGACACACACAGACACACACACACACAGCTTTTCTATTGCCTCACTCCGAAATACAATTGAATAGTTAAGGATAATCAAATACTGAAGAAAAATCTTTAATAGTAAAAAAGAAACTAAAACAAACATTGAAAAAATAAACTGGGAAGAAATAAAAACAATGCAGGGAGCAGAAGAAGCCATATAATTGATATTCTCAGAGAAATGCATGCATGCACTGTATACGTGAAACATTCACTGATGCTAGAAACGAAAAGGAACATTCTGAGAACAAGAATGAGCTCTTGAAAATTCAAATTATTAGAGAAGAATTATTTTTAATTCAGTAGAAAGAAGATACATTTAAAAAATCTTGAGCAGAAACAAGAACTACAATCTTGCAGCCTGTGGAACAAAAACCACATTCACAGAAAGATAGACAAGATGAAAGGCAGAGGGCTATGTACTAGTTGAAGGAACAAGATAAAACGCCAGAAAAACAACTAAATGAAGTACAGATAGGCAACCTTCCAGAAAAATAACTCAGAATAATGATAGTGAAGATGATCCAGGACCTCAGAAAAAGAATGGAGGCAAAGATCGAGAAGATGCAAGAAATGTTTAACAAAGACCTAGAAAAATTAGAGAACAAACAAACAGAGGTGAACAATACAATAACTGAAATGAAAACTACACTAGAAGGAATCAATAGCAGAATAACTGAGGCAGAAGAACGGATAAGTGACCTGGAAGACAGAATGGTGGAACTCACTGCTGCAGAACAGAATAAAGAAAAAAGAATGAAAAGAAATGACGACAGCCTAAGGGACCTCTGGGACAACATTAAACGCAACAACATTCACATTATAGGGGTCCCAGAAGGAGAAGAGAGAGAGAAAGGACCCAAGAAAATATTTGAAGATGTGGTACATATATACAATAGAATATTACTCAGCCATAAAAAGGAATGAAATTGGGTCATTTGTTGAGATGTGGATGGATCTAGAGACTGTCATACAGAGTGAAGTAAGTCAGAAAGAGAAAAACAAATATCGTATATTAATGCATATATGTGGAACCTAGAAGAATGGGAGAGATGAACCGGTTTGCAGGGCAGAGATTGAGACACAGAAATAGAGAACAAACGTATGGACACCAATGGGGGAAAGCAGTGGGGGGTGGGGGGGTGGGCGTGGTAGTGTGATGAATTGGGCGATTGGGATTGACATGTATACACTGATGTGTATAAAATTGATGACTAATTAGAACCTGCTGTATAAAAAAATAAATAAAATAAAATTCAAAAGTTCAAAAAAAAGAGAACTTCTGGGGTAAATAAATAAATAAAGTTAATATCTTTACCAAAAAAAAAAAATCTCTAGAATGCAGAACAAAATGTCTGAGAGGTAGGAAATAAAGACAAGATAGAAGAATTAAAGAACCATTATCCATCTTGAGGCCCCAGAGAGAGAACAGAAAAAATGGAGAGGAAATAATCAAACCATAAAAGAAGTCTTTTCCTCAACCAATGGAAATATGTTACCAAATTTAAGGGCTGACTAAGTATCCAGTACAATGACTGTAAGACACATACTGAGGCACATTGTCATAAAATTTCAGAATATGAGAGATAACCTCTCAGAAAAATTACTTCCCATGAACGCTTTTCAGGAAGCTATTGGAATAAGTGCATCACCAAGACAAGGGAGTGGTCAGAGGATGACATGGGATCCAGGAAACAAAGGGTTCAACACAAGAGACTGATGAAGAAAAGTCCCAGGATGAAGGTGAAAGGAAGACAGCCATGCTGTAGGATAGATACTGGTAGATGGAAGGCTCTGACAGGATGTCTCCAGAAAAAAAGATGGAACCGTCAGATTATCAGATGTGTTGACCTTACTGAGAAGAGTTTTAGATCCTTTGAGGAAATTTGGGGTTGGATTAGTAGTGGTAACCACATAAAAAGTAAAACAGGACAGTTGTGCATATGTAACGAAGGGGAAGGCTTGCAAGATAGGACTAAATCATTATATTCCATATAGGAAGTGAATTGATAATGCTTAAAAGTGAAAAATCAAGAAATAGTATTCTATAAACTGTAATTCAGGAATTTAAATACCAGAACAAAGCCCCAAACCAACCAAGAGAAATGATAGTGGTTGCCTCTTAGAAGAGGGACACAGGAATTGGGAAGAGTAGGGGTTGCTGTTTTTTCAATATTAGGACTATACTATCTGTTCAACTACGTGCATGTATTGTGTTGATAATAATAGTAACTGCTGAGAAGGGTTTTTGTGGGGTTTAAATAATATAATGCAGATAAAACTCTTAGTTTACTACTTGCAGTGTATGTGTTATTGAAAGTCCCTGTTACGTAACAGGCAGTAAAATTTTTTATAGTGCAAAGTTGTTATAACATTAGCTACAGAAAGCTGTAATCGGGAAGGTCAATCAGCCATATATAGTGTTCAATGTCATGTGATTCTTGGTCTTTCAGGCACTTTGGAATTTTAAGGCTCCTTCCTGTCTTCTATTCACACACAAAAAGGAGAGCTTTACTTCCGTTATTCTCCTTCCTGGTAAGTCCATTTCCTTCTTGTTGGAAGCCAAGAAAGATATCTGTTTTTGTCCCTCTGACATTTAGCCCCAGAAGTGAAGTGCACTACAGCAAAATAAATGATGTGGCTTTGTTCTGTAGAGCACATGAGACCTTGATTCTTTAACGTGAATGTCTCAGACAGGATGGAGTTTTCTCAAGCATTGCAAAGGTGCTGGTGCTTCTATCCTTGAGGCTGAACTGAAGACACTGGCTCTCCCTGATATCTGAGCCATCAAATCTCTGGACTCTCAGGCTAAGGGAATGGAATCTGAATGAATGGCTTCAGAGTATCCTATGATCTTCACATCTGGAAGTGTAGCTGGGGAAGTTTTTTTTTTTTCCCCTGAGATTCCCCCCAACTTGAAAGCTTTTAACCCTGTTTTAGTTGTTGTTTATTTGTTTGGTTTTTTTTCTTCCTCCCATTTATTTGCACACTAGAACCGTGGTTTGAGACAGTCTGATTGATTAAAGGTCTAGTCACACCATAGTCAGGATAACCTTTCTTATACTACAACCTAGTAGAAAGTTTGTAGAATAAAGACAGCGTATAGGTGGTGTAGTATCTGAAAAAAGCCCCGACTCTGGAGTCAGATGAACCTAGGTTTGTCTCAATTTTATTATTTCACTGTCACCTTAAGCAAGTTACTTAAATTGTCTATGCCTCCGTTTTCTCAACTGGTAAATGGGGATAATAATAACATCCACTCTCTAAGATTCTCATGAGGGCTAAATAAGATACAGCATGTAAATCGCTTCGTATAGTGCCTGAGGCATAGTAAGCACTGGGAAAATGCTTAAGCAGCTGTCTATTCATCATGCCTCCTTGGGAAGTAATGCAAGTTCCTTTCCAACTGAGATATGGGAATCGAAAGGTACGTAATCAAACCTAGAGTTTCCACTTTATCATCCAAACTGGAAAGACACAAAATCTGAAGGAAGCCCAAAAATAATCAAAAATACTTTTTATTTCTCCAACCTGCTCAAAGCAAAACTGCTTTCATAAATTCATCGGTGGCTTCTCACTGTACCTCTGGCGCCCACTAGTGGCAAAATGCACAAAATGTCCCCAAATTTCTCTTGGTGCATTTTTTTTTGAATTTTATTTATTTTTTTTATACAGCAGGTTCTTATTAGTCATCCATTTTATACACATCAATGTATACATGTCAATCCCAAACTCCCAATTCAGCACACCACCACACCTATCCCCAGCCGCTTCCCTGCTTGGTGTCCATATGTTTGTTCTCTACATCTGTGTCTCAATTTCTGCCTTGCAAACCTGTTCATCTGTACCATTTTTCTAGGTTCCACATATATGCGTTAATATACGATATTTGTTTTTCTATTTCTGACTTACTTCACTCTGTATGACAATCTCTAGATCCATCCATATCTTAACAAATGACCCAATTTCGTTCCTTTTCATGGCTGAGTAATATTCCATTGTATATATGTACCACATCTTCTTTATCCATTCATCTGTCGATGGACACTTAGGTTGATTCCATGACCTGGCTATTGTAAGTAGTGCTGCAATGAACATTGGGGTGCATGTGTCTTTCTGAAATAGGGTTTTCTCTGGGTATATGCCCAGTAGTGGGACTGCTGGGTCATATGGTAATTCTATTTTTAGTTTTTTAAGGAACCTCCATACTGTTCTCCATAGAGGCCATATCAATTTACATTCCCACCAAAAGTGCAAGAGGGTTCCCTTTTCTCCACACCCTCTCCAGCATTTATTGTTTGTAGATTTTTTGATGATGGCCATTCTGACTGGTGTGAGGGGATACCTCATTGTAGTTTTGATTTGCATTTCTCTAATAATTAGTGATGTTGAGCAGCTTTTCACGTGCTTCTTGGCCATCTGTATGTCTTCTTTGGAGAAATGTCTATTTAGGTCTTCTGCCTATTTTTGGATTGGGTTGTTTGTTTTTTAAATATTGAGCTGCATGAGCTGTTTATATATTTTGGAGATTAAACCTTTGTCTGTTGATTCGTTTGCAAATATTTTCTCCCATTCTGAGGGCTGTCTTTTCATCTTGTTTATGGTTTCCTTTGTTGTGCAAAAGCTTTGAAGTTTCATTAGGTCCCATTTGTTTATTTTTGTTTTTATTTCCATTACTCTAGGAGGTGGATCAAAAAAGATCTTGCTGTGATTTATATCAAAGACTGTTCTTCCTATGCTTTCCTCTAAGAGTTTTATAGTGCCCTGTCTTACATTTAGGTCTCTAATCCATTTTGAGTTTATTTTTTGTATGGTGTTAGGGAGTGTTCTAATTTCATTCTTCTACATGTAGCTGTTGAGTTTCCCCAGCACCACTTATTGAAGAGACTGTCTTTTCTCCATTGTATATCCTTGCCTCCTTTGTCATAGATTAGTTGACCATAGGTGCGTGGGTTACTGTAGATTTGTAGTATAGTCTGAAATCAGGGAGTCTGATTCCTCCAGCTGTGCTTTTTTTCCCTCAAGACTGCTTTGGCTATTCAGGGTCTTTTGTGTCTCCATACAAATTTTAAGATTTTTTGTTCTAGTTCTGTAAAAAATGCCATTGGTAATTTGATAGGGATTGCTTTGAATCTATTGATTGCTTTGGGTAGTATAGTCATTTTCACAATATTGATTCTTCCAATCCAGGAACATGGTATATCTCTCCATCTGTTGGTATCATTTTTAATTTCTTTTGTCAGTGTCTTATAGTTTTCTGCATACAGGTCTTTTGTCTCCCTAGGTAGGTTTATTCCCAGGTATTTTATTCTTTTTTTTGCAATGGTAAATGGGAGAGTTTCCTTAATTTCTCTTTCAGAGTTTTCATCCTTCGTATATAGGAATGCAAGAGATTTCTGTGCATTAATTTTGTATGCTGCAATTTTACCAAATTCATTGATTAGCCCTAGTAGTTTTCTGGTGGCATCTTTAGGATTCTCTATGTATAGTATCACGTCATCTGCAAACAGTGGCAGTTTTGCTTCTTCTTTCCCAATTTGTATTCCATTTATTTCCTTTTCTTCTCTAATTGCCATGGCTAGGACTTCCAAAACTATGTTGGATAATAGTGGTGAGAGTGGACATCCTTGTCTTGTTCCTGATCTTAGAGGAAATGCTTTCAGTTTTTCACCATTGAGAATGATGTTTGCTGTGAGTTTGTGATATATGGCCTTTATTATGTTGAGGTAGGTTCCCTCTATGCCCACTTTCTGGAGAGTTTTTATCATAAATCGGTGTTGAATTTTGTCAAAAGCTTTCTCTGCATCTATTGAGATGATCATATGGTTTTTATTCTTCCATTTGTTAATATGGTGTATCACATTAATTGATTTGCATACATTGAAGAATCCTTGCATTCCTGGGATAAATCCCACTTGATCATGGCATATGATCCTTTTAATATGTTGTTGGATTCTGTATGGTAGAATTTTGTTGAGGATTTTTGCATCTATATTCATCAGTGATATTGGTCTGTAATTTTCTTTTTTTGTAGTATCTTTGTCTGGTTTTGGTATCAGGGTGATGGTCGCCTCATAGAATGCATTTGGGAGTGTTCCTTCCTCTGCAATTTTTTGGAAGAGTTTGAGAAGGATGGCTGTTAGCTCTTCTCTAAACGTTTGATAGAATTCACCTGTGAAGCCATCTGGCCCTGGACTTTTGTGTGTTGGAAGATTTTTAATCACAGTTTCAATTTCATTACTTGTGATTTGTCTGTTCATATTTTCTATTTCTTCCTGGGTCAGTCTTGGAAGGTTTTACCTTTCTAAGAATTTGTCCATTTCTTCCAGGTTGCCCATTTTATTGGCATACAGTTGCTTGTAGTTATCTCTTAGGATGCTTTGTATTTCTGCCATGCCTGTTGTAACTTCTCCTTTTTCATTTCTAATTTTATTGCTTTGATTCCTCTCCTTCTTCTTCTTGATGAGTCTGGCTAATGGTTTATCAATTTTGTTTATCTTCTCAAAGAACCAGCTTTTAGTTTTATTGATCTTTGCTATTGTTCTCTTTGTTTCTATTTCACTTATTTCTGCTCTGATATTTATGATTTCTTTCTTTCTGCTAACTTTGGGTTTTGTTTGTTCTTCTTTCTCTAGTTCCTTTAGGTGTAACATTAGATTGTTTATTTGAGATTTTTCTTGTTTCTTGAGGTAGGCTTGTATAGCTATACACTTCCCTCTTAGAACTGCTTTTGCTGCATCCTATAGGTTTTGGATCATCATGTTTTCTTTGTCATTTGTCTCTAGGTATTTCTTGATTTCCTCTTTGACTTCTTTTTTTTTTTTTTTTTTTTTTGCGGTATGTGGGCCTCTCACTGCTGTGGCCTCTCCCGTTGCAGAGCACAGGCTCCGGATGCACAGGCTCAGCGGCCATGGCTCACAGGCCCAGCCACTCCGCGGCATGTGGGATCTTCCCGGACCAGGGCACGAACCCACGTCCCCGGCATCGGCAGGCAGACTCTCAACCACTGTGCCACCAGGGAAACCCGATTTCAATTTTCTTAAATTTACTGAGGCTTGATTTTTGATGCAAGATGTGATATATCCTAGAGAATGTTTCGTGCGCATTGAGAAGAAAGTGTAATCTGCTGGTTTTGGATGGAATGTCCTATAAATATCAATTAAATCTATCTGGTCTATTGCGACATTTAAAGCTTGTGTTTCCTTATTAATTTTCTGTTTGGATGATCTGTCCATTGGTGTAAGTGAGGTGTTAAAGTCCCCCACTATTATTGTGTTACTGTCGATTTCCTCTTTTCGAGCTGTTAGCAGTTGTCTTATGTGTTGAGGTGCTCCTATGTTGGGTCCATATATATTTATAATTGTTATATCTTCTTCTTGGATTGATCCCTTGATCATTATGTAGTGTCCTTTCTTGTCTCTTGTAACATTCTTTATTTTAAAGTGTATTTTATCTGATATGAGTATTGCTACTCCAGCTTTCTTTTGATTTCCATTTGCATGGCATATCATTTTCCATCCCCTCACTTTCAGTCTGTATGTGTCTCTAGGTCTGAAGTGGGTCTCTTGTAGACAGCATATGTAAGGGTCTTGTTTTTGTATCCGTTCAGCAAGCCTGTGTCTTTTGTTTGGAGCTTTTACTCCATTCACATTTAAGGTAATTATCAGTATATATGTTCCTATGACCATTTTCTTAATTGTTTTGGGTTTGTTTTTGTAGGCCCTTTCCTTCTCATGTGTTTCGAACTTAGAGAAGTTCCTTTAGCATTTGTTGTAGAGCTGGTTTGGTGGTGCTGAATTCTCTTAGCTTTTGCTTGTCTGTAAAGCTTTTGATTTCTCCCTCAAATGTGAATGAGATCCTTGCTGGATAGAGTAATCTTGGTTGTAGATTCTTCCCTTTCATCACTTTAAGTATATCATGCCACTCCCTTCTGGCTTGTAGAGTTTCTGCTGAGAAGTCAGCTGTTAACCTTATGGGAGTTCCCTTGTACCTTATTTGTTGTTTTTCCTTTGCTGCTTTCAATAGTTTTTCTTTGTCTTTAATTTTTGCCAATTTGATTACTATGTGTCTTGGCATGTTTCTCCTTGGGCTTATCCTGTACAGGCCTCTCTGCGCTTCCTGGACTTGGGTAGCTATTTCCTTTCCCATATTAGGGATGTTTTCGACTATAATCTCTTCAAATATTTTCTCTGGTCCTTTCTCTCTCTCTTCTCTTTCTGGGACACCTATAATGCAAATGTTGTTACGTTTAATTTTGTCCCAGAGGTGTCTTAGGCTGTCTTCATTTCTTTTCATTCTTTTTTCTTTATTCTGTTCTGCAGCAGTGAATTTTGAAGGTAATGACACAATATTTGAGCTCAAAATTTGAAGTGGGAGAGAACTCTGTAAACTGCCGTTGTGGTGTTCGTTTCTTAACCACGACTCAATCAAGTTGCCACATATTTTAGGTGCGTTTGTCCGTAAAACTCTTGTCTGTGAATACACTTTAAATTGGGATTCTCTCTGCAGACAGAGATGAAAATACAGGATGACCTAATAAAGAGCCGACTAGGTGCCAGTAGTTACAACTTCAGAAAACACTAGGCTGCATCAGTAGGGTCCACACAAGGACTGTGAAACTCTGAGTGCAGATTGGCCCCCACAGCTCATGGATGACTGTGACCCAGAAAATAGCATTTTATACCCTGTGCTTAGGGACTTCTGAGAAAAGTCATTCAAAGCTGTATTAATTATTCAGCAAATTATTTTTGTATTTTATTTTAAAATTAAGTCACTTTGATGGGCTATAACTGAATGCTTGAGAAAGATTTCAAAGATGTCAAGATATTTTCAATTAAAAGACAATCACAAAACCTTCTAATTTGGATCACCAGGCAACATCCAGTCTGAGGATAAAGGAAAGGACATTTCTGATTCCAGTGGCTTAAGTAATGTCTTGTGTCAAAGTACTATGAAATTTTTAATCAAAAAGAACAACCCTCAGGCTTCCCTGGTGGTGCAGTGGTTGAGAGTCCGCCTGCCGATGCAGGGGACACGGGTTCATGCCCTGGTCTGGGAAGATCCCACATGCCACGGAGCGGCTAGGCCCATGAGCCATGGCCGCTGGGCCTGCGCGTCCGGAGCCTGTGCTCCGCAATGGGAGAGGCCACAACAGTGAGAGGCCCGCGTACCACAAGAAAAAAAAAACAAAAAACAACCCTCATGTTGCTTCGCTTATTTCTCTATTTCTTCCTTCTATTATTTTCCTTCTTTGTGTCTTTTCCTATATCTGTTGCCACTCCTTTTCCTACACCTCCCTCAAACCAGTTCAGCTTTATTTCACAAGAGGTGTGTTTAGGAGTCAGATTCCAATTTTCCTGAGACACGCCCCCACACACCATTTAATGAACATCATCACTAAATAGTATATTCCAGAAAATATTACTAAATAACTAAAGTCGCCATGGCTTCAGAGCTTCTAGGAAGGGAGCCACCTTTCTTGGCTTGGCTTGTGAAATATGCTCCCAAGTGTGCCCGATTTTGCTTTTTCTTTGTCTGTTGGACAATGCAGCCTACACCATACTCGCTACAGCTGCCACATTGCCTAAGCCCTCAATCATCGTGATCTTGTCTACATGTCTGCATATTTGTCAAGTGAATATAATGTACCCAGTAAACAGTGTCCTGTACCCATGGCTTGCTGAGCACAGAACACAGAGGGGGGCTTTAATGAGGCACAGAAGAAATGTTCTAGTAGTGGGGATCACCTGAGAAAACCTTCAAGTAATGAGCTAACTTCTGTTACGGCAGTTTTTAGAACTGGTTTTGCCATTTAAAATATGAGCCTGCCAGGACTTCCCTGGTGGCGCAGTGGTTAAGAATCCACCTGCCAATGCAGGGGACACGGGTTCGATCCCTAGTCCAGGAAGATCCCACATGCCGCGGAGCAACTGAACCCATGCGCCACAACTACTGAGCCTGCGCTCTAGAGCCTGTGAGCCACAACTACTGAGCCCGTGTGCCACAACTACTGAAGCCTGCACTCCTAGAGCTCATGCTCCGCAACAAGAGAAGCCAACTGCAAAGAGAAGACCAGGCACCGCAACGAAGAGCAGCCCCCGCTCGCAGCAACTAAAGAAAGCCCGTGCGCAGCAACGAAGACCCAATGCAGCCATAAACAAATAAATAAATAAATTTATTTTAAAAATAAATAAATAAAATAAAATAAAATATGAGCCTGCCAAAGCCCTACCAAAATGTCCTGCTACTCTGCCTGCCATGGATCATAATGGTGACCAACACACTAAAAAAGGAAAAACCAACAAAGAGACAGATCCTAGGTCTCCCAAAATACAACTGGAGAAAAGCTAGAGGATACAAAGGCATAAAACTTGCCCATTGTAAAAATCTAAGCTTACTCATAAAAGATAACATCTTGAGCAGAAACTACATCTTGGCTATGTCTTCTGAGTCTTGGGTATCTTCGCCCAGGGCCAGAAAAGTGCTCGAAACCCACTCCACTGAGCGTGGACAGATGATCTTGATTGACCCTCTCAGTTTAAGGGAAAGTAGCAGCTTCTGAAATGATTGTGAAATTCTGAGACCAGGTTCAGCCCATTTTGGGCTGAGGGGTTGCCCACTTCTAGGGAAGTGCTGAGGTCAGCACACTTTCCTAGAACTCCTGCAGCACTTCAATTGCCGTTTATAACAAGGGCAAGATCCTGAAGGGCTTTCTGAACTCTCAAAGAAAGAATCAGCCATGCTTAGTAGAATTTTAATGTTAAATATATTTTATTGAATTCCTACCCTTTTTAAATTGGTAATTGTCAGACAGGAAGCAAGCAGTTCCAAGCTTACAAACAGAGCTGGTTCCAAAAATGTAGTAAATAGTCATTTGGAATTCAGATCCCATTTTCCCAGGAGTCAATGACATAAATGATGATTTGGTTCCAAGTCCAGCCCACAAGAGCTTATTTAACCTTTAATGTTGGTGAAATGCTGAATCTTAGCCAAAGAAAATAACAGAAATTGGTGGTAGCAAAACCAATAATTAAATGAAGCAGAAAGAAAATTGAATAATTATTTTCCCTTTTTTTTCTCAAATGGTAACCCTTGAAGAACAGCAAGTCTAATTACAGGAGGATGAGGAAATAGGTGGAGATTTTTGTGGCAACTTATATGGGGAAGCTTCTGGGCTTTTTAAGGGGCTATGGTACTTGCCAGACCTGGTGCCTTATTATGTTTTACTGTTAACCTTCCTCTAGGATTTCAGGGACTTCCCTGGCGGTCCAGTGGTTAGGACTCCATGCTTCCACTGCAGGGGGGCCCGGATTCGATCCCTGGTCAGGGAACTAAGACCCCGTAAGCCCTGTGGCACAGCCAAAACAAACAAACAAACAAAAACCCTTCCTCTAGGATTTTAGAGTGAAGTTCATGGTACCCAAGAATTGACCCAATTCCTTTGTTAGAGCAGCTAAATGAGATGCATAAGTGAAGGTCTCTTGCACAGCACCAAGTCCAGAGCCTGGGCAGGTGGAAAGCAATTAATGAACACTGGGTGACTCAGCTATGGAGAAGATATGAAGTCTGGATTTGGGTGGCATTTCCCACGAGGTGGTTCACAAACCCACAGTTTAACATCATTAAAGCCAGTAATGGCATTTTTTTCAATTTCTATTTACAAAATCAATATTTAAAAGTGTTTAAAATTGTTCATTTAAAAAGAGAACAGTTTGATAACTTCTAGAGCATAGGCAGTGAGCCCACTTGGCAGTTAGTGGCTAGCCTGTTGGTTGGATCATTATGTGGCTTTTTAGTGGGTTTTGTTGATAGTCATGTATTGTTCCATGTATGCCTACAGTGGATTGTTGGCTAATAGACAAGAAGCTTAAGAAAGACTGCTGTTGAAATATAAGTGAATAAGGATGGGAAGAATGGCAGCACTTTTGAAAATTTGTCCCTTGTGGGCTGAACTGTGTTCCCTCCAAATTCATATATTGAAGTCCTAACCCCCAGGACTTCAGAATGTAACTGTATTTAGAGATAGCTCCTTTTCAAGAGGTAATTGAGTTAAAATGAGGCCAATAATAGGGTGAGCCCTAATCCAGTATGACTGGTGTCCTTATATCAATAAAAAGAGGAGATTAGGATACAGAGGGAAGATCATCTGAAGACACTGGTAGAAAATAACCATCTAAAAACTAAGGACACAGGACTCAGAAGAAATCAACCATGCCAACACCTTGATCCTGGACTTCTAGCCCTCAGAACTCTGACACAATACATTTCTATTGTTTAAGCCACCCAGTCTATGACACTTTGTTATGACAGCCCTAGCCAGTTGATGCATTGTCTGAAGCTGCTCTTTACCAGATTCTTAAGTGACAACCTCTAATCCCAAAAATTTACATGGTACATTAAGCTATCTCTCATGCTTCAAACATCAATCACAAAATTGAAAGTATAGTGACAATTATATACAATTTGGCTCTACATTTATTGGGGGGAAAATTAAACACATTTGCTATATTATTTATGTAGAAGGTGTGGAGAAATAGCAGCACCTTTTTCTAATGTCGTCACTTAGAAACAAAGTACTAAAATTATGTAAATAAGTGAATTTATTTTTATAGTACAAAATGTAAGAATTTCAAACATCACATGAAAGCAGTTTCTATTTTTTGATACATTACACATAGTTAAATTGCTTTTGACATCTTAATATACATTCAGTCTCCAAACAAAACATACTGTAATGTTGTGTTTAAATGCATTTCTCAATAAATCACGTTTTGAGAGGAGGTGACGCTGCCCACCTAAGAATTTAACTCCTCGTTTTCCATGAACATTTCTTGGGTGGTTTCCAGCCCAAGGTCTGCTGCAGAAAGGCAGTTCCTAGGTAGAAGGCAGCCAATAGTTAGAAAATGTAAAATTTGGAGACCTTCAAGATGGCAGAGGAGTAAGACGTGGAGATCACCTTCCTCCCCACAAATACATCAGAAATACACTTGCATGTGGAACAACTCCTACAGAACACCTACTGAACACTGGCAGAAGACCTCAGACCTCCCAAAAGGCAAGAAACTCCCCACGTACTCGGGTAGGGCAAAAGAAAAAAGAGAGACAAAAGAATAGGGACGGGACCTGCACCTCTGGGAGGGAGCTGTGAAGGAGGAAAGGTTCCCACACACTAGGAAGCCCCTTCGCGGGCGGAGACTGCAGGTGGCAGGGTGGGGGGAAGCTTCGGAATCACGGAGGAGAGCGCAGCCACAGGTGTGCGGAGGGCAAAGCGGAGAGATTCCCGCACACAGGATCGGTGCCGACCAGCACTCACCAGCCCGAGAGGCTTGTCTGCTCACCCGCCTGGGCAGGCGGGGGCTGGGAGCTGAGGCTCCGGCTTCAGAGGTCAAATCCCAGGGAGAGGACTGGGGTTGGCTGCGTGAACACAGCCTGAAGGGGGCTAGTGCACCACAGCTAGCTGGGAAGGAGTCCGGGAAAAGGTCTGGAGCTGCTGAAGAGGCAAGAGACCATTGTTTCAAGGGTGTGCGAGGAGAGGGGATTCCTTCCCCGTGTGCCCACAGAAGGCAGAGCACCGCCTAAGCGAGCTCCAAAGATGGGCACAAGCCACAGCTATCAGCTCGTACCCCACAGATGGGCATGAAATGCTAAGGCTGCTGCTGCCGCCATCAAGAAGCCTGTGTGAAAGTGCAGGTCACTACAACCCCACCTCCTCCAGGAGCCTGTGCAGCCCACCACTGCCAGGGTCCTGTGATCCAGGGACAACTTCCCCAGGAGAACACATGGCGTGCCTCAGGCTGTTGTAGTGTTATGCTGGCAGCTGCAGGCTCGCCCCGCATTCCAATTTTGACTGCCATACCCCTCCCTCCCCCCGGCCTGAGTGAGCCAGAGCCCCCTAATCAGCGGCTCCTTTAACCCGGTCCTGTCTGTGCAGGAAACAGACGCCCTCAGGTGACCTACATGCAGAGGCGGGGCCAAATCCAAAGCTGAGCCCCGGGAGCTGTGCGAACAAAGAAGAGAAAGGGAAATCTCTCCCAGCAGCCTCAGGAGCAGCGGATTAAATCTCCACAATCAACTTGATGTACCATGCACCTCTGGAATACCTGAATAGACAATGAATGTTCCCAAAATTGAGGCAGTGGACTTTAGGAGCAACTGTAGACTTTGGGTTTGCTTTCTTCATCTGATTTGTTTCTGGGTTTATGCTTATCTTAGTTTAGTTTTTAGTGCTTATTATCATTGGTGGATTTGCTTATTGGTTTGGTTGCTCTCCTCAGTTTTTAATTTTTTTATTGTTATTTTTATTTTTAAAATTTTTAAATTTATTTTTATTTTTTTCCTTTTTCTCTTTTTGTGGGTGTGTATATGTAATGCTTCTTTGTGTGATTTTGTCTGTTTAGGTTTGCTTTTACCATTTTTCCCAGGGTTCTGTCTGGCTTTTTTTCCTTTCTTCCTTTTCTTCTGAGCCATGCTTCTGGCAGGGTCTTGGTGCTCCGGCCGGTGGTTGGGCCTGAGCCTCTGAGGTGGGAGAGCCGAGTCCAGGACATTGGACCACCAGAAGCCTCCCAGCCCCATGTAATATCAATTGGTGAGAGCTCTCCCAGGGATCTTCGTCTCAACACTAAGACCCACCTCCGCCCAACGGCCAATGAGCTCCAGTGCTAGAAGCCCCATGCCAAGCAACTAGCAGGAACACAACCCCACCCATTAGCAGAGAGGCTGCCTAAAGTCATACTAAGTTCACAGACACTCCAGACACAGACACTCTGGACACAGCCCTGCCACCAGAAGGACAAGATACAGCCCCACCCACCAGAACACAGGCACCTGTCCCCTTCACCAGGAAGCCTACACAAGCCACTGAACCAATCTCACCCACTGGGGGCAAACACCAGAAATAATGGGAACTATGAACCTGTAGTTTGTGAAAAGGAGACCCAAACACAGTAAGTTAAACAAAATGAGAAGACAGAGAAATATGCAGCAGATGAAGGAACAAGGTAAAAACCCACCAGACCAAACAAATGAAGAGGAAATAGGCAGTCTACCTGAAAAAGAATTCAGAGTAATGATAGTAAAGATGATCCAAAATCTTAGAAATAGAATGGAGAAAATACAAGAAACGTTTAACAAGGACCTAGAAGAGCTAAAGAGCAAAATAAACAATGACGAACAACACAATAAATGAAATTAAAAATTCCCTAGAAGGAATCAATAGCAGAATAACTGAAGCAGAAGAACGGATAAGTGAGCTGGAAGATAAAGTAGTGAAAATAACTATTGCAGAGCAGAATAAAGAAAAAAGAATGAAAAGAATTGAGGACAGTCTCAGAGACCTCTGGGACAACATTTAATGCACCAACATTCAAATTATAGGGGTCCCAGAAGAAGAAGAGAAAAAGAAAGGGGCTGAGAAAATATTTGAAGAGATGATAGTTGAAAACTTCCCTAACATAGGAAGGGAAATAGTCAATCAAGTCCAGGAAGTGCAGAGAGTCCCATACAGGATAAATCCAAGGAGATACATGCCAAGACACATATTAATCAAACTATCATAAATTAAATACAAAGAGAAAACATTAAAAGCAGCAAGGGAAAAGCAACAAATAACATACGAAGGAAACCCTATAAGGTTTGTGACCACCTAGAGGGGTGGGATAGGGAGGGTGGGAGGGAGGCAAAAGAGGGAGGGGATATGGGAACATATGCATATGTATAACTGATTCACTTTGTTATAAAGCAGAAACTAACACAGCATTGTAAAGCAAGTATACTCCAATAAAGATGTAAAAAAAAAGAAAATATAAAATTTTAAAGGGAGCCATTTATAATGCATTTTTTAAAAATCTAGAAATAATTTTAAAGGGGGGATGTGGGGACTTCCCTCGTGGTCCACTGGGGACCCCTCCATGCTCCCAATGCAGGGGTCCCATGTTCAATCCCTGGTTGGGGGACTAGATGCTGCCTGCATGCCGCGACTAAGACCCAGCGCAGCCAAAATAAATAAATAAATAAATATTTTTAAAATAAATAAAAACAAAACCTAAGCCATAATACAGTAACCCCTACATAAGAACCTTCAAGTTGCGAACTTTCAAAGATGAGAACGTGCCCCTGGATGCCAGCAGCTGTACTGCACTGCTGTACTTTTCAAAGTACTGCACTGCAAGACTAAAATTGTTTTCTTTATTTTAGAATAAATAAATCATGTTTTGTTTTACATATTTTAAATAGCATGTATCACTCAAGGTAAATCGTTTTCCTATATGTTGAACAATATTAAATATTGCATTAAAATGTGCTTTAAAATATGATATTTGTTGTTGGAAACCTCTAAGATGGCCCCCAATGATTCCTGCCTCCTGATATTCAGGCCCTTGTGTAATCCACTCCCCTTGAGTGTGAGCTGTACCTAGCAACTTGCTTCTAACAGAGTATGGCAGACCTGATGGGATTTCGCTTCCAAAATCAGGCTACAAAAATCTGGCTTTTACTGGGCTTACTCTCACTGCATTTCTCTCTCTGTCTCTCTGACTCTCTGTCTGTCTCTCTCCCTTGCTCACTCTGAAGGAAGCCAGCTTCCCTGTTGTGAGCTGTGAGTTGCCTTAAGAAGTGGTCCACATGGCAAGGAACTGATGTCTCTGGACAACAGTCAGAAAGGAACTGAATCCTTCTAACAATCACATGAGTGAGTTTGGAAGCAGACCCTACTCTTACTGAGCCTTCAAAGGAGACCACAGGCCATGGCCAATGCCTTGATTGCAGCCTTGTGTGAGACCCTGAGCCAGAGGCAACCAACAAAGCCAGGCCCAGATTCCTAACCCACAGACACTGTGAAATAATTAATGTTGTTTTAGCTGCTAATTTGGGGATAATTTGTTTCAAAGCAATAAATAACTAATATAATCTTCAATAATATAATGATCAAAAATAAAGATATTTGGTGGGAGGGAGCTGCAAGAGGGAGGAGATATGGGGATATATGTATATGTATAGCTGATTCACTTTGTTATAAAGCAGAAACTAACACACCATTGTAAAGCAATCATACTCCAATAAAGATGTTTAAAAAAGATATTTGTTGCTCAGAATCACTCTTTATTATATATTATCACAAGAATGAGAAAATATTTCAACAATTTCTGAAAGGGATTTAGGAGATTATATATTAACATGAAAGGGGTATAGAAACGTAATCGATTAAGCAATGCCTTCCTTCTCTGGAGAATCTTTGGGTTGCCCTAGCCAGGAATGGTTACGAAGGGAGTCATCATTTCCCCCAGGCCAGAGTTCCTGGGGGTGCTGATTAAAAATGCAGATTTCTGAGGCCTATCAGGAACCACTAGATCAGAAGATCTTAGTGGGCTGGGGTCTATAAATCTGTATTTTTATCAAGTCCCACCCCACCAAGTGAATCCAATGTGCACTGAAATGTGAGAATTACTGTTGCTCAGACAGGCCTGGCTTCTGAAGCCTAGCTGTGCATCAGACTCATCTTGGGAGTTTATTCAACCCTGTGTTCTTCTCCAGAGTCTCTGAGGATGGGTCAAGGAATCTGTATTATTACCAATTCTGCCTAGTTAGTTCTGAAGCAATTTCCCAAGGACCAGCCTGGCTAGGCTAGTAAATGTCACTTCCTTGGCTCGGGCCACCCACCTGACCTGTCCTAATACACTCACTTGGAAAACAGTGCTTATACTAAGTATCCCAGATCTTATCGGTCCCTGAGGAACCCACCCACACCTCGGTCACATGTACTAGGAGAGAGAACAAGAGCCTGGCTTTTGGGGAAAGGCCCCTGGGCTACAAGTGACAAAACTCAGTGATGGCTGGGTGGGAGTAAAGCACATAAATGAATAGTCTACAAATCCCACCACAGTTCTGCAGGCACCCACAACTCGGGTCTCGTGAAGCACGGGAGAAAACAAGGACCCTGTTATAAACAGTATCTGGAAATCAGTGTGCTCAAGTGTGGCCTGATGAAGCACTGGTACCAGACAATTCGGCCTGTGTAGTAGTTGGCCACTGGTCTTTTCTTTCTCTACTGTATCTCAGTGAGCATGCTGATGAGATCTGTGGTAGCAACAAACTCAAGCAGCATTTCTGGACTCTTGCTCCAGTCAAGTCTTATGTTAAAGACTTACCATGCATCCATTCATTCGATACTCACAATAACCCTGTGAGCTGAGTACATCTATAGTCTCCATTTTATCCATGAGAAGACTAAGGTTCAGAGAGGTTGAGTAGCTTGCCCCCAGGTCACAAAGCTAGAAAGTGGCAGAACTTGAGCTCAAACACAAGTCAGTCTGACTCCAGAATCTGAGACCTTAAGCACTAGATTATTTGTATCTACAAGATGGTACCACTTGTCCCCTTTGGCTAAGGCCTTCACCACTGAGGTTAACAACAGCTAAAACTTGGGGGTGTTTTGCATATTCTAGCTTTAGGGTTTCCCAGGGTAGGGTAGGTGACCTCAGTGGGCTCTTACTTAACCCTCCTGTAAGCTCTGAAGTTCCTTTAGATAGGAATGGCTCATTCTCATAAATCTTGCCTCTTGGGCTGATTGTGGGGAGAGGATGAAAGGCCCCAGAGTAGCCTCTCAACTCTCTTTGAGCCTGGGGGCTCAAAGGCCCTCATCACTGGACCTGCTTCTTGGTAGGCTGGCATTCTTGAGACCCCAAGCCATTCAAGTATAGTAACAGCTGGCTTTGAGATAACCAAGAACTTGGGCTCTCTACCTTGGTTTACTATCTGTTCCAGGAACAAACTGAGACTCATAATTAGCTCTGATAGCAACTTGGGGGCAATGGCTGCCCATTACATAGGGTGTATAAAAAGCAGGATGGGGGAGAAGACGTTTACTCTACAGCATCAGTGGACTAGTAACTCATCCCCTTTCAGGGTAAGAAACTGATTCTGGTGCCTCTCTCCTGGGCAGGGAAAGGAATAACTCCACTGGGCTTGGGGATCCTACCCCATCTCTGCCCTGACCCGTGAGATCTTCCCCGTTGGTCAGGGCCACAGAACTAGTGATGAGTGCCCTGGATGCAAGGACCCTGCCCTGCTAGCCAGCCCTCAAGGGCTCCTTGGAAAACTGCTTCTGTGAACCAGGAGATCCAAGAGCCTGTAGGAGAATATTTCAGGAGCTCTGAGACCCTTACACCTGGGGAGCAACAGTGTCCACAGTAGTTCACTTCCTGGGCTCTGGAAGTGAGGAGGTACAGAAGATGGCTTTAACAGGGACTGGAGGAGAGGCCCCTCAGACTTATGGGATGCAACAGGTCAGATCTGCCCTGACCTGGGGGTTATCTGAGACTGCACCTACCCATAACTACCCTCTTCCTAGCTTCAGAAGAGAAAGCAGTTAGGTCCCACGGGTCTAGGGGACTGGCTGACTATATATAAAGCCCATGAAAGGCAAGGGGTTCTCAAGACTTGGAGTTAACCGGGGTCTGTCCTCTCCCTGACAAAGTTCTTAGCGATTGGCTTTAGGACCTCAGGGACTTAACAAAGAAATCATTGGGAGGCTAAGGCCATCCTGGAAAGAGCATTCTGAAAATAAGATTAGGTCAAGTGTCATAGGTCAGGGTCAAGCATCAGAGGCTGAAACGAAGTCGGAGTTTCCTAGGGGTTCTTTGCAAACTTTGGGGCACCTCAGAGAGAACACAGTTCACTTCCTGATTGGTATCTTCAGTAGCAGGGTAGACTAGCTTTCAGCGCTTTGGGGCCTGGGAGCTAATCCTCGGTTCTCTCACATTCCTCACACTTGAGGTCCAGTTATTCACTGCCTAAAGCAGCTGGCAACAGACAGCCATGGTCCCCAAGTTGCTGTCAGAGCTAATGATGAGTCTCAGTTTGTTTTGGGACAGCATTTCTGAGGCAACAGCCTAGGATGGACTGGCAGTAGCGACTCAGGGGATATCTGTGGCATTGGGGGTGGTGTGGGGAGGTGAACAGCTACTGTTCCCAGTGGTGGGAGTTCCAGAATTTCTGGGTTGCCTTCAGATTGCATCTGGGGAGAGGACCCCAAGTAGGTGTACTGCTCCTAAAGGGAAGATAGGAGGCAGTGGGGAAGAGGCCTTGAGGTAGCTAGATCCTGTGCTAAACCCTAAGTAACCCGGTCCCAGTATTAGTTCCCAGTCCAGGACTCGGTTGAGAGCAAATACAGCAGACGCTGAAGCGACAAAGAATGTGTGCGTGTGTACATGTGTATGCTTGTGTAAGCACATTACTAGTTTCTATGTCCCCAACTCAGGTGATGGTGACGATGGCAAATCTCAGTTAAAGTAACACCTTTCAATGGTTATAAGAACAATATGGTACCTGCATTCAGAGTGTAACTGAAACTCTCGTGGCTAACTTGTTGCTACAGATTTATGGGATTATGGGATTTGGTTATGAGACCCACTAGGTCTAATGAAAGTGTTAGGGCTCCTAGGAGACCCACGGTGGTTCGCACAGACTGGATCTTTAAAAATGCCCTCGTGAATGTGCTTCTGGCTCCGCAGCACTGAAGGCTCAGTTGTTTGCACTGAACGCTCCAGCCGTCACTGTGTAGCCCTTGTATTTGTCCTTTCTGTCCCAAATCCCCGGTGGCTAATTTATTGGATTTCATTAGAAGACACTCCCCCACTGAAGAACTCAAAGCTGAAGTGACTGTCCTTTCCTTGGCTCGCGGCCCCTGTGTGACATGAGTTCTGCACACAGAGCACCTCCCTTCGCTGGCGGGAGCGCAGCCCTGGAAAGGGGACACTGGTCCCGAGGGGAAGGGACAAGGTTTCCGGGAGGGGCTGGGAGAAATATGTCTTCCCACCCTGGGCCGGTGTCCTCCCCACATCACGCCCCTTTCATGCTGGGGCTCACCTGGCTCTGTCCCCAGCCCTTGCCCTGGAGGAGTAAACGGGAAAGGAGACACTCCATCCGGTCCCACAGGGTCAGCTAATGCCACTTGGACCCCAGTGGTCTCTCAGCCCCATCTCCCACCCCGCTTCCTGCTGGACATGTCCACTCGCAAGTCGCACCGCCATCCCAAACCCAACGGGTCCCAGCTGAACTTGTCACCTGTCCCCACTCATGCCCCTGTCAGCTAATAGTCTTGTGCTCCCCATCTCATCTCAGTTAACAGCGTCACCACGGACCCGAGCTGGAAGCTCAGGGTCACTGTCACCTTTTCTCTCTCCTGGACCCTCCATGACACCCAGCCCTGCGGTTTCTACCTGTTGACACGTCCCTGGACTGGTCCCCTGCTCTCTGCTCTCACTGCCACAGTCCTGGGCCAGAGCACTTGCCACTTCTTGTCAGGACCCTTGAGAGGGCCTCCCAATCAGTCTACCCGCTTCGAGCCTCTCCAAGAATTGTCTTCCCGGCCCGTCCCTCCTCCGCCTTCAAAAAAACCTTCGGCGGCTTCCTATCGCTCACGGAACAAGGTGCAAAACTCTCAGCCTGGCCAACAAAGCCTTGAATAAGCTGCTCCCAAGCACCTTTTCTGCCGCCTCTGCTGCTGCCAATCCCACACCCCACCAGCCATCGTCCCGCCCTCCAGAAGGCGCTTTCATGCAAATCCTGCTCCCTCTGCCCGGAATGTCCTTCCCGTCCCTCCACTGCCCCTCCTGGCAAAAGCCTCCATCCCTCAAAATCCAGCTCAAATGTCCTTCATCTGAGAAGCCTGCCTAACTTCTCAGTACCAGGTCACTTACCATCAGTGGCCCCGTGACGCTGCTACGTTCCTCGACCACAGCACCGTTGGACCATGAGTGTTTATGTGCGCCCCAGTCCCTCCTGCTAGATGGGGAAGTCCCCAAAGACTACTTGGGACCATACTGGGTTCTCCTTTGCATTCTCAATGCCTAGCACAATGCCTGATATATAGTAGGTACTCAATAAGTGATTGTTGTTTAATCTTTTCTTATTCTGCAATCCAGTCAAATATGCCAAACTAATCTGATACACATGGTTTTAACCCTTTGCACGTGCCATTCCCCTCGTCTTGATTTCCCATTTCTTTCCTTTAATTTTTGTACATTGTTGTCTTCGATTTCCATCTTAAGTCACCTCTTCCAGGAAGATTTTTCTAACGAGTTTCATCCAACTCTCCTGTTTTCTTTTGCTTGCCTTCCTCTGAGTTACAACCATGTAGTTGTAACGTCTACAGCAGTACCCACAACAGGGATTCTGTCTACCAGAGCCCTGGGGAAATGTTCCCTTCCAAAATCACCTTCCCATGCAAATGGTGAGTCTTTAGGGGAGGAATTCCATCTCTAGATCTATTTCAGCTTTCACCAACATTGCTCTTTCTGGTTTGTAAACATTTCCCCTAAATGAGTAGTCTCTAACTCATTGACTCATGATTTAGGATCCCACAGAATAAAGTACATCTTCAGTCTCTACACTGTTCCTAAACCCCAGAAATGTTTAGTTGTTTTAAAGATGAGTTACCCAACAGTACCTCAGAGGAAAACCTGTTCTTCTCACTCCTTCTAATGAACTAACACATGTATCACACAAGGAACTGGGTTAAGCGTGGTGGCAACATACAAAAAGATTTACAAAACAGAAATAGACTCACAGACATAGAAAACAAACGTATTGTTACCAAAGGGGAGCGGGAGATGGATAAATTAGGAGTTTGGTATTAACAGATACACACTACTATATATAAAATAGACAAACAACAAGGACCTACTGTATAGCACAGGGAACTATATTCAATATCTTGTAATAAACTACAATGGAAAAGAATCAGAAAAGTAATATATATATGTATCTGAATCACTTTGCTGTACACCTGAAACTAACACAATGTTGTAAATCAACTATGCTTCAATTTAAAAAAAAAAAAGAATAAGCCAGGGTCTTGACATTCAAGTTGGTGCGACTTCTTCACCAGGAACATCTATAGTATACTTCAGTAAACGGCAGTTCAGTGGGTACTCTTTCAGAGGGCAGTATATAGTGAGGTGGTTTAAAGCATGGGCTCAGGCATGAAATAGACATGGATTCACATCCCGCCTCTACAGCTTATGGCCCATGTAACATCAACACTGTCACTCCATTTACTCATCTGTAGAATGGGATAATAACAGCTCCTACTACATAGGGTGGTTGTAAAGATTACATGAGTAATTCTTGGCAGTCAGTGTTTTATAAATGTTAGTGATTAGGGCTTCCCTGGTGGCGCAGTGGTTAACAATCCACATGCCAATGCAGAGGACATGGGTTCAAGCCCTGGTCCGGGAAGATCCCACATGCCGTGGAGCAACTAAGCCCGTGTGCCACAACTACTGAGCCCTCGTGCCACAACTACTGAAGCCCATGCACCTAGAGTTCAAGCTCCTCAACAAGAGAAGCCACCGCAATGAGAAGCCTGCGCACCACAACAAAGAGTAGTCTCCACTCACCACAACCAGAGAAAGCCCGGGCGCAGCAACGAAGACCTGAAGCATCCAAAAATAAATAAATAAATAAATAAAATTAATTAAAAAAATGTGAGTGACTATTTTTTTCCCCTCATTCTTCCCCACATATAAGAGCAATATCTTTCTCCTATTGTGTTAAGACATAGGGAATTCTGGAAGGAGTCAGGCCTGGGGAAGCTGGGAGCTCACAGAATAAAACTTGGGACACTGATTTGCCATAGGCCAAGAGAAGCAGTAGTGAGTGATCTAGAGGACCAGGATGTGTAACCTAAAGGATCCCACACCCTTACAAATACCAAAATTTAAGAGGCCTACTGGAATAGCTGCAGGACATGATGGCAAGAAAAAAACATGTGGCTGAGTCAGCTTGCTGGCCCAGTTTCACCTGCCCCCTCCTCTCCACCACCCCTCACCTGACTTCGGCAAGGCCCAATCTCAAGCACACCTTGCCTGGAGGCAGCAGGTGGTAACAGTAACATTTAGCCAGAGTGAGTGTAGGACCACGAAACCAATGCACCTCTCTCCAGCAAAGCCAATTCCCAGATGTGCTCTTGGAAAGATGTAAGATTTTGCTCACCACAAATTCTGCAAGTTTACATTGTAGGGGTGGGTCTTCCAAACTTGCAACATTTTGAATAAACCTGAGTGGGAGAGTGAGTCCGGAGTTTACTTTGTAATCAGTAATCTCCTGGACAGATTTTGTTCTTTCATTGCTCAAGTTCTATGCCTGAGTCAATACTGACTCCACTACTTGGTTCCTGTGGGGACTTTCCATGAACTTTGGGGTTTAGCAATCTTCATTCCAATGAGATCACATTGCCAGAATGAACACTGTCATTCAATAAGTGGAAAACAGCTGTTTCCAGGTGCTGGCCTGGCCAGGATTTAAAGTAGTGCTGTTGTCTGGTAAAAGGAAGTTGTGCCTAGATGACATGTAAAAAGTGTCAGTACTGGTGACTCATGGTATCCAAATAAAATATCACGCAAAAATCATAGTTTATGCACGTAATAGTTGTCTTCATATAGTATTGGTCATAAAGCTAATTTGATGGCTAAAAATAAAAGCAGGTAGAAAACATATAACACCTATGTTAACTAATTTTATTCCTCATGCATTTTTTATGTTCTATCTCCTCTTCCTTTGAAACAAGCAAGTTCTTATCTCTTTTAATTTAACATTTTATTATTGAAATTTTCAAATATACAAAAAAAGAAACTAGTATTATGGGATTTTTAAAAATTTATTTATTTTTTAAATTTATTTTTGGCTGTGTTGGGTCTTCGTTGCTGCACGCGGGCTTTCTCTAGTTGCAGCAAGCGGGGGCTACTCTTCATTGAAGTGTGCAGGCCTCTCACTGCGATGGCTTCTCTTGTTGCAGAGCATGGACTCTAGGTAGGCAGGCTTCAGTAGTTGTGGCACGCGGGTTCAGTAGTTGTGGCTCACGGGCTCTGGAGCGCAGGCTCAGTAGTTGTGGCACACGGGCTTAGTTGCTCTGCGGCATGTGGGATATTCCCGGACCAGGGCTCGAACCTGTGGATTCTTAAAAACTGCACCACCAGGGAAACCTGAAACTAATATTATGAACTCCTATGTACTCATCACCCATTTTTAACAATCATTAACATTTCACCATTCATGTTTTATCTAGCCAACCCTTTCCCTAAATTAAAAAAAATTTTTTTGGAAGGAAAAAGTATTTTAAAGTAAATCTCAGACATTATGTCCTTTCACTCATAAAAAAATCAGTATGTATCTCTAACAGATTATGCTTTTTAGAAAAACATAATCACATTTCCAGTTATAGGTAAAATAAGTTCTGGGGATGTAATGTACAGCATAGTGACTGTAATTAACAATATACTTGGCCCTCTGTATCCACGTATGTGAAACCCACACATGGATTTTGGTATCCAAGGGGGTCTTGGAACCAATCTTCCATGGATTCCAAGGGATGACTCTACTTTATTGTATATTTGAAAGTTGCTAAGACACTAGATCTTAAAAATTCTCATCACAAGAAAAAAAATTGTAACTATGTGATGTGATGGATGATAACTAGACTTCTCATGGTGATCATTTTGCAATACACACATATATCAAATCATTATGTTGTACATCTTAAGCTTCTACAACGTTGTATGTCACTTATATCTCAATACCAGAATAGAAAACATAATCACAATACCACACCTAATACAATTAAGCGTAATTTTCTAATATCAGTTAATACCTATCCAATTTCAATTTCCCCTGGTGACAAGCTGTGCTCCAGAAGAGACTTTTGAAATGAGGAATTGGAGGCTCTGAGATGTGGCACGCCTTGCCCAAGGTCATACAGCCAGTCAATGAAAGAGCTATGACTAGAACCTAGGTCTCTTGGTCCACTGTCCAGTGCTCTTTTTACCTTCTCTGTGGTTTTCTTCACTTTTTACTCTCCACTTACCACTGCTAATTGTCTTTCCTAACTTTCTCCACTTTCCATCTGACAGGACAGTCACCAGTTTCTATCTGAGGGTGCAAAAAGCAACAATAAGAAATAGGATCATGATGTTAGAAATCATGGTCGCTGTATGTGTTCTCAACTGAAGATGTGACAGCAAATCAATGCCAGAGCTGATTGTTAACTAGCTTAGATGACTTTGGCAACCTCCTGCTCGTACATCAAAGCCAATGACATTCCAGGGTTTCTGTCTGTACACGTCTCCTCCTCGTCTGAGCACACTGCTTCAGCATTCAGATACTTGGGAACTTAGTTAATACTTGCTGAGGATGCCAGCATTTCTTGAATCTGTGGCATACCCTGGCACGTGCAAACAAGGGGAACATTGTAGGGAGCAGACCAAATGCACTACAGAGGTGCAGAGAGGATTAACAGCTAAAGCTCTAAGAGCAGCTGCCTATTACGGATTGCTGGGCAGGTGGAGTTGTCAAGGGAATGGTCCAAGAAAAACAGGACTGAACATGTCCTGCAGGAGTTCTGTGTTAAAGATCAGTATAGCTAGAGCCCAGGATCCAAGCTGGAGAATCTGTGAGATTATCAGTGGGCAGAGAGTGGACTGCCAGCTATGTCTGGCAGAGAAATTTGAATTTTTATACTAACTCTAAACAAGAAAGCAAGTAAATCAACAAATCACCAGCCAACCCATGATCAAATAGTTAGAAATGTAAAATAAAGTCCTATTAGACCTTGGGTTTCTGTATCTTTTTTTTGGACAAGTATCTTCATGAAACATTTACAAGATTTCAGCTTTTTGCCTCATCATGGTATTAACCTAAAAGAAATGCAGCTGCTGGAACCAAATCTGGACCAACTGCTTAGAAAACAGATCCACCAGGACACCTCCTCTGGAGCAGGCCATGGGGTGGGTTCCAGTCAGACTGGGGGATGACAGGTGAGATTTGGACAACACTTAGGTTCTTAGATTTTTGGTAGCAGCTGAAAATCACTGAATGTAGGTAAGGAGGGAGAAGGCAGGCTGACTCCCTAACTGGCTGGAACATGAAAATTAGACAGTAACAACTCAAAGTTTTGTTCAAACACCCTTGCTATCCTACAATTCCAAAGCCACGCTGTTTCTCAGACCAGTCATTTCCACCATTGCCAGCGTAGTCCAGTCTGATTATAATGCGTAAACAGGGAGAGATAGACATCTAAGCCATTTACCACAAATGGTTGTTAGTCTAGCTCCTGCCGGAGTCCAGAACTCAAATTTCTTGATTCTTCATTCTTTCTACTATATAACGAGTAACCTCATTGTGCCTTAATTTCCTCATCTTTTAAGTGAGATAATGATAGTTCCTTCTTCATAGAATTTATGTAAGGCTTCAAAGAGTTAAAAAATGTAAGCACTCAGGAAGTATAATTATTTATTCCCTCATTTATCCATTCACTTAACAAATATTTGTTTACTACCTACCATGTCCATACACAGGAAGGAGCTAGGCCCTATGGGATAATATAACAAAGTAAAGACATGCTCCTTCCTTCAAAAAACTTACAATCTTATGGGGAAGGCAAGACACACTTCATGAATCTGTGACACAATCTGCATTAAATGAGAAAAACACAAAATATAGGTTATAAATGATCAGAAGTCATGACTTCTGGCTAAATTTTCCTCTTCTCTAAGACACACCAGGTTTCACCTCCTCTAGGAAGACTTCCTTCCTTGACACCTCTCTCCCTCCCACCCCTAAGCTCTGCTCCATCTCTCTCCTCTGTTGTCCCATAATATCCTAGGCATAATACTCTCATCCATGCTCCATACTACTGCGAATGGTGTTTCTCTGCCTCCCCCACTAGACTGCGTTTTAAGAGCCAAAACCGTGGCTTATTCATCTCTGTATCCCTAAGACATTGCACAATGTCTGGCACACAACTGATGGTCAACTCTGTTGAATGAATAAGAATTTGCTGTAGCGAAAAGTTTGCTGGAAAGAGAGCCATAAAACTTGGGTTCTGGGGAGGGTGGGAGGGAGACGCAAGAGGGAAGGGATATGGGGGTATATGTATAGCTGATTCACTTTGTTATACAGCAGCAATAACACCACAATGTAAAGCAATTATACTCCAATAAAGATGTTAAAAAATAAGAATGATAACAAAGGATGTGAGGAAATACAACCAGTAGATATGAGCCTCCCTCAGGAAGATGCTATGTGCTTCTTTTACAGACTGTTGTCCAGAACATGTATTTCAACCAGGGGCTATGTGAATACCAGTTACTAGAGTGGCCTTTCTCTACTGAGTGGCTTTGGGAGGTGTAATAAGGTCAGTTAGGCTGGTCAGGAGGGGTGTGACTTAGAGTGTTTCCCTCTTCTATCAGAGATCAGCTCTGGCATTAGCAAGAAACTGGTTTCAAATCCTAGCCCTGCCACTTACTTGGTGTGTGAATTTAGGGCAGAGAAGTTAACTGCTCTGAACTTTCATTTCATCATCTTTAAATTGAATTAATAACACCTGCCCCATAAAGGTGTGGTAAGCATTAAATGTCAGAAATGGATATTCTATCAATATTTTTTAGTAGTGTGAAATTAAATGAGTAGCATTAACAAAGCACATACAACCCAGCATCCCACTACTGGGCATATACCCTGAGAAAACCATAATTCAGAAAGAGTCATGTACCACAGGGTTCACTGCAGCACTATTTACAATAGCCAGGACATGGAGGCAACCTAAGTGTCCATTGACAGATGAATGGATAAAGAAGATGTGGCACATATATACAGTGGAATATTACTCAGCCATAAAAAGAAATGAAATTGAGTTATCTGTAGTGAGGTGGATGGACCTAGAGTCTGTCATACAGAGTGAAGTAAGTCAGAAAGAGAAAGACAAATACCGTATGCTAACACATATATATGGAATCTAAGAGGAAAAAATGTCATGAAGAGCCTAGGGTTAAGACAGGAATAAAGACACAGACCTACTAGAGAATGGACTTGAGGACACGGGGAGGGGGAAGGGTAAGCTGGGACGAAGTGAGAGAGTGGCATGGACATATATACACTACCAAATGTAAAATAGATAGCTAGTGGGAAGCAGCCGCATAGCACAGGGAGATCAGCTCGGTGCTTTGTGACCACCTAGAGGGGTGGGATAGGGAGGGTGGGAGGGAGACGCAAGTGGGAGGGTATATGGGGATATATGTATATGTATAACTGATTCACTTTGTTAGAAAGCAGAAACTAACACACCATTGTAAAACAATTATACTCCAATAAAGATGTTCAAACAAACAAACAAACAAACAAATAAATAAATAAATTGGCAAATGTAAAAAAAAAAAAAAAAACAACTTGTGTTCTGGTCCCGGCCCTGCTACTAACCAAAGCTTTCTTGGCTTTAATTTCCTCATCTGTGATACCTGAGGGTTGAACCAAATGACCTTCAAGAGCATTTGTAGTCCTATTAGTCTAAGGTATTTCTTCATTTAGTGTCTTGGGATATCTGGGGGCTGAGCTATTACTGTACCTCTCTTCCCTACATTGAATGTGGGTTAAAAGTTGTAATGGAAACTCTATAGGCTCTCAGGGATTTTAGCTTTCTTTCCAAATTTCCTCAGGGCAGGGAGGCATCGGAGGGCAGGGAGAGGGGTAACCTTTCCAGGGATGTTAGCAGGAAGAGGAGATACTAGAACAATAAACATATGTAGGGTTGCTTGTGGTGTGTATTTCTTTTAATCTATGTGAAAGCATGGCTCTATTTATAACAACAATAACAACAAAAACAATGTGTATCTCCATATGACCTTATTTTCCGTCCCCTTTCTACAAAGGCCTCTCAGTGCCTTTCCTCTGCAGGCAGTTTCAGTTCAGTGGTTACCATGTTTCCCTTTTTAGGAAAGAAATAGGTAAGTATAGGAAGGTCATCCTAACCCAGGGAAACCACAAATCTGCCTTTGCTCCTCCCTCTTTTCTCTGCAACTTTCCTTCCTTTCTCATCTGTAATCCAACCTCTCTGGTTCAGCTTCTCACACACTTCAGTGCCCCAGCGTCCTCATTCCTGACTCTTTCACCTTTGGCCTCACGAACTAACTTTCATCCATTCAATGCATTTACCCATTCAGCAGCATTCATTAAGTACCTGCTTTTTATCAGGGCCCAGGGTCAAGGAATGGATCTCAGAAAGTTTCATACAGAAGACATTTGAACTGGGTTGTGAAGGAGAATAGGAGTTTGCTGGGGTGGGGCGAGGGATGAATAAGGAAGCATTATTCTGGGCAGAGGACCAATATGTACAAAGTCAATGGGGCATAAAAGTCATAACAAATATAGGGTCCCTATAAGTAATTCAGGATACCTATGGCATAGGGAGAGGGTAGGAAGTGATGTTGGAAAAATGAACAGAGGACAAATAATGAAGGATCTTGTATGCCATGCTAAGGGGTTGGATTTTATCCAACAGGCTATAGGGAGCTATTGAAAGTTTTTAGGTAGGAGATTAAAAGTCAGATTTACATTTAGAAAAATCCATGGCAGTAGAATTAATTAAGAATTAATTAATTCCTTGGAGAGGAAGCCAACTGACAAGAGGAGGATTTGTCAGAACACTATCGCAATGTTCTAGGCAAGAGAGAAAGAGGCGTGAGCCACGGCAGTAGCAATAGAGATGAATAATGATGGATGACTCGGCACATGCGTCGGGTATTTAGGAGGTAGGTGACAAGACTTGGTAACTGATTAAATGAGAGAGATGAGGGAGGTTTCCGACTCTTGATCGTCTGGGTGGCAATGCTGTTTATAACAGAGGACACAGGAGAAATCAGGCACGACGGAAAAGCAATGAGACACGTTTTGGACCTATTGGGTGCAAAGGGCCTCTTTCAAATTCTATTAGATAAACAGCACCTGAAGGAAAGGTGACCATCTTCCAAGTAGCTTAATGAGAAACTGCACGATTCCGTATGGGTCATAAAATTGAAGATTATGTTAATACTGATTACTTGATTTCTCAGTGAGAAGTCTATTGTATTAAGAAATCTTCATTAATTTAAAAAGCAATTTTAGAAACCAAAGCTTTTCTAAAACTGGAATGCATACAAGAAGAAAAAATTACATTATCACGACCTTATTAAGTTTCTCCTGTAGAGCTTTTTAGCTGAGTTGCATGAAGTAAGTCGGCCAGCCCTTCACTCTTCATTACAAAGCCTTTTTTTCCCAAAGACATAGCGCCAACTCAATTAGCTATGGTGATAGAATGAAGTAATTGAAAACCACAGACAATTCAAAACTCCGTGGGCAACTCCCAAGAAAAATGTGGCCTCCCGTAGTTCTTTGGAACCCTGAGTTGACCTCACTGGCAGATACAAATGGTCAGGCAGTGACCTTCTTGGCAAGTTTATGTTCTAGAAAGTCTAAGTTTATAAGCAGGAGCTAAGAAAAAACAGTGGGAGGAAGTAATAACATAATAACAATGAACCGTAAAATTAAGATGAAAAGACTGTTCATTGTTATTATCACACAGCTATTGATGGGAGTTGGATTATTTGAAAGAGCAAAGGGTGAAAACTAAAATAAAATAGTGCCTGAGTGACTAAGGAAACAAGGACAGATCCACATGTTGCTTTTTTGAGTTAAAACTAGATACAGTCATATGTTTTCCCATAGTCCAAAAGATCTCTAGAGAAATCGAAAAAAAGGACAATTATTTATTTGTATTTCAGACCAAAATTCTAGAAGTTATATCTGATTTCTCATTTTCCCTTACACTTCACACTCAGTGAATTAGTATGTCTTCATAGTTCTACCTACAAAATATGTTCTAAATCTATCCACTTCTCTCCATCTTCTCTAAGTCCAGGCCACCATCACGTCTTGCTTGGACTCCTGCAGTGGCCTTCTAACTAGTGTCCCTGCCTCTACTCATAGCCCAGTTCACAAACTATTCTTCATCTGGCAGCCAGAGGAATCTTTGCAAAATTCCAACCAGATCGTGTAATTTCCTTGCCTGAAACCCTCCAGTGCTTTCTCACTGTGTTTAGAAAAAAATCCAAATTCATTAAAATGGCTGGAAGAAAAACTATGCTATCTGGTCTCTACCTACTTCTCCACTTTATCTCTCACCACTCTCTTCCTCCTCTGTGGAACAGCAGCCATATGGTCTTCTTTCTGTTCCTCAAACAAACCAAGCTCTCCCTACTCTTAGAACCTCTGCACCTGCCATTCTCTTTGCCTGAAACCATGCTTCCGCACAAGCCATATGACTGACTCACCCATCACCCTTTTTTTTTCTTCTTTTTAAATGTTTTACTCTCACTTTGAAATGAGTAGCAAAGTATTGTTTCTCAAGCATTCATGATACAATTCTTATCTTTTTTAAAAATTGAGCTATAATTCACGTACCATAAAATTCAGCCATTTTAAAGTGTGCAATTCCATGGTTTGTAGTATATTCACAGAGTTTTACAACCATCACCACTACCTAATTTTATACTATTTTCATCACCCCATAAAGAAACCCTGTACCCTTTAGCTATTATCCCCCATCAGCCATCTCCTCCCCAGCCCTAGGCAACAATTAATTTACTGTCTCCCTAAATTTGCCTATTCTGGACACTTCACATAAACAGAATCATATGACAAGTGTTTTTTTCTGCCTGGCTTCTTTCAGTTAGCATAAAAGCTTCAGAGTTCATTCATGTTATAAGAGTGCTTCAATCTTTCTTATGGTCAAATATTATTCCATTGTAGGAATAGACCACCTTTTGTCTATTCAGCATTTGAAAGACATTGGGCCCTTTCTACTTTTTGGCTATTATGAATAATGCTGCTGTGAATATCTGTGTATGAGTTTTTGTGTAGACATAAGTTTTCATTTCTATATATAGAGGATTTACATTGCCTAGTCATATGGCAACTCCATGTTTTGTCGACCTTCCCTGACCAATCCATTTAAAATAATCACCCCATCACCATCACCATCCTCCATCACTTCATCTCATTTTGTTTTCTACATAGGCTTTATCACTGTCTAAAAAAATGCTGTTTATTTTACTAGTGTACTTATTTGCCATCTGTCTCTCCCTACTAGAACATTAACTCTGCAGGGACAGGGACCTTGTCAGTCTTTCTCACTACTGTTCCCTCAGCACCTGGGACAATGATCAGCATACAGCGGGAACTGTATTTATTGAATCCAAGGCACAAATGTTTCCCACCACAGGGCCTATCCACAAACCTACTAATACGACTATGTTAGTGCTTTTCTATTCCCTTAACTCTTCTTTGGGAAAAGTAAACATACCCATTTAAATTATAGAAAGAGGGCTTCCCTGGTGGCACAGTGGTTGAGAGTCTGCCTGCCGATGCAGGGGACACGGGTTCGTGTCCCGGTCCGGGAAGATCCCACATGCCGCGGCGCGACTGGGCCCGTGAGCCATGGCCGCTGGGCCTGCGTGTCCGGAGCCTGTGCTCCACAACGGGAGAGGCCACGACAGTGAGAGGTCCGCGTACCGAAAAAAACAAAATGGGAAGAGCAGCTGAATAGACATTTTTCCAAAGATATACAGATGGCCAACAGGCACATGAAAAGATGTTAAATGTCACTGATTAGTATGTAAATGTAAATTTAAACCACAATAATATACCGCCACTGCCAGGGTCCCGGGATCCAGGGACAACTCCCCCGGGAGAACGCACGGCGCGCCTCAGGCTGGTGCAACGTCATTCCGGCCTCTGCCGCCGCAGGCTCGCCCCGCATCGTGCCCCTCCCTCCCCACGGCCTGAGTGAGCCAGAGCCCTCGAATCAGCGGCTCCTTTAACCCTGTCCTGTCTGAGCGAAGAACAGACGCCCTCAGGCGACCTACACACAGAGGCGGGGCCAAATCCAAAGCTGAGCCCTGGGAGCTGTGCAAACAAAGAAGAGAAAGGGAAATCTCTCCCAGCAGCCTCAGGAGCAGTGGATTAAATCTCCACAATCAACCTGATGTACCCTGCACCTATGGAATACCTGCATAGACAACGAATCATCCCAAATTGAGGAGGTGGACTTTGAGAGCAGGATTTATGATTTTTTCCCCTTTTCCTCTTTTTGTGAGTGTGTATGTGTATGCTTCTGTGTGAGATTTTGTCTGTATAGCTTTGCTTTCACCATTTGTCCTAGGGTTCTATCAGTCCGTTTTTTTTCTTTTTCTTTTTTTACTTTAAAAGTTCTTTTTCTTAATAATTATTTTTATTTTAATAACTTTATTTTATTTTCTTTTATCCTCTTTCTTTCTTTCTTTTACTTTTTCTCCCTTTTATTCTGAGCCATGTTGATGAAAGGCTCTTGGTGCTGCAGCCAGGAGTCACTGCTGTGCCTCTGAGGTGGGAGAACCAACTTCAGGACACTGGTCCACAAGAGACCTCCCAGCTCCACATAATATCAAATGCCGAAAATCTCCCAGAGATCTCCATCTCAACACCAGCACCCAGCTTCATTCAACGACCAGCAAGCTACAGTGCTGGACACCCTATGCCAAACAACTAGCAAGACAGGAACACAACCCCACCCATTAGCAGAGAGGCTGCCTAAAATCATAATAAGTCCACAGACACCCCAAAGCACACCACAAGACGTGGACCTGCCCACCAGAAAGACAAGATCCAGCCTCATCCACCAGAACACAGGCACTAGTCCCCTCCACCAGGAAGCCTACACAACCCACTGAACCAACTTTAGCCACTGGGGACACACACCAAAAACAACAGGAACTATGAACCTGCAGCCTGCAAAAAGGAGACCCCAAACACAGTAAGATAAGCAAAATGAGAAGACAGAGAAACACACAGCAGATGAAGGAGCAAGATAAAAACCCACCAGACCTAACAAATGAAGAAGAAATAAGCAGTCTACCTGAAAAAGAATTCAGAATAATGATAGTAAAGATAATGCAAAATCTTGGAAATAGAATAGAGAAAATGCAAGAAACATTTAACAAGGACCTAGAAGAACTAAAGATGAAACAAGCAACGATGAACAACACAATAATTGAAATTAAAAATACTCTAGAAGGGATCAATAGCAGAATAACTGAGGCAGAAGAACAGATAATTGACCTGGAAGATAAGATAGTGGAAATAACTACTGCAGAGCAGAATAAAGAAAAAAGAATGAAAAGAACTGAGGACAGTCTCAGAGACTTCTGGGACAACATTAAACGCACCAACATTGGAATTATAGGGGTTCCAGAAGAAGAAGAGAAAAAGAAAGGGACTGAGAAAATATTTGAAGAGATTATAGTTGAAAACTTCCCTAATAAGGGAAAGGAAGTAGTTAATCAAGTCCAGGAAGTGCAGAGAGTCCCATACAGGATAAATCCAAGGAGAAATATGCCAAGACACATATTAATCAAACTGTCAAAAATTAAATACAAAGAAAACATATTAGAAGCAGCAAGGGAAAAACAACAAATAACACACAAGGGAATCCCCATAAGGTGAACAGCAGAGCTTTCAGCAGAAACTCTGCAAGCCAGAAGGGACTGGCAGGACATATTTAAAGTGATGAAGGAGAAAAAGCTACAACCAAGATTACTCTACCCGGCAAGGATCTCATTCAGATTTGATGGAGAAATTAAAACCTTTACAGACAAGCAAAAGCTGAGAGAGTTCAGCACCACCAAACCAGCTTTACAACAAATGCTAAAGAATCTTCTCTAGGCAAGAAACACAAGAGAAGGAAAAGACCTACAATAACAAACCCAAAACAATTAAGAAAATGGGAATAGGAACATACATATCGATAATTACCTTAAATGTAAAAGGATTAAATGCTCCCACCAAAAGACACAGACTGGCTGAATGGATACAAAAACAAGACCCATATATATGCTGTCTACAAGAGACCCACTTCAGTCCTAGAGACACATACAGACTGAAAGTGAGGGGATGGAAAAAGATATTCCATGCAAATGGAAACCAAAAGAAAGCTGGAGTAGCAATTCTCATATCACACAAAATAGACTTTAAAATAAAACTATTAGAAGAGACAAAAAAGGACACTACATAATGATCAAGGGACCGATCCAAGAAGAAGATATAACAATTGTAAATATTTATGCACCCAACATAGGAGCACCACAATACATAAGGCAAATGCTAACAGCCATAAAAGGGGAAATCGACAATAACACATTCATAGCAGGGGACTTTAACACCCCAGTTTCACCAATGGACAGATCATCCAAAATGAAAATAAATAAGGAAACACAAGCTTTAAATGATACCTTAAACAAGATGGACTTAATTAATATTTATAGGACATTCCATCCAAAAACAACAGAATACACATTTTTCTCAAGTGCTCATGGAACATTCTCCAGGATAGATCATATCTTGGGTCACAAATGAAGCTTTGGTAAATTTAAGAAAATTAAAATCATATCAAGTATCTTTTCTGACCACGATGCTATGAGACTACATATCAATTACAGGAAAAGATCTGTAAAAAATACAAACACATGGAGGCTAAACAATACACTGCTTAATGATGAAGTGATCACTGAAGAAATCAAAGAGGAAATCAAAAAATACCTAGAAACAAATGACAATGGAGACACGACGACCCAAAACCTATGGGATGCAGCAAAAGCAGTTCTAAGAGGGAAGTTTATAGCAATACAATCCTACTTTAAGAAACAGGAAACATCTCAAATAAACAACCTAAGCTTGCACCTAAAGCAATTAGAGAAAGAAGAACCAAAAAACCCCAAAGTTAGCAGAAGGAAAGAAATCATAAAGATCAGATCAGAAATAAATGAAAAAGAAATGAAGGAAACAATAACCAGGATCAATAAAACTAAAAGCTGGTTCTTTGAGAAGATAAACAAAATAGATAAAGCATTAGCCAGACTCATCAAGAAAAAAAGGGAGAAGACTCAAATCAATAGAATTAGAAGTGAAAAAGGAGAAGTAACCACTGACACTGCAGAAATACAAAAGATCATGAGAGATTACTACAAGCAACTCTATGCCAATAAAATGGACAATCTGGAAGAAATGGAAAAATTCTTAGAAAGGCACAACCTGCCAAGATTGAATCAGGAAGAAATAGAAAATATGAACAGACCAACCACAAGCACTGAAATTGAAACTGTGATTAAAAATCTTCCAACAAACAAAAGCCCAGGACCAGATGGCTTCACAAGTGAATTCTATCAAACATTTAGAGAAGAGCTAACACCTATCCTTCTCAAACTCTTCTAAAATATAGCAGAGGGAGGAACACTCCCAAACTCATTCTACGAGGCCACCATCACCCTGATACCAAAACCAGAAAAGGATGTCACAAAGAAAGAAAACTACAGGCCAATATCACTGATGAACATAGATGCAAAAGTCCTCAACAAAATACTAGCAAACAGAATCCAACAGCACATTAAAAGGATCATACACCATGATCAAGTGGGGTTTATTCCAGGAATGCAAGGATTCTTCATTATACGCAAATCAATGAACGTGATACACCATATTAACAAATTGAAGGAGAAAAACCATATGATCATCTCAATAGATGCAGAGAAAGCTTTCGACAAAATTCAACACCAATTTATGATAAAAACCCTGCAGAGAGTAGGCATAGAGGGAACTTTTCTCAACATAATAAAGGCCATATATGACAAACCCACAGCCAACATCGTCCTCAGTGGTGAAAAACTGAAAGCATTTCCACTAAGATCAGGAAAAAGACAAGGTTGCCCACTCTCATCACTCTTATTCAACATAGTTTTGGAAGTTTTAGCCACAGCAATCAGGGAAGAAAAGGAAATAAAAGTAATCCAAATTGGAAAAGAAGAAGTAAAGCTGTCACTGTTTGCAGATGACATGATACTATATTTAGGGAATCCTAAAGATGCTAGCAGAAAACTACTAGAGCTAATCAATGAATTTGGTAAAGTAGCAGGATACAAAATTAATGCACAGAAATCTCTGGCATTCCTATACACTAATGATGAAAAATCTGAAAGTGAAATCAAGAAAACACTCCCATTTACCATTGCAACAAAAAGAATAAAATATCTAGAAAAAACCTACTTAAGGAGACAAAAGACCTGTATGCAGAAAATTATAAGACACTGATGAAAGAAATTAAAGGTGATACAAATAGATGGAGAGATATACCATGTTCTTGGATTGGAAGAATCAACATTGTGAAAATGACTCTACTATCCAAAGAAATCTACAGATTCAATGCAATCCCTATCAAACTACCACTGGCATTTTTCACAGAACTAGAACAAAAAATTTCACAATTTGTATGGAAACACAAAAGACCCCGAATAGCCAAAGCAATCTTGAGAAAAAAAAACGGAGCTGGAGGAATCAGGGTCCCTGTCTTCAGATTGTACTACAAAGCTACAGTAATCAAGACAGTATGGTACTGGCACAAAAACAGACATACAGATTAATGGAACAGGATAGAAAGCCCAGAGATAAACCCACGCACATATGGTCACCTTATCTTTGATAAAGGAGGCAAGAATATACAGTAAAGAAAGGACAGCCTCTTCAATAAATGGTGCTGGGAAAACTGGACAGGTACATGTAAAAGTATGAGATTAGATCACTCCCTAACACCATACACAAAAATAAGCTCAAAATGGATTAAAGACCTAAATGTAAGGCCAGAAACTGTCAAACTCTTAGAGGAAAACATAGGCAGAACATTCTATGACATAAATCACAGCAACATCCTTTTTGGCCCACCTCCTAGAGAAATGGAAATAAAAACAAAAATAAACAAATGGGACCTAATGAAACTTCAAAGCTTTTGCACAGCAAAGGAAACCATAAACAAGACCAAAAGACAACCGTCAGAATGGGAGAAAATATTTGCAGATGAAGCAACTGACAAAGGATTAATCTCCAAAATTTACAAGCAGCCCATGCAGCTCAATAACAGAAAAACAAACAACCCAATCCAAAAATGGGCAGAAGACCTAAATAGACATTTCTCCAAAGAAGATATACAGATTGCCAACAAACACATGAAAGAATGCTCAACACCATTAATCATTAGAGAAATGCAAATCAAAGCTACAATGAGATATCATCTCACACCAGTCAGAATGGCCATCATCAAAAACTCTAGAAACAATAAATGCTGGAGAGGGTGTGGAGAAAAGGAACACTGTTGCACTGCTGGTGGGAATGTGAATTGATGCAGCCACTATGGAGAACAGTATGGAGGTTCCTTAAAAAACTACAAATAGAACTACCATATGACCCAGCAATCCCACTACTGGGCATACACCCTGAGAAAACCATAATTCAGAAAGAGTCATGTACCACAATGTTCATTGCAGCTCTATTTACAATAGCCAGGACATGGAAGCAGCCCAAGTGTCCATCGACAGATGAATGGATAAAGAAGATGTGGCACATATATACAGTGGAATATTACTCAGCCATAAAAAGAAACGAAATTGAGTTATTTGTAGTGAGGTGGATGGACCTAGAGTCTGTCATACAGAGTGAAGTAAGTCAGAAAAAGAAAGACAAATACCGTATGCTAACACATATAAATGGAATCTAAGAAAAAAAAGAAAATGTCATGAAGAACCTAGGGGTAAGACAGGAATAAAGACACAGACCTACTAGAGAATGGACTTGAGGATATGGGGAGAGGGAAGGGTAAGGTGGGACGAAGTGAGAGAGTGGCATGGACATATATACACTACCAAACGTAAGGTAGATAGCTAGTGGGAAGCAGCCGCATGGCACAAGGAGATCAGCTCGGTGCTTTGTGACCACCTAGAGGGGTGGGATAGGGAGGGTGGGAGGGAGATGCAAGTGGGAGGGGATATGGGGATATATGTATATGTATAACTGATTCACTTTGTTATAAAGCAGAAACTAACGCACCATTGTAAAGCAATTATACTCCAATAAAGATGTAAAAAAAAAAAAGTTTCAAGTAGGCAGTCCCAAAGAGCAGAAGAAAAGTAATCACAGGTAAATATAAAGTAGATAAATATCTCACAAGAATTTCTATTCTAATGTATTACTAGTGACTATAATAATACACAAAGCAGTGTGGAGCAAAACAAACAAATTGAAGAATATACTCAGATCACTCTTTGCATGAAGTTTTGAGAAATGCAAAATAAAACTACATACTTCTTATGGATGTATGCATATGTAGTAATGTAATTGAGCAAGACCCTATGGGGCCTTTCGAAGACAGACCCCTCCCCTTATCCTCTGCTGTAGCTCCTCTCTGAAGTACCCAGTTAATAGTATCTAATGTATATTCCCTGAGTTTTTCAGATGCTAAAAACCACTACCAAATGGAAGAAATTAACTAATTGATTATCATGAGCACAGTAGCCCCCAGACTTTCTGGCGCCTAAGGATTGATAATGTTAACGCTTGTGACACCACCCTGTTACCTCACCATCAACCAGTCAGAGAACTGTGCATGAGCTGATCACCTACCCTAGGACACCCCTTCCTCACCTTGCCTTTAAAAATGCTTTGCCGAAACCCTTTGGGGAGTTCGGGTTTTGGGGGGCATGAGCCACCTGTTCTCCTTGCATGGCCCTTCAATAAACCTTTCTCTGCTCCAAACTCTGATGTTTCGGTTTGTTTGGCCTCACTGTGCGTTGGGCACAGGAACTTGCATTCGGTAGCAGTAAAAGTGCAAAAACTTGCCTGGGAATGAGAATCTCTATATTCAGGACCTCTGCGGATGAGGATGAGATTAGGAGAATACACAGAAGCTACACTTGTATCTGTCAGTTTTTTGGTAAATGTTATTGAAAGGTAACATATGTACGAAAAAAGAGCACAAGATAAAAGGGTCCTGAAACCGCATACCTCAGATGGGACTTGAACTAAGTTGCACCTCAGTTGGGACCCAAACCCAGTTGCACCTCAAATGGGACTTGAACCCACAATCTCTGGATTAAGAGGGGACTCGAACCCAGTAACTCCCAGCTGAAACCACACACCTGGTCTCAGGACTTAATGAAGCTCAGGTTCATTACGTGTTGGTGCAGAAGGAATTCAGCAAGAGGCAAAGTGATAGGTAAGAAGTATAGATTTATTAATATCCTTTGTAAAGAGGTTGCAGGGAAATGGGGCATGAGAGGATGGTCATGTCCCAGGTCTCAGGTGAGTCCCTGGGACAGGCCACCAAGTGAGGGTCCTTGGCTTCCTGCAGGAAAGAATTTAGGAATGAGCCATAGTAAAGTGAAAGCAGAGATACTCATTCCATAGGCAGAACGTGGTCCTTCTCAAAAGGTGAGAGCAGCCTTGGGGTGCAGGGGTGGTTAGTTTTTATGGGCTGGGTAATTTCATAGGTTAACAAGTAGGAGGATTATTCCAACTATTTTGGGGAAGGGGTGGGGATTTCTAGGAATTGGGCCATTGCCCACTTTTTGGCCTTTTATGGTTGGGCTCGGGGAACTGTCATCACGCCTGTGGGTGTATCATTTAGCATATGCTAATGTATACAATGAGCATATAATGAGGTGCAAGTCTACTGGAAATCGAGTCTTCTGCCACCTTGGGCCTAGTTGGTTCTAACCGGTTTTTGTCATGTCCTCAATGGTTATGTCATTCTTTTAATGGTCGTGCTCTGCCCCCTTCCCTCCTGTCTCAGTACAGCTCAGTAAATGCTCACAAAGTGAACATACCTGTGTAACCAGCTCTGTAGTTCTGATTCTTAAGCTGGGTGGTGGGTATGTGAGTGTTGGTTATATTATTTCTACTTTTTATATGCCAGAAATACTTGATTTAAAGGTTTATCTTTATGTGGCTTCCCTGGTGGCTCAGTGGTTAAGAATCCGCCTGCCAATGCAGGGGATACGGGTTCGAGCCCTGGTCCAGGAAGATACCAAATGCTGCGGAGCAACTAGAGCCCGTGTGCCACAACTACTGAGCCTGCGCTCTAGAGCCCATGAGCCACAACTACTGAGCCCACGTGCCACAACTACTGAAGCCCATGTGCCTAAAGCCCGTGCTCCACAACAAGAGAAGCCACCACAATGAGAAGGCTGTGCACCGCAAGGAAGAGTAGTCCCCACTCGCTGCAGCTAGAGAAAGCCTACGTGCAGCAATGAAGACCCAACACAGCCCAAAATAAATTAATTAATTAAAAAGAAAATAAAGGTTTTCTTTTTTAACTCCACAAGGGCCTCACATGGTTAGACTACTAATCCTGTAAATTTCCTTCCAGTTGTAAAAGCCTATGGAAATCCAATCAAAATAGGATCTTAGGACAAAATAAGTTAAAACCCATAATTGACATAAGTTATGTCATTTGTCATTTTATGTCATTTTAATGTATATAAGAATATCAAAATGTAAAGAATTGTAGTGACTTGTGTTAAAAAAAATTCAACTGTGGGGATTCTGTGGTGGTGCAGTGGTAACGAATCCGCCTGCCAATGCAGGGGACACAGGTTCGAGCCCTGGTCCGGGAAGATCCCACATGCCGCGGAGCAACTAAGCCTGTATGCCACAGCTACTGAGCCTGCGCTCTAGAGCCCGTGAGCCACAACTACTGAGCCCACGTGCCACAACTACTGAAGCCCACACGCCTAGAGCCCGTGCTCCACAACAAGAGAAGCCACTGCAATGAGAAGCCCGTGCACCTCAATGAAGAGTAGCCCCCGCTCGCCACAACTAGAGAAAGCCCGCGCACAGCAACGAAGACCCAATGCAGCCAAAAATAAATAAATAAAGTTAATAAATTAAAAAAAAAATCAACCGAGTAAACTTGAAGATCTGATCGGCTTTATTAGACATTTCATGAATCGGGCAGCATCCCCCCCCCACTTAGCAATTAGAAGGGGGCTATGAGGGGTTGTCCAAAATGGAAAGTTTTTATAGGAAGAAGGATGGGTCAAGAGAGCTCTTAGAAAAAGAAAAGAAATGATTATTTTTAGGTCAGGACATCTTCTCTGGGGAGGAAAGGAAACCTCAAGGGTTTTACATGCAGATTGCATCCTCTTTCTCTGGAGGAGCGAGGATGTAGGGGGCCCACATGGCAGATGACCTCATTGGTACTGACCAGAAAATTCCAGACTGGTTGATTAAGATTACATTTCTACTGAAGATCCAAACTGCAATTAGGTTAGGTATTAAATCTAAGATTCGTATCATGGGCTTTAGCACAAGTGATATCGTTTTGCACCTGTGGTTTTCCTCTTTAACAATTGGATCTGTAAGGAAGGAAAAAATTTCCTTCTCCCCTTTTAGGTTCTTTGGCTGGCCTAATAATTAAGTTGGCATAAGACAGATTAACAGGAGAAAAGCACAAACAAAAGTTTAATAACATGTATACATGGGAGAGACCTAGGAAAACTGAGTAACTCTCTGAAATAGTAGAAACCATTACCTTAAATACCATTTCAGCTAAAGACAAAAGATGTTGGAAATAGGAAGTCAGTTATGGGCAGTTACCAGGGCACAGTAAATTAGTGTAAGGTTGCTATGCAAATTCAAGTCCTTGCCTTCTTCAATGATAAGAGTTTCTTGAGATTGAGTCACCCCTCCCTTCCTGGTACAGCAGGGAGATACCCTTACAAGTGGAGATTTCCCTTACAAATGTAAATGTCTTTTCCAAAGGGTAACTTTTAGTTGATTTTCAGAGCTTCTATGTCTGCTCTTTCTTAAGAATAATCAGCCTAGAATAATCCTTATGCCAAAGGGACATATTTTGGGGTGACAAATTCTGCTCTGCTATAGTCCCACCTTTGAACCTTCCCCAAGAAATTTCACAATCCAGAAGCTAAATTGCTCCATCTCATTGAACCAGTCTCTTAGTCCTCAGAATAGGTCTGAAACTGTACAACTCAGATGGGACTTGAACCCACAGGCCAGGACAGAAACCCAGCCAGACCCCAGACTGGGACTTGAACCCACAGTCTTTTAAATGAGATCACACACCTGGTCTCAGGATTTAATGAAGCTCAGGTTCTTGATGTCTCGTCGCAGAAAGAACTCGGTGAGAGACAAAGTGATAGGTGAGAAGTGGATTTATTTAGAGAGAAACACACTCCACAGAGTGTGGGCCATCTTAGAAGGTGAGAGACCCCGAAATAAGTCGTAGTTAGTTTTTATGGGCTGGGTAATATCATAGGCTCATGAGTGGGAGGATTATTCTGACTATCTTGGGGAAGGGGTGGGGATTTCCAGGAATTGGGCCACCGTCCTCGTTTTGGCCTTTTATGGTTATTCTTGGAACTGTCATGGCACTGGTGGGTGTGTCATTTAGAATGCTAATGTATTACAATGAGCATATAATGAGGGTCATAGTCTACTGGAAGTTGAATCTTCTGCCATCTTGGACCTAGTTGGTTCTAACCAGTTTTTGTCATGTCCTCAACAGTTATGTCATTCTTTTAAAGGTTGTGCCCTGCCCCCTTCCCTCCTGTTTCAGATCAATTCAATTAAACAGTTGTGTCTCATTTCAGAAGGTGGCTGATGTAGCTGGGCTCTTAAAGTTAGGCCTATATTGTGTAAGAAATCAGGAGTTTAATAAGGCATTTCTGTGGAAACAAAAGAAAAACAAAGGTTAATGGTTGGAGCAAATTATAAACCTAGTGCCTGAGTCCCGATAGCTGTTAGTCAAGAAGATTTCTAGTATTAGGCTCAAAGGACCTGTAGGGAGCAAAATTTGCCGCCTCAAAATGTTTCTCTTTGGCATGAGGATAATTTAGGCTGATTATTTTTAAGAAACAGAAGAGTCTGGAAGTCTGTTCTTTTTTTTTCTTTGCGGTACGCGGGCCTCTCACTGTTGTGGCCTCTCCCGTTGCGGAGCACAGGCTCCGGACGCGCAGGCTCAGCGGCCATGGCTCACGGGCCTAGCCGCTCCATGGCATGTGGGATCCTCCCAGACCGCGGCACGAACCCGTGTACCCTGCATCGGCAGGCGGACTCCCAACCACTGCGCCACCAGGGAAGACCCGGAAGTTTTTCTTTTTACCTCCCCCTTAGCTGCCTAAAAAATTTTGGTAAAAGTCTTGTTCTTGGAATAGAGCTATATAACCAGATATATCTGCAAAGAATATGGGCTAGATATGGTGAGCCTAGAGATTAGGATCCACTCTGTGTCCCATTGTCTTTGCATGGCCCAGCAAACATTTGTTTACCAAACATTCGCTTTTCCATCTCCATGTCAATTTCCTTCTTCTCCTTTGAGGTCCCAAACACGACATCCTCTTTTGTTCTTAACTGAAGATGCTATTTAAGGTGAGAGTTTCAGCCATTTTGGTGAGTTACTCAGTTTTCCTGGGTCTCTCCTTTTTTATACCTGTTACTAAACTTTGGTTTGATTTTCTCCTGTTAATCTGTCTCATATCAATTTCTTAGACCAGCCAGAAGAACCTAGGAAGGTAGAGGAAACTTTCTTCCTCCCCGACACACCTTCAGATGGAGTGAAGGCAGGCAGTGGCAATCTGACAGATTTTCCTGCTTTGTTGTTTGAATGTCTCTGACGAGGTCATCAGGTAAACTTTCTAAGTGGCCCATACAGCAGCAACAAGCATGGAGAAGATTGCCTAAGCATGAGTTATTGTGGCAATTTTTCTGAAGTTTATGTCAAATCTTCTAGCTCCAGTTTGCAGCTTAGTTATTTGTGATTTTAAGTCAAAAGGATAGGAGAAAATTGAAAGTGTGAGTTTGGAGAGTTGTAGCCAGACATGAAGACGCTAAAAGAATTCAGGAAAATAAAACCTTGAAGACACTGAACAGTACTAGAATCTTTTCTCAAAGGCATATGACTGAAACATAATTTTTCCCTCTAAAATTTCTACCCCCATTCCTACCAAATATAGCCAAATTAAACTAATTTGTTTGTAAAATAAGTCTAGTTTCAACAAGCTTGGCAGAACTATTTACATAAATGCAGCAAGAATAGAGATTGATCATATAGGTTATTTTAAATCTGCTCCGCTGGAACTTTTTTTTTTTTTACATCTTTATTGGAGTAAAATTGCTTTACAATGGTGTGTTAGTTTCTGCTTTATAACAAAGTGAATCAGTTATACATATACATATGTTCCCATATCTCTTCCCTCTTGCGTCTCCCTCCCTCCCACCCTCCCTATCCCACCCCTCTAGGTGGTCACAAAGCACCAAGCTGATCTCCCTGTGCTATGCGGCTGCTTCCCACTAGCTATCTACCTTACGTTTGGTAGTGTATATATGTCCATGCCACTCTCTCATTTTGTCACAACTTACCCTTCCCCCTCCCCATGTCCTCAAGTCCATTCTCTAGTAGGTCTGTGTCTTTACTCCTGTCTTACCCCTAGGTTCTTCATGACATGTTCTTTTTCTTCTTAGATTCCATATATGTGTGTTAGCATACGGTATTTGTTTTTCTCTTTCTGACTTACTTCACTCTGTATGACAGACTCTAGGTCCATCCGCCTCCCTACAAATAACTCAATTTCGTTTCTTTTTATGGCTGAGTAATATTCCATTGTATATACGTGCCACATCTTCTTTATCCATTCATCTGTTGATGGACACTTAGGTTGCTACCATGTCCTGGCTACTGTAAATAGAGCTGCAATGAACATTCTGGTACATGACTCTTTTTGAATTATGGTTTTCTCAGGGTATAGGCCCAGTAGTGGGATTGCTGGGTCATATGGTAGTTCTATTTTTAGTGTTTTAAGGAACCTCCATACTGTTCTCCATAGTGGCTGCATCAATTCACATTCCCACCAACAGTGCAAGAGGGTTGCCTTTTCTCCACACCCTCTCCAGCATTTATTGTTTCTAGAGTTTTTGATGATGGCCATTCTGACTGGTGTGAGATGATACCTCACTGCAGTTTGGATTTGCATTTCTCTAATGATTAGTGATGTTGAGCATCCTTTCATGTGTTTGTTGGCCATCTGTATATCTTCTTTGGAGAAATGTCTATTTAGGTCTTCTGCCCATTTTTGGATTGGGTTGTTTGTTTTTTTGTTATTGAGCTGCATGGGCTGCTTGTAAATTTTGGAGATTAATCCTTTGTCAGTTGCTTCATTTGCAAATATTTTCTCCCATTCTGAGGGCTGTCTTTTGGTCTTGTTTATGGTTTCCTTTGCTGGAACTTTTTATGAGGAATCTCTAGATTGAACTTTTAATAGCCTCTTGAGGCTAAGAAGCCATGCCAAATACTTACCACCAGACTTTGCCTGCAATACCTATGGATTTGGATGAATTCCTCTTTTCTGGAGGTCCCCCAAATATCCTACGTTCCTGCACCTGCCAGGAAGTGACCTTCTTTACTCACCTTGTTAGGCTATTGGGAACCCTGTAAGCAAGGTACCAGGCCAATATTTCCAAGGGGCTTTATTGGCTCCATAAAGTCCACCTTAGTTTCTTTAAGCTGTCTGGTCATATGTGAGTCTAGGTATGTCTCTCTCAAATACGACATTATAATCGAAGCCTTGGTAATATAACCAGTTTCCAATTGTGTCCTGTTACAAGGAGAGCAGATGCTTGTTGAACTTATGCAAATAAATATACTTCCATGAAAATAAGAATACTCACTATGAGTATCTGAATTCTGGAGGGATCAGGTAGGGAGAAAAAGATAAATGTTTCAATTCTGCTTACAAAGGTATAATCTACCAAATTGCTGTAAATCATAGTTAGCTTAAGAGGAAAGATTTCTTTATATCTGCAAAACAAAAGGTTAAAGAACCAGCAATATTTCAAAAAAATATATAGAAAAATTATACTCATCCTCCTCAGTTCATTCAGTTCCATGTAATTAATTCTTGTTGATCATGGTCTTTCATTAGAGGTTTTATGAAACCATCAATTTCCCCATTACAGTTCTGTAAATTCTTATCTAGTTCAATGGTCTGAAAATTTATCAGAAATCTGTATCCAGAGTTCTTTCTATGAGTCTTGTTGAAGATGAAGCACTTTTATAAAAGCATCAGAGTAAAACAATAACTGCAAATGACAGAAGACTTAAAAATGACAATGGTTGGGCTTCCCTGGTGGTGCAGTGGTTGACAGTCCACCTGGCGATGCAGGGGACGTGGGTTCGTGCCCCTGTCTGGGAGGATCCCACATGCCGCGGAGCGGCTGGGCCCGTGAGCCATGGCCCTTGAGCCTGCGCATCCGGAGCCTGTGCTCCGCAACGGGAGAGGCCCGCATACCGCAAAAAAAAAAAAGACAATGGTTAATTAGAATTCATTACAATGCAATTGAAAAGGAAATTTGGTTATTTCCATAATATACAACAATCAAGATAAAACTAGAATTACAAATGATAACATTATACAAGGACATATTAGATTTTAAGAATTTCATACAATTTCTAGAACATTTCTATTAATAACATATACCTACACAAATATAATCAAAGAACGTTTAGCATCATTATTTGACAATGCTTCCCATGCAATTTAACATACCAAATAAGCTTAATTAGTTGAATATCTCTCTTTGAGATGTTTGAGGGGCCCTCTGAAACATTCCAAAGTTAGCTAAAGGTCAAAAGCACTTCATTTAGAATTTGATTTGGGGAAGTTTGACAAAGATATCAAAAAGTGTGGACACGACTAAATAGGATCACAGATTATGAAATAATACTCAGTTATCTATTTAACCAAAGTGACAATAAAAGATTTCAAAGGCAAATACGTAATGTTACATAGTGGTGAGCAAAACCAAGCAAAGACCTCATAAGGCACAGGAAATTATTTTCATAAAAAACAAAATATTTACTTTCTAGGCAGATATTACTTAAAAGGAAAAGAAAAAACAACCTCTCATAGTATCTTATTATCAAGAGCTGACCAATTGTACAGAAAAATGGTGTCTTTTTAGCAGGTGAAAGAAAATTAAGTGTTAGTTTTATATAAGTACACTACTGATTTTAAAGCTCATTTTAAGTACACATACCATAATACATAATTATTATGCCTAAAAACTCTTATCCCACTTACATCTATCTAAATAATATGCTCCCAACAATTATGTTCAGACTACTCACAAAAACTTCATGAGACATTAGACAAAGTCAGCAATCATCTCAAGCTAATTTTCTTGCTGACAAATTTTGTAACAGATAATATGAACTTATCTGATGAATAAACCCCAGGTGGAATAAAAGTTGCATGCCTGCATTACATTCCGTGTTGATAACTCTAAAGACATATCTATTTTAATCAAACCAACAAACTTAAGCTAACTTTAATTTAGCAAAATTATCCTAGATCACATGAACTTGAAAAAGCATTCAAGTTAGTTTCTATATTTCTGAGAGTTTCAGAATACCCGATCCTTACAAGCACTTGCCTTCAAACCAACTAAATAGAGTTCTTTTACAAATTAATTTTGGTAATACCATTTAGAGGTAGAAAAAAATATCAAACACCTACAGAGTACATATATAGACACACACAAACATACAGATAGACACTTAAGATTTTTCATTTGTCCATTTTCCAAATACTTCTCCCTCTTTTTTTTTTCTTTTGAGAAGAAATATCTCCCTAAAGATTGCAGTTCAAAGAATGGCTCCTGGGCCCTAGAGAACATGGATGGGTAGAAAACCTACATCACAATGGTACAGAGAAAGTGTCCAAGTTTTCTCCAAGATGGAGTCTTGGGAACATATTTCCCTATTATCAGAGATGTAGGATAATTACTATTTAGAATAATTTTTTTCTCGTTCTTAAGTGCAAGACAATTTTGTTTCCAACATCCCAATACCTCAAAGCATTTTGAGATGAATAAGGGAGGTTTGGGGCTTGGTAGCTCTTTGAATTGTCTTTAGGGCTACACCACTAGCCTTGCAGAGATTTGCAAGACAAAGACAGTTGCACATCCAATTCCTCAAAGAATTGGGTTGCAATCTACATATCAAGGGGCTGACCCACCCATTAAAACTCTGCTGCTGTCCAGGGGACATGAATTCTTTGGGTGGAGGTCCTGGACACATGCACAAAAGCCTGAATTTGACAGAGCCCCATGGCAGAGCCCTGGAAAGTAAGAGGAGTTATAAGGGACAGCAAAGCCAGCCTTACCACTCATCTCAGGTGCTTTTGCTAAATTCACTTTCTGGCCTTTCAAATTTTTCCAAATAGGGGCAAATAGAGGAGACTCATTTGGGGCCCTTTAACGTCGGAGGACAAGCAGGAGGTCTCTTTGGCCCTCTCAATCGTTGATAGTACTGTATTAAAACTTTTGGTTTAACCCCATCAATGTCTGTTTCATTTATCCCATTTCTTAATAACCATCAAAAGATTGCCACCCTGCTAGGAAGAGATCCTATGATCCTCTCCTCATTCACTTCCCATTCTCTTACTAATTAACCCAATATTTTTATTAGTATACATAAGACCCATGAGACAGAGTTGTTTTTGTTTCAGCTCCCAAAGAAAACCAAAAGAAAGAAAGACATATCTAGCTGCAAAAGGGATGCAGCCCATGTTTCTGTCTGGTCAAATCTGGGGGGCCCCCAACCTGATGGTTGCCAAGCCAAGACACAAAATGAGACAAACAAGAAGGTAACAGCTGAAAGCAAAGACCTTTCGTTGTTGCAGGCAGTAAGAATTATGTAGTGCAAACGGTGTCTGTGGTTTCCCATGAGAACATGAGACACCTCCAGTCATAGACCTGCTAAACTGTGACACCAGGCAGCTGTACCTGTTTCCTATGAGAACATGAGACAGCTCCAGTCATAGACCCGCTAAACTGTGACACTAGGCAGCTGCTACTGGAATGGGACTTTTCCAGAACTAAAGAGACAAAGAAGGTTGAGAAAACAAAGTCCCCTTATGGACTGGGATCCCATATGACAAATTCCCCTGAGAGCTGGCACATTTGGACAAGGAGCAGTGCTTATCAGATCCACAGCCTATCGGGCTGCCTGCCAAATAGATGCCGGTACATGCATCCACTGGTTGGCAGTGACCAGAAAGAATATTCTTGCTGGTCATAAAGCCAAGCTCTCGAGACACAGAGCAAGACAAATGACACAACAGAGAGAGAGAGAGACAAAGAAAAACAGTGACCATCTCTGAGAGGAAAAGGATCAATAAAAAAAAAGAGTACTGGGCTTCCCTGGTGGCGCAGTGGTTAAGAATCCACCTGCCAGTGCAGGGGACACGGGTTCGAGCCCTGGTCCGGGAAGATCCCACGTGCCGTGGAGCAACTAAGCCCGTGAGCCACAACTACTGAGCCTGCGCTCTAGAGCCTGTGAGCCACAACTACTGAGCCCACGTGCCACAACTACTGAAGCCCGCGTGCCTAGAGCAGGTGCTCTGCAACAAGAGAAGCCACCACAATGAGAAGCCCGCACACCACAACGAAGAGTAGCCCCTGCTCGCCACAACTAGAGAAAGCCCGCATGCAGCAATGAAGACCCAACGCAGCCACAAATAAATGAATAAATAAATAAATAAAATAAATTATAAACAAACAAACAAAAAACCAAGAGTACTCATTTAACAACTTTTTACCGGAGTCGCTGTGTCTAAGGAACTAGTTCCACAAGTATTTTCTCTTACTAATCTAAATTTTTTGGGCGGGGCGGGGGGGGAGTAGGATTCTCATCACTCGCACTTCCATTAGACCCTGCAGGCAGAGATCTGGGAAACTGATGTGGTAAGAAATCCTACCTTCTGCAAACTTTTTGTCAAATGTCCCAGGATCTCTCGGCTGCAGCAACCTTGGAGTAGGTAGAGTTCATCCAGTGAAGTATCCTGCCAGCTATGGCAACTGTAGGGGCGGAAGATATTTCCTTTTCCTCTTCTAGGTTCTTTGGCTGGTCTAATAATTAAGTTGACATAAGACAGATTAACAGGAGAAAAACAAACAAAAGTTTAGTAACATGTATCCATAGGAGACTCAGGAAAACTGAGTAACTCTCGGAAATGGCAGAAACCATCACCTTACATACCATCTTCAGTGAAAGACCAAAGAAGATGTTAGAAATAGGGAGTCGGTTATGGACTGTTATCAGGAAAAGCACAGTAAACAAGTGTAAGGTTGTTATGCGAATTTGAGGCTTTGACTTCTATACAATAATAAGGGACTGTCATCACCTTCTTCCTGGTACAGCAGGGAGACACACAAATGGAGATTTCCCTTATGAATGTAAATAGTTTTTACAAAGGGTAACTTCTACTTGGTTTTCAAAGCTTCTCCCATATCTGCTGTTTCTTAAAAATAATTCTTATGCCAGAGAGACATATTTTGGGGTGATAAATTCTGCTCTCCTACAGCTCCAGTGGGAAGGAATTTAATGTATATGAGGCCAATCCTTCCCTTCTCCTTCCACAGCCACCTCCCAGTTCAACTCTAAATTCCCACATAGCTGATAGGGGGTTCTGTTGACTTTTGCCAGAGAATTCCCTGTCTCCTCCACTGACAGAAAGGATGACCACCCTGGGAAAGGAGCTTGGGTTCATGGCTGTTTCAGCTTGGGCTCTACTGATGCTGCCCTCTGCTGGTGGAAGGTTCAACTTGCAGCTGACCAGTTAAAGCAGTTTTTTTCCTGCTATCAGTCTGGGTCATATGCAATTTATAAGCCCGGTGTACATGTTGAAATCTGTTGTTTAGGACTTCCCTGGTGGCGCAGTGGTTAAGAATCCACCTGCCAATTCAGGGGACACGGGTTCAAGCCCTGGTCTGGGAAGATCCCACATGCTGTGGAGCAACTAAGCCTGCGAGCCACAACTACTGAAGCTCACATGCCTAGAGCCCATGCTCCACAACAAGAGAAGCCACTGCAATGAGAAGGCTGTGCACGGCAAGGAAGAGTACTCCCCTCTCGTTTCAGCTAGAGAAAGCCTACATGCAGCAATGAAGACCCAATGCAGCCAAAAATAAATAAATTAATTAATTAAAAAGAAAATTGAAGGTTTTCTTTTTTAACTCCACAAGGGCCTCACGTGGTTAGACTACTAATCCTGTAAATTTCCTTCCAGTTGTAAAAGCCTATGGAAATCCAATCAAAATAGGATCTTAGGACAAAATAAGTTAAAACCCATAACTGACATAAGTTATGTCATTTGTCATTTTATGTCATTTTAATGTATATAAGAATATCAAAATGTAAAGAATTGTAGTGACTTGTGTTAAAAAAAATTCAACCGTGGGGCTTCTGTGGTGGCGCAGTGGTAAAGAATCCACCTGCCAATGCAGGGGACACGGGTTCGAGCCCTGGTCCGGGAAGACCCCACATGCCGCGGAGCAACTAAGCCCGTGAGCCACAACTACTGAGCCCGCGTGCCAGAACTACTGAAGCCCATGCGCCTAGAGCCCGTGCTCCGCAACAAAGAGAAGCCACTGCAATGAGGAGCCCACGCACTGCAACAAAGAGTAGCCCCAGCTCGCTGCAACTAGAGAAAGCCAGTGCGCAGCAATGAAGACCCAATGCAGCCAAAATAAATAAATTAATTTAAAAAAATCTGTTGTTTATAGTTTGCCTGCATTTTCCTATAGACAAAAGCACTGTTTTACACAGTGGTTGAGCCCTCACCATCATCCCCCCAAATCCATAAAGTAATCAAAACCTACCCATGTTTCTATGGAAAATACTTTCAATGAGGGTCAAGTGTTCACCAAATTGTCTCCTTTGTGCGAGGCACTGCAGGGGTGCCAAGTGATTCAGAGTCCTTGCCTCTCAGATAGCTATCTTGTAAGAGGAGAGAAGACATTAACATAAGTAACTTTAAGAGAGAGACTATCTGAAGTGTTGGAGGGGTACACACGGAGAAAAGTGAAGATCAAAAAGAGAAAGATACTACACCTAGGGCGGAGAAACCAAGGAAAGCTTTAAGAAAGCATTGGAATTTGAGGTGAATAATGTCAGCAAAGAGGGTAGAGTATTTAAAGGAGATGGAACAACAGAAACAAAGGCATGGAAATAGGAATACATGAGATGTGGCCTAGAAATGGCACATAATCTCTCGTGTCGAGGCAGAGTATTAGGGGAGAATTCAGATATGCTACTTGAGGATCCCAGGCTCTCCTTAACAGCAGGAACAGTGACAACCTCCTTCTCCGAACCCCTGTTTGCCGTTGGACGATGACTCCTTTAGTTCAGGTGAGGCAGAGTGAGGGGCTGAAGATGGGGAGTCCAGCAGGTTGAAGGTTGGGAGTAGCCGGGGAAAGGACTCAGGGATAGAGAATAGGCTTGTGGATCTGGAGGCAAAGGCCTGAGTGAGTGCTGGGAAATGAGCAAAAAGTAGGAAACTAAGCCCAGAGTTGCCCCACTTTCTCCCATTCTACCTCCCTTCCCCTGTGTCCTCGCCTCAACCCTGGCCAGCCCCGGAGGCTGACACTGAAACAGCCAGAGGGTGAGGGGAGAAAGTTCAGTGATAGCAGGACTAGCAGAGTAGGATAGGGTTCTCTTTCCTCTCTCTCTGCCCCTTGACACTGCCATCTACTGTTGGGAGGGGTTGGGGGGTTCTTCACCTGTTGGGAGTTGGTCTTTGTCACTGCTGGCCCTACCAGGCTCTAGGCCCTGGGCCTGCCATGAGGGACAAATGAAGAAGGAAGTGAGCATCCTCCAGGGTGGCAGTTCCTAGGTGGTAGGTATATGTGGTTAGTGATACATACACATCAAAGAGGCTCCCTGCCTCTTTCTTCTACTTAAGTGTAGAGGAAAATTTATTTCTAAGTTTGGAACATTCCCTGCGCGATAAAGGAGAGCAGCCTACCATCACCTTAGATGCTAAGGGGGCACGAGCTTCAAACTCAGTTTGATGACAGTAATGATAACAACGAAATAGCCAGCATTTGTTGAGAGAATCCTTACAGCACAAGCGGTACAGATATAAGCCCTGAAGTCAAGCCACGCTGAGTTTGAGTCTTAGCCCTGCCGCTTAGTGGCTCAAGCACAGTGCTTGACACAGGGTAAGAACTCAGTAAATGTGAAAAAACATGAACGAATTAACCGATCAATTGATATTACTAATTCATATTGATTAGTGTCACAATGTGTATTTGTGTTTACACACACATACAGTTCTATGAAGACATGTTATTATTATCCTCATCTTATAAATGAGGCAATTGAGGTCCCCTAAGGAATTGGTACAGGTTTACACAGCTACCAAGTGGCAGAACCTAAATTCAAAACCAACTTTCAATACAGAGTTTCTGTTGGGATGATGAGAAAGTTCTGGAAACGGATAGTAGTGATGGCCGTACAGCACTGTCAATATGATTAATGTACTGAATTGTACACTTATGAATGGTAGATCTTATGTTATGTATATTTTACAACAGATTTAAAAAAAAACAGTTGTCAGAAGCTGCGTTCTTAACCACTGTGTTATATATACTGCCTCTCGACGAACATTAATTCAGTGCCTATTGTTCAAAAGGCCCTCCAATGTCATACAACGAGCACTAAATTTTCAGTCAAAAGATCTCTGTTCAAATACCACATCTGCTTCTCACTCATCGTGTTATCAGCGAGTGACTAAGACTTGTCTGGGTTGTCAAGTTTCTGGGCAAGCCCCCCCTTCAAGGTTACCCATTAGTTGCAGACACACAGGTCTCCAGTTACGCTGCTGACTGACCTTGGGGAGAGGGGGTCCTGGCAGCTTGGAGCCCCAACGAGGCAGAAAATTAAGGTTTGAGCCAGTTTACCCATTCTTGCTTACTCCTTTCACCAGAGTGAAATGTGGCCACTACTGGGTGGGAACTTCTAAAAGGAAGTGAGACAGCTACTGATAGGGGAACTTGAGAAGGGCCTCCTTGGAAAGGGGAAGGAAGATGAGTTCATATTGAGATAGATCGTTTTCTGAGGAGCGGGGGGTAAAACTAGATAAAGCCAGTGTTTTCACACGCCACAGGAAACAAAGCCACGCCACAAGCAATTCTGATAGCTACTTTTCCTGCAGAAGTGATCACTTTTTTACCCAAACTTCTTTGGAAAGAAAGCCAAAGTCCCCTTCAACCTCTTTGGTCCCTCCATGACTTTGCACCATACTCAGGGGAGAGAAGAAATACTCAGTAATAAGCTGAGTCCTCAGATACACCATGATGCTGTAAGATGAGATGACACAAGAGAAAATCCACCCTCCTCCCCACTCTCCAGACCACAACTCCCATGCCCTAATTTCCCTAAAGCTATCACTAGACTTTCCAGGATGGAGAAATTTGACCAGCGGATGCTGCCCTCTATTGGAAAGTCAGGCCTCATCAGAGTCTGCACAGCTAGATTTGGCTTCTAGAAAACCTTTGTGTGTTAATGGTTTGAAGCCCATTATACATGTTCTTAGTAAGAACAATTCAGAATGCCAGGCTGCCCACTGAAGTGCATTTATCCTGAGAGGAGGACGTACAGAACACCAGGGCACAAGGCAGGGCAAGTCCGCTATCCCTCTACACAGGATGGAGTGTCCTATTACAGCCTGGAGGAGAAACACAGGATGCCTCGTGGTGATTTTCCCCAACCCGGCCCAATGAACTAGGCTCAGTCTGTCCAGAGGAATACAGGCATGTAACAACCCAGCAGCACTGGACGCCCCTGTTCTTATTTGCCTCTTTCAGCTCCTCTTCAGCAGGTCTTATTTGCAGGCACCTTGGTTCTCTGGAACCCAACTGACTCAGCATATTGGCTCCTGATACTGCCCTGTCTCCTTCTGCTTCCACACCCCACTTGAGCCAGGTCCCTCCATCTGGATCTCAGCAAGCTCTCTCAAATTCTGTTTCCCCACAGCCTTACATACTCAACATCCACCCAACCCCTTAGACTGAGCTGACCTGCTCCCTAAGGCCAGGGATACCAGAAACCATCTATTACCCACTCAGAAGCAGTGCTTCAGTGCCAAGCAGCGAGGTCGTGGAACTATTCCCACAATCAGCTTGAGCTGTCCCCTCACCGCCACCTCAGAAATTAACAAGGGAACCCACTAGACTCAGATACAATTATGACTGGAAACACTGAGTTCTAAGAGTCCTAAGGGAACACTGCATAAATCATATTCCTTGTCTCCTCGTTGGCAGAAAAGCCATACAGTGGAATCTTTTTGTTGCAAACAGGAATATATCGGAATTTTGTTGGAATGATGTGGCCTATGCTAGAATTTTCCAGATTTCCAAACTGCTTTAAGAAACATTCTATGGCTCCACTTGCTAAGGTATAATCAAGTCTGCAGGAAACCAGGTTAGTTTTGCTTCCTGAAACAGTAGGTGCCACAGTTGGGGTGAAATGAACTGGCAACCCAATTCTTCAAGGTCTCAAAGGGATCAATGTGCAATGAATTGCCCAGATCAGCTGAGCCCAGGAGCCCCTGGGAGCTAATAGATTTTACCTGAATGTGAAGGCCGTCCCACATCTCCTGGGTACAAAAGGTCCTCCCATGGGGGCACAAGGCAAGACGCAACTTATGTAGTTGGCTGACCCCTTTTGTCCACATAGCAGCAACAACAGCAGGCAGGGCAGCTAAGCTTCTGCTAGGAATGGCAGCAGGGCATAAAGGTGCCAGGCTAAGGTGATGTGAGCCTGAAATTCAGCCTGTCCTCTCCTCACCACACAGGGCTGCATCCACCAAAAGGCTGACCTCTTTCTCTGATTTGTCTGCCCAAAGGAGTCATCTTTTTTCTAACCTTATTTTACAAATCTCCACGTTGCCTGAGATTTCTACTTTCTAAAGGTACCATAGAGGCAACTACCAGCCCTACACGATGGCCACACAGTCAGCATGCGCCCAACGCGTGGGAGTGCCATCCCCAATTCTGAAAAAGCACTTGTCTTATAGAAATATCTCAGGGGGTATATATGGAAGGTGCTAAGGGGAAGAGAAAATGTCCAGGTCTTGCCCTACATCCTGAATACACTCAGGAGCCTAGGGAAATCTCATGTTCCAAGACTTAGGCTAGCACCTCTGTTGCACATCTAACTGGAGTCCACTTTTGCATGAGTGGACGCCACCAGTGGAGGCCCCTATTAAGGCACCTGTGTCCCTGAGCCTAAAATCCCAATTGGCAACAGTTGGCTAGAGCCATGTGGAGGCAACCTCTTTGATATAGTCACATGCTGTCCAGTTAATTAAGGCTGTTTCACTATTTTACCTGCCTGGCTCCTCTAGACGTTTGAGTTAGTCACTCCTGTGACACAGATAAGGAAGAATAAAGAAGGTAAAAGTGGCACCTCGCCCGGAGTACACACATAATCATGTGTGGCAGAGACTGCCCATCAAAATCTATTCTTCTTTTCCTCTGTAATAATAGAAATGTAGCTGGGACATGGCTGCGCATCTAGGAATTCCCATTCCTAGCCCTAAACCTCTTTGCAATTAGAGAGGTGGTATGGCTAAGTTTTCACCAATGGCATGTAAATAGCAGTGATGTGTGCTGCTTCCAGGCCTGGCCTATAAAACCTTGCTAAGTGCTTCTCTGTTATCTTTCCCCTCCCATGAGCTGATACACACAGGTGCACCTGATCTGGCTCCAACTATCCTACTAAGGCCAAAGTTCAAGGGAGATGGAGAATTGAAACAGATTGAACCTGGGTCCCTGAATGACCACGTGGAGCAGAGTACCCTTGCATATTTGAACTACTCGCTCTCATCGTTATTTGAGAAAGAAATAAGTTTCTTTAAGCCACGGAACTATTGTTGGACCCTTTTGTTACAGCAGTCAAGACTTATCCTAATTAACAAAGTGATCAATGAAAGGATCTTTGTATGAATTACTGAACAGAGAAGTAGTCATCCAGCTAGACAGCACTTTGGTGGATATCACTCAATCTGTCCTCAAATCAACCTGGACTAGCCCACAGAACCACTTCTGGACCATTTGGGGGAAAAATGCCTAAATGCACAAGTGGGATTTCTTAAAAGACAAGCATTATGCCAAAGAAGGTCCTAGGCTTTGAGGCTGCCAGGATGGTTAAGGTTGTCTGGCAATTCTTAGGTTTTCCAGAAACTATCCCAATGATTCATGCTCTGTTTCTCACCCAGAGAAATAACTCATCTCAAAAGAGGAAAGCTAATTGTCTGGTGCCCAGTTACAGTATTCAAGCCTGCAAAAGGCCTACTCACTTATAACCCAATCTTGGTGAATCTCAACCCTGCCAGAATCTATACCCTCAAAATCAAAGCCTAATATATGTGCGTCCTGCCCAAAGAGGATTCAGGCATTGCGACTGCCACCTTTATGCCTATCTCCAGGAAGCTGCTGTCAGTGTCAAAATGAGACACTGTAGTTGAAAAGTTAAAATAACACAAACAGTCCGATTGGGCCCATTCTGGAAAATCCTCTGGACTGAGAACTTTATAGTCATCCATACAGCTATGAGCTTTTGTCAGCCCTACCTCCAAAAATACCCTGAATCCATCCACTTCTCTCCTTCTTCACTCAGTTCTAATCCAAGCTACCAGAATTTCTGGTACAAAGGTGCAATAAAGAGAGAAATACTGGTCTACCACAATGGCCTCCTTACTGGTCTCCCTGCTCCCACACTTGCCTCCACACGGCAATCACAATGATTGGCTAGAATACAAATCAGTTCATGTGACTCCTCTCCTATGGCTTCCACTAAGGGTTCATCCACTAAGCTCCAGAAATACTGGCCTTTTTAAAAATTGAATTTTTTATTAAGATCCCTGCAGAATCACCTGCAGTGGTAAAAATAATACAGAAAGATCCCTGCACACTCAGCCCAATTTCCCCCAATGGTAACATTGTGCAAAACTATAATATCACAACCAGGATATTGACACATTGATACAATCCACTAATGTTATTAAGATTTCCCAGTTTTACTTGTATTTGTGTTTGTATGTGTATGCATGTGTGTGTTCAGTTCCCTGTGAACACTCGTGTATCCACCATCACAGTCAAGATACTGAAAAGTAGTACCATTACTACAAGGATCCCTCGTGTGTTGCACTTTTATAACCACACTCATTTCCCTCTCCTACCCACCTCCTTAATCCTGGGCAACCACTAATCTGCTCTCCATTTCTCTAACTTTGTCATTTCAAAGACATTATATAGATGGAATCGTACAGTATGTCACTTTTGAGACTGGCTTTTTTCATTGAACATAATTTTCTGGAGATTCATCTAGGCTGTTGCATGTATCCATAATTTGTTCCTTTTTATTGTTGAGTTGTATGCCATGATATAGATGTGCCTCAGTTTAACCATTCACCCGTTGAAGGGCATTTGTGTTGTTGCCGAACATTCACGCACAGGTCCTATGTAAATATAAGTTTCCATTTCTATGGAATAAATGCTCAAAAGTACAATTGCTACGTCTTATTGTAAGGACATGGTTCATGTTTAAAGAAATTGCCAAATTGTTTTCCAGAGCGACTGGATCATTTTATACTCCCACCAGAAATATAATAAAATCAAGACTCCTTCCATGGATTATTAGACCCTGATAACCTGGCCTCTGCTTAGCTCAGGCCTGGAAGTAGCACACATCACTTCCACTCGTATGTCATTGGTGAAAACTTAGTCATACTGTCACTCCAATTGCAAAAGGGTTAAGGACTAGGAAAGGGAATTACTAGCTGGGCGGCCATGTTCCAGTGACAAATCTACTGTCTTAGAGGAAAAGGAATAGATTTTAATGAGCAGTCTCTGCCACATGTGACTAGGTTCCTTCACCTTTCCTTCTTTTAATTAACATTGTCCTCAGTATCAGAATGTGTTATACTTTTTAACTATCAAATATGATGTATAAAACTCATGAGGAAAGTGACAATATGTTATATGTGTCCATATTTCTGCTCTAGCTGCTGTTTTTTTCTTCTTTCCTGATGCTCCAATATTCCTTCTTTTATAATTTTCTTACTGTTTACAAAACTTCCTTTAACCATTATTCAGGAGTGGGTCTGCTAGCAAACAATTCTCTTGGTTATCTTTTGTCTGAAATTGCTTTTATTTCTTCTTCATTCCTGAAGGATATTTTTGCAGGTATAGAATTTGCAGTTGACAGTTCTTTCCTGCCAGCTCTTGAAAAATGTGTCACTTCATTCCTGTCTTTGTGGTTTCCAATGAGAAATCTGATATAATTTGAATTGGCATTCTCCTATAGGTAATGTATTGTTTTTTTCTGGCTGCTCTCAAGGTTTCTTCTTTGTCTTTAGTTTCAAAAGTTTAATTATGATGTGTCTTGGCATGGATTTCTTTGGGTTTATCTTATCTGAGGTTTGCTCAGCTTCTTGAATCTGAAGGTTTGTATCTTTCACCAAATTTGAGGAGTCTTTAGCCATTATTTTTTCAAATACTTTTTCAGCTCTGAAATGAGAAGATGAAAAGAACTTCTCCTCTCCTTCTGGGACTCTGGTGATATGAATGTTCGATCTTTTGTTATTGTCCCACAGCTTTCTGAAGATCTCATTTTTTTCCGCCTTTGTTCTGTTACTCATAATGGGTAAATTCTGTTGATCTGTCCTCAAGTTCACTGGTTCTATCCTCTGTCATCTCCACTCAACTATTGAGTCTATCCAGTGAGTTTTTCATTTCTGCTATGTACTTTTCAGTTCTATAATTTCCATTTGACTTTTTGGTAACTTCCGCTTCTTTGCTACAGTTTTCTATTTTTTCATTTGTTTCAGGAGAATTTGCACTTTTGAAGCACTTTTATGATGGTTGCTTTAAAATCTTGGTCAGATAATTCCAATATCTGATTAATCTCAATACTGTTGTCAGGTAATTGTCTTTTCTAATTCAAGGTATGGTTTTTTTTGTTCTTAGTATGATAGGTGATTTTCAATGGCAACCGAACATTTTGCCTATTATATTAGGAGACTCTAGAGCCTATGTAAATCTTCTAGTTTGTCAGGCAATTACCCTGTTTAGGTTTAGCACACAGGTCCTAGCATACTACTGTGGGCTGTGAGTCCAACGGTAGTTTAATTTTCAGAGTCTATGAAGTCAGCATCAGAAAGGTCCATTTGGGATAATAAGGCATCCACCCCATGAGCAGAGCAGCGGCAAGGAATCTAGGCATGTCGAAGCAGGTGAACAGGAACATCCAGGAAAGGAGAGTCAGGCAAGGACTAGCAAGAGAAAGACAGGCTTCTAGCCTTAGGAGTTGAGGCACAGGGCAGGATAGGTATCAATAATAAGACAGGGACCCAGGTATCAGATCTGGGCTTCAAAGTGTACTTATCTTAGGAACAAAGCCCAGGTACTGGAGACAGGGTGAAAAGTTAGCCTCTATGCAGCTAACTAAAGTTTCTTATCCAATGCCCCTCATCCAACAGCACTATTGTCTGGGGCAGAATCTATTAGTAGGCAGGAAGTATGGGAAGAGGAGGACTGTGTGTAAGGAGGGTCATAGTGACATGGGTTAAAAGGATGGGCTCTAGAGCCAGAAAGCTCTATGTCTTGCTGTGTGGTCTTCAGCAAATTGCTGAGGCTCTCTGAGCCCCCATTTCTGCAAAGAAGAAGATAATAATAACACTGAGGGTAAGGATAGAATGAGATTTCTATGGAAAGAATTGGGCCCGGTGCCCAGTGCACGGTAAGCACCCAATAAATATGAACTAAATATCTTATCCCTTGCCTGACACTGACCTTGAATAGTGCAAGCCCCTTCTCAGCAGCTCCCTAATTAGTGGCAACGAAAACAGAAGCCTTCATGGTTGCTTAGAAGTTACAAAATCTCATTCTAGGGAAAGTGCTCATTAATATTCTGACCACCTTTTCTTACAGACAGCATCAGGGGCTGAGATTTATCTAATGTGAACAAGTTAAAATAATGATTTCTGTAAGCATACACAGAGCCAGCTTTCAATTACTCACTCTAATGGACAAGATCAGAGTCATGTGTAATCCAAAACTGTGCCAGATTCAAAGTCATCTCTGTTTGGCTTGGAAATGGACTGGATGCACTTCTTCTGCAGCACATTTGCCTTTCGGGTTCTTTTCTGCTTTGGCTAATAATAAAATGAATTTACATTCTCTAAGCACACTAGCTGAGATCATGGTATCAAATTTGTCTCAGTGAAGAGAAGATTTACTATACATTTTGCTCAGTGGTTCTCAAACTTTAGAAGAGATAAAAATCGCATGGGGAACTTGTTCAAAATGCACAGTCAAAAAAAAATGCACAGTCACAGCCCCAACCCTTGAAATTTTGACTCAGTAGCTATGGGGTGGGACTCAGAACTGTGCTTTTCTTTCTTATTTATTGCTGTAAAAAATACAGAGCATTAAATTTACCATCTTAACACTTTTTTTTTTGCGGTACACGGGCCTCTCACTGTTGTGGCCCCTCCTGTTGTGGAGCACAGGCTCCGGACGCGCAGGCTCAGCGGTCATGACTCACGGGCCCAGCCGCTCCACGGCATGTGGGATCTTCCCGGACAAGGGCACGAACCCATGTCCCCTGCATTGGCAGGCGGACTCTCAACCACTGCGCCACCAGGGAAGCCCTTAACACTTTTTTTTATGTGTACACTTATGTGTACAGTTTTACGTGTACACTTCAGTGTACACATATGTGTACACTTCAGTAGTGTTGAATATATTCACATTGCTGTGCAATAGATCTCGAGAACTTTTTTTTTTTTTAATTTTTATTTATTGGCTGCCTCGGGTCTTAGTTGTGGCACGTGGGATCTTCGTTGTGACATGCGGGCTTCTCTCTAGTTGTGGCGTGTGGGCTCCAGAGCGCACAGGCTTAGTTGCCCTGCGTCATGTGGGATCTTAGTTCCCCAACCAGGGATTGAACCCGTGTCCCCTGCATTGGCAGGCGGATTCTTAACCACTGGAGCACCAGGGAAGTCCCAGATCTCGAGAACTTTTTCATCTTGCAAAACTATAATTCAACACCCATTCAACATTAATTTCCCCTCCTCTCCTCCCCCAGCCCTTGGCAACTACCTTTCTATTTTCTGTTTTTATAATTTTGACTACTTTAGATACTTCATATGAGTGGAATCACACAACATTTGTCCTTTTGTGACTATTTCACTTGGCATAATGTCCTCGAGTTTCATCCATGTTGTAGATATGACAGGATTTCCTTCCTTTTTAAGGCTGAATAATATTCCTTTGTATGGATATACCACATTTTCTTTATCCATTCATCTGTTGATGGATGTCCTTTTCCAATAAACACCCTGGGTGATTGTTATAGCTGGACCTCATACCACACCTTGAGAATAATGATGTAGACCATAAACTTTAAGCCTGGAAAAGCCTTTACGTGAGGATCAGGTATCATGTGATCCTGATGTGAGTTTACAGGTGAGAAAGCTGAGGTCCAGGGAGGAAAACTCATCTGTTCAGCGTCACAAAACTAATGGTAGAATGGAGGTGGGACCTAGGTCTGCAGTTCCTCATATAATGTACCAGGCAGAGGCAATAATGGAGCCCTCTGAGGAAGAGTGGAGAGAGAGAGAAGGCCAGGCAGAGGACAGAATCATGGAACTTGGGGTGTGTCCACAATAGGTGGGGTGGGAAAACACAACAAGAATAGAGAAAATGGATGAAGTGAACTTCTTGAATTTGAAGAGAAACCTTAGAAGATTTCTCTTCAGAACCTTCTAGCCCAGCATTTCTCAAAAGACCATACACCTGGGTCAATCTGGGCACTTGTTAAAAGTGTAGATCCCCAGACATTCTGATTTAGTGGATCTGAGTTAGGGCTCAAGTTTCTGTATTATTTCTTTTTTAAGTAGGCACCTAAGGTGATTCAGAATCAAATGAAAAATGAAAAAGCTGTTGAAAAATCACACTTGGAAAAACACTTGTCTCACCTTCTAAGCTCTTGAAGGTTTGCTGCCAAGATGTTTTAAAGAAATATTGAAGTCACTGATAGCTCCAGATTCCCCTTGGTCAATGACTTGGGGCCAGGGGTGGAGTCTGACAGCGCATCCACTGCTGGCGTGGAGGGCTCTGTCTGGGTAGCAGAAGTATGGCATGCTGCTTAACGATGCAGGATTTAGAGCTGCACTGGTCTGGGTCCGAATCCTGTCTCTGCTACTTGCTAACTAAGTCATCTCAGGCAAGTTCTAAGTTCTTTTCCTCTCTGAGACTCAGTCTGCTCATCCGCAAAGAAATTCACTTCATCCATTTTCCTCTATTCTTGCCTCGTAAGATTGTTTTGAAGGTGGTACATAAGTAGCATTTAGTAACCATTCAGACACAGCTTAAATGATTACTTTTTCAGGGTTGTTTGGATGGTTGATCCTTTGCTCAGGCTTAATCCTCTGAAGATTCTAAGGGAGCTAGACTGACCAGCTGTACCCATTTGCCCAGTACTGAGAGGTTTCCCGGGACGCATGACTTTCAGTGCTAAAAACCAAGAGAGTCCTGGGAAAATCGCAATGGTCAGTTACTCTAAAGGGAGACGTTTATGAAACTCTTCAAGTACTTACTTATATACATTATTTTTTACTGGTAAACAGCAAGCTATAAGCCTCAGAGGCTTTAGTAATTCAACCAGGAATAATTGCTGAAGGTTATTTGAGAGTCTACATATGTATTAGCTACTCTAGCTAAAATTTCTAACTTGGGCGACGAGGAAAGAAGCACATGGGAGGGAACACGTTTCTAGGCTCGCAGGAGTTCCCTGTATCTGGAATGTGCCCAAACTCTACTGTATATATTTCTTGATTAGGTGATATATTTCTTTTTGTAAACTGGCAGGCGTATGTTAACAGGACTGGAGTAGTGTTATGATGCTATTTGGTAGCTCAATAAATGTTAGCTGGATGAATAACTACCAATCAAAATGTCTTCACTTGGGTGTTTTGCAGACTTGATTTATGAAATGTAGAGATACGATTTGAAAGTCATCCCCTTCTCAAACAGCAATTTCCTCCCTTGCACAGCAGTAATTCTCTCTTAATGTGGCTTCCCAGAACAAAGGTCAGATACAAGGCAGTCACATACATTGCCGTAGTCAAAACGTCCTTGGGATGCCTGTAAAGAGCATTTGTGGAGTTTCTGAATTTCGTCATCAAGTTATCTGAGATGCGTATATGTAAACATAAACATGTACATATATATGAACACATACATATCATACATATTACATCCTTCAACAATGCCAAGCTAAAGTCATATATCACACGCAGCTATGTTCCAGGTTGGACTTGACTTTTGGTGTACACATATTTTCGTAGGATAGTGCTTTGCACCTGTTAGGGTGGTTGAGTGTTGAAACCGGCTTTTCTTGGAAAGATCCACTGTACTTTCTGACTAGAAGGATTGTCATCCTCCATTCGCCACTAGATGGCGCATCATTTAAAAAAACAACCCTTCATTCGGAAAAAGGTTTACTGAACAAGTTTCCCACAATCATTTGAGTACTGCCATCATGAATTTTAGCCATAGCATAGCATACTACTATATATTTTAAAATATTTTTCCTTACACTGGCTTAATTTTTAACTTAAATGTACCTATTTCGGGCTTCCCTGGTGGCTCAGTGGTTGAGAGTCCGCCTGCCGATGCAGGGGACGCGGGTTCGTGCCCCGGTCCGGGAAGATCCCACATGCCGCGGAGCGGCTGGGCCCGTGAGCCATGGCCGCTGAGCCTGCGCGTCCGGAGCCTGTGCTCTGCAACAGGAGAGGCCACAACAGTGAGAGGCCCGCATACCGCAAAAAAAAAAGAAAAAAAAAGTACCTATTTTAGAAGTAAACTGGAAGATGAGGGGCAGAAAAAAGAGAGAGGTATACATAAATGAAAAACACAACGGCCCCAGAGAGAAAGAAAGAGCTGCACCAGAGATTAATGGGAAGGGATAATGGGTCTGAAGCTGATGAATCAAGGGACCCAGATCAATAGACAGCAGAAAGATGGAAGGGGCAGGTGAGACAAATGGGATCTCAAAACTGAGAGGAAAAAGCTGGGCGAGAGATAGGAAGAGGAAGGCATAGAATCTGGGGGATGGGGAGGAACTGAGACCCATACAGAAAGGTTGGCATAAGAAGTTTATATAAGAGGAGGCTGCCGCTGAGTCAGGCAAGTCAGAGGCCGAAAGAAAGGTGAAGCCTAAGAAACAGGTGGAGCAGTGGAGGCTCAGGGGCTGAGGAGTGTACCGGACACTCTGGGCTGCCTACCTAGTTTCTATTCCCGCTCCCCCACCCCCATCGTCCTTCCTTTGGGGAACATTGGGAAGCACTGTTCAGGAACAAAGCCCCAAACTGTGGCCCAGTAGACCACAGACTTACAAATGCCTTACCTACAAGCCTTGTGACCATGAGTGTTTGGGAATTCAGAATTGTTTGGATTATAGAAAAGCAATACAGGTATGTACCCGACCTTAAGTAACAAAACCAGTGTGGTCTGGGGCAACACCTCGTAACCAAACATATTACTATTTCTGCAGGGAGGGAGTAGTGGGATTGGTCACGCTTAGTGAGATACATGAAGATTGTGAAATAGCGTCAGGTCAGTCCAGGTTAGGTTTTGTTGCCAGAAGAATTTTGATGCCAAACTTTAAAAAAATTTTAAAAAGCCTCTTGACTTTTAGAGCCTTTTGGATGATGCAAACTGCTTATGTTTTAATTTTGAAGCTGGGTGATGGGTACCTGGGTGTTTGTCATATTAATTTATACCTTTTTGTATGTCTGAAATATTAACTTGGGGGGGCAAAAGTAGAGTTTAATGCAAATAACATTTTATTAAAGTAAACCTCAAATTTCAAGAATTGGTATCATATCTTTTCTCTGATGGTAGTGCATTTAAATTAGACATTGATGACAGAAACGTAATTATAATTGATAGCATATCACAGCAATTGCCTTTTTCACTTAATGCATTAGACAGTTTTGTCTATTAGTATGAATATAGCCATGGCATTCTTTAAAAATGATACATATTAAGAAAGAGTATGCCATAGTTTAGTTTGTCCCTCTGTCACTCATTTTTTTCTTTTTTTAAATTGAGGTACAGTTGATTTACAATATTATATGTTTCAGGTGTACGACATAGTGATTCACAACTTTTAAATGATATATTACTTTTAAAAGCCTTTGTATTACATAGGCTTGTGTCTGTTCTGAGAGGGCATGTAACACAGTACTAGGTTCATAGCAGGCTTACTAAATACTTGTTGAACCGAATCAACTTGACCTAGCCCCTCCCACACCATTGTTTGTTATCCCTGCCTTAGAGAAAGCAACAGGTGCTCTGTTGGTTAGGAACGTTAGTCTGGTTTTGAATACAAATAAGAAGCTGGAACAAGGGTTGGCCCTAGGAGGAATTCATTCATTCTTTTATTTAATAATTCAACAAATATTTATTGAGGATCACTGTGAACCTAGCACCATGTTAGAGGCTGAAAAGGCATGGGAGACACCAGGCAAACTATTTCCTCTCCACTATTGAGAAATTCAGGGTCTGATAGAGGAGATGAGCTGTTCCCACCTTCCTGTGATTTAATGGGCTAGTGCCACTGAAGAGGCACCGAGGGCAATGAAAGCTCCAAGCAGATGTGCCCTCAGGCTGGCATATGGACACCTGTACGTGCCTGGAGATCTTAATAGAGGAGCTGGGATTACTGCAGTCCCCACACTGCTACAATCTAAAATGGCAATCTGCTCTCTCTGCTCCCTTGGGGACTTGGGTCTTCATGAAATTAGATTTCTGAGGTTCCCAGAGCTTCCTCTGTACCCAAGAAGGAGAGCAATGGAAGACTGTGGTTAAAGGCCTACCAGTGCTCACTGAGTATCATCTTAGGTGGCCCCTAGGGCAACTTATTATGGTCTCCTAGATGATATTCTAAAACATTCCCTGATCTGACACCCCCCTGCTCCAGACAGACCCGCTCCAATAATTCACACAAGAAAATGCCCTCATAACTCGACATTCCTCAGAAAAGACTCTTCCTGAAGCCCAGAGGCTGCAGAAGTTCTCCAGTGACTGAAGACCTTGGTTTACATCTTCCTTGATCCTGGCCAAACTCAGCTCAGCCCGGGTCTTCTATACGGCGAGGTGGGCCACCAGATTCTTACCTGGGGATGATAAAGAAGTTGACGTATGTGAAGTACTTAACACAGTACTAGGCACCTAATAAACGCTGTAGCCATGTACCTACCTCATAGCGTTGGTGTCAGGATTAAATCAGATTATCCATGTAAAGTGATTAGTACTCAATAAATGTTAGTTCCTATTATTTATTATTACCATCCTGGTCAAGGAGTACCCCGGTTCCAGTAAATTCCACCCAAGAATCTACATCTCTAAGAAACTGACACCTGTGGGATCAAAGGTTCTGTTTGGGAAGAGGAACTGGTACTCAACACCAAGGTCTAGACATCCCATAATGGGTGCATTCATAGCTTAGAGAAGGAGGCTAGGGCAAGGACCCCCAGCCCCACACTATTCCAGTGATATGACTCTCACGAAGATCACCAATGACCTCTTTCTTGGTCAGATCAGTGGATCGTTTTCAACTCTTATCTTCTGTGACCTTTGTCTTTCAGCAAGCAGCAGTGTCACTGTTGAGTCTTCCTTCTCTCCATGAGGTGTGGTGTCGGCTTATATGCCACCACACCCTTCAGGTTTTCCTCCTTCTCTCCGGCCACTCCTTCTGACTCTCCTTTTCAGAAACTTCTTCCTCTGGCCATCTCTTCACTGCTGGTGACCATCAGGGTTCTTTCCTAGGCAGCCTTCTCTTCTCACTAGACATATTCTCCCTTGGATAATCTTATCTACACCCATGCTTCAGTGACCCATATGCTGATGACTGCTAAACCTCTATCCCAGATCTCCCTTCTGAGCTCCACACCCATAGATCCGACTGCCAACTGGACATGTCCTCATGGATGTCTTACAAGAACCTCAAACTCCATGTGGTCCTAATTCAACTCACCATCCTCACCTCACCTCCACAGACAAAGAACCCTGCCCCTCCTCCTATGTTCCCTAGCTCCCTCTCCGTCATCACCTACATCTAATCCATGTGTAGATAGCTCTACTTCTAGAACGTACCCCGCATGAATCCATTGCTCTCCGTTTCCATTCGCACCACCCTAATCCAGGCCACTGTCATCTCTCACCTATAACAGCTTTCTAATGGGTCTCTTTCTCTCCTGCTTTCCCCCTTCTCCAGTCCACTCCCCACACCAAAGCTGGAAGGAGTGTTCTTCATTCATCTGCTTAAAATCTTTCCACAATCCCTCAGAGCTCTAGGTAATAATAATAGCTTGTATTTATATAGTACTTAATATGTGCCAGGCAATTCTCTGAGACATATATTGCCAACATCCAATGAAGAACCAAGGCCTAGCAACTATGTCAGTGAGCTTGAAACTGGATTATCCAGCTCCAGTCAAGCCTTGAGATGGCTGCCCCAGCCAACAGTTTAATAGCAACCTGAGCTCGAATTACCTACATAAATCACTCCCACATTCCTGACCCTTAGAAACGATGTGAGATAATAAGTGTTTGTTGTTTTAAGCTGCCAAGTTTGGGGGAAATTTGTTACACAGGGATAGATAACTCATTTATCACTCTAGTATATGACCTCAAACTTTATTCATTCATCGTTCATTCAACCAACCAATAACTACAAAATGAGTACTGAATATGAAAAATACAAGCACCAAATATGAAAACTCCTTATTTGCCATGCTCCCTTACCTTTGTCTCTCCCCCATGACAGTGACATGAGTTTTCATGCTTTTGTGCTGCCCAAGCTGTCCTTTGCTTCTTTCTTAGCCTGGCCACCTGTCAATCTTCCTCAAAGCTGTGCTCCTGTATTGCTCTCAGTCTGAGTTACATGCTTCCTTTTTGTGCTCTGTTAGCATTCTGTACACACCTCTTTCATCGCAATTACCTCTCCATAGCATAACAGACCCTTTCCTTGTCCAACCAAACTGAACCTTGAGGGAGAAACTATGCCTTACTCATGTGCACATCCCCAGTGCCTGCTGGAGGGTTTCTAGAAAGAATGAACCAATGAATGAACAAGTGTAAGTTCTAGGGAGGGCAGGGATCTTTTCTTTGTTCACTGATGTATCCCAGATGCCTAGCACAGTGCCTGCTACATAAGTAAGTGCTCAATAAGTATCTGTTGAATGTTGCAGAAGGTTTAATGAAGAAACAAATGAATGAATACAAAGCACACCGCCCTGTAACACATGAAAAGGTGCTCGACCCCACTCATAATAAGTGTAAATTAAAACTAAAGTTGCAAACTATTTCCTTCTTATTCAATTTACCAAAATCTGAACGTTTGACAACACTCCATTGTAAAGTAGTGGGGAAATGAGCACTCTCATGCATTGCTGTTAGGGATACAAAATGGTCCAACCTCCAGAGAGGGCAACTGGGCAATACCTATCAACACTTAAAAACATTTACCCTTCTGGGTATTTCTCTTACAGGTAGACTTTAACACTTATGAAACAACTCATGTATAGGGTTATTCCTTGTTCAGAATGATGAAAGGTTAGAAACAGCCTAAATGTCTACAGAGAACTAGATAAATAAACTGTGGTTCATCTGCAGAATGCAGTATCGTGCACTTGTTTAAAAAGATGATTGAGGAAGCTGTCTCTGTACTGATACTGAAGTACAATCAGCCCTCCATATCTGTGGATACGGAACCCATGGATACAGAGGCCGACTGTACTACATCATTTTATATAAGGGACTTGAGCATCTCCAGATTTTGGTTTCTGCGTGGAGTCCTGGAACCAATTCCCTGTGGATACCAAAGGACAACTGTATCTTTATGATATATACTACAGCAAAGAAGGCAAAGTACAGAGGAGGCTATATAGTATGCTAGCTGCATGGAAGAAAGGTGGAAAAGATGAAACATATACACATATTTGCACAAATATTAAAGGTTATACAAGAGGTGGATAAAAGTGGTTACCTATTAGAGGCAAGAGGATTGGACAAAGACTGGGGTAAGTTAAGCCAGGGTGGGAGGAAGACTTCTTAATGTATCTCTTTTAAATAGTTTTGAAATTTGAATCGTGTGAATGTACTTACTACCTATTTGAAAACATTAAATTACCTGAAAAGCAGCCTCGCTTTCAGCTAGTTACACGTTGAAAGACACAAACTCATTCCCTGAAACATATTAATGTGCTTCTCCCAAGGACATGTGCCTTCAAACAGGGACTCGAACCTGAAGCCAAAGAAATCCAACACACATGGGGAAATTTCAGGCAGCAGCAGCGGTCCGCTGAGGAAGAGGGGAAGAAGGACCACCCCAGCCTGCCCCGCAGTCATATCCCCTACTGTGCCTTTACACAGAACTTGCCTTTCCTAAGCGCAGCCTCTGTTCTCATCCCCTGCTCAACACCCTGCCCACACATTCAGGAAACAGAGAGCAGAAAGTAGGCTCCTAGAAACCAAGGCTAATACCAGGCTCCTGGTTGTATATCTGCAAATGTTAGCCTTGGGTAGCATAAATCAATTTCTTTTGCTAATGGAGAATCAAGGCTTTTTGAAGAAATGTATGTGGAATAGAAATGTAGAAGGGTGCCCTTGGCTTTGCAGAAACAGAAAAAAAAAGATAGGAAGAGAAAAAGCTATAACAAGCCATTGATATCAAAGCCTGGGCAGTTTATTTGGTGCAAATCCTATGATCATGAATGTCTCAGAGCTGCAATTCCGTCTGATTACCCTGTGCTGTCAGGAGGGTGTAAAAACCCAAAAGATTAATGTTTTGTGTGGCAGGCTTGCAACTCTCAACTTATCTCCCATGAATCAGGAGCTGTGCTGAGAGGCTTCAAGAGACAGCGACATTTTATAATGATTTTTTTTTCTTTTTTTTTTTTTTTGCTGAAAGAGACCTGTCAAGCCCAGATTCATTAGCTTCTGCCACTGTCGGCTTCTTCAGTAGACAGGCCAAATCTCCCTGTGCACAACCCTGCCCCACCCTTCTCCAGGGGCTTTTGTGGCGTGAGGTTATGTGGGAGAGGGTGGTATGTGTGTGTGAGGGCAGCGGACAAGGCTGACTTGGGTATGAGCTCTGGATTCCAACCTCTATTAAAAGGCAGAAGCCTCAGGAATGGCTGTAAAGCTGTTTCAATGGGAGGCCAAGTTCAAGAGTTGCTTATAGCTCTTTCCTAAGGCACACGGAAAAGGTGACCCATTTAAAACAAGAACAACTGTTCCGTTGATCTATCTATTGACCCAAAACATTTAAGCTATAGCACCTAGAATTTAAGTACAAGTGTTGTAAATCTGCCCATTTAAATAGTAGTACCAGCCAAAATTTGCATGTAGAGCTATACTACATATAAGCTGTGTGACTCTGGAAAAGTTACTTAACCTCTCTGAGACTCTATGTATAAAATGAGGATAATAATATTATCTAACAAGGTGGCTGTGAAGATGAAATGAGATAAAGTTTTACATTATGTGCCATTATGGCAGATACCCAGGGTTCAGAAGTTAACTCCACCACTTATTAACCATGTGACTTTGGGCGAGTTCCCTAACCTCTCTAAACTTCAGTTTTCACATCTCTAAAATGGAGGCAATAATCTTCACAGCCCAATGAGTAAGTACCATGAAACACAGGTTAAGAACATAGCACATGTAAAAAAAAAAAAAAAAAAGAACTTAGCACAGTGCCTGGCATAGTAATCATTCAAGAAATGAGAGCTAGTAGTAATGGTAGGAGTAGTAAGAGGTGGAAGGGGAGGAAGAGGGTAGAAATGTATATAAGAAGTTCAGGAAGAGAGATCTGACTCAGACGTGAGAACGTAGTGACTCTAAATTTTTTTCTTGAAGTATAGTTGATTTATGATGTTTCAGGTGTACAGCAAAGTGACTCAGTTATACATATATACGTATGTATTCTTTTTTAGATTATTATCCATTATAGGTTATTACAAGATATTGTATATAGTTCCCTGTGCTATACAGTAAATCCTTGTTGTCTATATTATATATAGTAGTGTGTATCTGTTAATCCCAAATCCCTAATTTATCCCTTCTCCCCGCCTTCCCCCTTTGGTAACCATAAGTTTGTTCTCTATGGAGTGACTCTAAATTAAAAGAAAAATCATCTCACTCCTCCTCCCACCCCTACCACACTCACACACACACACACACACACACACACACACACACACACACACACTTAAAAACTCTATATGACTCCAAACTGCTTAACAGTGCATACAAAGCCTTTTAAGATCTCTGTCCCCTTTATATTTTTCCAGCGTCATCGTCTTCCTGTCCCCTTCCTCTACGCTGCAGCTCAGAAAAGAAGTCCCATAGGTCTCATGCCCTGAGCATGCAACACTATTTATACTGTTATTGTTACTATTATTATTTGTTATTCATATGATTATTCAGACTATTTGTTGAGCACTTGCCATATGCTAAGTACCTTACATGTGTTATTCCCAGCGGACTGTCAGCTCCATGAAGACAAGGCCACCATCGCCATCGATCTACCCCTCTACCCACACTGTCCAGCACAGTGCCTGGCACATGGGGGGCCCTCAGTAAATGCTTCTTGATGCCTGGATGAATCTAACTCTCACAACAACTCTATCAGATGGGTATGACTATTAAATAAAAGTCATAAAAGTTGTGGAGCTGAGACTCCAACCCAAGTTTGTCTGACCCCACCGGCTCTGCTTGCAGCCACTGTCTTGCCCAGCTCACTCTCCCCAATGCGCACCATTAATTTTCATGCCTTCGTTCCTCTTCTCCTGCTGCCTGCCTTGTCCTTTTCTCTTTGTCCATCTGATAAACCCATCCTTTAAGACTCACTTTGTGTCATTTGTCTTTTATAATTACTCTACTTTTTATATTCTACTTTATTCTGATAATTATTTGAGATGGCTTTCATAATGTATAAAATGGGAAAAATACCAAGTAAGTGTTAAAATCATAGCCAAAAGAAAATTATAATTAGAAACGGAAACAAAAACCAAGGGAGGTGGGACTTCCCTGGTGGCTCAGTAGTTAAGAAACCGCCTGCCAATGCAAGGGACACAGGTTTGAGCCCCGGTCCGGGAGGATCCCTGGTACCGTGGTGCCCCTAAGCCAGTGTGCCACAACTACTGAGCCTGTGCTCTAGAGCCCGCCTGCCACAACGACTGAGCCCGTGTGCCTAGAGCCTGTGCTCTGCAACAAGAGAAGCCACCACAATGAGAAGCCCGTGCACCACAATGAAGAGTAGCCCCTGCTCACTGTAACTAGAGAAAGCCTGCGCTCAGCAACGAAGGCCCAACGCAGCCAAAAATAAATAAATAAATATTAAAGCAAAAACAAAAACCCAGGGAGGCAAGATTCACCTAGAAAAAACGCTTGCTAAAAGAGTCTTCTGTTTCTGGAGAGGTGGGCCACAGATCTATTTCTAAGCTTGCTAGCAACCAAGGCAAGGATAGAAACCTGATTAGTTACAGGATTCATAGTTTCCATAATTTAAAAAGAAAATACCTGCCCCCTTCATTTTTAAAAGAAGCTCAGTTTTTTTCTGGGATTTGAGAGAAACATCCTCTGAGGATACTCAAAACAGAAGATACTGTAAGATGTATTGGATGGAATTCTCCACAACACTCCTATGATGAATTTGATAGGAAACTGCTTATTTTAATATCCCTCTTTGCAAAACAGTGGCTTCCTCTGAGAAATCCTCCCTGGCTACCACCCCCAACTTCTCGAGGCTGAAATAGGGCCCTTCTATGTTCCCATAGCATCTTGTCCTTCCTTTGATCAAATTACATTATAATTATTTAAATATCTATATTCTTCGAGTGACAGCTTTTGGGGGACAGGTAGCATGCTTTGGTTACCCCCATACCTGTGCCTCAATTTCCTTATCTGTAAAATGGAAATGAGTTAATGCAAAATGCTTAGAACAGTGCCTGGCCCCGGGTGAGCCCACAGCTAAGCATTAGCTATTATTTTATCCTCAACATCTACAATGCCAGGCGCCAGACATTCAATCAATAAGCGTTGGATGAATGCATGAATGGATCAGTCCACGAGCTTGTGGATTCTCTTCACCTGGAGAGCTCTCAAACTGTGGAAGAATACTATTAGTCTCTTTTTCTCTCTTTCTTTCTTTTTTTTTTTTTTTTGGTCGCGTCGGGTCTTAGTTGCAGCACACAGGATTTTTATGGCTCGTGGGCTCTTTGTTGCCACACGCAGCCTTCTTTCTAGTTGTGGCACACGGTCTCCAGAGTGCGTGGGCTCAGTAGTTGCGGCGCATGGGTTTAGTTGCCCTGCAGCATGGGGGAATCTTAGTTCCCCGACCAGGGATCGAACCCACGTCCCCTGCACTGGAAGGCGGATTCTTAACCACTGGAACATCAGGGAAGTCCCAAAAACCATTTGTCTTAATTTGTTTACCCTCTTTAGGTCTTTATTCAAAGTCACTTTTCAGTGAGGCTCTACCCTGACCCCCCTATCTAAAATTACAACTCACCTCAAAACATTTCCTATATCCCCTTCCCTGCTTCATTTTTAGCACTTCACACTATCTAACATACTATATGTTTATTTATCATTTTTATTCCTGCCCTTCCCCAGTAGAATGTAAGCTCCTTATATAAAGCCAGGGATGCTGTTTGTTTCTAGACAAGAACGTGGCAAATAGTAGATGATCAATAAATATTGATTGAAAGCATAATTGTACAGAAATGAGGTAAAGTGGGGCTAGGATGAGACAAGCAAGGTGCCCAGGGCATATTTAAGGAGGCACTCATTCTCAGGACAGTGGGCCAAGCCTGCCTTTCCACGACCTTAAGAAAGTGACACCTTACAGTTTCGGCCTAGGCACTTTGCTTATTCACCCCAGTACCAGTCCTGAAGCAGGGAATGGACCAGATGAGCTAGTGGGGTTCCATCTAGTCCTGGGCAGTGGAATGATGATAAATGCTTACCAACCAGCTCTTTGGCAGGGCGAGCTGTGATTTATAGTGTTTGCCAGTTTCTGTGGTGTAAATATTCCCATAATGGCCCATTTCAAGCTATCAACGAGTTGTCTCTGAACACAGAGCAGGGAAATGTGCCCAAACCACTCTTGTGAGCTGGTGCAAGTTGACTTCTGCACACCACTGGCCAGGACTCTTGGACCTTTACTAAATCCAACCAGGGCCAGCATGAACGATGGCAAAGAGAAATTAAAAACGATGGGTGAATCAGCATTACCCATCTCCACCACTAAAAAATTGTCCAGAAGTGCATATCCTGAATGGAGGGTCAGTGGTATCACTTTCAAATTATGAGGGATGAAAGGAGCAAATCTAGCAAATCTATGAGCCAGTCCCTCTGCTAAGCACACAATCGGATGAAGTAGGTACTACTATTACCCCCATTATACAGATGAGGCAACTGAAGCATCAAGATGATAAATAGCAACTATTCTCCAATACATTTTTTTTTAAAAAGATGATAAATAACTTGGCCAAGGTGACACATGTAGCAAGAGGCAGAGCCAAGATTCAAAGAGAAGCTTGTTAGATTCCAAGGTCCATGTGTTTTCTCTGCATAGCATGATATGGTGCTATGGCTTCAGAATATGGTGAGATCTCCACAGGTATATACTGAGAAGCTTCCGTAGGCCCAGGCATGTATCACAGGTGAATTCCCTTCTCCCCATCTGCACAAGCTTCCACTAGCTCCAGAGGACAGTGGTTGCAGCTGTCTGGTTTTCTGTATTCAGTGACAAGCACAGTGCCTGGAGCATAGACCTTATTCAATAAATAATGTCTACAGATGAAAGGAATAAAAAGAAGAAAGGAAGTAAAGGGGTGGGGGAAGGAAGGAATTTTTGTCCCATGGATACTATTTGTGTTTCTGAATTACTTGAGAAGACTTTAGGCAAGACATTTGCACAGATAGCCCCAGGCAAATTCCTCTTTCCAACTTCTACTAATTAGATGAAGTTAAAGCCTGCAGTGGAGTCCTGCTTTATCTCTTTTGCCAGAGATTCACAGGAGCATGGAATTGGGGGGATAGATTCTGAGATTATCATTACTGAAGATTTGCTTTCCTAACTGTTGTGGGCAAGGGTCAATATTCTTTCGTGACCACCCCAATGCGGGGGATTGGCAGGCAGCGCCCAGGGATGTCACTGAGTGTCACAGGAAACGGGCACAGGGCTTCACAATTGCCATGACTAATCCCTAGAGCAGGCAATTCTCCAGCGGATAATTGGATAGTGACTGAATTCCCGTTACTAGCTAAATTTCAGGATTCTTCCACTCCGGAGCTTTACCCAAACACCTTTTGTGAGATTTTTTTAAAAGATAAAGCACAGGGAGATCAGCTCGGTGCTTTGTGACCACCTAGAGGGGTGGGATAGGGAGGGTGGGAGGGAGGGAGATGCAAGAGGGAAGAGCTATGGGAACATATGTATATGTATAACTGATTCACTTTGTTATAAAGCAGAAACTAACACACCATTGTAAAGCAATTATACTCCAATAAAGATATTAAAAAAAAACAAAAACAAACAAAAAAGGTAAAGAAGTTATCTCTAGGTTGGTTTCTCTCTCCCTCTCTCTCTCTCTCTCCTTCTTATTCCTGAACATATAATCAGCACCAGGCCAAAGGTCACGCAAGCTTAAATATTCTGTTCTGATTCAATGCCTGGGGTCGTATATTGGGATGGCCTCCACCAAGAGAGGCCCGCAGACTGCATGCATCCCGAAGATGTGTTTTGTTTGGCATGCACAATATTTCAGAATTATTTTTTTGGCAATTGGAAAATATTTTAAAAAACAAGGATATTTTGCATTTCAAAACATCAGCTGTTTCAGTTTCTCTTGCAAATGCAGAAGCTCTGCCAACTCTAGGCGTGCAGTCTGACCTGCAGCCACGTGGGCACCTCCGACCCACCACTTCCTCTTCTCCGCCAGGCAAGGAGGCGGCCTGTCATTTGCAGTTTGTTATCTCCCTCTGCACTGCTATTTTCATAATTCAGATGGGTATGTGCTCTCTAGTTTGCCACAAAGACTAGTGTACCCCAACCACTAGATTTATTTCAGTTGCCTACCAGGCTCCTGTAGTCACTAGGTCTGTGTCTCTGACCCCTACCCTAAGGGCACAAGGCTGGTCTTCCACATAGGCAGGGTTTGTAGCTGCCAGCACTGATGGGTGAGACAGATTGCCAACAGAAAGCCCGTATGCCTCAAAAATAGCTTTCCTGGGACCTGCCTGTCTGAAATTCACACTGTCACTTCTCAGTTTAAAGAAAGTAGCCTTCCCCTTTCAAAATGAAAACGTGCTAACTTGGGAGGGGCAGTCCGTTCTACTGGTTTCCAGGAACACGAAGGGGAGAGGGTCTGCAGCAGAAGGACTTTGGAAGGAATTCAGGATTGCTAACATTGTTCAAGTAACTTAGCTAGTCTCCAGCAAAAGAGAGAGAGCACGGGAGAGAATGGGACACAGAATAAGTAAACTTTGCTGAGAGGAGGCCAAGAAGAAGTGCTCAGCAGAGCCTGAGGGCACACCCAGGGCAGGCAGGCGCTGGTGAGCCTGCGGGTGAGGGAGGGATGGGGAGTGCAGAAAAGCATCCACCTATTGTGGCCAGTGGGCCCTTCAGAGAAAGAACGAATTCGTTCTTTAGAAAAGAGGGCTTGGTTGGCTGTAACTCACAGGTGGTGTGAAGGCTGGAGCTCTATAAACAGATCCTCTTGCAGTTACCAGAGGCTATTTTTGATCCTTGCAACATCATATGCCCGGCAGACAGTGCCCCTGTTGGAAAGCAGAGTCAAGCGACACAGCAATTGGCAGCTCCCCTAGGGAGAGGGCTTTCTGTTGGTTTTTTCCGTTCCGGCACACTCTGCACTGCCCCTTCCCCCTTCCCATCCTGCAAGCCTGGCATGTACTAGCAACAACCCCTCCCCGGCTCCCTGAAGCCCTGGGCGGTCTGTGGAAAGTCGGGTGGGATCCAGTAGCCAGGCAGCTGCCCAAACTATCCCGTCCACCACTCCCCGCCCTGCCACTCCCGGCAGCAGCTGGGTGCCAGGACTCTCCTGCTTCCATCGCCTCTCCCCCCTCACGGGCCTCCCTCACAGGCAGCTAGCTCTTTCATGCGTCTCTGACCTGGCCGTTCTCTCGGGGCTTCGATTAGAAGGGGCTCAGCAATTCAGGGGAATGGCAGTTTTGAATACATGGGGAGGGGGCTGGCCCAAGTTGGGGGGCTGATTATTTTGGTGTTTCAGGAGCACCAACGAGAGGTCTGTGCAATCTGCATGGGAACTGAGGAGGCGGTGGGGAAATGAGGGGAACAGATGCAAGCGGTAAGAGGGGACGGAAAAGTCGGGGGGAGGACTTTGCCTACCTTAACATCTTACTCCACCTCTCCCCCTCTTGCTGACCTCCAGCTCCGGCCATGTCCCCTGTGCCTCTTGGGGAGCCTCCCAACCTCCACTTGCAAGTGTTGTTCAGGGCCCCAGCTCTTTCCTCCAACTTGCCTCCTACTACCTGGGCCCAGGCTGCATCATGCTGATTTACAGATTAGTCAGATGAACGCTTCACACCCACCTCCCCTCCGCCTTGGCAGCTTACATTTCCATGATAGTGACAAGAAGGGTGGAAATACTTATTATCTATTTTATATTGAAGCCAATCCTCCCAGGGCCCACACTACTCCTCTCCGGCAGAGGTAGGTACTTGGAGAGGATGCATGGACTTTTCAGGCCACTGGGAGTGCTTGGGAAGTGGTAATTTACTCAAGTCAACCCTTGATTCCTCCTGTGATTTATCCTCTTCACGGATTATCTGAGGATGATGTCTTTCTCTAAGTTGGTTTTCCCCTGCCTTCCAGCTGGTTTCTGAGCTGTCCCCACCCCCCACACTCCCATGACAGCCTGTGGCTGTGCGCTTAAGGAATGCAAAGTTGAACGTTTGCCTACGCAAATGGAAATACAGAGGAAAATTCGATGGGGAAAAGGGGCACACACAATCCTTTGATTCTTTCCTATGTCAGCCAGAAATGATTTGGGGCCTTCAATTAAATTCCCAAATTCCAACTGCGCACCACGTGCAAAAGCCTTATGTTGGTAGCTAGAGAGGCAGTACTTTTCTTTGTCCTACGCGGCTTCTTTTTGTTTCTCAGCGGTCCCAGGGACAAAAGAGAGTTAAATACGCATGAAACAGATTGACCCATAATGCAAATTATACATCATCATCGTGATGACAAAGATAGCTAACACTTACAGAGAACTTATTATGTGCCAGGCACAGTTCAAAGGGCTTTACATGCATGGCCTCAATCATCACATTTCTGATTTGACATATTATCCACCCTGTTTTGGAGGAAAGGAAACTGAAATACAGAGACGTTCGGTGACATGCTTAAGGTCATACAGCTGGTACCTGGGCAGCCTTTATCCAGGCTCCATGGGCCTGACACCGCACTATATCTCTCACTGCCACACATTCTGTTGTTTCTGTTTTCCACTGTTACAGAACCACCCTCAAACTTAATGGCTTAAAACAACCATCATTTTCCTTGCTTGTGATTCTGTGGGTCAGGAATCCCAACACAGTATGGATGACTTGCCTCTGCTCCATGATCTCCGGGGCCTCAGCTGGCATGACTCAAACAGCTGGGGACTGGTCAGGATGTCTTGACTGGGCTCCTGTACCTGGGGCCTCAGTTCTCACTGTCTACTGGGACACTGGATTCTCCTCTACATGGCCTTTCCACGGGGCTAGCTTGGGCATCCTCACAGCATGGTGGTCTTAGAATAGTCGGACTTCTTACATGGTAGCTGGCTGCCCCTGAGAAAACGCAGGTGCTTTGAGGCCTCTGAAAAAGCTAGACCAGGAACTGGGCACAGTATTACTTCTACCACATTCTCCTAGTCAAATAAGACATGAGACCGAACCATCTCCAAGAGGAGAAAAAAGAGACTCCACTCTGATGACTGGAGTAGCATGCTGGTACATGGAAAGAAATAATAATAGTGGCCATCTTTGGAGACTACCATATTATTTACATACACACTATTTATATTATGTTTTATATATACATGTTAATTCATTACCTCATATGTTTCTATATATACACACAAAAACATTTGATTAAAAAAGCCAAAGATTGCAGACATTTTGACCAATACTCTGCAACCATTGACCCCACTTCAGGATGCTTCGTGAGTGTTGGAATTCATTCCGAGGCCTGGATTCTATCAAGTGTTTTAGTGCCTCTTCCAGTAGTTCAGCCAGCTCTCCCAGAGCCCAGTGACTTAGAGGACCATGATTCTAGGGTTGAGCCTGGTCCCTACTTGCATGAAATCGCTTGTTTCTTCTGAGACAGAAACCGGGGGTCTTCTCAAATAAGGTTCTATCCCAAGGCAGTAACCCCCTGGGACTCACACGGGAAAAACCAGCCAGCCTGGCAGACCTCACTGCTTTAAGTGAAGCTTCAGCCACTGAAGATTCCTGGCTGTGTGGTGCCAGTGGAAAATAATGGACCAAAGGAACTCAGGAAACATGAATTTGTAATCTTGGTTCTGCTTCTTTGCATGTGAGTAGGGGGCAGACATGAAGGAGGTAGCAGAACGGTGTGGAAGCTATCTGTGCGTTACCGTGTCACCTCACCGCCTAGCCTATGGACCCCAAATGGTCAGGAATAAAGTGATACTTTATTGTCTCCCTTCCCCCAGAGGTGCTTTTGTTACCTCCTTTCCCCTCCTCAAAATAGGCAGGGCCTTTGGCATAAAGTGTCACTCCACTGCCATACCCAGCCTCTTCCTACTCTTAGCCTAGCTACTGATAGCTCATTCATTCATTCAACATTTATTGAGGGTTAATATGTGCTAGGCACTGCTCTAGGCACTCAAGATACAGCAGTGTACACATCAGACCAAAATACGTGCCCTCGGGGAGCCTACGTTTCATTGAAATGAAACAGACAATAAACGAATAGGCAAAATACACAGCAAGTTAGCTGTTGAGTGTTATTAGAGGAAAATGAAACAGGAAAGGAAGGTAGAGATGCTGGGATGGTTTTTGGGGGGGGGTGACAATTTGAAAGGCCTCTCTGAGAAAGTGACATCTGAGCAAAGGCCAGAAAGAGGTGAGGGAGGGAATTACCTTGAGAATAGACTCCAGGAAGAAAAAGACAGAAGCAAAGAGAACAGTTAGGAGGCGTGGCAGATTGGATTAGTGTTCTTACTTTTCCACTCCCTTCCTGTTACAGAATCTTTATGCATCCCTTCGTCATGTGACTTTGCAGTACTTCCTCCCAGAACAAGTAGACTATATTTCACCACCACATTGCTGCTGAACGTGGCCACATGACTTGCCATGTCCAGTGGAACGTCAATGGACATGATGATAGAAGAGATTTTAAATGCGCTTGCCTGATTTAGCTTGGCCTCTTGTACACCTGCCATCTGCTGTGAGGAGAACATGCCCCAGCTGGCTGCTGGTCCTAGAATAAAGAGATTCATGGAGAGGATGTGAACTTGACTCTCAGCCTGAAGCAGAGCCATTCCAGCCAACCCACAGACCACTGAGCAAGCAAAATAAATGTAAGCAATTAACATTTGGGGGTTGTTTGGCAGTATCATCATAGCAATAGCTGACTGATAGAGGAGGTCGTGCAATAATCCATCTAAGAGATGACGATGCTTAAGACCAAGGTGATAGCAGTGAAGATGATAGAAAATGATCAGATTCTGGATATATTTTGAAGACAGAACTGACAGTATTTGCTGATGAATTAGATGTGGGGTATGAAAGAGAAGCAGCGACAGAAAGAACATTCGAGGACAACTCCACACAATTTGGCTTGAGCAACCGGAAAGACAGAGTTATCATTTAATAAAATGGAAAAGGCTTAAGGTGGAGCAGGTTTTGGGGGAGGGGGGATATCAGAAATTCATCTTTGGACATAATGAGCTTGGCAGGCCTATTAGATAATTCATAGTTCAGCGTTTCCCCGTAGACTATCCTAAGTTTTATTCTTTGAAAGAATAACAATACCTCCATCTCCCTGAATTGTTTGGAAAGCTCCAAAGCCCCCCACACCCCCACCACTGGCCCTTCACTCCATTACCATACCTAGTGGTGGTTTTGAGATTTTTGCATCGAAGGAGTTTAAAGAATGCGATCTGTTTGAAAGGGAGCTAGGGGGCTTTTCTTGATGCTGCCTTTGCATAAAAAGCACATGGTTTTCACTTGGCTTGTGTGCTACAAAGCAATGAAAAGAGCTATTTTTTTCTAAAGACGCTTTTGTTTACATATTACATAAGCTTGAGAAAATATCACTTTTCTATATGAAATAATGCAAACCAGGAGGAAGTTCTTATGGCCAATCTCACATCACAAATTAGAACGAAACCTCCCAATAGCCAAGGACCACAGAGCACCATTGATAGGACAATCTACTTTGCTCCAGGGTGCTAGGTGCTGAGAATGCTGTGATTCAGCGGATTGTATTACTGTCTAAATTTATTGTCACCCATGCCTGAGGGTATATTATACCTCCCCATCCAGTTCAACTCAGGAGTAGCCATGAGACTTGCTTTGGCCAATGAAATGTGAGTGGAAGTGACTATGCCACTTCCAAGCAGAAGCTTTCAGAGCCCTTGCATGATAACACTATGGTCTGTCTTCTCTCTGCTGTGTGAACACCAATATCCCAGATAAGGGCTACTCTGTGAACCTGGGTCCCAGGGTGAAGATGCATGGAGCACAACCATTATCAACCCATGGCCAACATGTAAAAATATGAGCAAGAAATACATCTTTGTCTTGGGCAGTCATTTGTTACTGCGGCATGACTTAGCCTAAACTGACTACTACTGAGTTGTAAATGGGACAGTTGTGGTCATTGCCCTCATGGAATGTACAAATCAATGAAGAAAGCAGTAAATAAGTAAGAAAAATAAGAGAAAGAGAGGTAAATTATTGCAAGAAATAGTATGTAGTGAAAATGACTACGTGTGTGTGTGTGTGTGTGTGTGTGTGTGTGTGTACCTACTTTACATAGGTGGTCAGGTAATGTAGATTGCTGACCCTTTACCCACAGAGCAAAAAGCCAACTCTTCCTCTGTCTTTCTCTCTTCTTCATCTTCTCCCTTTTCCTCTTTTCTTATAATTCCCTACCATAAAGTCAAGTCTCATCTATCTCATCTTCCTCCCCATGATACTTTCTCCAGATTCTATCTTTCTTTTCTTTCAACTCTCCACATTTCTGTACATAGGTATATGTGCGCATATGTGTACACTCACGTACACTTGCACACATGGAGACACACACCCAGAGGCAGTGCTTTGGAGACTGAACGTGATAATCATAACCCTGGGAGCCCTGCTTATCCTACCAGAATTGCTGCACTGCTTTAATTACAGCCGTTATTCACAATACCTCACACATTTTCTGTCTTGTTGACAGTATTTGGGAAGCAGCAGCTGCTCCCTTACTTTCACATTGATTGCTACTGTTTTGCCTTGCAAAGGAATATTAAATATCACAGTTAAACACAAGTCTTCTTCAAGACAGCTTCTGCTCCCAGCCATTCAGATCCCATCCCTCTCATTCAGCTGAGTTCTGCAGAGCACTTTCAGATTGGTTCCTCTGCTCGAGTTATTTTAAAATGTCTGGCTTTGATTTGATTCCAACCCCCCTCAAATCTCACAACATCTCTGCTGCCTCTGTGACTGCCTTACCCTCCAGTTTCTATTGGTCCATTTCAAGACGGCCTACCTCTCCCAGGCCAACTCTCTGTGACTTTATTCATGCGTTCCATGAGGCTTTTAAGGACTTTGGGAGAAATCCCTGACCCCCAACCCTAGCTCACAGCCCCTGAAATGACACGAATCGTAATGCATTCCTTCACCTTAAAGCTTCCAGGCCAAGTGGTTTATACATTTTTTTAAAACATATCCTGGACCCATTAAGTATCTAATCAGATGTATGACTGCTTTCCTTAGAAAAATGCACATACCCACAACATTTCACATACAATTTCAGAAGATTCTTGGATTTTCTAAAGTCTATTCATGCACCACCTGTCTAGGGGTACAAGAGTCCCAGGTGAGGTTAGTTGATGACAACACCAATCCCCCTGGGAAGGTCAGCATCTATCGGTGGGAATGAGTATAACAGATTCGTTCCGGAGGCTTTAACAAAGAGGGTAACATAAGAATGCAGGTAAACTCCAGAACTTCCCTGGTGGTCCAGTGGTTAAGACTCCGTGCTTCCAATGCAGGGGGCCCGGGTTCCATCCCTGGTTGGGGAACTAGGATCCCACATGCTGCACAGCATGGCCAAAATTTTTTTTAAAAGGTTGCCTAACTTCAATTCTGCCTCTCTCCTACTCTCTGCTTTCCACCATCTGACCCACTCTCAGGCCCTTTCCTCACTACAGTCGTCTCTCAGAGGACCTGATGCCCAAGGGCAGCTCCCCAAAGCACGCAGGATGGACAACCAGGCCTGAGATTTGCCACATGTTTTGAAGTTCCAGGCCAGTTGACAAGGCTGGCCTAAGCACCAGCACTTTCCTTGAACCCATTCTTTTCATTTCTGAGATCTGTGAGAAGCATGTGCTTTCAACCCAAGGTTAGCCTGACAGTGTGGCAATGACGGCAGTGGACACTGGCCTGTAGAGTTTAACCTCTGAGTACTTATTTACAGTTTTGGACTTCTCCTGGCCAGTGTCGGAAAGTTGCTGATTCTTCTCCGTGACTGGTAAGCTCTGACAAGCGGAAAAAGTAATGCAGATGGGAAATAATGTGCTTCCTGCCCTGGAAGGCGTTCTAGGGTTTCCCTCGATTTTCATAAATAACAGGCTGATCTGGGATAAAAGGGTGAATATACAGAATTGCAGCTAAGAGGCTGAACTGAATGAAAAAAATGGAAGGGTGCTTTTAGGGGACCCCCACAAATATAGATAAGGTGTTAGGGGGCGTGAATATTGTGGCTGATTGGCTGAGAATGAGAGGCTGTGGTGGAAAGGCAGAGGATTTGGAGGACCCCTATCCTGCTATGAGCTGTGTAACCTTGGACAAGCCACTTTTCCAGCCTGAGAATCACTTTCCTGGATGTCAGAATCTGGCAGACCTGTGGTCCTTTCATGTCTAACTCTGTCATGCACGTACTTCCTGAAACTTCTCACCAATCAAGCAAGTGGAGTGGCCTCCTGGTTCAGAATCCCCCCTTCTGTTAGGGAGAAATCTTGGTGAAGTAGTTAAGAGCACGGGATCAGGGAGCAGACTGTCCAGCTTTCCCACCCCTAGCTGTGTGACTTCGGGCAAATCCCTTGTAACCTCTCTGAGCCTCAGTTTCCTCATCTGTAATATGGGAATGAGAATGTCCCCTCATTCGCTTGCTGTGCAACTTAAATGAAATAATGTGCATTAAATACTTAGATCAATTTTTGGCACATGGTAAGCACTGAATATGTGCTAGTCGTGATTATTTTTCCTTGAGGATGATCCTTTTTATACGTAAAGGTGGAACTCCCCACACACAACCCCAGTAGCTTGCCTATGCTAAGTGACTCTGCCCTCCCGTCATAGCTGAATGAGTCTGAGCAGATCCTTGGCACAGATTGGGTCAATGGAATTCTCTCTCCAGGAAACATGAACTGTGAATGAAGCAAGTCAGAGAGGACAAGATGTTGGAGTTGAGTCACTTTAATGGCAGCACTTTGGAGCAGACACTGAAGACATGGTTTTATTTTGGCCCTTACAATGTCTTTTGTTTTAATGTGGATTACTAGTGAATATTTTAAAACAGCAAATGTCAAATAACAATCCACAATTCTGACTTTACTGGACCTGGTGGCACTGTGCCAGATTTTTACATGGCAACAACTGGCTAGAAGGAAGTAACAACTGCTCCAGATCACTATAGCTCACTTCAACCCTACTTGACCCTCCGAATTTGTGATCCTTGCTCCTCAAGGGCATGCTACTGGCATATCCTGGTTTCTGCTGTTCCTGGGCCTTGATTATTTCACTCTATCTTTGGTCCTGTGAGATATCCCAGAATCCCACAAAGCATTCCACTCAATACTTTGTACTCCCTTGAGCTACCTGGACTGTCTGTTACTTGCAGCCAAAAGATAAAAGACTGTCAGAATGGCTGGGCTCCCATGGTAGAGCCTCTAATGTGACTGGTTCCAAAGAGCCGGTAAATTTCACGAAGCAGTCTTCAGACATTCTGATTTAGTTGCCTGATTGTCAAGGGTTGTAATCATGAATTTCTCTACCTGGCATTTCTATATACTAGTATCTAAGAGAACGTGTGTTCTGACCTGATTTTCCCAGACAGATCCAAATTCAAACATTTGGTTCTATTATTCCCAAAATTACAGTTGTATTTTTCAGATCATGTGTCCTAATCTGGGTGTTGAAAAATATACCCACCACCTACTTCAAATCCTAAGACATTTTTTTCATCATTTGAAGTAGCTCTGAAACATTTGGAGAGGGCATAATGAAACCACTTGAAATCGATTTTAAAATCTTTTAAAGCTCTATTTAAAAGTGGTTTTCAATAAACATCTTCCTGAACATGCATAATATTATGTTCTCTCTGCCTAGAATGCACTATTGTCCCTCACCACATGTGAAAATGCTACTCAGGCTTCAAGGTTCATCTCAGAAGCTACCTTCTAGATAAAATTTCTCCCTCCCACCTAGGGAGACTATTCACTTCCACCGGTGTGCTCCCGTAGCCCTTTATACACTTTGAATATAGCACTTAACACGTGGTATTACAAATATTGGTTTATTATCCGTCCCTCACACAGACAAGTGAGAGCTCTTGTTTGTGGGCTCCTTGAGGGTAAAATTCATGTCTTAGTCATCTTTGTATCCCCAGCATCCAACTCATGGTAGATGCATTGCCCATGTTTTCTGTACGATGTTTGTTGTTGAATTAATTGAATTTAGACTAGAAAAAATTCCTGAGAAAGATGTTTCCATAGAGTTTACATACAGGTGGTAAACATGGATTACAAATACTGAATGACAATGAATAACAGGATATTCAGTGTCACCTACAAATGAAAACAAGAGGCATACAGCACAAATAACTGTTTTTCTTTTTTTTTTTTGCGCTGTGCAGATAGGTTAAAGGAAGTGGCATAGCTATTAGGAAGAGATAGAAAAAATGTTAACATATCAAAAATAAATATATTTCCAAAATATAGAGTTTTATGAAAAATGTTAAATTAAAAAAATTTTTTTTGTGGAAAAGTACATGTGCCTTCAACAGAGGGTGACCAGTTGAGAAAGTTATAGGTTACTAAAACACATGAAAATAAAGGATGAATCAGAAGTGGAGGCAGACTTGGGCAGAGCATAGAAGTTTTTATAAATACCTTCCGAATGGGAAAACTTAGCCCAGAAGAAGAATGGAGACATGGATAGTCTGAAAGACCAAGAGTGGAATCCTCTTTCCTGGAGGCTGGAAAATCAAACTAAACACTAAATAGCTCTATGAACTGAAGCCGACTGGATAAACCAGTTGAGGCTCTGAGAGAGGCATCAGTAAGCATCTAGAGACTTCATAATTGACCTTCTGTGGAGCCTCAGAACCCAGGACAACTTTAGGAGAAATTGAACACATCAAGATGAAAAAATATGAGAAGCCAGAAGGTGAATCTAGAGTTAAATTAAGCTGTGCTGTACAAGTAAGGGAATGATAAACCCTTATATTAGGTTATTTGTTTTCCAGATCGTAGCCCAAAATAAGATGCCAAAACTCTGTGATTGCAGAACCAGTGGGCTGGTGATCCCTGAAGACATATATTTGCATAAGTTGATGCACATGGTGGAGATTTTTGGGGTGGAGGAGGCAGAAGCCTAAGGAGAGGTGACGAGAATGGAGGAAATATTACTATATGAGTTATCTATCACTGCATAAAAATTACCATAAACTTAGTGGCTAAAAGCAACACACATTTATTATCTCGCAGTTTCTGTGAATTGGGAATTTGGATATAGCTTAACTGGGTCCTTTGTTTCAGGGTCTTTCACAAGGCTGCAATCAAAGTGTCAGCCAGGGCTGGGGTCTCATTGGAAGGTTCGACTGGGTAAGGGTCTCATTCCAAGTTCATGTGGTTGTTGGTGTGGTTCTGTTCTTCATGGGTTGTTGGATTGAGAGCCTCAGTTCCCTTCTCACTGCTGACTAGAGGCCTCCCTCAATTCTTTGCCATCTGGGTCTCTCCACCGGGTTGCTTGCTTCATGGAAGCATGCAAACCATGAAGATACTAGAAAGAATCAGCCAGCAAGACAACAGTTAAAATCTCATGTAACATAATCACAGAAGTGAATTCCCATCACCTTTTTCATATTCTATGGGTTAGAAGCAACTTTCTAAGCCAGCCTACACCCAAAGGGAGGGGATTATGCAAGGATATACCAGGAGATAGGGATTATTGTTTTTTTGGGTTTTTTTGCGGTACGCAGGCCTCTCACTGTTGTGGCCTCTCCTGTTGCAGAGCACAGGCTCCAGACGCGCAGGCTCAGCGGCCATGGCTCACGGGCCCAGCCGCTCCGCGGTATGTGGGATCTTCCCAGACCGGGGCACGAATCCGCGTCCCCTGCATCGGCAGGCGGACTCTCAACCACTGCACCACCAGGGAAGTCCGAGAGATAGGGATTATTAAGGGCCATCTTAGAGTCTGTTCACTGAAGCTCCTGGGTCTGTGCCCTAGTGGTTCCAAAGAGATTGGTTTTGAGTCCGATTAGAACCAGGTGCTGGAAAAGCTGTGTACTTTGTGTGATTCTCGGCATAAAGGATGCTCTTCCTGGCAGGTGACAAAGTAAGTCACAAAATTGAGGAAAGACTAGCCTCCACCCCCTGCCTCCTACCTCTCTGCTACAGACAACAGTGCCATTCAGCATGGCCATCAGCAGAGGACAGCTGTGCATGGTCCAGAGTGTTCTCATGGGGCCAGAAGCAATAATAAGGGGCTTTGATAAGGAAGCTAGAGTGAAAGGACATGAGAGGACATGTTTCTAAGAATAAAGTGAAATGCTCAGGCAGACTCACAGAAATAACTGGGGGAGTCTTCAGGAGAAGGCTGAGTTCCTCCCCATTCAAGTGTCTCTGAGAGCCTGCATTTGGTGTCATCTGGGCAACGTTCATGTGATCTCTTGATCTTTCCTCTAAAACCATCTCTTCCTCCCACTTCCTTATTTCTGATATTAGTCATTCAGGCTCAAAACCTTGGAATAAACATCAACTCACTTGTGCTTTCGTAGAGTCACTGCTGCCAGCCTATTGATAGTTCAGATTCTCAGTCTAATCTGGTACATCAGTTATCTCCTGTATCAGTTATAATATAGGTTCAGCTGCAAGTGACAGAATGCCCAAAATGACAGTGGGTTAAATAAGGTAGGTATTTATTTCTCATGAATGTAAACATAGGAAGTCCAGAGTTAGTGAAGGCTCCACGATCACTGGCATCCAGAGTTCTTTCACCAAGTAGTTCTGCATTGCTCAACACACAGCTTCCATACAAGGGCCAATGATGTATCATGATTCAAGATGGCTGCTCCAGCTCCATCTGTCATGTCTGCATTCCTGCCAGGAGGAAGAAGGAAAGACAGAAGTATTCCCCACTGAAGGATACTTCCTGAAAGTTGTATTCACCACCAAAACATAGATTATAGCCCACTGGCCAGAGCTTAGTCACATAGCCACTTACAGCTCCAAGGGAGGCTGGAGATATAAAATTTATTCTGGCAGCCATATTCCCAGTTTAAAATTGTGTGCTCTATATGAAGGAAAGAGAACTGATAGTAGGGGACAAGTATCAATCTCTGTCTTAGACTATCAAAAGAACTGGTTCCAAACTTTCTCAACTCTAATTTAAATCTAATTTTAGAGTTAGAAGTGGCACCTTATAGATTGTGTGGCACAACCTACATTTTACAGAAAAGGAAACTGTGATCCAGAGATGAAGTAACTTGCCCATAGTCACTTGAGATGAGAACCTGACAAATTCATCTTCCTAAAGTCTCTTACAATTGTTAAGAGGAGCAAAGTATGGTGGAAAACCAGAGGCTGGGGAGTTAAGGAGGCTGAACTCATTTCAGCCATGCCATCAGCAAGTTGTGTCACATTGGATGAGTCATTTAATCCTCTCTTTGTCTTAATTATATTCTCTGTAAAATGAGAAGATTGGACTATATGTTACCTAGTAATCCTTCCAGTGTTATAATTTTAGATGATTCTGTGATATTTTGTCATCTGACTGCCACCATTTTTTCATTGGTGGTCTATTGCTTGGTAAATTTAGGTGTTTGAGGCCCTCCATGATCAATCCCCAACCAGCCATTCCAGATATGTCCCCCATCCTCCTCTGCACACCACATACTCATTATTTCCTGAACACACCCCGTGCTTTCCTTTTGCTTTGTGGCTGATGCTGTCCCCTATGTTTGTGAAATAGACTGCTTCACCAATCCCTGTCTTTGGCTGATAATAATCTTCCTGATGTGTCAAGGCCCATTTTTAGATAAATACATATATACATAAAATTAAGAACTTACTCTGGGTTAGGCCTTGGTCTGAGAGATTTACATATATTAACTCATTGAATACTTAGAGTAATCCTGTGAGATACATGTTGTCATTATCATCCCCACTCTACAGAGGAGCAAACTAAAGCACAGGAAGTTAAGTGACTTTTCGTGACACAAAGCATGTTTCATCTAATCAGTTTCATCTTCCTCTTCCTGGACATACATTTCCCATCTTCCCTTCTAATTAGGCTAAGACCATGTGACTGGCTTCTGACCAACATAATATGCACAGAAATGATGTAAGCCATTTCTAGGCCTGGTTCTTAAAAACATCTCATAAATCCCTCATGTCTTTTCCTCCCCTTCTGCAGCATCTTCAGAGGCCATATGTTGATATGGTGGTATTACAAGATGGCAGAGCCTCCATCATTCAAGGTCCCTTCTATCTTGACCATTCACTTGCCTCAAGACACATAAGTGTTAAAGGCAGAGAAAGTACATGAAGTCAGGCCATGTGACTCTAGAGCTCACATTCTGAGCCATGGAATGCCTCCTCCTCCAACTTTTGTCACTTTATCTATGGAATATTTCAAACAGTTACAGAAGTTGAAAGAATAGTACAATGAACCCAATTTATTCATCATCCAGATTAAGACATTATCAACTCAAGGCCAATCTTGTTTCCCTTAATGTTCCACTCCCTTGGTATCATTTTGAAGCAAATCCCAGTCATTATATCATTTTATATATATATATATATATATATATATATAAAATTATATCAACTATAATTATTTCACTGTGTATCTCTGTAAGATAAGAACTCCTTAAAAAATAACTATACCATCATCTCACTAAAAACATTAACAGAAATTCCTTAATATCATTAAATATCCAGGGTACATATTATTAATTTGTGTGTTTATTAAATAGGTTTTGAAAGCAAACTTTATTTATTTATTTATTTTGGGCCATACTGAACAGCATGTGGGATCTTAGCTCCCTGACCAGGGATCGAACCCACGCTCCCTGCAGTGGAATCGCGGAGCCCTAACCACTGGACAGCCAGGGAATTCCCTTTTTAAGTATTTTGAATCAGGAAAAGTAAGATCTATACATTGCAATTGGTTGATGTCTCTTTTTTTCTTTTAACATTTCCCAAACTTCTTTTTTCCCCAGCTTTATTGAGATATAATTGATATATAACTTTGTGTACTTCACAAAATGAAAAGACAACCTATGGAATGGGAGAAAATATTTGAAAATCATATGTCTGATAAGGGGTTAATATCTAAAATATATAAAGAACTCATAGAACTCAATAGCAAAAAAAAAATCTGATTAAAAAATGGACAGAGGAATTCAGCAGATATGTTTCCAGAGAAGACATACAGATGGCCAACAGGTACATGAAAAGGTGCTCAGCATCATTAATCATCAGGGAAATGAAAATCAAAACCACAAGGAGCTATCCCCTCACACCTGTTAGGATGGCTATTAGCAAAAAGACAAGAAATAACAAGTGTTGGTGAGGATGTGGAGAACAGGGTACTCTTGTGCACAGTTGGTTGGTATGTAAATTGGTGCAGCCTATATGGAAAAAAGTATGGACGTTTCCCAAAACATTAAAAATAGAACTACCAGGGACTTCCCTGGTGCCACAGTGGTTAAGAATCCGCCTGCCAATGCAGGGGACTTGGGTTCAAGCCCTTTTCCGGGAAGATCCCACATGCCACAGAGCAACAAAGCCCGTGCGCCACAGCTTCTGAGCCTGCGCTCTAGACCCCGCGAGCCACAACTACTGAGCTCACGTGCCACCACTACTGAAGCCCGCACGCCTAGAGCCCGTGCTCCGCAACAAGAGAAACCACCGCAATGAGAAGCCCGCGCACCGCAACGAAGAGTAGCCCGTGATCGCCGCAACTAGAGAAAGCCTGCACGCAGCAACGAAGACCCAACGCAGCCAAGAATAAATAAATAAATAAATAAATAAATAAATAAATAAATAAATAAATAAAATAGAACTACCATATGTGGGACTTCCCTGGCTCTCCAGTGGTTAAGACTCCACCCTTCCATTGCAGGGGGCACATGGAGCGGCCAAAAAAAAAAAAAAGAACTACCATATGATCCAGTAATTCCACTTCTGGGTATTATTCCAAGAGAATGAAACTACTAACTTGAAAAGTTACATGCACCCTCGTATTCATTGCAACATTATTTATAATAGGCAATGTATGAAAACAACCCAAATGTCCACTGATAGATGATACTTGGTATATATATATATATATATATATATACATATATATATATAATGTTTTCATTATATATATACACACATACACATACATAACAGAATTTGGCCAGAGAAAAAGAATGAAATCTTTACATTTGTGACAAGATGGATGGACCTTGAGGGCATTATGTTAAGTGAAACAAGCCAGACAAAGAAAGAGACATACCATATGACCTCTTTTATGTGGAATGTAAAAAAGCAAAACCAAAAACATTGTGTAAGTTTAAGGTGTACAACATGATGATTTGATACACATATATGTTGCAAAATGATTACCACAATAAAGTTAGCTAACACACCTATACTCTCTTGGCAACTTTCAAGTATATAATACATTATTGTTAACTATAGTCACCATGCTGTGTATTAGATCTCCAGAACTTATTTATTTTCTATTTTCTTATTTGTACCCTTTGACCAGTATATCCCCTTTTCCCCTCCTACCTCTTCACCCCTGGCATCCACCATTCTACTTTCCATTTCTACGAATTTGAGCTTTGTTATTTTTTAGATTCCACATATAGATGAGATCCTACAGTATTTGTCTATCTCTGACTTATTTCACTTAGCATAATGCCCTCAAGGCCCATCCATGTTGTCAAAAAGATAGGATTTCCTTCTTTTTATGGCCCAATAATATTCCATTGTATATAAATGCACCACAATTTCTTTATCCATTTATCCATCGATGAACACTTAGGTTATTTCCATATCTTGACTATTGTGCATAATGCTGCAATGAACATGGGGGGTGTAGATATCTCTCTGAAATAGTGATTTCATTTTCTTTGGATATATACCCAGAAGTGAGATTGCTGGATCATATGGTAGTTCTATTTTTAATTTTTTGAGGAACCTCCATACTGTTTTCCATAGTGGCTGAACCAATTTAGTTTCCCACCAATAGTGCGCTAGGGTTTCCTTTTCTCCACATCTTAGCCAACACTTGTCTTCTTGATAATAGCCATTCAAACAGGTGTGTGGTGATATCTCACAATTATTTGATTTTTTCTATCTATGTTCAGCAGCTCAGGTGCAGGAATGGGGAAGATTACTTGAATTCACTTAAGACTGGAGGTTTTGCCTGAGCAGGTAACACAGAAAGACAATGGAACGAGCATTTGAGAGTACTTACTTGAGTATAATTGGAGTGATGAACAATGGCATATAAGCTGAGTAAGGAAAGAAATGAGGACAGGAAGGAGGCTGGTAGATTGAAGTGTGATACACACTGTGATGTAACACCCAGACCACCTTTCAACGAAAGTCTTGTTGCCTCAGTTGTTGGGAATGCCTTCAGCTGTGCTACCAGGGCCTTCAAGGATTACTTCATAGCTGCAGAGGGATAGTTGCCTTACACAAAGAAGCCACACCCCTTCCCCAGTGGCCCACTTTCAATGACTGACCAAGACATGAATTAAAGGCCTGGTCATCTTGGCCCAACTCAGAACAACACTTAAGGACCATGGTAGTTTCAGAACTTCCCTATGGGATTGACCAATACAGTCACTAGGCCTGTATTACATCCCAAATTCTGCCCAATTCTGCTTCTTTCTCCTCCTTTCTACAGGTATTAATCCCAAGGGAACTTCTTTTTTTTTTTTTAAACATCTTTATTGGAGTATAATTGCTGTACAATGGTGTGTTAGTTTCTGCTGTATAACAAAGTGAATCAGCTATATGTATACCTATATCGCCATATCCCCTTCCTCTTGCGTCTCCCTCCCACCCTCCCTATCCCCCCACTCTAGGTCACAAAGCACTGAGCTGATCTCCCTGTGCTATGTGGCTGCTTCCCACTAGCTATCTATTTTACATTTGGTAGTGTATATATGTCCGTGCCACTCTCTCACTTCGTCCCAGCTTACACTTCCCCCTCCCTGTGTCCTCAAGTCCATTCTCTACGTCTGCGTTCCAAGGGCACTTCTTAAAAAACATCTTGCACACTAAACTCCCTCTGAGAGTTTGCTTCCTGGGGAACCCAATCTGTGACATGCTGTCTGTGTATGGAGTCACTGTACTGGGAGCAAATGTGAAAGGATGGAAGTGTGTGGTCGTAAGGTGGAATGTCTTATGATTTCAGAGGTGGAACAATTCTGGATGATGACCAAGGACACGGGTGTGGCCAAGAGAGTAAGTGGCTGAAGTGGGATGAAAGGCAGGATCATTGAGGATGAGAAAATCACATGCATGTGGAAGTCACCAAGACTTCACTAAGTCAATAGGTATTTACTTTATTAAAGATCTACTGTATTAGCTAGTTATTTCTGTGCAATAAATTACTCCCAAATCTAGAGGCTTAAAACCACAAACATTTGTTATCTCACATTGTCTGTGAATCAGGAATCTGAGTGTGGCTTAGTTAGATGTCTCTGTCTCAGCATCTCTCACCAGGTTGCAATCAAGGTGTTGACCAGGGCTACATCTCAAGGCTTGACTGGGGGAAAATCCACTTCCAATTCCCCTCCAAGCTCACTCAGATGTCTGCTACAGGCCTTGGGCCCTCTCTGGCTGTTGACCAGAGGTATCAGTTCCTTACTATGTGGGCCTTTCCATAGAGCAGCCCCCAACATGGCAGCTGGCTTCCCTCAGGGTCAGTAAGCAAAAGAGTGAGAGGGCATTCAAGAAAGAAGCCATAATCTTTTGTAATCTCATCTCTGAAGTGACATCTGTCACCTCTGCTTCTGGAAGGGGAGAGGATTACACAAGGGTGTGAATAAGAGGAGGTGAGGGTCATGGGAGCCATTTGAGAGGCTGCCTACAACACCTACTCTGTACAGGGCACTATCCTAAGTGCTCGAGATTCAGCAGTGAATTGAGGCAGACAAAAGCCTTTTTTCTTAACACCTTCAAGTTGGCGGGAGACAGACAAAAACAAACAGACGATCATTTAAGAACATGGTATGTGCTATGAAAATAATAAAATAGGATAATGTAGAAGAGAGCAAGAAGGTGGGGTGGAGGTAGGGGGTTATTTTTAGATCGGGTGGCCATGGAATACCTCTCTGAAGTGACATTTCAGCTGTGAACTGGATGGATGAGAAGTAGTTATCCATGCAAAAATTTGGGAGAAAAACTTGCCAGGCAGAGGGAAAAGTAAATGTAAGGAACGTTAGGGAATGAGCTTGGTGAGTTCATGTGACTACAGCAGAGTGAGAAAACCCAAGAAGAGAGAGCAGAAGTAGGTGGGAGCCAATCACGCAGGGCCTTGTAATCCATGCACAGTGAGAAATATGGACTTTATCCTAAGAGCAATGGGAAGCCGCTGGAGGGTTTAGGCAAATGGGGGACAGGATCAAATTTAGTTTTTATTTTATTTATTATTTATTTATTTTTGCCTGAGTTGGACCTTCGTTGCTGCGCGCAGGCTTTCTCTAGTTGCGGCGAGCGGGGGCTACTCTTCGTTGCAGTGCTAGGGCTTCTCATTGCAGTGGCTTCTCTTGTTGCAGAGTTCGTGCTCTAGGCTCGCGGGCTTCAGTAGTTGTGGCTCACGGGCTCTAGAGCGCAGGCTCAGTAGTCGTGGTGCATGGGCTTAGCTGCTCCGCGGCATGTGGGATCTTCCCGGACCAGGGAACAAACCCATGTCCCCTGCATTGGCAGGCAGATTCTTAAACACTGCGCCACTACAGAAGCCCCAATTTAGGTCTTAAAAAGATTTCTTTGCTGTAAGGAGAACATAGACTGAATTTCTGAAGGGCTGAATGGAGGTCCAGAGAGATGGCAGGACTTGGGATGGAGAGGAAGACGGAGAGATAGGTGCCTATGTATTCACTGAATGATGGGGACTTTAGCAGATGACCATGGTTCACAAGGGGGAAATGTGGTATTGCTGGCTTGAAGGAGCTTCAAAGCAGTAGAGGTTTTGACCTGAGGTTGAAGGAGGAGTGGTCTGGAAGCAGCACTTCGGAACAAGGAGGACACCTACCCCACTTTCACAAGAGAGGCCCGCTCAGGAAGCCACGCATCAGTTAAGGCATCAGGAGTAAAGAACATTCGGTGAGGAGATCCATGACTCAACCAAGTGGTGGGGAGCCCTTTTGTCATCTGACGTCACCGACCCACAACAAAGATTATTCAGGGCCCTTTTCTGATTTAGAGCACCCTCATCTAATTCGAGTCAGAAGGAGACACTATAAATTCTGAGAATTCTGAGGTGAGTGTGAGCAAGATAAGCTGCTTTTTGAAAATAATTTAGGATTTAGGCTTCAGCCTTTGAAATTCCAATTAAGTTATTAGTCACAAATCTTCAACTGCTCTTCACCCTTCAACCTACTGCTTCCTTCCAAATGACTCAGCTAGGGCAGTCTCCTAGGAAAACGTTATTTTCTGGCTTCCTATAGCAATGACCAGAGAAACAGCAGGCCAAGAACCAGATCTGGCCCTGGGCTTGGAAGTTCTTTACCTTTCCCCTGGACCAGTGTTCCCCCCACCCAAGAATCAATTTTTTCCCCCTAGGGGGTGATATCACTCCTGTTGAGAATGCATCCCCCTAATGCAAAGAAGCACCTCAGACGGTGAAGATTTTAGACACAACGGCAGAGCCCATTGTGAGACTTTTGAGAGTTGGGAGCTGGGAGGAATTAGCCCCCCAACCCAAACCACATTAAGCAGGGAACTTATGTCCGCTGCAGATAGAACCGTCACTGATACTTCATAAGTCAGAGGTCGAGTTTGGGAATCAGTCTTTTGCGCTTATTTATCCTTGGTTGGTTCCGTTGGAACCCAATGGTTCTTCTTGGGACTGAGAGCTGAGTTGCGCTCCGGATGGCAGAGCAAAACCCCACACCAAAGGGGACCACCTGGAAGTACATCATTGTTCCATGAAACAAACATCGACGTGCTTACGTAACAGGGAAGAGCTAAATCGGAATCCATGTTGGATCTGTTTCTTTGACCTTAACCCTTGCTTTTCGTTGCTTTTGTTATTATAATCGTACGTAATGGCCTGACACAGGCAACCCTGCCCCTCTGCCTGAATGTTGAACTAAAGTGCCTTCGTTCAGCTCACAGGGAGACAATCTGACCCTGCCCACCTGTAAATGGCTGAAATGAACACATGCCCTCACCAAGGCTGGCCATTCCAGGAGATGTTTTGCAAGACTGATTGCCCTTTTTACTTTACTTCCTCGCTGCCTCTCCCTCTCTATTTTGCCTTTTTACTTTACTTCCCTCTCTGATTCTATCAAAGAAACTGGCATCTAGACCCCGATAAGATGGTTCTTTTAAGGCACTAGTCCGCCATCTTCTCCATCTGCCGGCTTTCCAAATAAAGTCATATTCCTTGCCTCAACACCTCATCTCCAATTTATTGGCCTGTCGTGTGGCGAGCAGAGCGAGCTTGGACTCAGTAACACTTCTCTTGCAGCAAGACCTGGGAATGGCTGTTCGGTGGAATCTTCCATCTTCTGTGTGCGTTCTAAGCAGCCTGCACATCCCTCCCTCCCTCCCCGTGCTGTGGTTCTTCCAGACATCTGACAGGAGGAGCACGTGCCGCCCTCCAGGAGGGCTGCCTCTCCCAGCTCCTCAAAGACTTCTTATTAGCTGGAAGGTAGCAGGGAGGGCTGGGGCAGGGAGGCTGCCCTGGAAAGTCAGACAGCTCCCCAGAGAGCAGCCTCTCTCTGAGCTGCATTGAGGGAGCTGGGGGTGCTACACCTGGGCAGTGGAGCTGGGGAGAGCGTGCCTCCCTGCCCCCGCCCTCTCCCACTCTCAGGCTGCCGGAAGCTAGGCAGACTGCCATGGCCAGACACTCTGTTATTACCCGGGCTTTGGTTCACCTGAGCCTCTTCTCCTCACTTAGCAGCAGGCGGTTGTCCACCTCAATTTCCAAGCCCATGTTTACAGTAGAGAGGGCTGAGATAGACTGTATCTATAAAGAGAATCATTGAAGAGCTCTTAGGCTGGACTATTCTATTTTCTCATCTCCCAAGGAGACCTGGCCTCTCAGCATGCTCCCCGATACAGCCTGATCTGGGAATAAAACAAAATCGGTGAGTTCGCCTCATTTCTTGGAGATTCGCATGTGAGGTCCATGTGATGGCCCCCAGTGCCTTGCATTCCCCTGGGCTCACTGATTTCCCTCGGAGAATACTCCCATGGGAACTGAAAGACTGCACCCCCCACCAGTCAACACAGGAAGGGATCCTCGGGCAGATTTCTTACCTCTGACTCAGTGGGTCCCACACTTTAGTATGTATCAGAACCACCTGGAGAGCTGGACCAGGCAGAGGCCCCAGATTTTCTGGTTCACTAGGTGTGGAGTGAGGTGTGGGCCCAGGGATTTCTAACAAGCTCCCGAGTAACACAGATTCTCAGCTGTCCTGGGCTAGAGTTTGGGAAGTAGTGCTTTGGGAGCTCTTGGATGGGCTTCAGGAACTTCACTGACCCCCGGAACTCTGTGCAAATTGTGTATTTGGTGCTTTCATCCAGATAGAGGCACATACAATGAAAAGACACTGTTCTAAGAGAGTAGTCAGAACATAATATATATTTCTTGGGAAGAAGCAGACATTGATCGACAAAGGAGGCCATTGGGTCCCTGGGGGAGGCTGCCTACAGGAGGGGAAAGTACCAGGAGAATGGCCCTGGGGCCCCCAGTGACAACCAAGTAACTGTTTCCTCTTAGCACACTCTTCTGTGAAAAAGTCAAATGCTAGTCAAATCACCCTTACCCGTGGCCTGTTCCAGCAAGACTCAGGCCTCTACTAAAGCCTGCTTTGTACAGGAAGCACTTACTTCCCCCTTCACCAGCACCTTCTCCTCTTGGGGTAAGGATGTGCTTTGTTTGTACTTTAATTCTTTTTTTAAAATTATTTACTTATTTATTTGGCTGTGTTGAGTATTAGTGTGGCACATGGGATCTTCACTGCAGCAGGTGGGATCATGCGGGCTCTTAGGTGCGGTATGTGGGATCTAGTTCCCTGACCAGGGATGGAACCTGGGCCCCCTGCATTGGGAGTGCAGCGTCTTAGCCACTGGACCACCAGGGAAGTACCTGGTGGTACTTTAATAAAAGAAAAGAGAAAGAGAGAGAAGGGGGAGGAGAGAGGGAAAAAGAGGGAGAAATATTGAAAAGGTCATTCTTCATCTACATATCAAAAAAGATAAAGAATTCCAGGTGTGATTCTTCCTCTCTCTCTCTCTCTCCACACACACACACACACACACACACACACACACACAGTGGGATGCTATTATAATTGACTGACCACATCGTACAATATGAGAGACCCCTGCACAAAAGTATCATTTTCCCCATCAGTCACTCCTCCTTTAGAGCTTCATTTGAGTCTTGAATCTTGAGGATTTTTCCTCTTTCAAATTTTCCTATCAGAATTCAGATGTAGTCGTCCCTCAGTATCCGAGGGGGATTGGCTCCAGCACTCCTTTGGATAGCAAAATCTGCAGATGCTCAAGTCCCTTGTATAAAATTGCAGAGTATTGCATATAACCTCCGCATATCCTCCTGTATACGTCAAATCTTCTCTAGATTATTTATAATACCCAATACAATGTAAATGCTGTGTAAATAGTTGCCAGTGCATGGCAAATTCAGATTTTTCTTTTTGGAAATTTCTGGAATTTTTTTCCCGAATATTTTCGATCTGCATTTGGTTGAATAGGTGGATGCAGAAACTGTGGATACAGAGGGACAACTGTACTCTAGTTGGGGACTGAGACTTCAACCAGGGGTTCTTAACCAGGATCCATGGATGTCCCTAGGCTGTGGGATGCTTTAGTGTGCATCGAAATTACCAGAATGTGTTTACATGCAAATTCCATGTCCCCATCCACTTGCAAAGAATCTGATTCCTTCACCCTAGAGAGGTACGCAGAAGACTGTATTTTAAACAAGGCTCTCAAGAGATTGCTATACAGGTTGTCCTTAGGCAACACTTCAAGAAACACTACGTTTCAGAAGGACCGTGAACTCCCTGAAAGTAAATGCAAACTCGTGGGTGTGTTATATGTGAGTATATTTCTGGGCATTGGGTACAGAGCTTTAATCAGATTCTGAAAGTCTCCTTGAATTGAAAAGGCAGATAATCACTAACCAGGAAATATTTTAGCAAGGAATAGCAACAATAGGATCCAGAATATAAGCGGTAGGGCAAGGAGGGAAGAAATGTCCCTAGAATGTATACAATATTGAAGCAGGAAAAGATCCTCAAAAAAAGTCACCTTGCTATACCTGCTCTGACTGAGAAATGGGAGAAATCATACATATCACAACTAAAATGAAGGATCTTTAACCTGTGAAAAAAATATTTGCAATTTACATCCAAAGAGTTCACTTCCTTACTATATAAAGAACTGTTGCAAATTAATAAAGAAAAGACAGTGTATAATATTGTACACATATTGGCTCAAGATGGTGGAGTAGAAGGACGTGCACTCACTCCCTCTTGAGAGAACACCAGAATCACAACTAACTGTTGAACAATCATCAACAGGAAGACACTGGAACTTACCAAAAAAGATACCCTACATCCAAAGACAAAGGAGAAGCTGCAACGAGATGGTAGGAGGGGCGCAATCACAATAAAATCAAATCCCATAACTGCTGGGTAGCTGACTCACAAACTGGAGAACAATTATACCACAGAAGTCCGCCCACTGGGGTGAAGGTTCTGAGCCCCACGTCAGGCTTCCCAACCTGGGAGTCCGGCAACGGGAGGGGGAATTCCCAGAGAATCAGACTTTGAAGGCTAGCAGGATTTGATTGCAGGACTTTGACAGGACTGGGGGAAACAGAGATTCCACACTTGCAGGGCACACACAAAGTAGTGTGTGCATTGGGACCCAGGGGAAGGAGCAGTGACCCCATAGGAGACTGAACCAGACCTACCTGCTTGTGTTGGAGGGTCTCCTGCAGAGGCGAGGGGGTGGCTGTGGCTCACTGCAGGGACAAGGACACTGGCAGCAGAAGGTCTGGGAAGTACTCCTTGGCATGAGCCCTCACAGAGTCCACCATTAGCCCCACCAAAGAGCCTGTATCTTCCAGGGCTGGGTCACCTCAGGCCAAACAAACAACAGGGAGCGAAATTAGTCCCACCCATCAGCAGACAAGCAGACTAAAGTTTTACTGAGCTCTGCCCATCACCAGTCCCTCCCATCAGAAAACTTGCACAAGCCTCTTAGATAGCTTCATCCAACAGAGGGCAGACAGCAGAAGCAAGAAGAACTACAATCCTGCAGCCTGTGGACTGAAAAACACATTCACAGAAAGATACACAAAATGAGAAGGCAGAGGACTACGTACCAGATGAAGGAACAAGATAAAACCCCAGAAAAACAACTAAATGAAGTATAGATAGGCAACCTTCCAGAAAAAGAATTCAGAATAATGATAGTGAAGATGATCCAGGATCTCAGAAAACGAATGGAGACAAAGATCAAGAAGATGCATTAAATGTTTAACAAAGACCTAGAAGAATTAAAGAACAAACACCTAGAAGAATTAAAGAACAAAGAAACAGAGATGACCAATACAATAACTGAAATGAAAAATACACTACAAGGAATCAGTAGCAGAATAACTGAGGCAGAAGAACCTGGAATAAGAACCTGGATAAGTGACCTGGAAGACAGAAGGGTGGAATTCACTACCATGGAACAGAATAAAGAAGAAAAATGAAAAGAAATGAAGACAGCCTAAGAGACCTCTGGGACAACATTAAATGCACCAGCATTTGCATTATAGGGGTCTCAGAAGGAGAAGAGAGAGAGAAAGTACCCGAGAAAAAATTGGAAGAGATAATACTCGAAAAATTCCCTAACATGGGAAAAGAAATAGTCACCCAAGTCCAGGAAGCACAGAGAGTCCCAGGCAGGATAAACCAGAGGAGAAACACACCGATACACATAATAATCAAATTGACAAAAATTAAAGACAAATTATTAAAAGCAACAAGGGAAAAATGACAAATAACATACATGAGAACTCCCAGAAGGTTAACAGCTGATTTCTCAGCAGAAACTCTACAAGCCAGAATGGAGTGGCATGATATATTTAAAGTGATGAAAGGGAATAACCTACAACCAATATTACTCTACCTGACAAGGATCTCATTCAATGGAAAAATCGAAAGCTTTACAGACAAGCAAAAGCTAAGAGAGCTCAGCACCACCAAACCAGCTCTACAACAAATGCAAAGGAACTTCTCTAAGTGGGAAACACAAGAGAAGGAAAGGACCTACAAAAACAAATCCAAAACAATTAAGAAAATGGTAATAGGAACATACATACCGATAATTACCTTAAATGTGAATGGATTAAATGCTCCAAGCAAAAGAAACAGGCTTGCTGAATGGATACAAAAACAAGACCCATATATATGCTGTCTACAAGAGACCCACTTCAGACCTAGGGACACATACAGACTGAAAGTGGGGGATGGAAAAAGATATTCCATGCAAATGGAAATCAAAAGAAAGCTGGAGTAGCAATACTCATGTCAGATAAAATAGACTTTAAAACAAAGAATGTTACAAGAGACAAGAAAGGACACTACATAATGATCAAGGCATCGATCCAAGAAGAAGATATAACAGTTATAAATATATATATGCACCCAACATAGGAGCACCTCAATGCATAAGGCAAATGCTAACAGCTATAAAAGAAGAAATCGACAATAACACAATAATAGTGGGAGATTTTAACACCTCACTTACACCAATGGACAGATCATCCCAACAGAAAATTAATAAGGAAACACAAGCTTTAAATGACACAATAGACCAGATACATTTAATTGATATTTATAGGACATTCCATCTGACAACAGCAGATTACACTTTCTTCTCAAGTGCACATGGAACATTCTCCAAGATAGATCACATCTTGGGTCACAGATCAAGCCTCATTAAATTTAAGAAAATTGAAATGATATCAAGCATCTTTTCTGAACACAATGCTATGAGATTAGAAATAAATTACAGGAAAAAAAACCCCACAAACACAGGCTTCCCTGGTGGTGTAGTGGTTGAGAGTCCGCCTGCTGATGCAGGGGACGCGGGTTCGTGTCCCGGTCTGGGAAGATCCCACATGCCACAGAGTGGCTAGGCCTGTGAGCCATGGCCGCTGAGCCTGTGCGTCCGGACCCTGTGCTCCGCAACGGGAGAGGCCACAACAGTGAGAGGCCCGTGTGCCGCAAAAAACAAACAAACAAACAAACACAAACACGTGGAGGCTAAACAATAAGCTATTAAATAACCAAGAGATCACTGAAGAAATCGAAGAGGAAATCAGGAAATACCTGGGGACAAATGACAATGAAAACACAGCGATCCAAAACTTATGGGATGCAGCAAAAGCAGTTCTAAGAGGGAAGTTTATAGCAATACAATCCTACCTCAAGAAACAAGAAAAATCTCAAATAAATTATCTAACCTTACACCTAAAGGAACTAGAGAAAGAAGAGCAAACAAAGCCCAGAGTTAGTAGAAGGAGAGAAATCATAAAGATCAGAGCAGAAATAAATGAAATAGAAACAAAGAAAACAATAGCAAAGATCAAAAACACCAAAAGCTGGTTCTTTGAGAAGATAAAAAACATTGATAAACCCTAAGCAAGACTCATCAAAAAAAAGAGGGAGAGGATTCAAATCATTAAAATTGAAATGAAAAAGGAGAAGTTACAATGGACACGGCAGAAATGCAAAGCATTATAAGAGAGTACTACAAGCAACTCTATGCCAATAAAATGGACAACCTGGTAGAAAAGGACAAATTCTTAGAAAGGTATAACCTTCCAAGAATGAACCAGGAAGAAATAGAAAATATGAACAGACCAATCATAAGTAATGAAATTGAAACTGTGATTAAAAATCTTCCAACAAACAAAAGCACAGGACCAGATGGCTTCACAGGTGAATTCTATCAAACATTAAGAGAAGAGCTAACACCCATCCTTCTCAAACGCTTCCAAAATATGGCAGAGGAAGGAACACTCCCAACTCATTCTATGAGGCCACCAGCACCCTGATACCAAAACCAGACAAAGATACTACAAAAAAAGAAAATTGCAGACCGATATCACTGATGAATATAGATGCAAAAGTTCTCAACAAAATACTAGGAAACAGAATCCAACAACACATTAAAAGGATCATACACCATGATCAAGTGGGATTTATTCCAGGGATGCAAGCATTCTTCAATATACACAAATCAATCAATGTGATACACCATATCAACAAATTGAAGAATAAAAACCATATGATCATCTCAATAGATGCAGAAAAAGCTTTGGACAGAATTCAACACCCATTTATGATAATAACTCTGCAGAAAGTGGGTATAGAGAGAACCTACCTCAACATAATAAAGACCATATACAACAAACCCACAGCAAACATGATTCTCAATGGCGAAAAACTGAAAGCATTTCCTCTAAGATCAGGAACAAGACAAGGATGTCCATCCTCGCCACTATTATTTAACATAGATTTGGAAGTCCTAGCCATGGCAATCCGAGAAGAAAAAGAAATAAAAGGAATACAAATTGGAAAAGAATTAAAACTGTCACTGTTTGAAGATGATGTGATACTATACATAGATAACTGTAAAGATGTCACCAGAAAATGACTAGAGCTAATCAATGAATTTGGTAAAGTAGGAGGATACAATATTAATGCACAGAAGTCTCTTGCATTCCTATACACTAACAATGAAAGATCAGAAAGAGAAATTAAGCAAACAATCCCATTCACCATTGCAACAAAAAGAATAAAATACCTAGGAATAAACTGACCTAAGCAGGTTAAAGACCTATAATCAGAAAACTCTAAGACACTGATGAAAGAAATCAAAGATAACACAAACAGATGGAGAGATATACCATATTCTTGGATTGGAAGAATCAATATTATGAAAATGACTATATTACCCAAAGCAATCTACATATTCAGTGCAACCCCTATCAAATTACCAATGGCATTTTTTACAGAGCTAGAACAAAAAAATCTTAAAATTTGCACAGAGACACAAAAGACCCCAAATAGTCAAAGCAATCTTGAAAAACAAAAACGGAGCTGGAGGAATTAGGCTCCTGGACTTCAGACTATACTACAAAGCTACAGTAATCAAGACAGTATGGTACCGGCACAGAAACAGAAATATAGTTCAATGGAACAGGATAGAAAGCCCAGAGATAAACCCATGCACATATGGTCACCTGATTTTTGATAAAGGAGACAAGAATATACAATGGAGAAAAGATAGCCTCTTCAATAAGGGGTGCTGGGAAAAGTGGACAGCTACATGTAAAAGAATGAAACTAGAACACTCCCTAACACCATACACAAAAATAAACTCAAAATGGATTAAAGACCTAAATGTAAGGCCAGACACTATCAAACTCTTAGAGGAAAACACTGGCAGAACACTCTATGACATAAATCACAGCAAGATCCTTTTTGACCCACCTCCTAGAGAAATGGAAATAAAAACAAAAATAAACAAATGGGACCTAATGAAACTTCAAAGCTTTTGCACAGCAAAGGAAACCATAAACAAGACGAAAAGACAACCCCCAGAATGGGAGAAAATATTTGCTAATGAAGCAACTGACAAAGGATTAATCTCCAAAATTTACAAGCAGCTCAATAGCAAAAAAACAAACAACCCAATCCAAAAATGGGCAGAAGACATTAATAGATATTTCTCCAAAGAAGATACACAGATTGCCAACAAACACGTGAAAGGATGTTCAACATCACTAATCATTAGAGAAATGCAAATCAAAACTACTATGAGGTATCACCTCTCACAGGTTAGAATCGCCATCATCAAAATATCTAGAAACAATAAATGCTGGAGAGGGTGTGGAGAAAAGGGAACCCTCTTGCACTGTTGGTGAGAATATAAATTGGTACAGCCACTGTGGAGAACAATATGGAGGCTCCTTAAAAAACGAAAACTAAAACTACCATATGACCCAGCAGTCCCACTACTGGGCATATACCCAGAGAAAACCGCAATTCAAAGCGACACATGCACCCCAGTGTACATTGCAGCACTATTTACAATAGCCAGGACATGGGAGCAACCTAAATGCCCATCGACAGACGAATGGATAAAGAAGATGTGGTGCATATATACAATGGAATACTACTCAGCCATAAAAAGGAAAGAAATTGGGTCATTTGTAGAGACGTGGATGGTCTTAGAGACTGTCATACAGAGTGAAGTAAGTCAGAAAGGGAAAAACAAATATCGTATTAACGCATATATGTGGAATTTAGAAAAATGGTGCAGGTGAACCAGTTTGCAGGGCAGAGCTGGAGACACAGATGTGGTGAAGAGACGTGTGGACGCCAGGTGGGGAAAGTGGGGTGGGGGGGTTGATGGTGGGATGAATTGGGAGACTGGGATTGACATATATACACTAATATGTATAAAGTAGGTAACTAATAAGAACATGCTGTATAAAAAGAATAAATATAATATTATAGGAAATTGAAATAAATTTTAAAAATATTGTACATATATAATATTGTAGCTGTAACTTATGTAATATTGTACATCAACTATATTTCAATAAAATATAATTTAAAAAGAAAAGAAAAGACCACTAAGCAAATAGAAAAATGGGCAATGGATGTGAACAGTTTACAGAAAAGGAAACACAAATGGCTCTTAAACATATGAAAAGTTTCCCAGTGTCGCTATAATAAGAGAAATGCAATTTAATATTGCAATGAGATCTCATTTTTCATCTACCAGATTGAGGGATATGAAAAAGTGTGACAATACACTGTGCTGGTGAGTGTGTAGATTGCAATATCTCTATGGAGGGCAATTTGGTGATATGTATAAAAGTTACAGATGCCCACAGCATTTGATGGAGCCATTCCACTTTTAAGAATGTATCTTACAGACATACTCCCACATGTGTAAAGAGCATTCATTAGCAAAAGATTGCGAAAAAAAAAAAGGTTGCAGAAAACCTAGATATCTGTCAATAGGAGGTGGGTTAAATAATTCACAGCGATCGATACAAAGGAATAGTATGCAGCTATAAAATGGCTAGTCGTTTATGTGCTTATGGAAAGCATCTTCAAGATGCATAGTTCTGTGAAAAAAGCAAGATGCTGAACAATGTGTATGATATGCCACCATTTGTAAAAGTCTTTGCCTATTTGCTTGTGTTTATCTGGACTCTCTCCTGCAGAGTACATAAGGAACAGTTAACAGTGGTTAGACAAGACAGGGTTTGGGGGGAAAAAACTTCCTTTTAATTTATACTCTCTTGCATTTTTTTGATCATTTCATGTATTTCTTATTAAAAATAAATAAAATGCTAAAAAAATTGAAACTAAAGCAAGCAGGCAGACTGTGGTTGCAGTGGGAAGGGTGGGTTGGCAGAATAGGAGACTGGAGTGGAGATTCTCCCACTGAGAAGCATGGTCCCTTAGGAGGGAGGCTAAGCCACACCACCACAGCCTCTGGCTCACAACCTGGCATGCTGGAGGTGCTCGAAAATTTCGACAGGTGAATGGATGGGACACATCATATTCCTCAGGGAGGCTGGGGTGTAAATAAGATTGAGAACCACTGGACCACAGACAGGAGACCTTTAAGAAAGCAGTTCCTCAACATCTTCTCCACACCTTAAAATTGACTTCAGCTTCAAGGCCTGGTTCATAGGCTAACTCCTCCAAAGGGACTTCCATGCCCTCTGTCTCTGAGGCCCCAATCCCATCTCCTGTGGGTTAAAGCTCATTTCATTCCTCTGTGCTCCAACAGCATTTTCCTTAATCTGTTCTTCTAAGATGTATTTCAATCTGCTTTATGGTTTAGATGCTAATTTGCATGTCAGTCTTAACCTTAGTGATTAAGACTCTCTCTTCCCCATCTCTGTCTGCACCCTTCAGTGCCGGCACAATGAATACAGATGATCCACAGTAAAGGGAACCCAACCCTCCTTACAGGACACCCTGAGCAGGCATGTGCTCTAGACTATACTACAGGAGACGACAGCATGGTGGGTGATAATGGCCACAAATATAGGCCTTAACCGGGCCATCTTCCCAATGAGTCACTTGATTCACTCAGATGTTTGAAGGAATGTTTCTCACCAGCCAGCCAGGCACTAACAGATAGGACTCAGCAAATAGTCTGCATTTCTAGATACCGTTTTCAGTTCTCCAGACCTGCAGCAGAGCTGGTGCCCTTATGTTTCCCCTTGCTCCTCCCATGCCCGCAGCAGCCCTCATTAATCAAGCAGACTCACCTTCCCATTTTCTGCAGATGTAGCCTCAAAATCCCCCTCAAAAGACAGCAGCTACCTACCAATCAGCTGGCATGGCTTATTTGCCATACCAGGTCTTGAGCACATTCAAACCTTCTGGGGCACAGTGCACTGCCATCATGTCACAGAGTCCACCCAGGGGCATGGAGATCCAGGGATATTCTAGGCCTGCAAGAGTTATGATCAAGCCACTTGTGAAACTCGAACACGGATGGGCAAGTCCACCGGCCCTGGTAGTGCTAAGCCCTGACTGGAGAGCAAGCTTGCGCTGCTGCTAATTGGGAGGCAGACAGACCTCAGTTAAGTGGAATCCAGTTCATCAGACCCTCAAGTCACTGAAAACCTCCCCATCATCCTCCTTTCTTCTACTCCCCTCCCCAAACAAAAAGCACATTACACTTTCAGGAAGTAGAAGAAATAGAAAGAAAGTAAGCTCCTATCAGGATTCCTGTTTTAAGGCAGCACTACCGGGACTTCCCTGGTGACGCAGTGGTTAAAAGTCTGCCTGCCAATGCAGGGGTTACGGGTTCGAGCTCTGGTCCGGGAAGATCTCACGTGCCGCAGAGCAACTAAGCCCGTGTGCCACATCTACTGAGCCCGTGTGCCACAGCTACTGAAGCCTGCGCACCTAGAGCCCATGCTCCACAACAAGAGAAGCCACCACAATGAGAAGTCTGCGCAACACAACGAAGAGTAGCCCCTGCTCGCTGCAACTAGAGAAAGCTGGTGTGCAGCAACGAAGACCCAACACAGCCAAAAATAAACAAATAAATAAAAATTAAATTAAATAAAAATTAAAAAAATAAAAATAAAACAGCACTACCAGGGAATTCCCTGGCGGTCCAGGGGTTAGGACTCTGTGCTTTCACCGTCGAGGGCCTGGATTCAATCCCTGGTGGGGGAACTAAGATCCTGCAAGCCAGGAGGCACAGCACCCCCTGCAAAAAAAAATTAAAAGTAAATAAATAAATAAAACAGCACTACCAGAATATGTCTCGAGGTCAGGCCACACTAGGCCTAATCCCCTGCATCCATCTCCAGCGTGATTTCCACTTCCGTGTCTGGATAGTAACCAGAGGTGTTGACCTGTGAAACTGCAAGACACTCAACTCAACAGAGGCTTAGGCAATGGTTGTCCATTCATGATCTCCAGCGTTCGCATTAGTTTAGATCAGGAGTCTGCAAACTACAGCCCAAAGGCCAAATCCAGCTCACCACCTGTTTTTCTAAGTAAAGTTTTATTGGAACATATCCTTGCTCATTCATTTACATATTGTCTATGGCTGCGCTCACGTTACAATGGCAGAGTTGGAGAGCTGACAGAAGCTCTATGGCTCACAAAACCAAAAATATTTACTATCTGGTCACGTATAGAAAACGTTTGCAGACCCCTGGCTTAGACCACTCTTGGAGCTGGTCCTAAACCAGTGGGGGATGCTTCCTCCTTCCTCCTCCTCTTCTCTTCTCCTGCCTTCCCTCCACCGACCACCCCGGTACACACATACCAACACGCACACGCACACACACACTGCTGAAGGGAAGCCAGTACTGGCTGGGCAAAAGGGGCAGGAATGTGGACAAGCAGACTTAAATGCTCTTCCTAGGCTCAGCCGCCTCTACTTGGTACACAGAGCCCGAGAACCGTGGAAGTCTGCATGTGTATTTGTGTGGGTGGAGGTTAAAGTCAAGGTGAGAAAGCATTGTTGGAAATGGTGTTCTTATGCACATGTAACAGAGGGTATGTGGTCTACAAGAATGTCCCTAAATCTCAGGCTGAACTGGGAGAACCAACCACCTGCTCCCTTCCAACGCAGAGCCTCCTTCAACTATCTAGTCCCATTCTCACTTAGGGGATGGGGTTTGGGCTAAGGATGGTGCAGAATGGGACATACAGGCAGACTTTCTTTAGACATCTCTTCTCTTCGCTTTCCTCTCTTTCCGGCCTCCTCTCTCTCTCTCTCTCTCTCCATCTCTCTCTGTCTCTCTGTCTCTGTCTCTGTCTCTGTCTCTCTCTCTCTCTCTCTCTCTGTCTCCCTCAGCTAGTTTAGGCAGCAACACGGGGAAGGCAGCTGTTAAGAAAACACCAATTCAGGCATGATTTCTGGACCATAGATCAAAAGCTTAGCTAATAGTGGACACAGAATATTGATTTGTCAGTTTTTCTCTCTCCTTTCCATTGCTTTGAGTGGGTGATAGCCGATTTCTCTGAATCACCAATTTGGAAACTTCCTAAAAAGAGGAATGGAGACGGAATGGACTGAGGGCTGAAGACAGTCAGCCCTCAGTCTGAGGGCGGTGATTTACACTCTGACTACATGGGACAACCAGATTATATTAAAACCAGTTCTATCCACAAATACCATATGATATCACTTATATGTGGAATCTAAAATATGACACAGATGAACTTATTTACAAAACAGAAACAGACTCACAGACATAGAAAACAAACTTATGGTTACCAAAGGGGAAGGTTGGGGAGGGATAAACTAGGAGTTTGGGATTAGCAAATACAAACTACTATATATAAAATGGATAAACAGCAAGGACCTACTGTATAGCACAGGGAACTATATACAATATCTTGTAATAAGCCATAATGGAAAAGTATATGAAAAAGAATATGTATGTATGTATAACTGAATCACTTTGCTGTACACCAGAAACTAATACAACATTGTAAATCAAGTTCAAAAAAAAAAAAATCAGGGGGCTTCCCTGGTGGCGCAGTGGTTGAGAATCCGCCTGCCAATGCAGGGGACACGGGTTCAAGCCCTGGTCTGGGAGGATCCCACGTGCCGCGGAGCAACTAAGCCCGTTCGCCACAACTGCTGAGCCTGCACTCTAGAGCCCACAAGCCACAACGACTGAGCCCGCGTGCTGCAACTGCTGAAGCCCGCATGCCTAGAGCCCGTGCTCCGCAGCAAGAGAGGCCAGGGCAGTGAGAGGCCCGTGACCTGCAACGGGGAGTGGCTCCTGCTCTCTACAGCTGGAGAGGGCCTGTGCACAGCAATGAAGACCCAATGCAGCTGAAAGTAAATAAATAAAATAAATAAATTTATTTTTAAAAAATCAGGTCTATCCAATCAGCTTGTGGGCTTTGTGAAAGTTCATTAATACACAGATTGGAACAGGCAGTGGTCCTTGGATGATAAACACAGAATGGTCAGGCTGAACTGGAAACTTTGTCAATAGTTTGCTCTGGTTCCTCAGGAAAATAGATCTAATCTTAATCAAAGAAGGCTGCTTGGAGGAAGTGATGATATAAAGGAGCTTTAAGGGAAAGGTTTTATAACCTGATTTTCATGAAGCAGAAAAAGATATCAAAGGGAAGGAATGGCCTGGTCCAGAGCTTAAAGAAAGCTTGGAGAACAGGAATGGGAAGTTCTGATGGTGTTCTTAGTCAGGAAGGGTAGAAGAAATGAAACAGAAGCTAAGACCAGCTCTCTGGCCCTTGATTGCATTATATGATAGTAAATGTCCCAAAGTCTGTCACCTCACTGAGTACGTCCTTGCTCTCTCCATTTTACTGCCTGTCAAAGCCAGCTGTCAGAAATCAGAAATGGGACTGTGATATGTTCATTCCAAGTGAAGTGTAAAGGGTTGGGAAGGCTGACTGTATTACCTCTTCCAGGGAGATTTGCATTTTGATAAAACCAATCGTTGTTAATAATGGGAATTCAGGTAGGAGCTACCCAGAAGTGTTATGGGGAGCGAAGAAGTTTTCTCCATCCCCTGAAGCCACAGTAATACTGCTGGAGCTCTCTCTGCTTCTGATTCATCGTCCCCACCATGGGCATTATAGCATTATTTGCTTGCTAGAGTTGTTCTGAGGATTAAATGAGATAATTAATGTATATAAAGTATTTAGCACAGTGCTTGGTACATCATAAGAACTCAACAACTGTTATATCTTTGTCTTGATTACACTACCTACTCATAGCGCCAGCCCTGAAAAAAAACCACGTATTACACTGGGTGCTGTCAGCCCTGTAATTATTATATGTAGGTTGCACCTCCGACTGCGCAGTGAGCTAGAGAAGGTACAGAGAGGGAACCTCCAATTTTCTTGGAGGCAGGGGCTGTTGCATAAGGGAATCCTAAACAGATTACCTCTTTTCAGTGGGAAAAGGTGAAGAGGATGCCATCAAAAAGTTTAATTCAAGAACATCCCAAAAGCAAGTGTGGGAAGACAGTATAATATAGAAGCTAAGGACTTGGGACTCTGCAGACTGATAGACCAGGGTGTGAATCCTAGCTCTGCCACTTATTAGCTTTGTGACCCTTAGGGTGTCAGTGTGACAAAATGAAGACCAACCAAGTAAGAACAAGCAAAGGCTATTTATTCTGAGCTTGTTACAACAAAAGAATCAGTCACTGTCACTTAGGATTAGGCAGACACTCAAAGGCAGGCAGAGGAGTGGGAAAGTTTCATAGTGGAAAAAGGAAAGGCTTTGGGTATGCCCTGATTGGAGGCTGTTGGCATAGGAACACTGTAGGCAGGCTAACTAGAAGAAGGGCATCCTATGCGATTGACTAGAGGGGCATATTTGGCTTTCTTTGGTTGGTCCCAAGTTGGAAGCTGGGACAAAACTAAGGGGAGCTGTCAATCACTAATCAGGTCCTGGCCGTTTGGGGCTGATTGTTACAGGGGTCGGTGTTTGGCTTCCTGGACTGTTACCAGAGGTAGCAATCTGACTTCGTGCGAGTCTGACATAGCAGGCTGCCTTCGTGGGCTGGTTATTGTAGAAAAGGAGGTGGTTTCCTAGGCATTTGCTGCAGGTTGTGGGTCAGACTTTTTTTTTTTTTTTTTTTTTTGCGATATGCGGGCCTCTCACTGTTGTGGCCTCTCCCGTTGCGGAGCACAGGCTCCGGACGCGCAGGCTCAGCGGCCACGGCTCACGGGCCCAGCGGCTCCGCGGCATGTGGGATCTTCCCGGACCGGGGCACGAACCCGTGTCCCCTGAATCGGCAGGCAGACTCTCAACCACTGCGCCACCAGGGAAGCCCCCTGACTTTTATTTTTATATACGCTATGGTCATTGTCCATTTGCATATTCTGTCTCATCACTTAACTTCTCTGAGCCTCAGTTTCCTCAATTTAAATGGGCTATTAAAACTTTGAATTTGAGAATTAAGTGAGATTTGTACATAAACGGTTTAGCGCCAACTCTGGAACATAAGTGCCCAACACATGTTAGTCATTGTCTTATTGGCTAATTAACTAAATCCTGAAATAAGAGAATTTAGTGGAGTGGTACTCCTCAGAGTAGCAAGGGGGCAATGTTAGCAGGAAGAAAAGGAAGCCCTAGTGAACCCTACAAAGAGTATCAAACACATAATCGACCACAGCAGCAAGAGCTAACACATATTCACACTTACTATGAGCCAGACACTATTCCAAGTAGGTTACGTACATTGGCTCATTTAATCCTCATAACTACCCCATGAGGTGGATACTACCAACATTGTCATCCTCATCTGAAAGATGGAGGAAACTCCAGCACAAAGAAGTTAAGAGGGCTTCCCTGGTGGCGCAGTGGTTGAGAGTCCGCCTGCCGATGCAGGGGACACGGGTTCGTGCCCCGGTCCAGGAGGATCCCACATGCCGCGGAGCGGCTGGGCCCGTGAGCCATGGCCGCTGAGCCTGCGCGTCCGGAGCCTGTGCTCCGCAACGGGAGAGGCCACAACAGTGAGAGGCCCGCGTACCGGAAAAAAAAAAAAAAAAAAGAAGTTAAGAAACGTGCCCAAGATTACACAAGTACTGTGTAGGACCAAGGAGCCTGGCAATAGTCTGTGCTTTTAACAGTTCTGCTGTTCTCACAATACATAAGACATGCTGAAGTTAAAAACAACTTTAGGAAAGGACTGAATACAAATCTCAATTATTTCTCCATAGACTCAATGAAGGGTAACGATGGAGATATTTAAGGTGTTTAGGACATCCTTAGTCTTTGAGGGTGATGTCGATGGAGGGCATCTCACACATGCCCCTCCACACACCCCCATTCACCTGTTTTAAGTCTGACCTTGATCTCTGTTGGAAGCTACTTCCTCAGAAACTTTGGCTGATCCTCCAGAGTGCGTTACCCCTACTCCCATCCCTACTCCTTTCCCATACTTATCATAATTGACACAGTGCATAATTATTTCATTCATATCTGTCTCCCACACTAGACTGAATGATCGAGTGGGTCTGTTTTGCATACCATTGGATCCCCATTCCCTAGCATAGGGTCACCAACCTATGGCCTGTGGGCCAAATCTAGTCCAAAGTCTGTTGTTGTTTTTTTAATAAATTGAAATTGGCACACAGCCACACCATCTCATTTACATACTATCTACGACTTCTTTCACATTCAAATGGCAGAGTCAAGCAGTTGCAAGGGATCTCGTGGCCTGCAAAGCCTAAAAACATATTTAGTATGTGGCCCTCCACAGCAAAATTTGCCAATCCCTGGCTAGCTCGTGGATACTCGACAGATATCTGTTTAATGGATGGATATACTTATTATTTATTTATTTAACAAACGTTTACATGGCATTTACTATAGTCAGACGCCGTTCCAAGCACTTTACGAATATTAACTCATTTATTCCTCATAACAACCCGGTAAGATAGGAGGCATTCTTATTCTCATTTTACAAAGGAAAACACTGGGAACCAGAGAGGTTCAGTACCTTGCCCCAAATTAAACAGGTTGTACGTAGCCGGGCTAGGATTCAAAACTCAGGCTTTCAGGCTCCCAAACCCAGGCTATCTACGCCGTGTTAATGGACCATGGGTGGGATCTAGTTTTTCTGGTGTTCCGATGAGAGAACTGCTGAATGGTTTTGAGAAGGGGAAGGATGCGGTCAAAGCAGCAAAAGGAGATAAAGTGGTCTTACTCCACGTAGCCCCTAGGACTTAGTTGATGACAAGGACATGCTAAAAAGGACAAATTAGCACAGCATCATTTGGCTCTCACCATGGCTAACAGAACCAAGCTCGCGTTCTCCAAAAGTGAGCTGGTGTAGTTATTGTCACCCTACCGGGGACTAGTTAACACCATTGATTAAAGCTTTCAGAGCACCCTGAGGCTGAACCAGTTTGTTTTACTCTATCACGTGTCCAAACACTCCACCTCTCCCCCACTGTAGCCAACTATCTTCGAATGCACCCCACCCTAGAACAAGGCGATAACAAATGATTGGTTGGGTGCAAATTTGTCCCCAATCCTGAGAAAACAAGAAGTGCATGAACTATATGGTTGTTGTATGAGATGATATTTCCTCTTCCTGTCTCCACACTGCCTGGGCTGTATGCCAGTTGTTAGTAGGAGGGGCAGCAAATGCCCTCAGATGAAATTATAGCTCTAAGGTACAATGCTGGGCCACCAATAAGTCATTGCCGGTGGCTTGACTTCTTTGTGGTGTGCTGGAGGAAGTCAACTTGTTGACAAGGCTTGGGAGACCTTGCTGCACGTGACTGAGGGTGAGGGGTCAGCAGAAGCATCTAGTTAAGATAGAACAGTCTGAGAGAGACCAAGAAAGTCTGTTCTTCTCTTCCTGGTAGGACAAGCAGGATGCCAGGATTCTACATCCGTGCTGGGGGCCTGGGCTGGGAACCAGTGTTGAGCTTCAGGTTAGACCCGCCTGGGGGCATCAGAGCTTGGAGCCAGAGGTGATCTGAAAGCCAGTGATCAAGGGAAAAGCTGAACATTAAATCCCATCAGACAGTCCAACTGAAGTGCCAATCCCACGGGCAGACCAAAGGGAGAGAATCTGGGCTCTTCAACGTTAGTGAGAAAACCAGGCACGGCAGACCAGCGCAAGAGGGATCTGGACTGGGAGTCAAAGGCGGCCTATGGACATTCCCTGAGCTCTTGGGACAGAGTTGCAGAAACTTCTTATTGGGTGACTGAGCCTTGTCTTTGAGTAGGGATGACCCTCCTCCCACCAGCAAAGAGAGGCCGTATAGTCAAGTGGTTAGGAGCACACTCTAGCAGCAGACTGCCTGAATGTACATCTCAACCATGCTGCCTATTAGCTGTGTAGCCTGTGGCTACTCACTTCACTTACTCCAGCCTTGGCTTCCATATCTGTGAAATAGAGCAAGGTTGAAAAAATCAATAAGGTAACATGGCAAGTGCTTAACACACACGAGCAATAAATGTTGCTGAACATTATTTTTAAAAGCACATCGATTTGGCTCAGACAAAGTATCAGTGTAAATCAATTCCAGGCAAAATCTACGTATTGCCCACACCCTGACTCAAAATCCACAAGCAGGTCTCCTCACTAGGAAGCAGGGGTTGCCCTACTGCTGCTGGCAACAGAAGGACAGGGCAAGTGAAATCACGCTTTGATCTCATCTTTTGGAGGGGATTTTCTCTTTACCAACAACCCTTATTCCTCCAGATGAGCAAGTCCTGCCAGCCTGAAAGAGAAAAGCCACACAAACAAAAGTGCCAGAGACCTGATATTCTCCGTTGTCAAGAAATATCTGGATTTCCCAAAGAAGGCTTGGTCACGTCACTGGAAGATGTAGGAAAGTAGAAAGGTAAGGTATGGACCTGGAAGTCTTAGAATTTCATCGTGATGTGGGCCTGCTTGGTAGAGAAATCGTTAACGAGGAGGCCCTTACTTACACTGCAGGCATCTTTGCTGTCCTTCCTGTTCTGCAAAGTGTTTAGCCCAGTGTTTTTTTAAGTATATTTCACTCACCACTTACATCAGAATCTACAGGGGGGAACTAGCTAAAAATGCAGGTTCTGAACCCCTGGAGTTCTGACTCATGAAGCTCAGCATTTTTAACTAGTTTTCAAGTGGATTGTTATTCTATTATGTAATCTTTGAACAGACAACACATTCATATGGCATAAAACTTTAAAAATATAAAAAAATGTATAGAGTGAAAGTGTCACTCCCATCCCTGTCCTCAGCTGACCAGTTCCGACCTTTCCCCAGCCTCACCTGCCGTACAAACCTAGGTAACCACTGCTATTCAAGTCTTAGGAATCCTTTCCCAGGTTCTTTATCAGATATCAAGCAAAAGAGGAAATACATTTTTCACTTGCCCCCCCCAAAAACGTTAGAGTGCTTTGCATACTGTTCTTTATCTTTAAATATATATATATATATATATAGATAGATAGATAGATAGATAAAAAACAAGGTCTTGGGCTTCCCTGGTGGTGCAGTGATTGAGAGTCCGCCTGTCGGTGCAGGTGACACGGGTTCGTGCCCCGGTCCGGGAAGATCCCACATGCCACGGAGCGGCTGGGCCTGTGGGCCATGGCCGCTGAGCCTGTGCATCCAGAGCCTGTGCTCCGCAACAGGAGAGGCCACAACAGTGAGAGGCCCGCGTACCGCAAAAAAAAACAACAACAAGGTCTTACTGTATAGCACAGGGAGCTATATTCAATATCTTACAGTAACCTATAACGACAAAGAACCTGAAAAAGAATATGTATATATGTTCATATATATAACTGAATCACTTTGCTGTACACCAGAAACTAACACATTTAAATCAACTATACTGCAATAAAAAAATAAAATAAAATAAGTACATATATAACTTAAAGATCTTTCCATAACTGTCAGAGTACTTCCTTACTAGTTTTCACAACTGTATACTATTCCATTATATGGAAAGAGGAGACTTTATTTCACCAGTCACTTTTTTTTTTTTGGCAGTGCCATGCTGCTTGCCGGATCTTAGTTCCCCAACCCGAGCCCTCGGCAGTGAAAGCACAGAGCCCTAACCACTGGACCGCCCGGGAATTCCCTCACCAGTCACTTTTTGATGGACACTTGGGTTGTTTCCAATCCTCTGCTAACTAATATGATCAATGGATGTAATGAATTACCTTGTACATGCACCATTTTCAGATGTGAGATACATTTCCAAAACTAGAGTTGCTTCCCTGGCTGATTCTGATGCACACTGGAATTTAGGAACCACCGGCCTAGGGGTTGCTGATGTGATAGGACTAATTTACATTTGATTAAGCCTTTATGTTAAGATACAGAGAATGGCAGAGCTGGAGGGACTCTTAGAGACCTTCTTCCTCATTTTACAGATGAGGAAATCGATTCTCAGATAGGGAAGGGACATGCTCACGGTTACACAGCATGCTGGTAGCAGAGCTGAAACAGGAACGCAGGTCTCCTCACTCATAGGCCGGTGTTCTGCTACCTGTGATTATCATCAACAAGCAAATGTGGAGCGCCCAGCAAGGCGTACGATGGTCTCTAGCTGCAGCAGATAGGGCACACACACGGGAAAGACAATGCATCGTAGCTGGTGTGAAACACCAGATCTATGCGGTCTTGGGATGGCAGACTTTCAGACAATATCAGAATTAAGCAAACTGTTCTATAAGCTATTATGAGCCACTGACCTCTTTCCACAGGATGGAGAGAGGCCAATGGTTCTCTATGCATCTAATTGAGTCTGAATTCTGGAAAGAGTAAAAGCTTTGGGTTTCTGTGCAGCTTCTTTAATGGGCTTGCTGGGGAAGGGAAGGGAAGGGGTAGCTAGTGACTTGTTACTGAAGACCAAAGTCCTGAGGGAGATGATTTGGGGTTGGTAAATCTCAATGGAGGTGCCATTCTTATTCTGTAGGTCCATTTTACAATGTATAGAAAGCCTCGTTGAGAAAACAAAGATCTTCTAGAAGGAACAAGTGCCCTCTCAAAGTCCTCCTACCCGGGACTCTCTTGCCTAACATTAGAGATTCATTTTTTTCATTTATGGCCTCTATGAGATGCTTGCTGTCTCTGTCACCTCGTATCCATCACAAAGGTAAGGTGGGATGGTGTCAAAGCAAATCTTGTTGGGAATTCCCAACAAGTGGTCTGGTGGTCCAGTGGCTAGGACTCCATGCTTTCACTGCCGAGGGCTTGGGTTCAATCCCTGGTCAGGTAACCAAGATCCCACAAGCCAAGTGGCCAAAAAAAAAAAAAAAAAAGGAAACCTTGTTAATCTTAAAGCCTTATAGATTCTTTTCTCACTATCTTAGCCAAATAAAGAAGATGTGTGTGTGTGTGCGTGCACGCGCGAGTGTGTTTAAAACCAAGCTAATCGTTTTTTGCGGGGGAGGTCTTACATAAAGTAGCAGGACAGTTTGTCTGTTGTCCTTATGTCTGATTTCAACATAAAAGGAGCAAATATCCTAGCTGAAGAGTTCAGACAGGCATCAGGGGAGCCTGGGATTTTGAACTGCAGGGGCTGTGTGTGCCAGTCTGAGAAGATGCCTTCTTTATCCCATTATCAGCCACTCTCCAGTTTTAATTTTGATGAGAACAAGACAATTGTTAAGTGGAGCTCCTCACTTAACAGCTTAATGAACCATTAGCTATAACAGCCTCCCCTTTGTCTGGTCAGCAATCCCTTGTGTCTCCCGAGAGACGGGAGCGGGAGAGAGGGCCTTCGGAAAGTAACAGGTAAAAGCAGCTGAAGGAAATTAAACTGTAAGTTTTTCAACTCTGAAACATCGATGACCTAATGGAACCAAGAGAGCCCAGAGCTTGGAGACCTTCACCCCGCCCCCATTCCCAAGCAAGAGGGTGAAGTAGGATTTTGTCAGTCTCACGGTGCTTAGCCGAGACCTGCTTGACTGTTGAAATCGTCTGACAGCCTTTCCCCAGGTCCTATATAGGCATTCTAAGACCGTAGGCCTCTCTTTCTCAGAGTAGAGTTCTTGGAACACATCTACGAGAATCATGTGGAAAGCTTGTGAGAAAACGCTTCGCCTTGGGGGCTTCTGGGCTGGTGAACATGTGGAGATTTGGGGAGAGTGGAGCTCTCTGAGAGGGCATGGAAGCTCCACGCCCTTTCCCCATACCTTGCCCTTTGCATCTCTTCCATCTTACTGTTCCTAAGTTATATTCTTTTCTAATAAACAGGTAATCTAGTTTTAAAAAAAAACAACTTCACCTCAGACCGCTGAATCAGAATCTCTGGTAGTAGGACCCAGGTATCTGCATTTTCTTCATTGCTTAAATCTGTGATACCGTAAAAGACAAGAACTGCTGTCCTTACTATGAGGAGACTTTGTTTAGGGGTTCCTACTCCTTCTGGCCAAACAGGTTTCAGGGTCATAATCACGTATAAACACCATGATAATGGCAGAGCATGTTAACTGAGCACTTACTCTATGCCAGCCTCTGTGCTAAGTGCTTTGGACATTATTATTGTATATATAATCCTTGCAATTGCCAAGTGAGGCAAGGGATATTATCTGTATCTCAGAGATAAGAAGATTGAGGTTTAACACATGGAAGCAACCTAACTGTCCATCGACAGAGGAATGGATAAAGAAGATGTGGTATATATATATATATACATATATACACACACATATACATACAATGGCATACTACTCAGCCCTAAAAAAGCATGAAATGATGCCATTTGCAGCAACATGGATGGATCTAGAGATTATCATACTAAGTGAAGTAAGCCAGACAGAGAAAGACAAATACCGTATGATATCACTTATATGTGGAATCTAAAATAGGACACAAATGAACTTATCTATGAAACCAAAACAGACTCACAGATGTAGAGAGCAAATTTGTGGTTGCCAAAGGGAAAGGGGGGTGTGGGAGGGATGGATTGGGAGTTTGAGATTAGCAGATGCAAACTATTATATATATGTATAACTGAATAACTTCATTGTGCACCAGAAACTAACACAACATTGTATATCAATTATACTTCAATAAAATAAATTAAAAAAATAAAATAACATTATGGCATTTCAAAAATGTTTAAAAAAAAAGATCAGGGCTTGAAGAAGTGAAGGAAAGACAGCTAGTAAGTGGCAGAGCTGGGATTCGAACTGAAGACTACCCATCTCCAAAGGCCATGATCTGAGCCTTTACTATACCCTGCCTCAAACAATCATTCTAATGTTGCCTCTTTGTAACATCATTTTGCCACCAGATCTTTTTTTCAAATCTTCTTTCTCTGTCCTCATGTACCATCTTTGGTGCTCACTCCTACTTGCTGAAGGTAAATCGGACTCCTTTACTTAGTTGACTTTTCAGCATTCTGGACACTTGATATTTGTTTGGGTTGATGCTCTGTTACAAAAGTGAGCGAATCCAGAGCCTGCTTTCCATGTAACAGTTGCTTGAGGTACACCCTAAACG